>NC_080165.1:52699816-53899816 GCF_950295315.1 Erinaceus europaeus
ACTCTGAGTGCAGTTCAAGCTCTGGTGGAAGGCTTAGCAGGTAGAGACACTCATGCAGAAGAGAAGTTCCACTCTAGAAGGAAGAGCTAACCCACATGTCAATGCAGAGATGAGGGAGAGCAAAGGTTTAGAAATAAAGAAGCCATACTGGGAAATTGCAGACTCTGTCAAAAGGTCGAATGCAAGTGTGACAGAAGTATCTGAGGATAAGGAAAGGGTCAGAAATCTAGAGACCATTTGAGACAAATTTTAGCTGAGAATTGTCCCCACTCAGGCAATCTTCAGAGGATACCTGTTCCAGAGGCAGAGCACATACTCAGCGACATGAATGCAAAATGCCTAAGACAGAGGCACATCATTGTAAAACTATGAAACCTCAATGTCAACCTCCACAATTTGAAAGGTTCTAGGGAAAGGAAAGAAGTGCCATACAAAGGTAGACTTATCAAGTCCCCATCACACTTCCTTTCCCAAAGCCAAGACACCAGGAAAGAGTGGAATGACATATTCCAAGTACTGAAAAAGAGGACATTCCAGCCACTAATTTTGTAGCCTGCAAAGTTGTTTTACAAGTAGGAAGAGGGGAAAATAGCAGTCTCTTCAAATATCCAGAAGCTACAGGCATTTGATATCCTCAACATTGCCTTAAAAAAAATTATCAGTGAGGAAGGAGGAAATTGCATACTGTGTAAAAAGGTCGAATATAAGTGGAAACGAATGGAAAGGAAGTGCAAAATGGAAGACACTAGAATGATAGACTCTTCCAGCATATTCTGGGTAATGAAAGGACTCTGACCCTACCAAACGGTCTTTTTTCTGGCCTATGCTTAACCCTATTATGTTTTAGTTTCAGGCAATGTCATGTCCATGCTGTTAGACAGACTTCTAAATTGATTCCAAGTAGGGGTTTTTCTGTGTCTCGGGTTACAACAGGTCACATTATTATGGACACTGAGAGAAGCAGCTTTAAAATTAAGTTCTGTAATGCTATCAAGTAAATAGTATTTCAAGTGAAATTTATCCATTTATCATGCTTCTTGTCAATGATACGGAAAGATAAACTTAAATTGTTTTTTATTTGCTTTCAAGACAAAGACTAATCATCAGTTCTTCTGGGGCCTGTTTCTTTATTCAGGATTTAAATTTCATACTTGCCTTAGAAAATATTCAATATGCATATTTTTGTTACAAATTATCTTTGCTCACATGTCTAGCCATATTTTATACTGAGTGTAGTCAGTTTTTTAAAAAATTTTATTTATTTATTTATTCTCTTTTGTTGCCCTTGCTGTTTTATCTTTGTTGTGGTTATTATTGTCATTGTTGGATAGGACAGAGAGAAATGAAGAGAGGAGGGGAAGACAGAGAGGGGGAGAGTAAGATAGACACCTGCAGACCTGTTTCACCACCTGTGAAGCAACTCCCTGCAGGTGGGGAGCCATCCGCGGACTCGAACTGGGATCCTCATGCTGGACCTTGTGCTTTGCCCCCTGTGAGGTTAACCTGCTGCGCTACCACCAGACTCCCATGTAGTCAGTTTTTATTTTTTTCTAAAGTAGTTTAACCTTTTGCCACCCTTATCTACCCTAAGTCACAAAGGGTAAAGTGAATGTGATACTATGTTCACTTATTTTTAAAGAAGTGATAGCACCCTAATACAACAAAGTGCATCACTAGAATGAGAAGAGCAGGGATCTTAGTATCTCGGTCTCTATTAATAAAGAAAGGAAAAACAGCCACTAAGAGCAGCGGTGTCATTCTGCCAGCAAGGAGCCCCAGCAATGACTCTTTTGGCAACAGTAATAATAATGATGGCAGTATTTAGAAGAATTTTTTAAAAAATTTTTTTATATTTTATTTTATTTATTTATTCCCTTTTGTTGCCCTTGTTGTTTTATTGTTGTAGTTATTATTGATGTCATTGTTGTTGGATAGGACAGAGAGAAATGGAGAGAGGAGGGGAAGACAGAGAGGGGGAGAGAAAGACAGACACCTGCAGACCTGCTTCACTGCCTGTGAAGGGACCTGCCTGCAGGTGGGGAGCCGGGGGCTCGAACTGGGATCCTGACGCCGGTCCTTGAGCTTAGCACCACCTGCGCTTAACCCGTTGTGCTACAGCCCGACTCCCTTAGAAGAATTTTTTAACAGAATATGGTGTTATATGCATTTTATAGTACTTTGGGTATTGTATTTTAGAAGGACTTACACATTAAATATTTAAAACAGGGAAATATCAACACACACACATACTTTGTTACTGATTCTTCCTATACTTTCAATCACATTTTGTCATTTGGGAAGACAGAGAGGGGGAGAGAAAGACAGACACCTGCAGACTTGCTTCACCACTTGTGAAGTGACTCCCCTGCAGGTGGGGAAACGGGTCTCAAACTGGGATTCTCCTTGTGCTTTGTGCCACCTGCGCTTTACCCGCTGCACTACTGCCTGACTCCCCTATTCAAGTAATTAAAAAATTATTTATAAAATGAAAATATTGACAAAACCATAGAATAAGAGGGGTACAATTCCACAGAGTTTCCACCACCAGAGCTCCATATCCAATCCCCTCCCTTGAAAGCTTTCCTATTCTTTATTATTTCCTATTCTATTATTTATAATGGACCCAGGATCATTATAGGATAGAAAATTTTTTTTCTTTAGGTAGTGGCGGAGAGAATGAGAGCACATGAGTTTCCTTCAATGCATTGGGGGCTATGTTTGAACCTAGGTCATGTCATGCACATGGCAAAGCAATGCACTGAGTTATTTTGTTGGTTCTTAATAGACATTTTAAATTACTTATGGTGTTAAAATTTCATAATATATTTTTTTATCCTAGAAATACAGATTTTAGGATCTGTGCAGTAGCTTACCTGGTAAATCATAGTTATCTATGAGAAAGGACTCACGTTTTGAACTCTGGCCGTAACACCAGAGTATTAGGCGGAAAGGAAGTTTCACAAGTATGGTTGCTTTTTGATATCTCTCTCTCTTTCACTCTTTCTTTCTGTCTCCTTATATCTGTCTCAGCCTCTATCTGAAAATAAAGAAAAACAAAAATCTGCTTGAAGTGGCGAAATCACAGAGAAACAAAGCTCCAGTGAATCTTGGAGAGAAAAATAACCTTTAATATTTCTTTGCTTCTTCCAGTAGGCTCTGATTTGCTATTTAACCTCTTTTATTCTTACAAACTGCTTCATGAAATCTTCAACTTGAAATGTCAATTTATTCATCACTTTGAGGTACATGTACTCTTATTAAAAATAATTTTTTAAAAAATATTTATTTATTCCCTTTTGTTGCCCTTGTTTTATTGTTGTAGTTACTATTGTTATTGTTATTGATGTTGTCTTCATTGTTGGATAGGACATTGAGAAATGGAGAGAGGAGGAGAAGACAGAGAGGGGGAGAGAAAGATAGACACCTGCAGACCTGCTTCACAGCCTGTGAAGCGACTCCCCTGCAGGTAGGGAGCTAGGGACTCAAATCGGGATCCTTAAGCCATGTCCTTGCACTTTGCGCCACCTGCACTTACCCCACTGTGCCACCACCCAACTCCCTAAAAATAATTTTTTATTTGTTATTAATAGTTTCTTACAAGATTGTAAGATTACAATGTATAGTTCCACACCATGCCACCACCAAAGTTCTGTATTATCTTTCTACCTCCCAGAGATAATAGTTCTTACAAACAGTTTGCTTACTTCTGTTTTTTTAAATTTTTTTTTGAAAGTTCATATAAATCAGATCTCTAGATTCCACATATGAATGAGACCACCTGGTAGTTGTGTTTCATCTCTATTTATTTCAGTAAGCTTAATCATTTCCAGTTCCATCCATTTGGTCCCAGAGGACACAATCATCTTTTTTTTTTTTTTTATTGCAGAGTAGTATTCTATGGAATATATATCCCATAACTTCTTTAGTCAGTCATCTGATGATGGGCATTTAGGCTGTTTTCACGCTTTGACTATTGTGAATAATGCAGCTATTAACATAGCTGTTGTTGTGTTCCTGGTCCTACTTTAATACTGACTATCTCATTAAAAGTTGGAATTCTTTTGCTTCTTCTTTCATGTGGGACTCCTCACAGTAATTCTTGAAAGGCAGGTTTGGTAGTGGCAAACTCCTTTTTTTTCTGAATGTTTGAAAATATCTTTATTTCTTCCTCATATTTGAAGGATAATCTAGCAGGATACAGAATTTGTGGCTGACAATTCTGACCTTTTAATACTTTGATTATTTCCTTAACTAGTGTTTGGATGTTGATCCCAATATTTTGTGCTTTAACCTTTGGCGGGCTTTTATCTGGACTCTTGTCCTGGTTCATTTCTCCAATATTTCTTTTTGTTGGCTTAACCATTCTATATAGTATGTTATGAAGTCTCTCAGAACTGTTCAAATTACTGATTACTCTTTCCAGGATTGATTTGTGTCTAAGAAAGGTACTTAAAAGGTTCATGGTTGTGGAAATTGACAGTTGTTTCAATATTATTTTAATCCCTGAGTTGGAGCACAGTGGCTTAAAAACCTCTTTTGTTCTTTTTCTTCCCTGTAAACTATGGAAGCCTGAGGTTTTTTAAACTATAAGTAGGCTTCTTAGCTCAATTCCTCACTCCTGACCATGAGATAAAGCATGGTGGGGGAGAGATATCACAGTGGTTATGCAAAGAGACTCTCACACCCTAAGGATCCAAAGCTCCAGTCTCAATTCAGCTTCTCTGCCAAGCCAGGCAGCACTGCTGGACCCTGTGAGTTTATAAACAAGCCCTGTTTAGTCTGTAGGTTCTGAGGCAACTATTCACCATATTCTCATCAGAAGAACAACATGGAAAGGTTCCCACCACACAACCTCACCACTAAGCCACTGAGGTATAGTTTCCTGAGTTTCCTGGTTAGTTCTCTGTTCCTTGGTATCAGCACAGGGCCTCCACGCTGCTGCTCCAACCTCTGAGGGCAGTAGCAATGGAGACTCACAGTTGCATTTGGTGAGTCTTAGTGGAGTCCTCTTCTCCCTTCAGCCATTGTTTTGTTGGTGAAACAGACTGGAGGTGGTGCCTCAGCTGGTAAACTGCCAGACTGTTACCAGCCACTTAATCTCTCCCTAGGCTCCTCTCTGTCCATGAGCCACATTTATTTGCACTCATCAATGATTTGGTAGGTTCCTGAAGTCATTCTCACCTTTTAATACTTTGAATATGCCATTCCAATCCCTCCTTGCCTCTAGGGTTTGTGATGAGAAATATGATGAAAGTCTGATAGTTCTACCTTTGTATGTGACTTATTCCTTTCCCTGGAAGTGTAATGTGCCTTAGTGTTTGTTGTTTTGGATTCAAAAATTTAGATGTGTGTTCACCTTCTTGGATTTCTGTATTTTGAACATTGCTAAGGTATGGAAAATTCTTGCTCAATTTTTTTTTTTGAATATGTTCTATACTCCTCTTTTTCTCTTCTTCAGGGATCTAATAACTCTGCTGTTTTTTTTTCTGATGGAGTCTACTATTTCATAGAGAAGTGCTTCATTTTTCCTAAATCTTTATTCTCTAAGAGTTTTATATTCACAGAATGTGGTGGTTGATATCCTCTCTTCCACCTGATTAAGTCTACTTCTGAGGACTCTTACCTCAACATGAACTGCATTCAAAATGTCCTTTAGGACCTCCAGTTGTGTGTGGATTTTTTTTCTCTGTACTTTGTAATTCTTTGGTAAAATGTTCATTGAGTTCTTGAATCTTAATTTTAGTTTCTTGAATTGATTTTATAATAAAATTTCTGAACTTTATCTCTGTCATTCTTTCTAGATCTGTTCCTGTCTGGTCATTTGGAGTTTCTGTCATTTCTGTCTGTGTATTTCTCAGCTTTCACATTTAGTGTGGCTTTCATTATTGTGCCAGCAGGAGACATTGTGGCAAAGGTGTTCAATTTCCTTGTTTATATGTCTTGGGCAAGGGGGGCTATTTTATTCTGTCACCAGGCCAGGTCAGTGACTTTGATGTTAATATAGGCTTTTCCTGCTGCTGTTTCCAACCTCTGTGGGGCAACAGTACTGAAAACTCAAGAACTCTGAGTTGTAAATTTGTGAGTTTTTAGGTGGCCTCAGTCACCAATCCTCCCATTTGGTGCCAGCTGTCCCTGAAAGACCATTGTTTAGTCCTTTTCTCTCAGTCCGTGATGCTTTCCTGCTAGCTATTAAATATACTTATTTTTACTACTTGACATTCAGAAAAATTTTTAATTTTTATTTTGTATTTAGAATCTCATTTATTCAATTTGTAAGGCATACATATGTCATATATACATATGGAATATATCATTTTTATATAACAAAATTTATATTTATTTAACATGCTGTCAACATGACTTCCCTGGGCAGTGACCTCACCAGTGTGTCCTGGAACCTCACCTCTCCAGAGCCCTACCCCACTAGGGAAAGATAGGAACAGACTGGGGGTATGATTTGACCTGCCAATGCCCATGTCCAGTGGAGAAACAGTTACAGAAGACAGACCTTCCACCTTTTGCACCCCATAATGTCCCTTGGTTCCTACACCCAGAGGGATAAAGAACAAGAAAGCTGTGGTAATTTATATTGTTACTTAGAAATGAATTAACACAGTTACTATTTCAGTATGTACCTGAGGGAATATAACTAGTTTATCTTCTTTGTTCAGGTTTATTCTTAGGTATTTTATTGACTTTGCTGCAACAGTGAATGGGAGTTTTTTTTGGATATCCTTTTCTTTGGATTTAGTGTTTGTGTAAAGAAATGCCAGTGATTTTTATACATTGATTTTGCAGCCTGACATCTTGCTATATTGCCTAATAACTTCCAGAGTTATCTGTTGGATTATTTAGGTTTTTTAAATATATACTATCATATCATCTGCAAATAGTGAGAGCTTGACTTCTCCCCTTCCAATCTGTATTCCTTTGATTCCTTTCTCTTGCCTGTTTTCTATGGCGAGAACTACTACTACAGAAGAGAGAACAACCAATCACCAGTAATTTCAATGAACTACCATCAAAGGCTGATTTGGATAAGTGTTAATAAGGAGAAACAAGCTAACAGCAATATCAAAGCAAACAAACTTGGAAAAAATTAAAATTAAAGTAAACAAAAGAAGAGAGAAAAAAGAAAAAAAGGAAAAAAAGTATTGAAAGACCAATCTACAGTTTATGCTATTTAGCACTTCTCTCCTTCTTTTCATTTTTTAAAAAAAAATTTTTATATATTTATTTTCCCCTTTGTTGCCCCATTTTTTATTGTTGTTGTAGTTATTGAATTTGTCATTGTTGGATAGGACAGAGAGAAATGGAGAGAGGAGGGCAAGACAGAGAGGGCGAGAGAAAGATAGACACCTGCACACCTGCTTCACTGCCTGTGAAGTGACTCCCCTGCAGGTGGCTCCAACCAGGATCCTGACTCCCAATCCTTGAGTTTCCAGCCATGTGTGCCTAACCTGCTGTGCTACCACCCTACTTTCCCCCTTCCTAAATAATTACAAAAAGCAACAAAGACTGAAAAGCTAGAAGAAGGGAGAACAGGAAAGCTAGAGTGGTAGCCTCCCACCACCCCAGGAGAGGCATATAACTAGTCAGAGAAGTTGAACAATAAGAGAGAGTTCCAGCTCTCCTGAAGAGAGAAATAGAAAAAAAATCTTGTTTCCCTACCGAGCTGGGAATCTTGAAAATGATATCCTCTCTGTAGGAGGTCCCTTTTATCTGTAACTTATTTCCTTAACCCTCTGGAGTAAGGGGGTGGGGGGCGGGGTGGTACAAAGGGAGAACTGGAGCTCACAGGGCTCCTGCTTTGTTCTCTCTGGATCTGGTATGTGTTTGTCCCCACTGTAGCTGGCTCCAGCCTACATGCCATCTCCTGTTCTCCTCCTGATCCTGGCTACATCCTCTAACAAACACTGACCTGCAAATCCTGCCCTCACTACACTCCCAACGCTTAAGCCAGCCGCTGCTTTGCAGAGAGAAAGTAAGGAGTTGTAGTCACGCTACCATCTTGGTTCCGCCAATTAGTTTCTTTTTCATATCTATGTCCCTGGTTAGACTTGGACCTGTCTTCATTAAAGGAAGATATGGTGGTGTCATTTCTTTTCCTTTCTTTCCATCTCTGCCTCTCTGTTTTTAGATTAAAAAAAAAAAAAACTAGTTTACGAGAATTACTACGAGCAGAGCCCTCTTGATGTATATTATTCAAGTATTATTCTTGCCAAACTTATACATTATAAATGTATCAGAAACAACATATTTTGTGTTAAGCACATTTAACATGACACTTAGGGAAATGTGAGACAAGAATGAGTTATTAGCCCATTATCAAACAACATAAATTATTTTATGTTTGATAATGTAATTTATTATCTGCCATTATTATTTTGCAATAAAAATTCTCTTTACCAGGCTGCCTAAAGCCCCCTTTACGTCCTTATTTCTCAGGGTGTAGATGAAAGGGTTGAGGGTAGGAGTCACCACTCCATAGAACAGAGCCATGAACTTGGGCTGGTCCTTTGAAATAGAGGATGATGGCTGAAGGTACATGCTGATGACGGGTCCAAAAAATAAGAACACTACCAGGAGATGGGAGGAACAGGTTCCAAAGGCCTTTTTCCTTCCCTCAGAAGATTTAATTTTAAATACAGCATGTCCAATTAAAGCATAAGAAGCAAGAATTAGGCACAGAGGAACAATTACAATAAAAATACATACCACAGAAAGTGCAAGCTCATTAGCACTCTTTTCACCACAAGCATTCTGTATCAAAACAGGAATCTCACACAATATGTGATCCAGTGTATTGAGACCACACAGTGGCAACTGCAATGTGGCAGTGGCCTCTGAGACTGCATAGGTGATTCCAGTCAGCCACACAATAGATGCTAAGAGGATACAGAGGCGCCCATTCATGATGAGGGTGTAGTGCAGGGGCTTGCAGATGGCCACATAGCGATCAAAGGACATCAGAGCCAGAAGCAGACATTCTGCACCACCCATTGTGTGAAACGAATACAGTTGTATCACACACCCTGTGTAGCTGATCGTCTTCCTAGAGCTTCCCAGGTTAAACATCATCTGAGGGACCACACTAGTGGTATAGCACATGTCCAAAAAAGAGAGGTTAGTGAGGAAGAAATACATGGGGCTGTGCAGTCGGGGGTCCAAGATGGACACAAGAATGATGGTTAAATTTCCTACCATGGCCATGGGGTATGTGATGAGAAGAATAACAAACAGAGGGAGCTCCAGCCAAGGGTGGTCAGCAAAGCCGAGCAAAATGAACTCTTCAGGATGGGATGTGTTAATTAATTCCATTATCTCCAATTTGTTTCACCTGCATAAAGGAATTGACAAGAAATTAGACAGTATTATAAAAGAATTAAATATTATTTTTCTTTTTTAAATTTTTAAAAAAAATTTTATTTATAAAAAGGAAACATTGACAAAACCAAAGGATAAGAGGGGTACAACTTCACACAATTCCTACCACCAGAACTCTATATCTCATCCCCTCCCCTCATAGCTTTCCTATTAAAAGAATTAAATATTATTTTTCATTCACCATTTATCCTGAAGCAAGAGTTGTTAGTAACTGGTGAAGCAAATAATAGCAAGTATCTGACAACAGGAGAGAATTTGTTTTCATAGCCCGAAGATGAAATCATAAATAAAGCAAATATCTTTCTACATATATTAAGAGTGCCCTGTCAGTTTAGGATTAATGTTAAATGAGAAGCTGAACTAATTCTCTTTTGGATTTATGTCAGAATTGATTTTCATACTTTGACTATAATATATTTAGAAAAGAAAATTGTATATATGTGGTTTATTTTTTTCTAGCTCTATACATTTGAGATTATAATGAATCATATGGAATTGAGTAGTCAAATGACTCATTTAAAAAACATAGGAGTGTGAACATGAAAACTAATAAGAATAACAAACAATAGTAAGTTAACCAAAGTAGAAGGAAAAAAAAAGAAGAAATATGGAATTGCAAGAATCATAAAGGTTTCCTCCTTTAATACCCAATGTATTAGTATATTGGATTAGGCATGCCATCTTTTAAAAAAAATTTATTCATTGGATAGAGATAGATAAAAAAGAGAGGGGAGGGAGAGATAGAAAGACAGACATGTACATAACTCCTGCATCTTTCACAAAGCTTTCCACTTACAGCTGGGGACCAGTGTTTGAACCCAGGTCCTTGCCCATGGCAATATGTACATACACTCAAGCAGATGTTCCACCACCTGACCCAGTTAGACATGCTATATCAGTGTGACTGAGAAAGCCATTTTTAAACCTTTATTAGTGATTTAATAATTATTAATAGGACTGTAAGATAACAGGGGTATAATTCTGTACAGTTCCCACTACCAGAGTCCCATGTCCCATCCCTTCCATTGGAAACTTCCCTATTCTTTATCTCTCTGGGAGTATGGACTATGCAGTTCTTTATGGGGAGCAGAAGGTGGAAGTTCTGGCTTCTTTAATTGTTTCTCTGCTGAACATGGGTGTTGGCAGGTTAATCCATACATCCAATATTTCCCTAGGGGTAGGCTTCTGGAGAGGTGAGGCTTTGGGACACATTGGTGAGGTCATCTGCCAAGGGGAGCCAAGATGGAATCATAGTAGGGTCTTTAATTTGGTGACTGAAAGGGAGTAAGATACAAAGCAGGACAAAATGTTCTGGTTGAAACTTTTTACTTTGAAACTTAAGAGATTTTTTTTTTTATCTTACTCATGAGTTAGTTACTTTTGCTTTCACAGCACCATGCTCCTTCTGATAAAGTTGTTACTGAGATAACTCCCCTATTTAGAAAGACTACAAAAATTATTATCAAATAACTGGCTTTTAAGAGAATAGATTCTACTTGTCAAACTTTAATTAGTTCTTTTAGAGAGTAAAAAATTTATCTGGTTTATTTTAGGACACTGTCAGAGATTTATTCTTGATAAATTAAGTTGATACATGGTGTTTCTGGTCTAATAAATATTGCATCCAATAGCACAGCTATATACAAGATACTGGATACTGTACAGCAAACCATAACAAAGGGACTTTTCAAAGTTAACCCAATTAACAAATAATGTGATGATAATATTAACTATCGATTGTCTTTTTGAACCCTAAGACAGCAGGAACCTCACATCTTCACTATAGAGCCCCTACTTCCCCCAGTCCTGGAACCCTTGGATAGGGCCCACTTTCCCGTATGCATCTCCCAATCCAAACCAAATAATATTGCATCCGCCGATCACAACCTAACCAAAGCAACGATTGCCACCTCAACATGCTTCACCTCAGGCTGTATCCAGAGACCTCACATGTGGAATGACAGCCCTTCAACTTCATTACTCGGGTGAGACCTTTCCTTTTATAGTACACTCTAATTTCATCTCAGGTAGTTCACTTTCTAACAAAGTCCCATAATCTAGATATACACCAGTTTCTGTGAGAGAGAGCTTATGTGCACACATATCCATAAACTACTGCAAAATATATACCTGAAAGCAGAAGTACACTAGAGTTTGCAGTGAGTACCTCCCTAACACTTCCTCTCCACTATTCCAAGCTTGGGATCCATGATTGCTCAACAAATTGTTTGGCTTCATATGTTAACTCTCTTTTCAATCACCAGGTTCCAGATGCCACCAGGATGCTGGCCAGGCTTCCCTGGATTGAAGACCCCACCAATGTGTCCTGGAGCTCAGCTTCCCCAGAGACACACCTTACTAGGGAAAGAGAGAGGCAGACTGGGAGTATGGACCGACCAGTCAATGCCCATGTTCAGCGGGGAAGCAATTACAGAAGCCAGACCTTCTACCTTCTGCAACCCTCAACGACCCTGGGTCCATGCTCCCAGAGGGCTAGAGAATGGGAAAGCTATCATGGGAGGGGGTGGGTTATGGGGATTGGGTGGTGGGAATTGTGTGGAGTTGTACCCCTCCTACCTTATGTTTTTGTTCATTAATCCTTTCTTAAATAAAAAATTAAAAAAAACCCAAACAAACATAAAGTACCTAAAAAAAAAAAGATTTGATGTTTTGGCAAATCCTGATTTAACAAAATTATTTAGTCTAAAATTGTCATAATTTACATTTCAAGGTGATGTAGAAAATTTAAATAAATATTTAAATAATTTACATTTAATAATTTAAATAATTGACATTTCAAGGTGATGTAAAAGTAAAATATTATTTTGAACATTTAAGCTATGAGGTTTACTTTAGCCTTTTAAATTGTCAAATCAGAGTTTTAGAGTGTAAAATCTATTAATAGAGTTTTATACCCACCCTTACTCATAGCCACTCCAAGGGTGTAATAGTTTTGTGATGAGTAAAAATCTTAGCAAACTAAGTTGTAATATTGTGCTTAAACTGTTTAAGAAGTTTTAAAATCATGCTAAAGAAATGGTAATCATTTATCATGTCAGCACATTGGGCTTTGACTTTATATACTATACTTGTATACCTGTTTGTTGAAAAGGCCTTCTAAAATTATATAAAGATATATAAACCAATTCTAGTCATTGGATTATCAATTTTAGTGAACTCCTAATTTGGTTTTGTGTATGTCTTACTGGTTACAAATGTACAACTGCAGCAGTGACACCCCTTCAATCATACCTCCAGGTTCTCTTAGGGGGTCTCCAAGGGGTGGTAAAATGCCCCACAAATCTCTCTAAGGTAAATAGAATGGCACTAAATTTGGCCTTTTGTTGCTCAAATCTTCCCCAGATATTAGAAGAAAGTTACAGAAGACAGAAAGATTTAAAGGAAAGCTGAGAGATTGCTCAGAGGGTTTTTAAAAAGTTGGCAAATGGGAGTCGGGCTGTAGCGCAGAGGGTTTAGCGCAGGTGGCGCTAAGAACAAGGACTGGAGCAAGGATCCTGGTTCGAGCCCTGGCTCCCCACCTGCAGGGTAGTCACCTCACAAGTGGTGAAGCAGGTCTGCAGGTGTCTATCTTTCTCTCCCTCCCTCTGTCTTCCCCTCCTCTCTCCATTTCTCTCTGTCCTATCCAACAACAATGACAACAATAATAACTACAACAATAAAACAACAAGGGCAACAAAAGGGAATAAATAAATAAATAAATATAAAAAAAAGTTGGCAAATGTCATACAATAATAGTGGGAGACTGCAACACCCTACTCTCACACTTAGACAGATCAATGAAGCAGAGAATCAACAAAGAAACAAGAGAATTAAATGAAGAGATGGACAGACTGGACATCCTAGAAATTTTCAGAGTTTTTCACACCCCCAAAATCTGAAATACACATTTTTTAAAAATCCACAGAGCACATCCTCATGTGGCACCATGTGGTGCCTAGATGCTCTACTTCTCCCTCATGATAAAGTGTAACTACTACACTCTACTGAATGAGCTATCTCTCAGACCTTCACTTTTGTTTCTTAAAATTATTTCCTATAGATGCAAGACTAAGTTTCCAAATTAATGTGATTTAGTTTTTTTTAAAAAATATACTGTAGTTCTATAGTTGTGATCTTAGACCTCCAATCATTTGATAATCATTGCTGTGAACTTATTTCTTAGATTCTAGGAGTTCTAATCCTATTTTCTGAGATAGTTCCTATGATATTTCATCACATTTTCACTACATAGGGACATGCTTACACGTGAAAGTTTAAACACTTTAATAATATAGACTTCTTCTCTTGTAGCCTCTCCCTTGTATTTTAGCAGCATATTAAATCTAGCATATATATTCACCACTTTCATGTACTATATTTTACTTGCATCTCTAAATCTTTTATATCTATCTACATAAAGGAAAATGCAATAATAATTCATTTATATATCTACACAAAAGAAGAACATATTATATTTATCTGCTATTAAAATATTTGCGTGAAACATGGAAAAGTTTAATCATTTTGGCCATATAATACATCTATAAGATTGTGTGAAAGTTTCTTGTGTTATTAACACCTGCCAACTACTGTGTTTATTGTAATTTAAAGGATGGTACATTTAGTCTTAGAGAGGAGATATTTATAAAGCATTCTAGTTGCTTTCCATGCCCACTCAATTAAATATTTCCAAAGTATAGAAATAGCTTTTATAGGGAGTCAGGCAGTAGCACAGCAGGTTAAGTGCAGGTGGTGCCAAGCGCAAGGACCAGTGTAAGGATCCTGGTTGGAGCTCCTGGCTCCCCACCTGCAGTGAAGTCGCTTTACAGGCGGTGAAGCAGGTCTGCAGGTGTCTATCTTTCTCTCCCCCTCTCTGTCTTCCCTCTTCTCCCCACTTCTCTCTGTCCTATCCAACAACAGCTACATCATCAACAACAACAATGATAACTACAATAAAACAAGAGCAACAAAAGGGAATAAATGTATATAAAAAAGAAATAGCTTTTATAACTTGAATTTTCTTTATTTTTCATGTGTATATTTGATAATGTAATTTACACAGATTCCCAAGCTACATAAATAAAAAAGACAACCTTTAAAACATGTATCTATTTTACTTACCTTATTTGATAGGTAACTAGTATTCCATAAAGAAGAGCTATGAAAGAATGTCCTTGAACTTTTTTAAGTGTCATAGAAACATGAGGACATTGTGGTACACAGGAATTTAAGACTTAAACTTATAAATCTTTTCCATTTGATGTAAAACCTCTGAAAAGGAAAAATCCTGGAGCTGGGAGACAATAGTAGATAAGATCAAGAATGCTTTGCGAGAATGCTATTTGTATTATAATCACAAGACTCTTGTGTATTATTTCCAGACAGGTCATTTATGTCATCCCAGTAGAATTAGGAAAGAAAGGTCCTTTGGTAGTGTTTTTATTATAATTAGTCTTCTACTGAATTGAAGTTAGTAGTCTCAGTATTCTGTTAGTAGCTTTATTTAAAGGAATCTCCTTTAATTTCCAACAAATAAACATATTTTGAGTATTATACTTTTATATAAAATTTAGTTTGAATAAAATATTTTTGGGGATTTATATACAATTTCCTTGAGTATTTTTTTTTCTTAATTTGTAGAAGGAAGTTCTCACCTAAGATGTAACTATCTCTGGAGACTGAATGAGTCATAAAGATAAATTTAATGAAGAATAAAAACAATAATTTGCTATTCCATAAGTAGTAAGTTCCTCTTTTAGATTTTCAATTGTCTTCTTTAATTTATTGATCTCTCCTACTTGAGGGTCTCTTAGTTTTTGACATAAATATTGTATAACACTAATGGTCAAATTTCCAATGTTTTCTTATTAAAATATTTTTAACTTTTCCAACAGGAAACTGAGTAAGGAATTAAAGTTACACAAATGTCTCTTCACCTATAGAAACTCAAAATCCGGGGGCCAGGTGGTGGCATACCTAGTTGAATGCATGTATTACATTGAGCAAGGACTCGGGTTCAAGCCCCCAGTCCCCACGTGCAGGGGGAAAGCTTTGTGAATGGTAAAGCAGGGCTTCAGGTGTCTTTCTGTCTCTCTCTCTCTTTCTATCACTCCCTTCCCTCTTGATTTCTGGCTGTCCTTATCCAATAAATAAAGATAAAAAGGAACTCAAAATCTGTAATATTGTATTGATTTTGTTTTTTCTTTCTGAGTCACTATTCAATTTTATGTGCTGCTTTTTGAAACACTAAATTTGGAACATGATTTACTGATCCTTTTGAAATACTTATATGCTTAAATGCACATGATATTTCTAAATAAATTGTTAAATACTGAAAATACGAACCTTTTTTCGTTGAAAGTCTCAGAAGTGGTCTGGTTGTGACATGGTGGCTGCCTCACTGAGTTTACAAACATGAGGTCCTTCATTTAATTCCTTGCATTATATGTGCAAGAGTGATGCTCTGGTTCTCTCCATCTCTCTTTTCTTGCTATCATCAATAAGTAATACATATTTCCCCCATTTATTGTTTAATTTTATTATTGTGTCTTGCTTTATATCTTTTTAAAATTTTTTTATTTATAAAAAGGAAACACTGACAAAACCATAGGACAAGAGAGGCACAGCTCCGCACAATTCCCACCACCAGACCTCCGCATACCATCCCCTCCACTGACAGCCTCCCCACTCCCCAACCCTCTGGGAACATGGACCCAAGATCACTGTGGGATTGGGATGCAGAAGGCTGAAGGTCCAGCCTCTGCAATTGCTTCCCCGCTGAACATGGGTGCCGACAGGCCAATTCACACTCCAGCCTGTCCCCCTCTTTCCCCAGTGGGGAAGGGCTCTGGGGAAGTGGAGCTCCAAGGCACATCGGTGGGGCCACCTGTCCAGGGAAGTCTGGTGGCATCCTGCTGGCATCTGGAACCTGGTGGCTGAAAAGAGAGTCAACACACAAAGCTAAACAAATTGTTGAACAATCATGGACCCAAAGGCTGGAACAGTGCAGATGAAGTGCTGGGGGGGGGGTCTTCCACTCTGTAGGCAGCCAGCAGGCATACTTCAGCTATATTTCAAAGTGCCTGTAGTTATACTAGTGTTTTTTTTTGTTTTTTTTTTTGCCTTTTCCTGAAATCTGATATGCAGGTGGATCCCAGTCACTGTCTGGGGAGATGATGTTGTGGTTGGGAAAAGGACCAGAAAGCTGGATCAGGGGAGAGCAGCTCCCCAACATAGATTGTATTTTCTTCTGTGTTAAAAAGAGTTAAACCTAAAGTTATTTTGTGTTTAATAATTGAAAATTGTATCTAAAAATCACTGAAAGCTCAAGATAAACAGTTAAATATGATGTACCTGGAAAGGGTTATATTAATCTTTCAGTATTAAAAATATTTATAGGAAAGTGTTATAGTAATCTTTCTGTATTCATAATATTTACAGGCATATATGTATATACTTAAATTTTTTAAAATCATTTGTGGTTGGCTGGGGCATTGTATTTAGGGAAAGGTGAAGTGTGATGAAAAGGACTTGTAGTGGGAGTAGAATAAGAAACCTCTTCAAAATTATTTTCTTTTGTGTTAAATACAGTGAAGCCTAAGTAGCTATTAAAAACATGTACCTACATTCTGTGTGAAATAAACAGAACCTGTATATAAAAATCAGTGAAAATCAAAAATAAAACCTAAAATTGGAACCCTAAATTGGTGGGACAGTGAACTGAAGTATTAAACTGATAAGTATGAGGTTCCAAATACTATTCTGGGCATCACATGTGCCAGAGTGATCCTTCAGTTTTCTCTCACTAATGTATAAATATTTAAGATCACATCAAATCGATGGGGTTTACAGTCAGCAATATTTATACACCTTCCCCATATTAGGGAGCTACTCTCTTCCCTGATGCAGCTTTCTGGTCCTTTATGCAGCCATGACTTCATCTACCCAGACAATAACTTGGATCCACCTGCATATCAGATACCTGGCTCAGGGGAAAAAAAGAAAAAGAAAAAAAAACTATTATAGCCACAGGTCCTTTGGAATATAACTAAAATATGCCTACTAGCTATCTACAAAACAGAGATTCCCCCCCCCCCAACTCTTCATCTGCACTATTCCAGCCTTTAGGTCCATGATTCGTCAACAATTTGTTTGGCTTTATATGTTAACTGTCTTTTCAGCCACTAGGTTCCAGATGCTACCATGATGCCGACCAGACTTCCCAGAACAGACAACCCCACCAATGTGTCCTGGAGCTCTTCTCCTTCTTCTTCTTCTTCTTCTTCTTCTTCTTCTTCTTCTTCTTCTTCTTCTTCTTCTTCTTCTTCTTCTTCTTCTTCTTCTTCTTCTTCTTCTTCTTCTTCTTCTAGCGTTTGCCCTTCTTCCGTAGCCAGTCAACAGCGTCAGGTTGAGCCTGATGTAAAGTTTCGAGACCTCCTTTGAATCTGGAGAGGTGGCAGTCGTTGACTATGTGGGTCATAGTCTGTCTGTAGCCGCAGGGGCAGTTCGGGTCATCTCTGGCTCCCCAGCGATGGAACATAGCGGCGCACCGGCCATGGCCTGTTCGATAGCGATTGAGGAGGACCCAATCATAACGTGCTAGGTCAAAGCCAGGTTGACGCTTACAGGGGTCTGTGATGAGGTGTTTGTTCTTTACCTCAGCTGACTGCCAACTCTGTTTCCAAGAGTCTGGAACAGTGAAGTTCAGTGTAGGCGTAGGGGACCAGATTGGGTGACGAGCCGTCAAGCGTTGGACAGGGTGGGTGAAGATATCCGCGTATATTGGCAGGTCCAGTGGAGCGTAGACATGGTAAATGAACTTAGATGATGCCGCATCCCGATGAATATCTGGTGGGGCGATGTTGCTAAGAACTGGCAGCCATGGAACCGGGGTGGAACGGATGGTTCCAGAAATGATCCTCATGGAGGAATTTAATTTGGAATCGACCAAGTGGACATGGGGGCTACGGAACCATACTGGGGCACAGTATTCTGCAGTGGAACAGCATAATGCCAGAGATGATGATCGCAGTGTGGAAGCGCTCGCGCCCCATGAGGAGCTGGCCAGTCTTGCAATGATGTTATTCCTCGCGCCCACCTTTGCTGCAGTTTTTATGAGATGTTCGTGAAATGACAGGGTGTGATTGAGAGTAACGCCAAGATAGACTGGCTGGGCTTCATGCCGGATTCTCGTATCGCCAAGCTGCACATTAAGCTCACGCAAGGCTGAGGCATGGTGTAGATGGAAAACAGATGATACCG
Source organism: Erinaceus europaeus (assembly GCF_950295315.1). NCBI lineage: Eukaryota > Metazoa > Chordata > Mammalia > Eulipotyphla > Erinaceidae > Erinaceus > Erinaceus europaeus. The sequence continues at coordinate 52,718,465 of NC_080165.1, forward strand.
TTTTTGGAGTGCTAGGGATTAGTCGCCATTTTTTACAGTAATCAGATATCAGAGACATGTCTTTCGTGAGTGTTTCCTCGAGGATGTCGAACTTGGATGCCTGAGTTGCACAGCAGATGTCATCGGCGTAGATGAACTTCCTTGAAGAAGTTTCTGGGAGGTCATTGATGTAAATATTAAATAGCGTAGGAGCCAGAACAGAGCCCTGGGGGAGGCCACTTGAGACAAGTCTCCATCTGCTAGACTTGTCACCCAGATGCACCCAGAATCTTCTGTTTTGGAGAAGAAACGATATAGTGTTGGCCACCCATGGAGGCAGGCATCTTGAGATCTTGACTAGGAGACCACGGTGCCAGACCGTGTCATAGGCTGCTGTGAGATCAACAAAGACAGCACCCGTCTTTAAATTCTTCTGGAATCCATCTTCAATGTAAGTTGAGAGGGCCAGGGCTTGTTTGCAGGTAGATCTTCCTGGACGGAAACCAGCTTGGGCGGGTGATAGGAATTTCTCTGTAAGAGGAGAAATACGTGACAGAAGCAGCCTCTCAAGGAGTTTGTAACACACGGAGAGGAGAGAAATTGGTCTATAGCTGGCGGCCAGTGTTGGGTCCTTCTTTGGTTTCAAAATCGCTATTATCTTCGCATGACGCCAAACTTTGGGCATAGACTCAGATTCCAAGATGTGGGACAGGAATGAAGCAAGCCACTTTGCCGTGGGGCCCAGGTTAAGAATGAGTTCTGGGGTGATGTTATCATAGCCAGCAGCTGTTCCCACTAGGGAAAGAGAGAGGCAGGCTGGGAGTATGGATTGACCAGTCAATGTCCATGTTCAGCGGGGAAGCAATTACAGAAGCCAGACCTTCCACCTTCTGCATCCCACAATGACCTGGGGTCCATACTCCCAGAGGGTTAAGGAATAAGAAAGCTATCAGGGGAGGGAATGGGATACAGAATTCTGGTGGTGGAAATTTTGTGGAGTTGTACCCCTCTTATCCTATGGTTTAGTTAATGTTTCCTTTTTATAAGTATAATAATAATAATAATAATAATAATAAAAAAAATGTTAACAGGGAGGGCAGAACCAAGATAGTGGTTTGAAGACAACACCTGGCATGTTCTCTGGAAGGAGGTTGCTTTAAACCTGGGAATTTCAGGTAAGGGCAGGATTTCCAGCCAATTGCTGGAGACAGTACTCAGGAGAGGTCAAAGTAGAACCAAGATAGAACTATATAACCCACTCTTAGGCTGAGAAGCAGAGGCTGAAAAGGACAAAGGATGTATGGAGTTCTGAGTTTTACTATTAACCTCTTCACCGTCCCCCCATACCCCCAAGACCATCCTCCCAGGCCAGAGGGGTAAGGAATTCAACTATAGACAAGAAGAACCTCCTGTGCAGTTAATCTCACTAGCAAAACTCCAAGTTCAGCTGAGAGATATCCCTAAGGGGAGGGAACTTTTCCAAGCCAAGTTTTTTTTTTTTTTTTTTTTTTTTGAAGGGGGCTGGAACTCTATCTGAGTGGTTGACTTCCTGGACCAAATGTTGCTTCTACTGGGGCTGTGAAAATAATCTTCTTAGGTTTCCCTTAGGTTACTTTACCTATCTATCATCTTTCTTTCTTTCTTTCTTTCTTTCTTTCTTTCTTTCTTTCATTCTTTCTTTCATCTCTTTAGTTTATTTGATAGTTGCTTCTTATAATTTTTTAAAAAAATTATTTATTGGGGGATTAATGTTTTACAGTCAACAGTAAATACAATAGTTTGTACAAACATAACATTTCTCAGTTTTCCACATAACAATACAACCCCCACTAGGTCCTCTGTCATCCTTTTCCAGGAACTGTACTCTCCCCCCGCCCCACACACACCAGAGGTTTTTTTTTTAATTCATTGGGGAATTAGTGTTTTATATTAGACAGTAAATACAATAGTTTGTACATGCATAACATTTCCCAGTTTTCCATATAACAATACACCTCCCACTAGGTCCTTTGTCATCCTTTTTGGACCTGTATTCTCCCTCCCACCCACCCCAGAATCTTTTACTTTGGTATAGTACACCAACTCCAGTTCCAGTTCTACTTGTGTTTTCTTCTAATCTTCTTTTTCAACTTCTACCTGAGACTGAGATCATCCCATATTCATTCTTCTGTTTCTGACTTATTTCACTTAACATGATTTCTTCAAGTTCTATCCAAGATGGGCTGACAATGGTGAAGTTACCACTTTTAATAGCTGAGTATTGTGTATATATACCACAACTTACTCAGCCACTCATCTGTTGATGGACACCTGGGTTGCTTCCAGGTTTTGGCTATTACAAATCATGCTGCTATGAACATAGATATACACAAATATTTTTGGATGGGTGTATTGGGTTCCTTAGGATATATCCCCAGGAAAGGAATTGCAGGATCATAGGGTAGGTTCATTTGTAGCTGTCTGAGTGTTCTTCAAACTGCTCTTCAAAGAGACTGGACCAATTTACATTCCCACCAGCAGTGCAGGAGGGTTCCTTTGACCCCACAGCCTCCCCAGCATTTGTTGCTGTTACCTTTTCTGAAGTATGACATTCTCACAGGAGTGAAGTGGTATCTCACTGTTGTCTTTATTTGCATTTCTCTGACAATCCAAGACTTGGAGCATTTTTTCATGTGTTTCTCAGCCTTTTGGATCTCTTCTGTGGTGAATATTCTGTCCATGTCCTCTCCCCATTTTTGGATGGGGTTATTTGTTTTCTTGTTGTTGAGTTTGGCAAGCTCTTTATATATTTTGGTTATTAGCCTCTTGTCTGACGTATGTCATGTGAAGATATTATCCCATTCTGTGAGGGGTCTCTTTGTTTGGGTATTGGTTTCTTTTGTTGTGCAGAAGCTTTTAAATTTGATGTAGTCCCTTCGGTTTATGCTTGCCTTAGTCTTCTTTGTAATTGGATTCTTTTCACTGAAGATGTCTTTAAAATTTATGCAGAAAAGAATTCTGCCAATATTTTCCTCTAAGTATCTGATAGTTTGTGGTCTAACATCCAAGTCCTTCATCCACTTGGAATTTAGTTTTGTATTTGGTAAAATATAGTGGTTCAGTTTCATTCTTCTGTATGCTTCAACCCAGTTTTTCCAACACCATTTGTTGAAGAGACTCTGCTTTCCCCATTTAATAGTCTGGGCACCTTTGTCAAAGATTAGATGTCCATAGGTGTGGGGGCTTACTTCTGGGCTCTCAATTCTATTCCACTGGTCAGTGTGCCTATTCATGTTCCAATATCAAGCAGTTTTGATGACAATGGCCCTATAATACAATTTGAGATCTGGGAATGTGATGCCTCCAGTTCTGTTCTTTCTTCTCAAGATTGTTTTGGCAATTCTATGACTTTTCCGGTTCCAGATAAACATTTGTAGCATTTATTCTATTCTCCTAAAAAATGTGTTTGGGATCTTGATGGGGATAGCATTATATTTGCATATGGCTCTGGGTATCTATTCATTTTGATTATGTTAATTCTTCCAACCCATGAACATGGAATATCTTTCCACTTATTTGTGTCCTTCTCAATTTCCTTGAGTAGTGACTCCTGGTTTTCAGTATACAAGTCTTTCACTTCTTTGGTTAGGTTTGTTTCTAGATATTTTATTGTTTTAGTTGCTATAGTAAAAGGAATTGATTTCTGTATTTCACCTTCTTCTTCTTCTTTTTTAATTTAAGAAAGGATTAATTAACAAAGCCATAGGGTAGGAGGGGTACAACTCCACACAATTCCCACCACCCAATCTCCATATCCCACCCCCTCCCCTGATAGCTTTCCCATTCTCTATCCCTCTGGGAGCATGGACCCAGGGTCATTGTGGGTTGCAGAAGGTAGAAGGTCTGGCTTCCGTAATTGCTTCCCCGCTGAACATGGGCATTGACTGGTCAGTCCATACTCCCTGTCTGCCTCTCTCTTTCCCCAGTAGGTCTCTGGGGAAGCGGAGCTCCAGGACACATTGGTGGGGTCTTCAGTCCAGGGAAGCCTGGCCGGCATCCCGATGACATCTGGAACCTGGTGACTGAAAAGAGAGTTAACATATGAAGCCAAACAAATTGTTGAGCAATCTTGGACCCAAAGCTTGGAACAGTGGAGAGGAAGTGTTAGGGGGGTATTCACTGCAAACTCTAGTGTACTTCTGTTTTCAGGTATATATTTTGCAGTAGTTTACAGATACGTGTGAACATATGCTCTCTCTCACAGAAACTAGTGTATATCTAGGCTTTGGGACTCTGTTAGAAAGTGAACCACCTGAGATGGAATTAGAGTATACTATGAAAGGAAAGGTCTCACCCGAGTAATGAAGCTGAAGGGTTGTCATTCCACACGTGAAGTCTCTGGACACAGTCTGGAGTGAAGCATGTTGAGGTGGCAATCATTGCGTTGGTTAGGTTGTGATCGGCAGATGCAATATTATTTGATATGGATTGGGAGAGGCATATGGGAAAGTGGGCTCTATCCAAGGGTTCCAGGACTGGGGGAAGTAGAGGCTCCATAGTGGAGATGTGAGGTTCCTGCTGTCTTAGGGTTCAAAAAGACAATCGATAGTTAATGTTATCATCACATTAATTGGTAATTGGGTTAACTTTGAAAAGTCCTTTTGTTAGGGTTTGCTGTGCAGTACCCAGTATCTTATTTATAGCTGTGCTGATTTCACCTTCTTCTAACTTAGTGTTTGCATAAAGGAATGCCACTGACTTTTGAATGTTAATTTTGTAGCCTGACACCTTACTGTATTGCCTGATGATTTCCAAAAGCTTCTTCCTGGATTCTTTAGGCTTTTCTATGTATACCATCATGTTGTCTGGAAATAGGGAGAGTTTAACTTCTTCTCTTCCTATCTGTATGCCTTTAATTCCTTGCTCCTGCCTGATTGGTATGGCAAGATCTTCCAACACTGTGTTGAATAGTAATGGTGATAGTGGGTATTCCTGTCTAGCACCTGATCTGAGGAGGAATGCTTCCAGTTTTTCACCATTGCGTATGATATTGGCTGTAGGTTTGCTATATATAGACTCCACTATCTTCAGGTATTTTCCATCTATTCCAATTTTTTGTAGTGTTTTTATCATAAAGGGATGTTGGATTTTGTCAAAGGCTTTCTCTGCATCTATTGATATGACCATGTAGTTTTTGGTCTTGCTTTTGTTGATGTGGTGGATCATGTTGATTGATTTACATATATTAAACTAACCTTGCATGCCTGGGATAAAGCCCACTTGGTCATAATGAACAATCTTTTTAATATACTGCTATATCCAGTTGGTTAGAATTTTGTTCAGTATTTTAGCATCTATGTTCATTATAGATATTGGTCTGTAGTTTATTTTTTGGTTATGTTCCTGTCTGTTTTTGGCATCACAGCGATTTTGGCTTCATTGAAGCTGGAAGGGAATATTCCAGTGTCTTCAATCTTCTGGAAGTCTTTTAAAAGTAGAGGTATTAGTACTTCTTTGAAGGTTTTGTAGAATTCATTTGAAAACCATCTATTCTAGGAGTATTATTTTTGGGAAGGTTTTTGATAACTGTTTCAATTTTATTAGCTGTAATGGACCTGTTCATGTTATCTAGTTCCTCTTTATTTATTTTTGGAAGTTTGTAAGTACTAGGAACTTGTACTTTTCTTCCAGCTTGGTGGTATATAGTTCTTCATAAAAGCCTTGCATGATATGCTGAATTCTGCAGTGTCTGTTGTGATATCTCCTCTTTAATTTATGTTCTGATTTATTTGGGTCTTTTCCCTTTTTTGTTTTGTGAGTCTGGCTAAAGGTATGTTGATTTTGTTCACTCTTTAGAAGAACCAGCATTTACTTTCATTGATCTTTTGTACAGTTTTCTTATTTTCAATGTTGTTTATTTCTGCCCTTACTTTCATTATTTTTGTCCTTCTGGTTGCTTCAGGGTTCTTTTTTTCTTCTTCAGGTTCTTTAAGGTGTGCAATCAGGTTGTTTATTTGTGCTTTTTATTATTTCCTAATATGTGCTTGTATGGCTATGAACTTCCCTCTCAGTACTGCCTTAGCTGTGTCCCAAATATTTTGATAGCTTCTGTCTTCATTTTCATTGAACTCTCAAAACATTTGTTTTCTTCCTTTATTTCTTCTTTGACCCAGTAGTTGTTAAGTAGTGTACTATTGAGCTTCCACATTTTGGGGCTATTATTCATCTTTTATTGATTGTTAAGTGTTAGTTTCATTCCACTGTGGTCTTAGAAGATGCTTGGGATGATTTCAATGCTCTTGAATTGGCTGATGCTGTCTTTGTGGCCTAACATATGGTCTATCCTTGAGAATGACTCGATTAGAATGTGTATTCCAGTTTCTTGGTGTGAAAGACTCTGAATATGTCCAATAGTTCTAGTTTATCTATCTCTTCATTTAGCTCCCTCATTTCTTTATTGATTTTTCTGCCTGGATGACCTGTCAAGTTGAGAGAGTGGAGTGTTGAATTCCCTTACTATTATTGTGTTGCTGTTAATATATTGCTGTAGCTCTTTCAGTAGATGTTTGATGTATTTAGGTGGCTTCTCATTGGGTATATAGATGTTAATAATTGTTAAGTCCTCTTGATTGACTATCCTCTGAGCATTAAGTAGTGTCCATCTCTATATTTTTAAATTTTATTTATTCTGAAGTCTATCATGTCAGATATGAGAATAGCTGTTCCTGCCCCTTTTGTGGGCCACTGGCTTGTATAATAGCTTTCCATTCTTTCACTTTGAGTCTGCGTTTGTCTTGTGGAATTAGGTGGGTTTCCTGTAGACAGCATATTGTTGGGTTGTGTTTTCTGATCCATCTTCCTACTATGTGCCTTTTAATAGGTGAGTTCAGGCCATGACATTTATTTATATTATAGGTTGAAGACATTTTAATGCCATTATTGTAGATTTTTATTGTGTTCTGATATGAGGTATATTTATTGTGGTCTGAGTGTTTATAGGATAACTTTCAGAACTTCTTTCAGGGCAGGCTTGATGATAGTTGATTCTTTAAACTGTTGCTTGTCTGAGAAGGTTTTTATTCCTCCATCTAGTCTGAATGACAGTCTAGCAGGATATAGTATTCTTGGTTGAAAACTTTTCTCATTGAGCACTTTACAGATATCTTGCCATTCTCTTCTGGCCTGTAGTGTTTTTTGGAGAAGTCTGCTGCTAATCTTATCAGTTGTCCTCTGCAGGTGACGCTTTGTTTTTCTCTTGCAGCCTTCAGGATCATTTCTTTATCTTTATTCCTTTCCATTCTAAATGTGATGTGTCTTGGTGTCTTTAAGTCCGGGTTAATTCTGTTTGTTACCCTCTAGGCTTCTTGAACCTGTATGTATTTTATGTTGTCTAGACTAGAGAAGTTCTCATCTATTTATGTCCTGAAGAATACTTTCTTTCCCTCCATCTCTTTCTTCTCCATTAAGCCAATAATGTGTATATTATTTCTTCTGAAGTCATCCCATATGTCTCTGTTGTTGTTTTCAGTATCTCTTAATCTCTTTTTGAGATCTCTTACTTCTTTTTTTAGTTGTCTCTAATTGGTCCTCAAACTTGCTAATTCTGTCTTCAGCCTCCTTTATTCTATTCTCTCTTCCCTCTACTGTTTTCTGGAGTTCATCTGTTTTGTTACTCTGTTCTGATACTGTGTTAGCTTGTTCAGCTAGTTGTGTTCTTAGCTCAGCTATTTCAGCTTTCAGTTCTCTAATAAGCTTGAGATAATTAGTGTTTTCTTCCAGAGTCTCATTTGTTGTTTCTGAATTTCTGATGACAATTATTTCAAACTCTTTACTCACTCCTGTGACTATTTCCTTAACTAGTGTTTAGATGTTGACCTCATCATTGTGTGCTTCAATCATTGAGGGTCTTTTACTGGACTTTTGTCCTGGTTCATTTTCCAATATTTCTTCTTCTTGGTTTAACCATTTTATATAGTATGTTATGAGGTTCCTCTCTCAGCACTTTTCAAATTACTGATCACTCTTGCCTGGACTGAGTTGTTTCTGTTAAATGCCTCTTTTGTCTCCCCACCCCCCTTAAGCTATGGAAGCCTGAGGGCTTTTAAACTATAAGTAGGCTTCTTAGCTTAATCCCTCACTCCTGACCAAGAGATAAAGCAGGGTGGGGGAGAGATATCATAGTGATTATGCAAAGAGACTCTCACACCCCAAGGATCCAAAGCTCCAGGCTCAATTCAGCTTCTCTGCCAATCCAGGCAGTGTTGCTGGTCCCTGCGAGTTTCTAAACAAGTCTCGTTTATAGTTTGTACTTTCTGAGACAATTATTCACCAGGTTCTCATCAGGAGAACAATGTGGAATGGCTCCCACTATACAGCCCCACTGCTAGGCCACTGAGGTATAGATCTCTCTTGAGTATCCTGGTCAGTTCTCTGCCTCCCAATGTCAGCACAGGGCCTCTCCTTTGCTGCTCCAGTCAATGAGGGCAGTAGCAATGGAGACTCACAGTTGCATTCAGTGCGTCTTAGTGGAGTCCTCTCCTCACTTCAGCAGTCTTTTTGTTGGTAAAAGAGACTGGAGGTGGTGCCTCAACTGGTAAACAGCTGGACTGTTACCAACAGCTCAATTTCTCCTTAGGTTCCTCTCTGTCCAGGAGCCACACGTGTTTGCACTCACCGGCAGTTTGGTGGGTTCCTGAAGTCATTCAAATCCTATCTTGTTGTGGTCCTAGGTGGTCTCCTTTGGCATTCCTAGTTGACCTGGCAGAGGAGGAGAGAAACACAACTGCTGCTGCTCCATAGTTCCACCTCTGAAAGTACTTTTTGTAATGTTTTTTGTTCGGTTTAGGAAGGGGGGTGGGAGGTTGTGTGCAGTTAATCTGAATAGTTGAATCTGCAGACTCATTGTTAGGGTTTTTCATTTAATTTTTTTTCTTATTTTGCTGTTGTCTGTTTTCCATTCTCTCTGGTATGACCAAAATTACCTGTTGTTTTTCCATTGGCTGATGATTGGGTGTGCTCTCTATTGTGGGAACAGCTTGATTTTCTTACTTTCTTTTCTTTTTCTTTCCTCCTCTCTTGTTTGATAAATATTTTTCCCTTTACTGTTCTTTTTTTCTGTATTCACTTATGCTTGTTTGTGATTTATCCTGTGGAACAGAATATTAATAATGTATAACTACTTCACTAGATTATACTAGATTTTTCTATTCATTGTCCATGCATTTGAATAGATGCTTTCCTTCCTCCACTATTTCTATCCTTTCTTTAGCCTATTCAAAGTGAATTCTGAGTCCCTTCAATATTTCATAGATCTGGAAACAATTAATACTCTGAAATAAGTAAACTGTTATGTCTTTAAAATGACAGATAATTTAAGAAAGGAGTATGCACAACCTCAAGATTCTTATATTCCTAAATTTTCTATACTGACTATTTTTCTATTAGTGATTTAATAGTGATTAACAAGATTGTAAGATACAATTCCATACAGTTCTTAGGGAGCGTTGGTGGTATAGTGGTGAACATAGCTGCCTTACAGTTCCCTACAGTTCCCACCACCATAGATCTGTATCCCATCCTCTCCATTGGAAGCTTCCCTATTCTTCTTTTTTAAAAAATATTTTTAAAAATTATTTTTATTTATGTATTTATTTGGATAGAGACAGCCAGAAATCAAGAGGGAAGGGGGTGATAGAGAGGGAGAGAGATAGATAGACACCTGCAGCCCTGCTTCACCACTTGTGAATCTTTCTCCCTGCAGGGGCTGGGGGCTCAAACCTAGGTCCTTGTGCACTGTAACGTGTGTGCTCAACCAGGTGCGCAACCACCCAGCCCCCAAAGCTTCCCTATTCTTTATCTCTCTGGGAGCATGGACCAAAATTCATTATGATGTACAGAAGGTGGAAGGGCTGACTTCTAGTTTCTTATAAATAATGCCCCAAGACAAAAACACCACCAACAACAAAAACCCTCAAAGATATTCCACATTATTTTGCTTATGTACAGAAATGACTCTAGGTTGCATTATTAGTATTACATACATGTATTTTTTATTTTGCCTCCAGGTTTATTGCTGGGGCTTGGTGCCTGCACTACAATCACTGCTTCTGGAGGCCAATTTGTTTCCCTTGTTATTGTTGTTGTTATTGCTGTTATTGTTGGATAGATCAGAGAGAAATTGAAAGAGGAGGGGAAGACAGAGAGAGAGAGACAGAAAGATAGACACCTGCAAACCTGCTTCACCACTTGTGAAGCAACCTTCCTGCAGGTGGGGAGCTGGGGGCTTGAACTGGGATCCTTGTGCCTGTCTTTGTGCTTCATCCCATGTGTGCTTAAACCATTGCACTACTGCCTGGCCCCTTGTTACACACACTTCTGACTGGAGGACACATGCTTATGGCATCAAAATTGTCCATTAAGAGATTCATTCATGAAACTTAACCTAAGTGTGGTATGTTGCAGCAAAGCACTGGAGGAGGGAGAGTTGAGAGGGCATAGAGAAGGTGTTGAGGACCCAGTGTAGAGTGGAAAAGATGAACTTAAGTTGATGGTGGGAGTGTTGTACAGCCACTTCTTACTGGGAGATGAGAAATTGTTCCAGGTGTCCGCTACTGTCCAGTAAACCATTACTAGCTCCATAAAATGATTTTAAAAGTCATTCAGGTATGGCCTTATGTTTATTCACTCAGTATTTAAGATAGTTCTTTAAAAACAAAAAATGACAACTTGCTCTAAACCAATAGTCAATTTTTTAAACAAACAATAGTGTTGCTAAACTGCAGTGGGTAAACTTATGAGGCTTTTGGTTGTTTTAAAAGTATGTATTGAGGGAGTTGGGTGGTAACACAGTGGGTAAGTGCATGTGGTGCAACGTGCAAGGACTGGCATAAAGATCCCAGTTTGAGCCCCGACTCCCTCTTCACAAACAGTGAAGCAGGTCTGCAGGTGTCTATCTTTCTCTCTCCCTCTCTGTCTTACCCTCCTCCCTCCATTTCTCTATGTCCTACCCAACAATGATGACAGTAATAATAATTACAATAATAAAAAACAAGGACAACAAAAAGGAAATAAATAAATATTTTAAAAAGTATATATTGCATCATGATGAACGCAGTATTGCCATGCTGATTGCTCATATGTGGGAGAATCTGGCAGAGAGTGATGAGATGTTATTCAGGTGATTTTGCTACAGAAAATCTACAGGTAAGGATTGCCAAAGATTTTATTTTATTTAATTTATTTATTTTCTCTTTTGTTGTCCTTGTTGTTTTTCGTTGTTGTTGTAGTTATTATTGTTATTGATGTTGTCGTTGTTAGATAGGACAGAGAGAAATGGAGAGAGGAGGGGAAGACAGAGAGAGGCAGAGAAAGATAGACACTTGCAGACCTGCTTCACCGCTTGTGAAGCGACTCCCCTGCAGGTGGGGAGCTGAGGGCTCGAACCAGGATCCTCATGCCGACCTTGTGCTTTGCGCCACCTGGCCTTAACTCGCTGAGCTACAGCCCGACTCCCGAGGATTGCCAAAGATTTTATAACAATTAATTTGAACTAATGAGTCAATGATTTATATTATTATTTAAAATAACACAATAGCTATTTCAGTATAAACTAGAAAGAATAGAGTAAATTTACACGCATCATTATGAAAAGAGTCCCTCAGTAATATATTCTATTCAAGCATTTATCATCATCACTATAAAGAGAACATATTACAGTGTGCAAGGACCTTGGTTCCAGCTCCCACTCACCACCTGCAGGGGTAAAGCTTTCCAAGTGGTAAGGCAGTGTTGCAGGTTTTTCTCTTTCCTTCTCTATCACCACCTTCCTTCTCAATTGCTGACTCTCTATCCAATAAAAAAAGATAATAAAATAAAAAATTAAAAAAGAGTATAAGAATAATTACCTATTTATACTAACAACACATAATATAATGTTTTATGAAATATGAAGCTAGAATAAGTTATTAGTAAACCCACTATAAAACTATAAATTATCTTCTGCTTGATAACTTTATTTGCTATCTACCACTGTTAATTGCAAGAGAAAATGCTCTTCACCAGGCTGCCTAAAGCCGCCTTTACATCCTTATTCCTCAGGGTGTAGATGAAAGGGTTGAGGGTAGGAGTCACCACTCCATAGAACAGAGCCATGAACTTTGGCTGGTCCTTTGATATTGAGGAAGGTGGCTGAAGGTACATGCTCATACCTGGCCCAAAAAACAAGAACACCACCATGAGATGGGAGGAACATGTCCCAAAGGCCTTTTTCCTTCCCTCAGAAGATCTGATTTTTAATACAGCATGTCCAATTAAGGCATAGGAAGTCAGAATGAGGCACAGAGGAACAGCTAACATAAAAATACATACCACAGAGAGTGTGAGCTCATTAGCACTCTTTTCACCACAGGCAGTTTTAATCAAAACAGGAATCTCACATAATATGTGATCCAGTGTATTGAGACCACACAGTGGCAACTGCAATGTGGCAGTGGCCTCTGAGACTGCATAGGTGATTCCAATCAGCCACACAATAGATGCTAAGAGGATACAGAGGCGCCCATTCATGATGAGGGTGTAGTGCAGGGGCTTGCAGATGGCCACATAGCGATCAAAGGACATCAGAGCCAGAAGCAGACATTCTGTGCCACCCATTGTGTGGAAAACATACAGCTGAATTGCACACCCTGTGTAGCTGATTGTCTTCCTAGAGCTTCCCAGGTTAAACATCATCTGAGGGACCACACTCGTGGTATAGCACATGTCCAAAAAGGAGAGGTTAGTGAGGAAGAAATACATGGGGCTGTGCAGTCGGGGGTCTAAGACAGACACGAGAATGATGGTTATATTCCCCACCATGGCCATGGGGTATGTGATGAGAAGAATAACAAACAGAGGGAGCTCCAGCCAAGGGTGGTCAGCAAAGCCGAGCAAAATGAACTCTTCAGGATGGGATGTGTTAATTAATTCCATTATCTCCAATTAGTTTCACCTGCATAAAGGAATTGACAGAAATGTCCACAATTGTTATAAAAGAACTAAATATTGTTTTGCATTGTCTTTCTATTCCAGAACATGTATCACAGTAACTTGGAGAAAAAACAGAAAATATATGACAAAATATGAAAATTTACTTTAGTGGAGCTACGTACAAAAGAATATTGTCTATCAACTCATTGACTGAATATTTTTCAGCACATATTAAGGATACTATCTTTATGCTACAATGAAGATTATATTAGAAATAAAGTTGACTCTATTTTGGAGAATTTTCTACAATGGCTTTCCTACTTTGGTCACAATAACTTTTCTGTGAAAATGTCTGTGTTATCTATTTTTTCCCTATCTTTAGACATTTGTGATTATATGGGGTGAAGTAATCAAATGAGTCACTAAAAAACAACCACTAGTATGCAATCCCTCAAACATTTAAGAGGAATAAAAGTATGTGACATCCAAATTTAGAAGGGAATGAAAATGTGAGCCAAAATAAGCATGAAGGTTTCATCATTTTCTAAAAAATAATTTATTATTTTTATTTATTTTTACTCTCTGTAAATGTTATTGAAGAGAGAAATTGGGAGAGGGGAGATAGAAAAGGAAAGAGACAGAGAGACACCTGCAGCCCTGCTTCACCACTTGTGAGGCTTTCATCCTGCAGGTGCTATCATGATTCCATCCTGACTTCTCTGGGCTGATGTCCTCACCATTATGTCCTGGAACCTTACCTCTCCAGAGCTCTGGCCTACTAGGGAAAGATGGAAGCAGGCTGGGGGTATGATCGACCTGCCAATGCTCATGTCTAGAGGAGAAGCAATTATAGAAGCCAGACCTTCCACCTTCTATACCCTCCAAATAATTTTTTTTAATTTTATTTATTTATTCCCTTTTGTTGCCCTTGTTGTTTTATTGTTGTAGTTATTATTGTTGTGGTTGTTGTTGGACAGGACAGAGAGAAATGGAGAGAGGAGGGGGAAGACAGAGAGAGGGAGAGAAAGATAGACACCTGCAGACCTGCTTCACTGCCTGTGAAGCGACTCCCTTGCAGGTGGGGAGCCGAGGCTGGAACCGGGATCCTTACGCGGGTCCTTGTGCTTAACCCGCTGCGCTACAGCCCGGTCCCCCCCCCCCCAAATAATTTTGATTCATAATTCCAGTGGGGGAGACTTGAGGAAGTGACTTGAGGAAGAGGATAAGAGGGCTCTGAAATCTAACTGCATCAGAGAGAGAAAAGGAATAGAAGGACATTTGGATATAGTATTAGGGTTATGTACAGCTTGGAAAATAAGAGAAGACAGGACCTTTAAAAAGGGGGGAGATGTTCAATTATATACAAATATAGACAGATAGTTGTAGAAATAATAGTTAACACACATCTGCAATCTTAGTTAAACTGCTGAGGCTTACAACAGAAGGACTGGGGATTCAAAACTCTGGTGGTTGGAACGGTATGGAGTTTATACCCCAGTTGACATGTAATTTTGTAAATAAATATTAAATTACTAATAAAAATTAAAGAAAAAGAATTTGGAGTTATTAATGATGCACCTAAGTTATGTAACTGCAAATGCATCTTCTACTTCAGTCATTGTGGTTGAAAGGAAAATTGATATTTCAATTCATAATAGAAGCTTATTTCTATCTACAAATTATATTACATTTTCAGCACATATTTCTTTGCTGAACTGTGATCAAAAGTAATGCTGTAAGAACAAAATGAACTAGCTAAGGAAAATAGTATTATGAGAGTTAGATAATGAGTTCTGTTTATATTTTTCCCTTAGTGATAAAATGTATGTTATGTTCTTTATAATCTTTTGCAAGATGAAGGCTATTCAGATAAGAATTTAAGATAATTTCTCTTAGTAATAAAATCTGGAGCTGGGGTTACTATGCTAATTATTGTATTTACACACACACACACACACACACACACATACACATACACACACACATACACACACATTTTGCTACAAAGGTTTTTCTGGGCCTGAGCTCCTGCTCTATTCTACTGTTTCTGGTGTCTTTCTCTCTCTCTCTCTCTTTCTTTCCTTCATTTTTTCCTTTCTCTCTTTCTCTTTTTCCTTCCTTTCTCTCTCTTTCTTTCTCTCTCTCTTTCTTTCTTTCTCTCTTTCCTTCTTTTATCCCTTTCTTTCTCTCTTTCTTCCTTCCTTTCTCTTTCTTTCTTTCTATCTCTTTCTTTCTTTCTTTCTTTCTTTCTTTCTTTCTTTCTTTCTCTCTCTTTCTTTCCTTCTTTTTTCCCCTTTCTTTCTCTCTCTTCCTTCCTTCCTTTCTATCTCTTTCTTTCTTTCCTTTCTTTCTTTTCTTCTTTTTCCCTTTCTTTCTCTTTCTCTCTCTTCCTTCTTTTCTCTCTTCCTTTCTTTCTACCTTTCTTTCCTTTTTATGTCCACACAGAGTGTTAGTGACAGAGACAGAGAAAGACACAGATAGATTCAATTCATTTAGAATTCAAATATTTCCCCACTCATGAAACTACCCCTTTGCTTGGTGCTCTCATGTGGTAGTTGGGGGCTCTAACCTGGGTCCACCTTCATGACAAAATGTACAGTCTACCAAGTGAGTATCTTCCAGTTCCTCATATTTGTATGTCTTTTAAAAATAAATATTATTTATTTAATTAATTATTATGAGAGAGATACAAAGATACAGGGAAAGAGAGAGGGAGAGAGAAAGAGATAGAGAAAACTATATATAGAGAAAGACTAATATACTTCTCAGATCTGGCTTATGATGATACTGAGGACTGAACCTGGGATACCAGAGCCTCAGACATGAAAGATTTTTATATAACCATTATACTATCTCCCCAGTCCTCACATTGTTTCTTAAACCATTTTCCAAGAGATAAATGACCAGATTTTCAAATTAATGTGACTTATTTTTCAGCTATATATTTCTAATTCTAGAACTTAAATAATTTGATTGCCAATCTCACGTATTTACTTCATAGATTCTAGTTTTTATCCTAATTTTCGAGATAATTCCTGTGATATTTCATCCTTCATTTTATCATTCATTCCTGTGATGTTCCAATACCTAGTGACTTGAGCATTTAATCACTTTAATAATGAACCAGACTATTTCGACCACTCCTTTGTATTTTCACTAGTACTATTTAGGACTATGCACTATTTCATCACTGTATTTTATTACACTCCCAATGTTTTCTTAGATTTATATATTTATATAGGTAAAAGTCTTATATACAACATATTTATTTATCTAGGTAAAATAAATATGTTATATTTATCTGACAGAATATATGTAAGAAACATTTGAGTTTTTAAAGTATATTTTAATTTATTTATTATTGGATAGATACAGAGAGAAATTGAGAAGGGAAAGGGGATATTGAGAGGGAGAGAGACAGAGAGACACCTGCAGCCCTGATCATGTAGCTTTTCCCCTGCAGGTAGAGGTCAAGGGCTTGAACCTGGGTCCTTGCGCACTGTAATGTGTGCACTTAACCAGGTGTGCTGCCAGCTGGCCCCAAGTTTTTTACATTATAGTTTGACCATATATGTGGAAAATTTACAATTTTGTATGAAGGTTTCTTACTTTATCCAGCTATTGTGAGATATGGTGCTTTTTGAAATTTAAATGATCGAACATTGGGTCTAAGAGAGGAGATATTTATTCTAAAATGTAATTTTTCTGTCTGTGCCTATTTACTATATATTTCCAAAGAATAGAAATGTCTTTCAGAAACTGAAGCCTTTTTTTCACATGCATATTAGATATTTGATATACTTATATTCTAAAATTACATAAATATGATAACTTTTAAAGCAAGTGTCTTTTTACTCACCTTTTTTGAGAAGTAGTTTTCATTAAAAAAGAATTATCAAGAAATATTACTGAAGTTTTAAGTCTCATAGAAATATGAGAATTTTGTGGTACACAACTAAGTATTTAAGAATTAAGTTCAGCCTTTTGCATTTGTCATAACAAAACCAAATGGGGAAATCATGAAGTTGGAAGACAGTAGTAGATAATATAAAAATGTTTTGTGAGAGTGCTATTTATATTTTAATCATGAAACTCTTGGGACTTATATCCAAACATTTCATTTATGTTATCCCAGTAGAATTAAGAGAGAATGTTCCTTTGAGTAGAGTTCCCTACAGTATTGATTTATTGCAATTAGTTTTCTGTTGAGTTGAGGTCAGTCATCAAATTTCTGTTATTATCTTTATTTTAAAAAGAAACTTGTCCTTGATTTCCCAACAAAGAACACTGATTTTAGACAAATAAAAGCTAATTTGAATTAAAATTCTTGAGATTTTTTATGCAGTTTATTTGAATATATTATGTTCACTTGTTCTAGATACCACCTAAGATAATTATTGCCGTGCATTAAATAAAGAATCACAATTATACATTAGAATAAAAAATAGAAGCAGTAATGCATCATTGCAATGAATAGCAAGTTCTTGTTGAAAGTCTCACACTTTAAAATTTTACTATTTTTTATTCTAGTTGATGATTTATTAGCATATTGCATAGATGGATGGTTCAGTATTGTTTATAAAAATTATTTTTTTCCACTTAGCTTACTGAATCTTAATAGAGATTTTAAATTATCTAAGGAGTTAAAAGGTATACAATTTCCCTTCACCTAAAGAAACAAAAAATATGAAATATTTTCTTGACTTTGTTTCTTGGTTCTGGTTCATTAAGATATCTTATGAATCTGTGGAATCTTAAACTTGAACTATATTGATTATTTTGAGCTATATGTACTATTTTATTTATTTTTTATTTTATATAAATGAAAGATATAGAGAGAAAGAAACAGAGAGAAAGATCAGATTACTGCTCAGCTCTGGCTTATGCTAGTTCAGGGCATTGAATCAGGGACCATAAAGCCTCAGACATGAAAGCCTTTTGCATAAACATTAAGCTATCTCCCCAGCATATATATATATATATATATATATATATATATATATATATATATATATATATATATATAACATTTTACCTATTGGATAGAAAATGAAAGATATTGAGAGGGAAAGGGGAGATGAGGAAAGAGAGATATACCTGCAGCAACTACTTCAATATTCATGATGCTTTTTCCCTGAAGGTAGGGGTCCGGGGCTTGAACTCTGTTCCTGCGGATTGCGACATGACATACACATTCAACCAAGTGTGTCACTGCCTGGCCTCCTGTATATTCTTAAATGTCCATAATCTTTGTAAGTAACTTTTTAAAAAATATTTTATTTAATTTATTTATTCCCTTTTGTTGCCCTTGTTTTATTGTTGTAGTTATTATTATTGTTGTTTTTGTTGTTGGATATGACAGAGAGAAATGGAGAGAGGAGGGGAAGACAGAGAGGAGGAGAGAAAGATAGACACCTGCAGACCTGCTTCACCGCCTGTGAAGCGACTCCCATGCAGGTGGGGAGCCAGGGTTCGAACCAGCATCCTTATGCCGGTCCTTGTGCTTTGCGCCACCTGCGCTTAACCCGCTGCGCTACAACCCAACTCCCCATAAGTAACTTTTTATAAGGTTAAAAAATGTGGACTTTTGGTAACTGAAAGTCCTTTTTAATAAATTTAATTTTATTAGTGATACAATAATGATAGACAAGATTCTGGGGTAAGAGGGGTGCAATTCCATACAATTCCCACTATCAGAATTCCATATCTCATCTCCTCCAATGGAAGTTTCCCTATTCTTTATCCCTCTGGGAGCATAGATCAAAGATTTTTATGGGGTGCAGAAGGTAAGAGTTTTGACTTCTGTAACTTCTCTGCTGGACATGGGTGTTGATGGGTTGACCCACACTCTCTGCCCATTTCTGTCTTTCCCTCATGGGGTAGGGCTCTGGGGAGGTGAGGTTCTAGGACACATTTGTTGTGAGAGGTGGCACTATATCAGGGGCAGTACATTTAAAGCTATCAGATCCCAAATTTGATCCTTGGCATTATGTGTGCCAGAATCAAGATTTTTTTCTCTTCTCTCTATCATCAATAGATTTAAAAAAAAATGAGAAAAGATACTTACAAAATCTAGTTCTGGCGTACTCCACTGACCAAGAATTAACGAGCACGTAACCTGTATCCACTGTCAAAAAAACCTTCTTTGAACATTTATTGGAGACTAAATAAGATACAAAATGAACAGTCTCTAGAATAAACAGGAACTCATGATAACGTTTCTTTTTTTATATATAGTCAGAGTGCGTTTTTAGGTACAGTTATGCTTTATAATTTACTACTATTTCTTTCTTTTTAAAAATTTTTTTATTTCATTTATTTATTTTCCTTTTGTTGCCCTTGTTGTCTTTTTTTTTTTTTTTTATTGTTGCTGCTGTTGTTATTGAAGTCGTTGTTGTTGGATAGGACAGAAAGAAATGGAGAGAGGAGGGGAAGACAGAGAGGGAGAGAAAGATACCTGCAGACCTGCTTCACCACCTGTGAAATGACTCCCCTGCAGGTGGGGAGCCGGGGCTTGAACCAGGATCCTTAAGCTGGTCCTTGCGCTTTGCTCCACGTGCGCTTAACCCGCTGCGCTACCACCCAACTCCCTACTATTTCTTTCTTATTAAGACAATATTGGCTTCTTTTTTATAGCAAATGATTATTTATTATTTCTAATTTTATTTCTATTTTTAGTGTTAAGTACATCAGTACTTTAGATGATGAGTGGAATTATAAGCCCTATTAAAAATTTTTAAAAAAATATTGGTTTCTAAGACTTAATATATCTTTTTTATTAGGGGATTAATAGTTTATAGTAAATATAGGTTTTGATACATGTGTGAAATTTCTCAGATTTGTACAAAATAGTCTCACCTCCAGCCTACTCCCTCCTCCAACATTATGCTCTAGTACCTGAACTCTCCCCAAGCCCCCATTCTTAGACTCCTTTGCTTTGGTATAATACAGCAAATCCAGTACAAGTTCTACTTTGTGTTTCCCCTTCCCATCCACAAGTGAGATCACCCCATGTTTATATCCTTTTCTTTCTGGCTTATCTGACTTAACATGCTTCCTTCAAACTCCACCCAAGATGAGGCAAAGAAAGTGATTTCATCATTCTTAATAGCTGTGTATTACTCCATTGTGTAGATATGCCACAATTTTTTTAGCTTCTAATCTCTCGTTGGGCACTTACGTTGCTTCCAGTTTGGGGCTATTACAAATTGTGCTGCTTTGAATATAGGTATACATATATCTTTTTGGGTGAATGCATTTTATTTCTTAGGCTATACCCCCAGGATGTCTTAGGTGAACCATCTCACCTTTATTTATATTGAGCCATTTTGAGTTTTCCTAAGCATTTTTTGATTATAATATTCCCTCAGCCAGTAATATATAATATATTCATTTTTACCACCCCTCGTCAGTCTCTTCAATAAATGGTGCTGGGAAAACTGGGTTGAAACATGCAGAAGAATGAAACTGAACCACTTTATTTCACCAGAAACAAAAGTCAGCTCCAAATGGATCAAAGACTTGGATGCTAGACCAGAAACTATCAAATACTTAGAAGAAGATATTGGTGGCACACTTTCTCACCTAAGCCTCAAGGACATCTTTGATGATGCAAACTCAATGGCAAGGAAAACTAAAATAAAAACAAGTCAATGGGACTAGGTCAAATTGAAAAGCTTCTGCACAGCCAAAAAAACCATCACCCTCACAGAATGGGAGAAGATCTTCACATGCTATACATTAGACAAGAGGCTAAAAACCAAAATATATAAAGAGCTTACCAAACTTAGCATCAAAAAAGCAAATGACCCATCCAAAGGGGGGTGGGAGAATATGAACAGAATAGTCACCACAGAAGAGACCCAAAAGGCTGAGAAACACATGAAAAAATGCTTCAAGACTTTGTCAGAGAAATGCAAAAAAGACAACAAATGAGACAACATCTCACCCCTGTGAGACTGGCATACATCAAAAACAATAGCAGCAACAAATGCTGGAGAGGTTGTGGGGACAAAGGAATCCTCTTACACTGCTGGTGGGAATGTAAATTGGTCCAACCTCTGTGGAGAGCAGTCTGGAGAAACCTCACAAGGCTAGAAATGGACCTTCCATATGACCCAGTAATTTCTCTCCTAGGGATATATCCTAAAGACTCCATAACACCCATCCAAAAAGATATGTGTACACCTATGTTCATAGCAGCACAATTTTTAAAAAAAATTTATTTATAAAAAGGAAATACTGTTGTCTGGGAGGTGGCGCAGTGATAATGCTTTGGACTCTCAAGTATGAGGTCTCGAGTTCGAGCCTCTGCAGCGCATGTGCCAGAGCAATGCCTGGTTCTTTCTCTCCTCCTATCTTTCTCATAAATGAATGAATAAATAAATAGGAAAAACTTACAGAAACCATAGGATAAGAGGGGTACAACTCCACACAATTCCCACGACCAGAACTCCGTATCCTGTCCCCTCCTCTGATAGCTTTCCTATTCTTTATCCCTCTGGCAGTATGGACCAACGGACATTATGGGGTGCACAAGGTGGAAGGTCTGGCTTCTGTAATTGCTTCCCCACTGAACATGGGAGTTGACAGGTCGGTGCATACTCCCAGCCTTTCTTTCTCTTTCCCTAGAGAGGCGGGGCTCTGGGGAAGCGGGGCTTCAGGCACATTGTGGGGTTGTCTGCCCAGAGAAGTCTGGTTGGCATCACCGTAGCATGTGGGACCTGGTGGCTGAAAAAAGAATTAACATATAAAGCCAAACAACTTGCTGACTAATCATGAACTTAAAGACTGGAATAGCAGCACAATTTTTAATAGCCAAAACCTGGGAGCAGCCCAGGTGCCTAACCAACAACAGATAAATGGCTGTGAAAGTTGTGTTATATATACACAATAGGATACTACACAGCTATTAAGAATAATAAACTCACCTCTGACCCATCTTGGAGGGAGCTAGAAGGAATTATTTTAAGTAAAATAAGTAAGAAAGAGGAAGATAAGTATGGGATGACCCCACTCATAAACAGAAGTTGAGAAGGAAGGACAGACAAGGAAAAGCAAAGTGGAATTTGACTGAATTTGGAGTCTTTCACTGAGTAAAATCTCTGGGTAGAGGGTGAGGGTAGATTTTTCAGCCTCACTATAAGGAGATGGGGGTAGGGATACAGACCTTTGGTGGTGGGACTGGTATTAATATACATTCCTGTTACCATTGTATAATCTTATAAATCACTATTTAATCAATATGAGAGAGAAAAATAGATTGAAAGTCTTTTTGAGGCATAGATGCCAGTTCTGAGTAAATATTCCTTCGATCTAAACATGTATGTAAGGTTTCAGCAGCCTGGAATATTCCTAGCCGTGACCATGAAATGTGAACTTAGACTGTCAGGGATGCAGAGGTTACACAGGCTCCTATGGTAAATATGGGCCCCAGATCAGTAGGGTTTACAGTTAACAATATTTATATACTTTCCCCATATTTGAGAGCTACTCGCTTCCCTGATCCAGGTTTCTAGTTTTTTCCAACTCTGACACCATCTCCCCAGACAATATCTTTGGTTCACCTGAATGTTAGCTGTCAGACTCAGGCAAAAACTACTAAAGTCACAGGCTCCTTGGAACATACCTAAAACAGACCTACTAGCTTTTTCCAAAGTGGAGACCCCAAATATTCATCCACAATATTCCAGCCTTTAGGTTCATGATTAGTCAACAATTAGTCACTTTATATGTTAACTCTTTTTCAGCCATCAGGTTCCAGATGATACCATGATGCCTTCCCTGGGCAGACGACACCACCAATGTGTCCTGAAGCCTTGCCTTCCCAGAGCCCTGTCCCACTAGGGTAAGGCATCATGGTATGCCTTACCTTACAGGCTGGGAGTATGGATCTACCTGCCAATGCCCATGTTCAGTGGAGAAGCAGTTACAGAAGTCAGACTTTCCACCTTTTGTAGCCTATAACGATCCTGGGTCCATATTCCCGGAGGGATAAAGAATAGGAAAGCTTTCAAGGAAGGGGATGGGATACGGAGTTCTGGGTGTGGAATTTTGTGCCATTGTACTCATCTCATCCTATGGTCTTGTCAATATTTCCATTTTGTAAATAAAAAAAAATGAAGTGAAAAAATTCAGTTCCCCAGAGGATGGCCTAGAACTAGGGGAAAAAAAAAGATGTCCTCCTCTCCTACACTTTCAATCACTTGAAGTCCAATCCTATCAGATAGTGTAAATACTACAAAAGCTGACAAAAGGCAAGAGACTGGCATACATTAATGATGGACTTTTTGGTCACTACCACACCACTCCATCATCTGGGGCTCTAGTCAGGGAATCCTTGGATTCCCACATAGATCCCCACTAGACTTCTAATAGATCCCTTTCTCCATCATCACTGATTTCTTCCATCAGGAACAGCATCATAAGCTCTTTTGGCCTCTACAGGACCTTGGCCTCAATGTAGAACAGCAACGGTAGGGACTTCCCTACTTTCTGATCTGGGTCAACCTACTCTGCCCCTCAAGGAAGACTGGTCTTGAAAGGAGTGTAGCCTAGAATGTTGCCAGCTCCGAGCATTGACAGAGAGCTCTGACAGACTGGGATATAGATGTTACATAGGCTTTTGTGTTAATATGAATAGATATGGGCTGTAGGTCAGATTGATGAGGTTCATAGTTAATAGTATCCATATACTTTCCTCATATTTGAGAGCTACTCTGTGCCCTGATCCAGCTTTCTAGTTCTCAACTCTGACAACATCTTCCTAGACAATACTTATAGTTCACCAGCATGGTAGCTATCGGGCTTAGGCAAAAATTAATGAAGTCATGGGCCCCTTGGAACATATCTAAAATAGACTTCCTACTTTCTTCTCATATGTAGACCCCCTAGTTTCATATGCTATATTCTTACCTTTGGTTTCGTGTTTATTGAAAAATTTGTTCTGCTTTATATCTTACTGTCTTTCAGCCACCAAGTTGCAGAGGCTACCATGACACCATCCTGACTTCCCTGGGCAGATGACTTCACCAATGTGTCTTGGAACCCCACATATCCAGAGCCCTCCTCCACTAGTGAAAGATAGTAACAGGCTGGGAGTATGGATTGACCAGCAACCATCCATGTTCAGTGGAGAAGCAATTACAGAAGCCAGAGCTTCTGTTCTCTGCAGCTCATAGGAATTTTGGTCCATATACCCAGAGGGATAAAGAACAGGAAAGCTTCTAGTGGAGGGGATGGGACATGGGACTCTGGTGGTGGGAACTATATGGAATTATGAAAGGGAATCAGAAAGAATTCAGAAAATTTTAGCTGAGGGGAATTACAGTATGCCTACCCACTCCCTAATTTCTTGTCCTGAAAGATAAGATTCCCTGTACCCTGACCCCAAAGAGTACATAAATGCAATAACCACTTGTACTGCTTCTGTAACTTGAGGCTAACTTAGCTTGCTTCCACGTCCTGCTATAAAATAATGTTATAATGCCCATGCTGGGCCAACGGTCTGCAGGGTGACCTGGGCTCTTGGTCCATATGAGAACAAAGCTTCTTTACTCCTTCGTCCAATTTTGGCTCTAGTTTTCCCGAATTTCAACATCCCTGACAATTGTACCCCTGTTATCTTACAATCTTGTTAATCGTTATTAAATCACTCATAAAAAAAAGATGCATTTCAGTAATTTTCTATCCTGTATTCAAATTTATTTGAAGGAAAACTTTTAGAAACAAGAAAAATTGGAGGAGATATTATTGAATGCAAAAATAAATACATAAAAATGAAAAATAGAAGAGAGTTTAGGAAATGGGAGCCAATTTTTATTGACTAAGGCTTATTGTAGTTTTAGGTGAACTGTAAAGTATAGTGCGAGAGTAGTGGAGAATTAGAACTTCAGAACTGTATTTTCTTTTATTTTTTATGAAAATGAAACTTTCATAGTTATTAAAATTATTTTCTTACATTATTATAAATATATAATATATAAATATATAGGGGGCTGGGCAGTAGTGCAAAGGGTTAAGTGCACATGGTGTAAAGCACAAGCTCCAGCTCAAAGATCCTGGTTCGAGCCTTTGGCTCCCCACATGCAGGTGGGTCACTTCACAAGTGGTGAGGCAGGTCTGCAGGTGTTTATCTTCCTCTCCCCCTCTCTGTCTTCCCCTCCTTTCTCCATTTCTCTCTGTCCTATCCAACAAAAATGATAGCAATAAGAACAACAATAACAACAACAATGATAAACAACAAGGGCAACAAAAGGGAAAAAATAGCCTCAGGAGCACTGGATTCATAGTGTAGGCACCAAGCCCCAGCAATAAGCCTGGAGGCAAATAAATAAATAAAAATATATATAATATTAACAGTTCAAGATAACTAGTTAAAATTAATATATCTGTGAAGGGTTATATATCCTTTTTTGTATGAAAGCAATATTTACAAATATAGAGAAGTTATGATTTCCTCTTATGTAGGATCATCTTACCTAATTAAATGAATTATCAATAAGCACTTAAATTCCACCTTGTTGGGATCTTAATGGGAATTGCATTAAATTTGTATATGGCTCTGGGTAGTATATTCATTTTAATGACGTTAATTCTTCCAACCCATGAACATGGAATATCTTTCCACTTCTTTGTGTCTTTTCTATTTCCTTGAATAGTGACTCATAACTTTCAGTATATAAGTCTTTCACTTCTTTTGTTAGGTTTATTCCTATTTATCTTATTGTTTTTGTTGCTATAGTAAAAGGAATTGATTTCTGGATTTCTTCTTCTACTACCTTAATATTTGCGTAGAGGAATGCCACTAACTTCTATATGTTAATTTTGTAACCTGACATCTTACTATATTGCTTGATAATTTCCAAAAGCTTCCAGCTGGATTCCGTAGCTTTTTCTATGTACACTATCACGTCATTTTCAGAAAGTGAGTTTGACCTCTTCTCTTCCAATCTATATCTCTTTAATTCCTTGCTCCTGTCTGATTGCTATGGCAAGAACTTCTAACTCTATGTTAAAAAAGTAAAAGACTCTGGGGGTGGGGGTGGGGGGTTCAGGTCCTGGAACATGATGGCAGAGGAGGACCTAGTAGGGGTTGTATTATTATGTGGAAGTGTTATACATGTACAAACTATTGTATTTCACTGTTGACCGTAAACCATTAATCCTCCAATAAAGAAATAAAAAAATTCCACCTTATGCTTTACAATAAATATTTTTGTACAGGTGAAAATTTGAGTAGTCAAAATGTACTCTGACAAGAATGCAATAGTATGTGCTTACTTCCATGATCACATCATATTACTTAAAAATTTTTTTTATTATCTTTATTTATTGGATAGAGGTGGCCAGAAATTGAGAGGGAAGTGGTTGATAGGGAGAGAGACAAAGAGACACCTGAAGCTCTGCTTCACTACTTGAAAAGCTTTCCCCCTGCAGGAGGGGACCAGGGGCTCGAACCTAGGTCTCTGCGCATTGCAATTTGTGCACTCAACCAGGTGCGCTACAGCCTGGCCCCCAAATAACTCTTTTTACCATTCATTATCTGTGCTTTTAAACAGATTTGGTATGTACTCCCTACTACATTTCTAGCTTTTCTTTGACACACTTTCATGTCCCAGTCTTACAGTCATTGGAATTCTGAGGATTGCAGTTTAAATAAATTTTGAACTTCTGATAGTCAGAAAAGGAATTGTCAAGCCAATTCCTGGTTAGCATTTATTTTGATATTTTCTTCTAATCTTGCAGGAACTGTTCTTTGCAGATTTGAGAACTACTCTAGTATGGAGAGAATCAGTGTGAAACTTTCATGAGTTCTTTCTTAAGAACTTTACAAAATGTATGCTGCGTTGTTCTGATGTTTAGAACTAGGATTAAAATGTTTTGTTGATTTCTGTTTACTTTTCAGGAAATACTATGAAAAGTTAATGATGATATTGATCGATTTAACAGTAAGTTTAGACTAGACCTTAATCATTATATTATATTACATTATATATTTATTATATGTCTTTAGCAGAGCTTCTCAACTGCTAACTAAAGTATCCTTCATACTAAAAAATGCTGGGCATGGATAACATTGAAATGTAAAAGTAAAGAGCATTTATGTGGAACTTGCCTACCCCTACTCCTGATAAGCTTCATCCAGAGTGTCCTTTGTGCTCCAGTTAGTAAGCTGTACTACACAAGCTCCAGAAGACACTTAAAATTCTTAAGTGAGTAAAGTTTACAGGTTTGAAAGTAGCAGGTAATTTACAAAAGTAGCCTGAACAATCTTACAGTGTCTATCACTAGAGTTTTGCCACAAATCTTTTGGATATTGTATGCCTAAACTAAAAATTACCATATTCTTCTGTATGCAGTGCTAAGTTAAACAAAGCTGCTTTAACTGAAACATGATTAGAATCATCATATAACATCATAAATATTTATTTCTACCATGATTTACATATACAAACTTTCTTGCATATGTATAAGTGTTTTTTTGTGGAATTTTTTATTTTTTATTTAAATTTAATTTATAAAAAGGAAACCCTGACAGAAACCATAGGATAAGAGGGGTACAAATCTACACAATTCCCACCACTAGAACTCCATATGCCATCTCCTCCCCTGATAGCTTTCCTATTCTTTAACTCTCTGGGAGTATGGACCCAGGGTCATTATGGGATGCAGAAGGTGGAAGGTCTGGCTTCTGTAATTGCTTCCCTGCTGAACATGGACATTGACAGGTAGATCCATACTCACAGCCTGCCTCTTTCTTTCCCTAGTGGGACAGGGTTCTGGGAAATCAGAACTCCAGGACATATTGGTGGGGTTGTCTGTCCAGGGAAGTCTGGTTGGCATCATGCTAGCATCTGGAACCTGGTGGCTGAAGAGAGTTAACATATAAAGCCAAACAAATTGTTGACTAATCATGCACCTAAAGGCTGGAATAGTGCAGATGAAGAGTTGAGGTGGGGTTCTCCATTTTGTAGATAGCTAGTAGGCCTATTTTAGTTATATTCCAAAGGGTGGCTATACTAGGTTTTTTTTTTTTCTTTTTTTCTCCTGAGCCTGAATTCTGATATGCAGGTGGATCCAAGTTATTGTCTGGGGAGATGATGTCATGGCTGGGAAAAGGACAAGAAAGCTGGATCAGAGAAGAGAGTAGCTCCCAAATATGGGAAAGGTATATAAATATTGTTGACTGTAACCCCCACTGATTTGATGTAATCTGGGGCCCATATTCAGCTTAGGAGCCTATGTGACCTCTGCATCCCTGTAGATCTGAGCTCACTTTCTGTGGTCATTAGTAGGAATGTTCCAAGCTGCCCCAATATCAGGACCCATCTTCCTCAGGTGGAGCACAGAGAATGTTGTTTAGCCTCCCTTCAGAGGATGGAACATTCTCTACCGTTGTTGAACCAAGTTGAGGGCAAGGTCCTACGAGGACCCACAAAGGAGTCTATTGTGTTCCTGATAGAGATGACCAATAACAATGGAGAGAGGTATTTATTTGAGGTCTAGGCCCATCATGTCTGTTTGGGAATCTCAGGACTCCCTGAATAGGGCCCCAGCTGATGGGGTGGCCTGATAGTGACTAAAGAGTTATTATTAAAGTATGCCAGTCTCTTGCCCTTATTCAGCTTTTGTAGTCCTTGCTTTGATAGGGTTAGCTTTGGAGTGAGTGAGGGAAGTGTAATAGGAAGTAGGGAGGATACCTAAGTCTAAGTAGACACTATTTTATTATAAACTTTATACTGACTCACTGCAGACTATTGTGTACTTTTGCTTTCAGGTATATATTTTGCCCTAGTTTATGGATATGTGTGAACATATGCTCTATCTCAGGGGACATGGTCTATATCTAGGTTTTGGGACTTTGTTAGGAAGTGAACCACCTGGAATGGAATTAGAGAATACTATGAAAGGAAAGGTCTTACTGGAAGGGTTGTCATTCCACACCTGAAATCTCTGGACACAGTCTGAAGTGAAGCATGCTGAGGTGGTACTCATTGCATTGATTAGGTTGGGATCGGTGGATGCAATATCATTTGGTATGACTTGAGAGAAGCATGCAGGAAAGTGAGCCCCACCCTGGAAGTTCCAGGACTGGGGGAAATATAGGGTCTGTAGAGGAAATGGGAGGTTCCTGCCGTCTTAGGGTTTAAGAAGGCAATGGATAGTTTTTGCTATAATCACATTATTTGGCAGTTGGGTTAACTTTGAAATATCCCTTTGTTAGAATTTGCTGTATCATACACATCACTATAATTTATGTCCTTTGACATTATTTGTATATAGCTGTGCCACTGGTTGCTTCTGTTTTCCGTGGTCTAAGCTTTTAAGAGAGTCAACATATCAAAGACTCAGCCTATAGTCTATGCATTAAAAAGTTTGAGATATTCAATCATTTCTCCCCTCTCATATTAATTAAACAGTGATTTATATGACTACAAGTTAATAGGAGTGTACATAAACACCATCCAACACCAGAAGACTGTGTCCCATCCTATCCACCACCAAAAGACTTTGTCTCATCCTATCCTCCTCCCCGCCCCCTTGAAGCCGAACATCCACACTCACCCTCAACCCAGGGTTACTTTGGTACCCTACTCTAATATTGTAAATTTTCTTGTTGATAGTGGACACAGTTTGAGATATTTAAAAGAGCCATTTCAGATTTTATTGATCCTCCCTCCATTTTAGTCACTTTAGGATTTAATAATTAATTGTTTGATTCAAAATGCAAAATATTGTCCACTTCTTTCTTTTTTTTTTTGCTGGCTATTTTTAAAATTTATTTTAAAAAGGAGACATTAACAAAACCGTAGGATAGGAGGGGTACAACTCCACACAATTCCCACCACCAGATCTCTATATCCCAACCCCTCCCCTGATAGCTTTCCTATTCTCTGTCCCTATGAGAGGACCTAAGGTCATTGTGGAATGCAGAAGGTGGAAGGTCTGCCTTCTGTAATTGCTTCTCTGCTGAACATGGGCGTTGACTGGTCGATCCATACTCCCAGCCTGCCTCTCTCTTTCCCTAGTAGGGTGGTCTCTGGGGAAGCGGAGCTCCAGGACACACTGGTGGCGTCGTCTGTCCAGGGAAGTCTGGTCGGCATCATGCTGGCATCTGGAACCTGGTGGTTGAAAAGAGAGTTAACATACAAAGCCAAACAAATTGTAGAGCAATTATGGATCTAAAGGCTGGAATAGTGCAGATGAAGTGTTGGGGAGTACTCACTGCAGACTATTGTTTACTTTTGCTTTCAGGTATATATTTTGTATATATGTATGCTCTATCTCAGAGGACCTGGTCTATATCTAGGTTTTGGGACTTTGTTAGGAAGTGAACCACCTGGAATGGAATTAGAGAATACTATGAAAGGAATGGTCTCACCTGAGCAATGAAGCTGAAGGGTTGTCATTCCACACCTGAAGTCTCTGGACACAGTCTGAAGTGAGGCATGCTGAGGTGACACTTGTTGCATTGATTAGGTTGTGATTGGTTGGATGCAAATATTATTTGATATGAATTGAGAGAAGCATGCAGGAAAGTGTGCCCCACCCTAAGTTTCCAGGACTGGGGGAAATATGGGCTCTGTAGTGGAAATGTGAGGTTTCTGCTGTCTTAGGGTTCAAGAAGACAATGGATAGTTTTTGCTATAATCACATTATTTGGTAATTGGGTTTAACTTTGAAAAGTCCCTTTGTTAGGATTTGCTGTACAATACCCAACATCTTGTATATAGCTGTGCCACTGGTTGCTTCTGTTCTCCCTGGTCTAGGCTTTTGAGAGAGTGGACATATCAAAGACTCAGCCTATGTATTAAAAAGACTCAGTCTGTGTTTTAAAAAGTTTGAGACATACAATCAATTTTTCCCCTCTCATATTAATTAAATAGTGATTTATATGACTACAATTTAATAGGAGTGTACATATACACCATTACCACCACCAAAAGACTGTGTCCCCTCCCACCCACCTACCCCCACCCCCCACACTGCCCCGGGAAGCTGAATGTCCACCCTCCCCCTCACCACAGGGTTTTACTTTGGTGCCCTACTCTAGATTTAGTCAGATCCTGCTTTTAGTTTCCATTTCTGTTATTCTTTCTCAACTTCTGTTGATGAGTGGGATCATCCCATACTCATCTTTATCTTTCTGACTTAGCTGACTTAACATAATTCCTTCCAGCTCCATCCAAGATGGGTCAGAGAAGGTGGGTTCATTGTTCTTAATAGCTGCATAGTATTCCATTGTGTATATATACCACAGCTTTCTCAGCCACTCATCTGTTGTTGGGCACCTGGGTTGCTTCCAGGTTTTAGCTATTATGAATTGTGCTGCTATGAACATAGGAGTACACACCTCTTTTTGGGTGTCCTTGGGGTATATCCCCAGGAGAGGAATTACTGGGTCATATGGAAGGTCCATGTCTAGCCTTGTGAGAGTTCTCCAGACTGCTCTCCACAGAGGATGGATCAATTTACATTCTCACCAGCAGTGCAGAAGGGTTCCTCTGTCCCCACAGCCTCTCCAACATTTGTTGCTGCTGTCCTTTTTGATGTATGTCATCTCATAGGAGTGAGGTGGTATCTCAATGTTGTCTTTATTTGCATTTCTCTGAAAATCAGTGACCTGGAGCAGTTTTTCATATGTTTGTTAGCCTTTTGGGTCTCCTCTGAAGAGAATGTTTTGTTCATATCCTCTGTCCATTTTTGGATGGGGTCATTTGCTTTTTTGGTGCTAAGTTTGCTGATCTCTGTGTATTTTGGTGATTAGTCTCTTGCCTGATGTATAGCATGTGAAGATTTTTTTCATTTCTGTGAGAGGTCTCTTTGTTTGTGTTATAGTTTCTTTGGCTGTGCAGAAACTTTTCAATTTGATGTTGTCCCATTGGTTTGTTTCTGCTTTAGTCTTTCTTGCAATTGGGTTTGTTTCATCAAAGATGCCCTTGATGTTTAGGTGGGAAAGTGTTCCACCAATGTTTTCCTCTAAGTATTTGATAGTTTCTGGTCTAACATCCAGGTCCTGGATCCATTTGGAGTTGATTTTTGTTTCTGGTGAGATAAGGTGGTTCAATTTCATTCTTCTGCATGTTTCAACCCAGTTTCCCCAGCACCATTTACTGAAAAGCCTCCTTTCTCCATTTAATACTTTGGGCCCCCTTATCAAAGATTAGATTTCCATTGGTGTGGGGGTTGTCCACTTATTTTTTAAGCTAGAGTAATGATGTTTTTGAAGAAGCAGTAATGACTCCATAATTTAAGGTGGGTGTTTTTTTTAAATTAATTTATTTTATCTTTTGTTGTCCTTTTTATTGTTGTTGTAGTTATTATTGTTGTTGTTACTGATATCATCGTTGTTAGGACAGAGAGAAATGGAGAGAGGAGGGAAAGACAGTTAAGGGGAGAGAAAGAGAGACACCTGCTTCACTGCCTGTGAAGTGACTCCCTTGTAGGTGAGGAGCCAGGGGCTGGAACTGGGGCTTGCAGATGGCCACATAGTGATCAAATGACATCAGAGCCAAAAGGAAACATTCTGTGCCACCCACTGAGTGAAATGAATACAGTTGTATCATACACCCTGTGTAGCTGATTTTCTTCCTAGAGCTTCCCAGGTTAAACGTGATCTGAGGGACAATGCTCATGGTATTGCACATGTCCAAAAAGGAGAGGTTAGTGAGGAAGAAATACATGGGGCTGTGGAGATGGGGGTCTAAGACAGACATGAGAATGATGGCTATATTCCCCACCATGGCCATGGGGTATGTGATGAGAAGAATAACAAACAGAGGGAGCTCCAGCCAAGGGTGGTCAGCAAAGCCAAGCAAAATGAACTTTTCAGGATGGGATTTGTTAATTATCACAACACTGTGCTACCCTTTGCATCATGTTCCTATGTTGTGACCAGGGTCTCGAACCCTGAGCCATTGCATATAGGGCTATGTTCTGTTTTTTGAGTTATCTACCCAGTGAGCTATATCTTCCTTTATAACTCTTACAATGACAACATTTTGGGTTACCCTTTCAGTCAATAGACATTTATGTATAATATCAATATAGAACTTTAGTAGTGCAGTCAAGCACATTCCTCATGCTGTTTCATTAAATTTTCAAAGTTATCCTGTGAAATATCACAGAAAGCTACTCAAGGCTAAGACATAAATGCTGCACTTTGATTATACACAGTCTTCTAGGTTATTCTCATGGTATTTGGTTACTTCTAATGATCAGCCTCTGTGATTTTTTTGATCTTCTATTTCTTACAGTGAGTTCTCCTTTATATTTCTATTTAAACAAGACTTATTAATGAGAGAGAACTAGAACATCACTCTGGTATAGGTGGTGCCAGAAATCAACTCATGCTGGCAAGTCTGACCTCTGTAACTGATATTTACTGAATTCATAAACCTATATAATCATATATTTATAGACAGACTTATAAAGTGCTAGATTTTACTTCTTTGTCATATACTGCTCATATTCACTTACAATTTCATTTTAGTGTACATTACTTATATATCACTTCAATAACAGCATTTAATTTATATTTACCCTACTTTTAAAAAATATTTATTTATTCCCTTTTGTTGCCCTTGTTGTAGTTATTATTGTTATTGTTGTTGTTGGATAGGACAGAGAGAAATGGAGAGAGGAGGGGAAGACAGAGGGGGATAGAAAGATAGATACCTGCAGACCTGGCTCACCACTTGTGAAGTGACTCCCCTGCAGGTGGGGAGCTGGGGGCTTGAACCTGGATCCTTACACTGGTCCTTGCACTTTGCACCACATGCGCTTAACCTGCTGTACTACCGCTTGACTCCCTATTTACTGTACTTTTAGCTCTGGATATATAAGGAAGTCATAAAAGAAAAAATTTTGATCACAAACCAAGACAACAAGATAGGCACAACCAAATAAAGGCTTTTGAAAGCTGTGACAGTAGTGTAACATTAGGATTAGAGATGCCTTTGGGAACTCTACCCCAACAATAAGA
This sequence comes from Erinaceus europaeus, assembly GCF_950295315.1. Classification (NCBI taxonomy): domain Eukaryota; kingdom Metazoa; phylum Chordata; class Mammalia; order Eulipotyphla; family Erinaceidae; genus Erinaceus; species Erinaceus europaeus. Next base: position 52,752,375 of record NC_080165.1, read on the forward strand.
GAAACAAGAGGAAAGACATGCAATAGAATTACATTAAGTTGAAAGACTTCTGCACGACAAAAGAAACTACTTACATAGAATGATAATAAAGCCTCCTAAACAGGAGAAAAGTTTTAGCATATCATACATCTATAAGAATTTAATAATTGTAACTCCGTGGTGGTGCACTCAGTTAAGAGAAAAAGTTACAGTGTTCGAGGACCCAGGTTGAACCCCACCCCCCTTTCCTTTCTCATAGGATTCTCTAATTCCATTTTGGCTGGTTCACTTCCTAACAAAGTCCCAAAACCTAGATATAGACCAGGTCCCATGAGATAGGGTATATGTTCACATGTATCCATAAATTAGGGCAAAATATATACCTAAAAGAAAAAGTGCACTATAGTCTGCAGTGAGTCAATATATGCAGAAGCAAGTAGAAAGACCTAGAAAGACACCATAAATTTCCTAATGAAATAGTGTCTACTTAGATTTAGAGACCCTCTTCACCTACTTCCTATTACACTTCCCTTAGTCACTCCAAAGCTAACCTTATCAAAGCAAGGACTACAAAAGCTGAATAAGGGCAAGAGACCGGCATACTTTAATGATGACTCTTTAGTCACTATCAGGCCACCCCAACAGCTGGGGTCCTACTGAGGTAGTCCTGAGATTCCAAAACAGACATGATAGGTCTAGACCTCAAATAGATCCCTCTCTCCATTGTTATTGGTCATCTCTATCAGGAACAACAAATAGACTCCTTTGTGGGCCCCCATAGGATCTTGCCCTCATCTTGGATCAACAAAGGTAGAGAGTGTTCCATCCTCTGAAGGGAGGCTAAACAACATACTCTGTGCTCCACCTGAGGAAGATGGGTCCTGATATTGGGGCAGCTTGGAACACTCCTACTAATGACCACAGAAAGTGAGCTCAGATCTACAGGGATGCAGAGGTCACATAGGCTCCTAAGCTGAATATGGGCCCCAGATTACATCAAATCAGTGGGGGTTACAGTCAACAATATTTATATACCTTTCCCATATTTGGGAGCTACTCTCTTCTCTGATCCAGCTTTCTTGTCCTTTTCCCAGCCATGACATCATCTCCCCAGACAATAACTTGGATCCACCTGCATATCAGAATTCAGGCTCAGGAGAAAAAAAGAAAAAAAAAACCTATTATAGCCACCCTTTGGAATATAACTAAAATAGGCCTACTAGCTATCTACAAAATGGAGGAGCCCCCCAACTCTTCATCTGCACTATTCCAGCCTTTAGGTCCATGATTGGTCAACATTTTTTGGCTTTATATGTTAACTCTTCTTCAGCCACCAGGTTCTAGATGCTAACATAATGACAATCTGACTTCCCTGGATAGATGACTCCACTAATGTGTCCTGGAGCCCCACTAGGGAAAGAGAGAGACAGGCTGGGAGTATGGATCAGCCTGTCAATGCCATGGATCAGCCTGTCAATGCCCATGTTCAGTGTGGAAACAATTACAGGAGTCAAACCTTCCACATTCTGCACCCCATAATGACCGTAGGTTCATACTCACAGAGGGATAAAGAATAAGGAAGCTATCAGGGTTGGGGATGGGATTCAGGGTTGGTTCTGGTAGGGTGGTGGGAATTGTGTGGAGTCGTACCCCTCTTATCCTATGGTTTCTGTCAGTGTTTCCTTTTTATAAATAAAAATTAAAATAATGATAATAATAATTGGAATCCACGGTGGTGCACTCAGTTAACAGAAAAACGTTACCATGTTCAAGGACCCAGTTGAACCCCAATCCCCAAACCTTCCCACACTCCAGCCCTGCACCACCATCACTCCCGCCCCCTGCTGGCCAATCAGGGGAGATGCTTCATAAGCAGTAAAGCATGTTTGCAGGTGTCTCTCTTATTGTCAGTCTTCCCACTCCCCAATTTCTCTCTGTCCTATCAAATAAATTAGAAAGAAAGAGAGGAAGGAAAGAAGGGTGGAGGGAAAGTGAAAAAAATGGTCATCTGGAGTGGAGTGGTGGATTTGCAGTGCTGGCACCAAGCCTCAGCAATAATGCTGGGGCGATAAAAATAAATAAAGAAATACAGTTACTATTCCAGATGTATAGTTAATTCATACATTCAAAATCAATAAACAAGTGGGCAGAAAACGTTGAATACACTTTTTTTTGCCACTAGGGTTATTGCTGTGTGGGTCAATGCTTGCATATATTTCCACTGCTCTTGATTATCCCTCCCTTTTATGACAGAGACAGAAAGAAATAGACAAGGAGAGAATAAAGAGATAAAATAGACACATGTACCCTACTCCACCATTTTTGAGACTTCTCCCTCATAATTGGTGGCTAGAGTCTTGAACCAGGTTCTTCACACATGGTAGCTTGTACACTTTAAAAGGTGTGCTACCATCCAGCTCAAAATACATACTTCTCTAGAGTGTGCCCAACCATTTTCAATATTTCCTCAATAAAGTGATAATGAATTTGATAAAAGTACATATGTTACAACATTTGAACAAAGATTATGTTCTTATTTATTTATTTATTTATTATTGGATAGAGACAGAAATTGATAGGAGAAGGAGAGAGGGAAAGAGACAGACACCTGCTGCTCTGCTTTACCACTCATGAAACTTTCCCCTGAAGGTGGAGACCAGTGGCTTGAACCTGGGTCCTTGTGCACTGTAAGGTGTGTGCTTAAGCAGCTGCACCACCAATTGGCCCCCAAAGACTATATTCTTTAGCTCATATAGTGATGTAATAGCAGTTATATTTACAAATCACACATTAAAGAAGACCTGAGAGTGTACCCCCAAAATCATGAGCTAAAAACACAAGACTGACATACTAGAGGTTTTTTGTTTTGCTGTCGTTTTTACAAAGAAAAATTGAGAGGAGAAGGTGAAACAGAGAGGGAAAGAGAAAGAGAGGAAAGAGAAAGAGAGACACCAGCAGCACTGCTCCACTATTAGTGAAAGTTCTTTCCACCTTCAGGTGGGGACTGAGGACTTGAACCTGTGTCCATGAGCAGGGTGTGCTAGCATAAAGCCTGTTTAGATACTGCTTTTATCTAGTTTTTTTTTTGTGTGTGTGGAGGGGGGGATTCATGACTTACAGTAAATGAAGTTTTTGGTACATGTGGACAATTTCTCAGTTTTCTGCAAAACACTCTCATCCCCAGCTTAGGTCTTCCTCCACTATCATGCATTGGGACCTGAAAATCCCTGCTTCCCCCTCAGAGTCTTAACTTTGGTGCAATACACCAAACCCAGTCAAAGTTCTGCTTTACGTTTCTTCTTTCTGTTCTTATTTCTTAGCTTCTGTCCATGAATGAGATCACTCAGCTCTGGCTCACGGTGGTGTTGGCTATTGATCCTGGGTCTTGGAAACCTCTGGCAGGAAAATCATTCTGCATAACCATTGTGCTATCTCCCCCACTCCATGTTAGATTTTTTTTTCTCTTGAGATTAGTTCTAATTGTAAATGTCTTTAATTTATCTAAATATAAATTTCTTACAAAACTTGAAATCATACAGTAGATGTATTTAAAAACATATTTACTGAGAAAATGTTTTTCAAGTCTGTTGTCTTTGGGATAGCTTGTCTCAGGTATTAGCACAGCTCATTCTAATACATCATATTCACAAAAGATAAAAGTCATATAATCAAAGTACTTGTTACAGTATACATGGACAACCCAAAAGCTTCTATTAAATATTTTTTAGAAATAATAAGCCAGTGCATTAAAGTAGCAGACTACCTGTTTAGCATACAAACATTTGTGACATTCCTATGTGCAAGGAGTGAACCAAAAGAAAAAAAAAAAGGCAAGAAAACAATCACGTATGTCTAACAAAGGGACTTTTCAAAGCTAGCCCAAATACCAAATAATGTGATGACAACAATAACTATCCATTGTCTTCTTGAACCCTAAGACAGCAGGAACCTCACATTTCCACTATAGAGCCTAAACTTCCCCCAGTCCTGGGACCCTAGGGTAGGGCCCACTTTCCCATATGCTTCTCCCAGTTCTTATCAAACAATATTGCATCCACTGATCGCAACCTAATCAACGCAATGAGTGCCACCCCAGCACACTTCACTTCAGACTGTGTCCAGAGGCTTCACGTGTGGAATGACAACCCTTCAGCTTCATTACTCGGGTGAGACCTTTCCTTTCATAGTATTCTCTAATTCCATCCCAGGTGTTCACTTCCTAACAAACTCCCAAAACCTACATATAGACCAGGTTCCAGGAGATAGAGCATATGTTCACACATATCCATAATCTAGGGAAAATATATACCTGAAAGCAGTAATACACTAGAGTTTGCAGTGAGTACTCCCCAACACTTTATCTCCACTATTCCAGCCTTTGGGTCCATGATTCTTCAACAATTTGTTTGGCTTTGTATGTTAATTCTCTTTTCAGCCCCCAGGTTCCAGATGCCACCAGGATGCCAGCCAGGCTTGCCTGGACTGAAGACCTCACCAATGCATCTTGGAGCTCCGCTTCCCCAGAGACCCAGCCTATTAGGGAAAGAGAGAGGCAGACTGGGAGTATGGATCGACCAGTCACGCCCATTTTCAGTGGGGAAGCAATCACAGAAGCCAGACCTCCCACCTTCTGCAACCCACAACGACCCTGGGTCCATGCTCCCAGAGGGATAGAGAATGGGAAAGCTATTGGGGAAGGGATGGGATATGGAGATTGGGTGGCGGGAATTGTGTGGAGTTGTACCCCCCCATCCTATGATTTTGCTAATGTCTCCTTTCTTAAATAAATTAATTAATTAAAAAAGGAAACAATCACACTTATAATCACATCTAAGGGAATCAGATACATTGTAATAAATTTAATAGAAAAGTGAAAAATTTGTGCACAAAAAACTAGATGACATAATTTAAAAAAATATGGCACAGGGAATGAAAATAGAAAGATGCCCTTTTTTCACAGACTGTAGGATCAAAACTGTTGAAATGACCATCTACCCAAAACATATTATAGAGTCTACATAGTTCTTACAAAAATTCCAGTGTTATGAACGCCAGGGAAGGGAGGATAACTCAGGGGACTTTAGAATCCTGATGTGTGATGTCAGAAAAGGACCTAAGTTGGGGATGAGAATATTTTACAGACACCTAAGAGCTACTCTCTTCCCTGATCCAGCTTTCTGGTCCTTTTTCCAAGCCATGACATCATCTCCCAGACAATAACTTGGACCCATCTGCATATCAGATGTCAGGCTAAAAAACAAAAAACAAACAAACAAAAACTAGTATATTCACGGGCTCTTTGGAATATAACTAAAATAGGACCACTAACTATCTACAAAATGGAGACCCACCCAACTCAATGACCTTGGGTCCATACTCTCAGAGGGATAAAGAATAGGAAAGCTATCGGGAGGGGATGGGATACGGAGTTCTGGTGGTGGGAATTGTGTAGAGTTGTATCCCTCTTATCCTATGTTTTTTGTCAGTGTTTCCTTTTTATAAACAAAAATTAAAAATAAAAAGAGTGACCAAGAGAGAGGGGAAAACACCACAGCACTGAAGTGCTTCCATTGCTGCTAGGGCCAGACTCTAACATGTATCGAGTACATGGCAAAGTAGGCATGCTATTCAGGTGAATTATTTTTGCTTGCCCTGACACTCTTTTACTTTCTCTCTATCTAATATAGAAAATTAAAAAGAAAGAAAGAATGAAAATGAAGAAAAAAAAAAAGGTTCTCTAAAATCGGTAGAATTGTGTAGGCCCACAAGCCCCAGCTATAATAGATAGATGATAGATAGATAGATAGATAGATACATAGCTATAGATAGATGACAGATATATAGATATGTTTGTTACTAGATATGAAATGTTAATAGATTTGGTCTTGCTAATAACTCATTAAAAGAATTGATACTGTATTCAAACACCTGATCTCCACCTTCAGGGTAAAAAGCTTTACAAGTGGTGGAGTAGTGCTACAGGTATCTTTCCTTCTCCCTGTTTCTTTCTTCCCCTCTACCTCTCTCTGTTTCACCTTTTACCAAAAAGAAAAAAAAAGTCACCAGGAATGGTAGAGTCATGGTGCAATGCTGGCAACAAGTCTCAAAATAAATCTGGTGGTAATAACAATAACAACAACTTTAAAAAATAAAGTGTTGACTAGCAAGTATAAGATTACATATATATAATATAATATAATATAATATAATATAATATAATATAATATAATATAATATAATATAATATGAGTTTCATAGTTGTGTACTTTTATATATTTTTTTCAAAATAGTATATAAATGAAAATGTTTTTTTTTTTTGGACTGACAGCAAGTGAGTGAGTCAAAAGACATTTAATGTCCACTTTTTAAATTTCTACAGCAGACTATTTAGATGAACACAGAAGAAGAAATGACAATGGTCCTCACTCAAGTTATAGATAAAACCAAAGACTGGCATTCATACTTTGAAATGATATTACAATAAATAATAGCACTGTAATAAAACATGTACATACTAGACCATGCCAATTATTTTGGAAGAGGGTAAGTCAATAGGCAGTGTTAGATTAGAGGTTTTTCTGAGGCCCATATATAGAGTGGGATGCATAACATTAGCTATACTTACTCTCTTCCCCGATGGCACAGTGAGACAAGAAGTCTCTTCATTGCCCCTTTCACATCCTTATTCCTCAAAGTATAGATAAAAGGGTTAAGCATAGGAGTCACCAAACTGTAGAATAGGGACATGAGCTTGTTCTTGTCCTCAGAATTAGTAGCAGAAGGCTGCACATACATGATAATCACTGGTCCATAGAAGAGACAGACAACAATTACGTGAGAACCACACGTGTTAAAGACCTTCTTCTTTCCCTTAGAAGATCGAATTCTGAGTGCTGTAGCTACAATGAATCCATAGGAGATAAGTATAAGTGACAGAGGAGCCAGAGAATATATTGCCCCCACAATGGAGAGCATAGCTACATTGAATGTGGTGTCAACACATGACATTTTGATCATTACTGGAACTTCACACAGAAAGTCATCTACTTTGTTGTTACCACAGAGAGGCAGCTGGATGGTGAGGGATGATTGAAGCAAAGAATTTGCCAAACCGCTTAACCATGCCATGGCCACTAGGATGATGCAGAGTTGCTGATGCATGATCGATGAGTATCTCAGGGGCTTGCAGACAGCCATATAACGATCCAATGACATCACAGCTAAGAGAACGCATTCGGTGGCTCCCAGGAAATGAAACATATAAAACTGAGTCACACAGCCTCCATAACTAATAGATTTATCTGGTCCCCAAAGATTCAGCAGCAATTGAGGGATGGTGGTTGTTGTAAAACACAGATCCAAGAAGGAGAGGTTGGAAAGGAAGAAGTACATAGGGCTGTCAAGATGAGGGTCAGCCCTAGATACCATGATAATTGAGATGTTTCCCACTAGTGTGCAGATGTAGGCAATAAGCACCATTACAAAGAGTGGCATTTCCAGCCAGGGATAGTCAGAAAAACCCAGGAGAATGAAGATCTTTGGAGTACTTGCATTGCTTGGATTGATAATTATCATTGCTCTTGTTGATGGATTCAAGTCAAAATGAAACTTTATGTTTCAGTTTTAAGCTTTCTTGATGGTCAATTTATATATTTAAATAAAGTGAATTAGAAAAGCATCTTTTCTGTGAACGTAAACCCAGTGACATGATTTGGTACTTGAAAGCAAGAAAAAAAAAATAAGCCTAACTGCCAAGGAATAATTGCATTATAGTACATTTAAAAGAAAGACTTAACAAACCACTTTATCTAATCTCAATGCTAATGGCTATTATAGTAGAGGAGAGAGAAAAATGTCTCATGCCAATTTACTTCATGTGCATATTACTTTCAGTTATAATCTGCTGACCCTGACCATACTCTGGTTGAATTTCTAAAATGATCTAAATAAGTTCAGTACTCTAGATGACATTGTCTTAGTTGTATAAAACCAAGAATATATCAAAAAACAAAAGCAAACAAACAAAAAACCCAAGAAGACATCATGGCATTTCTTACCACAAGCCTCAAATCTTTTTAAAAATATTTTTTCAAACTTTATTTATTTTATTGGTTAGGATAGAGAGAAATTAAGAGACGAAGAGGAGATAGGTAGAGAAACAGAGAGATACCTGGAGCCCTGCTCCGCCACTCATGAAGTTTTCCCCTTGCAGGTGAGACTAAGGGCTGGGAACTGGACTTTTTTTTTTTAAAGAAAAAAACATATTTCTTGGTTATGCAAACAGATTCTTATGCCTGAGGCCCTAAGGTCCCAGGTTCAATCCCCCACATTACCATAAGCCAGAGCTGAGCAGTGTTCTGGTAAAAAGAAAAAAATAAATTTCTTTTTTGATTGTTGTTTTAGTAGGGAAGTAATGATTTACTAGGCAGTTGCCACATGAGTGCAATTTTTTAAATTTGATATATTATGTATGCTAATGAATTAATAATGATTTACAAGATTATAAAATAACAGAGAGATAGGTCCACACCCAACACCCAAATCCTGTGCTCCTTCCCAACCAATGATAACCAACATAGTTCTCCAAAAGTCTTAGAGGCAGGTTTTCTTCACAACCAAATCACAAATCCTAAAATGACTTCTTCCAACATAAAACTTCTGTTATATCAGACCTACAAGAATGCAGAGGTTACACAGGCTCCTGTGCTGACTATGGGCCCCAAATCAAATCGATAGGGTTTACAGTTAACAATATTTATATACTTTTCCCATATTTGGGAGCTACTTTCTTCCTTGAATAGCTTTCTAGTCCTTTTTCCAACTATGACATCATCCTCCCAGACATTAACTTAGGTCACCTGCATATTAGATGTCAGGCACAGGCAAAAACTAGTTGGGTCATGGGCTTCTTGGAATATACCTAAAATAGACCTATTAGCTTTTTCCCAAGTGAGACCCCAAATCTTCATCTGCAATATTCTTGCCTTTAGGTTCATGATTAGTCAACAATTTGTTCTTCTTTCTATCTTAACTCTTTTTCAGCCATCAGGTTTCAGATGATACCATGATGCCAACTGGCCTTCCCAGGGCAGACAACACCATCAACGTGCCCTGGAGCCTGGCTTCCCCAGAGCTCTGCCCCACTAGGGAAAGAAAGAGACAGTCTGGAAGTATGGATTGATCTGTCAGCCATGTTCAGCAGGGGAACAATTACAGAACAATTACAGAAGCCAGACCTTCCACCTTCTGCAACCCATAGTGACCCTGGGTCCATACTCACAGAAGATTAAAGAATAGGAAAGCTATCAGGGTAGGGGATGGGATATGGAGCTCTGGTGGTGGGAATTGTGTGGAACTGTACTCCTCTTATCCTATGGTCTTGTCAGTGTTTCCATTTTATAAATATAAGTAAAAAAAAAAGAACTGTTAAATAAGGGAACATGCAGCTGGTAGGAAGTATTCTTTAAACATGTTCAGTGTCTGAGAAATGAGATTTAATAAATTGTACAGCTAGGTGACATAAGCTAAAAAAAAGTACCACAGTAGGTTGTAATCTGTTATGTGTCTAAAAGTAAAATTCTACAGTGAACTGTGCTATTTTATTGGTTTATTACATTTTTTCCCTTCATATGTGAGTTTATGTATATACAAGTCATGAAGTAAGTGCATAACGTAATATAGGTAATGGGGAAAAATTGAAAAGCCCTACAGAAAAGAAAACATTTGTCAGTGCTTCTGTTTTATAAATAAAAATTAAATTCATAAAAAGGAAAAAAGAAAAGAAAACCGAAAATGTGGATCTAGTCTATTGGCAGTAGTTGACATAAATTTTAAACTTTGCTTAAATATATGAAATTCTCTGTTCACATTGTACAAGAATTGATTAGTTTATGGTGTATGGCTACACTTTATTACATGATATACTTAATATTAAGTAGTAATATTAGTGAAATATCCCCTATTTGATTATGAACCTATAGGTGCTAATTTATTTTGTCATGTTGCATGCAAATATTAACAATCTACACATCCTCACATAAAATTCTCATAAAAATCACAACTTTTTTGCTTTAATTTTTCAAAACTGCTCATATTATTTGACTTGAATCAAATCCAATGATTTTAAGTTTTATGCTAATATATATTTAAATTAAATGAAATGTCTACTAATGTTAATAGTTACATCATTTTTCTCCAGTATCATTTTACTGAGGAAATGCTGACTTACAGGACTGTTGTTACAAGGGTACGGTTCCAAATTCTCCCAAGATAGGTGTCAGTACATTTCACCTTTAACTGAAACATATTCTGGGGGCCGGGGGTTAGCGCAGTGGGTTAAGCGCGCACATGGTCTGAAGCACAAGGAATAGCGTAAGGATCTTGGTTGGAGCACCTGGCTCCCCACCTGCAGGGTGGTCGCTTCACGCGTGGTGAAGCAGGTCTGTGTCTTTCTCTCCCACTCTCTGTCTTTCCCTCCTCTCTCTATTTCTCTCTGCCCTATCCAACAACAACAGCCATGGCAACAATAACAGTAACGACAACAAGGGCAACAAAATGGGAAAAACGTCCTCTAGGAGCAGCGGATTCGTAGTGCAGGCATTGAGCCCCAGCAATAACCCTAGAGGCAAAAACAAAACAAACAAACAAACAAAACCACAACATATTCTACTTTAGTGAATTACTTTTATTAAAAAGATACGGGCCAGTGTTTTAAATCATAATGATTGGGGCCAGCCAGCACCAACTACCAAGCGCAAGGATGGGGGGTGGGGCATATGCTACACGAGTGATGAAGCAGGTCTGCAGGTGTTTTTCCTTCTCTCTTCTTTTTTATCCCACCCCCCCCCCCCGCCTTCTCAATTTCTCTCTGTCCTATCCTAAAAACGTTAGAAAGGAAAAGGAAAAAAATGGCTGTCAGGAGTGATGGACTCGTGATGACATTGAGTCCCAGCTATAACCTTTGTGGTAATATGGAAAAAAATCATAATGATAATGTGTTATCATTAAAGATGTCTTATTTATAGATTTTGCTTTTTTTTCTTTTTCCTCCAGCGTTATCGTTGGGGCTTGGTGCCTGCACCGTAACGAATCCACTGCTCCTGGAGGTCATTTTTCCTACTTTGTTGCTCTTGTTGTTACCCTTCTTGTTTTCGTTATTATCACTGTTGTCATTGCTGGACAGAGATAAACCGAGAGAGGAGGGGAAGACAGAGAGAGGGAGAGAAAGACAGACATCTGCAGACCTGCTTCACTGCCTGTGAAGCAACTCTCTCTGCAGGTGGGGAGCCAGGTGCTCAAACCCGGATCCTTACGCAGGTCCTTGTGCTTGGCGCCATGTGTGCTTAATCCACTGTGCTACCTCCCGGGCTCCCAAATTTTGCTTTTTATTGATGATCCCATTAAAGCATTATATATGTTTCAGGTGTGCATCAGTGAAAATTGGCATATATATATATGTGTATATATAACATATACATAATATATATATCACATTAAGTTTACCAAAGAGATCATAAGATGCATGCAGTTGTATAAAAAGATAAAAAGTCAATCAAGTTAAATAGATCACTCCATCCCATATACAATACTTACCTTAAATCAGTGTTTCTGTTCAGTGAAAGTACTTCTTGTGCAAAAATTACATTAATTCTTTCATTTAATTAGGATTGAGTATCAGCTGAGGATAAAGACTGGAAATTAGTTTTGTGTTCATTGACTTTACTTCATAGCATAGTACTATTGTGTTTACTTTATTTGAAGGAGTTCAGCTATGTTTAAATGTGTTAACATTTTATTATAAAATAATAGCTGTTAAGGAAATGTCCTCTACTATATAAAGTAGACAGACATTTTTCCTTATACATAATGAACCCCAGTGGAAATTTCTTGGCAAGAAATGATACAGGAATTCCCCAGTGAGCATATCAACTTCTAGCTTTCTTGTCACAATAAAATGGAATGATAAGTTTTGGAATTTTTCTTGCAAAAGATTATCGAAAGAGTAATAAAAGAGTAGAAAATATAATCTACCTAAAAATTTCATGAAATTTCCTTAAACATCAAGGAAATAGTAAGAAAATTATTTTGGATGAAAATATAATTTTTATTTATTCATTTTGTCTGTATAGTCTTCAAGCTACTATAGACTGAAATACTAGCTTTAATAAAAGCAGAATGATCTAAGTATCTACAAAAAGAAATAAGAGACATTTCCAAAAGATTCTTTTAAGTATTTCTCCCAGTGTAGGCCTTTTACCTGACCTGGCAGTGCTTACATTTAAGTCATTCACTTTATTTAAACAACGAAAATACCACATCAAGATGCAATTAATATATATATAGTTTGGTTTAATCTGTAAATGTTTGTGAGTGCCCCCTACCTGAAAGTTACTTTTCTCTTTTCTTTTCTTTTCTTTCCTTTTCTTTTTTCTTTTCTTTTCTTTTTTCTTTTCTCTTCTTTTCTTTTCTTTTTCTCTTTTCTTTTCTTTTCTTTTCTTTTTTCTTTCCTTTTCTTTCCTTTCCTTTTCTTTTTTTCTCTTCTCTTCTCTTCTCTTCTCTTCTCTTCTTTCTCTTCCCTTCCCTTCCCTTCTTTTTCTTTTTCTCTTTTCTTTTCTTTTCTTTTCTTTTCTTTTCCACAGCACTAATGGGCTCTGGTTTATGGTGGTGTGGAGGATTACTTTGGTGCTTCAGGCATAACCATTGTGATATTTCCCCATTCTGAAAGTTACTTTTCTGCATCTTCCTTCCTTCCTTCCTTCCTTCCTTCCTTCCTTCCTTCCTTCCTTCCTTTCTCTCTCTCTCTCTCTTTCCATTTTAATTTTTATTTATAAAATGGAAACACTGACAAGACCATAGGGTAAAAGGGGTACGATTACATACAATTCCCACCACCAGAACTCCCTAGTCCATCTCCTCCCCTGATAGCTTTCCTATTCTTCTTTAAAGATATTTTTTAATATTTACTTATTTATTCCCTTTTGTTGTCCTTGTTGTTTTATTGTTGTTGTTATTATTGTTGTTGGATAGGACAGAGAGAAATGGAGAGAGGAGGGGAAGACAGAGAGGGGGAGAGAAAGATAGACACCTGCAGACCTGCTAGCTTTCCTATTCTTTAACCCTCTGTGAGCATGGACCCAGGTTCATGATGAGGTGCAGAAGGTGGATGGTCTGGCTTCTGTAATTGCTTCCCTGCTGAACATGGGTGCTGACAGGTCGATCCATACTCCCAGCTTGTCTCTTTCTTTCTCTAGTGGGGCAGGGCTCTGGGGAAACCGGACTCCAGGACACATTGGTGGTGTCTGCCCTGGGAAATCCAGTTGGCATTATGGTATCATCTGAAACCTGATGGCTGAAAAAGAGTTAACATATAAAGCCAAACAAATTATTGACTAATCATGAACCTAAAGGCTGGAATATTGTGGATGAAGATTTTGGGTCTCCATGTTTTTTTTTTTTTTTTTTTTTTACCAGAGCACTGTTCAGCTCTATGGTGGCACAGAAGATTAAACCTGGAACTTTGAAAGCTCAGGCATGAGAGTCTCTTTGCCTAACATTTATGCTATCTCCCCTACCCTCTGTATGTTTCAAATATATATAACAGAACAATGACAAACATTTGCTGCAATAAGACCTCAAGTGTACAAGAGAAATAGATTTGTGTTTATTCTCAGTGTCTCAATACATTTTATTGCAGAGTGGTTGACATACTAATGACAAAATGGATGGAACTAGAGGTGATTATGCTAAAAGAAATAAGTAAACAAATAAAGAATAACTACTAAATAGTTTTGCTCATATGTGGAAATATAGATAACTAGAAAAAGTGAACTTGCAAAAACAGTGATAACCAGTTGATCTCTTGAACTTAGAACTGTGAAGGCCATGGGAGAAGCATAGAACTTTGGTGAGGAAGTGGTGATACACACACACTGTGGGTGTCAGACTAAACCCTTGAAATCATATAATTTTTTACTATGTGTGCTTGACCCAATTCAACACCGCCTAGCCCCCATAATTTTGTAAGACACTGTTAAATCATTAAGACAAATAAAATAGGAAAAAAATATCTTGGGTCTGAGTGGTGGTACATCCAATACAGAGCACTCATTGTCATGTGGAAGAACTCTGATTCAAGTCCCCTGTCCACACCAGTAGTGGGGAAGCTTCACCAGTAGTGAAGGGTACTGCAAATCTCTGTTTCTCTTCCTTTGCCTCTTTCCTTCCCTCCTCCTTTCCTTATCAGTTTCTCTCTGTCTTTATAAAAAAAGAAAGCAAGAAAGGAAAAAAAAAAAGGAAGATATAAATGGCTATTAGGAGTAGTGGTGATTAATTATTCAGGGAAAGAATTCCAGTGATAACCCTGGTGGTAATTAAAATTTTTTTTAAAAAAGAAAAACAAAAAGAAAAAATACAGCTGAAAGTTTTAAGTGTTGACTAATATTTTCCTAATTTTCCATATTCTGGAATCCATTAGCATATTTTATTAAATAATTTTATTTAATTAAAAATATTAGTGATTTCATAGAAATTTACATGATTATAAAAGCTAACGGGATATAGTTCCACAATGTAGTCAGTGCCATCTTACCCAAAGATGCCAGGCCTAGGATGTCAGCCCTCCAGCTCCAATACTCTAGTGAGATTTTTCCTGGTTTAGGGGACTTTCTAGTTCCATTTCAGGTAGCGTGTTTCCTAACAAAGTTACAGAACCTATAAATAGACCAGGGCCCAAGGGATAGGGTACATGTCCACAGATATCCATAAGTTAGGGGAATATATATACCTTAAAGTAAAACTGTGTAATAGTCTGCAGTGAGGAGACTTAGACTCAATAAGTGCAGCGGGCAAGTGGAAGGACTCCCAAAAGACACCAGAAAGTACGTAGTCAGATATTTTCTACTTAGGCCTAGATACCATCCTCTACCCCCTACTTTACTTCCCTCAGTCACTCTAAATCTAACCCTGTCAGATAAAGTAAGGAGTACAAACGCTGGATAAGGGCAAGAGACCAGCACACTCTAGTAATGGCCCTTTTGGTAACTACCAGGCCACCCCATCATCTGGGGGTCTAGTTAGGGAATCTTTGGATTTCCACATAGGTATAATAGATCCCTTTATCTACCATTACTGGTCACTTCCATCAGGAACATCATCATTAACCTTCTTGTGGGCCTCTAAAGACCTTATCCTCAATGCAGAACAGCAATGATAGGGACTATCCCACTCTCTGAAGGGAGGCTGGGTCAACTTACTCTGTCACTCAAGGAAGACTGGTCCTGAAAGGAATGCAGCCTAGAATGTTTCCAGCTGTGTCCATGGACTGAGAGGTCAGAGTGACAGAGATGCAGAGGTTACATAGGCTTCTGTGCTAAATACGAATAGACATGAGCCCTAGGTTGGATGGATGGGGTTTAGAGTCAGTGGTATTTATATACTTTCCTCATATTTGGTAGCTACTCTCTGTCCTGATCCAGCTTTCTGGTTCTATTCTCAACTATGACACCATCTCCACAGACAATACCTTTAGCCCAGCTGCATGTTAGATATCAGACTCAGGCCAAAACTACTAAAGTCATGGGCTCCTTGGAATATACTTAAAATAGACGTCCCAGTTTCTTCCCACACGAAGACCCTTAGTCCCATCTGCTGTAGTCTTACCTTTAGGTTCCTGATTATTAAGCAATTTGTCCCGCTTTATATCTTACTGCTTTTCAGCCACCAAGCTGCAGACGCTACTATGACATAATCCTGACTTCCCCAAGAAGATGACCTCACCAGTGTGGTCTGGAACCTTACCTCCCTAAAGCCTTACCCAACTAGGGAAAGATAGAAACAAGCTGGGGGTATGGATCAACCTGCCAATGACCATGCTCAGTGAAGGAGCAATTAGAGAAGCCAGACCTTTCACTTTTTTGGTCATACTCCCAGGGAAATAAAGAACAGGGAACTTTCCAATGGAGAGGATGTGATACAGAACTCTGGTGGTGGGAATTATATGAAATTGTACCGCTCTTATCACACAATCTTGGTAGTCTTTATTAAATCACTACTAAAAATGTGAAAAAGTTAATAAATGTGATTCTAAATACTTAATAGGATTTAAACACATTTCTGAGTAGCAGGTGGTAAATATGAGTAATTTATTAGTTTATTAGAACATACGACTGAGGGAATACTATAATCAAAATAATATTAATAAGAATTCACATGGTGTGTTAACAGGCAATATGAGTAACAGTGAAATGTTTCACCTAAAAGAGTCTTAGAAACCCACATTTTCCCAACAAGAAAGAAATATGTTCTATATAGTAGAAAGGCAACTTAAAAAATGAATTCTAACTTACATAAAAAAGGAAAGTTACTAAAAGTTAATAAACATTCTGGATACTGCATATTTAACTTTATTTTAACTATTTTTTATTGGGGGGATTAATGGTTTATAGTATTTTTGATACATGTGCAAAAATTGTCAATTTTCTGCATAACATTCTCAAACCCAGTCTAGGTCCTCCTCCACCATCATGCACCAGGACCTGAAACCCACCCCACCACCCCTGGATCCTTTACTTTGGTGCAATACACTAAAGCCAGTCCAAGTTCTACTTTGTGTTTCCCCTTTGTGTTCTTGTTTCTCAACTTCAGTCCATGAGCGAAATCATCCCATATCCATCCTTCTCTTTTTGGTTTATCTCATGTAACATGATTAAGCTCCATCCAAAATAAAGTAAAGAAGGTGAATTCAGTCATTGGGCATATGGATTGCTTCCAAGTTTGAGTTACTACAAATTTTGCTGCAAGATTTTACTTTATATAACAAAATAAAATATATTTTGTGAAGGGGCTTCTAAATTTTATTTTATCTTTTAAATGAGAGTTACAGAAAGATACACAGTGAAAGAGTGAGTGGGAGAAGGAAAAGGATAAAGAGACACCAGAACACTGTTTAGCTCTGGCTTATGGTGGTTCAGAGGATTGAATCCAGGACCTTGAAGATCCAGGCATCAAAGTCTTTTAAATAACCATTGTTCTGCTTCCCCTGTCCATTTCTAAATTTGTTCTCACTACTTTTCCATCACACTTGACAGCTCACCTAAAACTGCAATGACCCAAGCTACACACAAAAGATTTCCATTTCCTAAAATTTGTTGTAATTTTCAGTGATACCTCCTCCAACTCTCCACACTTCTAAGGTGTTCTGAAGTTTGAATGCTTAATGTGCAGCTTGACGATATGAGAATCCGGCATGAAGCCCAGCCAGTCTATCTTGGCGTTACTCTCGATCGCACCCTGTCATTTCACAAACATCTCATAAAAACTGCAGCAAAGGTGGGCGCGAGGAATAACATCATTGCAAGACTGGCCAGCTCCTCATGGGGCACGAGTGCTTCCACACTATGATCATCATCTCTGCCATTATGCTATTCCACTGCAGAATACTGTGCCCCAGTATGGTTCCGTAGCCCCCATGTCCACTTGATCGATTCCAAATTATATTCCTCCATGAGGATAATTTCTGGAACCATCCGTTCCACCCCGGTTCCATGGCTGCCAGTTCTTAGCAACATCGCCCCGCCAGATATTCGTCGGGATGCGGCATCATCTAAGTTCATTTCCCATGTCTACACTCGACCGGACCTGCCAATATACGCGGATATCTGCGCCCACCCTGTCCAACACTTGACGTCTCGTCATCCAATCTGGTCCCCTACACCTATACTGAACTTCTCTGTTCCAGACTCTTGGAAACAGAGTTGGCAGTCAGCTGAGGTAAAGAACAAACACCTCATCACAGACCCCTGCAAGTGTCAACCCGGCTTTGACCTAGCACGTTATGATTGGGCACTGCTCAATCGCTATCGAACAGGCCATGGCCGGTGCGCCGCTATGTTCCATCACTGGGGAGCCAGAGACGACCCGAACTGCCCCTGTGGCTACAGACAGACTATGACCCACATAGTCAACGACTGCCACCTCTCCAGATTCAAAGGAGGTCTCGAAACTTTACATCAGGCTCAACCTGACTCTGTTGACTGGCTACGGAAGAAGGGCAAACTCTAGAAGAAGAAGAATGCAAAATGTATGAAGTGCTGAAGTTGCACCTACAAGATGCACCTCTTTCCTCTTAACAAATTTTACATGCAAATCACTTCTGGTTAATATTTTGCTATAAGTAAACCATAAACAAATTTGAAAGCTCAAAATGTTTTGAAAGTATGAATTTGTTTGTTGATGTATTTATAGTGATACTATGTTGAATAGAGACATCTGTCTAAATTCATAAAATACATACATTAAATAAAGACAATTAAAAATTTTTCTTTATTTTGATAGGGTAGAGAGAAATTGAGAGGGGGGTGGGGGATAAAGAAGGAGAGAGAGGGACCATGTGGTGGTGCATATTACAGTGCACAAGGACCTGGGCTCAAGCCTCTGAACCCCACCTGCAGAGAGAAAACTTCACAAGTGGTGAAGCTGG
Organism: Erinaceus europaeus; assembly: GCF_950295315.1. Lineage (NCBI taxonomy): Eukaryota > Metazoa > Chordata > Mammalia > Eulipotyphla > Erinaceidae > Erinaceus > Erinaceus europaeus. The sequence continues at coordinate 52,770,829 of NC_080165.1, forward strand.
GCTGCAGGTGTCTCTCTATCTCTTTCCTTCCCTATCTCCATCTAATAAATGATAAATAAAAATTAAAAAAACACAAAAAATAGTTATTAAAAAAGGAGAAGGACAACGGCAGCACTACTTCAACACTTGTGAACCTTTTTTCCTACATATGGGAAGTGGGGGCTGAAACCTGGTTCCATGCACATCCAGTTCTGTGCACTCATCCAGGGGGCCACCACCAGGTCCTAAATAAATACATTTCTTGTTTTGTATACTTTAAAAGTTAAGTAAATGAAATACTAAATATAAAATAATAATTAAAGATATTTCTGTGTAACAAGTGGTAAAAACGAACATGTTTAGTAATTCAGACGAATATATCACTGAATGAGGGAACAGTATAATCAAGGAAATGTTTATGAGAACCGACATGATATGGCATCAGGCGATAAGCAAAAGTCAAATGGTTCATATAAACCATTAATTCTTGGAAATCAACATTAACTCAATAAGGAAGAAATAATAATTCCATCGTATAATTTTACCTTTAAAATAAAATGTTATGTATTTTTTTAACAAAAGATTAAAATTACCAGGGCAGGTAGAAATACACCCTGTAGTGGGAACAAATTGTTATACTTAGTACCTGGGTTCAAGCCCCTATCCCTACCTGCAGAGTGGAAGTTTCATAGGCTGTGGAGCTGTGCTGCAGGCTCCTCTCTTTCATTCTCCTTCCCTTTTTTACTCTATCACCCTCTCTGTTTCTCTCTGCTTATATCAAGAAGAATTTTTTATTGGCCAATTAATGGTTTACAGAACAATTGATGACACTATTTCCTATCTTGCCATGATAAATGTCTGGAAAACATTCTCATCACCAGCTTAGGTCCTTTTCCATCATTATGTCCCAGGACCTCAAAGCCCACACCTCTCCCCAAGACTTTCCTTGCCCTCCTTTCCCAGAGTCCTTTGCTTTGATGCAATATACCTAACTAGTCCAAGTTTTGATTTGTTTCCCCCTCTCTGTTCTTGTTTCTCAAGAGAAGACAGAGAAGTAAGAGGAGAGAAAAGGATAGAAGAGAAGAGAAGAGAGAAAAGAGAAGAGGAAAGGAAAGGAGGAGAGGAGAAGTGAGAGAAGAGGAGAGGAGAAGAGAGAAGAGGAGAGGAGAGGAGAGAAGAGGGGAAGAGAGGAGAGGAGAGAAGAAGAGAGGAGAGGAGAGGAGAGGAGAGGAGAGGAGAGGAGAGGAGAGGAGAGGAGAAGGGAGGAGAGGAGAGGAGAAGAGAGGAGAGGAGAAGAGAGAGGAGAGGAGAGAAGAAGAGAGGAAGAGAGAGGAGAGGAGAGGAGAGGAGAGGAGAGGAAAGGAGAGGAGAGGAGAAGAGAGGAGGAGAGAGGAGAGGAGAGAAGAGGCCACCAGTCAATGTGGACTCATCTTGCAGCTACTGAGCCCAAGTAATACCCCCCCAAAAAGAATAAGAATAAAAATATAAGAATAAGGACAAGAAGAGAGAGAGAGAGAGAGAGAGAGAGAGAGAGAGAGAGAGGTGGAGGAGGAGGAGCAAGCGAGGGAGGGAGCAAGTGAGAGAGGAAGATAGGAAAAAAAGAAATGCTACTATAAGTTCCTAAACTTTGTGGAGAGTGTGTTTTTAACTCTTATTTAACCTTCAGCACATGTTTATGGAAAGTTTTCTCCACAGTGCATACGGAATGGAATGTGTACCAATTGGTCCTTTTTTCCGGGGTGAGGTTTTGTTTTCACATTTATTAAGGAAATCACAATGTACAAAACATTTCTTGTCACAGAAATACAGTTTCTTTTCTTCCCGTGGTATGTTTCAACACACCACTTCCACTACCAAATTAAAACGTGCTTCATCATTATGCAATGAGAACATACCATCTTCTTAAAAGTCAATATTTTTAACTAAAATATGCCTACTAGCTATCTGCAAAATGGAGGATCCCCCAACACTTCATCTGCACTATTACAGCCTTTAGGTCCATGATTGTTCAGCATTTTGTTTGGCTTTGTATGTTAACTCTCTTTTCAGCCACCAGGTTCCTAGATGCTAGCAGGATGTGACCAGACTTCCCTGGACAGACAACCCCACCAATATGCCTTGGAGCTCTGCTTCCCCAGAGCCCATCCCCATTAGGGAAAGAGAGAGACAGGCTGGGAGTATGGATCGACCTGTCAATGCCCATGTTCAGCAGGGAAGCAATTATAGAAGCCAGACCTTCAATCTTCTGCATCCCACAATGACCTTGGGTCCATACTCCCAGAAGGTTAAAAAATAGGAAAGCTATCAATGGAGGGGATGGGATACGGAGGTCTGGTGGTGGGAACTGTGCGAAGTTGTACCCCTCTTATCCTATGGTTTAGTCAGTGTTTCCTTTCTTTTAAATTATTATTTATTTAAGAAAGGAGACATTAACAAAATCATAGGATGGGGGTGTACAACTCCACACAATTCCTGCCACCCAATCTCCATATCCCATCCCTTCCCCAATAGCTTTCCCATTTTCTATCCCTCTGGGAGCATGGACCCAGGGTCGTTGTGGGTTGCAGAAGGTGGAAGGTCTGGCTTCTGTAATTGCTTCCCTGCTGAACATGGGCGTCGACTGGTCGATCCATACTCCCAGCCTGCCTCTCTCTTTCCCTAATAGGGTGGGTCTCTGGGGAAGCGGAGCTCCAAGATGCATTGGTGGGGTCTTCAGTCCAGGGAATCCTGGCCGGCATCCTGGTGGCATCTGGAACCTGGGGGCTGAAAAGAGAGTTAACATACAAAGCCAAACAAATTGTTGAGCAATCATGGACCCAAAGATTAGAATAGTGGAGATGAAGTGTTGGGGGGTACTCACTGCAAACTCTAGTGTACTATTGCTTTCAGGTTTATATTTGCCCTGGTTTATGGATATGTGTGAACATATGCTCTATCTCCTGGAACCTGGTCTATATCTAGGTTTTGGGACTTTGTTAGGAATTGAACCACCTGGGATGGAATTAGAGAATACTATGAAAGGAAAGGTCTCAACCGAGTGATGAAGTTGAAGAGTTGTCATTTCACACGTGAAGTCTCTGGACACAGTCTGAAGTGAAGCATACTGGGGTGGCACTCATTGCGTTGACTAGGTTGCAATCAGCAGATGCAATATTATTTGATAAGAACTGGGAGAAGCATATGGGAAAGTGGGCCCTACCCTAAAGTCCCAGGACTGGGGGAAGTTTAGGCTTTCTAGTGGAAATGTGAGGTTCCCACTGTCTTAGGGTTCAAGAAGACAATGGATAGTTATTGTTGTCATCACATTATTTGGTAATTGGGTTAACTTTGAAAGTCCCTTTGTTAGACATACAATCAATTTTTCCCCCTCTCATATTAATTAAATAGTGATTTATATGACTACAATTTAATAGGTGTGTACATAAACACCATTCCCACCACCAAAAGACTGTGTCCCATCCCACCCACCTGCCGGTCCAGGAAGCCGCATGTCCATCCTCCCCTTCACCACAGGGTTTTTACTTTGGTGCCCTACTCTAGATTTAGTCAGATCCTGCTTTTAGTTTCCATTTCTGATATTCTTTCTGAACTTCTGTTGATAAGTGGGATCATCCCATACTCATCTTTATCTTTCTGACTTAGCTTACTTAACATAATTCCTTCTAGCTCTGACCAAGATGGTTCAGAGAAATTGAATTCATTGTTCTTAATAGCTGCATAGTATTCCATTGTGTATATATACCACAGCTTTCTCAGCCACTTATCTGTTGTTTTTTTATAAGTAAAAAAAAAAAAAGAACAAACAACAAAAGAAGTCAATATTTTAATGCAGAACTGGAATTTGAGAGACTTTCAATTATCAAAAGTCTGCACTTTTAAATTCATAACAAGTTATTTGCAAATGTTTTGGGCATTTAAGAGTAGATATAACTTATAGTAAAGAGTAAATAAATTTCAAAATGAATATTTCATCGAGAAATATGAAAGATTGCATAATGAACCAGAACCAAGCAACAAAGTTAAAGAAGTGCTACAGAATTTGTGTTTCTACTGATAAAGAGGCATTATACAACTTGAACACCAGGAATACTTCAAAATTTCAATTAAGATAGCATTTAGTGATGTGAAAAATGGTTGAATAAGAAAACACTTTACTGAAACTTTACTGCTGAAGTTACTGAAATCTATGAAAGCTTTGGCTAGTGAGACCCTCAACTAGGATGAAAGTAATACATTCTTGGGGTCAGGCAGTGGCACATCTAGTTACATGCACACATTACAGTGCACGGGATGCATTGGATCGATCTTCCTGTGGTGCATCCCGTGAGTACCCATTCACTGGGGAAACTGACGATCCTTCCTAGCCGACTGAATCCACATGGATCCCAGTCACTTTCAAAGCCAGCAACAAGCAGCTCCTGACAGCTTTCAAGCTGTTGGTCCTGCTACGCTGTTGATTGGCTACGGAAGAAGGGCAAATGCTAGAAGAAGAATTACAGTGCACAAGGACCCAGATTCAAGTTCCTGGTTCCCACCTATAGGGAGAGAGGCTGTAGGTCTCTCTCTCTCTCTCTCTATATATATATATATATATTATATATATATATGTATATATGTTATACATATATATGCCCCCTCAGTTTCTCTGTCTCTAGTCACTAATAAATAAATAAAAATAAAAATATATATTTAAAAAAGAATAATACATTCTCTTTAATAGTGTAAGATTTTGGAGGAGTATCAACTTTAAAACATTAATCCCTCAAGAAAGAAAAAAATAAAAAAATATTTTGGAGGAGTTGGCTGCTTTTTTAGAGTGGCATTCTATTCACTCTTAATTCCAATTTAACTTTGTGCTTTTATTCTATGCCTAGAAATAAATGTGTTATGTGAAATGTTCTATAAATGAGAAAAATAATATAGTCAAGGAATTTAAACTCTCACAATAATGTATTTAAAGTAGCCTTTATCTAACCATATACTATTTAAGTCAGCACTCTTGTGGGGAAACTGGCCTATTTTAAAATAAAACTAATAATGGTACACTGACTACTAATCTCAATTCAGTAGAAAAAAATGTGTCTCCAATAAAGAGATCTGGGTAAAATAAAAGAAGAAAAGTAGCTGCAATAAAGTACTACCACAGGGAACACTACCCCAAGGAACAAGCTCTCCAAATTCTATAGGGATGCCATAAACAGACTAGTCTAGAAATAATGCCCAAGAGTCTTGTCATTATAATATAAATAGCACTCCTACAAAGCATTCTTGATACTATCTACTATTCTTACAGCTCCATGGTTTTTCTTTATTGCCAGTGCAATATCAAATGGAAAATACTTATGAACTTAATTCTTAAATTCCCAGTTATATACCACAATTTCTCCATGCTTCTATGAAACATTGGAACTTCAAGAGTATGCCTTTATAGTTCTTATTACTGAATATTTATTCAATATGGTGAGTAAAAAGGTCTTTGCTCTAAAGACTCTTCCTATTTGTAACTTTGGAAAGTGAGTATAGCATACTATGTAACATACAGAAAAAACAGAAAACTCTATTTTTGGAGGCCATTCCTAAACTTTTGATATTCTTAGCTAAATGGGCATAAAAACCACTAGGTTACTTTGCAAACAAGTCTCTCCTCTCTTAGACCAAATTTAACATCATTTTAATTTTAATGAACAGTAGATCTGGCAAATGTTAAGTTGAATCAAGAAAGAGTCCTTCATATAATCATTGATTTTTTTATATATGTCATCAAATACTATATACTGAACTTGTCAAATTGTTTCATGCAGATATTTTTATGTTAGATAAATATAACATATTTCTTCCTCTATAGATATATAAATGCTATATATAGAGCCTATCTTATAAAGTTAGAATGAAGATGTAACAAAATAGATGATAAAAATAGTGCGTAGTTACAACTAAATATTTTTGTTAAGACACAAAGAATCAACGTTTCATATTTCATTAAAGTGGCACTAAGTATACTTGTATACGTATGTCCTCATGTAGTTTAATAGTGATGATGCACCAAGGACATATCTGAAAAAAACAGGAGAAAAATCCTGGGATGGGGGGCCGGGCGGTAGGGCAATGGGTTAAGCGCAGTGGGTTAAAGCAAAAGTACCGGCATAAGGATTCCAGTTCTATCCTGCAGTTTCCCATCTGAAGGAGGGCCGCTTCACAAGCGGTAAAGCAGGTCTGCAGGTATCTTTCTCTCCCCCTCTCTGTCTTCCCCTCCTCTCTCAATTTCTCTTGGTCCTATCCAGCAAGAATGACAGCAATAACAACAATAATAACAACAATGATAAACAACAAGGGCAACAACAACAACAACAAAAATGGCTTCCAGGAGCAGTGGATTCGTAGTGCAGGCACTGAGCCCCAGCAATAACCCTGGAGGCAAAAAAAAAAAAAAACCTGGGATGTAAGGATTAAATTCATAAAATCGGTAGTCAAGTGATTGGAGATATAGGATTATAATTATAGAACTTTACTTCAAAATAATTCACACTGATTTAGAAACAATTCCTTGATCTCTGAGAAAATATCTGAAAAAACAAAAGTGAGTTATCTTACTGTAGAGTGTACACTTTATTATACGGAAGACTAAGTTAGAACACCAATCATTGCATGATAGCACCGAACAATAACAAGCTTCACAAGCAATGGAATGGTGTTTTTCTTCTCTGTATCTTACTCCTTCTCTGTCATTCACCCACTACGAGGAAAAATTGAGTGATCTAGGAATAGTGGGAGAGAGCACGAGTAAAGACCCAGTGAAAGGGGCCAGGCGATGGTACTTGGTTAAGTGCACATATTACTATGCACAAGGACACAGGTTCCAAGCTCTTGAGTAGAACAAAATGATAACCATGGAATAAAGAAAATCCCTACCAAGTAGATGTACCAAAATTTATTGTAAAAATTATCAAATGACCAGTCTGAAAAGTTATAGAAGAAAAATATAAATACAAAGTAGGTTAAAAATAAAACCTCTCAAGCATGAATAATTTTAGGGCATAGCTCAACTCTCAGTTTATACTTCAGTAAGCAGGCCTGAAAGTTTATTGTTCAATTCTATTACAAGTGAGTTTAAAACAAGCCTCCTAGTTCACATTAAGATGATATATCTAGTTGACTATACTAGTATATTTGATTCAAAGTGATAAAGTCTTCATGATTTTATAGCTCGTGTTTCTCCTACTCTTTTTTTTTTTTTGTCTCCAGGGTTATAGGGTTGTGGCAGGGGCTTGGTGCCAGCACTACAAATCCACTGCTCCTGGTGCCATGCCTCCGCCCCCTCCCAATTTTATTGGGTAGGATAGAGAAATTGAGAAAGGAGGGGAGTAGAGAAGGATAGAGAAAGATAGACACTTGAGGGATGGGTGGTGGCATACCTGTTGAGCACAAAAGTTGCAGTGCGAAACTGCTTACCACCTATAGGGGGAAAGATTTGTGAATGGAGAAGCAGGGCTGCAGGTGTCTCTGACTTTCTCCCTTTCTATCAACCCCTTCCCTCTTGATTTCTGGCTGTCTCTTTCCAATAAAGACAAGTAAAAATAGTTTTAAAAAGACACCTGCAGACCTGCTTTGTCACTTATGAAATTTACCCGCTTCATGTGGGGACCCCGGGCTTGAAATCCTATCCTTGTGTGCTTAACCAGGTGGGCCACCTTCTGGCTGCCTCCTACTCCTTCTACTTCAGTTATTTATTGTAAAATTTTGAAAGATCACACAGCATTATTCTTGAGGGGCCAGGCAGATGCAAACATGGTTAAGCACACATGTTGCAAATGCTCAGGAATCCAGATCCAAGCCTCTGAGCCACACATGCAGGAGGAAAGGTTTGCAGGTGGTAAAACATTACTGTGGGTGTATCTGTTTTTCTCTCCTTCTCCCCTCACCCCATTCTCTTAATATCATTCTGTCTCTAGCCAATAAATAAATAAAATGTTAAAAAATAAATCACATGGTTACTGGACTCCATGCCATCAGATATACTCTCATATGTGTGCAGATAAGAACAAATAGACCACATGTAAATGGTTTTATCAGCTAACTTTATTGCTACCAAAATATGAAAACTATTGAAAAGTATTTTGCCACAACAGAAATAATTCTATTTGTCAATTAATCTTTACCATAACCTGAAGGTAGCTTTCTTAATATATGCTGGAAGATATTCAGTTTAAATAAGTTATATAGCATAATGTAGTTTCATGAAAGCAAATTCTCAAGAGTTGTCAAATCCTTTGGATTGTTTGTCTTACAAGTTACTGTGGTCAATGCTGCATAAAAGCCAATGCAAAATAATACTTGGTCTTTCTCATTAGAATTTCTAACTTTCCATTGAGAAAAAAAAGAGAGAGGCTAATTAGTTAGTACCTTGCAGCATGCTCTACACATTCAGTCCTTAAGGGGTTTATTTTGCAAACTGTGCCTGTAAGGTTTATTAGCAATAAGATAGAAAGTTGAGCAAGTTTATACCACAATTTTGTAGAAAAAAAAAGGAATCTGCTCAATTCCATATTTCACCCATGAAAAGCCTGCAATATGGGCAGTTTCAAGGAATAAATAAAAAGAAAACGTAAACCAAAAAAAAAAAAAAAAAAAGAATTTCTAACTTTCCTGCTAATTTCTTTCTGCAGGTATAATCAGTTGGGGATAATGGAAGTAACTAACACATCCCATCCTGAAGAGTTCATTTTGCTTGGCTTTGCTGACCACCCTTGGCTGGAGCTCCCTCTGTTTGTTATTCTTCTCATCACATACCCCATGGCCATGGTGGGGAATATAGCCATCATTCTCGTGTCTGTCTTAGACCCCCGACTGCACAGCCCCATGTATTTCTTCCTCACTAACCTCTCCTTTTTGGACATGTGCTATACCACTAGTGTGGTCCCTCAGATGATGTTTAACCTGGGAAGCTCTAGGAAGACGATCAGCTACACAGGGTGTGTGATACAACTGTATTCGTTTCACACAATGGGTGGTGAAGAATGTCTGCTTCTGGCTCTGATGTCCTTTGATCGCTATGTGGCCATCTGCAAGCCCCTGCACTACACCCTCATCATGAATGGGCGCCTCTGTATCCTCTTAGCATCTATTGTGTGGCTGAATGGAATCACCTATGCATTCTCAGTATCTACTGCCACACTGCAGTTGCCACTGTGTGGCCTCAATACACTGGATCACATATTGTGTGAGATTCTTGTTTTGATACAGAATGCTTGTGGTGAAAAGAGAGCTAATGAGCTTACACTCTCTGTAATATGTTTTTTTGTTGTAATTGTTCCTTTGTGCCTAATTCTTGCTTCCTATGCTTTAGTTGGACATGCTGTATTAAAAATTAAATCTTCTGAGGGAAGGAAAAAGGCCTTTGGAACCTGTTCCTCCCATCTCCTGGTAGTGTTCTTATTTTTTGGACCCGTCATCAGCATGTACCTTCAGCCACCATCCTCTATTTCAAAGGACCAGCCCAAGTTTATGGCTCTGTTCTATGGAGTGGTGACTCCTACCATTAACCCTTTCATCTACACCCTCAGAAATAAGGATGTAAAGGGGGCTTTAGGCAGCCTGGTAAAGAGAATTTTTATTGCAAAATAATAATGGCAGATTGTTGTTATGCAGAATACTAGCCCACGATAGGAAGTTAGACAGCACACATCTGACAGCTATGGCTGACGTCAGCCTCTAACAGACCAAATGCACACTGGATTGTGGGTGGGTCCAACCTGTGCAAATGCACAGGGATTATGGGTAGATCTGAATGGATTTAAGCACAGCCAGCTGGAAGTCAGGTCCCTTTTGGCCCCTGCTTCTCCTGATCAGACGCATCTTGGCTGAGGGTGCTTGAGGTGCCCACCATGGCTGGCATTCCTGGGAACTGAACACATGTGACTCAGTTAGCTGGTAAACTCCTCAGACTCCTCTACAGCCATGTGAGTAACCTGTATATCTATAGCCATTGTTTATCTCATAGGGCTGAATTCTTGGTAACTAACTCATGGACTTTATGGGCCTAGCATATTCTTAGCTCCTGCTGATAATTGCTTATTTTGCAGTACCTAAAATATATACTCATACCTCTGTACTGCCCCAATAAAACCTTGATTTGTTTACACCTGCCCTCAGCAGAGTTCATTATGCACTGTAGCAAGGTCCCTTGAATTTTAATCACAACAGCAGATAGTAAATTACATTATCAAACATGAAATAATTCATGTAGTTTGATAATGGGATTACTAATAACTCATTTTTGTTTCATATTTCCCCAGGAGTCATGTTAAATGTGCTTAACACAAACTATATTGTTTCTGATACATTTGTAATGAAGTTTGTCAAGTATGATGCTTGAATAAAATACACCAAGAGGGTGCTCTGCTCATAGTAATTCATGTAAACTTGTTCTATTTTTTTCAATCTAAAAATAGAGAAGCAGAGATGGAAAGTGAGAAAAAGAAGTGGCAACACCAAATCTTCCTTTAATGAAGACAGGTCCAGATCTAATCTGGGTCATGCACATGAAAAGAAACTAGTTATATTCCTTCAGGTATGTACTAAAATAGTAACTGTGTTAAACTATTTCTAACAATATAAATTGTCAAGTCATTAATTCAAGCTAATTGTCATAAGATTCACAGTAATCTTTATCTATAAATTTCCTTTAACAGTCACTTGAGTGATATCTCATTTCATCTAGTCTCATCTAGACTCTCTGCTAGATTGTCTACTGTCTGTATGAATAGTATGAGAACAATGTGCATCCACTGTGAAGCATTTTATGCTTTTAAAACAACCACAAGTCTCATAAGTTTATACATCTCAGTATATGGAAACACTATTTTTAAAAAATTTTTATTTATAAAAATGGAACACTGACAAAAAACTATAGGATAATAGGGGTACAACTCCACACAATTCCCATCACCAGAACTCCATATCCCATCCCCTCCCCTGATAGCTTTCCTATCCTTTCTTTAACCCTCTGGGAGTATGGACCCAAGGTCATTGTGGAGTGCAGAAGGTGGAAGGTCTGGCTTCTGTAATTTCTTCCCTGCTAAACATGGGTATTGACAGGTCAATCCATACTCCCAGCCTGGAGAGACACTATTTTTTGTTCAAAAAGATTGTCAGGGGCTGGGTGGTGGCACACCTGGTTGAGTGCACATGTTACAATGCACAAGGACCTAGGTTCGAGCCCCCGGTCCCCACCTTCAGGGGGAAAGCTTCACAAGTGGTGAAGCAGGGCTGCAGGTGTCTCTATGTCTCTCACCCTCTCTATCCCTCCCTTTCCTCTTGATTTCTGATTGTCTCTATCCAATAAATAAATAAAGATAATAGAAAATTTAAAAAAAGATTGTCATTTGTGATTAAGGAAATAGCTGATAGTTTTTGTATTTAAATTATATAACTCTGTTAAATGCAAAATGAATAAATAAAAGGAATACATGAATAAATTTCTTAATGGTTCTTCTAAATATTATGCGTCTGTGTCCTCCCAATCAGACATATGGGTGACCTTAACAATGAAGTGCAACCTGGAATCATTTCTGTATAGAAGTGAACCAATCTGGAATGTCTTTGAAGCTGCAGTTATAACAATAAATTAATTATTTGTGTCTTTGTTATGTGTTATCAACTTGATTACTTCAGAAAACTATATAAGACTATTTTAATTAATGAACTTTTATATAAATTGTATTCAGAATCTGTAGAATTGTTGGTGGATTGGAACAGTAGCATAATGGTTATGTAAAAGACTTTTATGCCTGTGGCTCCAAGGTTCCAGATTCAATCAAAGGCACCACTACAAACTAGAACTGAAGAGTACTCTGTTCTCTGTCTTCCTTTCTCTCTGTATTTATCATATTAGAGTAAGTAAGGGGCACCGGGCAGTGGTTCAGAGGGTTAAGTGTACTTGACACGAAACTCAAGGACCTGAGTAAGGATCCTGGTTCAAGCTCCTGGCTTCCCACCTGCACGGTGGGGGGGTCACTTCACAGGTGAGGAAGCAGGTCTGCAGGTGTCTTTCTCTCCCCCTCTCTGTCTTCCCCTCTTCTCTTGATTTCTCTCTGTCCTATTCAACAACAAAGATAACAATAACAAAAATAATAACAACAGCAATGGCAACAAAAAGGGAAAAAATGGCCTCCAGGAACAGTGGATTCATAGTGCAGGCACTGAGCCCCAGCAATAACCCTGGAGACAAAATAAATAAATAAATAAATAAATAAATAAATACTTAAAAATATGTAAAATCTATTAAAGAGACTTGTTGCTAATCTAAGGAATAAGATTCACACCGAAATTAGAACACTCACAAAATGTCAATAATTAAATTTTTAAGAATAATGGATTTCATTGTTATTTGTGTGTAAGTAATATGTGAGAATCTAGTTGATTTGGGGCAGTGGTTAGATGAGTGCTGCTAAGAAAACCAAGGGGTTGATGAGAAATTTCTGGCATGTCTCCTAACATAATCACAATCTATACAAATAATTAAATACATGTGAGTTCCTGTTTATTAAACACTTTATCCTGCTTTCCATCTTACTGCTTTTAAGCCACAAAGTTGCAGATGCTACCATAATTTTGTCCTGACTTCTTTGGGCAGACAATCACACCAGTGTTTCCTGGATCCTCATCTTTCCAGAGCCCTAGTCCACTAGGAAAAGATAGAAATAGGATGGAGGTATGGATAAACCTGCTAATACCCATGTCTAGTGGAGAAGCAATTACAAAAGCCATAACTGCACCCCCAAAATCATTTTGGTCTATACTCCCTGAGAGGGAGAAATGTTATGAAAATTTGACCAGAGGGCTCTGAACTTCAATTACATCAGGACCCAGAGAGACAAGAGGTAAAGAGGAGGACATTCAGAAATAGTATAGGTATAGGTCTGACTTAGAAAGGAAAAGAAGGTAGGGCCATAGAAAAAATGGACAAAAATATAGATAGATGATAGATAGATAATAGTTATAGAAATAATAATCCACTCATATCTGTGACCTTGGGAGAACCACTGCAGTTTCCTATGGAGGGGATGGGGACACAGAACTCTAGTGGCAGGAAAGGTGTGGAATTGTACCCGTCACCTTGTAATTTTGTAAATCAATAATAATAATAAATTATAATACACCAAAACGAACAACATAGTGACTTTTTGGTGTGGAGTACAATATACAGAAAAATCTGTGTAGAAAATTTCTTATTATATCAAGTCTTTAAGGCTGTTCACACTATTTAAAGTGTCTACTACTTTCAAGACATGTACATTTGACTCATTTCAGAATTCATCTGTCTTCCCAATCTTTGAGATATCAGGACTTCCTAAGGAAATATTTAACAATGTCAGAATAAAATATATCAAGAGTCATGGCAGTAAAGTATAAGTTTTACAGAACTACTTTACATTTACATGTTATGTATATTCAGTATATCTAGCATGAAGGGTGTTCTAGTTAACAGTTGAGAAGTACATAATATAGTTGAAAGCTAGAACGTACACTAAGATTAATGTAAAAATAAACAATATATCACAATCAGTGAATCAGGCTTGCTGGTGTCTACCTTTTTCTCCCCCTCTCTGTCTTCCCTCCCCTCTCAACTTCTCTCTATCCTACTCCAAAATTAATCATACTCCCAGTCTGCCTCTATCCTTCACTAGAGGGCCAGAGCTCTGGAGAGGAGAGATCCCAGGACACACTGGTGAGGTTATCTGCCCAGAGAAGTCAGGATGGAATCATGGTAGCATCTACAACTTGGTGACTGTAAAGTGGCAGGACACAAACTGAGACAAAATGGTTAATGAATAGGAATGAAAAAATAGGAATAGAGCATATTAGGAATTTTAGGGTAAAAGAAAGCTAGAAAGTCCATCTTAGGTATGCTCCTGGGGACACACAATTGTGGTAGTTTTGCTTGAGTTTAATAGTGAGCATGAAATTAGATAAAAATATTATCTGAGAAAATGGTGTCAGAGTATAATAAAGGGCTAGAATGTTGAATTAGAGCAGTGAGTAGCTCCCATTCTTGAAAAATTTTCTGTGGATACAATTAACTATTTACCTCCACCCACCTCACCCAGGGCCTATATATATATATATATATATTTACATTTAGCACCATAGCCTGTGTTGACTCTGAGTTAGAAGCTCATGGTCACAGCTGGGAATATTGCATCGTGCACTCATTTCAGGACTAGTCTTCCCCAAGTGGCAGGGCAGGATACCCCAATCTCCCTTCAGAGACTGGGGCAGTCCCTACCATGGCTTCTTTATGGTAAGAGCAAGGTTCTGGGAGGGCTCAAAAGATGGCTTATGGTGACATTCCTGATGTAAGTGACCAGTGGTGATGAAGATCCATGAGAAGGCCAGAGCCAAGATGGCAGCTTGGAGACAACACCTGGCCTGAGCTCTGTAAGGAAGCTGCTTTCAATCTGGGAATCTAGGGTGAGGGTAGGATTTTTGGGCCAGTGATGGAGAATGAGTGTGTGGGGGTGGGGTGGCGTTGTCCAGGGTGGAACCAAGGAAGAGCCCTAAAATCCACCCTTGGGCTGGCAAACAGAGGCTGAAAAGGACAAAGGAAACAGCAATTCAGTGGGGATTGGGGGTTGGAGGGAGAGAGTTTGGCTTTGCTATTTCTTTCTGCACTCTCCCTGCCCCAAGACCAACTGCCACATCAGCTGCTCCTGGGAGGCCTCCTATGGAGCTAATTTCTTTATCAAGATTCTTGGGGTGAGCAGGGGTGTCATCCAAGAAGGGGGGATAGCTCCCCAAGAAAAGCCCCCCCTTTTTTTTTTTGAAGAGGGCTGGAGCTCTATCTGAGTGACAGAATACCTGACCAATCAGGGCCTCAATCTTGCCTGGTTTAGATTACCTGTCTTTCTGCCATCTACCTCTTGAGTTTGTTTGATAGTTGCTTCTGGTAATTGTTTGGTTTTGGAAGGGGATGAGGCTGTGCGTAGCCAATCTAGAGTGGTTTAATCTGCAGACTGACTGTTAGGGTTGTTTTATTTTATTATTATTAATATTATTATTTGTGCTTGTCTCTTTTCCCTCCTTTCCACGTAGACCCAAATTAGCTGTTGTTGCTATTTCCATTGACAAGTGACTGGGTCTGCTATCCATTCTGGGAGGAACTTGCTTTTCTCTCTTTTCTATACTTTTCTTTTTTCTTTCCTCTTAGCTTATCCAAAAAAAATCTCTTTCCTTTCACTGTTTTTTTTTCTTCTTTTTCTTTTTCTTTCTGTATTCACTGGCACTTATTTGTGAATTCTCTTATGGAAAAAATATGACTCGGAGTGAACTTTCTCTGTCTTTCTCTTCTCTGTCTCTCTTCTCCTTTCCTTTCTCTTTCCACTATCTCTAGAATTTCTAGTTGACAGTTGTTTTTTGTAACTGTCTATTCTTGGTTTTTCTTTTTCTTTTCTTTTTTCTTTGTTTTTGTTTTTGGAGTGGAGGTGTTGCTTAGCTAAATGGTTTTGGTTGAATTGCATTAATCTTTGCTCGGTTGCTATTGTACTTTCTGAGGCTTGTGACTTCATTTTTGAAAAGATGTTAGTGTGGCTTGTACTTACACAACACAACAACTGAAGAATGACAGGACAGAAAAATACAAACCACATCAATTTAAAAAAAAAAGGTTAAACTGAGAGCAAATAAAATTGCTACCACGAGTGTTGGGACCATGTGTAAGCCTGATAGAGCTTAGGGAGAACCACCCCCGTCCTTGGATGGAGGTCTGAGAAGATAACCTCTTGGTAAGTCTCTCTCAACCGAGGTGAGCAAAAGGGGGGAAACTCAGACTTAGTTCTTTCCTTCTTGACTCTCAGGTCCACAGAAACCCTAATACTTCCCTCCATTAACTGCAGGCCACATGGCCACAGATTCACTTATTCAAAGTCACCTTCTGATCACAGAAGAACACACCTTATCATACACTTCATCACACACCTCAGACCCCAGACAAGAGAAATTCCAAACTATATGGCCTTTTGATATCCATCTTCTCTCTGTCTCACCCTACGGGTTTAACCCCTATGCTTCTCTCAAATACCTTTGGATAATTAAGTTGCTTGCGTCATGGAGAATAACTGTCTTGTATCTCATCAATTCCTGTCATACCTTAGGGGCATGCCGACCGTTAAGAAACCTGTAATTTCTGACATATTTCAGTAATAATTCCCTTCGTTTGTTTTTCTATTTAACTCATGTCTACCTTGCTAATAAATGAGTTCCGAGTTCTGAGTCTGAACACGCTGGAGAGCTCCCTGGTGTCTTTTACTTCGTGTCACCCCTGTCGTGAGCGAGAAAGAACCAGTCCATTACCTTTCCTCTGGAGATCACCCCGCCAGAGAGACCCGACAACGAGTCAGGACAGGACCTCAGAAGAAACTCCAAATAAGTCAGAAGCAACTATGAATAAGGAAAGTATTCAAATAGTAATTGACCTATTAATCACAGATATGAGGACAGCTATTGAAATAAAGTCTATTAGAAAGAGGGAAACAGTAGATGAGACCCTCAAGGAAAATACTAGAATTCTGGCCCTAATATATTTGTGTGAAAGCCCAAGGATTCCCTAACTAGGGCCCCAGATGATGAAGTGGAGTGCTATTGATCAAAAAGGCCATTATTAAGTGGGCCATTCTGTTGCCCTTATCCAACTTTTGTTGATAACTCTCTTTATCTGATTACCTTAGACTTTCTCCCAGTTGTTCAAGCACTGAGTTTCACTTGTTGAATGCAACTAGAATTAGGTTTCTTGGATTTGTCTTCTTTGGGCCTTTCTGGTAGGCTGTCCAGCTACTTTTGGTCTCAATTGATTAGAGAATCTATAATGCCTTCTTTAGGCATTTAAACTATTACTGAGCACTTTAACTTTTGAGTTATATAATTACCCCTTGCTTATTGATACATATACACCTGTACCTAGTACCCTAAACACTAGCCTATACCAGAGACCCTGGTATCTGCTACTTAGTTAAATGATGTGGTTATAGATAGTCCTGTGTGTTAGGCAAGATCTTATCAGATTTGAAGAGTTGCAAGGTTGACTTCTCAGGTTAGGTATTTCTGGTTACAGTCCTCAGTATGAATTCATTAGCAGCATGATGTGGGGTGGCAGCACTAGTAGTGATTTGGTTGATGTTGGCAGAGATGGTATGGTAGTAAGGAGTCATAGAGAAGAAATAGCAAGAAGTTTGGGCATAGTCCTAGAGGTACCAGGACTAGGAGAAATGAGGGTCTTAAAGAGAATGCAAGGGATATTATCTAGTCTTAGAAAGAGTTTAGGATATCAGTAATTAATTATTATTATATCAGATTAGTTGGGGAGGTTGTTTTCTATGATAATCCAATGGCTAGTATCTATATCAATATACCTGACTTCACTCTGATTTGAACCCTTTTCATGGTATCTGAAGCTCATTGTATTTTAGATACTTACAGGGCCAAATGGTCTTGTCTGGCGTAAAGTTGTAGTTGACTTAGATGTTTAAAGACCTATATTTGCAGATATATTTTTCAAACTTGAACAATTTAATCCCATTATTAGAGTTTGATCATTTTGCAGATCTAACATATTAGGTGTTTAGGTTAAAACAAGTATTTGTGTTTAAGGGTATGGTCTAGGTAGATAGAGAGCTTGAGATGTTGAATCTATTCCCCCTTGACATGTCATATTAATAGTGATAAATAAATCAACAGGATTAAAATTTCACACCTTCCCAACACCAAAAGCCTGTGCCCTACTCCCTCCCTGCTAGGTAACCAGTATAATTTTCCAATCTAATTATGGGTTGTATTATGTCTGGTTGTTTATTTTAAGTATGCTTAGTCAGTTCTCTAAATTCCACATATGAGTTAAACCATTCTGTGGCTTTCCTTTACTTCTTTGCTAAGTATAATGTTCTCAAGTTCCATCAATTTTATCTCAAAGGATGTAAAATTATCTCCTTTTTATAACTACTAGATAGTTTTTGCACACATGTGGAATAAAGATAACTAGAAAAAGTAAACTTGTAAAAACAATGATAATCACTTGTTCTCTTGAACTTAGAACTATGGAGGTTTAGGGGAGAAGCACAGAACTTTGCTGGAGGATGTGGTGATACACATACCCTGTGGATGTCAAACTAAACTCCTGAAATCATATAATTTTTTAAAATACTGTCAAGTCATTAAGACAAATAAAATAGAAAAAAAAATCTTGTTTCTGGGTGGTGGTGCATACAATACGGAGCACTCCTTGTCATGTGGAAGAACTCTGATTCAAGTTCCCTATCCACACCAGTAGTGGGGAAGTTTCACCAGTAGTAAAATTTCTGTCTCTCTGTCTCTTTTCCTCTCCCTCCTTCCCCCTTTACTTATCAGTTTCTCTCTGTCTTTATCAAAAAAAGACGAAGAAGAAGGAGAAGAAGAAGAAGAAGGAGAAGAAGAAGAAGAAGAAGAAGAAGAAGAAGAAGAAGAAGAAGAAGAAGAAGAAGAAGAAGAAGAAGAAGAAGAAGAGAAGACAAAAGAAAAAGGAAAAAAATTGCTATAAGGAGTAGGTGTGAACAGGTTGCTTCCATAAGGAACTGCATCTTGTGGCTCTACCAGGACCACTTCCTCACCATAAAGCAATGAAGGTAGGGATAGCCCCAGTCTCCGAAGGGAAACTGGAGGTATCCTGCCCTGACACTTGAGAAAGACTGATCCTGGAATAAGTGCAGCCTGCAATGTTCCTAGTTGTGACCATGAACTGCAAGCTCAGACCAATAGGGACTTAGAGGATACACAGACTCTGGTGCTAAATATAAATATAAACACAAATATAAATATAAATGTAAATATATATATAATATATACAGATGCCCTGGATCGGGTGGATGGAGGTAAATAGTTAATTTTAGCCACAGATTTTTTTTTCCCCTAAGAATGGAGCTGCTCCCTGCCCTAATCCATCTTTCTAGCAATTTTCCTCTACTCTGACACCATTATCTGAGACAATATTCTTTTCCTTTTCTTCAAGAATCCAACACTTTATCCATTGTACCACCTGATGGGGTGGAGACTCTTTATCTTTAAAGGATAACCAGAAACACACGGCTAAGCTGAGAACGCAGTTTAATCTTTATTTACAAGCGGGCAAACAGTCCAACACCTAATCACCACACAATGTGCTCCTCCATCTTTCTCCTCCGGAGGCAGAGTCAGGAACTCAGGAAGTACGTAGGATAGGGTGTGGGGAGAAGGGAGAAGTGCTTAAACTAGCAAGGGCTAAACCAAATTTCCCGGAGGTGGGGGAAGTGAGACCAAACCAATTTAACAGAAAAGACCATGTAAATAGACCACAATGTAAAGCAGTGTAACAGAAACAGAACTAGATCCCAGAAGCAGAACTAGAAGCATACCAACAGGGTCAATGCTGGTTTGTTTTTTTAAAATTTTTATTTATAAAATGGAAATATTGACAAGACCATAGGATAAGAGGGTTACATTTCCACATAATGCCCACCTCCAGAGCTCCATATCAAATCCCCTCCCTTGATAGCTTCCATATTCTTTATCCCTCTGGGAATATGAACCCCACAATCATTGTGGGGTGCAGAAGGTTGAAGAACTGGCTTTTTTAATTGCTTCTCCACTGAACATGGGTGTTGGAAGGTTGATCCATACTCCTAGCTTGTCTCTCTCTTTCTCTAGTAGGGAAGGAATCTGGGGAGGCAGGGCTGTAAGACACATGGGTAGTAGGTAGATTATGTTGTCCAACCTCCCTTTGGAGAATGGAACAGTCCCTACAATTGTTGATCAACATTGAGGGCAAGATCCTATAGGTGTCCACAAAGGAGCCCATTATGTTGTTCCTGATGGAGATGACCAGTGACTATGGAGAGAGGGATCTGTTAGAGGTCTAGACCCATCATGTCTGTGTGGGAATCCCAAAACTTGCTGACTAGGGCCCCAGGTGATGGGGTGGCCTGGTAGTGACTAAAGAATCATCGTCAAAGTATGCTGGTCATTTACCCTTATTCAGCTTTTGTAGTCCTTCCTTTGTCTGACAAGGTTAGCTTTGGAGTGATTGAAGCACTTCTTAACAAAACCTCAAAACCTAGATATAAACCAGGACCTATGAGATAGGGTATATGTACATGTATCCATAAATTAGGGGAAAATATATACCTCAAAGCAAAAGTGCACAATCATTTGCAGTGAGTCAATAAATGAAGCAAGAAAGTAGAAAGAACTAAAAAAGATACCTTAAAGTATCTAATAAGACAGTTTTTACTTAGACCTAGATACTCTCCTCACCTACCTCCTATTACACGTCAACTGAATGGAATTTTACCCCTTATATCTGAAGGAAATTTTCTTTCAGTACTGTGGATTTTCTCCCCCTCCCTGCTTCTTTGTCTCTGTGTCTATAAAAGTCATGCCAGAAAGGGAAGAAATTATGATAAAAAAAAAAAAGAGGAAAAAGAAAAGACAAAAAGACAAGGAGAGTAAACTTCCTATATGCTTCCTCCCTCTTTCTCATTTTATTTCACTGGGCATAACTACTTTCATTTCCATACATTTTACTTGCAATGACACAATTCCATATCTTTTGATGGTTAACTTGTATTTCCACTGATTGATATTATACTATATTATATATGTGTATATTATAATATCCATTATATTATATTTTGGGTTTAGGGGTCTACAGATTTATTTTAACAAGTAGTTTGAAAATCATGACCCTTCCCTAGGCTGATTATTTACTGACATGGATATTGTTTTTTCTTCAACAAAAAAAATTGCAGTTTCATTGTACTACAAACTCTACCAACTTCCATGACAGACAATGAAGGCAAAGTCAATGATAATCTATAATGGTTACTATTCTAAGTATTTCAAGGGCTATATGTAACATTCACATACTGATTCGGAAACTTATTTTAGGAAGAATGAGAGGGGAAAAAAGAGAAGATGGGGAATAAATAAACTCATTATAATGAATGTCTGGCCACTTTACATACAATAGGAACTCAGGCCTTTAGGACCTTGATGGACCCCTAGGAGCATACCTAAAATAGACTTCCTAGCCCCTTTTCATCCCAAGTTTCCTATCTCATAGGTTCTTTTTATACTTTTGTGTGGGACAATGTGAAAGTTTGGTAGAGCTTAGGGGAGTTCTCCATCCTTGGATGGAGGTCTGGAAAGACACCCCACTTGTTGGCCTCTCTCCTTATAGCAATGAGCCAAGAGGGAAAAAAATCTCCCAGGCTCAGTTTCTCCTTGTTAGTCTCTCAAGCTCACAGAAAGTCTACAAGCCTCTCACACTTAGCTCCCCCTGCTAGCAGGCCAAATGGTTGCCTGCTTGAGAATTCACTCAAAGTTCACACATCCACTTCACCTTTTGATCATATAGGAGAACACACTCTATCATACACCTCCACCAATACCTGGCAATGAAACCCCATATTCTATTTCCTTGTGTCCTTTGATATCTGTGATTTATATCAATTTTTGTTTTTCTTCTTCTCTACCTCACCTTACTGGTTTAACCCCTATGCTTCTCTTAAATACCTTTGGATAATTAACTTGCCTGCTTCATGGAAACTAATTGTCTTGGCCTTTATGTATCTCATCAATTCTTGTCATACCAGCCCCCTACCATAGATGCAAGCTGACCTTTAAGAAATTTGTAATTTCTGACATATCTGAAAAGTTTTCTTTGTTTAACTCCGTATAAGAGCTTGTACCCTTTTCCAAATAAATGAATGTTTGTAACAGAATGTTCCCCGATGTCTCTTTCTAATTCACACAGCCACTAGAGCTGGTGAGGGAGGGTTGGAGGCTTACTCCCCCAGTTGGAGCCACTCCACTTGAGCCCCAGCACTTTTGTGTTCCTGTTTGTTAAACACTTTTTCCTACTTTATATCTTACAGACTTTTAGCCACCAAGTTGCAGATGCTATCATGATTTCATCATAGGCTTTCTGGGCATACAACCTGACCAGTGTGTCCTGGAACCTCACCTCTATAGAGCTCTACCCCACTAGAGAAAGATAGAAATAGGCTGGGTATATGGATCAACCTGCCAGTGCCCGTGTCCAGCAGAGAAGCAATTAAAGAAGCTAGAACTCCCACCTTCTGTACTCCATAAAGAAGTTTGGCCCATATTCCCAAAGGGGGAGAAATGTTAGTGGAAGATGACCATATGCCTCTGAATTCTAATTCCATCAGGATCCAGAGACAGAAGAGGAAAAAAAGATATTCAGTAGTAGTAATAGGTATAGGTGTGAGTTAGAAAGGAAGAGAAGGCAGGACCATAGGACAAAAAGGGCAAATGTCCTGACTTCCCTGGGCAGACAACCTCACAAATGTATCCTGGAACCTCACTTCTCCAGAGCCCTACCTCACTAGGGAAAGACAGAAAAAGGCTGGAGGTATGGACCAACCGGCCACTGTTCATGTCCAGTAGAGAAGCAGTTACAGAAGCCAGACCTTTCACCTGTACCACCTAAAGAATTTTGGTCCGTATTCCCAGAGGGATGAAGATTATAATGGGAAGCTTCTAATGGAGGGGATGGGAACTGTATGGAATTTTACTCCTGTTATATTACAATCTTGTTATTCATTATTAAATGACTAATAAAAATGTTAAAAATGGGAAAATATATATCAATAAATAGATACAGTCAGAAAAATAATTGTCAATACACAGCTGTGACCTTGGGAGAATTACTGTAGCTTCCAATGAAGGGAGTGGGGGGGGCACAGAACTCTGGTAGTGGAATGGTGTGGAATTATACCCTTGTTATCACATAATTTTATAAATCAATATTAAATCACTAATAAAAATTAAAAAATAAATTATGGTATTCAATATAAAGCCTATATAATTCTATAATGGGTATTATATATACATATGTAATATAGTATAATATCAATCAGTGGAGTACAAGTTAACCATCAAAAGATATGGAATTGTGTCATTGCAAGTAAAATGTATGGAACTGAAGGTAGTTATGCCCAGTAAAATAAAATGAGAAAGGGGGGTGTGAAGCATATACGATGCTTACTCTCCTTGTCTTTTTGCCTTTTATTTTTTCCTCTTTTTTTTTTTGATCATCATTTCTTCCCTCTCTGGCATGACTTTTATAGACACAGAGACAAAGAAGCAGGGAGGTGGAGAGAATCCATAGTACTGAAAGAAAATTTCCTTCAGTATTGTAGGGTCTGGGCTCAGACCTGGGTCACTCACATAGAAAAAAGTCCAATTTCCAAGAGAGCTATTTTGCCAGTCCCATACAGGACTTTTTCACCTAGATAAAGAGTTGCTGGAAACTAAAATCAGGACCTGATCAAATTGTAAGTAGGGCACCAAAGTAAAAACCCTGTGGTGAGGGGTAGACATGCAGCTTCCTGGGCCAGTGGGGGGTGGGAGTGGGTGGGAGGGATGGGTCACTGTCTTTTGGTGGTGGGAATGGTGTTTATGTACACTCCTAGCAAAATGTAGACATATAAATCAGTAGTTAATTAATATGAGAGGGGAAAAATCAGTTGTAAGTCTCAAAGTTTCTCAAAACACAAACTGAATCTTTTTAATATATAGGCTGTGTATTTGATATGCAGACTCTCTCAAAAGCCTAGACCAAGTAGATTAGAAGCATCCAATAGCACAGCTATATACAAGATACTGGATACTGTACAGCAAACCATAACAAAAGGACTTTTCAAAGTTAACCCAATTACCAAATAATGTGATGATAACATTAACTATCGATTGTCTTTTTGAACCCTAAGACAGCAGGAACCTCACATCTCCACTATAGAGCCCCTACTTCCCCCAGTCCTGGAACCCTTGGATAGGGCCCACTTTCCCGTATGCCTCTCCCAATCCAAACCAAATAATATTGCATCCGCCGATCACAACCTAACCAACGCAATGATTGACACCTCAACATGCTTCACCTCAGACTGCGTCCAGAGACTTCACTTGTGGAAGGACAACCCTTCAGCTTCATTACTTGGGTGAGACCTTTCCTTTTATAGTACACTCTAATTTCATCTCAGGTAGTTCACTTTCTAACAAAGTCCCATAACCTAGATATACACCAGTTTCTGTGAGAGAGAGCTTATGTTCACACGTATCCATAAACTACTGCAAAATATATACCTGAAAGCAGAAGTACACTAGAGTTTGCAGTGAGTACCTCCCTAACACTTCCTCTCCACTATTCCAAGCTTGGGATCCAAGATTGCTCAACAAATTGTTTGGCTTTGTATGTTAACTCTCTTTTCAATCACCAGGTTCCAGATGCCACCAGGATGCTGGCCAGGCTTCCCTGGATTGAAGACCCCACCAGTATGTCCTGGAGCTCAGCTTCCCCAGAGACACACCTTACTAGGGAAAGAGAGAGGCAGACTGGCAGTATGGACCGACCAGTCAACACCCATGTTCAGCGGGGAAGCAATTACAGAAGCCAGACCTTCTACCTTCTGCAACCCTCAATGACCCTGGGTCCATGCTCTCAGAGGGCTAGAGAATGGGAAAGCTATCATGGGAGGGGGTGGGTTATGGAGATTGGGTGGTGGGAATTGTGTGGAGTTGTACCCCTCATTAATCCTTTCTTAAATAAAAAATTTTAAAAAAAGGAAAAAAAAATAAACAACAACAACAAAAATTACAAACTAAATAAAAAATAGTTTAAAAAAAAAAGTTGCTGGAAACTTTACTCACTAGCTACCATCATCCTTTGTTTGATAGGTTTCCCAAGGGCCAATAAATCTCTTACATTACTCAGTGGCACTTGTCTGTGTGCCAGGTGGGTTCCCATAGTGTCAGACCAGGTCTCAGGGCAAAGATGATAAATACAATGTGCCTGAGGCAAGTCACTGGGTGTGTGAGATAAATTCACACAGACCTGTCCATGACAGTTCTATCAAAATCAGGTGAGTTGAGGAGATGATATCCTGAGCACTTACTTTATAGAAGGTGAGATATAAATATTATGTAACAAATTGCAACCACAGAAATTGGGATCAACTAACTCTCAGCAAACACTGCTACAAATTTTATACTAAAGGCTAAAGGAGGTGAATGAAAGTAAAACCACAGAAACAACTGACATTTGCAGGAAGAAAACACCATGAACCAAAATAGAGGCGAAGACAATTCTCGCATTCTGCATGAATTGTCTGCATGTAAATGCCAGGACTTGTCATAATTTTCCTTAGAATCTTGGCTGTAGTGGTCCTTTTGACACAATATGTTATTTTTATATGGATTTAAATATTTTTCAACTTTATTTTTAAACAGGTTTTTTCATCTTTCCTTTTCTCTATTACTGGGATTATTAATCTATAGATTGATTTGGGGGGGGGGAAGACAGATTATAAATAAAAAATAGTATCTAGAATTCTCTAGACTTTGGGAACTTGCAAAAAAAAAGTAGCTATTTCTAAGCCCTTGGAAGTACTATGGTGGATATACTTTGGCAGGGGTGGAGGCAAAGAACTTTAGTGGTAGGTGTGGTATGGAATACTATCCCTGTTATCTTATATTCTTGCAAATCATTAGAAGAAAATTAAATAAAAATTTTCTTGATATTTGGTAAGCTGAAAAAGCTTTGGGAAAGGAATATTTTATTTAAATGTTGATATAAATGACACCACCCAAATAAATATGTGAGATTTGGGGAAAAGAAATAGTTAAGAGCTTAAATTTCCTGTAAGGAACTTAACTTTCCTGTACAAACAAGTTAAAATGGTAACCAAATTGTCTCTAGGATTCTGTGAGAACTATGGTGGTTATGGGAGCAAGAGGAGAATGGTGCACAGGACCTTTGTGGTGAATGCAGTGACTTACACATATCATGTTTTGATTTAGAACTACACCTCTATAATTTTATAATACTGTAATAATGTATCCAATAAAGAAAAAAAGTTAATGAAGTGTATAGATGTAAAAATCCTGTTTTTTAAAGTTAATGAAGTGTATAGATGTATAAATCCTGTGAATTTTCTTCAGTAGTCACTGGCAAAAAGTCCCTTGGCAAAAGATTATTGTAAATGGTAATGTTTTAAAAAATTTATTTATTAATGAGAAGGATAGGAGAAGAGACAGAAGGAATCAGACATCACTCTGGTACATGTGTTTCCAAGGACTGCACTTGGGATCTCATGCTTGAGAACCCAGTGCTATATCCACAGCGCCACCTCCCGGATCACTGTAAATGATAATCTTAGCAATGTAAAGGTACCATATTAAAAAAAATGACTTGAATAGGTGACAGATTTTGTTATGGTATACAAGTTGAAAATTGCTGGGAAGTAAAAACACCATGGATGTGAAGGAAGATAGTACAGATTTTTATCAAATGACAATGAAGTCTAGAAATCAAGAAAGAACTGTAAAGGAAGGATAAACAAAGGGAAGAAAAGAATAAATAGAAAAGAAAGTTGAGGAATAGAATAAATAAAATGGAAAGGAGCATCGTGGGGAAAAGATGAGCAGAAAAAGAGATGAAAATGTGTAGATAAGAGAATAGTATGAAGAGAAAAAAAAGACAAAACATAATTGTGCAATAACGTATGTTCAAACATAGAAACAAATGTAGCAAATCTACAAAGATAGCAAAATTGAAAAGATCTCATATTTATTATAGTCTCATAAACTTTCACTATTGTTTTCTAATATATTATGTATTATTATGTGTTATTTATTACATGGTATTGTATAATACTTAACATAAAACCTTTTTACACACAAGCTTCTAATTACATACAAAATAAAATATGAATATGTGAGAGATAGAGAAAATAGAAAAAAACAAGTGGTAGTATCAAAGATTTAAAGTGTCACTAAACCTTGCGTTTCCCCCTAGAATATAGAAGGCAAAAATCTGATCCTTCTGCAGAAAAGACTACAGTAAATCATACTGCCTCTTTTTCTGTCTTTTTACAGGAACCATCACAGACTTTTGAGCAACTACTTTTGAACAATTCCCTAAAGTGTTCCAGAAACTATGATTACAACTTGCAATGATAGTCACAGTGACTTCATCCTTCTGGGCTTCTCTGATAAGCCACTTTTGGAGAAGATATTATTTTGGATTGTTTTGATTTTTTATTGTCTGACTATTGCAGGAAATACGCTTATAATTCTTGTCTCCTGGAAGGATCCTAAATTCCACATCCCAATGTATTTTTTTCTTTCCAATCTTTCCATTCTAGATCTCTGTTTCACCAGTAGCTGTGTCCCACAGATGTTAGTTAATTTCTGGGGTCTGGAGAAGACTATCAGCTACATTGGTTGTGCAATTCAACTTTATGTCTTCTTGTGGCTTGGTGCCACTGAATGTGTCCTTCTTGTGGTCATGGCTGTGGACCGTTATGTAGCAGTGTGTCATCCACTTCAATATACCACTATTATGCAACCAAAACTATGCCTGCAGCTGGCCATTCTTGCATGGGGGACTGGTCTGATTCAGTCTCTGATCCAGTCCCCTACTACACTTCAGTTACCCTTCTGCTCTCACCGGAGAGTGAATGACATTGTGTGTGAAGTACCAGCCCTGATTCAGGTCTCCAGTGCAGACACTACGTACAATGAACTTCAGATGTCCATAGCCAGTATTATTCTTCTGGTGGTACCCTTGATTATTATCCTTTCCTCTTATGGTGCTATTTCTAAGGCTGTGCTAAAAATAAAGTCAATCTCAGGACAGAAGAAAGCATTTGGCACCTGTACTTCTCACCTTCTTGTGGTCTCCCTCTTCTATGGTACAGTCACAGCTGTCTATCTTCAACCCAAAAATCACTATGCTCATGAACGAGGCAAGTTTTTCACTCTTTTCTATACTGTTGTAACCCCTACTTTGAATCCACTGATATACACTCTTAGAAACAAGGAGGTAAAGGGGGCACTAATAAGACTCGGAAAGAAGACCTGGAATTTCCAAAATAACTAGCAAGTTTAAAATGAATCAATCTGTTCATCTGAAAAGAAATACTTCATTACAAAAACCTAAAGTTGGGAGTCAGGTGGTAGTGCAGTGGGTCCTTGGCACAAAGCACAAGGACCAGTGTAAGGATCCCGGTTTGAGCTCATGGCTCCCCACCTGCAGGGAGCCTTCACAAGCGGTGAAGCAGGACTGCAGGTATCTATCTTTCTCTCCCCCTCTCTGTCTTCCACTCATCTCCCATTTCTCTTTGTCCTATCCAACAATGACAACATCAAACAATAAAATGATGGAACAACAAGGGCAACAAAAGGGAATAAATATTTTTAAAAATAGTTTAAATAAAACTCTAAAGTTATACTTCCAAGTCCTAAAATAAAAATTAGTTGTATCTTGTCTGAGTTAAAATTTTAGTTCTATTTGTCTATTAATTATATCCTTAACTTTTTAACGATGTACAGTATGGTATAAATATGAATATATTTACTAGTAATCATCTTAAAAAATATATGATGCAGTTGAATTTGGGGAAAGAAACAAGTTGCAAAATAAAGACCAAGCAATGTATTTTATGCCTTCTTGTTTATGTCTATTTCCTTTCCTTACTCTGTTTTCCTCTAAGTTCAACCAGTGTTTTTATCCAGTCCTGATGAGATAGACTTATAAAGAAAGTTTAGTACTCAGACTCTTCCATTGTGGATTCTGGTTTTGAGTTACTTATACCTTCTTGCCTCAGTATGACCATAGTTAATGTGTAATGTTCC
Organism: Erinaceus europaeus; assembly: GCF_950295315.1. Lineage (NCBI taxonomy): Eukaryota > Metazoa > Chordata > Mammalia > Eulipotyphla > Erinaceidae > Erinaceus > Erinaceus europaeus. The sequence continues at coordinate 52,799,524 of NC_080165.1, forward strand.
TGAAACTACCCCGTGCAGAAGTGTCTGCCAACAGAAGTCCATATTACTGTTCCTTAGTGACGCTACTCTAAGATCCTGCATCTAGTTTTGACCCCTGATATTCTGGTCTTATTTATAGAAATAAGCTTTTGTTTTATAATTGATCCTGTGCCTCTGTTATAATGAAATGGTTTTCTTTTTTGTCAGGTTGAATTTTTACTGATTTATTCTTTAGAGATTTACTGTTTTTCTATTATATACTAGATGCTGGGATTATAGTGGTAAGAGCTTTTGGTTATATTGTAAACACATATTAATACAAGTATTTTTTAACCATTGCTTTAATATAGGGTTATTTACTTTTCAACTTTGGCATAAGGGTGATTACTATGCTATAGGCATATAAACTTTTGGATATTATATATTAAATATTAATGGCTCTTTTTCAAAAAATACTTTCAAGTCTTTGCTACTTCAGCATTTATTACTAAACTCATGAATATAAGTTGTTGATTTTCCTATCTAATGAACTGTACTATGGATTTCACAAACAGTGCTAGGACAAGGCCCTATTTTTCTCTCAGTTTCCTGAACTGATGAACTATAGCACTTATTTTTGATTGTGATAATTTCATAGAAATGTTTTCTAGTAATTTTTTAAATTTTTACTTGAAAACTTAAATATTTAATAACTCAAAACAACACTAAAATGGCCAGGAATTAAACATAGTTAACATGTGAGTGCATGATAATTTCTCTTAGTAGAGTTCAAAAGTTGGCCTGACATGATAGCTTACCTGGATAGTACAACTGCTTTGTCATGCACACAAACAGGTTTGAAGCTTGCCCTCACCACACTAGAGAAAATTTTGCTGCTGCTATATCTTTCCCTTTCTCCCTTTCTCCCTTTCTTTGGCTCTCTCTCTATTAGTGAGTTAATATTGTTTTATAAAATTACAAGATAATGGGGGGACAACTCTGTACCATTCCCTCCACCATAGTTCTGGATCCCCAATCTTTCCACTGTAAGCTACAGTATCAGTTCTCCCAAGGTTGCAGATATGGGTCAACTATTATATCTACAACCATCTGTTTATATTTGTATATATTTGGCCTTTTTGTGGGGGAGAGGATCCCATCTTTTCTTCCTTTCAAAGTCACAATACACCTATTATTGCATTAAGATGTCCCTCCCTGTTTCCTCCTCTTTCTCTCTGGGTCTTGATGGAGTTGGAGTTCAGAGCCCTCTGGTCATCTTCTCCCCACCACTTCTCCCCCACTGGGATTAAAATTGATTTTGGGGTGCAGAAGATGGGACTTCTTACTTCTCTAGTTGTTTTTTTACTGGAAATGGGCATTGGTAGATTGATCTATATTGCCAGCCAGCTTCTATCTTTCCCTAGTGGGACAAGGCTCTGGAGAGGTGAGTTTCCAAGACACATTGGTGAGGTCATCTGCCTAGAGAAGTCAAGATGGAACCATGATAGCATCTGCACTTGGTGGCTGAAGGACAGCAAGATACAAAGTGGGACAAAATTATTAATGAACAGGAAAAAAAATAGGAGTAGAGCAGATGAGAATAGGGATCTTAGGATAGAAAGAAGTTAGGAAGTCCATTCTAGGCATGTTCTTAGGGGCCCACCACTATCATACTTTTTTTGCACGAGTTTGATAGCTAACATGGAGTTGGACAAAAATATTGTCTGAGAAGATGGTGTCAGAGTAAAGAAAGGGGCTAGAAAGTTGGATTAGGGCAGAGAGTAGCTCCCATTCTTGAAAAAATTCTATGCATAGAATTACTATTTATCTCTATCCTCTTGACCCAGAGCATAGATAATATTTAGCACCAGAGCCTGTGTAACCTCTGACTCCCTACTGATCTGAGCTCAAAGTCTGTGGCCACAGCTGAGGACATTGCAGGTTGCACTTATTTCAGAACTAGTCTTCTTCAAGTGGCAGAGTAGGACTACCTAACCTCCCTTAGGAGACTGGGCAGTTCCTGGCTCTCTCTCTCTTTCCATCTGAAAACAGGTCAACCTGGAGTGATAAAGTCTCAGTGATGACAAAAACAAGCAAACAAACAGCAATGAAGGAACATAAAAGAAAGCACCCTAGTAGCACAAAGGACTTTCATGCAAGAAACCCCAAATTCAATCTCTAACATTTCCAATAACCAGACTTAACTGGTGCTCTGATCAGAAAAAAAATTAATTTTGTTAGACTTCTGCTTAGTTCCAAGGAATGAAGAGAATAGTTGAGAAGAAAATAAAAAGGACAGAAGTTGTGTCATTATAATTTAGAATAGAGATGGGTGGTGTGGACATGTTAATGAATATCTGAAGTTGAGAGGTGTTAATTATCATGAAGATGACATGAAGATGGAAGCAGATATACTGGTAAACTGAATATTTGACACTATTACCTACAAGGAGAACATTTATGTTGTTTCCAAATTTTGGTTACTATATATAGGGTTGCAATGAACTTATGTATGCATAGATCTCTTTGGATAAGTACTTTTGTGTACTTTGGATAGATACCTAATGGAGGATTTGCCAGTTCCACTTATGATTAATAAATGTGTAAATTGTGCATGAATGCCTCATAATTTTATTTTTAGAAATGTATCTTAAATTCATATTTTTATGATGTGCCTAAAATGTGCATTTATTTTTTATGTTAAAATGTCTAAACACATAGTTGATAATCAGATAGAAACTAATTACAGCTTAGATATTTAACAGAATCATGCAAATATGCATGATCATGTTATACTGTAAAGTTTATGCTAGAACAGTATATTCCATGTGTATAGTATAACATATTTTGCTAAATTTGTGGAGATTTGAATATCTTTTTAATTTTTATTTATAAAATGTAAATATTGACAAGACCATAGGACTTGAACTTCTGGGCACAACATTTGGGGGCCCATCCGGGATCCCCATCTCACTAAAGGAACGCTAGCCTCACTGAGCCTTCAGGACCAGTCAAACTTCAGGTATCTGTAGCAAGAGACCCCCTTGGAGTCAAAGGCGGATGCGCTGGGCTGCTCTGGGTCCAGGGTCCTGGGAGACATCTCGGGCCCTGCTGTAGAGGATTGGATCCCCATCACAAATTTGGAAGGGGAGAGTGGGTCGTACTCATGAAGCAGCAAAAGGCTGTTCTCCCATCTTTAGGGATGTGGCAGTGAGAGGCCATCCTCCCTTCTGTAGGAAAGCGGCAAGAGGCCATCCTCCCATCTGTAGGGAAGCAGCAAAAGGCTGTCCTCCATCTGTTGGTTCAGAGTGTTAGCGGCTGGACCGCTGGAGTTTTGAGTATGTTGTTGTCTCTGTATTCTCTTTGTGTGTGTTGTCTTTGTATTCATTATCAGTTTTGTCTTTCTTAAGTCCAAAGTCAGGACTCAGGCTACTCCGACTCCTCTATGGTCCTGGATCATTTCAAAGAATTCAAACAGAGAGCTCATAATTTGAGTCTAGGGGTAAAACAGGACCAGATGATCACTTATTGTCAAGATAAGTGGCCAACATTTTCTACCAGTTGGCCCCCAAAAGGAATATGGAACCTGCCTGCTATCTATGCTACCAGAGAAGTCATCTTCAGACACCCAGGACACACAGACAAGATTTCTTATATCCTTACTTGGCAGGATCTGGTAGGGAACCCTTCCTCTTGGCTAAAACCTTTTCTTCCTCCACAGGGTTTGAGACCCACTGTTCTTGCTTTAAAGGAGTCTTGTCATCAGCCTACTGCCCCCTCCATGCCCCCTCTGACTTCTCCCTCCTACCCTATTTTCCAAGGTGGTCCCAAAGAAGACCTCCTAGAGTACCCTCCTCCCTTCCAACCTCAACCTCCCCCAATTCCACAGGAACCTCCGGCAGCAAGCCAGGACTTATGGAGCCCTCCTCTTATGAGAGTTTGTACAGCCCAGAGAACCCCCGATTAGGTGGCCCTGCCCCTCTGAGCCCTAGGATCCCCGAATGAGAATGGCAAATAATTGATGCAGTATTGGCAGTTTTTCACTAGTGACCTTTATAATTGGAAAATGCAGAACCCTAAGTTTTCAGAAAAAACCAGCAGCACTCATTGACCTGTTAGATTCTATTTTTACCCATCAGCCAACCTGGGATGACTGCCAGCAGCTTTTACAGATTCTTTTTACCATGGAAGAAAGAGAAAGGATCCTCTCGGAAGCCCAAAAACTCATGCCTGGGGTGGATGGGAACCCCATCTTAAACTCAGCCCTGATAGATGCCGGTTTCCCTCTGATAAAACCCACCTGGGATTTTAATTCACCTGAAGGTAAGGAGAAGCTCCGGGTCTATCACCAGACTAATGGGAGGTCTCCGGGCCAATTTGGCCAAGATTAGTAGTGTGCAACAGGAAAAGACAGAAACACCAGCTGCCTTCTTAGAAAGAATCATGGAGGCATATTGAATGTTCACTCCCCTAGATCCAGAAGCTCCAGAGAATAAGTCAGCAGTAATTATGGTCTTTGTAAACCAGGCTGCCCCTGATATCCAGAAAAAACTACTGGCAGTAGCGGAGAAAGTCTTCAACAACCAAGAGATACCTGAAAAATGCCAATTACGGACAATCACAGCAGCTAGCGAGGGACAGACTTGCAACCTCACTAAGGTATTATTGGCAGCTACTGTAGAACACCCTTAGTGGAAAGGCCGAGAGGCCCATACTCCCCAAGGGTTTGAAATGAGCAGAGGTATACTTAAGATACCTACTTCCACTACCTGACGGGCAGTAAGAGAATTCTTGGGGTCGGTGGGATTTTGCCAGGTGTGGATCCCCAGTTTTGCTGAAATAGCAAAACCCTTTTATGAGGCGACCTGAGAAAGGAAGCCTTTTAAATGGACTGAGGCTCACGAGAGCACCTTTAAACTACTAAAGCATGTCCTGTTGTCAGCTCTGGCCTTGGGACTGTCTGATGTGACTAAACCATTTCACCTTTTCATAGACGAAAAGCAAGGGATAACAAAAGGGGTACTAACACAAACAGTAGGGCCCTGGATGAGGCTGGTAGCTTATTTCTTAAAAAAGCTAGTTTCAATGGTGACCAAATAGCCACCATGCCTCTGCATCCTAGCTGCTATAGCTATGTTGACAAAGGATGCTCAGAAGTTGACTCTCAGTCAGAAATTGACTGTGACTACTCCTCATACTATAAATGGAATCCTCCAACAACCTCCTGACAGGTGGATCAGCAATGCCTGATTAACTCATGATCAAATCTTGTTGCTAAACTCACCCTTCATTCAGTTTTCATCCAGAGCATCCTTGAACCCAGCTACCTTGCTCCCTGACACCAAATTAGATGCTCCCTTACATGACTGCTTTGAGATTCTGAGCTACACATCTAGCCTCTGGGAAGACCTGAAAGACCAGCCTTTAAAAGGAACAGAAGTGAACTGGTATACTGACAAACACCTGCTACAGCATATACACAGAACCACCCACCTGGGGCGAAGAAAAATTGCTGAACTTTTGCAAGAAGCCAGCCTGAGAATCCACAACAAGAGCCAAACTGATTAAGGAAATAGTTGCAGAATGCAAAGCCTGCAGACGCAAGCAACCAGACTAGAACTTCCGGGGTGCATGAGAAAGGAACCAGACCAGGCACCTACTGGGAGACAGACTTCACTGAGGTAAAACTGGGAAAATATGGGTATAAATATATGTTAGTGTTTGTATATACCTTTTCAGGATGGACTGAAGCATTCCTGACTAAGAGAGAGATGGCCCAGACAGTGGCGAAGAAGCTACTCGAAGAGTTTTCCCAATTTTGGTATGACCCTTCTATTAAACTCAGATAATGGTCCAGACTTCACTTCCCAGGTAACCCAGAACTTGGTAGGTGTCCTTGGGGCAAAATTGAAATTACATTGTGCCTATAGACCCCAAAGCTCAGGACAGGTAGAAAGGATGAATAGAACTCTAAAAGAAACCTTAACAAAATTAACTATGGAGACTGGCGTAGACTGGGTAACTCTCCTTCCCTTTGCCCTCTATAGAGTAAGGAATACCCCCTATACTGCAAAGCTGACCCCATTTGAGATCATGTTTGTTTGTCCCCCTCCCATAATCCCAGGCTTGAGATCAGACTTGCTCACTGATATTAATGATCAGGACATGCTTGCCTCTTTACAGACAATAGCTCAGGTCCAAAGGCATGTGTGGCCAAGACTGAGAACAATATATAAAGCTGCACCTCCTCCAGACCCTCATCCCTTCCAGCCTGGAAACTCAGTCTTGGTGAGACGCCACCAAAAAGAGACACTCGAGCCCCGGTGGAAAGGACCTTATACTGTCATCCTAGCCACCACCACGGCCATGAAGGTGGATGGTATCAGCCCATGGATCCACCACTCCCACATTCATGCAGCAGAGACAGAAGAGTTCAAAACCAGATGGCGACTCAAGTCTGTCCCCAAACACCCACTCAAGTTCCAGTTGCTCCATTCGTGACTCTGCACTCTTTCTCTCCTGGTGACTCTGATCTTTGTTTCTGCTACTACTGCTCCTCAAACCCAATTGACCAGGACAGTAGTCAGAAACAGAGAGTGGCCCAAGATTTGGCCCTAGAAGTTACAAAAGACAAGGGGGGAAATGTGGAGGTTAGAAGCCATTAAACTGAAACCAACTGTTACTTGTTAGATACTGTTACACTGTTGCCAACTGTTACTTGTTAGAGACTGTTAAACTGAAATCAACAGTTCCTTGTTACATCCGTTAAACTGTAACCAACTGCTCTTGCTCCATGTACTATAAAAAGAAGAGAGCAAGAATGTTGTGAGGTCATCAGCGCGGACTCTCCCTTTGTGGCCCAAGCTTAAGCTTGCTAATAAAGGCTCTTGCTATTGCACGTGATTCTGGTCTTCCTTGTGTGAGATCAGGACTTGAACTTCTGGACACAACAGACAATACCATACATGGTTAGGAAAGGGGTGGAGAAAGGTAAAAGGGTCTGGGAAAGGTAGGGACTTCCTTAGCAACTGTTGCTAGGGGTTTAACCGGTAGGATTAACAATACCCTGTGGGGAATTAGGGAGGAGACCTTTCAGGCAAAATAATGATTATGTAGATAATAAGGGAGCAGGCCATAGTATCAGGAATGAAGGGAGGGTGCTTTGTGAGGCAGGGAATCTCATAAGACGAGGCAAATCTTGGGGGGGGTTGTGTCCCTCCTCACTCGACCTCTCAGTAGAGAGAGAGAGAGACTAACAGGATGGATGTGCCCCTCTGGTCAAGCCCTGCCAAGCTCAACCACAGCCTCACAATTTCCCTACATTTTCCCCTTTCTTTTTATCTAATGGCCATATTTAAATAGGTCAATATCTGTAAAAGACTCCATTTCTGTCAGAGGAATAGCGGTGTAGGGGTAAACAGAAACCTTTAGGCAGAAACCTGAATGATATCATGCAGGCATTTTTAAAAGAACTGAAATAAGACAGGGAGCGATAAGTAAGAGTAGCAAGGGCCAGTGTGAGGCTAACAGGAGGCCTGGTGGGCCAGAAGGCTAGGGCCTGATGGCCAAGGGGGCAGAGCCTGATGGTGAGGGGGTGGGGTCTGACAGTTGATGGGGATAGGATAAGAGGGGTGCAACTCCATATAATTCCCACCACAAGAACTCCTTATCCCGTCCCCTTCCTCCCTGATAGCTTTCCTATTGTTTATCCCTCTGGGAGTATGGACTCAAGGTCATTATGGGGTGCAGAAGGTGGAAGGTCTGGCTTCTGTAATTGCTTCCCTGCTGAACATGGGCATTGGCAGGTCGATCCATTCTACCAACCTGTCTCTATATTTTTTGACAGAGAATTGCCTCAGTAGGTAAAAAAATTACATATTTAATCTTCACAATAATTTTAGAGTTACAACTAAATTTATGTTATTCAGAATAAATCAAAAACTTGAAAAATTAAAACAATTTTTAAAATTTTATTTATAAAATGGAAATATTGACAAGACAAGGATAAGAGGTGTACATTTACATACAATTACCACCCCCCAGAACTCTGTATCCAATCCTCTTCCTTGATATCTTCCCTATTCTTTTTTTTTTTTTTAAATTTTTTTTTAATTAATTTTATTTTTGAGAGATGAAGAGAGGAGAGAGAGAGAAACACCAGAGCACTGCTCAGCTCAGGCTTATGGTGGTGCAGGGGATTGAACCTGGGACTTAGGAGCCTCAGGCATGAGAGTCTGTTTGCATAACCATTATGCTGTCTCCCCCACATCTTCCCTATTCTTTACCCCTCTGGGAGTATGGACCTGCGCCCACCTGCATATTAGATGTCAGGCGCAGGCAAAATCTAGTAAAGTCATGGGCCCCTTGGAATATACCTAAAACAATTAATTTTTATTCTTTTACTTAGACTTGATCCTGAAGCATATTTGATATAATAAAATAATTATTCTTTTATGTAGCTCCTAAATTAATTTATATAATGATAAATTGTATCCCTGTGTTGATTATACCTTTAACTGAATGGCTTTACTTTCACAAACTTCAGAACTAACTATATTCCCAGACTTCATTTCACAATATTACAATAAATAAAATTAAAATTATTGTCTTAGTATTTCTTTACAATACTCCAAGAATCAGTGAATTCAAAATACATGCCACTTAGTAAATACGTTTAATAATTGAAAAGAGTTAGTTTGTTTAGTTAAAATACCATGTAATATCTTCTATGTTATAGATATCATCCTTTATGATTTTTTTATATTTCAGTTTGTAGAGAATATATAAACTGGTCATATAAACTACCTCCATTTTATTGCTAGTGTTTTTACCATAAATTAAGCTTATCTTTTCTCCTAAAAAGATGTGTCAGTTCAGGAAAAATGATAGAAATTTTATTTTCCAAATATTTTGTTATTTTTATGAAAGAATAATAATTGTGAATCACTAGGAAAAATATTCAATGATGTTTTGAGTACTTTAACTACAGCTCTCCCCAATCAAGCTACATTTCATTGGACAATAGCTAAATTGTTTTATGTGTTTTATATATTATAGATATTAGAAACAATGAATTCACACATTTGAAATATTAAGTATCAGATTATGTTTCTATCTACTGATAGTCAAATTTTGTTTAGTTCATTCCTACTCTCTGGGAAACTGACAAATTTATGATTCTTACCCTCTGGACAACTAAAGGGAGAGTAATCCTCAAGGATCTGAATAATGAAAATAATATTTGATGTTTAAAGTCACTGAAAGGTGAAGAGATATTTCTATCTAAGAAGTTAATTACAAGAGGGAAGAGAATGAGCTAGGGGATCTTATTAAGATGAATGGAATTTCTAGTATTTATATCTCATGTTCTTCATATCCTTGGGGATTCTGTCCTTTGGATACTGATGTATCCTAGTGGGATCTGAAATTATTGAAAATTTTCAAGTGAATTTCATGGTAGTTCACAGAGCAAAACTACATTTAGTATTTTCTTACTTATAGGAAGAAGGAAAACTTGATTATTCTGTGCCAATTGATTCTCTAAATGAATCAGTATGTCAGTTAAAATCATCCTCTATCTTATATATTATTTAATTTTTTAATCTTTATTTATATTGGATAGAGACAGCCTGAAATTTCGAGGGAAGGCAGTGATAGGAAGGGAGAAAGACAGGGAGAGATACCTTCATCCTTGCTTCACCACTCACAAAGCTTTCCCCTTGCAGGAGGGAAACAAGAACTTGAACCTAGGTCCTTGAGCACTATAACATTTACACTCAACCAGGTGTGCCACCACCCAGCTCCTCTTATTTATTTATTTTTTTTTAAAGATGCCCAGCAGTCATTAAAAAGGAGTTAAAGAATAGCCAGGGACTGATAAAAATATTAAATAACTTGTTTCATCTAAAGGAATTGTAATAGCAGAATTACTACCCAAATACAATTTTATCTTCTCTTTGTTTCCTAATTTTCCATATAGCTTGTAAATAATAGATAGTCTGTATTTTACCTGTTTTTTGAATATAATCTAAATAGAAGGCATTCAGTATCTTAGTTTTTCTAGTATCCTGATATGTAAAATTGACTTGTTTATTTTCAGATTTTTTCCGTTAACCTTCCCCCTTCTCTTTATCATTTTATTTGGAAAGTAATTATTGACATATGGGTATAATTTATTATTTCCCTATATAAGCATCTGCATACTACTTCCATCAGCAACCCAAGTTCCTCTTTAACACTGTGCACTGGATAGCCTACATGTTCCCTCCCACATCCCCCTAGTTTTGGAGTCCTTTCATTAGATGCAATACACCCACCCAGTCCAAGATTACCTTGTGTTTCTCTTTTCTAGCATTGCTTCTTCTTCCTCTTCCTCTTCTTCTTCTTCTTCTTCTTCTTCTTCTTCTTCTTCTTCTTCTTCTCCTCCTCCTCCTCCTCCTCCTCCTCCTCCTCCTCCTCCTCCTCCTCCTCCTCCTCCTTTTTTCCCTTCCCCTTCTTTTTTGGTTGTGTCACTGTTTGCTTTTGGCATCAGAGTCATGTTAGCTTCATAGAAGCTGGAAGGGATTATTTCAGTGTCTTCAATCTTCTAGAAGACTTTTAAAAGTAGAGGTATTAGTTCTTTTTTGAAGGTTTTGTAAAATTCATTTGTAAAGCCATCTGGTCCAGGACTTTTATTTTTGAGAAGATTTTTGATAACTATTTCAATTTCATTAGCTGTGATGAGCCTGTTCATGTTATCTATAATTTTGGAAGTTGGTAGGTATCTAGGAAATCGTCCATTTCTTCCAGGTTCTCTAGCTTGATGGCATATAGTCGTCCATAGAAGCCTCGCAAGATATACTGAATTTCTGTGGTGTATGTTGATATCTCCTCTTTCATTTATGATCTGATTTATTTGGGTCTTCTCTCTTTTTTGTTTTGTGAGTTTGGCTAAAGGTTTGTCAATTTTGTTCACTCTTTCGAAGAACCAATATTTACTTTTGTTGATCTTTTGTATAGTTTTCTTATTTTCAATATTATTTATTTTTGCCCTAACTTTAGTTATTTCTGTTCTTCTAGTTGCTTTAGGGTTCCTTTGTTCTACTTCTTCTAGGTCTTTAAAATGTGCAATCAGGCTGTTTATTTGTGCTTTTTATTGTTTCCTAATGTGTGCTTGTATGGCTATGAACTTCCCTCTCAGTACTACCTTAGCTGTGTCTCAAGTATTTTGATAGTTTATGTCTTCATTTCATTGAACTCTTGAAACATTGTGATTTCTTCCTTTACTTCCTCTTTGACCCAGTAGTTGTTAAGTAGTGTACTGTTGAACTTCCACATTATGGGACTCATACTAATCTTTTGCTGATTGTTAAGTGTTAGTTTAATTCCACTGTGGTCTGAGAAGATGCTTGGGATGATTTCAGTGCTATTGAATTTGCTGATGCTGTCTTTGTGGCCTAACATATGGTCTATCCTTGAGAATGACCAATGTGGACTGGAGTAATATGTGAATTCCAATTTTTGGGGATGAATGACTGAAAATGTCCAATAGCTCTAGTTTATCTTCTCATTTAGCTCCCTCATTTTTTATTGACTTTCTGCCTGGAAGATCTGTGTATTTGAGAGAGTGGGGTGTTGCTGTCCCCTACTATGACTGTATTGCTGTTAATATATTGCTTTAGTTCTTTCAGTAGATGTTTGATTTATTTAGATGGCTTCTCATTGGGTGCACAGATGTTAATAATTGTTAAGTCCTCTTGGTGGACTGATCCACTGGGCATTAAGTAATGTCCATACTTATCTTTTTAAATTTTATTTATTTTAAAGTCTATCATGTCAGATATGAGAACAGCTGTTCCTGCCCTTTTTTGTGGGCCAATGACTTGTATGATAGTTTTCTATCCTTTGACTTTGAGTCTGTGTTTGTCTTGCTGAGTTAGGTGGGTTTCCTGTAGACAGCATATTGTTGGGTTTTGATCCATCTTCCTACTCTGTACTTTTTAATAGGTGAATTCAGGCCATTGACATTTATTGACATCAAAGATTAAAGATATTTTAACGTCATTCTTGTAGAGTTTTAGAGTGTTCTGATATATGGCCTATGTATGGTGGTCTGACAGTTTATAGGAGACCTTTCAGAACTTCTTTCAGGGCAGGCTTGGTGATAGTTGATTCTTTAAACTGTTGCTTGTCTGAGAAGATTTTGATGCCTCCATCTAGTCTGAATGATAGTCTAGCAGGATACAGTATTCTTGGTTGAAAGCCTTTCTCATTGAGCACTCGATAGATAACTTGCCATTCTCTTCTGGCCTGTATTGTTTGTGTGGAGAAGTATGCTGCTAATCTTATTGGTTTTCCTCTGTAGGTTACTCTTTGATTTTCTCTTACAGACTTCTGGATCCTTTCTTTATATTTATTCCTTTCCATTTTAAATATGATGTGTCTTGGTGTCTTTGAGTCTGGGTTAATTCTGTTTTGGACCCTATAGGCTTCTTGTACCTTTTTGTCTTTTATGATCTAGATTAGAGAAGTTCTCATCTATTATGTCCTAAAGAATGCTTTCTTCCTTTCCCTGTCTTTCTTCTCTGATAAATCAATAATGCATATATTATTATTTGAAGTCATCCTATAGGTCTCTGTTGTTGTTTTCAGTATCTCTTAATCTCTTTTTGAGATCTCTTACTTCTTTTTTAGTTGTCTCTAATTGGTCCTCAATCTTGCTAATTCTGTCTTTGGCCTCCTTTATTCTATTTTTCTCTCCCCTCTGCTGTTTTTTGGAGTTCATCTATTTTGTTACCCTGTTCTGATACTGTTTTAACTTGTTCAGCTAGTTGTGTTCTTAGCTCAGCTATTTCAGCTTTCAGTTCTCTAATAAGCTTGAGATAATTAGTGTTTTCTTCCAGAGTCTCATTTGTTGTTACTGCATTTCTGATGTCAATTCTTTCAAACTCTTTACTCACTCTTGCGATTATGTTATTAACCAATGTTTGGAGGTTGACCTCATTATTTTTTGTTTCACCGTTTGGGGGGCTTTCAGTTGGACTCTTGTCCTGGTTCATTTCTCCAATATTTCTTCTTGTTGGTTAAACCATTTTATATATTATGTTATGAGGTCCCTCGCTCAGTACTTTTCAAATTACTGATCACTTTTGCCTGGATTGACTTGTGTCTAAGTAAGGTAATTAAAAGTTTCACAGTTGTGGAAATTGACTGTTGTTTCAATATTATTTTAATCCCTGAGTTGGAGCACAATGGCTTAAAAGCCTCTTTTGTTCTTTTTCTTCCCTGTAGGCTATGGGAGCCTGAGGACTTTTAAAGTATAAGTAGGCTTCTTAGCTTAATCACTGACTCCTGAGCAAGTGAGAAATCAGGGTGGGTCAGAGATAATCCAGTGGTTATGCAAGGAGACTCTCATAGCCCCACCACTATGCCACCAAGGTATAGATATCCTGAGTTTCCTCATTAGTTCTCTGTCCCCTGGTGTCAGCACAGGGCCTCCCCACCACTGCCCCAGATTCTGAGGGCAGTAGCAGTGCAGACTCACAGTCACATTTGGTGAGTCTTAGGGGAGTCTTCTCCTGCCTTCAGCTGTCTTTTTGTTGCTAAAACAGACTGGAGGGGTTGTTTCAACTGGTAAACTCTCCATCCTCTCTTTTTTTAAATTAGTGATTTAAGAATGATTAACAAGACTGTAAGATAATAGGGGTACAATTCTACACAGTTCTCGTCACCAGAGTTCCATGTCCTATCTCCCCCATTGGAAACTTCCATATTCTTTAACCCTCTGGGAGTATGGACAAAAATTCTGTACAGAAGGTCTGGGACCTTGGAGCTTCCATCTTGAATGTCTTTTTGCATAACCATTATACTGTCTCTCCAGCCCCAGACTTGTCATATTGTAGTGTCCAACCAAACTTCTTCCAGCAAAGATTTATATTCTAGCCTGCACTGCAATCTTTGGTGGCTGACAGCCACAGAATTCATAACCAAGTAGTTTCTAGAACTCAGTAATAATTTTACCAAAGAATTACAAAGTACAGAATGAAAAAATTTAAGCAGAACTGCAGGTCCTAAAGAACACTTTAAATGTCATTCAGGAAGAGGGAAGAGGCCTCAGAAGTAGAATTAATCAGGTAGAGACTAAAATATCCATCATCAATATGAATGTGAATGTAAAGTTATGGAGAGGAAAGGTTTTGGAAGAATGAAGTATTTCTCCATGATATATTATATTTCATCAGAAAGATAAAAGTTAGAATTATTGGGATCCTTGAAAAAGAAGAGAGGCAGAGAGTAGAGAACATAATCAAAGAAATTTGAACAGGAATTTTCCATACCTTAGCAATGTTCAAAATATAGCAATCCAAGAAGGTGAATGCATATATATTTTTTGAATCCAAAACAGCATCCAAGACAAATAACTGTAAGACTACCCAAAATCAAGGACAAGGAAAAAATATTACAGGTTTCCAGGGAAAGGAAGAGAGTCATATACAAAGACAGAACAATTAGGCTTTCATCAGATTTTTCATCATGAAGACTAAAGGCAAGGAGGGAGTGGAATGGCATAGTCAAAGTATTAAGAGATTAAGAATTGTCAGCTGTGAGTTCTGTATCCTGTTAAATTATTCTTCAGATATGTAGGAGAAATAAAGATCTTTCCAAACATTCAGAAACTGAAAGAACTTGCTACTCCCAAACCTGCCTTGCAACAGTTACTGAGAGGATCACCACAGGAAAAGAAGAAACAGGGTCCAGGTGGTGGTGCACCCAGTTAATAGCACATAGTACTAAGCATAAGGGCCTGCACAAGGATCCAGATTTGAGCCCCAGCTTCCCACCTGCAAAGAGGACGCTTCACAAGTGGCAAAGCAAGTATCTTTCTTTCTTCCTTTTTATCCACCCTCCCCCTTCAATTTCTCTCTGTCCTATAAAAAATAAAATGGCCACCAGGAGCAGTAGATTTGTAGTGCTGGTACCAAGACCCAAAATAACCCTGGGTGCAAAAAAGAAGAAAATGAAGAAGAAAGAGAAGAAGAAGGAGGAGGAGAAGAAGAAAGAAGAAGAGGGTGAAGAGGAGGAGGAAGAGGAAGAGAAGAAGAATGTGAAGGGGAAGAGGAAGAAAAGGAGAAGAAGAAGAAGAAGAAGAAGAAGAAGAAGAAGAAGAAGAAGAAGAAGAAGAAGGAGGAGGAGGAGGAGGAGGAGGAGGAGGAGGAGGAGGAAAAAACAGCAGCAAGGGAAATGTGGTCCAGAAGGTGGCACAGTGGATAAAGCACTGGACTCTCAAGCACGAGGCCCTGAATTCAATTCCCAGCAGCATATATACCAGAGTGGTATCTGGTTCTTTCTCTCTCTCTCCTTCCTCACGAATAAATAAGTAATAAAAAAAGAAGCAAAGAAACTCCAACTTCTGTTGTATGCTTTACATTGGGTAGTTCTCCCCTGCCAAGAGAATTGGATCAGTCCTGTTAATTTTGCAGGCCTGCTTGGCCCCGCCCCAAGGAGCCCCGCGAGAGTTCCAGAGTTCGAGAGTTCGGGAGTTAGAGGGTTCCTGAGTTCGAGAGTAAGAGAGAGTTTCAGAGTTCCAGAGTTGGAGAGTTCCAGAGTAAGGGAGAGTGCTTGCGCCGCCACAAAGAGACAGCAGAGTTCTGTTTGGTGCTTAGTTTGGTTTAGTTTATGAATCGTTGTTCCTGAATAAAGAAATACAGCTTCCCTGCCCAGCCGATGTCTCCGAGTCTCTATTACCCGCCCGTGAAGCTAGCCCGGCGAGCTGGAGCCTCCGAATTTTAACAACAAATGGCGCCCAACGTGGGGCACGAACCCATGCCCCTGAGATTAAGAGTCTCATGCTCTACCGACTGAGCTAGAGGCAGGAACACAACAACAAAAGCTATGTTCATAACTGTATTATTCACAGTTGCCAAACAGTGGAAGCAGCTTAAATGTCCATCACAAGATGACTGGCTAAAGAAGTTATGGGATCTAACCTGATGGAGTTTATAGTCAACAATATTTATACACCTTTCCCATATTTAGGAGCTACTCTCTTCCCTGATCCAGCTTTTTAGCTTTTTCCAGCCATGACATCATCACCTCAAACAATGACTTGGGTCCACCAGCATATCAGATGTCAATCTCAGGGAAAAAAAAAAAAAACTAGTATAATAATAGGCCCTTTGGAATATAACTAAAATAGAACTACTAACTATCTACAAAATGAAGACCCCCCCAAATCCTCATCTGCACTATTCCAGCCTTTAGGTTCATGATTAGTCAACAATTTGTTTGGCTTTATATGTTAACTCTTTTTTCAGCCACCAGGCTCCAGATGCTACCATGATGCCAACCGGACTTCCCTGGGCAGATGACGCCACCAATGTGTCTTAGAGCCCCACTTACCTAGAGCCCCACCCCACCAGGGAAAGAGAGAGACAGGCTGGGAGTATGGATCAACCTGCCAATGCCCAGGCTCAGCAGGGAAGCAATTACAGAAGCCAAACCTTCCACCTTCTGCATCCCATAATGACTCTGGGTCCATACTCCCAGAAGGATAAAGAATAGGAAAGCTATCAGGGGAGGGGATGGTGTACAGAATTCTGGTGGTAGGAATTGTATGAAGTTATACCCCTCTTAATCTATGGTTTTTGTTAGTGTTTCCTTTTTATAAATAAAAAAATTTAAAAAGAAGTTATGGATCTATATATTCCATGGAATTCTATTCTGCAATCAAAAAAGACAACATTATATCCTTTGAGACAAAATGAATGGAAGTTGATTATGCTTAGCAATATAAGTAAAGATATGAAGGACAATTACCAAATAGTTTCACTCAAATATGGAATCATGAGATCTGATTTGCATGAACTTGCCAAGCAAATAAAACAGACTATGTTTATAAAACTTGTGAGAATTATGATGGTTATCTTTCGGAAGTTGGAGGGTGAGGATACAGAACTTTGGTGGTGAGTATGATGTGGGACTATATACACTGTAATTTTATGATTTTGTAGCATACTAATAACAAATAAAATATTATATAAAAATAATCAGTACAGATACTGTATTGTATTTTATGAATGAAAATTATTTGTTCATAATTATTCTATGACTATACTCTTTAGATTATAAGGAAATATGAATATATTACATTTACAGTTTAGAATTATCAAAGTTTTGGTGAGGCATTGTATTTCACTTGATTCATATTGTACAATGTATATAGTCCATAATAGCAATTACCCATAATTTATGTTATATTTATTATTTTTAACTACTAACATGCCTTCCAGTTTTGTATTTAAACGATAATGTTCTCCAGTGAGAAAGGCCTATTTGTGACTATCCCTGAGAGGTAGATTTAGAATAAATCTTTATGCTCTCTAGTGAGACTAGTACTCCTGAGAGAGGGGGTTAGAATAAAGATTCAGAACAAGAACAACTGGAGAGTAACATAGTCATAGCTCTTTTTTTTCAGAAAGGAGAAAAGCTCAGATATATTAACAGGTTATCAGTAAAGCCTTTCACATATGTGTGAGTGCATGTGTGCATGTATGTTTGTGCACATACTTGGGGACATTTTTAGAAAGATTGTGATAACTCTCTTATAAGATATAACATCTTCATGAGATCAGGTATGTTCCTGACTTCTACAAAAGCTTCTCAGTACAGAGTGTTAGAGATGAGGATTGTGCAGAGTTACCTTATTTGAATTTTGGAGTTTTTTAGAGAAAATCAGAGACTGGTTCATGAAAAACAATCACCGACTATTTTTCCTTATGATGCTATGATTAAAGGTATGTCACATAACTGATATCTTAATAAGAGATTTTGGAAAATGATGGATTCAAGTTTGAAAATGGATAGCCAATATCCAAAGCATTATTAGTTCTGGCCATTATTTTTTTCTTTGCTTAAAATAATTTTTATTTACAAAAAGGAAACACTGACAAAAACCATAGGATAAGAGGGGTACAACTCGGGAGTAGGCTGGTATACTGCCCAGGGGGTTAAGCGCAGGTGGCACAAGGCGCAAGGAAGAATGTAAGAATCCTGGTTCTAGCCCCTGGCTCCTGGCACCTGCAGAGGAGTTGCTTCACAGGCTGTGAAGCAGGTCTGCAGATGTTTTACTCTCCCCCTCTCTGTCTACCCCTCCTGTCTCCATTTCTCTCTGTCCTATACAACAGCGATGACAACAATAATAACTACAACAATAAAACAACAAGGGCAACAAAAGGGAAAATAAATAAATAAACATTAAAAAAAGAGGGGTACAACTCCATACAGTTCCTACTACCAGAACTCTGTACCCCATTCCCTCCCTTGATAGCTTTCTGATTCTTTAACCCTCTGGGAGTATGGACCCAGAGTCATTATGGGGTGCAGAAGGTGGAAGGTCTGGCTTCTGCAATTGCTTCTCCGCTGAACATGGGCATTGGCAGGTTGTTCCATACTCCCAGCCTGTCTCTGTCTTCCCCTGGTGAGTCGGGGCTCTGGGTAAGTGGCTCTAGGACACATTGGTGGGCTGGTCTGCATCTGGAACTTGGTAGCTGAAAGAAGAGTTAACATATAAAGCCAAACAAATTGTTGACTAATCATGAATCTAAAGGCTGGAATAGTGCAAATGAAGATTGGGGGGGGGTCTTCATTTTGTAGACAGTTAGTAGTCCTATTTTAGTTATATTCCAAAAGGCCTGTGGCTCTACTAGTTTTTTTTTTTTTTTTTCTGAGCCTGACATCTGATATGCAGGTGGACCCAAGTTATTGTCTGGGGTGATGATGTCATGGCTGGCAAAAGAACCAGAAGGTTGGATTAGGGAAGAGAGCAGCTCCCAAATATGGGAAAGGTGTATAAATATTGTTGACTTTAAATATCATCAATTTGATCGGATCTGGGGCCCATATTCAGCTTAGGAGCCTATGTGACCTCTACATCCCTGTAGATCTGAGCTCATATTCTCTGGTCATGAGTAAGCATGCTGGCCATTATTTTAATCAATTGTTTTCATCTTCTCTTGTATGTCATCCTAAATTAACTCATGAATAACAGAAATTTCTCATTTATTGATAATAGAAAAATATTTTATGCTATAGTGGTTAATCCAGTCAAATGACAAAATGTTTCTTCTGTGTTAAGCTCATTTATCATAGTTAAATGTTATGTCCATAATGAAGCAACTAGAGGGAGACTGTGTAAAGTAACAACAAATTTGCATAAATTGTGGCTGTCATTCAAGCATTTTTAAAATTTTCCAAATGATAGTAGTACTATTTCAGTTACAGTATCTAATTATATAATACACACTTTCCTTTGGTTGGATAGGAAATAAACATTTGTTAAAGAAACAAAGATTATTGAGAACTTCTGTTAATCAAGCAACATTTAAAAATATTTATGTATTTATTCCCTTTTGTTGCCCTTGTTTTATTGTTGTAGTTATTATTGTTGTTGTTATTGATGTCGTTGTTGTTGGATAGTACAGAGAGAAATGGAGAGAGGAGAGGAAGACAGAGAGGGGGAGAGAAAGATAGACACCTGCAGACCTGCTTCACCGCTTTTGAAGCGACTCCCCTGTAGGTGGGGATCTGGGGGCCTTGGACCAGGATCCTTATGCCGGCCCTTGCACTTAGTGCCATCTGTGCTTAACCCACTGCATGTGCTACTGCCAGACTCCCAAAGCAACCTTTTTTAAAAGACAGAGGCAGGAAGACAGGGAAAGTGTGAAAGAGATCATGTACCACAGCTTCCTTCAGTCAAGTTGGGGACAAGCTTAAACCTGGGCCACAAATATGGAAAAACAGTATACTAACCAACTTTCTGACCCTCAAGCAACATTTTTTTTAATTTATAAAAAGGAAACCCTGACAAAACCATAGGACAAGAGGGATACAACTCCACACAATTCCCACCACCAGAACTCTGTATCCCATCCCCTCCCCTGATAGCTTTCCTATTCTTTAACCCTTTGGGAGTATGGACCCAAGGTCACTGTGGGATGCAGAAGGTGGAAGGTCTGGCTTCTGTAATTGCTTCCCCACTGAACATGGGCATTGACAGGTCGATCCATACTCCCAACCTGTCTCTCTTTCCCTAGTGGGGCAGGGTTCTGGGGAATTGGTGAAGCTGACACTAAATAAGTCACGTGCTGGATTACTTCTGAAGCAGAATTATATACAATATATTTTTCTTACAACATGAGGTTGGAAAATATGGCACATAAAAATCAAGACATTAAACTTGATTTTAAACTTATTTTAAACTCTTCCCTATTTCATATGATCACTGAAAATTCATCTTATTATTTAAAACTTCAGAAACTTTTCAATGCTAAATGGTCATTTACTCTTTGGGTATAATGAATATATATATATATATGTATATATATATATATATAATTAGAATTAGAACTCTTACATCTTCAGATTTTATTATGATTTTTTTGCAATAACTATTTTTGATGACTGGATCAACATAGTTCGTTTTTATGGACTAGTAATAGCTCATATTACATGCCATAGTCTATAAGTTCATGAGAATGATATTTAAATGTCAAGAACATACTATGCTGGTAAGTTTTTAAAAATTTTTTATTTATAAAAAAAGTTTGTGTTTTAATTACAACTTTTAACTTTTTACATATTATTCATCTCTGCAATTTTTACATTTCTTTTTTATTTATAAAGTGGAAACACTGACAGAACCATAGGATAAGATGGGTACATTTCCACACATTGCCTACTCCCAAAGCATCATATACAGTCCCCTCCCTTGATAGCTTCCCTATTCTTTATCCATCAGGGAGTGTGGATCCAGGATCATTGTGGGATGCGTAAGGTGGAAGGTCTGGCTTCTTTAATTGCTTCTCCACTGAACATGGGCATTGATCCATACTCCAAGCCTTTCTCTCTTTTTCTAGTGGGGTAGGGATCTAGGGAGGTAGGACTCCAAGACACATAGTGGGGTCCTCTACCCAAGGAAGTCAGGTTGGCATCATGGCATCATCTGGAACCTGGTGGCTGAAAAAGAGTTAAGATATAATGCAAAACAAATTGTTGACTAATCTTTAACCTAAAGGCAAGAATATTGCAGATGAAGATTGGGGTCTCTGTTTTGGAAAAAACTGTTTTAGGTATATTCCAGAGGGCCCATGACTTCACTCATTTTTGCCTGAGCTTGACATCTAATATGCAGGGGGACCCAGGTTACTGTCTGAGGAGATGGTGTCATGGTTGGAAAAAGAACTAGAAAGCTATTCAGGGAAGAGAGTAGTTCCCAAATATGGGAAAAGTATATAAATATTGTTAACTGTAAAGCCCACCAGTTTGATCTGGGGCCCATAGTCAGCACAGGAGCCTATGTAGCATCTGCATCCCTGTAGGTCTGGGCTCACATTCTGTGGTCATGGCTAAGAATATTCCAGGCTTCACTAATTTCAGGACCCATCTTCCTTGGGTAGTAGGTAGAGTATATTGTCCAACCTTCCTCTGGAGAATGGAACAGTCCCTACCACTGTTGATCCAAGTAGAGGGAAAGGTTCTATAGGGGCCCATAAAGGGGTCCATTATGTTGTTCTTGATGTAGATGACCAATGACAATGGCAATAAGGATCTGTTAGAGGTCTAGACCCACCATGTATGTGTGGGAACCCCAGGGCTCCCTGACTAGGGCCGCAGGTGATGGGGTGGCCTGGTGTGACTAAGGAGTCACCAATAAAGTATGGCAACCTTTTGTCCTTATTTAGCTTTTATATTCCTTACTTTGTCTGACATGGTTAGCTTTGGAGTGATTTGGGGATGTATAATAGGAGGTAGATGAGGAGGGTATCTAGGTCTAAATATAAACTGTCTCATTAGGTACATTAATGTATCTTTTTAGTTCTTTCTATTTTCTAGCTTCATTTATTGACTCACTGCAAATTATTGTGTACTTTTGCTTTAAGTTATATATTTTCTCCTAACTTATGGATACATGTACATATGTCCTATCTCATGGGCCTTGGTCTATATTGAGATTTTGAGGTTTTGTTAAGAAGTGCACCACTGGAAATGGAGTTAAGAAGTCCTATGAGCTAGGAATGGTCTCACTAGAGTAATGAAGCTGAAAAGTTGCCATTCCACACCTGACGATATATCTGGACACAGTCCGAAGTGAAGCATACTGAGTTGGTACTAGCTGTATTGACTAGGTTAGGGTCAGCAGATGCAGTATCAGCTGGTATGAATTGGAAGAAGCATGCAGGAAAGTGAGACTCACCCTAGAGGTTCAGGCCTGGAAGAAACATGGGCTTTATAGAGAAAGGAGAAGGTTCCTGCTGTCTTGGGGTTTAAGAAGGCAATAGATAGTTATAGCTATAACCAAATTATGTGGCAGTTTGGTTAACTTTGAAAATTCCATTGTTAGGTTTTGCTGTATCATACAAGACCTCACTATAATTTATAACCTTTTATGCTATTTATATATAGCTGTATCTTATAAAGTAATGCACTAGTTGCTTCTGTTCTCCCTGGTCTAAGCCTTTTGGAGACAATATTTTAAAGAACAAGTCATTATTATAAATGTATTAACAATTTGAGTCCACTGTTAAAATTCAATAGGATTTTCCATTTGGAGTCTTAAGTGCTTAGATTGAAATTTTTACATTTCTAACTCTGTAGGAAATGTAAGAGTCTCATCACCTTATCTTTACACAGAAATGATTTATTGGAGTTTCATTTCAAGAAAAATTAACAAGTGAGAGACAGAACAATATCCATGGAAAATTCTCCTACTGACTGATACTCTCCTGATGCTCTACTAATGACCACCACTTGCTTTGAGCTTCTATTTCCACATCAGATATGGTTAAATAAAATGTTATTGGCATGTACATATAGGTGACCTCCATGGATATCAGGATTGACTAATTAAAGTCAACAAATGTGTAAACACTTAAGTCAGTAAATATATAAGGAAAATAAAATTTTTACCTTGTTTATTATCTTTGTAGATTGCATGTAGGGACAAAGAAGACAATTTGACTAAAATTTGCTTGTATTCTTACTCTTAGTGAGTGAGTACTATCCATATACTGTCACATTTTTTTTTTCTAAATAGATTATCATTCTTTTTCAGTTTGAATATTTGGAAGCATTCATAGAACTTCCTTACCTACAACACACTATCTTTTCAAATTTAGTGTATATGATTTAAGATTATTTATAATACCCTGATAGAAACCAGAACCAAGATAATGAAGTCGTTTAATTTGTTTGTCATTTTCACAGGAAACATTACTTAGAATATTTGTTTTATTTTTTATTATCTTTATTTTGTTTGATAGAAACAGCCAGAAATCAAGAGGGAAGAAGGTGATAGAGAGGGAAAGAGACACAGAGACTCCTGCAACACTACTTCACCACTTGCAAAGCTTTCCCCCCGCAGATGGGAACCAGGGTCTTGAACCCGGGTCCTTGCACACTGTGATACATGCTCTCAACCAGGTGTGCCACCACCTGGTTCCTAGAATATTTGTTTATGACATTTCAAAAGAACACCTGAAACTGTAGGACATCTGCAATTTGAGTAAAAGACCAAGAGATACTTTTGTTAAAAATTGATATTTATTAGAGAATACCACAATTCTTATTTGAGTTTATCTAAGGGAAACCAGATAAATCATAACTTTGGGAAAAAAGGATATATACTAATAACCAAAATATTGGAAACTAGTTGTCTGGAAGGTGGGTCAGTGGGTCAAGTGTTGGGCTCTCAAGCATGAGGTTCTGAGTTAGATCCCTGGCAGCACATGTGCCAGCGTGATACTCTGGTTCTTTTTCTTTTTCTTCTCCAACCCTTTTCATTAATAAAGTAAGTAAATAAATAAATTTTTTAAACTAAAATGTTGAAAACCAAAATAAAGCTTAGCTTTTCAAATGTGTTTTCATTATAAGTGAATACTTTTTTCACTTTAAAAAAAGATTTGTTGACAAGAAAGAGAGGAAGAGATAACTGAAACATCACTTTGGCACATGTGATGTGAATGATGTTCTAATCACTATGCCACTTCCCAGGTCCCTGGCCATTTTTATTTTTATTTATTTACTTTTTTTTTTATAAAAAAGGAAACATCAACAAAACCATAGGATAAGAGGGGTACAACTCCACACAATTCCCATTACCAAAACTCTGTATCCCATCCCCTTCCCTGATAGCTTTCCTATTTTTTAACCCTCTGTGAGTATGGACCCAAGGTCATTGTGGAACGCAGAAGGTGGAAGGTCTGCTTTTGCTTCCCTGCTGAACATGGGTGTTGACAGGTCAATCCATACTCCCAGCCTGCCTCTCTCTTTCAGATTTCAGGCTTAGGGGGGGAAAAAACAAAAAAAAAAAACCTAGTATAGCCACAGACCCTTTGGAATAGAATTTAAAAATGCCTACTAGCTATCTACAAAATGGAGGACCCCCCAACTCTTCATCTGCACTATTCCAGCCACTTTTTAATAATTTGAATAAACAGAGAGGGCAGGGAGTTTTCTCTGTTGCCATAGCATCTTCCTGTGGAACGGGACATTGAACCTGGGTTTCAAGTATGACAGTGCAGTTGCACTACTTGTCATCTATTTTGCTGACCTCTGTTTTCATTCTTATAATATTGTATATACTTTGTGATTTAGATGTATTAGTATTCAACAATTACTATATAGGTATGCATTTCATTTCAAGATGTTTTTATGATCAAAGGTTTAAGAAGTAGTAAATTACTTGTGATGTAGTCATATAATGGAATAGCATAGTTTATTTTATTATTTTTTGAAATATTCTTTTTAAAACTTTTTAAAACTTTTATATATAGTTATTTTCCCTTTTGTTGCCTTTGTTTTTATTGTTGTTGTAGTAATTATTGTTGTCTTCGTTGTTTGATAGTACAGAGAGAAATGGAGAGAGGAGGGGAAGACAGAGAGGGGGATAGAAAAATAGATACCTTCAGACTTGCTTCACGCCTGTGAATCGACTCCCCTGCAGGTGGGGAGCTGGGGGCTTGAATTGAAATCCTTAAGCTGGTCCTTGAGCTTCGCGCCACATGAGCTTATCCTGCTTCGCTACTGCCCTACTCCCAGAATAGCATAATTTAATTGACCGGACCAAACACATACACAACATGTTTAGGCCTTAAAAACAATCTTAACTGAAACAAATATAAATAATAAAACTACCAATCACATAAAATGTTAGGCATATAAAATAAAGAGAAAATATCTCAGCACACATGTGCTGATACTTTTATTTCCCATTTCTAAGTGACCTGGAGCAGTAGAATCATGCATGCACAAAGCCCTGGCTTAACAAATAAAATAAAAACAGAAAACAACATTAAAACCTCACTATGGGCACACAACATATTCTAAATGACCAGCCTGTAACTTCTGTAACTAGTAATATTTAAATCAACTTTAAACTTAAGAGTAGTGGCATATGTATTTGTCTTACACAATGGGCTATAACCATTTTTTTTTTGGTTATAAGTGATAAGCCCCAATATTAGATAATAGCATCCTGGATCTCAAATTTTAGCTTTACACAAGAGAATTGCTTTGTGCTAGTCCTATTTTTTAAATTTATTTTCCTTTTTGTTGCCCTTGTTTTTTTTATTGTTGTTGAAGTTATTATTGTTGTTGTTGTTGATGTCTTCGTTGTTGGATAGGATAGAGAGAAATGGAGAGAGGAGGGGAAGACAGAGAGGGGGAGAGAAAAAGAGATACCTGCAGACCTGCTTCACCAATTGTGAAGTGACTCCCCTGCAGGTGGGGAGCCGGGGCTCGAACTAGGCTCCTTATGCCGGTCCTTGAGGTTAACCCACTGAGCTACTACCCGACCCCCAATCCTATTCTTTTTTTCACTGTATATTGTCATTGTCTTCATTGCACTGGAAGCTTCTCTGATTATATTACGTACCTTCAACAACCACATGATAACGTGGGAACAAAGGACATTAGATAATCTTGTTATGACTTTCCACCATCCTGGACAGAATTTTAATTTTTCAACATCATTCTATGACCCTTAAGTACTGTTCATTATTAATGGTGCTGGATATAATGGCAAGAAAAAGTAAATTATTAAATTTCTCCCCTTTGAGATGTGTATGAAGCTAACCTCAGAAAGAAATTAACAATTAATTTTCTTGGAGTTTTGTAAGTATTTTTGTAACGGTTATAGAGTGTTGGGAACACACAGTGGAGATGTCAGTTGCCTAGCACAGAGATGAAGGTAAACAGGAGTCTGGAAGAACTTCCCAAAGAGGAGAAAGTATAATAGAACTTGAACAGGCAGAGGATAACAACTGAAGTAAATGTTGAGCATCTGTGGGAAAATGAAGACTATGAAATGGAAACAAGGGGCAGAGAGAGCACTCATCTTCAGTGTCTTGCCATGCACATGGTTCAGGTTTGAACTGCATATTACATGATTTCCCCTTCTTGTCATTCACATCTTAGCTCCTGCTTCTCATTGTTAAGAACCATCATTGAACAACCATCTGTATTGCTCAATCCTCGAACAATATTCTGAATTTACTGGTCTTTATTGAAGCATTTTTTCACTGTTGGCAGTATAATTCCTTCTTTTCCTTACAAGATAGTTTCCATACATAATTTTTTTTCCATCCTTGATTCCGTGACTGACAACAGAAAATATTCTGGGGGTCAATCAATACTTGTTGAATGAATGAGCAAAGAAATCAAAGGAATGATAACATAAATGGGCAGATCAAAGAGGACTTTGATTTGGTAGCATTTAACAACTGATTAAAGGAAGGGATGAAGGAGACTGGTGGTGCACCTGGTTGAGCACACATGGTACTATGTGCAAGGACCCAAGTTCAAGCCCCCGGTCCCCACCCACAGGGGGAAAGCTTTGCAAGTGGTGAAGCAGTGTTGCAGGTGTCTGTCTCTCACCCTATCACTCTCTTTCCTCTCTCATCCAAGTACAGACCTGACCCTGCTTAGCTTCCGCGATCAGACGAGATTGGGCGTGTTCAGGGTGGTATTGCCGTAGACTCCCTTCCCTCTCAATTTCTTGCTGTCTCTATCTAATAAATAAATAAAGATAATAATAAATAATCAGGAAGTCAGGTGGTAGTACAGCGGGTTAAGTGCATGTGACGTAAAAGAGAACTGAACTATTTTCCCTTTATTTTTGAAATCTAGGTATATTTTGGACAAATCAACTGGCATAGTGAGTACAGACTCACATTTGTTTTCAAAAGAAGTGAGAATGAGTTTCCAATCATTTCAAAATTTTTGTCCAAATCACTTTATTGAGGGTAAGGTTAATGATTCATAGTACAGCTTCTCATAGTCTCATGACGGAAGTCCTTATCCACTATCATGCACTAGGATGACAAAATGCTCTTTAAAACAGAAACTTTGACTCACTAGAAGTCAACAAAACAAATGTAAAGATTTTTATTCATATCTGAAGAATACTTCTGATGACTTTTTTCCTTCTCTTTATCAGGACATGAGCCTCAATTGTTCCTTGTGGCAGGAGAACAGCCTGTCTGTCAAACACTTTGTATTTGCCAAATTCTCTGAGGTGACTGAACAGTGTTTCCTTTTATTTACACTTATCCTACTCATGTTCTTAGCTTCACTGACAGGCAATGGTCTCATAGCTCTTGCCATCTGGACCAACCCAGTCCTCCACACTCCCATGTATTTCTTCCTGGCTAATTTGTCTCTCTTGGAGATTGGCTACACTTGTTCCGTCATACCCAAGATGCTGCAGAGCCTTGTGAGTGAGGCCAGAGGAATCTCTCGGGAAGGTTGTGCTACACAGATGTTTTTCTTCACACTGTTTGCTATTAGTGAGTGTTGCCTGTTGGCAGCTATGGCTTTTGACCGCTACATGGCCATATGCTCTCCACTTCACTATGCAACACGAATGAGTCGTGCAGTGTGCTCATACCTGGCAATGGTTTCTTGGGGAGTGGGGTGTTTGGTAGGCTTGGGCCAGACTAACTATATTTTCTCCTTGGATTTCTGTGGCCCCTGTGAAATAAACCACTTCTTCTGTGACCTACCCCCTATCCTGGCACTTGCCTGTGGGGACACATCCCATAATGAAGCTGCAGTTTTTGTTGTGGCCATCCTCTGCATTTCCAGCCCATTTTTACTTATCATTGCTTCCTACTGCAGAATTCTGGCAGCTGTGTTGATCATGCCCTCCCCTGAAGGCCGCAGGAAAGCTCTCTCCACCTGTTCTTCTCATCTACTTGTGGTAACACTGTTCTATGGCTCAGGGTCTGTGACCTACTTGAGGCCCAAGGCAAGTCATTCTCCAGGAACAGACAAACTCCTAGCCCTCTTCTATACTGTGGTAACCTCCATGCTCAACCCCATCATCTACAGTTTGAGGAACAAAGAAGTCAAGGCAGCTCTCCGGAAGACTCTGGGCAAGAAGAAGTTTTGACTCATCTTTTATTTCCAGAGGACTATGTAAATCACTCTTTGATATGTGTGTAAGCAGAGCCCAAGAGTAATGAAAGAAGGAACAGACAACTCTGCGTACTCCAACTGAACTTGTAAAGACCTTATTTACTTATTTAATTTTATTTTTATTAGTGGTTGCCAAAATTACAAGATAACAGGGGTACAGATCCACACTATCTCTGCTATCAGAGTTCTGTGTTCCCATTTCCTCCACTGGAAACTGCAGTGACTCTCCCAAGGTCACAGATATGGGTTGACTATTATTTCTTTAATAATTATCTATCTATCAACTATCTATCTATCATCTATCTATCTATCATCTATCTATCTATCTATCTATCTATCTATCTATCTGTCATCTGAACTTTTTCCCTTTTTTTCCTATGGTTCTGCCTTCTCTTCCATTTTCAGTCACAGCTACACCTATTAAGACCTTTTTAAATAAAAATGATTGGAAAAATTGGAGATACCCTTGAGCTCACAGAAACCTTCTAACTACTATTTTCTGTAAAGTAGATGGTTATCACTTAAAGATTTTAGAGGTGAATCCACCCCTGGTAGGTTTTCCAAAACAGTTTAGTATAGACTTTGAGTATAAATGTCCAGACTGTATTTCTAAATCCAGACAAATCCCCATTCTATACTCAAGCATTTCCTAGCCCCTAGGATCCATCTGTCTTCTGATTTGGTCACTGGGGGGAGTGATTATGCATGTGTCTGTTCCACATGACTCCTAATTGCCTAATAACTATATGAAGTGAATTATCCCCCTCCATAAATCATTTTTAGCAATTTTCAGTTCATAGTATATGACACAGAAATGAATACTAACTGCTATAAATTTGTGGTATAAAACACAGAAACAAAGGAAATCAAATTTACATCTCAAAATGTTGAAATAAAATCTCCTATTTATTTATTTTAAAAATATTTATTTATTTATTTATTTGATAAAGACAGAGTGAAATTGAGATGGAAAGTGGAGAAAGGGAGAGAGAAAGAGAGACACTATCTGCAGCACTGATTTAACACTCATGAGTCTTTCTCCCTGTAGATGGGAAAGGGAGTGGAAGCTGGGTCCTTATGGTCTATGGGATGTGCCACCATCCAGTCTAAAGTGTCTTATTTAAAAGCATAACACATATATGATTTATACTGAAATCAAGGCCAATATGTTTATCTGTTCTTTTCCTTTCTCTATCTCTCTTTCTTTCTTTATCACTGGGACTTTGCTACTTTGAGCTTACATTTTTTTTTAAACTCTTTAACCTCCTTTTTAGTTTTCTCTAACTCATCCTCTGTCTGGCTAATTCTGTCTTCTGCTCCTGTTAATCTGTTTTCCCTTCCCTCAGCTTCCTTCTTCACTTCAGCTCTTTTTTTTTTTTTTACCTTGCTCAGTTACAGTACTAGCTTGTTCAGCTAGCTGGCCTCTAAGCTCAGCTATTTTGGCTTTCAGTTCTCTAATTACCTCAAGGTAGCTAGTATTTTCCTTGAGGGTCTCATCTGTCATTTTCCTATTTCTGATAGCCTTTTCCTCAATAGCTGTCCTCATTTCTGTGATTAATGGGTCAATTGTTACTTGGATACTTTCCTTATTTATAGTTGCTTCTGACTTATTTGAAGTTTCTTCTGGGCTCCTATTCTGATTCACTGTGGTAGCAGTTTTATTTGCTCTCAATTTAACAATTTTTTAAAAATTGATGTGCTTTTGTATTTTTCTGTCCTGTCATTCTTCGGTTGTTGTGTTATGTGGGTACAAGCTACACTAAACTAAAGTCTTTTCACAAATGAAGTCACAAACCTCAGAAGGTACAACAATAGCAACTGAAGTAAAGATTAATGTTGTTCAACCAAAACCAGTTATCCAAGCAACAGCTCCACTCCAAAACCAAAACAAACCAAAAAAAGAAAAGAAAAGAAGAAAAAAGACAAAGCAAGAATAAACAATTAGGCAAATCAACTGTCAACTATAAAATCTAGAGATAGTGGGAAGAGAAAGGAAAGGAGAAAAGACACACACACACACAAACACAGTGTGTGTGTGTGTGTGTGTGTGTGTGTGTGTGTGTGTGTGTGTGAGACAGAGAGAGAGAGTCCACTCCGAGTCAGACTTCTTCCACAAGAAAATTCACAAATGAGTGCCAGTGAATACAGATAGAAAAAGAAAACAAAAAAGCAGTGAAAGGAAAGAGATTTGTTTGGATAAGCCAGGAGGAAAGAAAAAGAAAAGTGGAGAAAAGAGAAAGGCAAGTTCTTCCCACAGCGGATAGCACTTGTCAATGGAAAAAGCAACAATTAATTTTGGTCAACATGGAAAGGAGGGAAGAGACAAGTGCAAATAGTAATAATAATAATAATATAAAGTAAAATAAAAACCCCAACAGTCAGTCTGCTGATTAGATCACTCCAGATTGGCTACACACAGCCTCGTCCCCTTCTTAAACAAAGCAAAAACAATTACAAGAAGCAGCTATCAAACAAACTCAAATGATAGATGATGAAAGACAGGTAATCTAACCCAGGCAGGGCTGAGGCCCTGATTAGTCAGGTATTTTGTCACTTAGATAGAGCTCCAGCCCCCTTCAAAAATAAAAAGAAAGAAGAAAAAAAAAAGTCTTTCCTTGGGGAGATATTACCCTCCTTTGGATGATACCTCTGCTGAACAAGGAATCTTGATAAAGAAATTAGCTCCACAGGAAGCTTGTCGGAGTAGCTGGTGTGGGGGTTGGTCTTGGGACAGGGGAAATGCAGAAAAAAAAAAAAGCCAAGCCAAAATGCCCCCATGTGAATCCCTGTTTCCTTTGTCCTTTTCTGTTTGCCAATTCAAAGATTGTTTATAGGACTCTTCTTTGGTGCCACTCTGACCACCCACTCTTCTCTTCCTCCACCACTGACCCAAAAATGCTATCCTCACCTGAGGTTCCCAAGTTGAAAGCAGCTTCCTTACAGAGCTCACACCTGATGTTGTCTCCAAGCCAACATCTTGACTCTGCCCCTCACTTTTCTGTTTTAAGGTAGAAACAGAGGAGAGGCAGGGAGAGAAAGAAAGCCACCACAGCACAAAAGCTTCCATGGTGTGGTGAAATCTGGGTCAGGTACATGACAAAAAGTAGACACACTATCCAGGTGAGCTATGTTGTCAATCAGTATCTATTTCTTTAGAAAAATAATTATACCTGAATTTTTATACACTTATTTTTAGAAATAATTCTCTATTGTGACCCTGTATATTTGAAAATCATAGGAAAAAGCTTGATGTTAAGAAAATTAACATGGTAACAGTCCAATCTAGTAGCTCCAGGGACTTGTAGAGTCATTGCCTTGAATTTGAACATCTAATTCTCAGGGAGTTGCTATGATCTATAAGGAATTAATCTTTATTTTAGAGAAACTACCTTACTTATAGACTTGTCTAAGTGGTAAAAGTGTGTACCAGTTGTTTATGTTGGAGTTGAAAATGCCATTTGGGATGGAAGTCTATATTCATTTTTAGTATTTAGGAGAGTCCATTTTTCTTTCTTTCTTCCTTTCTTTTTTTTTATTTATAAAATGGAGACACTGACAAGAATATAGGATAAGAGGGGTACAATTCTGAGAGTCCATTTTTCATTGAAGTCATGTTGACTTACATAATTGTATGTTCTTTTTTAAAATTTCTTAGAATTTATTTATTGGGGAATTAATGTTTTACATTCAACAGTAAATGCAATAGTTTATACATGCATAACATTTCCCAGTTTTTCATATAATAATACAACCCCCACCAGGTCCTCTGTCATCCTTCTTGGATCTGTATGCTCCCTACCCAACCACCCCAGAGTCTTTTAGTTTGGTGCAATACACCAATTCCAGTTCAGGTTCTACTTGTGTTTTATCTTCTGATCTTGTTTTTCAATTTCTTTCTCTTTTTTTTATTTAAGAAAGGATTAACAAAACCATAAGGTAGGAGGGGTACAACTCCACACAATTCCCACCACCCAATCTCCATATCCCACCCCCTCCCCTGATAGCTTTCCCATTCTCTATTCCTCTGGGAGCATGGACCCAGGGTCCTTGTGGGGTGCAGAAGGTAGAAGGTCTGGCTTCTGTAATTGCTTCCCCGCTGAACATGGGCGTTGACCAGTTGGTCCATACTCCCAGTCTGCCTCTCTCTTTCCCTAGTTGGGTGGGTCTCTGGGGAAGCAGAGCTCCAGGACACATTGGTGGGGTCTTCAGTCTAGGGAAGCCTGGCCGGCATCCTGATGACATCTGGAACCTGGTGACTGAAAAGAGAGTTAACATACGAAGCCAAACAAATTGTTGAGCAATCATGGACCCAAAGGTTGGCATAGTGGAGAGAAAGTGTTGGGGGGTACTCACTGCAAACTCTAGTGTACTTTGCTTTCAGGCATGTATTTTGCAGTAGTTTACGGATACGTGTGAACATATGCTCTCTCTCACAGAAAATGGTGTATATCTAGGTTTTGGGACTTTGTTAGAAAGTGAACCACCTGGGATGGAATTAGAGTATACTATGAAAGGAAAGGTCTCACCCGAGTAATGAAGCTGAAGGGTTGTCATTCCACAGGTGAAGTCTCTGGATACAGTCTAAAGTGGAGCATGTTGAGGTGGCAATCGTTGTGTTGGTTAGGTTGTGATCGGCAGATGCAATATTATTTGATATGGATTGGGAGAGGCATACGGGAAAGTGGGCCCTATCCAATGGTTCCAGGACTGGGGGAAGTAGAGGCTCCAGGTGGAGATGTGAGGTTCCTGCTGTCTTAGGGTTCAAAAAGACAATCGATAGTTAATGTCATCATCACATTATTTGGTAATTGGGTTAACTTTGAAAAGTCCTTTTGTTATGGTTTGCTGTACAGTACCCAGTATCTTGTATATAGCTGTGCTATTGGTTGCTTCTGATCTACTTGGTCTAGGCTTTTGAGAGAGTCTGCATATCAATTACACAGCCTATATACTGAAAAGATTCAGTTTGTGTTTTGAAAAACTTCGAGACATACAATTAATTTTCCCCCTCTCATATTAATTAACTAGTGATTTATATGACTACATTTTACTAGGAGTGTACATAAACACCATTCCCACCACCAAAAGACTGTGACCCATCCCTCCCACCCACTCCCACCCCCCACTGTCCCAGGAAGCTGCATGTTTACCCCTCACCACAGGGTTTTTACTTTGGTGCCCTACTTACAATTCATAATAGCTAAAACCTGGAAGCAACCCAGGTGCCCAACAACAGAAGAGTGGCTGAGAAAGCTGTGGTATATATACACAATGGAATGCTATGCAGCTATCAAGAACAATGAACCCACCTTCGCTAACCCATCTTGGACAGAGCTAGAAGGAATTATGTTAAGTGAGCTAAGTCAGAAAGATAAAGATGAGTATGGGATGATCCCACTCATCAACAGAAGTTGAGGAAGAAGGTTTGTTTTTCAATTTCTACCTGAGAGTGAGATCATACCATATTCATCCTTCTGTTTCTGACTTATTTCACTCAACATGAGTTTTTCAAGGTCCATCCAAGATCGGCTGAAAATGGTGAAGTCGCCATTTTTTACAGCTTAGTAGTAGTAGTAATATATATATATATATATATATATATATATATATATATATATATATATATATATATATTCCACAACTTGCTCAGACACTCATCTGTTGTTGGACATCTTCCAGGTTTTGGCTATTAGAAATTGTGCTGCCAAGAACATATGTGTACACAGATCTTTTTGGATGGGTGTGTTGGGTTCCTTAGGATATATCCCCAAGAGAGGAATTGCAGGATCATAGGTTAGGTCCATTTCTAGCCTTCTGAGAGTTCTCTAGACTGTTCTCCACAGAGGTTGGACCAACTGACATTCCCACCAGCAGTGTAGGAGGGTTCCTTTGTTCCCACAACCTCTCCAGCATTTCCTGCTGTTACCTTTTCTGATGTTTGAAATTCTCACAGGAGTGAAATGATATCTCATTGTTGTCTTTATTTGCATCTGACAATCAGAGACTTGGAGCATTTTTTCATGTGTTTCTCGGCCTTTTGGATCTCTTCTGTGGTGAATATTCTGTCCATGTCCTCCCCCCATTTTTGGATGGGGTTATTTGCTGTCTTGTTGTTGAGATTTGCAAGCTCTTTATATAATCTGGTTATTAGCCTCTTGCCTAATGTATGGTACGTAAAGATCTTCTCCCATTCTGTGAGAGGTATCTTGGTTTGGGTAGTGGTTTCTTTTGCTGTGCAGAAGCTTTTTAATTTGATGTAGTCAAAAGGTTTATGCTTGCCATAGCCTTCTTTGTAATTGGATTCATTTCATTGAAGATGACTTTAAAATTCATGGAGAAAAGAGTTCTGCCAATATTTTCCTGTAAGTATCTGATAGTTTCTGGTCTAACATCCAAGTCCTTGGTCCACTTGGGATTTACTTTTGTATTTGGGGAAATAGGGTGTTTCAGTTTCATTCTTCTGCATGTTTCAACCCATTTTTTCCAACAATATTTGTTGAAGAGACTCTGCTTTCCCCTTTAATAGTCTGAGCACTTTTGTCAAATATTAGATGTCCAAAGGTGTGGGGGCTTACTTTTGGGCTCTCAATTCTTTTCCACTGCTAAGTATGTCTATTCATGTTCCAGTACCCAGCAGTTTTTATGACAATGGCCATATAATACAATTTGAGATCTGGGAGTGTGATGCCTCCAGTTCTGTTATTTCTTCTCAAGATTGTTTTGGCAATTCTAGGTCTTTTCTGGTTCCAGATAAACATTTGTAGCATTTATTTTATTCTCCTAAAAATGTGCATGGGATCTTGATGGGGATAGCATTAAATTTGTAGATGGCTCTGGGTAGTATATTCATTTTTATGATGTTAATTCTTCCATCCCATGAACATGGAATATCTTTCCACTTCTTTGTGTCCTTTTCAATTTCCTTGAGTAGTGACTCATAATTTTCAGTATACCAGTCTTTCACTTCTTTGGTTAGGTTTGTTCTTAGATATTTTATTGTTATTGTTGTTATAGTAAAAGGAATTGATTTCTGGATTTCAACTTCTTCCAACTGTTTGCATAGAGGAATGCCATTGACTTTTGAATGTTAATTTTGTAGCCTGACTGTATTGTCTGATGATGTCCAAAAGCTTCTTGCTGGATTCCTTAGGTTTTTCTGTGTATACTATCATGTCATCTGCAAATAGGGAGAGTTTGACTTCTTCTCTTCCAGTCTGTATCCCTTTAATTCCTTGTTCCTGCCTGATTGCTATGGCAAGAACTTCCAACACTATGTTGAATAGTAATGGTGATAGTGGGTATCTCTGTCTAGTACCTGATCTGAGGGGGAATGCTTCCAGGTTTTCACCATTGAGTATGATGTTGGCTGTAAGTTTGCTATATATATATAGAAATCCACTATCTTCAGGAATTTTCCATCTATTCCCATTTTTTGTAGTGTTTTGATCATAAAGTGATGTTGTGTTTTGTCAAAGGCTTTCTCTGAATCTATTGATATGAGCATGTGGTTTTTGGTCTTGATTTTGTTGATGTGGTGGATCACGTTGGTTGATTTATGTATATTAAACCGATCTTGCATGCCTGGGATAAACCCCACTTTGTCATGATGAACAATCTTGTTAATATAATGCTATATCTGGTTGGCTAGAATTTTGTTCAATATTTTAGCATCTATGTTCATCAGAGATACTGGTCTGTAGTGTTCTTTTCTGGTTGTGTCCCTGTCTGTGTTTGGTATCTAAGTGATGTTGGCTTCATAGAAGCTGGAAGAGAGTATTCCAGTGTCTTCAATCTTCTGGAAGATTTTCAAAAGTAGAAGTATTAGTTCTTTTTTGAAGGTTTTGTAGAATTCATTTGTAAAAGCATCTGGTCCGGGACTTTTATTTTTTGGAAGGTTTTTGATAACTGTTTCAATTTCATTAGCTGTGATGAGCCCGTTCATGTTACCTACTTCTTTACTTAGTTTTGGAAGTTGGTAGGTATCTAGTAAATCATCCATTTCTTGCATGTCCTCTAGCTTTGTGGCATATAGTTGTTCATAGAAGCATCACATGATATGTTGAATTTCTGTGGTGTCTGTTGTGATATCTCCTCTTTCATTTATGATCCGATTTATTTGGGTCTTCTCCCTTTTTTTGAATTGTGAGTCTGGCTAAAGGTTTGTTGATTTTGTTCACTCTTTCAAAGAACCAATATTTATTTTCATTGATCTTTTGTATGGTTTTCTTATTTTGAATGTTATTTATTTCTGCCCTAACTTTAGTGATTTCTGTCCTTCTGGTTGCTTTAGGATTCCTTTGTTCTTCAGATGTGCAATCAGGCTGTTTATATGTGCTTTTTATTGTTTCCTAATGTGTGCCTGTATGGCTATGAACTTCCCTCTCAGTACTGCCTTAGTTGTGTCCCAAGTATTTTGATACTTTATGTCTTCATTTTCATTGAAGTCTCAAAACATTGTGATTTCTTCCTTTATTTCCTCTTTGACCCAGTAGTTGTTAAGTAGTGTACTGGTGAACTTCAACATTATGGGACTCTTGCTGATATTTTGTTGATTGTTAAGTGTTAGTTTAATTCCACTGTGGTCCAAGAAGATTTTGGGATGATGTCAATGCTCTTGAATTTGCTGATACTGTCTTTTTGGCCCAACATATGGTTTATCCTTGAGAATGACTCATGTGGACTTGAGTAAAATATGTATTCCAGTTTCTTGGGATGAATGACTGAAAATGTCCAATAGTTCTAGTTTATCTCCTCATTTAGCTCCCTTATGTCTTTACTGATTTTCTGCCTGGATGATCTGTCAAGTTGAGAGAGTGGGGTGTTGAAGTCCCCTACTATCACTGTGTTGCTGTTAATATATTGCTGTACCTCTTTCAGTAGA
Organism: Erinaceus europaeus; assembly: GCF_950295315.1. Classification (NCBI taxonomy): domain Eukaryota; kingdom Metazoa; phylum Chordata; class Mammalia; order Eulipotyphla; family Erinaceidae; genus Erinaceus; species Erinaceus europaeus. The sequence continues at coordinate 52,836,812 of NC_080165.1, forward strand.
TATTTGATGTATTTAGATGGCTTCTCATTGGGTACATAGATGTTAATAATTGTTAAGTCCTCTTGGTTGACTGATCCTCTGAGCCTTAAGTAATGTCTATCCCTATTATTTTAATATAATTTATTTTAAAGTCTACCATGTCAGATATGAGCCTAGCTGTTCCTGCCCTTTTTTGTGGGCCATTGGCCTGTTTTCCATTCTTTCACTTTGAGTCTGTGTTTGTCTTGTTGAATTAGGTGGAATTCCTTTAGACAGCATATCGTTGCATTGTGTTTTCTGATTCATCTTCCTACTCTGTGTCTTTTAATAGGTGAATTCAGGCCATGACATTTATTGATATCAGAGATTGAAGATGTTTTAATGCCATTCTTGTAGATTTTTAGAGTGTTCTGATATATGGCCTATGTATGGTGGTCTGACAGTTTATAGGAGACCTTTCAGAACTTCTTTCAGGGCAGGCTTGGTGATAGTTGATTCTTTAAACTGTTGCTTGTCTGAGAAGATTTTTATGCCTCCATCTAGTCTGAATGACAGTCTAGCAGAATACAGTATTCTTGGTTGAAAGCCTTTCTCATGGAGCACTCAATGGCTATCTTGCCATTCTCTTCTGGCCTGTAGTGTTTGTGTGGAGAAGTCTGCTACTAATCTTATGGGTTTTCCTCTGTAGGTGACTCTTTGTTTTTCTCTTGCAGCCTTCAGGATCATTTCTTTATTCTTATTCCTTTCCATTCTAAATAGAATGTGTCTTGGTGTCTTCAAGTCTGGGTTAATTCTGTTTGGGACCCTCTGGGCTTCTTGAACCTTTATGTGTTTTATGTTGTCTGGACTATTGAAGTCCTCATCTATTATGTCCTGAAGAATGCTTTCTTCCCCTCCCTCTCTTTCTTCCTCTGGTAAGCCAATAATGTGTATATTATTTTTTTTGAAGTCATCCCATAAGTCTCTGTTGTTGTTTTCAGTATCTCTTAATCTCATTTTGAAATCTCTTACTTCTTTTTTAGTTGTCTCTAATTGGTCCTCAAACTTGCTAATTCTGTCTTCAGCCTCCTTTATTCTATTCTCTCTCCCCTCTACTGTTTTTTGGAGTTCATCTATTTTGTTACCTTGTTCTGATACTGTTTTAGCTTGTTCAGCTAGTTGTGTTCTTAGCTCAGCTATTTCAGCTTTCAGTTCTCTAATAAGCTTGAGATAATTAGTGTTTTCTTCCAGAGTCTCATTTGTTGTTACTGCATTTCTGATGCCAATTCTTTCAAACTCTTTACTCACTCCTGTGATTATGTCATTAACCAGTGTTTGGAGGTTGACCTCATTATTTTATGCTTCACCCTTTGGGGGGCCTTTAGCTGGACTCTTGTCCTGGTTCATTTCTCCAATGTTCCTTCTTGTTGGTTTAACTCTTTTATACATTATGTTATGAGTTCTCTCTCAGTACTTTTCAAATTACTGATCACTATTTCCTGGAATGACTTGTGTTTAAGTAAGGTAATTAAAGGGACAAATCATATTTAAATGAAAAAATGGAGGAAGAAAATTGAAAAAAATAAATAAATATTTAAATTCTAAATGTGCATCTATGTGGCTGTGTAATAAATTATCATACTTTAAAATTATCAAAAATTTGTTTACAAGACAGAGAAATATGATTACAATAAATTGAGTAGCACTAAATACCTTTTGAGGCACTACCTTGGATTTGACCACTCAGTTCCTATGGAGCTACTATGATCTATGAAGGATTGCTAAATAAAAATACTTATTTTTATCTTGTTGATCAGTAGACACAAACTTTCACTTAGTTTAATTAGAATTTAATTAGGATTAACAGATTCTTAGCGTCATGCTGTTGGATAGTCAATTATATCATCATATAGTTAAAATTGTTAAATGAGTAAATGTTTTCAATAAAGCTTTTTAAATTTATTTTCTACCAATGAGAGAGAGAAAGACAACAGAATAATGTTTAGTTCTGGCATATGGTGTTATCAGAGATTGAACCTGAAACTCCTGGAACCTGAAGTATACAACTCTGGTGCACTACAGCTATGCTGCCTCCTAGGCCCAAGAAAGTAAATCTTAACTGTAGTCACTATATACATATATATGCACAAATTCTAACTAGACAAGATAACCATGTCTTCATTGATGCAATTGCGGTAATCATTTAACAGAGCATATACATATCAATTTGTTATGTTACACACTTTAACTATAGACAACTTTTTTCATCGCTGGAGCTTTATTGCTTTGGGTCATTATTTTTCAGGTGGAAAGAGTGAGACAAAAATAGAGAGTGAGAGTGGTCTGGGAGATGACATAGTGGCTAAGCATTAGGTCCTGAGTTCAATCCCCAGCAGCACATGTACCAGAGTGATGTCTGCAACCTAATCAACACAACAATTGCCACCTCAACATGCTTCAACTCAGACTGTGTCCAGAGACTACAGGTGTGGAATGACAACCCTTCAGCTTCATTACTCGGGTGAGACCTTTCCTTTCATAGTGTTCTCTAATTCCATCCCAGGTGGTTCACTTTCTAACAAAGTCCCAAAACCTAGATATAGACCAGTTTCTGTGAGAGAGAGCATATGTTCACACTTATCCATAAACTAGTGCAAAATATATACCTGAAAGCAGAAGTACACTAGAGTTTGCAGTGAGTACCCCCCCCCAACACTTCCTCTCCACTATGCCAACCTTTGGGTCCATGATTGCTCAACAATTTGTTCGGCTTTGTGTGTTAACTCTTTTTTCAGCCACCAGGTTCCAGATGCCATCAGGATGCCGGCCAGGCTTCCCTGAAGACCCCACCAATGTGCCCTGGAGCTCTACTTCCCCAGAGACCCACCCAACTAGGGAAAGAGAGAGGCAGACTGGGAGTATGGACCAACCAGTCAACGCCCATGTTCAGCGGGGAAGCAATTACAGAAGCCAGACCTTCTACCTTCTGCAACCCACAAGGACCCTGGGTCCATGCTTCCAGAGGGATAGAGAATGGGAAAGTTATCAGGGGAGGGGATGGGATATGGAGATTGGGTGGTGGGAATTGTGTGGAGTTGTGAGTGATGTCTGGTTCCTTCTCTCGCCTCCTATCTTTCTCATTAATAAATGAATAAAATCTTTTAAAAAAATAGTGAGAGATACCCTAGCACAGAAACTTCCTCTAGTGCTATACCCTACGGTGGTATATCTGGAACTTGAACCTGGGCTATGAACATGGCAAAGCAGGCACCCATAAGTTGACTGTTCACCCCTCCTTTTTTTTTTTTTTTTTTTTTTTTAGTTCCTCTGATTCTATAGCATCTGCCATGCAGTATTGTGGCTTGAACCTGGGCCACACACTTAGCAATTCACTCATCCTACCTGGTAAGTCATCTCACTGACACTATAAAATTTTATCTGTTAGTAAACCTCAATAATAAATATGGATAAGAAAGAAAAAGAATGCTAGATGCCAGGTGGTGGCAAACCTGGTAGAATGCACATGTTATAGTGCATAAGGACCTTTGGTTCAAGTCCCTGGTCCCCATATGCAGGGAAGAGACTCTACAAGTAGAGAAGCAGTGTTGCAGGTATCTCTACCTTTCTATTTCTCTCCCATTCAATTTCTCTCTGCCTCTATCCAACACAAATCAATACAGAAATAATAATTTTTTAAAAAAAATGTGAGAACTCTATCAGTGGATAATAGTGATATTCATTGTTGATCATGATGTTTCTTTTGCTGTATATTCATTTGTTGCCACATACTGTTCAATTCAATTCATTCATTTAAACATGAAAGGGTATGAAGACCCATTACCTTAAAAGGAGGAAGATGATAAGTTGGCAGAGGGTGTACCAAGATGATACACATAATGAGGAGATACTGGCTATGGAAGAAGGGCAAACGCTAGAAGAAGAAGAAGAAGAAGGAGGAGGAGGAGGAGGAGGAGGAGGAGGAGGAGGAGAAGGAGAAGGAGAAGGAGAAGAAGAAGAAGAAGAAGAAGAAGAAGAAGAAGGAGGTAAGTAACAGTACACATGTGACAATAGTCTTGTAAATCATCACTTCTCCTAGTAATGTGATTTCATAAGAAGGACTACCACAAAAACAAAAAAATCAGTCTAGAAAATGGGAGAAGGTACTGTCACATCACTCATCTGGTAAGTGGTTGATATCCAAAGTATATAAAGAAATAATAGAACTCAAGGGAAAAGAAGAGTTCCTATATAAAATGGACGAATTCCCAAAAAGACACTTCAAAGAAGTGATACAAATGGCCCACAGACCCATGAAATGTTGCTCAAAATCACTTGTTACTAGGGAAATGTAAGTGAAGACAACTATAAAAAAAAATCTCATCTATTAGTCTATGATTATAATATATATAAAAATATTGGAAACAAACTTTGGTGACAGTGTGGGGAAAAGAATTCTTGTATATTATGGTGGGAATGTAAGTTGTGTCTTCTATGAAAAACAACATGGAGATTCCTTAAAATTTTAAACATGGAAAAACCATACCACTCTTATGCATTTATCTGGAGGATTAAATTGCACAAAAGTAAAGGGAATATTTTAACATTGTAAATGGTTTTTAAAGGTGTATCTTGGGCCAGGTAGTGGCGCAACTGGTTGAGTGCACATGTTACAATGCACAAGGACACAGTTCGAGCCCCCAGTCCCCACGTGCAGGAGGAAAGATTTCCAAGTGGTGAAGCAGTGTTGCAGGCATCTCTCTGTCTCTCCCTTTCTATCACCCCCATCCTTCTTGATTTCTGGCTGTCTGTATCCAGTAAATAAAATAAAGATAATAAAAAAATTAAGGTGTATCTTATATAGTAAACTTTTAAAAACAAGATTATAGCCATACTTTGCTTGTTTTTTTAAAAATAAATCCGCAGCAAGCCTCCCTGTATTAGGTATTGAAACTTGATTCAAGGACTTGTTATAGTTTATTGGGTTGAGAGCAAAATTGAAGAACAATTTCTCCAGCAAAATTCCAAATGCAATTAAGTTAAAGTGGAAATATCCTCCAAAATCACTTCAGTGTGTAGGCCAAGATTGCACTGGAAAGATGATAACACTGAACTAAGGGCCCTCACCTAAGAAAGGAATGAAGTCATGAGATCATGTTAGAATCTCAGTGCCTGGAACAGAGGGCACACTCAAATTTAAGTATCATCATGATCATTGCTATTTATCATTACCTTTAATATTTAAAAATGTGTATGAACATATAGGAGTATATACCCTGGACTCAGGCTACTGATGCACAGTTTTATTTTTCCAAAGATAATGCCTTCTGGTATCTTTTCTCCCAGCACTTCTACATTAGTTAGGCCTGTTAAGCCTTTAGTGCCTTAGAATTTTTCACTCTGCTTTGCTCTGATCTTTCCGTATCAGCCTTTTCAAAGCCCCCTTTACATCTTTGTTTCTCAGAGTGTAAATGAGAGGGTTGAGGGTGGGAGTTACTACAGTATACAGGAGGGTTATGAACTTTCCTTGACTGTGGGCATAGGAGCTGTTGGGTTGGATATAGACAGCTGTGATGGTCCCATAGAAGAGAGATACAACCAGCAGGTGGGACCCACAAGTTCCAAGGGCTTTACGCCAGGCTTGAGCTGATCTGATCCTCATTACTGCTTGGGCAATGAACCCATATGAGATCAGGATGAGTCCCAGAGGGAGGAGTAGTAGTATTAAGGATGCCATGAAGAGTTGAACCTCATTGGCATGAATGTCTACACAGGCCAACTTGATCATGGCAGGTACTTCACAGATGAAGTGGTAAATCCTGCGATTCCCACAGCGAGGTAGTCGAAGTGTGACTGTGCCCTGAATCAGGGTGTTTCCCACTCCACTCAGCCATGCAAGTCCTGCAAGAGACTGGCACAGTTGTGGGTGCATGACTGTGGAATAATGGAGTGGTCGGCAAACAGCAGCATAACGATCAAATGCCATGACTGCCAGGAGAACACACTCAGTGGATCCCAGTGCCAGGGATACATAGAGTTGAATGGCACACCCTATAGGGGTAATTGTCTTGGCTGGACCATGGAGGTTCCACAGCAGTTGAGGAACAATGCTAGTGGTAAAGCAGAGGTCAACAAAGGAGAGATTGGTCAGAAAATAATACATGGGTGTGTGGAGCATGGGATCCAGGCATGAAACCGAGATGATAACTGTGTTGCCTACCAGTGTCAGGAGGTAGGAAATTAATACAACCACAAAGAGGATCTTCTCAAGTTGAGGCTGGTCAGAGAACCCTACCAGTATGAAATCATCTGCCACACTCTCATTAACCATCATCTTCATCATTCTACCTATGAAAACGGAAAGAGATACATTAAAAAGTGTGAATTTCAGATAGGAAGAAACAAAGTCAGAAATATAGTTGTGAGAAGTTGATTCTGAAGACAGGTGTGATTGTGCATATTTTTGGCAAGGAGTGGGGAGAAGGGTAGAGTTCTACATTTCCAGGAGGACATAAGTAAAAATACAGCTAGGAGATGAATGGGGGGAGCAGCAGCTGCCTTGAGCACGATGATGGAGCTAATTTGGGGATGAGAATGTTTTGCAGATACCTATCTTGGTGAGATGAGAAATTGTATCCATGTGCCAACAACTGTACTGTAAACCATTAATGTCCCATTACTTAGGGAATTTAAATCTAGACAAACTGAAATATGTTAAATGTAGTAAGTGAGGAGGATCCATAATGGTCATAGGTTTACAAACATTTTTAAACTAGATGATATCTATAAAGAAATATGAAAGCTGGAAAATTATGCTGTAGTGAAAAAATGCAAAATCTTCATATCTGAGCTAATGATCTGTGCAAATATGAATAGATAAGTAGTGTCAAATATGGCTCTCCTCACCTACTTCCTCTTTCATTTCCCTCAATCACTCCAAAGCTAAACTTGTCAGACAAAGGAAGGACTACAAAAACTGAATAAGGGCAAGAGACTGGCATACTTTAATGATGACTCTTTAGCCACTACCAGGCCACCATATCACCTGGAATTCTAGTCAGGGAGTCCTGGTATTCCCACACAGACATCATGGACCTAAACCTCTGACAGATCCCTCTCTCCACTGTCACTGGTCATCTCCATCAAGAGCAACACAATGAACCCCTTTGTGGGCCCATAAAGAACCTTGCCCTCTATGTGGATCAGCAATGGTAGGGACTGTTCCATTCTCCAAAGGGAGGTTGGACAACATATTCTAACACTCAGGGAAGATGGGTCCTGAAATTAGTGCAGCCTATTATGTTCCTAGCCATGACCACAGAATGTGAGCTCAGACCTACAGGGATGCAGAGGTTACTTAGGCTCCTAAGCTGAATATGGGCCCCAGATCAAGCTGGTGAGGTCTGTAGTTAACAATATTTATATACTTTCCCCATACTTGGGAGCTACTCTCCTCCTTGATCCAGCTTTCTAGTCCTTTTTCCAACTATGACACCACCTCCCCAGACAATAACCTGTGTCCACCTGCATGTTAGGTGTCAGTCTCAGGCAAAAACTAGTAAAGTCATGGGCACTCTAGAATATACCTAAAATAGACCTACTAGCTTTTTCCAAAACAGAGACCCTAAATCTTCATCTGCAATATTTTTGCCTTTAGGTTCATGATGAGTCAACAATTTTTTTTCTGCTTTATATCTTAACTCTTTTTCAGCCACCAGGTTCCAGATGCTACCTTGATACCAACCTGACTTCCCTGGGCAGACAACCCCACCAATATGTCCTGGAACCCTGCCTCCCCAGATCCCTGCCCCACTAGGGAAAGAGAGAGGCAGGCTGGGAGCATGGATTGACCTGTCAATGCTCGTGTTCAGCAGGGAAGCAATTACAGAAGCCAGACATTCCACCTTCTGCTCCCCACAATGATCCTGGGTCCATACTCCCAGAGGGATAAAGAATAGGAAAGCTATCAGTGGAGGGAATGGAATACAGAGTTCTGGTGGTGGGAATTGCCTGGAATTGTACCCCTCTTATCCTATTGTCTTGTCAATATTTCCATTTTATTAATAAAAATAAAATAAAATAAAAGTTTTATCAACTGAAAGTTAAGTTGAAAGAAAACTTTGCAGCAGAAGGTGACTTTTCTCTCATTTACTTTATACATATAGGAGCAAGGTAGCAGGTTTGTTTGATTCCATTACAAAATATCACTGATTACTTTAGTAGGTCTTATATTTCAGAGGCTACTACTGATTGACTACATGAAATATGGGAGGATAACAAAGAGAAGAACTAGCAGAATGTGGGCATAAATAAGAAACAGCGTATTTTCCTTGTAGTAATAAACTAGACTTTCTGGCAAAGTATATTTATGTAGATGCAATTGTTAAGAACTAACTAGTGAATAGAGATGTTTTAAGTCAAAGAGAAATTATCTCCTGCAGACAGAATAGCATAGTAATGATTAGAGCTGAAAGCTTTTTAAGGAGCTTATATAGTCAAGGGGTCTTGCTGAATGTAGAATGAGTTAGAAATCAAAATAGGGCTGGTGAGGTAGCATAATGGATATGCCAAGAGACTCTCATGCCATGAGGTTTCAAGGTTCCAGGTTCAATTTCTCCCCCACCAGAAGCCAGAGCTAAGCAGTGTTCTGGTAAATAAGTGAATAAAATTATTTAGAAAAGAAGAAAAAGAAATATGACTTACATTTGTGTTTCAGTAGAAAACAGGTTTAGTAAACAAGAGAAACATTTAAAATAAGTTAGTTTGGGTTTACCTTTTTGTGAATTACAGTTGGATGAAGGGTCAGTGCTGGTAAGGAGGAAGATGGTAATTAATGTGATATTTGCATTTGAAAAGCAATTAAATGGTCACAGACTTTCTGCAATTGTATTCAAATTGTACTGAGAAATAGTAAACTTAGAGAAAAGGTAACTAGATAGGATGTGGCCATAAAACTCCAAGATAGAACTGACATGATGTTAACAGAGAAACTTTACTCTTAGGGAGTTTAAATCTAGACAAACTGAAATACAGTAAGTGTAGAAAGTGAGGAGGATCCATGATGGTTATATATATATATATATATTTTACACTGGATGATATCTACAAATAAATATGAAAGCTGGAAAATTAATTTTGTGGTGAAAACACAAACTCTATGTATCTGAGCTTATGATCTAGGTAAATATTAAAAGATAAGTAATGTCAAGTATTATATAAAAGGCTCACCCTTTTATTTCTTGTCGTATATCTTGTTATAAATTCACTTAGCTAAGTCCAGGATGTCATAATTAGTTATCATCATTACTCTTCTTAAAAATTATTTAAAATTTTCTATCCATATAATATTGTCATATAAATATTCAAGCTTAAATTTGAATCCAGTGATGATTTTTGTCTTATATACACTTAACCTGTTATCACTTTAAAAAATCTTTTAAGTTATATCATCCCAGATGTTTAAAAAAAATTTTAAGGTTTTTTTTTTTTTTTTTTACTTTATTTACAGTGAGAGGGAGATATACCACAGAGAAGGAGAGACAGAGAGACCAGACTACTGCTTATGTTGGTGCTGGATATTAAACCTGGAACGTTGGAGTCTCAAACATGAGTCTTTTACATAACCATTAAGAGTAGTCTGCTTGTAGTCTTCATACCTTATACAAGCCTGTTAGACTATTACAAAGATTGAATGTTTACCAACATCTGATTTCCATTTATTAAAATATGAAAGTCACCAACTTTTCATTGAATTTGTCTATGCACAGTTTTTTTCCCTTTAAGTTTTAGAATCTTCACCCAACATAGTTTTCTGCCAATCTGTTCTGCTCACATAAACTTCTAATTTATTCAGATTTCTTGTCAATATTTCTCTCTTTCCTATGACAAATCCATTTATTTTTGTATTTAATAGATTTTACTCACCTGTCAGCAAAAACCTTTAAATCCACATCTTTTAAGATGTACTCAAATCCTCTCCATACCAAATACTTGATTCTGAAATCCTGAATTTTTTTTTCTATAACAGTGTGTTAACTTGCTTAAGAACTTATTTCACAAGGAATGGTGAGTCTGCTGAAATAGTAAGCAAGAGATTCTTAGTTTGTTTAGCATATTTTCATTCATTTTTTTAGTTACTTTATTTCACGTAGAGAGAGAAATCAGAACACTATTAGAATGTGCAGCACACAGGATCAAGCTAGAGACCTAACTAGGAAACTCACATATAAAAATCAGACACTCAGGTGCTGGGCAGTGACACACCTAGTAGAGCAAAAAATGGTAACTTGCAAAGGCCTTGGTTCTATTTCCTGATCCCCACTGCAGAGCATGGGGAGGCAGGATGATTTTCATGAATGGTAGAGCAGTGCTGCAGGTGTCTCATCTTTCCTCTGCCTTTCTATCACTCTTTCTCTGCCTTTCAATCTCTATAAAAATATGGCCACTGAGAATGGTGAAGTTGTGCAGGCACTGAGCTCAGTGACTATCTAAGTGGAAAAAACAAACAAACATCAGGGACTCTATTAATTGGGCTATTTCCCTTAATCATTGGCTTAGGATGTTTATATTAAAAGCTTTTTGTATTAGCCTGTGCATGCAGGCCTATGGTTCAATGTAATAAAGATCAAACAATGTGCTTTAAATAAATGAATTCCTTTATCATTCTATAACTGTTCCTCTCCCAAGTTTTTCCTTTCTTAACTAGCAAAAATTGTGTTTAAATATATATTTAAGTTTAAGGCAATGCAGTTACATGTAATTGTGTAATTAAAAATCAAAATATCTGATTCAGTGGACATGCACTTCTCAGTTTCTGCACTCAGTCTCTAACTCAGTTAAGAAATTTCTGCTTCCCAGTAAAATATGATTATTTGCCAGCAATATAAGATAATTCCCAGAAATTTTAGGTTTTATTAATATAGCATGTATTTCTCAGGACTTTTTTTCTGAGTGTTATCATGTCCCCTTTATATTTTCAACTCACACCTCATTCACTTGTCTCTTTACCAACAGAAACAGAAAACAGCAACATAATTTGCTGGGTCTCACATTTTAATCTGCATGTGTCTGAATAAAATTAAGCTCATTCAATTATCTATAATCCTTGAGAAAATAGAATAATTTGAGAATAAAGGCAAGAAGCACAGAAACATACATGCATAAATAGGTGAGTAATTATGCAAAGAGCACATAAACATACTTACATGACTGTATCTCAAATACTCTCTGTATCAGAGATAATTCATATCTTCAGTCCCTTAAGAAATCAGTATAGTTGGAAAGAATTTATGAAATGTTAGACAAGGAAATTCTCCAAAGTGAAGTTAAAGTATCCTCCTTTTGTTTCTTATTTCCCACATCCTAAATATAATTTTTTAAAACTGAGGAATCTGTGAAATTAATACTTGATTACTAATTTAGTTCCTCTAAAACTGATAAGGTAATAAAAGTCAAATTAAAGTGATTTTCAGAAATGCAAACATTCACAGAATATAGACATTAAAGCTAATTGAATTCTTAACTGGGATGGTTTGAGGAAGACTGACATGAAGTAATATTTATATTTTCTACAAATGGGTTATTTTTAGTGAATGTAGATGGCCAAGAGGGGGAAAATGTGGTCCTTATTATTTCCTCACCTCCAAGAATTTTGTATTTCACTTTTTAAATTAACTGTTGAAGCCAAGACAGTGATGTTTATGAATAGTTTTTCAGAACCATGATAGTCTGAACATGAATCTCTAAATAAATGATAAGTATGTGGTGGTAGTGTTTATTTCCAGAGCCCAAACACACTGAAGTATGTTTCTAAAGCTGGAACTGATATCAAATACAGAATAGGAGCTTGGGGACTCTATATATTCCTGAAAGGGTAATTAATTCCAAGCATAATAGTGACCAAGGGCAGAGTCTCCTAGGGAAATTATGTGGAAAGAACTACTTCTATCCATGTAGACCTTTAATCTTGAAGCTATAGACATCAATTTACATAATAAACTGAAATTTTAGAGAAGTGAAGAGTCCTAACATCCAGCACTGTACATGTATAAATTCATGTAATTATTACTATTACTTGTACATTTAAATAAGCACTATACAATCAGAATATAATTATCAGACAAGATTAGTGTTTTCAGGGTGGTATGGCCATAGATGGAATAAATTATCAAGACCTCAGATGATATGTAAACAAGCATGTTTCGCAGGCAAATTAATAATAGAGTAAGTGTTTATGTAATGTTCTATTTTGGGAAATAACAATGTATAATTGGTAGAAATATATCTTCTTTTTTAAAAGTTAGTGATTTAATCAACTATGGGATAATAGAGGTATAATTCCATACTGTTCCCACCACCAGAGTTCTGTGTCCTCATTCTTTCTATTGGGAAACTGCAGCAGTTCTCCCAGGTCACAGATATGGGTTGACTATTACGTCTATAACTATCTATCTATATTTATATGTATTTGCCCATTTTTTTCTATGGTTCTGTCTTCTTTTCTTTATTTAAAAATATTCTACTTATTTATTATCGGATAGAGACAGAGAGAAATTGTGAGCAATGCAGGAGTCAGAGAGGGAGAGAAACAGACACCTGCAGTACTTCTTCATCACTTGTGAAGCTTTCCCCTGCATATGGGGCCCAGAGGGTAAACAGGGATCCTTGTGCACTGTATTGTGAGCACTTGACCAGGTGCACCACCATGTGCTCCCCTCTTCCTTTCAAAGTCCCACCTATGTGTATTGCTACTTCCAGAAGTCCTTCCCCTTCCCTTTCTCTCTAGGTCCTAATAACATTGGAGTTTAGAACTCTCTGGTCATCTTCCACTAACGTTTCTCCCCCCACTGGGAGTGTGAACCTAAATTATTTATGAGTTGTAGAAGGTGAAGTTCTGGCTTCTGTAATTGCTTCTCTGCTGGACATAGGTATTGGCAGGTTGATCCATCCCCCAGCCTAGTTAGAAACATATTTCTTCAGTCATAATTACCAAATTTCTCTTGGCAAATAAATCTGTGATTTAGTATCTGCAGTTAGAAATATGCGAATTATGTGGTTTAATAAATTATATATTTGCTTATACTATATTTCTCCCAGAATATTCTTCAAGTCATCTGCCCAATATCTGTATCTTAGAATTTTAAATGCAGCCATGAGGCAGTGGACATCAAAATGATTTGTAGAATAAAAGCCTACAGGGCTGAGGAAACAACATAATGGTTATGAAAAAGATTTTCATGCCTAAGCCTCTGAGACCCTCCTGATCAATCCCCAATACCACATGCCAGAGCTGAAGCATGCTCTGGTCTCTTTCCATGTATTTTTCCCTCTGTATTCTTCTCTCATTAAAATAAAATAAAATAAAATAAAATAAAATATTTTTAAGAAGCCTTTCACACATTGTAAAATATTCTAAAGTAGACTCCTTTGCACAAAAATTGGACATGGAGAAAATTATTATTATTATGAAGAATCAGAAAGATAGTCCTACTCTGTTGTATTTCACCAGTATTTCTGGAATCTGGAAAACTGTCAAAGACTCCAAGACACATTAAATATTGATCAACAAAAAAGGGAATTCAAAACTGATAGAAAACGTTTGTGATTTTTTTTTCTTGTTCTACCCACTGTTGGACATAAGTGGTATTATGAGATAGGCAGCCTGGATTTCATCTGTGGAACATCAGTCCCTGATTTTGGAAGAAACAGAGAAGGCCATTGAAAATTATACTGAACATTTCATACTGTCTGATCTGTTTCACTCAGCTTAGTTGAAAATGATTTAAAATGTTCAGCAATGAATGTCTTAAGATAACCTAACAAACTGCCGATGGCAATGGCAAAAGACTGAGGGTTGAGAAATCAGACAAACAGGGAAAACACAGCTTTGGTCTAGTGCAGCAGAGCTAAAGACCTTGGAAGGGGGAGGCAAGAGTGGGGTTGACAAGAAGAACTGGAACTCACACCATGAGGGAGGGAAGACTGCATAGAGTGTTGCATAAACATCTAAGTGGAAAAAGAAGGAAGAGGAGGAGGAGGAAGAAACAGTGATGTTTTGGACCAAAAGATCGTGTTTTTCCCCAAGTTTGTATGGAAAATATGAAAAACCAATGTGATGATATTAAGATGTGGGCCTTTGAAATATGATTATGTCATAGGGTTCTTATAAAATGGGAATATCAAAAAGCTAGTTTGCTCTCTCTTCTCCATGTGAGAAAAGAAGAAATTGACTGCAGTGAAGAGGGATTTTACAAGAACTAGAACCTGTTGGTGTTCTGATGTTAAATTTCTCTTTCCCTATTTGCAGTTACTTGAATAATGAAATATCCTTTTCTGGGAAAAAAAAAATTTCCTTTCCATTATTGTGAGGAATGATTTTTTTCCATACTGAATATGTATTAACATTGGGTTACAAGGGTATAAATGTTTAGGTGTATAATTAGACCCAAAAATATTTCTCTATATATGTGTAGGCAACTTAGTGAATCCACCACCAGGGTTCCTGTGTCACCACGCCAAATGAAATTTTCCATTTATCTCCATTTCTTCCTACTGTGACCCATCCCTGCCCTTCCACCTTTTTTTCTGATAACCATTATAGCTTTCAGAGTCTGTCAGTTTGGTTATTTTTAATATTGATTTTGCTAGGAGGGGAAGGGAAGGGAGCAGAAGGGAAAGAAAGTCCTATATAATTTCACTAAAAAAAAAAAAAAATAGAGTCAGTAACTGGTGGGAAGGCTATAGGTTTTCACCTTAGAATGATCCCTGTACTCACTGCAAATCTGTTAAGTTGAAAGACTGGCCCTGGTTAGAACCTGAAAAACTGTTAGAGTCTTCTTTTCTTTTTTAATTTTTATTTATAAAAAGGAAACATTGACAAAAAACACAGGATAAGAGGGGTATAACTCCACACAATTCCCACCACCAGAACTTCGTATCCCGTCACCTCACCTCCCCTGATAGCTATCCTATTCTTTATCTCTCTGGGAGTGGTTCTTCTTTTCTTTCTCCTCTATGCTCATAGCCACATCCTTTGTAATAGTCAAATATGGATTAACCTAAATGCCCATCTGGATAAGGAACCTATAGGACAGATTCTTATTGGAATTTTCCATAAAAGTGACATGGCCTTTAAGGAAAGTATGGGTGGACCTAAAAATGACTAGGCTAAGTAAAATAAGAACTGAAAGTCATCCTTGCAATTGGGTTTGTTTCATCAAAGATGCCCTTGAGGTTTAGGTGGGAGAGTGTTCCACCAATATTTTCCTCTAAGTATTTGATAGTTTCCAGCCTGACATCCAGGTCCTTGATCCATTTGGAATTGATTTTTGTTTCTGGTGAGATAAGGTGGTTCCATTTCATTCTTCCTTATCAAAGATTAGATGTCCATAGGAGTGGGGGTTTAGATCTGGGCTGTCAATTCTGTTCCACTGGTCTGTGTGCCTATTTTTGTTCCAGTACCAGGCTGTTTTGATGATGATGGCCTTATAATATAGTTTGAGATCTAGGAGTGTGATGCCTCCATTTATGTTTATTTTCCTCAAGATGGTTTTGGCAATTCTAGGTGTTTTCTGATTCCAGATAAATGATTGTAGTTTTTGTTCTATTCTCTTAAAGAAGCTTGGTGGAACATTGATGGGTATCGCATTAAATTTGTATATGGCTCAGGGGAGAATATTCATTTTGATGATATTTATTCTTCAGATCCATGAGCATGGGATGTCTTTCAATTTCTTGGTATCAGTTTCTATTTCCATGAATAGTGACTCATAGTTTTCAGTATACAAGTCTTTCATTTCTTTGGTCAGCTTTACTCCTAGGTATTTTATTGATTTTGCTGCAACAGTGAATGGGAGTGATTTCTGGATGTCTTCTTCTTCAGTTTTAGTGTTTGCATAAAGAAATGCCACTGATTTTTGTACATTGATTTTGTATCCTGACACCATGCTATATTGCCTAATAACTTCCAGTAGTTTTCTACTGGGTTCTTCAGGTTTTTCTATGTATACTATCATATCATCAGCAAATAATGAGAGCTTGACTTCTTCCCTTCCAATCTGTATTCCCTTCATTTCTTTCTCAAAAGCCTGCAGGGAACACACTTCATCTGCACTATTCCAGTCTTTAGGTCCCTGGTCGTTCAACAATTTGTTTGGCTTTGTATGTTAACTGTTTTCAGCCAACAGGTTCCGGATGCCAGTACGATGCCGACCAGACTTCTCTGGACAGATGACCCCACCAATGTGTACTGCAGCTCCACTTCCCCAGAGACCCACCCTACTAGGGAAAGAGAGAGGCAGACTGGGAGTATGGATCGACCAGTCAACGCCCATGTTCAGCGGGGAAGCAATTACAGAAGCCAGACCTTCCACCTTCTGCAACCCACAACGACCTTGGGTCCATGTTCCCAGAGAGATAGAGAATGGGAAAGCTATCAGGGGAGGGGATGGGATATGGAGATCGGGTGGTGGGAATTATGTGGAACTGTACCCCTCTTATCCTATGGTTTTGTTAATGTCTCCTTTCTTAAATAAAAATAAAAAATAAAAAAAGAACTGAAAGTCAAATACTGTGTGCTCTTACTTATATACAGAAATAGATAACTAAATCAAATTAACTTAAAAAATATTAATAACCAAAGTGGCTCTTGGACTCTGTGATAAACTATGGTGATCACAGGGAACTTGGGGTGAGAGTAGCAGATGTGGATATAAATGGCAATTTGACATTATGGCACAGGAATTTTGGTAGTGATGTCAACGAGTTGTGAGTGCACACACCTACATACAAATACACATACATATATATACCTGTGAAATTGTACTCAAATTTTACAATATGTTAAACATAAAAGTATGTTCAACATCAAAAGTCTAATTTCCACCTATCAACATAAAATCAATTCATTTTGCCTAATTAACCCATCTCCCTTACACCTGCCTTCTGATAAATACTGTTCTGTTCTTGACAGTTTAAGAATTGATTATTTTGTTTCCTTTTCTTAAAAAATTTCTTTATTGGGGGATTTATATTTTATATTCTGCAGTAAATACAATAGTTTGCACATGCATTACATTTCTCAGTTTTCCACATAACAACAAAACCCCACTAGGTCCTCTGTCATCCTTTTCCAGGACCTGTACTCTCCTCCCACCCATCCCAGAGTCTTTTAGTTTGTTGCAATAAACCAACTCCAGTTCAGGTGCTACTTGTGTTTTCTCTTCTTATCTTGTTTTTCAACTTCTGCCTGAGAGTGAGATCATCCCATATTCATCCTTCTGTTTCTGACTTATTTCACTTAGCATGATTTTTTCAAGCTTCATCCAAGATCGGCTGCAAACGGTGAAGTCATCATTTTTGATATCTGAGTGGTATTCCATTGTTTATATATACCACAACTTGCTCAGCCATTCATCTGTTGTTGGACACCTGGGTTGATTCCAGGTTTTGGCTATTACAAATTGCGCTGCTAAAAACTTAGGAATACACAGACCTTTTTTGTTCCTTAGGATATATTCCCAGGAAAGGAAATACAGGACCATAGTGTAGATACAGTTCTAGCCTTCTGAGATTTCTCCAGACTGCTCTCCACAGGGGCTGGACCAATTTACATTCCCACTAGCAGTACAAGAGGGTTCCTTTAACCCCACAACCTCTCCAGCATTTGTTGCTGTTACCTTTTCTGATGTATGACATTCTTACAGGGGTGAAGTTGTCTTAATTTACAATTCACTGACAATCAAAGACTTGGAGCATTTTTTCATGTGTTCCTCAACCTTTTGGATCTCTTCTGTGGTGAATATTCTGTCCACATCCTCTCCCCATTTTTGGATGGGGTTGTTTGTTTTCTTGTTGTTGAGTTTGGCAAACTCTTTATATATTTTGGATATTATCCTCTTGTATAATGTATGACATGTAAAGATCTTCTCCCATTCTGTAAGGGGTCTATTGGTTTGGGTAGTGGTTTCTTTTGCTGTGCAGCAGCTTTTTAATTTGGTGTTGTCCCATAGGTTTAGACTTGCCTTAGTTTTCTTTGTAACTGGATTCGTTTCATTGAAGATGTCTTTAAAATTTATGTGGAAAAGAGTTCTGCCAATATTTTCCTCTAAGTATCTGACAGTTTGTGGTATAACAGCCAAATCCTTGATCCACTTGGAATTTACTTTTGTATGTGGTGAAATAGAATGGTTCGTTTTCATTCTTCTGCATGTTTCAACCCATTTTTCCAACACCATTTGTTGAAGAGACTGTGTTTTCCCCATTTAATAGTCTGGGCACCTTTGTCGAAGATTAGATGTCCATAAGTGTGGGGGCTTACTTGTGGGCTCTCAATTTTATTCCACTGGTCAGTGTGTCTATTCATGTTCCAGTACCAAGCATTTTTGGTTACAATGGCCCTATAATACAATTTGAGATCTGGGAGTGTGATGCCTCCAGTTCTGTTCTTTCTTCTTAAGATTGTTTTGGCAATTCTAGGTCTTTTATTTTATTCTCCTAAAAATGTGCATGGGATCTGGATGGGTATAGCATTAAATTTGTAGATGGCTCTGGGTAGTATATTCATTTTGATGATGTTAATTCTTCCAACCCATGAACATGGAATATCTTTCCACTTCTTTGTGTCCTTTTCAATTTCCTTGAGTAGTGACTCATAATTTTCAGTATACAATTCTTTCACTTCTTTGGTTAGGTTTGTTTCTAGATATTTTATTGTTTTTGTTGCTATAGTAAAAGGAATTGATTTCTGGATTTCAATTTCTTCTAACTTAGTGTTTGCATAGATGAATGCCACTGACTTTTGAATGTTGATTTTGTAGCCTGACACCTTACTGTATTGCCTGATGATTTCCAACAACTTCTTTCTGGATTCTTTAGGTTTTTCTGTGTATACTATCATGTTGTCTGGAAATAGGGAGAGTTTGACTTCTCTTCCAATCTGTATGCCTTGAATTCCTTGCTCCTGCCTGATTGTAATGGTAAAAACTTCCAACACTATGTTGAATAATAATGGTGATAGTGGGCAGCCCTGTCTAGTACCTGTTTTGTTATAGTTTTAGCTTGTTCACTTAGTTGTTTTCTTTGTTGGGAACATGTGTAAACCTGATAGAGCTTAGGGAGAACCACCCCCATCTTTGGATGGAGGTCTGAGACGATAACCTCTTGGTAAGTCTCTCTCAACCGAGGTGAGCATAAGGGGGGAAACTCAGACTTGGTTCTTTCCTTCTTGACTCTCAGGCCCACAGAAACCCCAGTACTTCCCTCCATTAACTGCAGGCCACATGGCCACAGATTCTCTTATTGAAAGTCACCTTCTGATCACAGAAGACCACACCTTATCACACACTTCATCACACACCTCAGACCCCAGACAAGAGAAATTCCAAACTATATGGCCTTTTGATATTCATCTTCTCTCTGTCTCACCCTACAGGTTTAGCCCCTATGCTTCTCTCAAATACCTTTGGATAATTAAGTTGCTTGCGTCATGGAGAATAACTGTCTTGTATCTCATCAATTCCTGTCATAACAGCCCCCTACCTTAGGGGCATGCTGACTGTTAAGAGACCTGTAATTTCTGTCATATTTCAACAATAATTACCTCCATTACTTTTCTATTTAACTCATGTCCACTTTGCTAATAAATGGACTCTAGGATTCTGGGATTCTAGGACTCAGAGTCTAGGCACACTAAGAGTCCCCTGGTAATCACCAAAATATATAAAGAGCTCAGCAAACTTAGCCGCAAAAAAGCAAATGACCCCATCCAAAAATGGGCAGAGGAAATGAACAAAACATTCACCACAAAAGGCTAACAAACATGAAAAAATGCTCTAGGTCACTGATTGTCAGAGAAATGCAAATTAAGACAACACTAAGATACCACCTCACTCCTGTAAGAATGGCATACATCAAAAAGGACAGCAGCAACAAATGCTGGAGAGGATGTGGGGACAGAGGAACCCTTTTACATTGCTGGTGGGAATGTAAATTGGTACAGCCTCTGTGGAGAGCAGTCTGGAAAACTCTCAGAAGGCTAGACATGGACCTTCCATATGATCCAGTAATTCCTCTCCTGGGGTTATACCCCAAGGATTCCATAACACCCAACCAAAAAGAGGTGTGTACTCCTATGTTCATAGCAGCACAATTCATAATAGCTAAAACCTGGAAGCAACCCAGGTGCCCAACAACAGATGAGTGGCTGAGAAAGCTGTGGTATATATACACAATGGAATACTATGCAGCTATCAAGAACAATGAACCCACCTTCTCTGACCCATCTTGGACAGAGCTAGAAGGAATTATGTTAAGTGAACTAAGTCAGAAAGATAAAGATGAGTATGGGATGATCCCACTCATCAACAGAAGCTGACTTAGAAGATCTGAAAGGGAAACTAAAAGCAGGACCTGATCAAACTGTAAGTAGGGCACCAAAGTAAAAACCCAGTGGTGAGGGGTAGACATGCATCTTCCTGGGCCAGTGGGGTGTTGGGTAGTTGCCATCTCCCCCTGGCTTCTTCTTATCCATATGGCTATATAGGGATTTACTGATCCAAAGGTTTGGTCTATTTACATAAATCACTTTTACATAAAGCACTCCAGGGCATTGGTGGTTCAGTTATAGGATTCTCGCCTGTTCCGCCCCCTCCTTGTCACACTCTGATTTTCACCAGTCACTTTTCTCTCCACCCTCTCTATATCACATCCTGTTTCCACCCTACTTGGAGAGTATAAAAACAGCTGCTCTTCTGATTAAAGACACTTGGAAATTGCTTTCCGGCTCCGAGAGTTCCAGAGTGTATCTCCTGCGGAAGTTGGTGCAGCACGCGTTCCTGATCCCTCTCCCACACAGCAGCCTAGATCAGCTCCAGTTGAGTTCTCTCCAACCCAGAGAGCACTAGCTCGGGAAGAAGTACCCTCAGGCTATCCCGGCATCTGGCGCCCGGAACAGGGACCCGTAAGCAGCAGATTTACAAGAAGACATCTTAGATAAGTACACACCTTTTGGGTATCTGCAATATTGTGTTAAGGCACTGTGATTTTTTTTCTTTTTTATTGTTTTCCGGAGATCTTTCCACCATGGAAAATCTTTTCCAAATCCTGCATTCTTTTTCCAGTATACAATTTTTATATATCTGGGACATTTTTCTCGGGGCTTCACCTTATATCCTGTTGATCATCATAGCAGCTTTTAAGGGATATATAGGGCAACCTCTCAAAAGGCTTAAGAAACTAGAGGCTGAGGTCCAAGAGATAAAGGAAGTAATCATAGAACTTAACCAGCACCTTAAAAACAAGAAGAAGCAAAGGCCTGTCGTGATCTTGACCCACCCTAATTCCTCTGCATCTTGCCCTGAGGCCCCTATTTTGGCATCTTGCCCTGAGGCCCCTATTTTGGCAGACACGTGTCCGAATTCTCCTTTGGACTCCACAGCCACTTCTTCGGCCACCCCCATTTTGGCAGAAACGTGTCCGGAACCTCCTGCTGCCTCCACGGCTGCTTCTTCACCCCACCCTGTTTTGATAGACACATGTCCGAATTCTCCTGTAGCCTCCAAAACCACTTCTTCGGCCACTTGTCCAGAAGCTTCCACTTCAGTGACTCCTCCTACCACTACACACTTATCAGAGGAAGTCCACACATTTCCGGTCAATGTTGCCCCCAATAGACAAAAACCTCAGGCCTGGTATCCATATTCCGCCACAGACCTGAAGGAACTACGCCAGGCTATCAAAGATGACGGTGTTCATGCCCCATGGACCAGGTCCATTTTACAAGGCCTGCTTCAGAACCTTAATACCCCTCAAGATTGGAGAGATGTGACTCGTGCTACGCTCCCAGGCCCCCTCTTCCTGCAATGGGAGGCATTCTTTCGCGATGAATGTTTACAACAATCGCGGAAAAATATTCAAAATCAGCCAGAGGGTAATTTTGATGCATTGTTTGGAACAGGCCAATTAGAAACAGGGAGTCAACAGGCGGAAGCCAAGTTTCCAGCGGGGTATTTTGATCAAGTACGCCTGTGTGCATTAAAAGCATGGGAGCGATTAACACCACCCATGGGAGCAGCCTCAGCCCCCATTCTCTCCCTGCAACAAGAACCTGATGAATCCCTCGCTAAATTCATTGCCAGGGTCCAGTCGAGTTTGGAAAGGAAGATTTATAATCCTGACGCTCGTTTTCTCCTTCTGCGATCCATAGTCTGGGATGGAATGCTTCCGCATTTTCGACAGGCCTGTATCACTCTTAAAAACGAACACCCAGATACTTGGATTCTAGCTACACAGGATCTCAGATCAAGCTCTTTTCAAGGACCTATGTTACAGGCCTATGCAGCTACCTTACATAAGCAAAAAGGAGCTTGCTTTCAGTGCGGTCGCCAAGGGCATTGGCGTAACCAATGTCCAGAAAATAGACCGCAACCCCGCCTCCAGTCAGGGCGACCCCACCTCCAGTCAGGGCGACCCCACCTCCAATCAGGGCAACCCCGCCTCCAGACAGGGAATCAGAGACCACGAATGCCTTGTCCCAGATGCCAGAAAGGATTTCACTGGAGGAGAGATTGTTGGTCAAGGTTCCATAGGAACGGCATGCCTCTGTCAAATGTAAACAGGGATTTAAACTAAGTATGGGGCTTCCCTTAGCCCCGCCCCCAAGAGGGAAGGAAGCAGGTCGCCCGCTTGGTGCTGTGCCCTTCTTCCACAAACAGAAGCCCAGCTTGGGACCCAATCCGTCGCTATACCCACCACACCAAGTAACAATAACAGAGGGTGAGCAGAAGGAGGAACCCGCGGTATGTGGGAACTTCCAGCATAGAAATAACCGGCTGGAGCAAGAGAACAGCTTGAATTCAGAGCCTGAGATTTTATGGACCACCCCTGTTTTAGAAAGGGGTCACCCAACTATGACAGTAAAGATTGGTAATATTCCTTTTAAGTGTTTGATTGACACGGGAGCAGATAAGACAATATTAAGACAAGCAGAGGTTCCCCAGAGTTGGGAACTCCTCCCAGGACCATGCTTACATGGTGTTGGAGGATTGACTCAGGCATTCCGCACACGAGATTCCCTTGTGTGGGAAGATCCAGAAGGGACTACCGGACGCTTTCAACCTTTAATAGCTGATATAAGCACCAATTTATTGGGAAGAGACTTGCTGGAATCTTTAGATGTAGTGATATCCTCAGACACCTCTGCAGGACACCACACTCACTCCTGTGAGACTGCTAGACCCAACCAGCACCCCCAATACTAACTGCCACTGTTTGTAACAGAACTCCCCGCTTAGATTGGCTTTCTAATGAGCCTGTCTGGGTGGAACAGTGGCCTTTGCCTAGGGAGAAGCTAGAAATTTTTAAAAAACTCGTCCAAGAGCAGTTATCGTTGGGACACATTCGTCATTCTCGGAGCCCATGGAATACTCCAGTCTTTGTAATTAAAAAGCGCTCAGGAAAATGGCGCCTCCTCCAAGATCTTCGTGCAGTTAATAAAACCATGCAGGTTTGGGGCTCCCCCCAAAGGGGTTTGCCTCTTGCTTCCGCAATTCCCACAGGAATTCCAATCATAGCTATTGATATACAGGATTGTTTTTTCTCTATTCCCTTACACCCACAAGATTGTAAACGTTTTGCTTTCTCTGTTCCTTCTATTAATAATGCCAGCCCTGCCGATAGATTTGAATGGGTGGTACTGCCCCAGGGCATGGCTAATAGTCCTACTATTTGTCAAGAGGTTGTTAAATCTGCCCTTTTCCCATATATTCATAAGGGCCTTAAGGTTTTCCATTATATGGATGACGTGTTAATATGGGGAGAATTAGATACAGATCTCTCCGCCCTACGTGATTTTCTAATCCCTGCCTTAAAGAGAAGTGGACTTAATGTAGCTCCTGAGAAGATACAGCTAATCCCTCCAATATCTTTCTTAGGCTCAGAGATTTCCCTAACGCAGATTCGTCCTTTAAAACCTTGTGTTACTTTTCCTTCTAATCTCACTCTTGCTTCTTTACAAAGTTTTCTTGGAAATTTGAATTGGCTTAGGCAGTATCTTTATCTGCCTACGAGCTGCCTGCAACCACTGTTCGATCTGTTAAAAGGAAACAAACAGCCCTCCTCAAAGCGTATGTTAACCCCCGAAGCATCCTTGGCTCTGGAAAAAGTTAACCAGGCTCTCCAGGACATGCACCTCGTTCGATTCTCCCCCTCCTCTCCAGTAAATCTTCTAATCTTTAACTCCACCCCCACGGTAGTGGGGGCATTGTGGCAGAAACATGGCGTTCTCGAATGGCTTCATACGCCAGTAGGCGGAGCTCCAAGACTCCTTACCGAGATTGATGCCTTAGCATTTATGGTTCGCCAAGGAAGAAACAGATCGGTTCAGGTCTTAGGAAGGGAACCAGATTCAATCATTCTTCCCTTTTCTCTCACTGATACAGAATGGCTCATACGCCACCATTCTCGTTTTGCCATAAGTTTAATGGGTTTTCCAGGACAATTAGATAATCATTTTCCCTCTAATAATTTGATAGCTTCTTTACCTCTGTTGCCTCTACTAGTACCTAAACTTTTCTCTCGAGATCCCATCCCCTCTGCTCCTACAGTGTTCACTGATGGTGGAAAAAAGGGAGCTGCTGCCCTTATATATTATCCAGACCAGCAATACCCCAAACCTCTCTTTACTGAACTTCCTGATAATTCCCCTCAGTACAAAGAACTTTATGCTGTTTTCCTTGCATTAAAAGCTGTACCAGAATCCTTCAACCTTTTTTCTGACAGTGTGTATACTGCTAACTTACTTCCATGGCTTGCTCGATCTTATGTAAGAATTGATGACAACCCACTTTCTCCTCTTTTAATTCAAATTGCCTATATGCTCTGTTCTCGAACCCAACCACTGTATGTTCAGCACCTACGTTCCCACAGCCCTCTTCCTGGTCCCCTGTCCGAAGGGAATGCTGCAGCTGACCGCCTTGCCTCCACAGGAATTCTCCTAGCCTCTGTCTCTAATCCTGCTGACTTTCATTCCCTAACCCATGTTAATCTTAAAGGTCTTTGAGCTCGATTTCCTGATATTCCTCTGCCACAGTTAAAACGTATTCTTGCTACATGTTCCTCCTGTGCAGGTCTAATCAAAACACCTGCTATTCAGACTCTAGGGGTTAATCCTCGAGGTTTAAAAGCCAACGCTCTTTGGCAAATTGATGTTACCCACATACCTAACTTTGGCAAACAAAAATATGTGTTCGTCTCAATTGATACCTTCTCTAAGTTTATGTGGGCTACAGCTCAAACTGGAGAAAACTCAAAAAAGCTTATAAGCCATATGCTCTCCTGTTTTGTTGTAATGGGCTTACCTATTCAACTTAAAACGGATAATGGACCTGCTTTTACCAGCAAACAATTTAAAGATTTTTGTTCCCTCTGGAACATTACTCATACTACAGGCATTCCGTATAATCCACAGGGACAAGGCATTGTTGAGAGGGCCCATCAAACTCTTAAGGCTCAATTAAATAAAGAAAAAGGGGAAATGTACCCCCCTAATATCCAGCTGGCAAAAGCCTTAACTACATTAAATCTCTTTAATATTTACAAAAACTCCGACCAACCTCCAATAATTCTTCATTGGCAAACACCACCCACCCTCCCAGCTATTAAAGTCAAATGGAAAGACCCACTTGATAAAATTTGGAAAGGACCTGACCCCCTGTTGACTATGGGGAGGGGTTTCGCATGTATTTTTCCACAAAATTACTCCAAGCCTGTTTGGGTTCCTGCCCGCCATGTCCGGCAATACCCACATGATGGTGCTGATATCCCTGAAGAACAAGAAACACTGCAAGAAGACTGGCTGCAAGAGGACTGGCTACAGGATGCACCCCAGGATCCATAATACAGCATGGCAGAATCAAAAAAAAAAAAAAAATCTGATTCACAGAACTCTCCCCCCCCCCGAATGAATGTCTTATGCTATGACTGGCCAGTTGTGTTTTGTGAGTGAGTGAGTGAAAAAAAAAAAAAATTGAGTGAGTTGAGTGACCAAAATTTTTGTATGACCCATTGTGCTCAGAGTACTCTGAAAGTTAACTGACTTTATATCAAACGGCTGGATGCAGCCATGGTTTCTGGAGACGTCCAGAAACAGTCCAAAAATTGTTCATTCCCCCTTTTGATTTCTTTTTTAAGTCTTGATATCAATATGAAATGTTTAGTCTTAAACTGTGTGAGTAAAGATGGTTCAACTATGACAGTAGTTCTAAATTCACATTTGAAATGATATATCTTATTTACAAGTTTTTCTCCTCCTGTGTGTTATAAACTATATGTTTAATATGCGTGTTTCAAGTTTGGTAAACATTAACTTGACAGTTAAATCGTAACTTCGAAGTTACATTTTTACGAGAAGAGGTAAAATCAATTCATTTAAGTAACTGAGTGTTTAAGGTAAAACTCTAAATATTCAATGTGACAATTCATCATCTCCTAAGTTAAAATACAAATTCTCTATACAGGACATTTTTGGAGGGCCCCCAAAAATGTCCTGTAAGCTATCTTGTGGAAATTAATCCACAACAAATTTGGCATCAATCTGATATTGTAAATGTACCAAAAAAAAAAAAATTGTCACTAAAATGTGTTAACTCTAGTAACCTGAGTTTGCTTAAAAACCCAATGTAAAAATAGTCAAGAATCAATATATGTAACTTAAACTCGGTATGAAAACTTTGCTATATAAAGACTGCTACATGAGGTCACGTAAGATGACGTTTACACAAAATTATATAAAGATACCTAAACCAGTTATAATCATTGAGTTATCAATTGTAGTAAACTTCTAATTTGTTACAAAGTTTTTTCATAAGTAATTGACTACAGCTATGACAAGCCTTCGCATAAAGAAGCATCTGCTCATATAGAATCCCCAGAAATCCATCTTGGACCCCTGACCTCTGACATCACCCACAATTACAGCCATCCCCAGAAACCCATGATGTGACCTGACACGATCTGGAGAACCTGATTCACAGACTCCGAAGGACAAGACTTTCCTACTGCCTTTCTCTCAACCATCGGTGTCTGCTCTTCCTGCTTCTGTTTCGCCCATCATGTTTTGGCGGTTCCAGGTCACTCTCTACAGAGAAGAAAAGTTCCGGTGGCCGTCCTCCTCCATCAAGATAGACGTGTGGCATTTATTTCCTGGCCATTGACATTGGACTGATGCTTCTATAGAACTTGCTGGACACTCCTTTTATACTCCTGGACTTCTTGAAGAATGACTGTAGCAGGCTGACTCGGGATTTTGCAATGCCAGATCACCCCTCTAGCCCCTCGGCTTATCAGGCCCCCACTCCTCCACCCATCAGGCTCACTCTGTCTCTTGCTACTCTTACTTATCCCTCCCTGTCTTGTGCTAGTTATTTTTGAAGACACTTACACACTATCATTCTGCTTTCTTCCCAACAGGTTTCCGTTCACCCCTACACTGCTATTCCCCTGACAGAGATGAAGCCTTTTACAGACATTGACCCAGTTATATATGGCCATTAAGTAAGAGGAAGATGTTGGGGAATTGTGAGGATATGGTTGAGCTTGGAAGGGCTTGAGCCTGAGGGGTGTGTCAATCCTGTTAGTCTCTCTCTCCACGGAGAGGTTGAGCAAGGAGGGACAGTAGAACCCCAAAAAAGGTGTGCCTCTTATCAGTCTCCCTGCCTCACAAAGTGCCCCACACTCCTGATACTATGGCAAAAAGTTAAAAAGAAAGGGGGAGATGTTGGGTAGTTGCCATCTCCACCTGGCTTCTTCTTATCCATATGGCTATATAGGGATTTACTGATCCAAAGGTTTGGTCTATTTACATAAATCACTTTTACATAAAGCACTCCAGGGCATTGGTGGTTCAGTTATAGGATTCTCGCCTGTTCCGCCCCCTCCTTGTCACACTCTGATTTTCACCAGTCACTTTTCTCTCCACCCTCTCTATATCACATCCTGTTTCCACCCTACTTGGAGAGTATAAAAACAGCTGCTCTTCTGATTAAAGACACTTGGAAATTGCTTTCCGGCTCCGAGAGTTCCAGAGTGTATCTCCTGCGGAAGTTGGTGCAGCACGCGTTCCCTCTCCCACACAGCAGCCTAGATCAGCTCCAGTTGAGTTCTCTCCAACCCAGAGAGCACTAGCTCGGGAAGAAGTACCCTCAGGCTATCCCGGCAGTGGGGGGGTGGGAGTGGGTGGGAGGGATGGGTCACACTCCTTTGGTGGTGGGAATGGTGTTTATGTACACTCCTAGCAAAATGTAGACATATAAATCAGTAGTTAATTAATATGAGAGGGGGAAATCAATTGTATGTCTCAAAGTTTCTCAAAAGACAAACTGAATCTTTTTAATATATAGGCTATGTATTTGATATGCGGACTCTCTCAAAAGCCTAGACCAAGTAGATTAGAAGCATCCAATAGCACAGCTATATACAAGATACTGGGTACTGTACAGCAAACCATAACAAAGGGACTTTTCAAAGTTAACCCAATTAACAAATAATGTGATGATAATATTAACTATCGATTGTCTGTTTGAACCCTAAGACAGCAGGAACCTCACATCTTCACTATAGAGCCCCTACTTCCCCCAGTCCTGGAACCCTTGGATAGGGCCCACTTTCCCGTATGCATCTCCCAATCCAAACCAAATAATATTGCATCCGCCAATCACAACCTAACCAAAGCAACGATTGCCACCTCAACATGCTTCACCTCAGACTGTATCCAGAGACTTCACGTGTGGAATGACAACCCTTCAGCTTCATTACTCGGGTGTGACCTTTCCTTTTATAGTACACTCTAATTTCATCTCAGGTAGTTCACTTTCTAACAAAGTCCCATAACCTAGATATACACCAGTTTCTGTGAGAGAGAGCTTATGTGCAGACGTATCCATAAACTACTGCAAAATATATACCTGAAAGCAGAAGTACACTAGAGTTTGCAGTGAGCACCTCCCTAACACTTCCTCTCCACTATTCCAAGCTTGGGATCCATGATTGCTCAACAAATTGTTTGGCTTCATATGTTAACTCTCTTTTCAATCACCAGGTTCCAGATGCCACCAGGATGCTGGCTAGGCTTCCCTGGATTGAAGACCCCACCAATGTGTCCTGGAGCTCAGCTTCCCCAGAGACACACCCTACTAGGGAAAGAGAGAGGCAGACTGGGAGTATGGACCGACCAGTCAACGCCCATGTTCAGCGGGGAAGCAATTACAGAAGCCAGACCTTCTACCTTCTGCAACCCTCAACAACCCTGGGTCCATGCTCCCAGAGGGCTAGAGAATGGGAAAGCTACCATGGGAGGGGGTGGGTTATGGGGATTGGGTGGTGGGAATTGTGTGGAGTTGTACCCCTCCTACCTTATGTTTTTGTTCACTAATCCTTTCTTAAATAAAAAATTAAAAAAGAAAAAAAAATCAAAAAAAAAAAGAGTCCCCTGGTGTCTTTTACTTCGTGTCACCCCTGTCGTGAGCGAGAAAGAACCAGCCCATTACCTTTCCCCTGGAGACCACCCCGCCGGAGAGAGAGAGAGATACCCCAAAAGTTCTCAGCTCAGCTATTTCAGCTTTCAGCTCTCTAATAACCTTGAGGTAATTAGTGTTTTCTTCCATAGTCTCATTTGTTGTTTTTGCGTTTCTAATGACAATTCTTTCAAACTCTTTACTCACTCCTGTGACTATTTCCATAACAGGCATTTGGATGTTGACCTCACTATTCTATGGTTCAACCTTTTGGGACTTTTAGCTGGACTCTTGTCCTGGTTCATTTCTCTTCTTGTTGGTTTAACCATTTTATATATAATGTTATGAAGTCTTCCTCTCAGTACTTTTCAAATTACTGATCACTCTTGCCTGGATTGACTTGTGTCTTAAATAGGGTAATTAAAGGGTTCACAGTTGTGGAAATTAACAGTTGGCTCAATATTATTTCAGTCCCTGTGTTGGAGCCCAGGCTGTTAAAAGCCTCTTTTGTTCTTTTTCTACCCTGTAAGCTATGGGAGCCCAAGGGCTTTTAAACTATAGGTTTCTTAGCTTAATCACTGACTCCTGACCAAGAGATAAATCAGGGTGTGAGAAAGATAGCACAGTGGTCTTCTTCTAGCGTTTGCCCTTCTTCCATAGCCAGTCAACAGCATCAGGTTGAAAGCTGTCAGGAGCTGCTTGTTGCTGGCTTTGAGAGTGACTGGGATCCATGTGGATTCATATGCAAAGAGACTCTCACACCCCAAGGATCCAAAATTCCAGGCTTAATTCTGTGTCTCTGCCAGCTGGGCAGCACTGCTGGGCCTTGTGAGTTTCTAAACAATCCCTTTTATAGTCCATAGGTTCTGAAGCAATTTATTCACCATGTTCTCATCAGGAAAATAATGTGGAAAGGTTCCCACTATACAGCTCCACTGAGAGGCCACTAAGCTGTGGTTCTTCTCCTGAGTTTCCTGGTCAGTTCTCTGTTCATATGTCAGCACAGGGCCTCCCCCCTGCTGCTCCTTTCTCTGAAGGCAGTAGTAATGGAGACTCACAATTGCATTTGGTGATTCTTAGGGGAGTCCTCTCCTCCCTTCAACAGTCTTTTTGTTGGTAAAACAGACTGGAGGTGGTGCCTCAACTGGTAAACTGCCAGACTAATACCAGCCACTCAATCTATCCTTGGGCTCCTCCCTGTCTATGAGCCACATGTGTTTTCACTCATGGGTGGTTTGGTGGGTTTCTGAAGTCATTCTAGTCCTGCCTTGTTTCGGTCCCAGGTGGTCTCCTTTGGTATTCCTAGTTGACCCAGGAGAAGAAAGGAGAGAAACAGAACTGCTACTGCTCTGTAGCCCCGTCTCTGGAATTCTATTTTGTTTCTTTTTATTAGTTTGACAGAGAATAGTCTATATGAAAAAGCACCAAATAATACTTTCTTTTCTTGTTTCTTTGTTTAACATTTTATTTTTTTACTAACAATTTATTATTTATTTACAAGATTGTAAGGAATATAATTGTAATTTCATAAAGTTCCCACTACCAGAGTTCTGTATTCCTTCCCCTCCACTGGAAACATCTCTATTGTTTATAGTTCTGGGAGTATGTGCCAAAATTCTTTTGGGGATGCACAAAGTGGGAGTTCTGACATCTGTAATTGCTTCTCCACTGGGCATGGGTATTGGAAGGTCAATCCTTACACCTATCTTATTTCTATTTTTCCCTAGTGAGGTAGGGATCTGGAGACGTGAGGTTCCAGGAAGCACTGATGTCATCTACCCAGGGAAGTCAGGATGGAATCATAGTAGCATCTGGAACTTAGTCACTAAAATGCAGTAAGAGGAAAAGCAGGACAAAATGTTTAATAAACAGGAACCCAAAGGTAAGAATAGAGCAGATGATAGTATGGACCTTTGGATAAAAGAAAACTAGGAAGTCTATTTTAGGAATGTTCCTAAGAACATGTGTATTAATTTTTGCTTGAGCTTGATAGCTAACATGGGGGTGAACAAGAAAATGTTTGGGAAAATGGTGTCAGAGTTCAAAGTAGAAATAAGAAACAGGATTAGGGTAGAGAGCTGCTCATAAACTTGAAGAAGATATATAAATACAATTCACTATTTACCACAACAATCTAACCTAGGGCCCATAACCATTCATATTTAGCACAGAAGCCTGTACACCCTATGAGTCCTTGTCAGACTGAGCTCACAGTTTATAGTCATAGCTGGAAAAATTCTAGGCTGTGCTCATTTCAGAGCCAGTCTTCCTCAAGTGGCAGAGTAGTATTACCCAGCCTCCATTTGGAGAGTGGGACAGTCCTTACCATTTCTATTTCACAGTAAGGGTACAGTACTAAAGAAGCCCACAGGGGGCCAGGCAGTAGTGTGTTGGGTAGTATGCCAGCTCCCCCTGGCTTCTGCTTAACCATATGCCTATATAGGGATTGATTTGTTCCCATTCAAAGCTTTGGTCTATTTACATAAATCACTTTTACATTTACATAAAGCACCACACTCCCTCCAGGGCATTGGTGATTTAGTGGTAGAATTCTCACCTGCTCCACCCCCTCTCCTTGTCACACCCTGATCCTCTCCTTGTCATACCCTGATCTTCCATCAGTCACTTTTCACTCCACCCTCTCTATGTCACATCCTGTTTCCACCCTACTTGGAGAGTATAAAAACAGCTGCTCTTCTGATTAAAGACACTTGGAAATTGCTTTCCGGCTCCAAGAGTTCCAGAGTGTATCTCCTGAGAAGTTAGTGCGGCATGAGTTCCTGATCCCTCTTCCACGCAGCAGCCTAGATCAGCTCCAGTTGAGTTCTCTCCAACCCAGAGAGCACTAGCACGGGAAGAAGCATCCTCAGGCTATCCTTACATCTGGCGCCTGAACAGGGACACGTAAGCAGCAGATTTACAAGAAGACATCCTAGATAAATACACACCTTTTGGGTATCTGCAGTATTGTGTTAAGGCACTGTGATTTTTTTTCTTTCTTATTGTTTTCCTGAGATCTCTCCACCATGGAAAAATCTTTTCCAAATTCTGCATTCTTTTTCCAGTATACAATTTTTATATATCTGGGACATTTTTCTCGGGCTGCACCTTATATCCTGTTGATCATCATAGCAGGTTTTAAGGGATATATAGGGCAACCTCTCAAAAGGCTTAAGGACCTAGAGGCTGAGGTCCAAGAGATAAAGGAAGTGATCATAGAACTTAACCAGCACCTTAAAAACAAGAAGAAGCAAAGGCCTGTCGTGATCCTGACCCTCGTTTTCTCCTCCTGCGATCCATAGTCTGGGATGGAATGCTTCCACATTTTCAACAGGCCTGTATCACTCTTAAAAACAAACACCCACCCAGATACTTGGATTATAGCTACACAGGATCTCAGATCAAGCTCTTTTCAAGGACCTATGTTACAGGCCTATGCAGCTACCTTACATAAGCAAAAAGGGGCTTGCTTTCAGTGCGGTCGCCAAGGGCATTGGCGTAACCAATGTCCAGAAAATAGACAGCGACCCCGCCTCCAGTCAGGGCGACCCCACCTCCAGTCAGGGCAACCCCACCTCCAGACAGGGAACCAGAGACCACGAATGCCTTGTCCCAGATGCCAGAAAGGATTTCACTTGAGGAGAGATTGTTGGTCAAGGTTCCATAGGAATGGCACGCCTCTGCCAAATGTAAACAGGGATTTAAACTAGATGTGGGGCTTCCCTTAGCCCCGCCCCCAAGAGGGAATGAAGCAGGTCACCCTCTTGGTGCTGTGCCCTTCTTCCACAAACAGAAGCCCAGCTTGGGACCCAATCCATCGCTACACCCACCACGCCAAGTAACAATAACAGAGGGTGAGCAGAAGGAGGAACCCGCGGTATGTGGGAACTTCCAGCATAGAAATAACCGGCTGGAGCAAGAGAACAGCTCGAATTCGGAGTCTGAGATTTTATGGACCACCCCTGTTTTAGAAAGGGGTCACCCAACTATGACAGTAAAGATTGGTAATATTCCTTTTAAGTGTTTGATTGACACAGGAGCAGATAAAACAATATTAAGACAAGCAGAGGTTCCCCAGAGTTGGGAACTCCTCCCAGGACCACGCTTACATGGTGTTGGAGGATTGACTCAGGCATTCCGCACACGAGATTCCCTTGTGTGGGAAGATCCAGAAGGGACTACCGGACGCTTTCAACCTTTAATAGCTGATATAAGCACCAATTTATTGGGAAGAGACTTGCTGGAATCTTTAGATGTAGTGATATCCTCAGACACCTCTGCAGGACACCACACTCACTCCTGTGAGACTGCTAGACCCAACCAGCACCCCCAATACTAACTGCCACTGTTTGTAACAGAACTCCCCGCTTAGATTGGCTTTCTAATGAGCCTGTCTGGGTGGAACAGTGGCCTTTGCCTAGGGAGAAGGTAGAAATTTTAAAAGAACTCGTCCAAGAGCAGTTATCTTTGGGACACATTCGTCATTCTCGGAGCCCATGGAATACTCCAGTCTTTGTGATTAAAAAGCGCTCAGGAAAATGGCGCCTCCTCCAAGATCTTTGTGCATTTAATAAAACCATGCAGGTTTGGGGCTCCCCCCAAAGGGGTTTGCCTCTTGCTTCCACAATTCCCACAGGAATTCCAATCATAGCTATTGATATACAGGATTGTTTTTTCTCTATTCCCTTACACCCACAAGATTGTAAACGTTTTGCTTTCTCTGTTCCTTCTATTAATAATGCCAGCCCTGCCGATAGATTTGAATGGGTGGTACTGCCCCAGGGCATGGCTAATAGTCATACTATTTGTCAAGAGGCTGTTAAATCTGCCATTTTTACATATATTCATAAGGGCCTTAAGGTTTTTCATTATATGGATGACGTGTTAATATGGGGAGAATTAGATACGGATTTCTCTGCCCTACGTGATTTTCTAATCCCTGCCTTAAAGAGAAGAGGACTTAATATAGCTCCTGAGAAGATACAGCTAATCCCTCCAATATCTTTCTTAGGTTCAGAGATTTCCCTAACGCACATTCGTCCTTTAAAACCTTGTGTTACTTTTCCTTCTAATCTCACTCTTGCTTCTTTACAAAGTTTTCTTGGAAATTTGAATTGGCTTAGGCAGTATCTTTATCTGCCTATGAGCTGCCTGCAACTACTGTTCGATCTGTTAAAAGGAAACAAACAGCCCTCCTCAAAGCGTATGTTAACCCCCAAAGCCTCCTTGGCACTGGAAAAAGTTAACCAGGCTCTCCAGGACATGCACCTCATTCGGTTCTCCCCCTCCTCTCCAGTAAATCTTCTAATATTTAACTCCACCCCCACGGTAGTGGGGGCATTGTGGCAGAAACATGGCATTCCCGAATGGCTTCATACGTCAGTAGGCGGAGCTCCAAGACTCCTTACAGAGATTGATGCCTTAGCATTTATGGTTCGCCAAGGAAGAAACAGATTGGTTCAGGTCTTAGGAAGGGAACCAGATTCAATCATTCTTCCCTTTTCTCTCACAGATACAGAATGGCTCATACGCCACCATTCTCGTTTTGCCATAAGTTTAATGGGTTTTCCAGGACAATTAGATAATCATTTTCCCTCTAATAATTTGATAGCTTCTTTACCTCTGTTGCCTCTACTAGTACCTAAACTTTTCTCTCGAGATCCCATCCCCTCTGCTCCTACAGTGTTCACTGATGGTGGAAAAAAGGGAGCTGCTGCCCTTATATATTATCCAGACCAGCAATACCCCAAACCTCTCTTTACTGAACTTCCTGATAATTCCCCTCAGTACAAAGAACTTTATGCTGTTTTCCTTGCATTAAAAGCTGTACCAGAATCCTTCAACCTTTTTTCTGACAGTGTGTATACTGTTAACTTACTTCCATGGCTTGCTTGATCTTATGTAAGAATTGATGACAACCCACTTTCTCCTCTTTTAATTCAAATTGCCTCTATGCTCTGTTCTCGAACCCAACCACTGTATGTTCAGCACCTATGTTCCCACAGCCCTCTTTCTGGTCCCCTGTCCAAAGGGAATGCTGCAACCGACCACCTTGCCTCCACAGGAATTCTCTTAGCCTCTGTCTCTAATCCTGCTGACTTTCATTCCCTAACCCATGTTAATCTTAAAGGTCTTCGAGCTCGATTTCCTGATATTCCTCTGCCACAGTTAAAACGTATTCTTGCTACATGTTCCTCCTGTGCAGGTCTAATCAAAACACCTGCTATTCAAACTCTGGGGGTTAATCCTCGAGGTTTAGAAGCCAACGCTCTTTGGAAAATTGATGTTACCCACATACCCAACTTTGGCAAACAAAAATATGTGTTCATCTCAATTGATACCTTCTCTAAGTTTATGTGGGCTACAGCTCAGACTGGAGAAAACTCAAAAAAGCTTATAAGCCATATGCTCTCCTGTTTTGTTGTAATGGGCTTACATCTTCAACTTAAAATGGATAATGGACCTGCTTTTACCAGCAAACAATTTAAAGATTTTTGTTCCCTCTGGAACATTACTCGTACTACAGGCATTCCATATAATCCACAGGGACAAGGCATTGTTGAGAGGGCCCATCAAACTCTTAAGGCTCAATTAAATAAATAAAAAGGGGAAATGTACCCCCCAATATCCAGCTGGCAAAAGCCTTACCTACATTAAATCTCTTTAATATTTACAAAAACTCAGACCAACCTCCTATTATTCTTCATTGGCAAACACCACCCACCCTCCCAGCTATTAAAGTCAAATGGAAAGACCCACTTGATAAAATTTGGAAAGGACCTGACCCCCTGTTGACTATGGGGAGGGGTTTCGCATGCATTTTTCCACAAAATTACTCCAAGCCTGTTTGAGTTCCTGCCCACCATGTCCAGCAATACCCACATGATGGCGCTGATATCCCTGAAGAACAAGAAACACTGCAAGAAGACTGGCTGCAAGAGGACTGGCTACAGGATGCACCCCAGGATCCATAATACAGCTTGGCAGAATAAAAAAAAAATCTGATTCACAGAACTCTTCCTCCCCCCCCGCCCCGAATGTCTTATGCTATGACTGGCCAGTTGAGTTTTGTGAGTGAGTGAGTGAGTGAGTGAGAAAAAAAATATTTGAGTGAGTTGAGTGACCAAATTTTTGTACGACCCTTTGTGCTCAGAGTACTCTGAAAGTTAACTGACTTTATATAAAACGGCTGGACGCAGCCATGGTTTCTGGAGACATCCAGAAACAGTCCAAAAATCGTTCATTCCTCTTTTTGATTTCTTTTTTAAGTCTTTATATAAATATGAAATGTTTAGTCTTAAACTGTGTGAGTAAAGATGGTTCAACTATGACAGTAGATCTAAATTCGCATTTGAAATGATATGTCTTATTTACAAGTTTTTCTCCTCCTGTGTGTTATAAACTATATGTTTAATATGCGTGTTTCAAGTTTGGTAAACATTAACTTAATGGTTAAAGTGTAACTTTGAAGCTACATTCTTACCAGGAGAGGTAAAATCAATTCATTAAAGTAACTGAGTGTTTAAGGTAAAACTCTAAATATTCAATGTGACAATTCATCATCTCCTAAGTTAAAATACAATCCTCTATACAGGACATTTTTGGAAGGCCCCCCAAAATGTCCTGTAAACTATCTTGTGGAAATTAATCCACAACAAATTTGGCATCAGTCTGATATTGTAAATGTACCAAAAAAAATTGTCACTAAAATGTGTTAACTCTAGTAACCTGAGTTTGCTTAAAAACCCAATGTAAAAATAGTTAAGAATCAATATATGTGACTTAAATTCGGTATGAAAATTTTGCTATATAGAGACTGCTACATGAGGTCACTTAAGATGACCTTTACACGAAATTATAAAGATACCTAAACCAATTATAATCATTGAGTTATCAATTGTAGTAAAATTCTAATTTGTTACAAAGTTTTTTCATAAGTAATTGACTACAGCTATGACAAGCCTTCGCATAAAGAAGCATCTGCTCATATAGAATCCCCAGAAATCCATCTTGGACCCCTGACCTCTGACATCACCCACAATTACAGCCATCCCCCGAAACCCATGATGTGACCTGACACGATCTGGAGAACCTGATTCACAGACTCCAAAGGACAAGACTTTCCTACTGCCTTTTTCTCAACCATCGGTGTCTGCTCTTACTGCTTCTGTTTCGCCCATCATGTTTTGGCGGTTCCAGGTCACTCTCTACAGAGAAGAAAAGTTCCAGTGGCTGTCCTCCTCCATCAAGATAGACGTGTGGCATTTAATTCCTGGCTGTTGACATCGGACTGATGCTTCTATAGAACTTGCTGGACATTCCCTTTATACTGCTGGACTTCTTGAAGAATGACTGTAGCAGTTCATAGAACTTTCTGCCAGCTGACTCAGGATTTTGCAATGCCAGATCACCCCTCTAGCCCCTCGGCTTATCAGGCCCCCACTCCTCCACCCATCAGGTTCACTCTGTCTCTTGCTACTCTTACTTATCCCTCCCTGTCTTATGCTAGTTCTTTTTGAAGACACTTGTACACTATCATTCTGCTTTCTTCCCAACAGGTTTCTGTTCACCCCTACACTGCTATTCCCCTGACAGAGATGAAGCCTTTTACAGACATTGACCTAGTTATATATGGCCATTAAGTAAGAGGGAGATGTTGGGGAATTGTGAGATTATGGTTGAGCTTGGAAGGGCTTGAGCCTGAGGGGTGTGTCAATCTTGTTAGTCTCTCTCTCTACGAAGAGGCTGAGCAAGGAGGGACAGTAGAACCCCAAAAAGTGTGCCTCTTATCAGTCTCCCTGCCTCACAAAGTGCCCCGCACTCCTGATACTATGGCAAATAGTTAAAAAGAAAGGGGGAGATGTTGGGTAGTATGCCTGCTCCCCCTGGCTTCTGCTTAACCATATGCCTATATAGGGATTGATTTGTTCCCATTCAAAGCTTTAGTCTATTTACATAAATCACTTTTACATTTACATAAAGCACCACACTCCCTCCAGGGCATTGGTGGAGTCGGGCTAGGGAGTTGGGCTGTAGCGCAGTGGGTTAAGTGTAGGTGGCGCAAAGCACAAGGACCGGCATAAGGATCCCAGTTCGAACCCTGGCTCCCCACCTCCAGGGGAGTCATTTCACAGGCGGTGAAGCAGGTCTGCCAGTGTCTATCTTTCTCTCCTCCTCTCTGTCTTCCCCTCCTCTTTCCATTTCTCTCTGTCCTATCCAACAACAACAACAACAATAATAACTACAACAATAAAACAAGAAGGGCAACAAAAGGGAATAAATAAATAAAATAAATATTTAAAAAAAAAAAACAGCTGCTCTTCTGATTAAAGACACTTGGAAATTGCTTTCCAGCTCCAAGAGTTCCAGAGTGTGTCTCCTGCGAAGTTAGTGCGGCATGAGTTCCTGATCCCTCTCCCACGCAGCAGCTTAGATCAGCTCCAGTTGAGTTCTCTCCAACCCAGAGAGCACTAGCTCGGGAAGAAGCACCCTCAGGCTATCCCGGCAGTAGTGCAGTAGGTTAAGTGCAAAGTGCAAGGACCAGCATAAGGATCCCGGTTCAAGTCCCCGGCTCCCCACTTTCAAGGAGGGTTGCTTCACAAATGGTGAGGCAGGTCTAAAGGTGTCTATCTTTGTCCTCCCCATCTCTCTCGATTTCTCTCTTTTCTATCCAGCAACAATAACAACAAAAACAACAAGGGCAACAACAAGGGTAACAAAAATGGGAAAAATGAACTCCATGAGTAGACAATTTGTGGTGCAGGCATGAAGCCCTGGTAAGCCTGGAGGAAAAAAAAAAGCCTGCAAAAGGGCTTATAATGACATTCCCAATGGGTGTGACCAGTGATGGCAAAGAGAGGGATCTATTAGAGATCTAAGCCCATATTATCTATGGGGGAATTCAAGGATTTCCTGTCTAGGACCCCAGGTTATGGGATGGATTTACAGTGGCCAAAAAGGCCGTCATGAAGTGAGCCAGTCTTTCACCCATATGCAGCTTTTATAGTCACTTCTTTACCTGACAAGCTTAGACTTTCTTCCAGTTGTTAAAGCTTTAAGTGTCCTTTGTTTTATCCAAAGCAATATTAGGTTTATGGGATCTGGCCTCAAGTTAGAGAGGAAACAGACCTAGGATTTTAGTGGGGTCTTAGATAACCTCAAGTTTTTTTTGTTTTTGTTTTTTGCATTTACATGCTAAACAATAATGTCTGATGAGATTATAAAAAAAAGAACATATATGTGCTATTGGTAAATAGGTCCATCCTCTATGGAAGCATTATAGATGGGCCAGGTGGTGGCACACCTGGTTGATCACACACGTTGCAATGGACAAGGACCCAGGTTCAAGCCCTTGGTCCCCAGCTGCAGGGGGAAAGCTTTGCAAGTGGTGAAGCAGGGCTGCAGGTGTCTCACTATAACTCTCCCTCTCTATTTCCCTCTACCCTCTCAATTTCTGCCAGTCTCTGTCCAATAAAGATAATAAAAATTTAATAAAGAAAGCATTATAGAAAATTCTAAAAGAGAGAGAGAGAGAATTCTAAGCACTGGTAACTAATCAAAGAAAACAAAAACAGGGAGGGTCAAAATAATCAAATAAGGAGAACCTGCTGTGCCTCCTCCAGACATCACCACAGACGCACAGAAGTTTGTATAATGAAAACAGTCCAAGATCCTGAACGAAGAAACTTCACATCAGTAGACGTAGGAGATCAGCCAGGAGACTTGGCAATGGTTTAACATAGCACACCCCAGCTCAGCATAGTTGGTCCTAGAGGGTGGAGATCTCTGGGGAGGGGAACTTTGTCCTGGGAAATATGAAGGTTTACACCAGTTGCTAAGCACCATCATCCTGCAAATTTATTCTTATAATGCTGAGAGAGGGTATGATAGTTCTTGGGTATGAACTGAGGGTAGAGTGGACAGTAAAAGACATCTACATCACATCTTCAACTACTTAATTTTTCATACAATTAGGATGAACAGAAACTATATATACTCAAATGTATCTGGAAAAGGATTTTGTATGTTTCAACTCATACATGACCTACCAAATTACAGTCTTTGGTAGTGATTGTTATTTTTATTTATCTTCTGTGAATTTACTCAGATTAGTATTGAATCTATTATATAACCCCTCTTCCCAAGGTGAGCACCATAATTTATAACAAAAGATGTGAAAAAATGATTAAAATTTAGTAAGCTATATCTCTAGTAAAAACATTATTTCAGCTATCTGGATTATTTTTACAGTGCATGCCAAAGTTAGTTTTGACAAGTCAGACAAGTTTTTCCTAGAGATTGGTCTTTCATTCAGCACCCACTATGTTGTAATATAAAATCTGTTTTAAGTAAATGGTATTGTGGTTTCCAAAATACTATATGATTTCTTGTTTATATAACAAAATCTATATGCAATGAGCTTTATCTCTAGGCCTCAAATATCAAAGTTTTAAACAAAAATATTTGTTTTTCTCATTTATAAAAACTATATGATTTCTTTCACTTTAATTTAGATAAAATTTCCTATTTTCCTATTTAGCCTGCTGAGTTAACTATTATAATGCTGATAAAGATGATTGTGCACCAAAATGAAATTATACACTGATAAAACAAGATATTTTTAGGGTCGGGTGGTGGCGCACCTGGTTGAGCACATGCATTACATTGTGCAAGGACACGGGGTCGAGCCCCAGGTCCCCACCTGCAGGAGGAAAGCTTTACGAGTGGTGAAGCAGGGCTGCAGGTGTCTCTCTGTCTCTCTCCCTCTTTATCACCCCCTCCCTCTTGACTTCTGGCTGTCTCCAATAAATGAAGATAATTAAAAAATTAAAAAACAAGATATTTTTAGATCAGTGGCTATCACTAAAAGACATATGTTGTTCATTTATAGCCCTGAGGAAAGACACACATATAATGATGTGCAGAATCAAAGAAATATGTTGATAGAAGTGGTTGATACAAAGGTTGAATAATTGAACAACTTGTCACAGTAATAATACAGAGCTTTTGTAATCTTTTCTCTCTTTTTTTCTCATAATAACAAAGGCT
Organism: Erinaceus europaeus; assembly: GCF_950295315.1. Taxonomy (NCBI): domain Eukaryota; kingdom Metazoa; phylum Chordata; class Mammalia; order Eulipotyphla; family Erinaceidae; genus Erinaceus; species Erinaceus europaeus. Next base: position 52,878,319 of record NC_080165.1, read on the forward strand.
TCAGGATGTGTATAGATTTCTGAGGAAGTCCCATGCTACCCTGACTAAGCTTAGATTAGAGATAAAGCAATTTGGACTAAAGCGATAGCTCATCAGGTAAAAATTCTTGCTATACCTGAGACCCATGCTTGATCTTGTAGGGCTCTGAAGTAGCTTTGGTGCTGTGTTCCTTCTTTCTCTTTGTCTCTGCTATCCTACCTAAAAAAAAAAACTAGCTTGGAGTGATAGGACTCCATCAACAAAATTTAAAAAAATGTAACAACATAAGCAAAAGATATAAAAGAAAAATGAAATTTCTCTTTAATTTTCAGCAAACACATTCTTGTCATTTATCATAGTCATCTTTCTACTTTTTAAACAAATCTCAAGATCATACACTTTAGTATAAGTTTTAGTTTGCTATGGAATAAGAAATTACATTTGATTATTTTAAATTTTTGTTTAAAAATATAGAAAAAATGCATTATTTTATTAAAAACTACTCATGACTTATTTTTAGATGTCTGCTTCATGTTTCAAGGACAGAATATTTTGCTTCCTGTTAAAAGAACAGGTAATAACTGTCAAAATTAACCCAAAATATTTGAAAGCTAGAGGAATGACCGCAGTTGGCAACAGATATTTTGTTAATGACTTTTTGATGGCTGCATTTTCCCTAAGTCATGTTCCAACCTTCATTTTGTTCTCTACCCAGTAGTCTCTTTAGTGCTCCCTTAACATCTTTATTTCTTAGGGTATAAATGAGTGGATTGAGCATGGGAGTTATAAGTCCATAGAAGAGTGCAAGAAGCCTGCCCTTCAGTTTGGCTGAGTTGCTCTTGGGTGCCATATATGCATAGCCACTAATGGCTGAGCCATAGAACATAATGACCACCAACAGATGAGATCCACATGTGTTGAAGGCCTTCTTGCGACTCTCTGAAGATTGGATCCTTACTACTGCTCTGACAATGTTGAAGTATGAGAATAGAATCAATCCAACTGGGATAACTTTTATTACCACCACAGCTGCATACATCTCTACTTCATTAATCCATGTATCAATACAGGATAATTGAAGCATGGCAGGTACTTCACAGAAGAAATTCTCCACTCGGTAATGACCACAGCGAGGTAACAAGAAAGTCAATACTGTTTGCACCAAGGAGTTGCTGAAACCTGTTACCCAAGTCACAGCTGCCAGTTGTTGACATAGCCTAGAATGCATAATCACTGTGTAATGGAGAGGCTTGCAGATAGCTACATATCGGTCAAAGGCCATTACTGAGAGAAGCACACATTCTGTGGATCCTAAACCAAGGAAGATAAAAAGTTGAACTATGCATCCTATGTAGCTGATGTTTCTCCTATGGCTCTGTATATTGACCAACATCTGGGGGACAGTAGAGGTAGTATAGCAGAGATCCAGAAAAGAAAGATTTGCCAAGAAGAAGTACATGGGAGTGTGGAGTCTGGGGTCAAGCCGTGACAAGATAATGATGGCTGAATTCCCAAGGAGAGTCATCAAGTAGAAGATGGAGATGGCCACAAAAAGAGCCATTTCTAATCTGGGCCATTCAGAGAAACCCACTAAAACAAAGCCATTCAGTTGATGAAAGGTATTATTGAATCTTCTCATTGCTGTGGCAATATTCAAGGGAAAAAGCAGGCAGAGTTTTGGGAACCTGATTATCCTATGTTTCAAATTAAGCACTGAGCCGTGAACCTGCATGAAACAGAGGATATATGCTGAAACAAGTAAAATTATTAGTATATTTCTACTATTTTCTCAGTAGAAAAAAACAATAAAAATTATGTGTCTGTATTATAATAACCATGTTTAAATACACAGATTTCTTTAGTAAACAGTTTCATAAATACAGTTATTATAAAAGTAAAGACATATTAAGTGTCCACTGAAGGGAAAAGGGCACTGTGGTAGGAGAGATAGCATAGTGATTATACAAAAAGACTTTCACACCTGAGGCTCCAAAATCCTGTACACCATCATAAGCCAGATCTGAGTAGTGTCCTGGTATGAATATATATATATATAAAATATATACATTTTAAGTCCACCAGGAGCAGTGGAAACTTGCAGGGGGGGAAAAAAGAGTGAAGAGCTTGCACATGTGTGATTTCATTTCCTGGGCCACCCTATCATTCAAATAGAAAGACTGAGATGAGAGAGAGAAGTAACCACAGAGCTGGGGCCAGGTGGTGGTGCAGCTGGTTAAGTGCACGTATTACCATGCATGAAGAACCATGTTCAAGCCTCCACTCTCCACCTAACAGGAGGAAAACTTCACGAATGGTGAAACAGTGCTGCAAGAGTTTCTCTGTTTCTCTCTATCTCCCCTCCCCCTCCGTTTCTATCTGTTCTATCAAATAGTTAAAAAATTAATAAAGATCATAAAAATAAATGCTGAAAAGAAGGATATCACAGAGCTGTATCTTTCCCTGGTGCCATTGTACTTCTTCCTTCCTATATGCTGCCAGGACTCAACTCTCGCATAATAAGGCATGCAACCTACCCAGTCAATAATTTCTGTGCCCACCTAGTTAAGTTATTTAAAGAGGCAATTAATTATAAAGCAGACTGTATATGTTCAATTTATATAATACTAGTTTCTTGAACTTGAATAATTGGTTCAAGTAAATTTCACATGGGGACTGTATAGAGGTTTAATTAGTTGATAAAAAAAATCTTAAAAATTAATTAATACCCATCAGCTGGGGCCCTGATTGGGGAATCCTGATATTTCCAAACAGACATGATGGACCTAGACCTCGAATAAATCCTTCTCTCCATTGTTACTGGTCATTTCTATCAGGAACAAAACAATAGACCCCTTTGTGGGTCCCCATAGGACCTTGACCTCAACTTGGATCAACAATGATAGAGAATGTTCCATCCTCCCAAAGGGAGGCTGGACAATATACTCTTTGCTATACCTGAGGAAGCTGGGTCCTTATATTGGGGCAGCTTGGAACGTTCCTACATATGACCACAGAATGTGAGCTCAGATCTACAGGGATGCAGAGGTCACATAGACTCCTAAGCTGAATATGGGCCCCAGATCACATCAAATCGATGGGGTTTACAATCAACAATATTTATACACCTTTCCCATATTTGGGAGCTACTATCTTCCCTGATCCAGCTTTCTGGTCCTTTTTCCAGCCATGACATCATCTCCCCAGACAATAATTAGGATCCTCCTGTATATCAGATTTCAGGTTCAGGGAAAAACAAACAAATAAACAAACAAACAAAAACTAGTATAGCCACAGGCCCTTTGAAATATAACTAAAATATGCCTACTAGCTAGCTACCACCACCCCCCCCCAACTCTTCATGTGCATTATTATAGCCTTTAGGTCCATGATTGGTCAACAATTTGTTTGGCTTGGTATGTTAACCCTCTTTTCAACCACCGGGTTCCAGATGCCAGCATGATGCTGACCAGACTTCCCTGAACAGACAACCCCACCAATGTGTCCTGGAGCTTCTCCCCAGAGCCCTTCCCCACTAGGGAAAGAGACAGACAGGCTGGGAGTATGGATCGACCTGTCAATGCCCATGTTCAGCAGGGAAGCAATTACAGAAGCCAGGCCTTCCACCTTCTGCATCACACAATGACTTTGGGTTTCATACTCCCAGAGGGTTAAAAAATAGGAAAGCTATCAGGGGAGGGGATGGGATACAGAGTTCTGGTGGTGGGAAGTGTGTGAAGTTGTACCCCTCTTATCCTATGGTTTAGTCAATGTTTCCTTTTTATAAATAAAAAATTAAAAAAAAGGAAGCCTCCAGAAGCAGTGGATTTGTGGTGCAGGCACTGAGCCCCAACCATAATAACCCTGAAGGCAATATATATAATTTTGCTATAATATTTAAAAACAATTACACTTTATTTCTAGATAGAATGTACTGGAAAGCCTGGAATTTGAAATGGAATACCCTTTTTTTGCTGCAGAATTGTAGCTGGCAGCTACAACAGAATAACAACAATAATCCCTAAATAATATGTCAATTTACCAAATTACTTAGTTTGAGGAGTGACTACCTTAGTGAGTACAATATTTGCTAGCTTTATAGTATATACTTTTACAAAAAAAAAAATCAAGTACTGTCAGTATACTTACCTTTTGGATGTGGTGCCAGAAATTCCAAGATCTATAAGTGGATAAAAGAAAAAGAATTTAAACCTCTTTAAACAGTTTATATGTCATGATATTTAAAAGATTAAAGCATTATCAAGAAAAAAATCCTTATTTTTCCTAGGAGTGACTATACTCAGATATATTTTAAAAAGGAAAATAGAAAATAAACTATATTTGCAAACATATCCATAACTCTTAATCTTTTCTTTTACTTCATGCTTCTGCTTTATATCTTACTGCTTTTTCAGCTAACAAGTCGCAGATACTACCATGATACCAACCTGACTTCCCTGAGCAGATGACCTCACCAATGTACCCTGGAAGCCCACCTCTCCAGACTTTGCCCCACTAAGGAAAGAGAGAGACAGGCTGGAAGTATGACCTGCCAATGCCATGTCAAGCAGAGAAGCAATTACAGAAGCCAGACCTTCCACCTTCTGTACCCCAGAATGATCCTAGGCATTTGTTCCCAGAGGGATAAAGAGTAGGAAAGCCTCCAGTGGAGGGGATGGATACAGAACTCTGGTGGTGGGAATTGTACTCCTCTCATCCTATTGTCTTGTTGATCATTATTAAATCAATAAAAAAAGATGAACAAATAAAAAATCAATTAATAAAATGGAATCCAAAGCAATAATTTTAAAAAATATATTTATTTATTCCCTCTTGTTGCCCGTGTTTTATTGTTGTAGTTATTACTGTTGTTATTGATGTTGTTGTTGTTGTTGGATAGGACAGAGAAATGGAGAGAGGAGGGGAAGAAAGAGTGGGGGAGAGAAAGATAGACACCTGCAGACCTGCTTCATTGTTTGTAAAGCAACTCCCCTACAGGTGGGGAGCCCGGGGCTCAATCTGTGATCCTTACATGGGTCCTTGCCTTTGCACCACGTGTGCTTAACCAGCTGCTCTACTGTGACTCCCAGCAATAATTTTTATGTGGAAACTTATTTTAATGATTGAATACATTCATAGTATAAATGTGAATAATTGTTTGATGGTAACAGAAGTTGTAACTTTAAATTCTCTGAGTAAATGTATTACATTATCATAATATTATACATATATGTACATACACAGTAACATCTAGGTTCCATTCACATTTAATTCCTCTGATACAAATATGAGAACATTTTAAAAATATGTATTGACAAAAGACAATAAGAACAAGAACATGACTCTGACACATGCAATGCCAGAGACTGAACTCAGGAATTCATGCATACAATCCTGTGCTCTACTCACTGCTAGAGGAGAATAACTTTTTAAAAGGAGAATTCATTCTATAGCATATGAGAATCTCTATGTATTGGAGGTCATTTGGACACTATAAAAAGACTTTCCAGACAGAAACCATTTTAAAGGATTTGGTGACTTCATTTTTATGTTCACTATCTTGTATTAAATTGAATAGGAAGTAGAATTAAGAAATCATATTCACTTCCTATTTAAACAAATACTTTTAAAAGCCTTCAAAACGGCTCTTCCACATGCCTTTTTAATTTAAAATATACTACACTCTAAGCATGTATTGTTTTTTCTTTCTTAGTATAAAATGTCTCTTTCCTTTATCATCAATAGAATAGGATGTGATAGTGAGTAACATGCCTAACTGAACTGGCTCTGTATACAAGTATATATCTTTATGCTCATATATGGCAACTAATAGTATAACATTAAATACTAAGATATTAAATTATGTTCACTAAAATTCTTACAATCCACTTTTAAGCAAATTTTCTGTGTGCCTAGGTGGCTAAAATGAATTTAGTATATCTCTAAATTTAGAGCGAATCCTTTCCAGATTATAAATTATGGGCATTTAAAAATAAAATTACTTAGCAAATAGGGGCTCAATCAATTTATTATTGAAGCCCTTTCCCTACTTTTTAGCAGATTTCTAACCAAATTTATATTGTTTGGGGGAATGCGGTCAGTTCACACTGTAGGAAGATTATCCTGGGGCGAGCAAAACAACTCACCTGGATAGTGTGTCTGCTTTGTCATATATATGACCCAGGTTTGAGTCTGGCCCCCACTGAACTGGAGGCATCTTTGGATCTCTGGAGTGACTTTCCCTCTCTGTCACTTTCCATCTATCTTTCTATCTGAAAAAGTCCACCTCAACTAGTGAAGCCAGGGTGACAACAAGAAAGAGAGAGAATTATCCAGCGTAATTCCCTCATTTCTCCATTAATACTTCAATTAGTAATCCTGAAAAGTTAAAAAAAAAAAGTTGACCAGCGTAAACACAAGTTTTCCTTATTCTCGCTATTGAAGTATTCAAATACCACTTTTTGCTCCTTTTAAATAAGCTTTAGCCTTAATAAAACCATTTTTAGTTCATATAACTTGACTGTCCCTTTCTCACTCTGTGATCTGCAGTATCATTACTCATAAGGTAAACTCCCTACAAGGGCAACAAAAGCAAATATATGGTAAACTCCTTGATTGCATAACAACAGTCATCTGAGCAAAATTTTCTGTCTGTAACATCAAGAAAAGCATAAAGAGTGACTGTAGCTTCTGTTAATTTGAACTAAGATCAACTGTCTTCTGAAAGCAGTGTTGCAGCAGTTTTATTGTCTCTTACCTCTTAATTTTTGCTTAATTTTCCACTTTGTGAGGCAATGGTCTTCTCTCTGTAGTTTCTTCTAAACTCACTCATTTTGTGTCTAAATCCCATTGTAGTGGTGACTGAATCCATCATGTATGTTGTATTTGAAGGAATACAAGGATACTTAGGAACTCCTTGTCTTCTATTCCTCAGGGAATGTAGTGATTTTAGGATGGGTATGCTAGAAATTTTTGACCTTTGGGAACCAATCTCTTAGCTGCAATTAAACAAAACTCATGTAAAAAGGATCTTAGACCATGGGGAAAACATGAAAAATAGTATTATATGTTAGATGCAAAGCAAATAAATATATTATGATTTTGCTTTCTGGAATAATTCCTACAGAATAAAGCCTTCATTGAAAAGCTATGTATTCTCTAGATTATTTCCTACATCTAATATTTACAAATAGCCAAACCCATAGAACAATCTGGATACAACAAGTGGCACTCTATGCTTGAACAGCTGAGAGAATACCAAGCTCATCAGATTAAGAAGGAACTACAAAAGCTGGAAAAGACAAAGAGACTTAATCATGACCTCTTTGTTCATACAACACCATCCCATCACCTAGGGCCCAAGTCAGTGTATCCTAGAATTCTCTTGTAGATACTGCAAAAATTAGTAAAGTAGTAGAACTCTTGAAATATACCTAAAATAGGCTTCCTAGCTTTTTCCAAAATGGAAACCTCGAATTGCACCTGCTATATTCTTACTTTTAGTTTCCTGATTATTAAACAATTTCTCTGCTTTGTATTTTAATGCTTTTTAGTCACCAAGTTGCAGATGCTACCATGACAACAACTTGACTTCCCTGGGCAGACAACCTCACCAATGTGTCCTGGAATCCTACTTCTCCAGAGTCCTGCCCCACTAGGGAAAGACAGAAACAGGCTGGGAGTATGAATTGACCTGTAACACCCATGTCCAGTGGAGGAGCAGTTTCAGAAGCCAGACCCCATAATGGTCCTGGGTCCATACTCCCAGAGGGATAAAGAATAGGAAAGTTTCCAATAGAGAGGCATGGGATGCAGAACTCTGGTGGTGGGAATCGTGTGGAATTGTACCCCTCTTATTCAATGGACTTGTTGATCAGAATTAAATCAACAACAACAAAAAAATCATGCATCCCAAGGAAACTCCTAATATAGATTTCCTAACTTCTTACCACCCTAAAATCACTATTCTCACCTGAACTATTTCTACTTTCTGGTTCCTATTTATTAGAGTTTTCATGCTTGCTTGAAACTTCCTTTTAGACAACAAGATGCAGATGCTACTATGATTCCATCCTTAACTCCTTGTATAGACGATGCCACCAATGTGTTCCGGAACCTCACCTCTCCATACCTCTACCCTACTATTGAAAGAGAAACAGGGTAGGGGTATGAATTGACCTGCCAACACCTCCTACCTTTTATATCCCAAAAAGAACTTTGGTAGTACTAGAAAGGGAGAAATGATAGGGAGAAATGATAACCAGAGAGCTCTAAATTCGAACTCCATCAGTACAGGAGAGAAAAAAAGAAAAAAACATTTGGAAGAAGATAGGTGTAGATGTGACTTGGAAAAGGGAAGATGGGGCCTAGGGAAAAAACAGGCAAACATATAAAAATATAGACAGATAGTTGTAGAAATAATATTTAATTCATATCTTCAACCTTGGAAGAATCACTGTGGCTTCCAATGGAGGGAATGGGGATACAGAACTCTGGTGGTGGGAACGGTGTAGAATTACATCCTGGTTATCTTATAATTTTGTATATCAATATTAAGTCACTAATAGAATTTTTTTTTGAAAAAAGAAAGGCAATACAATATCAGGTGCAGTGAGTCTTGACTAGAACACAGACAAAGTAGGCATACTATACAGAGGAGTAATCTTTCAGTCCCTTAAATTTTGTTTTAAAACAGAGAAATGGAAGTGCTGGGAGAAGAAAATTCTTACACTTAGGTACAGTCTACTAGTGTAAACACAAAATTTCACAGAGTGTCAAAAACTGAAAAAGCTAACCTCCTTTCAATCCTATTTTTCTTGTACTAGAAAACATAATAGCTGAAAAACACATACAAACTTAGACACACATACACACACACACACACACACACACACACACACACACACACTGACCAAATGAATTACACTAAAACTCTCTGGTATTGTGGTATTTTTCACCTCACAGAAACTGGGTTTTCAGTATCTTTCACTAGGCAAGAACATAATAAAACAGCAAATAAAAAAAATCCAGCACTGCTGATAAAAATGTGTACACACTGACTATGGACGATTAAACTATGACTGAATAGATAGTTTCAAAAAAACTCAACATAGAATGTAAAAAAAAAACAAAAAACTCCACTATGTAATTTACTAGCAAATTCAAAAGAGGGTGAGGCTCAGAGTGAGAGTTCAGTATGGATGTGGTGCATTTTCATGTTAGATGCACTTCATGTTATATGTTGACTCCAAGGTAGAATATAAATATTTCAGAAACACAATGCTAGAGTATTTATTTAGTCTAGTGAGTATAATATAGTTTATATACACAGAAGAGAACAATCCACAGATTGATTTCATTTAACAAGGCAATGTTAAGATTTATCTAAGAGAAAAATAAAAACAAACAAAAAAATAACTGCAAGCATTATGAGAACAACATAAATATTTGTACAATGTTGGATAAAATAATTGGCTGACACATTTCAAAGATGTCTTTCTAGACAGATTGTTTTTGAGTTTATTACGTAGGAAAATGAAAGAAAGAAATTTCTTTTAAAATTTTTTTATTATCTTTATTTGATAGAGACAGTCATAAATCAAGAGGGGAGGGGAGATAGAAAAAGAGACACCCAAAAATAAAAAAAATAAAATAAAAAGAAAGAAAAAGAGACACCTGTAGCACTGCTTCACCGCTTCCAAAGTTTTCCCCCTTCAGGTAGGGACTGGAGGCTCAAACATGGTTACTTGTGCATTGTAACATGTGCACCACCACTGAAAGAAAGCAATTTCTATTAATTGCAACATCACTAAATATCTTGTGAGTTTTATTTTGCAGATGTATGTCATATTGTCTCTGAATAATGTCTTCTGGCATCTTTTTCTTTTTTTTCCAGCACTTTTCCATTAATTACACCAGTTAGGCCAGTTAGGCCTTTAGTGCCTTAGAATTTCTCACTCTGCTTTGCTCTGATCTTTCCGTATCAGCCTTTTCAAAGCCCCCTTTACATCTTTGTTTTTCAGAGTGTAAATGAGAGAGTTGAGGGTGGGAGTTACTACAGTATACAGGAGGGTTATGAACTTCCCTTGACTGTGGGCATAGGAGCTATTGGGTTGGATATAGACAGCTGTGATGGTCCCATAGAAGAGAGATACAACCAGCAGGTGGGACCCACAAGTTCCAAGGGCTTTACGCCAGGCTTGAGCTGATCTGATCCTCATTACTGCTTGGGCAATGAACCCATATGAGATCAGGATGAGTCCCAGAGGGAGGAGTAGTAGTATTAAGGATGCCATGAAGAGTTGAACCTCATTGGCATGAATGTCTACACAGGCCAACTTGATCATGGTGGGTACTTCACAGATGAAGTGGTAAATCCTGTGATTCCCACAATGAGGTAGTGATGGTGCCCTGAATCAGGGTGTTTCCCACTCCACTCAACCATGCAATTCCAGACTGGCACAGTTGTGGGTGCATAACTGTGGCATAATGGAGTGGTCGGCAAACAGCAGCATAATGATCAAACGCCATGACAGCTAGAAGAACACACTCAATGGATCCCAGTGCCAGGGATGCATAGAGTTGAATGTTACAACCAACAGGAGTAATAGTCTTGGATGGACCATGGAGGTTCCACAGCAGTTGAGGAACAATGCTGGTGGTAAGGCAGAGGTCAACAAAGGAGAGATTGGTCAGAAAATAATACATGGGTGTGTGGAGCATGGGATCCAGGCAGGAGACTAAGATAATTGCTGTGTTGCCTACCAATGTCAGGAGATAGAAGAGTAACACAGCTACAAAGAGGATCTTCTCAAGCTGAGGTTGGTCAGAAAAGCCTACTAGTATGAAATCACTTGATAAACTCTCATTCATCATTGTCATCACCCTACTCATGAAAAGGAGAAAAACACATATAAAGATATACATGCTAGTTAGTGAGTAATAATAAATAAGAAACACAGTTGAGAGGAGTTAATCTTGAATACGGGTTATGATTGTTGTGCATGTTGGATGTGTGTGGTTAGAGAACATATCTCTAAGAAGAAATTAAAACTATGATGAAATTACATATAATGTTAAAATGTATGGTACCATTAAATAGACCATATGAGGAGTGATTGCTCTATTATACCAAATTTCCCCCCCTTTTTTTTTCTTTCTGAAGATCTACCCTATTCCTGAGAATATCTTGTATGATTGTAAACAATGGAAAAAAATAAAGGTGTGATCCAATGAACAAAATCTTTTTAGTCATTCTATCAATTATTAACAATAGGGGGCCCAGCACAGTGGGTTAAGCACACATGGCTCAAAGTGCAAGGACTGGCATACTGATTCCTTTTGGAGCCCCTGGCTCCCCACCTGCAGGGGGGTCACTTCACTGGCAGTGAATTAAGTCTGCAGGTGTGTATCTTTCTCTCTCCTTCTCTGTCTTCCCCTTCTCTCTTACTGTCCAATCCAACAACAACAACAACAGTGGCAACAGCAACAAGGGCAACAAAATGGGGGGAAAATCATTAAGTTGAGCGTCGGGCAGCCCCCCTACTCTGCTCCATCACTGATACTGTGGTCTATTTACATAATCATTGTTTTGCCTGAGACCCACCCTGCATGCAGGGTATTAATTAATCCCACCAGTTAAAACCTTCACAACAGTTGCTATGGAAGCTTTCTACCTTTGCGCTCTTTCCTTTTCTCCATCCCCTTTCCTAGCTATTTCCTTTTCCAACTTGCCACTTATGTTTCAAAAGATTTAAAGGCGTTGTCTCTGATCAATAAAGATGCATTGCATTCCCCCTCCACCACAAGTTTCTGGTCTCTCCCCCATGTAGCTAGCCCGGCAGTTGAGTGGTCCAGGAGGTGGCTCAGTGGATAAAGTGTTATACTCTCAAGCAGGAGACCACAAGTTTGATCCCTGGCAGCATGTATACCAGAGCGATGTCTGGTTCTCTCTTTCTCTCCTCTTATCTTTTTCATTAATAAATAAAATAGTTTTACAAGATGCTTCAAAAATATATAAAGTGAAAATAAGAACCAGGTATACTAAAAAAATGCATCATATTGTTAAAATATACTGTACACCCAGATGTCCAACAACAGATGAATGGCTGAGAAAGTTGTGGTATATATACACAACGGAATAATACTCAGCTATTAGAAATGGTAATTTTACTTTCTTCACCTTATCTTGAATGGAGCTTGAAGGAGTCATGCTGAGTAAAATAAGTCAGAAAGAGAAGGATGAATATGGGATGATCTCACTCATAGACAGAAGTTAAAAAATACTACCATGATGCCAACCTGACTTCCCTGGGAAGACTACCTCACCAATGTGTCCTAGAATCCCACCTCCCTAGAGTCCTACCCCACTTGGGAAGGATAGGAACAGGATGGGAGTCAATGCCCATATCCAGAAGAGAAGCAATTACAGAAGACAGACCTCCCATCTTCTGCACCCCATAGAGATCTTTGGTCTATACTCCCAGAGGGATAAAGAATAGGGACACTCCAGTGAAGGGGATGGGCTATGGCACTCTAGTGGTGGGAATTGTATGGAACTGTACCCCTCTTATCCTATAATCTTGTTGATCATTATTAAACCACTAATAAAAAAAAAGTGAAAAATAAGAAGCACAAAGCATAACTTGGAGTGGGTTTGGTGTATTGCACTAAAGTAAAGGACTCTGGGGTGGGAGGAAGGGTTCAGATTCTGGAACATGGTGGCAGAGAAGGACCTAGAGGGGGTTGAACTGTTATGTGGAAAACTAAGAAATGTCACACATCTTCAAACTACTATATTTTACTCTTAACTGTAAACAATAAGAAATATATATGTATATATTATACATACCATGGAAACAAAGTTATAAGTACCATGGGGGTTATGCATTGCAAAATACCCTGTCATCCTGTTGTGTGCATATGTTTTCTTCTCTGTCACTGTCTTTCCCTGTGGACTGGGGGGATATCACTACTACAGGCAAATTTTTCAGATAAAGACATATAAATAGAAAAAGATAGAGTCAGATGGAGAGAGAGCCACTACAGTAGTACTTCCATGTAGTACGCCAGTGCTTAAACCTTGACTGTGTACATGACAAGTGAAATTGCTCATTGACCCCCCTCATCCAGTTACTTTAATTACTTGATAACATCTATAAAAATAAATAAGTACTTTACAGACTTGAAAATAGCTCAGCAGGTACAGCACACCTGAAGCTTCTGATTTGAACCCCAGAACTTACATACCAGAATGGTAACCTATCTTCTTTCTCATCTCATATAGGATAAATGTTTAAACATTTGTTCCATCTGCTTAATAAGATAAAGCAAGCATTATATTATTTCCTTTTGGGAAAAGCATTTTAGGTGAATAGGGAACCTTATTATTGCCTTGTGAGAAAATCACTGTAATCTTCCCAACCAAAAAGAGGTGTGTACTCCTATGTTCATAGCAGCACAATTCATAATAGCTAAAACCTGGAAGCAACCCAGGTGCCCAACACCAGATGAGTGGTTGAGAAAGCTGTGGTATATATACACAGTGGAATACTATGCAGCTATCAAGAACAATGAACCCACCTTCGCTGACCCATCTTGGACAGAGCTAGAAGGAATTATGTTAAGTGAGCTAAGTCAGAAAGATAAAGATGAGTATGGGATGATCCCACTTATCAACAGAAGTTGAGGAAGAATATCTGAAAGGGAAACTAAAAGCAGGACCTGACCAAATTGTAAGTAGGGCACCAAAGTAAAAACCCTGTGGTGAGGAGTAGACATGCAGCTTCCTGGGCCAGTGGGGGGTGGGAGTGAGTGGGAGGGATGGGTCACAGTCTTTTGGTGGTGGGAATGGTGTTTATGTACACTCCTAGTAAAATGTAGTCATATACATCACTAGTTAATATGAGAGGGGGAAATTAATTGTATGTTTCGAAGTTTTTCAAAACACAAACTGAATCTTTTCAATATATAGGCTGTGTAATTGATATGCAGACTCTCTCAAAAGCCTAGACCAAGTAGATCAGAAGCAACCAATAGCACTACTATATACAAGATACTGGGTACTGTACAGCAAACCATAACAAAAGGACTTTTCAAAGTTAACCCAATTACCAAATAATGTGATGATAACATTAACTATCAATTGTCTTTTTGAACCCTAAGACAGCAGGAACCTCACATCTCCACTATAGAGCCTCTACTTCCCCCAGTCCTGGGACCCTTGGATAGGGCCCACTTTCCCGTATGCCTCTCCCAATCCAAACCAAATAATATTGCATCTGCCAGTCACAACCTAACCAACACAACGATTGCCACCTCAACATGCTTAACTTTAGACTGTGTCCAGAGACTTCACATGTGGAATGACAACCCTTCAACTTCATTACTCGGGTGAGACCTTTCCTTTCATAGTATACTCTAATTTCATCTCAGGTGGTTCACTTTCTAACAAAGTCCCAAAACCTAGATATACACCATTTTCTGTGAGAGAGAGCATATGTTCACATGTATCCGTAAACTACTGCAAAATATATGCCTGAAAGCAGATGTGCACTAGAGTTTGCAGTGAGTATCCCCCTAACACTTTCTCTCCACTATTCCAAGCTTTGGGTCCATGATTGCTCAACAATTTGTTTGGCTTCGTATGTTAACTCTCTTTTCAGTCACCAGGTTCCAGATGTCATCAGGATGCTGGCCAGGCTTCCCTAGACTGAAGACCCCACCAATGTGTCCTGGAGCTCTGCTTCCCCAGAGACCCACCCTACTAGGGAAAGAGAGAGGCAGACTGGGAGTATGGACCAACCAGTCAACGCCCATGTTCAGCGGGGAAGCAATTACAGAAGCCAGACCTTCTACCTTCTGCACCCCACAAGGACCCTGGGTCCATGCTCCCAGAGGGATAGAGAATGGGAAAGCTATCAGGGGAGGGGGTGGGAAATGGAGATTGGGTGGTGGGAATTGTATGGAATTGTACCCCTCCTACCCTATGGTTTTGTTAATTAATCCTTTCTTAAATAAAAAATAAAAAAATATTTTAAAAAATTTATTTTTAACTGCATATGTAATTATTTTGTGATTGCAAATTGCACTTTACTAACAAAAAATAAACACTGTTGATTCCTGGATTGCAGTACCTTGAATTTTCAGTGCATTGATGCTTTCCAAGTCTATCCATATAATCTATTTTTTTCTTTTAAAATTGAATGGTACTCTAATAAACAAGAGCTTGAAATTAAAGGTAACATATTTTATATAGAGATTTGAAGACATTTGCTAGTTTTGTAGTTTCATGTGATTAAGTTCCCAAAGGTTGCAGATAGTAGGAAAAAATAAATTTGACCTTTTTAAAAAATATTTATTTATTATTGGATAGAGACAGAGATAAATTGAGAGGTGCGGGCAGATAGGGAGAGAGACAGAGAGACACCTTCAGCCCTTCCTCACCATTTGTGAAGCTTCCCCCTGCAGGTGGGGACCAGGGGTAAATTTTACCTCTTAAGAATTGCATATTTTTTAGACATAACTATTAGCAAATTGAGAGGGAAGCAGCAAGTTATTGTCTGTTCAAACTGCAGGCAGTTACTATCTTAACTCCCTTATTAGCTAATTTTTTTGGCTCCAAGAAACAGCCTTATAGAGAAGGAAGTATTGCATTGGGAAGAAAATGTTAATGATTATTGACTGAAAGTAAATTTGATAAAATTAAATAAAGTTTTTTTTTCTAATGGGTGTTTCTTTCATTTCAAGCCATCACAAACTAGGTACTGTTTGTTATCATTGAACATAGATTTTTTTACTTTAATTTTTTTAATGTTATGTAAACTCTCGAGTATTTGAAATAGCTCACTTCATCTTAATGAGTCTTGTTTCGCTTATGAGGTTTCACAGAACTACTCTTTTTTATTGTTGTAGTTATTATTGTTGTTGTTATTGATGTTGTTGTTGGTTAGGACAGAGAAATGGAGAGAGGAGGGGAAGACAGAGAGGGGAAGAGAAAGACACCTGCAGACCTGCTTCACCGCCTGTGAAGCAACTCCCCTGCAGGTGGGGATCCTTACACCGGTCCTTGCACTTTGTGTCACATGTGCTTAACCCGCTGGGTTACTGCCCAACTCCCAGAACTACTCTTTATTACCAAAATAAATCAGTATTTTGGATGTACTTTTCTTGGTTTCTTACTAGTCAGACCTTGTATTTTGCCAGTGCTGTGATTTTTTAAAATTATTCATTAGAAAAACTTACACTTTAAAAAAATCATGTTTCATAGATTGTACTAAAATTGTAATTGTGATACATGTGAATTTTGCTGTATGTATCTTTATATTATATAGTGGAGGAAGAACAAGTCAGATTCCATGACAAAAAGTCACTGATTATTTTAATTGCATTTTCATTTTATAGATTACTGCTGAACATCTGCTGAAGAACTTGGGAAATAAGCGAAAATTAAGATTATTGGAAGGGGATATAAAAATATAGTGCATTCACCGCTTTCTAATCAGACAGCCTTTCTTAGCAAGTCATTTGTAAGTAGAAAATTAAGGGATGAATAGGAAGTAACTAGTGAATAAATGTATTTTAAGATAAGGAGAAATTATTTTCAGCCCAGAAAATAGTAGGGTAAGAATTAAAGCTGAACAGGCACTGACAAGCTGAGGAAGACTGGTGAGCATAGAACATGATGGGAAGAGTGTCCTGTGATTAGGCTGTAATACTAGGCAGCTTTAGGAAGCAAGATAAATGTTCAAATTACGTTAAAGAGTAATATTTATCCCAAAACTCTAAAGGACAGTCTTCAAGATATTTATAAAGTGGCCAGAGGGCAATGCAAATCAGGAAGAAGGTTTAATTAAAATGATGTTTACATTTTAAAAATAATTGGCCTCGGGAGTTGGGTTGTAGCCCAGCGGGTTAAGCACAGGTGGCACAAAGCGCAACGACCGGTGTGAAGATCCCCGTTGGAGCCCCAGCTCCCCACCTGCAGGGGAGTCGCTTCATAAGCAGTGAAGCAGGTCTGCAGGTGTCTGTCTTTCTCTCCCCCTCTGTCTTCTCCTCCTCTCTCCATTTTTCTCTGTCCTATCCAACAATGATGACAACAATAATAACTACAACAATAAAACAACAAGGGCAACAAAAGGGAATAAATAAAATAAATAAATAAATAAATAAAAATAATTGGCCTCAAATTGAAGGAGAGTTTCGGCAAGTATTAGGTAAAAACATTAGACTCTTTAGAAGACTTACATTGCTCTAGGAAAGAGATGGTTTGGTGATAGCAGAAAATATATATATTCTTAAAGTCTAGAAAAAATCTAGACCAACTTCAGTGCTCTGATGTACAAAATGAGAAGGCTCAGTGATGAGTGGTAGGTTTATTTCTTGAACAACTGGGTGTAATTTACTGCTAAATACAGAAATTGAAAAAAAGAAAATCTTTTGGGGAGAAAATATACATACACATATTTCTAAAATTACTTTGCCTTAACATATAAATAGATAGGAATTAAACATGATTGAATTCTGTTTTTGTCTCACATCTGTCACTCACTTGAACATACCCAAAATTTCACAGTTGGGAACCAACATTACTTTCCTGAACAAAAAATCCCATTTCTAGCCAAACACTTCATTGTATAAATGTTCAAATTTAAATTTAAATTTGTTAGAACTGTCTTATCTCTTTTATGTGTTTTAACCAACTTCATAAGTCATTAATTATAAAAGACAATTCATGTCATTTTATATGAAGTACATTCTGGATGGTCTCTTATCTTTTGGTCTGAGGGCTTCATTTCCTTGCTTTACAACAATCACTACAATCATACAAAAATAAGATACAACTGTATATATCTTATTTTATATTTATATATAATATATAATTTTCATTTCTTAAAATATAGAACATGCAAGGATTTAGAGATTTCAAGGTCCACAGCAATAATCAGATCAGTATTTAAAAACAGGTGTGGCCAATAGTTCTCTAACGTTTTTTGAGAACTATAGCGGCTATTGCTGGGGTGGGAGGGGCACAGAGCTGTGGTGGTAGGTGTGGTATGGAACTATAACCCTATTATCTTGAGAGCTGTTTGAAGGTTCTAGCAGGGGAGCTCAGGCCCTTCCACCCAGCGTGCAGCTTCGGGAAGGACGCACATTTAGCAGTGAGGGAGGAAGGGGACACCTGCCTAGCCAGCCAGATCAGCTGAATCAACCCTGGCGATCAATGGGGTGACAGATATCGCAGCCAGATCACCCTCACATCCATAACCCTATTATCTTATAATCTTACAAATCACTGTTAAATCATTATTTTTAAAAGGAGAAAAAAAATAGGGCTGGCAAAATAGTTCACCTGAATAGTATGCCAATTTTGCATTGTGTGTGAATAAGACCTAAGTTTGACCCAAACTTCAGTGAAGGAAGCTTCAACACTATTATCTTTCTCACTCACTGTATGTCTCTATCTTTTTATCTGAAAAAGTTAGCCTGGAGCAGTGAAGTCCCAGTGATGACAAAATATATACATATATTATATATGCAGTATGCAATATATACTAAATATATTGACAGATGACTCAGTGGAAAAGCTAACTTACAAATCTGAGGACCCAGGTTCAATCAGAAGCACAGAATGCTGGAGCTGAGTGGTGCTCTGGTAGCTTCCTCGCTCACAAAAGTAAATATAGTAACCCTGTAAAAAAAAATCTGAAATTTGTAAAAATGTTAGGAGAGTTCTTAGAGCAAGTGCTATAAATTAGAGGTGACTATAGTTATGTCTATATTTATATCCATATCTAAATCTGTGTCTATGTCTGTATCTATGTATGGCCAGTATTTCTGATAAGAGTCAGCATGTCCATATATATTTCACTCAATCCTTAATCCAGGTCCACTTATTCATCTGTCTCTAAAAAAACAAAGACAAGCATATCACAATTCATTATATCTCACAGTTTATTTTTTATTTTTATTTATTTATTTATTTGCCACCAGGATTATTATTAGGGCTCAATGCCAACAATATGAATCTTCCATTCCCAAGGGCCATTTTCCCCTGTTTTTTTCCTTTCTATATATTTTATTTTATTTTATCTTATTTTATAGGATGGGGAGGGAAGATAGAAAGGGAGAAAGATGGCTATCTGCAGACCTGCTTCACTGCTCATGAAGTGTCCCCACTACAGATGGGATACAGGGCCTTGAACTTTGGCCCTTGCACATGGTAATATGCATACCTAATCCTGTGTGCCCCCTCTCACATTTTAAATTGCATGTATTTGCAATATATGTATATGTTATATGCATAAAATACATATTATACTATGCATATACTTAAGTGCATATATTGCAGGAGTCAAATTTCATCAATATTCTACATTTCTTGAGAAAATAGAAGATTCATAAAGTAAGGAAGAATACATACATATGTATACAAATGTAATATCAACATACATTCATAAACACTTTATTAGGAAATTTTAAAAAAGTATCCTGGGTCAGCAAGTTAGTTCAGCTTGTAGATTGCCTGTTTTTCCATTTGTGTACTCAGGTTAGAGCTCAAACACCACTGTACTGAAGGAAGCCTCATTTCTGTGATATCTTTCGTTCTCTCTGGCTTTGTCTCTCTGTCTCCTTCTGTCTGAAAATATTAACCTGAAGTGATGAAGCCCTGATGACAAAAAATAAAGATAAATAAAAGGAAGCACCCAAAGCTATAGAAAATGTAGCTTATTTCAAATTGATCTTACTCCTAAAATAAATAAAAATAATAAGAGTCAATTTATTATGATTCTCAGAATAAAACACTTTGTAGAAGATAAAGACAAAAATTAGGCAAATTTTGGGCTGTAGTGGTTAGAATACTGACATTAGCAACTGAAGAAATCAATTATTATGGGGGTTTTTTTACACGTAAGTAATTTGTCATATATGTAGATGGGGTAAAAAGAGGAAATACGGTTATTATTGCCTCACCCTTGTAAATTTTATCCTTCACATTTATACTTGCCGAACCAAAGAAGGCGAGGCTTATCAGTGAGCTTTCCAGAACGGTGCAATTCTGAACAAAGATCTCTAAATCTAAAACCAGGTTTGTGGTGCTAGGGTTTATTTCTATTTTTGGAACCAAAACATTATGAAGTATGTTACTACTGCAGAAATTGATATTAAGGCCAGAATGGAACCTTAGGGAATATGTTCTTAAGCAGCAATTAATGTTAAACATAGTAGTGACCAAAAGCAAAACAATTGTCTAGGAAAATTATATGGTAATAACTACTTCTGATCATAAAACTCTTCAGTCGTGATAACTTACAAATCACAATTTATATAATAAGATAGCATTTTGTGAAATAAAATTCATGTTCTTACCCTAACCACAGTATATGAATAGACCCATGTTTTCTATAAAACTGTCATTTACCTATTTGAATAATCACTGTATAATCAGGACACTTATAAAGATTTCATATGTTGAATATGTGTGTGTGTGTGTGTGTGTGTGTGTGTGTGTGTGTGTGTGTGACATTGGGTAGGTGTTTACATATGACTCCTACTGCAGGGAAACAATAATAAAGCTGGATAGTAAATACTTACTTTGATCATATATTCCAAAATTTCCAAAAGTTTGTTGGTCTAATAAATTTGAAAAACTGAAATGCGATGATATGATTGAAAGGTTCTCAGACAAACTACAGTTGAAGAAATATATAACTACTATACCAACCCTAAGAAAATTCTAAAAGGCTCATATTTTTTAATTACATGAATTTTTTAATTACATGAATTTTTTTAATTACATGAAGCCAAAAAGAGAAGGATAATATAGGATGATCTCACTTATAGGCAGAATTTAAGAGACAGGACAGAAAGGAGAAACACAAAATAAAACTTAAGCTGGTTTCGTGTATTGTACCCAGTCTAAGGATTCTGACAGGAGGTCAGGCAGTGGTGCACCTAGTTAAGCACACGTGCAATGTGCAAAAACCCAAGTTCAAACCCCCGAGCCCCACCTGCATGGGGAAAGCTTCACAAGTAGTGAAGCAGTGTTGCAGGTATCTCTCTTCCTCTCTCTCCCTATCTCCTTTTTTCTCCCTCTTGATTTCACTATTTTTATCCAATAAACATGATTCTGGAGAAGGGTATGGTTTGAAGTCATGGTGTATGATGATGGAAAAGGACCCAAGTTGAGGTGAGAGTATTTTTCACACACCTATCACAGGAGGTGAAATATTTTCCATATGTGTCAACAACTGCACTGTACTGTAAAACATTAGCCCACCCAACCCCCATAAAATGATGAGAAAAAATAGAAAGAAAGAAAATAACAATGAACTGTCTTTTTCACAGTTCTGTTCTGGCATATGATTTTGCCAGGAACTGAACTTGGCTTCTTTTGGCCACAGGCATAAGAGTCTATTGTATAAATTGGTGAGCTATTTGCCCAGTCCCAGCAATGAATTCTCTTAAATTCAAAATTTCACAAAATGTCAATGACCTGAAATCACTCACCAAAAGACAGAGTAGCAGGGTGGATTGGGAGGTGTAACGTAACTATCTGCTATATGCCATGTTCTCGTTTAACCTTTCATGGTGGAAAAAAAAAAAAAACACCTCAACATGAAAGGCCAAAAAGCAATCTTACACTCTAATGAGAGCCTAAAGAAGGCAAAGGCAGCCATACCTATTTTAGAGATAATACATTTTAATATAGGAAAAAGTAATTAAAAATAGAGATGGAAATTATAAAAAAAAATAAGTGACCAGTAAAGAGGATATAATACTCATTTAGATCAATGCACCAAATTAGAACCAATTGTTAATAGAACTGAAGTGATACATCAATAGCAACACAATGATAAGGGCATTGCATACTAACACTCTAACCTCTAAAATAGACAGCCCAATCAGACATGAAGTAAATAAAGAAAAACAATAGTCCTAAATGAAGAGTTAGATAAATTAGATGTGCTAGGTGATTTCAGAGCTCTTCAATCCAAGAAAGCGGAATATATACTATTTTTCAAGGCATAAAGGACATTCCCAAGAATAGACCATGTGCTGAGTCACAAAACTAGCGTGAATAAATCCAAAAATACTAAAATAATACCAAATAAAATTAAGGAAATTCCTTTTGATATTGTAATAGTGCTCCTAGGTATATATACAAAAGATATGAAAACATTAATTCAAAGGGATACATGCATCACTATATTCATAGCTGCCTTATTCACAATTGCTACAGTATGGGAACAACCTAAATTCCTATTGACAGATGGCTGACTTTAAAAAAAGTTATAGAAAATATATTCAGTGAAATATCACTCTAGAATTAAAAAGGATTATACTGTGTCCTTTGAGACAAAAGTGATGGAACTGGAATTGCTGATACTCGGTGAAGTAAGTAAGGAAGTGAAAGACAACTACCAGATGGTTTCACTCATACACAAAATATAGGGAATTGAAACACAAGAACTGAAAGACAAAGAAAACTAATACAAATCCAGAAGTAAACAAATAGTCTCTAAAAGTTTGTGAGAATTACAGTGTTTATTGTTGGTATGATGGAAGCATAGAATTTTGATGGTAGGTTCACTCTGTGACTACACCTTGTAAGTTTACAATCATGTGAACCACACATAATAGTCACAAATCAAAACATTACAGATGAAAAAAATGACAAAATGTTGTCTTTGTGAGAACTATGGTGGTTATCTTGAAGGATAGGGGATGTCCCAGAACTTTGGTGATGGGTACTCAATATTACAGATTGTCAAGAAATGAAAATCAATGATTAAGTACTACTTCACACATATAGAAATTTTATACATCAAAAGGAAAGACTTTGAAAGTGCTGATGAGGGTGTCATGGTAAACAATTATTTTATACTATGAGACTATAAATATTTATTTATTTATATAAATAAATTACTTCTAAATATTCTCTTTTGTGAGACACACACTCATTTTATTGATGAATGTTAAAATTAATTTAAATAAAATTAAATAGCTCAACACTTATTTTTATTAATTATATATATTCTAGAGATAATATTTATACAACATTATATATGGATATAGAATACATAATATACTGTTATAATTAGTAATACATATAAGTATGTAGTGAATTTTATATACTATTATAGATTATAAGTAGTAAACATATAATTATTATTAAGTCACCGATTATCAAAGAAATAGAAATAAAAAAAACAGTGAGATACCACTTTATACCTGAGAATATCATAGATCAGAAAGGATAGAAACAACAAATGTTGGAGAGGATGTGGAGAAAAGGAGATACTTAAAAAATTTTTTTTCTTTTTTTTTAAGTTTTTATTTATAAAATGGAAACACTGACAAGACCATAGGATAAGAGGGTTATAATTCCACACAATTCCCACCACTGGAACTCCATATCCGATTCCCTCCCCTGGTAGCTTTCCTATTCTTTATCCCTCTGGGAGTATGGACCCAGGGACATTATGGGGTGCAGAAGGTGGAATGTCTGGTTTCTGTAATTGCTTCCCCGCTGAACATGGGTGTTGACAGTTTGAGCATACAAAGAGATACTTCTGCACTGCTGGTGGGAGTATAAAATGGTCCTACCATTGTGGAAAGCAGTCTGGAGATTTCTCAGCACATTAGAAATCAACCTACTCGATGAACCAACAATTCCTCTTCTGGGGATATACCCAAAGGAATAAAAAACACCTTTCAGAAGAGATCTATTTATACCTATGTTCATAGCAGCACAATTTGTAATTGCCAGAACCTGGATCCAACATCAGATGAGTAGCTAAAATATTGTGGTACATATACCTGATGGAATAGTATCCAGCTGTTAAAAATGATGAAGTCATCTCTTTTGCATCATCTTGGATGAAACTTGAAGATAACATGTTAAGGGAAATAAGCCAAAAGGAGAAGCGCAAATACTGAATGATCACACCTCTAAGCAGGACTTATATGGGGAAAAGGAGGGAAAGAACAAATGAAATGTGAACAGGGCAGGGTGTATTGTATCAAAGGAAAAGAGTCAGGGAAAGGGGAGGGCAGGATATAAACTAAGTTTTAAAAAAATTAATATCTTATACTAATGTAAAAAATACTTAGAAATATTATTAAAAAATTAACAATGCTTTAAAAAGATACTTAAGGGAATACAGTTAGTTCACCAGAGATGAAGTATAATGAAAGGTAGCCTAAGTATTACCAATGTGATTGATTAGAACAACTTTCTACCCAGACAAAGTACCAGGTATAAGCTAAATATGGTTAATTGGCATATCCATTTAAAGTGAATACTTCAGCTCCTCTTCCTTTTCTTCCTCCTTATTCTGCAAGCTCACATCTTTCAATGACCAAATTCTGAATATGAGGAAAAGTATCTAGTGCTGTCCTTCAGTTCCTTATTCATATCACTAAGCACAATCATCTCCAGTTTGATGCATTTTGTCCCAAAGGACATGATATCTTACATTTCAGAGTAATAGTCCACCGAGTATATATCTAATAGCTTATTTATCCAATTGTTTAAGTTCCTTCTACTCTTTCACTATTGTG
The DNA here is from genome assembly GCF_950295315.1 of Erinaceus europaeus. Taxonomy (NCBI): domain Eukaryota; kingdom Metazoa; phylum Chordata; class Mammalia; order Eulipotyphla; family Erinaceidae; genus Erinaceus; species Erinaceus europaeus. The sequence goes on from NC_080165.1 coordinate 52,902,859, forward strand.
AATAATGCATCTATGACCATGAGTGCATATGTGCCTTCAAACTATGCCCATTGGACATAGTGCTTGGAAGTGGTGGTGTCTCTAAGACTTTGTGAGAACTGTGATGGTTATAGAGGGTTGGGAGATCACAGAACTCTGAAGGTGGATGTGTGGACATAAACCTCTGTAACCCTGTAAACCATTACTAAATCACTAGTAAATCATATATTTAAAAAATTTAGTGAATATTTGAAGTTATAATGCAAGTGTACATAAAAATTAATTTAAATAAAATTAGTTTAACATTTTAATAATGATCATATATATTTATATATAACATTCTATATTATATACCATATGATATATAGATATAACATTTATAAAATGTTATTATAATGAATGATATATAAATAAATAATAAAATGTATATATAACTACAGATTATATAGTAAAATATAACTATGGACAATATTGTACATGATATACTATATAATAACATCATATGCATATATTATGTATCATGTGTTATATAATTCATATTATATAGTGCATTATGTGTTTGTATCATATTATAATATACAATATAATACTGTATGTAATTCATATTATAAATATAATTAAATAGGTTAATTACATAGACTAAACAGTTAAATGACATTAGGAAATGGAAAATACTTCTTACTGTAAAAAAATGAATACTAAAGCACTTGGAAATGGCGTGTACAATGTATGCTTTTTCCTCCTCGGATGCACAGGCTATAAACTCAGATAAACCAAGATGTCAATTATTTTTTACTAAGGCAATTCCTTGAGGGCGAATACCATAAAGTCCCATGCTTTGAATGAATTATGTTTACATGGATCACTAAACATGTTAAACAGACCTGTTCCCTAGTGCCTGGGCATCATTGGCTTCATTTCAAGTATCATGGGCTTAATGGGAAGTTAAAATATTCCTAGGTCTGTTCAAACTGTTCAGTCTTATATAGAAGCAATCTTGGTCTTTCCTCACATGAAAATTTCAACGAACTGGCTGTCAGATCAATTCTGGAACAAAAATGCTCAATTTCAGAATTAAATAAAATCTGTTCCTACTGACCAAGATCAACTGTGGTGAGTGAAACTTCACATTTTATGATATTTATAGCTTTTTATGTGATCATAAAGAGACCAATTCATGCTCTTGAGTTTTTTTTTCCTCAGATCTCATTTATTTTTGAACCATGTTTGTCATCCTTCAGTACTAATAAATCCTGCCAGTCGTAGCAAATCCACAAATAATCTTCACAATATTAAATCCAAAGTGCACTAAGATTACTTAAACTACGTCTCTTTTATTATACGGTACTGTGCCACAGAATTTTCTTCTAAGACTCCTCTCTTCCACTGGCTCAGTACTACTCAGTGTTTTATATTGAGTTATACTTCTAGACTGAGTTCTCTTCTATACATCTATTGAAATTTGATAATATTTAAAGTTTGTCCTTAGATCTTTACTTTATTTTTGCCTCTAGGTTTATCTCTGGGACTACAAATCCACTACTCATGTGGCCATTTTTTCCATTTTTCTTTTTCTTCTTTTTTTAATTTGACAAGACAGAGAGAAATTGAGGGAGGAGGGAGGGAAGATAGAGAAGGGAAGAGAAAGACATCTGCAGACCTGCTTCACAGCTTGTAAAGCGACACCCTCCCTCCCCCTGCAAGTGGGGAGCCTGGGGCTCAAATCAGGATCCTTGCGAGGGTCCTTGCACTTGGCACCGTGTACATTTAACCCAGGAAGGCTACCGCCCTGCACCCCTGCCCCCACTTTTCTGTTCTTTTTTTTTTTTTTTTTTTTTTTTCACCAGAGCACTACTCAGCTCTGGCTTATGGTGGTGCAGGGGATTGAACCTGGGATTTGATGGAGCCTCAGGCTTGAGAGTCTGTTTACATAACCATTATGCTATCTACTCCCACCCCACTTTTCTGTTCTTGTTTTAGTCAAAATTTCTTTTATGTGACATTTAAAGGGATCTTGTTAAATGGATGACTGTATTTGATTTATGCACTTTCATTGTGCTAGAATTGTATTAAACAATAACAATCTTCCAAGCTTCAGGTCCTTGTTTACAACTTTAAGGAGCCAAATACTTCAGATTAGAGTTTTTCTGTGAGAACACATATATTTATCCAAACATTTTCCTGTTATTGCTATGTATTTCAAAGAAGAGCATGACATGTCTTGCATCTTTATATTCAATCAAATATAAGGACTAAATCTGTTCATTATCTCTTGTCACACAGGTTATTTCAGAATTTCATTTTTAAAAATATATTATTGTTTAATGTCATTATATATAATTTGCATGCTGTGTTGTTTAGATAGGATTTTTTCTTTTTTCCCCAGCAGAACACTACTCAGCTCTGGTTTATGGTGGTGCAGGGGAATGAACCTGGGACCTTAGAGCCTCAGGGATGAGTCTGTTTGCATAACCATTATGCTATATCCCTTGCCCAAATTTCTGTTGTTGTCATCGTCATCCTCCTCCTCTCTTCTTCTTTTCTTTCTTTTTCTCTTTTTTTTTTTTACTAGAGCACTGCTCAGTTCTGGTTTATGGTGGGGCAGGGATTGAACCTGGGACTTTGGATCTTCAGCCATAAGAGTCACTTTACATAACCATTTTGCTATCTACCCCTGCCAGATTTTTTTCCTAAAATTAATTTTTAATAAATTTTAAAAATAAATAATAGCTAAACAGATTATTTACAACTATTTTTTGCTGTGATTTTGAATGATTCATATATAGAATAAATCTCACTATCTGATGGAGTAACTCAAGTAACTTGATAACTAATGTTTTTTTCTCTAAATAAATCAATCATGTTTTTTGGGTTAAAAAATTATTTACCTATATGTTAGATGCCATAGAAAAGTAGGAGTTAAGAAAGAAGAAATTTATATATGGCCACAAAACCCAGGGCAATTGGACTGATCTTTCAACCAACACAAATATTAAAAAAGAAAACAAGAATGGCCCAGCAGTGGTGCACCAAGTTAAATGCAAACATTACCATGTTCAAGGGTCCAGGTTCAAGGCCCTCTTCCTCAGTTGCAGGGAAGAAGCTTTATAAGCATAGAAGCTATGATACTAATCTCTCTTTCTCTCTTTTTTATATCTCCTCTCTAAACTTCTCTCTGTCTTATCTAATAAAAAGAAATCAAATTTTTTTCTAGAATTTTTTAAAAATAATCAAAAATCAATTATCAATGAAAAGATATAGTTTCTTATTTGATAATTTCAAGTGTGTGTGTGTGTGTGTGTGTGTGTGTGTGTGTGTAGTCCGTGTCTTGTGCATTAAGTTTTACCACTCAGGCCTCTTTTTTTCTGTAGAGATACAAAGATGGAGAAAGGCAGAGACCCTATGTACAGCACTAGAGCTTCCACTGGTTCTATTTCGATCTACTGCACTTACCCTATAGAACCAGAGCTTGAACTGGGCTTTGTAAGTGGTAACTAGGCTTTGTGAATAGTAACACAGTCCTCCCACTTGGATCCTACATTGGGGATGAAAGTGTTTTTGCAGACTTTTATTATAAGAATAGGAGAAATTGTAACAATATGTCAATAACTATTATATTATATTCTATTAATCCTCCAATAAATTAAAATAAGGTATGCAGAGGAAAAAAAAGGAATCTGATATTATTATTCTAATGTTCATTGATTTTTTTTCTAAACAGAATAATACTATCTTCAATGTGATTATGGCCAACCTGACCTCAGTGAGTGGATTCTTCCTCATGGGATTTTCTGATGACCGTAAACTTCAGATTCTACATGCACTGCTGTTTTTGGTAACATATCTGCTGGCCTTAATAGGCAACCTCCTCATTATCACCATCACCACCTTGGATCATCGTCTCCATTCACCTATGTATTATTTCTTAAAGCATCTTTCTCTTCTGGACCTGTGTTTCATCTCTGTTACAGTTCCTCAATCCATTGCAAACTCACTTATGAACAATGGCTACATTTCTTTGGGTCAGTGCATTCTTCAGGTTTTCTTCTTCATAGCTCTGGCCTCATCAGAAGTGGCCATCCTCACAGTGATGTCTTATGACCGGTATGTAGCCATCTGTCAACCACTGAGATATGAAACCATTATGGACCCTTGTGCTTGTAAGAATGCAGTAATAGCTGTATGGATTGCTGGGGGCCTCTCTGGGCTTATGCATACAGCAGTTAATTTTTCTGTACCTCTCTGTGGAGAAAGAATCATTCACCAGTTCTTCTGCGATATACCTCAGATGTTGAAGCTAGCTTGTTCTTATGAATTCATTAATGAGATTGCAGTGGCTGCATTCACAACCTCAACAGCATTTGCCTGTTTGATTTCCATTGTACTTTCATATGTTCGCATTTTTTCTACAGTGCTCAAAATCCCAACAGCTGAGGGCCGGACCAAAGTTTTCTCCACCTGCCTACCACACCTATTTGTAGTCACCTTCTTCCTTTCTGCTGCTGGATTTGAGTTTCTAAGGCCGCCTTCTAATTCCCAATCAGCTATGGACCTCATGTTCTCTATATTCTATACTGTGATACCTCCAACTCTCAATCCAGTTATCTACAGTTTACGGAATGAAGCCATGAAGGCAGCTCTGAAGAAGGTTCTGTCAAAAGAAGAATTTTCTCAGAGAAAGTTGTACTTAAAAGCCATGTTTAAACTCTAAGGAAATACACAAATAAAAGGTGTTGCTATAATGTTTCAGGTTGCAAGGAAAACAAAACTGATTTCTTCCCAGTTTTTCTATTCTTTGAATTCTTCTCAAAATATAATTTTTCAAAACATAAGATGCCATGCTTCTAAGGATGATAAATGACTTTCCTTTCTCTGACTCAAATGTTACTTTAAAGCATCTTTCGGGGGTCGGACAGTAGCGCAGCGGGTTAAGCGCACATGAGTGAAGCACAAGGACTGACATAAGGATCCAGGTTCCAGCCCGCGGCTTCCCACCTGTGTGTGCGTGTGGGGGTCGCTTCATAAGCAGTGAAGCAGGTCTTCAGGTGTCTTTCTCTCCCCTTGTCTTCCCTTCCTCTCTCCATTTCTCTCTATCCTATCCAACAACAATGACATCAGTAACAACAACAATAATAAGTATAACAACGATAAAACAACAAGGGCAACAAAAGAGAAAAAAACAGCCTCCAGGACCGGTGGATTCATGGTGCAGGCACAGAGCCCCAGCGATAACCCTGAAGGCAAGAAAAAAAAGCATCTTTTAGGAATAAAATCATTACGTTTCAAACCTGGTCAGAATAATCAATGCTGATTTTAAAGAAACATATTTTAATGTACTGCTATCAAATAGATTTGTGTTTATTTGACAGTATATCTATGAAACTTGCACAAGCTTTCTAGTAAGCATTCAATTTTCTGATGTACATTTGGTGTCCATGTTATTTTCCCTTTCCTATTAAGTATTAAACTGGCTTTTGTAGTGTTAGACAGCTAAATTCAGTGTAGTTAATTTTCTTTAGATTTCTCAAATAAAAAGTAGTTGTGCTTCAAATGAACATCTGTTTAACTCAGAAATCATTTATCTCTCCTCATTGCAAATATCTTTTTCCCAGTATGAATGCTAACATATTTGTAACATTTACAAAAAACAAGCATAAAATTCACTGATGTAACCTCCAGCAATTATTTGCCATTACCAGAGATGTTTGTATTAATTTTCCCTATGATTCATGGTAGAGTCTGACAATGGAATTTGCAGGGTATACCCCCTGAGAGAACAGAACAAAAAGAGAGGTAAAACTGGAAATGCTTAAGCCAATAAATATATGAGTCACAGTTTTTGTAGCTCTAAAATGCTGCCTCATTGATATCATAATTCATAATCAGACAAAATGGACAGGTTCCCTCAATTTTTAAGTAAATCAGTGCATACATTCTAGTAATATTGAGAATGTTATTTCTGAGTAACAAGGGGAAAAATGAAATTTGTTGATGATTTTTTTCTGTTTACCTTAGTAATTCCACAAATAAATCACAAGAATATTGATTAACTATTAAAAAAAAAAGTCTGCTTTAAGTCAGCCAAGATCCATTGGAACTGATACAGTGCTACTTATAAATGTACTTCATACATATTCTTTTTTCAACTTTAGTTCAATTTATTATTGACATTCAAGTTTAATTTTTTAAAAACTTTTTATCTTTATTTATTTATTGGATAGAGACAGTCAGAAATCAAGAGGGATGGGGAGATAGAGAGGGAGAGAGACAAAGAAACACCTGCAGCCCTGCTTCACCATTTGTGAAGCTTTACCCCTGCAGGTGGGGACTGGGGGCTGGAACACAGGTCCCTGAGCACTGCAACATGTGTGCTCAACCAGGTGTGCCACCATCCGGCCCTGCAAGTTTAATTTTTTTTAACATTTTTTTCCTTCATAGGGAGATTAATGTTTTACAGTCACCAGTATATACAATAGTTTGTATAATTTCTATTATGTATATGTATTAGGCCACATTAAAATATTACCTCAGGAATAATTAGAGTCTTATGTCACATGGTGGTGGAAAAGGAGCTAGATAGAGGGTGAGAGTGTTTTGCAAACACCTTTTACAAGGAAATGAGTGACTACCCATATGTCAATAATTCCATTAGCCACCTCAATAAAGTTAAAAGATATGAATATTTTGTCATGAAATAACACACCTACATCTATTACAACTTCCAGGTGTCCTGTTTTCCCCTTCTCCCCTCTCAGGTAAGAGAAACAGTGCCTGATTTCCTCAGGTGTTTTCCAGATTCTCTTCCCTCTCTCAGTGATGGGACAAAATCAAAGGTTCTTGGTCATAAAAATTCTAGGTCACAGTAGAATTGGGGGTCACAGCCTTCTGATCATCATCCCCCCACTGAAAGTATAGGCCAAAATTATTTTGGAGACGCAGAAGGAAAAAGTTCTGGCTTCTGTGATTGCTTTTCCTCTGGACATGGACATTGACCATCAAGCTAGAGCTTGATAGTCAACATGGAGGTGGACTAGAAGTATTATTTGGGAAGATGATGTCAGGATGGTGTCAGAGTGAAAGCTGGGTTGGGGCACAAAGTGGCTCTCAAACTTGAAAAAATATATAAATACAATTTAATTAACTGTTTACTACATTGATCTGATCTGGGGCCCATGTATATTCATATTTAGCATATGAGCCTCCAAGTCCCAATTGGTCTGAGTTTGCAATCCAGAGTCATCACAGCTGGGAACATTCTAGGATGCCCACATTACAGAATCAGTCTTCCTTAAGTGTCAGAATAGGATGACCCAGCCTCCCTTAGTGCCGGGCTAGCCTGAAGACGTTTCTTCCCGGGCATGTGCTCTCTGGGTTGGAGAGAACTCTGCCAGAGCCAACCTAGGCTGCTGCTTACTCAGCAATGTGGGAGAGGAACCTGGAACTGTGGTGGCTGAGTGGGAACACAATGGAATGCTTTTATTGATCAGAAAAGAATCTGCCTTTATACCTTCTGAGACGGAAGTGGCAGGTGTGTGTGGGGGGGAGGAAATGACTAGGAGAGGGGGCAGATTGGAAAAAGAGCTCCAAGGTAGCACCGCTTTCATCTAACCAGTGGGGATTAAACCAATGCCCTGCAGGCAGGGCGGGTCTCAGAGAAAACAATGATTATGTAAATAGACCACAGTGTTAAACAATGCAGGGGGCCAGGGGTAATAACCAACACCTTAGGAGAGTTGGACAGTCCATATTGGTGCTAGTTTGTCATGAATTCCTGGAGATGCCCACAGAAGGGCTAATGATGATATTCCTGATGGAAGTAACCAGTAATAACAAGAAAAAAAAAAGTAATCTATTCTAGGTCTAAGCTCATAGTATTTATGGGAGAATCCCAGGATCCCCTTTCTAGGACCCCAGGTGATAAGATGGCCAAGTATTGGCCAAAATGGCCATCATTAAGTGAGCCAGGTCAGACAAAAAAATGAACACCTAGGACCAGTGTAAGGATCCCGGTTCCAGCCCCTGGCTCCCCATCTGCAGGGGAGTCGTTTCACAGGTGGTGAAGCAGGTCTGCTGGTGTCTATCTTTCTCTCTCCCTCTCTGTCTTCCCCTCCTCTCTCCATTTCTCTCTGTCTTATCCAACAACAAACAACATCAACAATAACAATAATAACCACAACAAGGCTACAACAACAAGGGCAACAAAAAGGGGGAAATTGGCCTCTAGAAGCAGTGGACTCATGGTGCAGGCACTTCTTCTAGCATTTGCCCTTCTTCCGTAGCCAGTCAACAGCGTCAGGTTGAGCCTGATGTAAAGTTTCGAGACCTCCTTTGAATCTGGAGAGGTTGGCAGTCGTTGACTATGTGGGTCATAGTCTGTCTGTAGCCGCAGGGGCAGTTCGGGTCGTCTCTGAGCCCCAGCAATAACTCTGGAGGCAAAAAAAAAAACCAAACTGAACCCCTGTGCCAATAACTGCACTGTGAATTTATAACCCCCCAATAAAAAGAAAAAGAAAAGAATAGCATATCTTCCGGGTTCAGAATCTTTGTAGATTAAGTTAATTTTTTTTATATAATAGTAGAAGATAAGCTAAGTATTTCTTTTAGAATCATCTCCTGGGACAGTTCTTTGGATACTACAGAGCCTGCTATTAATTGGTATACTGGGAGAACTTTGTCCTCTGAACCTTTTAAGTTTCAGAACCCTGTATCCTCTCCCAATCTCACTTTTCTCTAGGAATCTCTACTTCAAGTAACAGTTCCTACAACAAATATATGGGCCCTAGGCACTGACTTGTCCTTTGAAGGTAACAATTTGAACCCTATGGCTTAAAGTTCTTTTTTAGGTAAACTAAGATTACCAATGTGCATATGTTTTTGGAGAATTTCTTATCTTTTAACTTAATTAATTTCTACTTATGACTTAATTTTGTGTCTGTACCAAGCTGAAAAAAAATCTCTCAGGAGGTGACCTATCTAGGTTTTTCTTTAGAATACTTTCATATTTTCATTTTGGCATTATGTTCTTGCTATTTTGAGGAATTTCATGCTGTTTTTTCATGTCCACATCATTTTTTTTCAATTGCCACCATGGTAAGGCTCAGTGCCTGCATTAGGGATCCACCATTCCCAGTAGCCATTTTTTTTTTTTACCCGTTCTTTCTAAATACCCTATTAGATAGTATAGAGAGAAATCGAGAGGGAAGGGGCAGATAAAGGTGAAGAAAGACAGACACCTCCAGACCTGCTTCACCACTTGTGAAACGTCCCCTCAGCCGGTGGGAAGCAGTGGCTCAAACCAGGGCCCTGCACATGGTAATATGTGTGCTCAACTGGGTGCATCACTGCCCGGCCCCTAGATCCTTCCTTTGACTTTATTTCCTTTCCACTGAATTCTAAGTATCATTTGTATATGATAAATTAAATTAATATAGCACATTAGTAATTGAGAATTGATGAATTTTGCTACTAAGTCTTGAAGTGAGTGATGAGGAGGACCCAGGTTCAGTCCTTGACATGTGCCTGAGGAACTGAGCTCAGCTTTCTCTCATAAAAAATAAGTAAATACATAACATATGTGCATTACCTCCATGACTAATATTTCCATGTCATAAAACAGTTTCAGTATAAACAGTTATTCAAAGAAGTGAATTTTGAGACCTAAGTGACTTTTGCTCTTAAGTAGGAATATGCTTATCTTTTTTTTTTATTAAGGAGATTAATGCTTTACAGTGCAGTCATTATCACATGCATATTATTTCTTTTTTCTTTTTAGAAAAAGGTAAAATTTTATGTAAAACAAATAGTATAGATCCCTAGCATTAATTTCTCAAATTTTTTGTAACTTGGAACTTTAGAGTCAAATTAAACCATAGAGTAAAATAAGAAGATAGGATTGGGACTAGGTAGCAGTTCACTAGCAAAAGCTTACATGTTATTACCATTCATAAGTTCCACCTGCAAGTGAGGAGAGTCACAAGTGGTTTAACAGCCTGCAGGGGTCTTTCCTTCTCCCTATCTCCATCCCCCATTTCTGTCTTTCAACTCTGTCAAAACACAGATGTCAAGAATGGTAGAGTAGATGCATATAATTTCATTATGCACCTGGCCTTAAATTACAATCTTTAGGAATATGCTTTGTGTTAGTGAATATACCTTGAAGTTGTGCATTTCTAACAAAACTTTCTTAAATATCATGGCCTCTTCTTTTTGAAGGAAAAAAACTTCTCTGTGAGACTGATATTCTTTCAGAAAGCCTTTTTCTCAAACCAAAGAGCCCTCCTTTCTCTGATCTTCATTTCTTCAATTCAGACTCAATAACCCCATCATTCGTTGTGCAAGACCAGAAAGATAACTCACTTCCCCAACACCGTACACCAAAAAAGTGGCATTTCTTCTGAAAATATTGCATAAATTGACACCATTAATAAACTTGTAGGTTAAACAAATTAATCCCTAAAGGAAACATTTTAGAAATTACATGTGGATAATATTAAATAGCTATTACTTTCACTTGCCAGATTTCTCTATTTTATAGAAAAAGTAATCCCTGCCATCTCCAAAAGTTGTTGTTCATATAATGGAAATTCTTTTTTTTTTATTGTTGTAGTTATTATTGCTGTTGTTACTGATGTCGCCATTGTTGGACAGGACAGAGAGAAATGGAGAGAGGAGGGGAAGACAGAGAGGGGGAGAGAGAAAGACAAACACCTGCAAACATGCTTCACCGCCTGTGAAGCCTCCCCTGAAGGTAGGGAGCCAGGGGGCTTGAACTGGGATCCTTACGTAGGTCCTTGAGCTTTGCACCACGTGTGTTTAACCCACTGTGCTACTGCCATACTCCCTGGAAATTATTTTAAGAGTACCCAGCTAAGAATCATACTTGAAGAACTTTTATTGATATATACTCTGCACAAAAAGTAGGCATAAGCATTATTCAACTTCGTCCCTACTTAAGTGATTTGTCATACACTGTAAATTTTTTTAATTTAAATTTGTTTTCCCTTTTTGTTGCCCTTGTTCTTTTTCATTGTTGTTGTAGTTGTTGTTGTTGTTGATGTCGTCCTTGTTAGATAGGACAGAGAGAAATAGAGAGAGGAAGAGAAGACAGAGGGGGGAGAGAAAGACACCTGCAGACCTGCTTCACTGCCTGTGAAGCGACTCCTCTGCAGGTGGGGAGCCAAGGCCTCTAACCGGGATCCTTACTCCAGTTCTTGCTCTTTATGCCACATGCGCTTAACCCGCTGCGCTACCGCCGGACTCCCCATACACTGTAAATTATAAGGAACTCCCAGTATTTTATCCTTGATAAAAACTTGATGATTTATGTAACAGTGTGAATTCATGCTAGCTTCAGTTACACTAAGTAATTTTATTTCACTAATTCTTAGAGTAGTATTAAATTAGGGGTTCAGTAAAAATGAATTAAATAAATGCATTTCCCTCTGAAACTCTGTTTCCTTTTTATTTCTGCAGTAATTTACATCCTAGTTTCTAATATTTCCCTCTCAGGTAAACATTTTGTCTTTGCAATTAGCCTTCTTGTGACTCTGTACTGTTTCATCCTTAATGTCATCTGCTGTAGCTTCTAAAGGACACTGTATCATAATGTACTGCATAGTAAATGTAATTTCTCTCAGTTCAGTTTTCCTGAGTTAACTCTAAACAGATTGATATGATCAGTGACCATCATTTAATCTATTTATAAATTTTCTTTATTGGGGGATTAGTGGTTTACAGTTGTATTTATAACTTTTTAACCTGTTTTCTTTTTCTGAACAGAGTAATGGGTTTGACCAATAGTAGCGTCAAAGAAGACTTCATCCTGGTGGGGTTCTCGGATCAGCCTGATCTTGAAAAGATACTTTTTGTGGGTGTTTTGGTCTCCTATATCCTCACTCTCATAGGAAATGCAGTTATTATTCTGATCTCCTCTATCGACCCCAAGCTCCAAACACCCATGTATTTTTTCCTCACTCATCTTTCCCTAGTTGATATCTGCTTTACCACCAGTATTGTTCCCCAACTGCTGTGGAATCTCAGAGGACCAGCCAAAACCATCACAGTGCTGGGGTGTGCAGTCCAGCTCTATGTATCGCTAGCATTAGGATCCACTGAGTGTGTTCTTCTGGCAGTAATGGCTTTTGATAGATATGCTGCCGTTTGCAAACCTCTCCACTATGCAACTGTGATGAACCCTCAATTGTGCCTGGCTCTGGCAGGGGTTGCATGGCTGAGCGGAATAGGAAACACTCTCATCCAAAGCACTATCACCCTCCTGTTGCCCCGCTGTGGACACCGATGGCTGCATCATTTCTTTTGTGAGATACCCTCAATGATTAAGCTTGCATGTGTGGATATCCATGCCAATGAAGTCCAGTTATTTGTTGCTTCATTGGTCTTGCTCCTCTTTCCCTTATCACTGATATTGATATCCTATGGACATATAGTCAAGGCCATTGTTAGGATCAAGTCAACCCAGGCCTGGCAAAAAGCCCTGGGGACATGTGGGTCCCATATAATGGTGGTATCCCTCTTCTATGGGACCATCATAGCTATCTACATCCAGCCCAACAGCTCCTATGCCCACACTCAAGGGAAATTTATCTCCTTATTCTATACAGTAGTGACCCCAACTCTCAATCCTCTCATTTACACATTAAGGAATAAAGATGTAAAAGGAGCATTGGGAAGACTATTTCACAAGGATCCAGGCATATGAAAAATGAAGCAGAATACACAGTGGTCATTTTCTTATGGCAAAAAGAAACTGTCACCATATATAATCTTTCAAGAAGCGAGTGAACCACCCCCATCTGTACCCTCCCTCCCAATCTTCTACTCTTATGATTATATTACTCCCCTGTTTTATCCCATGTATGTTCATTACTTTCTAGTGTACACAATCAATGCTCTTACTTAGTCTAGATTTAGTTACCTACTTATATCTTATTCAGAGACCACCCGAAAAATTGGGGGAAATAAGTTAACCCTGTTTTTGTCTTTATAATATGGGGAAGTGTGATTTATTTTCTCCACTTGCTCATCATAAGGGTGACACAACTATTTTGAACTCTGTTAACAGAAATGAATGTCAATTCAAAAGATATTATAGGTTAGTAGTAAAATATATTTTAACGCAAAGAGAACAGTGTATGTACTGTTTCTACCACTTGTTTCCCAGCTGCATAAATTCTGGGTAATTTACCTCACATCTTTGACTTCAGGTTTGTTCATTTCTAAAATGAAGACATTCTCAAATTTTTGTTATGAAATTTAGCAGGCATATAGGAGGAACTCAATAAATGTCTGTTATCACTAGTAAACTCTGATGTCAAACTTTGTAACCTTTCCAAGAACAAATTATGCGGGTAGTCACTATTAAATGCTATTTTATCTTTAATAATCAAATAAACTCTACTTTCTTTAAATTTCTTTATTGGGGGATTACTGTTTTACATTCGGTAGTAAATACAATAGTTTGTACATGCATAACATTTCTCAGTTTTCCACATGACAATACAACCCCCACTAGGTCAACTGTCATCCTTTTTGGACCTGTACTCTTCGTCCCTAAACTCTACTTTTTATATTAGCCAAAATATTTCTCATTTTGAGTTAAGCATGTGTTTTTCCAATATTTTACTAGTGACTTAATATTGATTTATAAAATTATAAGATAATAGGGATATAATTCCATATAGTTACTACCACCAGAGTTCCCATCCCCTCCATTGGAAACCGTAGTAGCTCCCCAAGATGACAGATACGGCTAACTTTGTAACTATCTATCTATGCATACCTATCCCCAGCTTTTCTATGATCCTGCTTTCACTTTCTTCCTAAGTCACACCTATACTTATTACTACTTCTAAGTGTCTTCTGTTTTTTCCCTTTTGTGAACATGCATTTTTCATAGATGAGTAATAAGTCTATTACGATATCATTATTATGACTCAATTATAACATTTAGTTCTTGTCACAACTTTCCATTTTCTAGAATCTCTATTCCTCATTCAAAATAGAAAGATATCTTTTTAAATTTTATTTATTCCTTTTTGTTGCCCTTGTTATTATTATTGTTGTTATTGATGTCATTGTATAGGACAGAGAGAAATGGAGAGAGGAACAGAAAAAAAGAGACACCTGCAGACCTACTTCACCGCTTGTGAAGCGACTCCTCTGCAGGTAGGGAGCCGGGGGCTCGAACCGAGATCCTTAAGCTGGTCCTTGCCCTTTGTGCCACGTGCGCTTAACCCACTGAGCTACTGCCCGACTCCCATAGAAAGATATCTTATCCAAAAATTATGTGGCATGCCTCATGTTCATTCATCTATTTCATCTCCCAATCTACAAACTAGATTCATCTATATATAAATATCAGATGAGGCCTTGGTTGGTAAAGTTAGCCTGAAAAAATATGTCAGTGTGACTCATTACTCTCACTTGTATAATTACCCTTATTTTTTTCTTTTTTCTTTTTTTTTTTTTTGGTTCCAATTCTCATTTATTTTTGGCTCTTGGGGAGGGCAATTTCATCTTTTCAATATGAAAAAAAGCAAGTTCAACACAAAGTAGAAATTTGAAGTGTAGAATAGGGAAAAACCAAAAGTGGGGGTAAAGGCAATAGCAAGAGATGTTACCAAAGGTGGGTCTCCAGTCCCCTCTCCTCTGGGGAATGACTCACCTGGGTACTACACTTCCATATATATACAGCAGGGCTGGCATTCCTCTTTTTGGGCAAAAAAGAGGGGAATAAAGACAGACTTTCTGGATCAGGGCTGGCTTTTCTTCCCCCCTTCTTGACTGTTCCCCTCCAACATGGGGAGAAGAAGTCCAATGTGATAAGTAAACAAGAAAGACTCCCATTTGACAGAAACTACTAACAAAAGACAACTCATAACAGAGCTTAGAAAACAGAAATAATACTGTTATATGCCTCCCCTGAAGTTGAGGAGAGGAAATGCCTAGAATAGTATAACTTCAATAGCCTGACCCCCTCCTCCAAAATTGCTCTAGAATAGAAAAATCCCACCACCTGTGCCTCACAGGGACCTCTACTTGAACTCAAAGTAACCTGGCTTTCTTTCATTTGGCTACTAAAGGAGTTAAATGGTGGCCATTTTGTTTTTTTTGTTTTGTTTTGTTTTGTTTTTTATAATTTTTTTTAATATTTATTTTATTTATTCCCTTTTGTTGCCCTTGTTGTTTTATTGTTGTAGTTATTATTGTTGTTGTCGTTGTTGGATAGGACAGAGAGAAATGGAGAGAGGAGGGGAAGACAGAAAGGAGGAGAGAAAGACAGACACCTGCAAACCTGCTTCACTGCTTATGAAGCTACTCCCCTGCAGGTGGGGAGCCGGGGTTCGAACCGGGATCCTTATGCCGGTCCTTGTGCTTTGCACCACCTGCGCTTAACTCGCTGTGCTATAGCCCGACTCCCCTATTTTTTTTTAAATTTTTTATTTAAGAAAGGATTAATGAACAAAAACATAAGGTAGGAGGGGTACAACTCCACACAATTCCCACCACCCAATCTCCATAACCCACCCCCTCCCATGATAGCTTTCCCATTCTCTAGCCCTCTGGGAGCATGTACCCAGGGTCGTTGAGGGTTGCAGAAGGTAGAAGGTCTGGCTTCTGTAATTGCTTCCTCGCTGAACATGGGCGTTGACTGGTCGGTCCATACTCCCAGTCTGCCTCTCTCTTTCCCTAGTAAGATGTGTCTCTGGGGAAGCTGAGCTCCGGGACACATTGGTGGGGTCTTCAATCCAGGGAAGCCTGGCCAGCATCCTGGTGGCATCTGGAACCTGGTGATTGAAAAGAGAGTTAACATACGAAGCCAAACAATTTGTTGAGCAGTCATGGATCCCAAGCTTGGAATAGTGGAGAGGAAGTGTTAGGGAGGTACTCACTGCAAACCCTAGTGTACTTCTGCTTTCAGGTATATATTTTGCAGTAGTTTATGGATACGTGTGCACATAAGCTCCCTCTCACAGAAACTGGTGTATATCTAGGTTATGGGACTTTGTTAGAAAGTGAACTACCTAAGATGAGGTTAGAGTGTACTATCAAAGGAAAGGTCTCACCCGAGTAATGAAGCTGAAGGGTTGTCATTCCACACGTGAAGTCTCTGGACACAGTCTGAGGTGAAGCATGTTGAGGTGGCAATCGTTGCGTTGGTTAGGTTGTGATCGGTGGATGCAATATTATTTGGTTTGGATTGGGAGATGCATACGGGAAAGTGGGTCCTATCCAAGGGTTCCAGGACTGGGGGAAGTAGGGGCTCTATAGTGGAGATGTGAGGTTCCTGCTGTCTTAGGGTTCAAAGAGACAATCGATAATTAATGTTATCATCACATTATTTGGTAATTGGGTTAACTTTGAAAAGTCCTTTTGTTATGGTTTGCTGTACAGTATCCAGTATCTTGTATATAGCTGTGCTATTGGATGCTTCTAATCTACTTGGTCTAGGCTTTTGAGAGAGTCCGCATATCAAATACACAGCCAACAACAGATGAGTGCCTGAGAAAGCTGTGGTATATATACACAATGGAATACTATGCAGCTATCAAAAACGATGAACCCACCTTATCTGACCCATCTTGGACAGAGCTAGAAGGAATTATGTTAAGTGAACTAAGTCAGAAAGATAAAGATGAGTATGGGATGATCCCACTCATCAACAGAAGTTGACTAAGAAGATCTGAAAGGGAAACTAAAAGCAGGACCTGATCAAATTGTAAGTAGGGCACCAAAGTAAAAACCCAGTGGTGAGGGGTAGACATGCATCTTCCTGGGCCAGTGGGGGGTGGGAGTGGGTGGGAGGGATGGGTCACAGTCCTTTGGTGGTGGGAATGGTGTTTATGTACACTCCTAGCAAAATGTAGACATATAAATCAGTAGTTAATTAATATGAGAGGGGGAAAATCAATTGTATGTCTCAAAGTTTCTCAAAACACAAAGTGAATCCCATTTTGGTTTTTTAGCACATGGTTCTAAGTGGGACCTGGATGAGACCCAGCTTCTGGGGGAATGATCTTAAAAACAGAAAAGGAAATATTAACTAGACAGATGACAGTGGGCAACAGGTTACCCAGAATGGCAGAAATCTAGATTTCCCAGTGTGGAAAGAGAGGAGACATTCAACAAACAAATATTTATTGAGCGCCTGTTTAGAATCCCTCGCCCCCACCACAAAAAAAGGGGGGGCAGAAAAAGCAAATTCTGAGGGAGAGAAAGGGGCAATTGAGAAGGCTGAGGGAACTGAGGTGACTGGGCTCTGCTTAGGCCTCCTCTTCAGCCTCCTCACCGAAATCTTCCTCCTCTTCTGCGGTAGCATCTTGGTACTGCTGGTACTCAGAGACGAGGTCGTTCATGTTGCTCTCAGCCTCAGTGAACTCCATCTCGTCTATGCCCTCACCTGTGTACCAGTGGAGGAAGGCCTTCCTGCGGAACATGGCAGTGAACTGCTCTGAGATGCGCTTGAAGAGCTCCTGGATAGCTGTGCTATTGCTGATGAAGGTGACTGCCATCTTGAGGCCACAGGGTTGGATGTCACAGACAGCTGTCTTGACATTGTTGGGGATCTATTCCATGAAGTAGCTGCTATTCTTATTCTGCACGTTAAGCATCTGCTCATCTACCTCCTTCATGGACATCTGCCCACGGAAGACAGCAGCCACAGTGAGGTAGCGACCATGGCGAGGATCACAGGCAGCCATCATATTCTTGGCATCAAAGACCTGCTGGGTGAGTTTGGGCACAGTGAGAGCCCGATATTGCTGGCTTCCACGGCTGGTGAGGGGGGCAAAGCCAGGCATGAAGAAGTGGAGACGAGTGAAGGGCACCATGTTGACTGCCAGCTTGCGGAGGTCAGCATTGAGCTGGCCAGGGAAGCAGAGGCAGGTGGTGACACCGCTCATGGTGGCTGAGACGAGGTGGTTCAGGTCTCCGTAGGTTGGAGTGGTCAGCTTGAGGGTGCGGAAGCAGATATCATAAAGGGCCTCGTTGTCAATACAGTAGGTTTCATCAGTGTTCTCTACTAACTGATGAACAGAGAGGGTGGCATTGTAGGGCTCAACTACAGTGTCAGACACTTTAGGTGAGGGAACCACACTGAAGGTATTCATGATTCTGTCAGGGTACTCTTCTCTGATCTTGCTGATAAGTAGGGTGCCCATTCCAGAGCCTGTGCCCCCACCCAGTGAGTGGGTCAGCTGGAAGCCCTGGAGGCAGTCACAACTCTCTGCTTCCTTTCATACCACATCCAGGACAGAGTCGACCAGCTCAGCTCCTTCAGTATAGTGGCCTTTGGCCCAGTTGTTGCCTGCCCCAGACTGACCAAAAACAAAGTTGTCTGGTCTGAAGATTTGACCAAAAATACCTGAGCAAACAGAGTCCATGGTCCATGGTCCATGGTCCCAGGTTCTAGATCCACCAAGATAGCACGAGGAACATATTTGCCACCTGTGGCTTCATTGTAATACACAGAAATGCGGTCCAGCTGCAGGTCGCTGTCCCCGTGGTAGGTGCCGGTAGGATCGATGCCATGCTCATCACTGATCACCTCCCAGAATTTAGCACCGATCTGGTTGCCACACTGACCGGCCTGGATGTGCACGATTTCCCTCATGATTAAAATTTACTTAAAACTTTGTGCTCGCCTCAAGATGTGTACGGGGCAAGAAAAAAAATTAGTATATATTCTTTCTTTCGTTTGTTTTTTTGCTTTGCTGCTGTTAGTCGCCGGCTGGAAAGCTGGGACGTGCCCCGGAGGCTGGAGCAGCGAGGTCTGAACGCCGCGGCAGGAAGATTCTCTTGCTTTTTCTTTTATCTAGTTTTGGTAACTTTTTAAAAACCATCTTTCATAATAAAAAAAAAAATTTAAAAAGGGGGGCCAGTTGGTGGTGCACCTGGTTAAGCACTCACATTACAGTGCATAAGGACCCAGGTTCAAGCCCCTGGCCCCCAACTGCAGGGGGGGAAGCTTCATAAGTGGTGAATCAGGGCTGCAGGTGTCTCTCTGTTTCTCTTCATCTCTATCTCCCGTTCCTCTGTCAATTTCTGTCTCTATCTATACAATAATAAAAATAAATAAATAAAATCCACCTTTCTTTTCATTACCCTTTCAGTTGTTCTTTCTCATTTCCACATGATTTCTTACTTAATTCCTTCACATAGAACCAAATCAGTAATATATTCATTAGGTCAAAAGATAGCTCCTTGGGCAGGGTGTGTGCTTGACATGGACATAGTCCAGTTTTGAGCCACAGCACCAAACAGGAGGTATAATGGCACAGAAAGAAACTTCAGTGCTGTGATAATTCTCTCCCTCCCTGTCTCTGTCTTCTCTCTGTATACATCTGGATAAAAAAGTGGCCCAGATCAGTGAAATTGTATGTATGAGGCCCTGACTCCACAATAAATAAATAAATTTCTGAGAAATAAAATGAACCTATTACCTATATTATTTAAGAACTTCCTTAAAGATGGAACCGTATACAAAAAGAACTGAGCTGTCGTCATAAATCAACATATCAACAATGTTTCCATTACATGCTCCCTTCTACAGAGACAATTTATAAACAAGTATATGCTTCTCACCATGCAGGATTAGAACATCCTCGTGCTGCTCGCAAATAATGTGTAATAGTCTTATACAGTATATATCACGATTAATAAAACTACTAAACTAAACAGAAACTGAGAAAGAAAAACAGAAAGGAAAATGCAAAGTAGAATTTGACTGAGTTTGGAGTATTGCACCAAAGTATCAAACTGAGTGGAGAGTGAGGGTAGATTTTTCCAGCTTCACCATGGGGGAGTGGGGGTAGTGACACAGACCTTTGGTGTCGGGAATGGTGTTAATATACACTCCTATTAACTTATAAATCTTATAAATCTTATTTTATTCTTAAAAATCACTATTTGATCAATATGAGAGGAGAAAATAGAAATTAAAAACAACTAAACTTAAATTCATAAGTGACGCAAAACAAACAGGAGGGCCGTTATATTTAAACACCTCTGTGTCTGAGAACTTCATAGTAAAGGATACTACTAACTAATGAACACTGCTTTAGAGGAAGAGATAAAAAGCTACAAACACACATGAAAAGACAACTGAATACGGGATGATCTCACTCTCAGGCCGAAGTTGAAAAACAAGATTAGAAAAGAAAACACAAGTAGAACCTGAAATGGAATTGGAGTATTACACCAAAGTAAAAGACTCTGGGGTGGGTGGGTGGGTGGGGAGAATACAGGTCCATGAAAAATGATGAATGAAATAGTGGGGGTTGTATTGTTAAATGGGAATCTGGGGAATGTTATGCATGTAAAAAAAAAAAAAAGAAGTAGAAACGCAAAGCAGAAATTGACTGAGTTTGGAGTATGGCACCAAAGTAAGAAAGCAGAAGTACACAAGAGTTTGCAGTGAGTACCTCCCTAATACTTCCTCTCCACTTTTCCAAGCTTTGGGTCCATGATTGCTCAACAATTTGTTTGGCTTTGTATGTTAACTCTCTTTTCAGTCACCAGGTTCCAGGTGTCATCAGTATGCCGGCCAGACTTCCCTGGATTGAAGACCCCACCAATATGTCCTGGAGCTCAGCTTCCCCAGAAACCCACCCTACTAGGGAAAGAGAGAGGCAGACTGGGAGTATGGACTGACCAGTCAACGCCCATGTTCAGCGGGGAAGCAATTACAGAAGCCAGACCTTCTACCTTCTGCAACCCACAATGACCCTGGGTCCATGCTCCCAGAGGGATAGAGAATGGGAGGGGGTGGGTTATGGAGATTGGGTGGTGGGAATTGTGTGGAGTTGTACCCCTCCTACCCTATGGTTTTGTTAATTAATCCTTTCTTAAATAAAAAAAAAAAGAAAAAAAAAAGAAAAGACAACTGCTTTCTAGGTAAGAAAAAGCCTCCTTCGTATCTGCATTCTCAGGAAGAATTATTACTGAAGGAAGTGGAAATCCATCACTGACATCAAAAATGAACATCAGTAAGAAAAGTAATATATGTAATCTTGCATTTTTATAAGTGTTGCCTCTTCACACATCCCACCAGCATTTGTTGTTTCTAGTTTAATATAGGTCATTGACACAGGCATGAGGTGGTATCTCAGTGTTGTTTTGACTTGCATTCCTAGTGACAAATGATAAGTATCATTTTTCAATGTACCTATTGACCATTTAATGACCTTTTTGGTGAAGTTTCTGTCCTGCTTCTCTCCCCAGTTTTTGCAGTGAAGCAGGTCTGCAGGTGTCTATTTTGCTCTCCCATTGTCTTCCCCTCCTCTCTCGATTTCTCTCTGTCCTATCCGACAACAATGACAGCAATAACAATAATAATTACAACAATGATAAACAACAAGGGCAACAAAAGGGATAAAATGGCCTCCAGGAGCAGTGGATTCGTAGTGCAGGCACTGAGCCCCAGCAATAACTCTGGGGGCAAAAAAAAAAAGAGTAAAAGTAAAAAATCAATTAAAAACAGAAACAAGAGTACATTCTTTTGGTGATGAGCATTGAGTGGCAGCACATGATTTAAAAAGAAGTGAAATGGTTCATCTGAAATATATACAGTCTTATAAACCAATACTACCTCAATAAAAAATGAGAAAGCAAGAAAACAAAGATATATTTGTTATCCTCCTTCTCAAAAAACAAGGGCATTTAAACATAATCAACTGTTCAAAATTAACCAAGGAAAAGTGAATGGTAGCTCTCAGATTCAAACTCAGGAAATTAGAGTCTATTGGCTATATGCTTATATATAGTACTTTTTATAGTATGTCACACAAAAGTTATAGGTAATAAATATTTAGCATGAGCAATAATGTAAGGAATGACAAACACTACACAGAAATCTTGGAAAGAAATGTGTCAGCATTTAAAACTTAACACAATGCATTTACAACTATAAACTCAGCAACATCTCAATTTTATTTTAAAGGACAAAAATGAATGGAATAACAAAAATAGATACTAATTTCATTTGATATTGTAATTTTCATAACTGAAAATACTAATAAGGTCTCTAAACTTAATTAGATGACTATAATAATAATTATACTATAGAAACTACCAGACAGAGAGTTGACCATAGCATAGCAGGTTAAGTGAGCAAAGCGCAAGGACCCACATAAGGATTCCGATTCCAGGCCCCAGCTCCCCACCTGCAGGGGAGTCGCCTTCACAGGCGAGTGAAGCAGGTCTGCAGGTGTCTATCTTTCTCTCCCCCACTCTGTCTTCCCCTCCTCTCTTCATTTCTTTCTGCCCTATCTAACAACGACAATATCAATAACAACAACAATAAAAAACAATAAGGGAAACAAAAAGGAAAATAAATTTTTAAAAAAGAGAGAAAGAAAGTACTGGGCATCCGTAATGACAAAAGACTAGAAAAGTACATGGTTTATAGTACACTTTCAATAGCTACTTGTTGAACAAAATTTTCCTGCAAATCATGAGATGTAATTTGAACAGAATGTTATGTAGCCTTTAAAGTATATTAATGGGCTGGGTGGTGGTGCACCTAGTTGAGCACACAGGTCACCATGTGCTTGCACCAAGGTTCAAATTCTCAGTCCCCACTTGTGGTAGAGAAGCTTCACAGATGGTGAAGCAGTGCTGCATGTGTCTCTCTTTCTCTCACCTCCTCCCCCTCTTTACTTCTTCCTTTCTACATTAGAAAATAATAATAATAATAATAATAATAATAATAATAGTGGCCACTGGGGGCAGTGGGGTCATCCTGCAAGAACTGAGCCAAAGTGATACCCTTGGTAACAAACAAATAAAATAAAATGTAAACTTGTGCAAATATGTCTATATATCTTCAGTGGAAATCTTTAGAATACACATTTCATTTATAGCCACATATTCATTACTTAAAATATTAATGAAGGGGTTCAGCAGTGGCACAACCAGTAAAACACAGAAGTTGCCATGCATTAGAACCTGATTCAAACTCCCAGTCCCCACCTGCAGAGGGCTAGCTTCAGGAGTGGTAGGGCAGGCTACATGTGTCTTTCTTTCTCTCTCCTTCTCTTATATCCTCTCTGAATATTTCTATCTCTATCATAATAAAAATAAAGTAAAAATATACATATTTTTATGCATGTACAATCTATTATATTTACTGTCTAATGTAAAACATTAATTCCCCAATAATATACATATTTTTAATTTCCTTATTGGGGAATAAATGTTTTACATTAGACAGTAAATATAATAGATTGTACATGCATAACATTTCCCAATTCTCCATATAACAATACAACCCCCACTAGGTCCTCTATCATCCCTTTTTGACCTGTACTCTCCCCCCCCAACCACCCCAGAGTCTTTTACTTTAGTGCAATACGCCAATTCCAGTTGAGGTTCTACGAGTGTTTTCTCTTCTGATCTTGTTTTTCAACTTCTGCCTGGGAGTGAGATCATCCCATATTCATCCTTCTGTTTCTGACTTATTTCACTTAACATGAGTTTTTCAAGGCCCATCCAAGATCAGCTGAAAACGGTTAAGTCACCATTTTTTATAGCTGAGTAATTATATATATATATATATATATCATAACATGCTCAGCCACTCACTGTTGTTGGACACCTGGGTTGCTTCCAGGTTTTGGCTATTACAAATTGTGCTGCCAAGAACATAGGAATACACACATCTTTTTGGATGGATGTGTTGGGTTCCTTAAGATATATCCCTAGGAGAGGAATTGCAGGATCATAGGGTAGGTCCATTTTTAGCCTTCTGAGAGTTCTCCAGAATGTCCTCCACAGGGGTTGGACCAATTTACATTCCCATCAGCAGTGCAGGAGGGTTCCTTTGACCCCACACCTCCCCAGCATTAGTTGCTACTACCTTTTCTGATGTATAACATTCTCACAGGAGTGAAGTGGTATCTCACTGATGTCTTTATTTGCATTTCTCTGACAATCAAAGACTTGGAGCATTTTTTCATGTGTTTCTCGGCCTTTTGAATCTCTTCTGTAGTGATTATTCTGTCCATGTCCTCTCCCCTTTTTGGGATGGGGTTTTTTGTTTTCTTGTTGTTGAGATTGGCAAGCTCTTTATATATTTTGGTTATTAGCCTCTTGTCTGATCTATGGCATGTAAAGATCTTCTCCCATTCTGTGAGGGGGCTCTTGGTTTGGGTAGTGGTTTCTTTTGCTGTGCAGAAGCTTTTTAATTGATATAGTCCCATAGGTTTATACTTGCCTTAGTCTTCTTTGTAATTGGACTCATTTCATTGAAGATGACTTTAAAATTTATGGAGAAAAGAGTTCTGCCAATATTTTCCTCTAAGTATCTGATAGTTTGTGGTCTAACAGCCAAGTCCTTGATCCACTTAGAATTTACTTTTGTATGTGGTGAAATAGAGTGGTTCATTTTCATTCTTCTGCATGTTTCAACCCATTGTTTCCAACACCATTTGTTGAAGAGACTGTGTTTTCCCCATTTAATACTCTGGGCACCTTTGTCGAAGATTAGATGTCCATAGGTGTGGGGGCTTACTTCTGGGCTCTCAATTCTTCTAAAAATTTTTTTATTATCTTTATTTATTGATTGGATAGAGACAACAATCGAGAGGGAAGGGAGAGATAGAGAAGGTGAGAGACAGAGAGACACCTGCAGCACTGCTTCACCACTTGTGAAGCTTTCCCCCTGCAGGTGAGGACTGGGGGCTGGAATCCAGGTCCTTGCACATTGTAACATGTGAGCTCAACCATGTGTGCCACCACCTGGCCCCGCTGAGCTCTTAACTCTATTCCACTGGTCAGTGTATCTATTCATGTTCCAGTACCAAGCAGTTTTGATGACAATGGACTTATAATGCAATTTGAGATCTGGGAATATAATGTGTCCAGTTCTGTCCTTTCTTCTCAAGACTGTTTTTGCAATTCTAGCTCTTTTCTGGTTCTAGATAAACATTTGTAGCATTTGTTCTATTCTCCTAAAATATGTGTTTGGGATCTTGATGGGGATAGCATTATATTTGTATATGGCTCTGGGTAGTATATTCATTTTAATGATATTAATTCTTCCAACCCATGAACATGGAATATCTTTCCACTTCTTTGTGTCTTTTCTATTTCCTTGAGTAGTGACTCATAATTTTCAGTATACAAGTCTTTCACTTCTTTGGTTAGGTTTGTTCCTAATTATTTTATTGTTTTTGTTGCTATAGTAAAAGGAATTGATTTCTGGATTTCAATTTCTTCTAACTTAGTGTTTGCATAGAGGAATGCCACTGACTTTTGAATGTTAATTTTGTAGCCTGAAACTTTATTGTATTGCCTGATGATTTCCAAAAGCTTCTTGCTGGATTCCTTAGGTTTTTCTATGTATACTGTCATGTCATCTGCGAATAGGGAGAGTTTGACTTCTTCTCTTCCAATCTGTATGCCTTTATTTCTTTGCTCCTGCCTGATTGCAATAGCAAGACCTTCCAACACTATGTTGAATAATAATGGTGACAGTGGGCAGCCATGTCTGGGACCATATCTGAGGGGAAATGCTTTCAGTTTTTCACCATTGAGTATGATGTTGGCTGTAGGTTTGCTATATATAGACTCCACTATCTTCAGGAATTTTCCATCTATTCCCATTTTTGTAGTGTTTTGATCATAAAGGGATGTTGGATTTTTTCAAAGGCTTTCTCTGCATCTACTGATATGACCATGTGGCTTTTAGTCTTGCTGTTATTGATGTGGTGGATCACATTGATTTACATATACTAAACCAACCTTGCATGCCTGGGATAAACCCCACTTGGTCATGATGAACAATCTTGTTAATATACTGCTGTATCTGGTTGTCTAGAATTTTGTTCAGTATTTTCTCATCTATGTTCATCAGAGATATTGGTCTGTAGTTTTCCTTTTTGGTTGTGTTCTGTCTGCTTTTGGTATCAAAGTGATGTTGGCTTCATAGAAGCTAGAAGGGGGTATTCCAGTGTCTTCAATCTTCTGGAAGGCTTTTAAAAGTAGAGGTAATTGTTCTTTTTTGAAGGTTTTGTAGAATTCATTTGTACAACCATCTGGTCCAGGACTTTTTTTCTTGGGAAAGTTTTTGATAACTGTTTCAGTTTCATTAGCTATGATGGGCCTGTTCATGTTATCTAGTTGCTCTTTACTTAATTTTAGAAGTTTGTAGGTATCAAGGAAATTGTCTATTTCCTCCAGGTTCTCTAGCTTGGTGGCATATAGTTGTTCATAGAAGCATCACATGATATGTTGAATTTCTGTGGTGTCTGTTGTAATATCTCCTCTTTCATTTTTTATCTGATTTATTGGGTCTTCTCCCTTTTTTGAATTGTGAGTCTGGCTAAAGGTTTGTCGATTTTGTTCACTCTTTTGAAGAACCAACATTTACTTTCATTGATCTTTTGTATGGTTTTCTTATTCTCAATGTTATTGATTTCTGCCCTAACTTTAGTGATTTCTGTCCCTCTGGTTGCTTTACAGTTCCTCTGTTCCTCTAGGTTTTTAAGATGTGTAATCATGTTGTTTATTTGTGCTTTTTCTTGTTTCCTATTGTGTGTTTGTGTGGCTATGAACTTCCCTCTCAGTACTGCCTTAGCTGTGTCCCAAATATTTTGATAGATTATGTCTTCATTTTCATTGAACTCTCAAAACATTTTGATTTCTTCCTTTATTTCCTCTTTGATCCAGAAGTTGTTAAGAAGTGTACTGTTGAGCTTCCACATTTTGGGACTGTTACTAATCTTTTGTTGATTATTAAGTGTTAGTTTTATTCCATTGTGGTCTGAGAAGATGCTTGGGATGATTTCAATGCTCTTGAATTTGCTGGTACTGCCTTTGTAGCCTCACATATGGTCTATCCTTGAGAATGACCCATGTAGACTTGAGTAGAATGTGTTTTCCAGTTTCTTGGGATGAATGACTCTGAAAATTTCCTATAATTCTAGTTTATCTGTCTCCTCATTTATCTCCCTCATTTTTTAGTGATTTTCTGCCTCGACTATCTGTTTAGTTGAGAGAGTGGGTTGATGAAGTCCCTAGTATGACTGTGTTGCTGTTAATATATTGCTATAGCTCTTTCAGTAGATGGTTGATGTATTTAGATGGCTTCTCATTGGGTGGATAGGTGTTAATAATTGTTAAGTCCTCTTGATTGACTCATCCCCTGAGCCTTAAGTAGTGTCCATCCCTATATTTTTTAATATAGTTTATTTTAAAGTCTATCATGTCAGATATGAGAATAGCTGTTCCTGCCCTTTTTTGTGGGCCATTGGCTTGTATGATAGTTTTCCATCCTTTCACTTTGAGACTGTGTTTGTTTTGCTGAGTTAGGTGAGTTTCCTGTAGACAGCATATTGTTGGGTTGTGTTTTATGATCCATCTTCCTACTCTGTGTCTTTTAATAGGTGAATTCAGGCCATTGACATTTATTGATATCAGAGATTGAAGATGTTTTAATGCCATTCTTGTAGAGTTTTAGAGTGTTCTGATATATGGCCTATGTATGGTGGTCTGACAGTTTATAGGAGACCTTTCAGAACCTCTTTCAGGGCAGGCTTGGTGACAGTTGATTCTTTCAACAGTTGCTTGTCTAAGAAAGTTTTTATGCTTCCATCTAGTCTGAATGACAGTCTATCAGGATATAGTATTCTTGGTTGAAAGCCTTTCTCATTGAGCACTAGATAGATATCTTTCCATTCTCTTCTGGCCTGTAGTGTTTGTGGAGAGAAGTCTGCTGCTAATCTTATGGGTTTTCCTATTAGGTGACCCTTTTTTTCTCTTGCAGCCTTCAGGATCCTTTCTTTATCCTTATTCCTTCTCATTCTAAATAGAATGTGTCTTGGTGTCTTCAATTTTGGGACCCTCTGGGCTTCTTGCACCTTTATGTCTTTTATGTTGTCTAGACTACTGAAGTTCTCATCTATTATTTCCTGAAGAATGCTTTCTTCCCCTCCCTCTCTTTCTTCCTCTGGTAAGCCAATAATGTGTATATTGTTTCTTTAGAAGTCATCCCATAGGTCTCTGTTGTTGTTTTCAGTACCTCTTAATCTCTTTTTGAGATATCTTACTTCTTTTTTAGTTATCTCTAATTCATCCTCAAACTTGGTAATTCTGTCTTCAGCCTATTTTATTCTATTCTCTCTCCCCTCTACTCTTTTCTGGAGTTCATCTATTTTGTTACCCTGTTCTGATACTGTTTTAGCTTGTTCAGCTAGTTGTGTTCTTAGCTCATCCATTTCAGCTTTCAGCTCTATAATGACCTTGAGATAATTAGTGTTTTCTTCCAGAGTCTCTTTGTTGTTTCTGTATTTCTGATGCCAATTCTTTCAAACTCTTTACTCACTCCTGTGATTATTTCCTTAGCTAGTGTTTGGATGTTGACCTCATTATTTTGTGGTTCAAACTTTGGGGGCCTTTTAGCCAGACTCTTGTCCTGGTTCATTTCTCCAATATTTCTTCTTGTTGGTTTAACTATTTTATATATTATGTTATGAGTTCCCTCTCTCTGTACTTTTCAAATTCTGATCATTCTTGCTGGATTGACTTATTTCTAAGTAAGGTAATTAACAGGTTCACAGTTGTGGAAACTGACAGTTGTTTCAATATTATTTTAAACCCTGAAATGGAGCACAGTGGCTTAAAAGCCTCTTTTGTGTCTTTTCTTCCCTGTAGGATATGAGAGCCAGAGGGTTTTTAAAATATAAGTAGGCTTCTTAGCTTAATCACTGACTCCTGACCAAGAGGTAAATCAGGATGGGGCAGAGATAATTCAGTGGTTGTGCAAAGAGACTCTCACAGCCCCATTGCTAGGCCATCAAGGTATAGATCTTCTCCTGAGTTTCCTTGTTAGTTCTCTCTACTCTGGTGTCAGAAAGGGTCTCCTCCCCCAACCTCCGCTGCACCAGGTTCTGAGGGAAGTAGCAATGGAGACTCATTGTTGCATTTGGTGAGTCTTAGGGTAGTCCTCTCCTCCCTTCAGCAGTCTTTTTGTTGGTGAAACAGACTGGAGGTGGTGTCTCAACTGATAAACTACTGGATTGTTACCAGCCACTTAATCTTTCTCTAGGCTCCTTCCTTTCTGTCCATGAGCCACATGTGTTTGCACTCACCGGTGATTTGGTGGTTTCCTGAAGTTGTTCTAGTCCTGTCTTGTAGCAGTCCCAGTTTATTTCCTTTGGTATTCCAAGTTGACTCAGGAGAGGAGAGGAGAGGAGAGGAGAGAAATACAGCTGTGCTACTCCATAGCCCCACCTCAACTTCTGTCAAAAAAATAAAATAAATAAAATAAAATATTTCTTAACTTTCACTGGAAGCAATAGATTTGTCATGCAGGCATCAAGCTATAGAAATCACATCTTGGTGGCAATAGATAAATAAATTTAATTTAATGTGTAAATAAATTTAATTCAATGTGTAAGACAAGGTAAGAACACAAAGAAATTACTATCCAATATTTTGAATGTACATTTCTAGGTACTTAAAATTGTTATCAAAATTTAAATAATGAATTTAAATACACTAGACCTCTTTATGAAAATCAGGTTCTGTTACTAGGTTTGCCCCAGGAATTTGTATTAATCTTATGATTGTTAGAGATGAATAACCAAAATTGCGACTTAAAATCTGAGATATGGTGCATAAAACTATAATTTATATCCCTAAACACTGACTTCTAATTTTCCAAGAGATTTCATATTTGAGACTATTTTGAATTGTTTAAAATTGTATTTGTTTTCCTGAAATACATAATTTAACTAGCCCAGTGGCACAGTGGTTCTGAAAATATCACTCAGACTAACGATAGCAATATCACCTGAGGTGTTGTTTTTTTTCTGAATTCACAAATTTATGTCTACTGAAAATGTTCAGGCTATAGAAAATTTTTACATATTTAAAATTTTTATTAGTAGTGGTTTATAAATTTCAAGACTACTGAGTTATAGTTCCATATCACACCTACCACCAAAGTTCTGTACCTACTCAAGAATTTGTTTTCCTTTCAAATTCATGAATGTCATCTCAGACTTTGTGGATCAGAATTACTAAGTGCAATCCTTGGGTATTTTTAGTATTTTTGGTGAATTCTACATTAACTTAAGTTTAATAACCTCTAAAGTCTGAAACCCCTTAGTTTCCTAATTCATATGCCCTCTGTATAAAGTTTTCAAAAGTTCCAAGTCCCAAGTAACAGATGGTTACCATTACAATAGTTTGAAGAAAAAAAAAAGCCTGGGGTCTCAAGGGAAACCGCATGTTTTAAAATATCTGTCTTACTGACAAGAAAAGCCAGAATTTGGTGACCGGCTTTGATAGCTACATACACACACACACACCAGAAACAACTTGGTAAGTTACCCAGTGTTCAATGAGAAAAAAAAAAAAATGAAACTTTCATTAAACTATGACAGAATGGTGTATTGTTCAAAATGAGTTCAGTAAAGCACAGTTGTTAATTCTAAAAAGAATGGAAAGGAAGCTTACTTCTGAAAATTAACAGATTAAATATTTAATTTGCAGGAACATGTAATTGAGAAAAATTTAAGTAAAACTGGCAACACAAGAAAAGGTAATATTTAATGTATTTGTAAATATTCTGCAATGGAATGTGCAATGAAATAGTACTTTCTAATATAACTGTTTAGGACAAGGTCTTAGTGAGATAAATTTTCAGTATAAGTATTTTCAGTCTTCTTCCTTCCAAGTTTTCATTACACACTTTATTAATACTTAGAGATTTTAGCTGTGAGGCAACAGTGTAACTTGTGAAGAACAAGGTTTGGTGATCAAACCCAATTCTGTTACTTAAGTAGTCTAAAGTTAATTTTTCTTTATAAAAGTAGAAAATGGATACAGTCAATGTCCATGTTCGGTGGAGAAGCAATTACAGAAGCCAGACCTTCCAACTTCTGCAACCCACAACGACCCTGGGTCCATGCTTCCAGAGGGATAGAGAATGGGAAAGCTATCAGGGGAGGGGATGAGATATGGAGATTGGGTGGTGGGAATTATGTGGAGTTGTACCCTTCCTACCCTATGGTTTTGTTAATGTCTCCTTTCTTAAATAAAAAATAAATTAAAAAAAAAAGAAAATGAAAGTGTTCTGGAAGGTGGTACAATGGTAGAGCATTAGATTTGCCAACCATGAAGTTCCAAGTTCATTCCGAGGAACCATATTACACCAGAGTGGTGCTCTACTTTTCTCTTTCTCTCTCTCATTAATAAAATATATATATTAAAATATTAAACTCATAAAAGATACAAATATTGTATGATTAAATGAGATCCACTTTCTCATAAACTCTAGCATGGTATAAGCCTTATGAAAATGAGTGCTCAAAATTCTTCTTTTATTTTTTTTTACTCCCCAGTCTGTTTAATTACCACTTGTTTAAACTGACATATTAAAATATTTAATGTGACAGTAGTAGATTAAAATATAGACACAAATGCAGTTTAACTTTCAACAACTGACATTAAACAGCAAAAATAAAATAAAATAGAGGGTATTGTACTAACAGGATCTTATCAGACTGGTGAATAGGGAGGTGAAAGTTTATGTAAAGGTTTATGATTCTCCCAGATATCATTTCTTAAGAACATAAATTAGTAGGACACAAAAAAATATCAGCTGAAATTTCACACGGCTTAAAATAAAACCCAAAAAGTCAGTCTTGTACACCCATTTTTCCAATTGCTTCCTAGAACTAACAAAGGGAGGGGGAATTCAGGAATATAAGTGACTCTTTTCCAGCCTTCATCTACTGATCCATAGTTTAATGAGAGGATAGCTCTTCGTCATTTCCACCCCCACAAAACTGAAAACACTAATTACCTTGTTGCCCTTTTCTTGGAATACTCATCATTTTATACCTCTTCAAATTATTTTCCTGAAGTTGTATACTGAATAACTGAATGTTTTTCTTCCATAATTTAAAGCCATCAGAGAACAGTCTTCCTCTTTGCAAATGCTTTTGCATGTAGTAAATGGTTAGTAAATATTAGTCTTCCCTTAAAGTCACTAATATTTACTAACAAAGGGAGGGGGAATTCAGGAATGAAGAAAATGAAGACTCAAAGAAAAAGATATCAGCAGAATATACTCCATAAATTTAACACTAAATCTGAGACATGTATTTTCCTTGCAAGTTTTTATGTTCTTGATTTCAGTGACAAGTACATTAAATACAGTGTTTGTTGGAAGCAGTAGCTCTGCAAAACTTGACTCTCCCCTATAATAGCAAAAGTGCTTGTCAGGAGAAAACATTATGTGGGTCCCCACCAACTAACAGACCCATATGTAAATTATTACTACCATACTTCTAGAAATTCATTTGCCCAATCTGCCCAACTATATGCTAAATAAGGCTGGGGAGATAGGATAATAGTTATGCAAAAAAGACTTTCAGGCCTAAAGAATCAAAGTTCTCAGATTCATTTCCCAAAGTCATTTTTCTGTTGGGGACATACAGTAAAACAATATACATTGAGTGTAGAAATGTGTAGTGTTCTTGGTAACACAAATTCATTAATATTATTATTATTAGCCACTTAAAATTTATTGTTAAACAATTACAATGGGCAAGAGATTTAAATAGCTATTTCTCATTTCTCCAAAGAAGGCATATAGACTGCTAACCAACAGACACAAACTGTTTATCATTATGTAAATGTAAATCAAAACTACAATGAGGTGCCATTCCACACTTCTTAGAATGACTATAATAAAAAAGAGGAAGGAAGGAAGGGAGGGAGGGAGGGAGGGAGGAAAGAAGGAGGGAGGGAGGGAGGGAGGAAGGAAAGAAGGAAGGAAGGAAGGAAAGAAGGAAGGAAAGAAGGAATGAAAAGAAGGAATGGAGCAAGGAATGAAGGAAGGGAGGGAGGAATGAAGGAAGAGAGGAAGGAAGGAAGGAAGGAGAAGGAAGGAAGGAAGGAAGGAAGGAAGGAAGGAAGGAAGGAAGGAAGGAAAGAACAAATGTTGCTGACAACACAGAGAAATTAGAACCCTTGTAATAAGTATGCTTAACTACTATAGAAAAAGTAGTAGTCCCTCAAGAGTTAAACACACAATTATTGTGTAACCAAATGATTTTATTTCAAGATATATTGCCAAAAGAATTAAAACAAGTATTTTTAGAAGTTCAGGAATGCATGACTTAGTCTAAATTTTTCTGTCTCTTCAAAATTATGCTTTAGAATCTTTTTAACAGTTGTTTCTTAATGAACATGGTATAAATGATATTGATCAAAAGACCAAAGCCTATCAAGAGGCTCCTCAGATTCTTTGCCTCAACTTTCTTCTCAGCAGCCTTATCAGCAATGTAGACAGGGCCACTAGCTAGCAGAATATTGGCTACTGTGGCAGGGCCATCAGCCCTGACACTGGTGATGATAATCCCAATGTCCACATTGGCAAGGACCTTTGAAAACAATAAATGGCACAAAAAGTTTTGATGTTTATACTAGATGTGTTAAAGGAACACTGATCTTACACTTCATAATTCTCAACTCATCAGTATAAAGGGGAACGTAGATGCAAGAAAGCTCTTAAGTCCAAAAAGCAGGATATGATGTTGTTAAGTGCTGGACAAATTCTGCCTGATGAATATTAGTGAAAGAATGAAGCAAGAGCTTCACCTTAACTTGTTCTTAGCTTTCTCTCCTTCATTCTTCTAATTTTTCTGTCTTTGTCTAAATAAATAAATTCCTGAGAGCAATCTATACCCTTTTACTATGTAAGGATACAAGAGAAATCTATGACCTAGAAGAGGCACCTCACCCAATCATGCTGGCATCCTCATAAGGAGTCTCCAGAAATGAGAGTAATATTCATTGTTTATAAGTTTTCTAACCTGTAGTATTTTTTGTTGCATATTACTGCTGTTATTATTGTTATTGCTGTCATTGTTATTGGATAGGACAGAGAGAAATGGGGAAAGGAGGGGAAGACAAAGGGGGAGAGAAAGACAGACACCTTCAGACCTGCTTCACTGCTTGTGAAGTGACCCCCCCTCCTGCAGGGATCCTTACGCAGGTCCTTCGGCTTAGCGCTATATACGCTTAACCGCCTGCACTACTGCCCGGCCCCCTAACCTGTAGTATTTTGTAATAGCAGCTCAAATGAACAATATATGTTCATATCTGTGGTAGAGAAATTGTCCAGATTTCTATTGATGGGCTAATGATAAATGTGCTCTATATATACAATGGAATATTAATCAAACCAAAAAGGTTTTGATTATAGTTGAAACATGAATAAACCTCAAAAAATTAATTCAGACACTTGAGTCTATTTACGTTAATAATATCCAGACTAGGTAAACACATAGAGACAGAACAAAGAACTGGTAGTGTTCAGGGGTATTGGAGGAGGGAGAACAAATAACAACTAGTTTGTGATTTCCTTTTGGAATGATGGTCATATTATAAAACTCAACAGAAATGATGGTATCACAATATTATATTAACTGCCATCTAAATGTTCACTCTAATATAGTTAATTACAAGTTATATTTAATTTCTCAATAAAATGATATGCAAATTTTGATAGCTAAAATCAATATAGAAATAGGCATAGATTAATAAATGAGTAATTCATTTTGATATGTTGATATGTCTACTGTACTTGCCTGTCCTTTTTGTCTTTCAGTTAATCACCAGTTTGCATCTTCAAAATGACCATGACAAATGTAACCACAATGAATGGATTCCTCCTCATGGGGTTTTCCGACAATCCTAAGTTCCAATTCTTACATGCTTTGCTTTTCTTGATGATGTACATGTTAGCCTTGATAGGTAACCTTATCATTATCACCATCACAACACTAGATCAACATCTACAATCCCCAATGTATTACTTCTTGAAACATCTTTCCTTTCTGGACCTCTCCTTCATTTCTGTCACTGTCCCCCAGTCCATTGAGAATACAATGATGAATAATGGCTATATTTCCTATGGTCAGTGCATACTGCAAGTTTTCTTCTTCACATCTTTGGCCTGGGCTGAGGTGGCCATTCTCACAGTCATGTCTTATGATCGCTATGCAGCCATTTGCCTCCCACTGCGCTATGAGATCATTATGGATCCCAAAACCTGTAAATGCGCTGTGGCAGCTGTCTGGGTAAGTGGAAGCATCTCTGGAATCTTGTACACAACAGCTACATTCTCTATCACATTTTGCAGAGCCAAAATAATCCACCAGTTCTTCTGTGATGTTCCCCAGCTGCTGAAGCTCTCCTGCTCTAATGATTACCTTGGAGTGATTGGAGTGGCTGCATTCATGTCTGTGATAGCATTCATCTGTTTCATTTCCATTGTCCTCTCCTATATCCACATCATTTCCACAGTTGTGAGAATACCGTCTGTTGAGGGCCGGTCTAAGGCATTCTCTACCTGCCTGCCTCATCTCTTTGTTGTGTCTTTTTTTCTCTCCACAGGAACTTTTGAGTTTCTAAAACCAACTTCAGACTCACCAAATGCTTTTGACTTCATTATTTCTATATTTTATACAGTACTGCCCCCAACACTCAACCCCATTATCTACAGCTTGAGGAATGAGACCATGAAGAGAGCTTTACAAAAGTTACTGTTGGTGACTCCATCAAGGAAAAAAGCACGCTTGTCTTGATGTTGATGGCTGCCCAACAGTTCACACAAGGGACCATTTAAATATCCTGAATGCCTTCAATATGTAATATTGAGGAAAAATAGTTATATACTTTTTTCGCTGTGGATAAACCACTCAATGTAGCTAATGCCTTGATAGAACGTCTGTCTGATGCTTCATCTTTTTATTAGTTGTAGCCAATTGACTTGTTCTTTTAAATTAAAAGCAAGAAAGCAGTTATAATCTCTAAGACAGTCTCACTGCAAGCCTTTCACCCCCAATGCGTACAAACACATGGATAAATACATGCACAGGGACACATCAACAGAGTACACATTTTTAGAAACTCCACATAGACAATATTACAACACTAATAGACTTTTTAGAAAATGATGATTTGGGACTGGGGAAATAGGCAAAAGACTTTCATGCCTGAGTCTCTGAGGTTCCAAGTTCAATCACCAGCTCCACTGTAAGCCAGAGTTGAACAGTTCTCTAGCCTTCTCTCTCTCTCTCTCTCTCTCTCTCTCTCTCTCTCTCTCTCTTTCTCGTTGAAATAATTAAATTAAATATTTTTAAAGTGAGAATTTAACCCTTCACCAAACATTTAATTTCAGCCTTTATGCATTCAATTTGCACATTATTTCAGGTTTATATACTATTGCTATATATAAGCCTATAGGCTATGACTATTACAAATTTAGTTCACAGTATTCAGTGGCGCATTTAAACATTTTTCTGTGTTGCATGTATAGAATGTATATTTCATTTTCACTCCAAGTTATGATAAAATTAAAACCCTACTTTTCATAATTCTAAATAATGAGACTACCAAATCAAAGCATATTAAATATTTTGCTGTTCTCAATTTAGAGCTGTATTATCTTCCAAAATATTAAATATTTTTATGTGGCCATTAGTAATGTGTGGCCATATTCTATATTGTTCACATAATTTTATAATCCATGTAACAAATATTTATAGAAACACTACTTGGTTATTAAAAAATACTAAGTACCTGGAACTCAAAAATACATAAAATAAACTTAACCGGCTATTATGGAGATTTTTTCACTTTATTACAATTTTTTTTCTCATTTCTTTATTACAATATTTTTAAATTTCTTTATTGTGGAATTAATGTTTTACATTCGACAGTAAATACAATAGTTTGTACATGCATAACATTTCCCAGTTTTCCACATAACAATACAACTCTCATTAGGTCCTCTGTCATCCTTCTTGGATCTGTGTTCTCCTCACCCACCCACCCCAGAGTCTTTTACTTTGGTGCAATATACAATATTTTTTATATTTCATTATATTTTTTAATTGTGGTGGATCAAAAGATTAAAAATGTTTACATTATTTCTTTCTTTTGGATTATGTTTTTAATTTTAAATATCTGTGCATTTTACCAATTGTATAAAATATTTTATAAATACTAGCATTCTAGATTGTTGCTGTTTTTGCCACTAGTATTATCACTTGGGCTGGGTGCTTGTATTATCTTTATTTATTTATAGGACAGAGACAGTCAGAAATTGAGAGGGAAGAGGGAGACAGAGAGGGAGAGAGACAGAGAGACACCTGCAGCCCTGCTTCACCACTTGTGAAGCTTTCCCCCTGTAGGTGGGGACCAGGGGCTTGAACCTGGGCCTTGCGTATTGTAACATGTGCACTCAACCAGGTGCACCACCACTCAGTCCCATGACTCTACTATTTATTAACAGCCATTCTTTTAGCAGGTTGGTGCTTTATAGTGCAGTTATTGTCACATGAGTATGATTTCATTATGTACCAGGTGCCCAAGTCCTCTTCCACCCCTTCCTAACCTCCTTCCTTCCCCAGTCTTTCACTTTGGTACAATACATCAGGCCCAGTCTCTGTTACACTTTGTGTTTTCCCTCCTTGTCCTTATTTATTAAATGCTGCTTATAAGACAAATAATTTAGGATATATCTTAACAGATGAGTAGTATTCCATTTTGTATATATCACAATTTTCTTATTATCTTCATTTATTGGATAGGAACATCCAGAAATCTAGAGGGAAGGGAGAGGTAGAAAGGGAGAAAGACAGACACCTGCAGACCTGCTTTACCACTTGTGAAGCTTTCCCCCTGCATTTGAGGACTGGGGGCTCAAATCCAGCTGCTTGCTCATAGTAATGTGTGTTCTTAACCTGACTCCATATACCACAATTTTTTAAGCCACTCATGGGTATCTGAGTAGTTTCCAACTTTGGGCACTTACAAATTGTGCTGCTATCAACATAGATATACACAGATCTCTTCTGCTAAGTGCTTTTGTTTCCTTTGGATAAATCTCTTGGAAAGAAATTGCTGGGTAGGTTGATTTATAGTGTTCCAAGAAATATCCATGCTGTTTGCACAAGAGTTGGAGCAATTTACACTCTCACTGGCAGTACAGAAGTTACTCAATCCCTACATCCTCTCCAACATTTGTTATTAGTGTCTTTTCTAGTACATGGCCTTCTTACAGGTGTAAAGTAGTATCTCATTGTTGACTTTACCTGCATTTCTCTGATAACCACTAACTTTGAGCACGTTCTTATGTATCTACTTGCCCTCTGGATCTCTTCTTTGGAGGAGTTTCTGTCCATTTCCTGATGGGATTTGTGTGTCTGTGTGTGCATGTGTTTGTGTGTGTTTGTGTGTGTTGTTTACTGAGCTCTTTATGTATTTTGGTTACTAGTCATTTATTTGATGTATATTGTATAAAGATCTTCTCCTACACTTTAGGATGTCTTTCAGTTAGGATGGTGGTGCCCTTTACTGTTTGATGTAGTCTCATTGATTTATTTTTGGTTTTGTTTTCTTCAGTGATGGGTTTGAGTCTTTGATGATCTTTTTGAAGCATAGATCGTGAAATACTTCTCCAACGTTTTCTTCTATGTATTTGATAGTTTCTGGTCTAATGACCATGTTTTTAATCCACTGGAGTTGACTTTTGTGTACAGTGATATTTGGTGGTTCAATTTCACTTGTTTGCATGCTTCAATCTTATTTTTCAACACCACTTATTGAAGAGACTCTCCTCCCTCTGTTTGAGGTTTTAGGCCCCCTTGTCAAAAATTAATTGTATATAAGTGTGGGGGTTATTTCTAGGCTTTCAAGTAAATTCCACTAATCACAGCCATCTTTTTATAGAAAGAGAGAGATGGAGACAGAGCAAAGGGGAAACACTTGTAGAACTGCTCCACCTCTAGGTATAGATACTAGGAGATTGGATCCTGGTCCTTGAGCCAGGTAATGTGTGTACTCTACCATCTATACCACCATCTGACTCTGAGAGTTGTTTTATATTGGCAAATGCCACATTTTCAGTTCATCTTTTTCTTTTTTTTAAGTAATGTAGGTTGGCATGGCATTATATGTTTTATTGGTTTTTTTTTTTTTAGATTTTTTCCCATTTATTAGGAAGGTTAATGGGTTACAGTAAATCCAGTTGTTGGTCCATGTGTAACATTTCTCAGTTTTCTGAAGAACACTTTCCCCCAGCCAAGGTCTTCCTACACCATCAGCACTAGCACCTGAAAGCTCCCCCTCAAGAGTCCTTTATTTTGGTGCAATACACCAAACCCAGTCCACATTCTGCTTTGTGTTTTCCCTGCTGTTCTGATTTCTCCACTTCTGTCCATCAGTGTGATCATTCCATCTTCATCCTTCTCTTTCTGGATAACCTCATTTAGAGTTTAAGAAGGCCATAGATAGTTATTGCTGTAATCAAATTATTTGGCAGTTGGGTTAACTTTGAAAATTTATTTATTAGAATTTGCTGTACAACATCACCATAATTTATGTCCTTTGACATTATTTGTATATAACTGTCTTACAGAGTAACATCACCAGTTGCTTCTATTCTCCCTGGTCTAAGCTTTTAAGAGAGTCAACATTTCAAATACTCACCCTATGATCTGTGCATTAAAAAGTTTGAGACATTCAGTAAATTTTTACCCTTTTCATATTAATTAAATAGTGATTTATATGACTACAAGTTATTATGAGTGTACATAAATACCATTCCCACCACCAAAAGCCTGTGTCCCATCCCATCCTCAGCCCTCCCTGCCCCCACAAGTGAAGCCAAACATCCAACCTCACCCTCAACCCAGATATATTTACTTTGGTGCCCTGCTCCAAACTCAAATCCTGCTTTGAGTTAACCTTTCTGTTCTTCTTTCTCAACTTCTGTTTATGAGTGGGATCATCCCATAATCTTCTTTGTTTTTCTGAATTAGTTCACTTAACATAATTCCTTCTATCTCCATCCAAGATGGGTCAGAGAAGGTGGGCTCATTGTTCTTAATAGCTGCATAGTATTCCATTGTGTATATATACCACAGCTTTCTCAACCATTCATCTGTTGTTGGACACCTGGGTTGCTTCCAGGTTTTAGTTATAAAGAATTGTGCTGCTATGAACATAGGTGTACACCTATCTTTTTGGTTAGGTGTTATGGAGTCCTTGGAGTATATCCTCAAGAGAGGAATTACTGGATCATATGGAAGGTCCATGTCTATCCTTGTGAGAGTTGTCCAGACTGCTTTCCACAGAGACTGGATCAATTTACATTCCCAGAGGATATGAACAGAGCATTCACTACAGAAGAGATCCAAGAGGCTAACAAACACATGAAAAATTGCTCCAGGTTGTTGATAATCAGACAACTGCAAATAAAGACAACATTGAAATACCACATCACCCCTGTAAGAATGGCATACATCAAAAAGGACAGCAGTAACAAATGCTGGAGAGGCTGTGGGGACAGAGAAACCCTCCTACACTGCTTGCGGGAATGTGAATTGGTCCAATCTCACAATCCGTAATAGCTAAAACCTGGAAGCAACCCAGGTCCCCAACAACAGATGAGTGGCTGAGAAAGCTGTGGTATATATATACAATGGAATACTATGCAGCTGTTAAGAACAATGAACCCAACTTCTCTGACCCATCTTGGACAGAGTTAGAAGGAATTACGTGAAGTGAGCTAAGTCAGAAAGATAAAGATGAGTATGGGATGATCCCACTCATCAACAGAAGTTGAGAAAGAACAGAAAGGTTAACTCAAAGGAGGATTTGACTAAATCTGGGGTAGGGTACCAAAGTAAAAACCCTGGGGTGAGGGTGACAGTGAATATTCGGCTTCCCAGGGGGGGCGGGGTGTGTGTGTGAAGGGGTGGGATGGGATGGGACACAGTCTTCTGGTGGTGGGAATGGTGTTTATGTACACTACTATTAATTTGTAGTCATGTAAATCACTATTTAGTTAATATGAGAGGGGAAAAATTGATTGAATGTCTTAAGCTTTTTAAAGCACAGATTGAGTCTTTTTAATACATAGGCTGAGTCTTTGATATGGTGACTCTCTCAAAAGCCTAGACCAGGGAGAACAGAAGCAACTGGTGGCACAGTATATACAAATAATGTCAAAGGACATAAATTATGATGATGTTGGGTATTACACAGCAAATCCTAACAAAGGAATTTTTCAAGGTTAACCCAATTACCAAATAATGTGATAGATAACAGTAACTATTGTCTTCTTGAACTCTAAGACAGAAGGAACCTACATTTCCACTATAGAGCCTTTATTTCCCCCAGTCCTGGAATCTCTGTGGTGGGGCGTACTTTCCTGCATACTTCTCTCAATTCATACTAAATAATATCACATCCGCCAATCACAACCTAATCAACGCAATGAGTACCACCTCAGCATGCTTCACTTCAGACTGTGTCCAGAGATTTCAGGTGTGGAATGACAACCCCTCAGCTTCATTACTCGAGTAAGACCTTTCCTTTCATAGTATTCTCTAATTCCATTCCAGGTGGTACACTTCCTGACAAAGTCCTAAAACCTAGATATAGATCAGGTCTCCTAGGATAGAGCATATGTTCACATGTATCCATAAACTAGGGCAAAATATATACCTGAAAGCAAAAATACACAATAGTCTGCAGTGAGTCGGTATAAAGTTCATAATGAAATAGTATCTAATTAGACGTAGGTACCCTCCTCACCTACTTCCTATTACAGTTCTCTCACTCACTCCAGAGCTACCCTTAGCAAAGCAAAGACTGCAAAAGCTGAATAAGTGCAAGAGACTGTCATACTTTAACAATAACTCTTTAGTCACTATCAGGCCACCCCATCAGCTGGGGCCCTAGTCAGGGAGTCCTGAGATTCCCAAACAGACATGATGGTCCTGGACCTCAAATAAATCCCTCTCTCCATTGTTACCAGTCATCTTTATCAGGAACAACAAAAAAGACCCCTTTGTGGGCCCCCCATAGGACCTTGCCTTCAATTTGGTGAACAACAGTAGAGAATGTCCCACCCTCCAAAGGGAGGATGGACAACATACTCTATGCTGTGGTCCGGGTGGCACAGTGGATAAAGCACTGGATTCTCAACCACAAGGTCCTGAGTTCAATCCCTGGCAGCACATGCACCAGAGTGATGTCTGGTTCTTTCTCTCTCTGCCTACCTTTCTCATAAATAAATAAATTCTTTAAAAAAAAAAAACATACTCTATACTCTGTGCTACACCTGAGGAAGATGGGTTGATATTGGAGCAGTATGGAATGTTCCTACTCATGAACATAGAATGTGAGCTCAGATATACAGGGATACAGAGGTCACATAGGCTCCTAAGCTGAATATGGGCCCCAGACAAATCAAATCGATGGGGTTTATAGTCAACAATATTTATACACCTTTCCCATATTAGGGAGCTACTCTCTTCCTTGATCCAGCTTTCTGACCCTTTTCCCAGTCATGACATCATCTCCCCAGACAATAACTTGGATCCACCTGCATATCAGATTTCAAACTCAAAGAAAAAAAAAAACTAGTATAGCTATAGGCCCTTTGAAATACAACTAAAATATGCCTACTAGCTATCTACAAAATGGAGGACACCCCCCACCAACACTTCATCTGCACTATTCCAGCCTTTAGGTACATGACTGGTCAACAATTTGTTTGGCTTTGTATGTTAACTCTCTTTTCAACCACCAGGTTCCAGATGCTAGCAGGATGTGACCAGACTTCCCTGGACAGATGACCCCACCAATGTGTCCTGGAGTTCTGCTTCCCCAGAGTCCCACCCCACTAGGGAAATAGAGAGGCAGACTGGGAGTATGGATCAACCAGTCAACACCCATGTGCGGGCTAGCATTGTGAGAGTAAGAGATGACCCAGGAACTAAGGTCGTGGCAGCAAAGCAATACAAATCTTTATTCTTGCAAATACCTCAGAGTCGGGTGCTAGCACACCTGGTTAAGCCATGTGGTGCCAACTGCAATGGCAGGCATAAGCCTCCCGGTCTGCACTCCCCCCTCCTCCAGGTCAGAACACGGAAGAGACAAGACAATAACAGAAGTGGCCTGACAATACATGGTTAGGAGAGGGTTGGAGAAAAATGGAAGAGGCTGGAAAGGTAGGAACTTCCTTAGCAACTGTTGGGAGGGTTTTCAACTGGCAGGATCAATAAAAATACCCTGGGGGGAATTTGGAAGGAGACCTTCAGTCACTTGCAAGACAAAGCAGAAGATTCTTCTTCTTCTAGCATTTGCCCTTCTTCCATAGCCAGTCAACAGCGTCAGGTTGAGCCTGATGTAAAGTTTCGACACCTCCTTTGAATCTGGAGAGATGGCAGTCGTTGACTACGTGGGTCATAGTCTGTCTGTAGCCGCAGGGACAGTTCGGGTCGTCTCTGGCTCCCCAGCGACGGAACATAGCGGCGCACCAGCCATGGCCTGTTCGATAGCGATTGAGGAGGGCCCAATCATAACGTGCTAGGTCAAAGCCAGGTTGATGCTTGCAGGGGTCTGTGATGAGGTGTTTGTTCTTTACCTCAGCTGACTGCCAACTCTGTTTCCAAGAGACTGGAACAGAGAAGTTCAGTGTAGGCATAGGGGACCAGATTGGGTGACGAGACGGCAAGTGTTGGACAGGGTGGGCGAAGATATCCGCGTATATTGGCAGGTCCGGTCGAGTGTAGACGTGGGAAATGAACTTAGATGATGTTGCATCCCGACGAATATCTGGCAGGGCGATGTTGCTAAGAACTGGCAGCCATGGAACCGGGGTGGAACGGATGGTTCCAGAAATTATCAGAATTTATTATGAAAAATTAGCAGAAGATTGATACGTAGATAATAAAAGGATGGGCCATAGTACTGGGGAATGTAGTTTGCTCTGTGAGCCCTGCCAAGCTTAACCATATCTGCACAATTTCCCAACGCCCATGTTCAGCGGGAAAGCAATTACAGAAGCCAGACCTTCCACCTTCTGCATCCCACAATGACTTTGGGTCCATACTCCCAGAGGAATAAAGAATAGGAAAGCTATCAGGGGAGAGGATGGGATATGGAGATCTGGTGGTGGGAATTGTGTGGAGTTGAACCCCTCTTATCCTATGGTTTTGCTAATGTCTCCTTTTTAAAATAAGTTTAAAAAAAAAAAAAAAAACTCCAGCTAGTCTTTCCCAGGCAGGGCTGAGGCCCTGATTGGTCAAGTATTCTCTCACTCAAATAGAGCTCCAGCCCCCTACAAAAAGAAAAGGAAAAGGATTGGAATGACACTTCTGCTGAGCAAGGAATCTTGGTAAAGAAAATAGCTCCACAGGAAGCCTCCTAGGAGCAGCTGGCCAACCCGTGGGGGCTGATTCTATGGTGGGGGAGTAGGGTGAATTCAGATATAGTCAAGCCAAAGATTTTCCTTTCTTTGTCCTTTTGACCTCTGTTTGCCACTCTCTTGAGTGGGTTATAGGACTCTTTTTGGTGTCAACCTGACCCCCCCCCTTATTCACCCTTTCAGGGATGTGCCAGATATCCTACCCTCTCCAGAAAATCCCAGGCTGTAAGCTCTTTTTGGAGCTCAGGCCAGGTGTTGTCTCCAAGTCGCCATCTTGGTTCCCCACCCCCACCCCCACCCCCACCCCCACGCCGGAAATTTCACGTTTCATACGAGTTTCCTGTGTCTTTTTGCTTTGTGCACTTAGGACAGCTTCCATTGTTTACCTGAAGGTAATTCTGTGGATATCATAATGAAATTCTCTTCTCTACAAGCTGTGGTGGCAATGGGAACACCAAAGAAAAAAATTATAAACTTCAATGGTACCTTGTGATTGGGGTCTTAGTACACTTCTTATGGCAAGAGACATATCGTCCAAACAAAAAAAGAAATACTGTTTTTAAATGAAAAATGATCTTAATAGATATATACAGAAAGTTTCATCACAAAAGAAAC
The DNA here is from genome assembly GCF_950295315.1 of Erinaceus europaeus. Taxonomy (NCBI): domain Eukaryota; kingdom Metazoa; phylum Chordata; class Mammalia; order Eulipotyphla; family Erinaceidae; genus Erinaceus; species Erinaceus europaeus. Next base: position 52,947,719 of record NC_080165.1, read on the forward strand.
AAATACCCCTTACTGGCAAGTGCTTTAATGTCTGAGGCAGTCTGAGAGGTGCATTGTTCATGGGGTCAACTCTATGCAACTCTATGGTTTTTCCACCTCCCCAGCACAGTTGATATGGCACAGTTTTCTCCTCTGAATACTCAGTAAGGCAGGTTCTCAGTTTCCCATCCAGTGTGTGTGAGTGTGTGTGTATGTGTGTGTGTGTGTGTGTGTGTGTGTGTTTTCACTCAAACTGTTTTCAGTTTGGGGAGTCGGACTTTGCCAGAGTGGCTCCACTCTTTCCCAGAGGTGAGTCCTTGTGAATATTTCAGCACTTTGTTTCCTCAGGAAGCTCCCTGAGGTCAAAAGCCCAAAGTCACTCTTTTAGCCTTGAGCCACATGGTACGCCTTGCACTGCTAGTCACAAAAGTGACTGATAAGCTCCACACCACTAACACTGACTACCACCCATGCATTTACTCATCTTCTAAGGATGATGTGTTATCCTTGACTGTCTGTGCTCTGAGTTATTTTTTTTTCTGTAGGTTATTGATTTTTGTTTGTTCATTTGGGGGGTCTTCTTCTTCTAGCGTTTGCCCATCTTCCGTAGCCAGTCAACAGCGTCAGGTTGAGCCTGATGTAAAGTTTCGACACCTCCTTTGAATCTGGAGAGGTGGCAGTCATTGACTATGTGGGTCATAGTGTCTGGAGCCGCAGGGGCAGTTCGGGTCGTCTCTGGCTCCCCAGCGATGGAACATAGCAGCGCACCGGCCATGACCTGTTCGATAGCGATTGAGGAGGGCCCAATCATAACGTGCTGGGTCAAAGCCGGGTTGACGCTTGCAGGGGTCTGTGATGAGGTGTTTGTTCTTTGCCTCAGCTGACTGCCAACTCTGTTTCCAAGAGACTGGAACAGAGAAGTTCAGTGTAGGCATAGGGGACCAGATTGGGTGAAGAGACATCAAGCGTTGGACAGGGTGGGCGAAGATATCCGCGTATATTGGCAGGTCCGGTCGAGTGTAGACGTGGGAAATGAACTTAGATGATGCCGCATCCCGACGAATATCTGGCGGGGCGATGTTGCTAAGAACTGGCAGCCATGGAACCGGGGTGGAACGGATGGTTCCGGAAATGATCCTCATGGAGGAATATAATTTGGAATCGACCAAGTGGACATGGGGGCTACGGAACCATACTGGGGCACAGTATTCTGCAGTGGAATAGCATAATGCCAGAGATAATGATCGTAGTGTGGAAGCGCTTGCGCCCCATGAGGAGCTGGCCAGTCTTGAAATGATGTTATTCCTCGCGCCCGCTCTCATTTTATGAGATGTTCGTGAAATGACAGAGTGCGATCAAGAGTAACGCCAAGATAGACTGGCTGGGCTTCATGCCGGATTCTCGTATCGCCAAGCTGCACATTAAGCTCACGCGAGGCCGAGGCATGGTGTAGATGGAAAACAGATGATACCGTTTTTGCAGTGCTAGGGATTAGTCGCCATTTTTTACAGTAATCAGATATCAGACACATGTCTTTCGTGTTTCCTGAAGGATGTTGAACTTTGATGCCTGAGTTGCACAGCAGATGTCATCGGCGTAGATGAACTTCCTTGAAGAAGTTTCTGGGAGGTCATTGAAGTAAATATTAAAAAGCGTAGGAGCCAGAACTACCAACTATTCTGTAATGGATTCACATATAGACACTAGATTTTTTTATTTAATGCTTTTTTTCTCCTTAAATTCTAATTTGTTTTTGTAGTAATTGCTTGTTGACTATTTCTGCTTATAGATATATGAGGTAGCTATTTTTGTTGTCCTACAAGTGGCACTGTTTCTTAATCCAGAAATTCTCCTTAACTTATATGCTGTGATGAGTAAGGGAGGTAATGAGTAGACCAAAAATCAGGTTTGAGTCACAATATCGTTAATTGGGTCTGAGAGAACATCCCAGAGAATTCCAAACTGCCCTCCATCTCTACAACCATGAGTAATCCTTACCTGCTAAAAAAAAAAAAAATCAACAAAACTTGTACCAGGTCATCTGTCTTCAATGTGTGACTATATCCCCATCCTATATAAATCCCTGAAGGAGGAAGCTGTTAGAGCTCAGATGGTCCAACTCTCACTAACATAGGTTATCAAATCTCATTTTTTCCATACTTCAATTTCTTCCCCAAAGGCTACATTTCACAACTGTCTGAAAAATACACTGATACTGGGTACTAACTATAATGACCACAATCTCCTTCTCCCTTGCAGGTCAGGTCTAACAACAGCAATGGCAATGGTGGTCACTGCTATCAGATGCCACACTGTGAATCACTTACCTGATCTCACCCTTCCATTTCAGATGGTCACCAACTTTAGATATACAGATTCATGGGCCCCTCAGGCAACCAATGCTATGGTTTGGTGAAGTTTTCTGTGATCTGTCATTGATTTCTGGTGTTCTATCATGGGTGCTTTCTGGCTGGCATCTATTCAGTAATATCTCTAGAGCCAATTTTTTGTCTCGTTTTCTGTTCATAACAGACATGTGTTGAAGATACTAAGCATATTGGAAGAATATCATAAATTATAGGAATCCCCATGTTAATGCTACTGTCTCCCAAGGAAAATGCAGAAATTTATTTTTCTATTATCCTTTAGTTAGAAGGCAGGTATAAAGCCTACATCTAAGGTTTCAATGTTAGAGCAGCATAAGGAAATACACATTATGGATTCCATTTCTGTGGAAATCAGTAGATTAAATACTCTTCCACTGTATTCTATGGAAATCAGTGGATGAAATGAGAAACAAGTAATGATGTCTTGATATGGTTTCTCCATAAATTTTATTATAATCTAGAAGTACATAATCTGGTTCCTTATCTATTTTAAAGTTTATAAATGGAACAATACATCTTTTAAGCCTGTAATTATTATTAGGATTGTTATTTAGTGAGTTTTGTTTGTTTTTTAATTTATTTTTATTAGTGACTTAATAATGGTTTACAAGATCATAAGATTATAGGGGTATAGTTCTACACTATACTAGGTCTCCCCTGCCTCCCCGCCAAGGATAACCACAATAGTTTTAGTGGCAATTTGACTAGTAATTATTTCTGTTTAGCAGGTTCATGTGTTTCCTTTATTTATATTGCGTATATGAGTGGCACCATCCAGTAGTTGTTTTTCAGAGAAATGCAGGTCATTTGATAACAGGTGTAAACTATAGCAACAAAAGTCCTTTAACATAACACCAAATTAAAATACCTCAAGTTATTATGCATGATAAGAAGTCTGAGAGAAAAATATGTAATAAAGATTTAAAAGTACTAAAGAGAAATGAAATTTTAAAAAACATAGAGCAAGAAAACAATCAGATAAAGCAACAAAAAGATCAACTGTAATGTTACAACACTGGAACCACAAGGTTTGAAGAATTTCACAGAGCCCCCAGATGGGTGCATCTTTGAGGAAGGGGAGAGTTAGGAAAATCCACAAAACAGTTTGAGCCAGAAGGAGACATTTGGAAGCTATTGCCATTTTGAGTCACTTAACAGAACTCATAGGCAGAACTTAAGAAGGCAGAGAAAAGCAGGGCACTCTTCCCAGTCAAAAGCTATGGCTCCCACTCAAATATTCTACCATACTAAATTAGCATTCAAGTGTGGAGGAGAAATTAAAACCTTCCTGAAGATACAGAAACTTAAGGAATTCACTACCACCAATGCAGCCTTTCAAGAATTACTGAGAGGAGTCCTACATGAAAAGAAGAAAACAAACTCCAACTCTTAATGAGTTCATCAGTGGTGAAATAGAATTGGAAACAAGCAACAACAAAAACTAAGACATTAGAAAAGTGAGAACAAAATGGACAGAAAAATATGAACAATGTTAGTGAACCAAGACCAAATGTCTTTTTTATTATTACCTGTATTTATTTATTGGATAGGGACAGCCAGAAATCAAGAAGGAAGGAGGTGACAGAGAGGGACACAGAGAAACACCTGCAACACTGTTTCACCACCCACAAGTCTTTCCTCCTGCAGGCGGGGACTGAAGTTCAAACTCCAGTTCTTGTGCATTGTAACATGTGCACTTAACCAGGTACACCACCACAGAGCTTCTCAAGACCAAACATCTAAAGGCCAAATACCAAACTCTAAAATTCCAGTCTTTGCCTCATCATGATTGGAAGTTATGGGTGGTAGGAGTTATAGGTGGTATGTATTTCCTTCCCTATGGCACTCCTTCCAGTAACTTTTACAAGACAGATCTGGTCATGGTAAACTCTTTTAGTTTTTGTATGTCTGGTACTGTTTTTTGATTGCTCCTTCATATCTGAATGATAGTCTTGCAGGGTAAGGTATGTGTATCTGGCAGTTGTTGTCTTTTTCTTTCAAGAATTTATTTATTTATTAATGAGAAAGATAGGAGGAGAGAGAAAGAAATAGACATCACTCTGGTACATGTGCTGCCGGGGATTGAACTGGGGACCTCATGCTTGAGAATCCGATGCTTTATCCACTGTGCTACCTCCCGGAACACTTTTTTTCTTGTTGTTTTTTTGTCTTTTAAAACCTTGAATATATCACTCTACTTTCTTCTGGCCTCTATGTTTCCTGTAGAGAAAGATGATACAAAACTGACTATACCATCTTTATAGGTCACTTTCTTCTTTTCCCTAGCAGCTTTCAAAACTGTATTTTTCTCCTTCACTTCTGATAATTTCAACACTAATGTGCTTTGGAATAGGTCTAGTAGATTTAGTAATTTGAAAGTTCTTTCTGCTTCTTGAACATCTACATCTTTAAAATATGCCATAATTGGAAATTTCCTCGCTATTATTTACTTAAATATTGTTTCTGGTCCCGTTTTTCCAATTCCCTCCTTCTGAGACCATTACGATTCTGATATTTGCCTTTCTAATGAAGTCTTCAGTCTCTCAAAGAATTGCCTCATTTTTCCTAAACCTCAAAGAGTGTGGCAAATTTGTCTTCTATTTCTGATGTTTTCTCTTCTAAATGGGTAAGTCTACTTTCTTTACTTTCAATTTAAGACTGAATGTACTAAATGTATTCTTCCTACACTGTAGTTCTATTTTCATATTTTCCATTTTCATATCCAGTGAATCTTTGAGACCATAGATTTCTTTCTTTATCCATTTCTCTATATTTAATAAAAAGTTTTATATTTCTTCAAATTTTCAGACAAAAAAAAATTCCCTAAATTTTTTCTCTGAAAATCTTTCTTGATCTGCATAAATAAGACACTGAAGTATCTTAAGGTTTGGTTAGCTTCCTTCTATCCATAAAGTTTCATTGTTCAGTTCTGTAATTTCCCAAACAGTTCCCTGGGGGTTGCTCAGAAACCTATGTTTTCTACAGCTGTAAACAGTGGCCCGAAGATCCTTTTTTAAAAACCATCCAGTACCTGAGTGGTTCTGCATGGGCCTTTTAAATCCACTGGGTGGGTTTGAAGCAATAGCAAATATGATGCCCACCAGCAATGCAGACCCATATTTCTGCTAGAGTCCTTTCCTCCCTCTCTTTCTGTTCCCACTGCTCATACATAATCACAGGTGTTCAGATAGTTACATTTCTTTCTTTACCAGAAACCCTGTGTTCTGATAAAATTTGGTAAGTTACTTTGTTGTAATGTTTGCTTTCTAGGGGAGAATCAACTTCCCAAGACTAGTTCACCATAAGTCCATCCCAGAAATTCCTCCAATTTCTTTAATCTTATGTAATTGGCATCACTCAAGCCCTCTTATTTAATGCTCAGCTAAACTGATGTAGAGTAAGAGCAACATGCCATTACCAAGGCAAATCTTGAATACTATAAATAATGTACTTGTATGCATGCTTTTAATTTCTTTATTATTAGAGACAGAGAAAAAGACAGAGAGACACCCGCAGTCCTACTTTTCCACTTGCATAGTTTTCTGCCTGCAAGTGGGGACCAGGGGCTTGAACCTGTGTCTTTGCATACTATAATGTGTGCACTTAACCAGGTGCACCATCACTTGGCCCTCTCTATGCATGTTTTCAGATTTAATGTATTAATTGTCTGTATTGTAACAACACACTATTTTTCCATGACAAGTACTATGTTTTTGTCTTTTCTTTTTAAGATTTTATTTATTAATTAATGAGAAAGATAGGAGGAGAGAGAGAAAGAACCAGACAACACTGTGGTACATGTGCTGCTGGGGATTGAACTCAGGACCTCCTGTTTGAGAGTCCAATGCTTTATCCACTGCACCTCCTGGGCCACTAAAAGACTTTTTTTTTTCCTTCTTTTTTCATTTATTGGATAGGAACAGCTGGAAATTGAGAAAGAAGGGGTTGATAGGAAGGGAGAGAGACTGAGAGACACGTGCAGCCCTGCTTCACCACTTGCAAAACTTTCCCCTTCAGGTGGGGACCAGGGGCTCGAACCCAGGTCTTTGTGCACTGTAACATGTGCACTCAACCAGATGGGCCACCACCCGGTCAGTACTATGTTTTTTAAGGTCACAGAATTAATTAAGGTTGCTAGAGTTTCCATACAAGCTCTAGTATATACTCCCTGTAAAATTATTAATAGTTTTTTAGTTTGTATCTCTCCTGATTTCATTATTGAATTTATAATAATTTAAAAAACTGTGGAGTATTGTGAATGTTAAAATAAATGTTTACAATAATATACTTGATGTGCAGTAAAGGGTTAATAAAATGGAGTTATCTTTCATTCTTAATCTGTCTATATATCCATATGGTTGTAGTATTGATCAAATCTATATCAGACATAAAAATGTCAACAAAATAGTTCACTTGGATTAGCACACTACTTTGCTATGTGTGTGAGACAGGCTCTAACCAGGAATCCAACACACTGAAGGAAACTTCAGTGCTGTGTTCTCTTACTTTCTTTCTCTGTCTTTACATCAAAAGGAATAAATAAAAGAAAAAAATAGAGAAAGAAAACAAAAGAAATAAGAAAGAGGGAGAGAAAGAAGAAAAAGTTAGATTTTGCCAAACATAAGGACAGAATTATAAGCATCTACAAAGATCATATCACCTACCTTATTTTATTCATTTCACTTTGTTCTGTACTGATGAAATATTGGCTAACAAGACTATAGTTGTCTTATAAGTATTATTTTACATAGCTCCCCAAAATATGTTAGCTCACTTCACTTACCACCAAAAAGCCATCTCCACTGTAGAACACTAGGCCCTTTACCTCTTTTTAAATAATATAATTTTTGCTCATGCTTAAATATATTAACAAAAATGTATTTATTTCACTTTATGTTTGTTTAGATGAGTATTAAATTTGCTTATAACTTAAAGGACACACTAGGAAACTAATGGGATAAGATGAAATCTTCCTCTCCACATCTGTCTTTCCTTCCCCTCTCTGTCTTTCCTTCTTCTCTCCATTTCTCTCTGTCCTATCCAACAATGACATCAATAACTACAAGAATAAAACAAGGGTAACAAAAGGGAATAAATATATAAATATTTTTTAAAAAAACACAAAGAAGTGGAAAGATTAGAAGGAGGAGAAGTGGAAAGGTATTTAAAAAAAAATGAAATCTTCCCTTTTGCTAAAACATGGTTAGAACTAGCAGAGATTATGTTAGTGGGACAAGTTCAGAGACACAAAGATATCTCATTCACATGTGAAATTTAGGTAACAGATAGTATAAAATATGTAAATCTGTGTCTGCAGAACTGAAGTCACAAGGAAGTGCTGATTATAGACGAGAGGGCTCCCAGCACAGGAGGGAAAGGTGCATTAGTGGTAGACAAAATGAGTTACCAAATATTTTGGAAAGATATGATAGTCCTGAGACAATAGTCACATAATTTTTTCTCAATAAACATACATGCTAAGAGAGAAAAATAATTTGATTTGTTATTTTTAAAACACACTAAATAAGACAGCAAGTGTCATTTTAATTTGATGAAATTATTTTACACAATACTTCATGTCTTTTTAAGTGAATAAAGGCATATATCCTGTGTCAACTAATACTCTGAATAATGTAACTTTTTACCACTTCAGCATGTATCTAACTATGGGCGTTATTTAGTTTATACTGCTATAACTGTAAACCTATGTATCTTTCTGTGGGTACATATACTAACATATAATAAAGTATGCATGCATATAATGGTTGTAAATAAGTATTATATATTGATTATAAATATATGCATACAAAATTATACCAAGAATCATCAATAACAGTAAGCTATACAAAATCATGAGCCTACATTTTCAAACTGAACACAATTATTTAAGATGTCCTAATATAAAACTATGGAAGAAATATTTCAGTGTTGCAAGATGAGGCACATTCTTTAGAGCGATATGTTACCTGAATTATTTATTTAATTTGTGAATTCATCAGAATCTTGAATATATAAAGTTCTCATACCATCAAATAGTATTAATAGAATAAATAATCAAATAAAACCAGTGAATCAGAAAGTAAATGGTTGCATGAATACACAGAATTGATGTTAACTAAGATTCAGTTCTCATTTATTCCAGGGCTAGTGGTTCTTAGACAAAAAGCAAACACTCTCGAGATCTTTTTTAATTGCCCTCCTTTTCCAATAATGACAAGCATTATACTTTACAGTTGAGCAGTGTTTTCTGTGCAGTTGCATATCTTGATTTTTCCCTGAGGAGGACTTAAATTTTAAAACAAGTTTATCTCAATGTTGTCTCTTAAGTGGTCAGCCCCAGAGACTGAGTCTAGGAGTTAAACTGTGAAACTGTTAAAATCATGAGTCAAAATTCAGATAAAAGCATCAATGACTACATAACAAAGCTGGTACCTCTAGAGACAGCCCTTCTTAATGTGTTTGCCCCAATGAATTCTTCAGAGAAAATAGTTCTTCAGAGAAAATAGTTTTGAGGCACCAAAACAATTATATACTTACTAACTTTGTGAAAACATGTACAACATTTTAATAGTGCAATTATCTGTAAGCTTTTTAATGGGCCCCCAAGTGACCCACTAGTAGAATAAGACCTTGCTTGACAATAGCCAGTTTCCCAGGTGACCACTTTTAATTGCTTAGAAACTGCAAAATGATGGTTTCAAACCATCGCTATCTGCTCTGTGCAAAGTAAGTGGGTTATTTCCAGGTACAGATCTTTTTGAGCACATGCCTTTAGTACAAATTAAGACTGTCATAATATGTAGTCTCAGATATAAAAATAAATAGTGTAGAGGTCTGCAAAGTTATTCTAGTTATCTATACTCTACATTACTCAACACTATTCAAATTTCAGTCAAATGTTGCCAAACAAAAGCCTCCATACTCCTATGTTCTTTTCTTCATTCCTTTCTCTTTTCCTAATAAAAATACCTCAAGAACAAAGAAGTAGAGAGGCAGATATAGAGATTCCTTCTGTCCTCTACCTGACCAGTCTAGCAATAAAACATTATCATTCCCAAATATGCATCTCATTACTGGCTTCTATGTGCACTGGGTAACTAAAACCCGTGGGTGGCAATACAGCTTCATAGTCAAACTGATTGCAGTTGGTGGTGCTTATATCACCTCTTTTATTTCTCCATCTGCCAACAATTATCACTACACTCTCTTCTTTTCTACAGCCATGAGCAACCTATACCTCACCTGATAATTGCTTATCCTCTGGGACTAAACTTTTGGTAACTATACTCAGACTTATGGACCTAGCATATTCTTACCCCCTGATGGTAATTGCTTATTTTGCCTTTTACCTGTTTCACCCTAATAAACCTTGTATTGTTTAAACCTGCTTTCAGCTCCCTGCTGTGAAGCCTTTTACACGCTGCAGCTCCCCTACACCCTTTTAAAATTACATGTAGAGACATTCTATTTCATTGTCTCTATTTTTTAAATGTCCTATAGTTTTCACTATATAGGTCTTTTAAATTTTTTTATATTTATTTTCCCCTTTTTTGTCCTCTTTTATTGTTGTAGTTATTATTATTGTTGTTGTTGTTGTTTTATTTTTTATTTTTTATTTTTTTAAATTTTTTATTTAAGAAAGGATTAATGAACAAAAACATAAGGTAGGAGGGGTACAACTCCACACAATTCCCACCACCCAATCTCCATAACCCACCGCCTCCCATGATAGCTTTCCCATTCTCTAGCCCTCTGGGAGCATGGACCCAGGGTCATTGTGGGTTGCAGAAGGTAGAAGGTCTGGCTTCTGTAATTGCTTCCCCACTGAACATGGGCGTTGACTGGTCGGTCCATACTCCCAGTCTGCCTCTCTCTTTCCCTAGTAAGGTGTGTCTCTGGGGAAGCAGAGCTCCAGCACACATTGGTGGGGTCTTCAATCCAGGGAAGCCTGGCCAGCATCCTGGTGGCATCTGGAACCTGGTGATTGAAAAGAGAGTTAACATACGAAGCCAAACACTTTGTTGAGCAATCATGGATCCCAAGCTTGGAATAGTGGAGAGGAAGTGTTAGGGAGGTACTCACTGCAAACTCTAGTGTACTTCTGCTTTCAGGTATATATTTTGCAGTAGTTTATGGATACGTGTGCACATAAGCTCTCTCTCACAGAAACTGGTGTATATCTAGGTTATGGGACTTTGTTAGAAAGTGAACTACCTAAGATGAGGTTGGAGTGTACTATAAAAGGAAAGGTCTCACCCGAGTAATGAAGCTGAAGGGTTGTCATTCCACATGTGAAGTCTCTGGACGCAGTCTGAGGTGAAGCATGTTGAGGTGGCAATCGTTGCGTTGGTTAGGTTGTGATCGGCGGATGCAATATTATTTGGTTTGGATTGGGAGACGCATACGGGAAAGTGGGCCCTGTCCAAGGGTTCCAGGACTGGGGGAAGTAGGGGCTCTATAGTGGAGATGTGAGGTTCCTGCTGTCTTAGGGTTCAAAAAGACAATCGATAGTTAATGCTATCATCACATTATTTGGTAATTGGGTTAACTTTGAAAAGTCCTTTTGTTATGGTTTGCTGTACAGTATCCAGTATCTTGTATATAGCTGTGCTATTGGATGCTTCTAATCTACTTGGTCTAGGCTTTTGAGAGAGTCCGCATATCAAATACACAGCCTATATATTTAAAAGATTCAGTTTGTGTTTTGAGAAACTTTGACACATACAACTGATTTTCCCCCTCTCACATTAATTAACTACTGATTTATATGTCTACATTTTGCTAGGAGTGTACATAAACACCATTCCCACCACCAAAAGACTGTGACCTATCCCTCCCTCCCACTCCCGCCCCCCACTGGCCCAGGAAGATGCATGTCTACCCCTCACCACTGGGTTTTTACTTTGGTGCCCTACTTACAATTTGATCAGGTCCTGCTTTTAGTTTCCCTTTCAGATCTTCTTACTCAACTTCTGTTGATGAGTGGGATCATCCCATACTCATCTTTATCTTTCTGACTTAGTTCACTTAACATAATTCCTTCTAGCTCTGTCCAAGATGGGTCAGAGAAGGTGGGTTCATTGTTCTTGATAGCTGCATAGTATTCCATTGCGTATATATACCACAACTTTCTCAGCCACTCATCTGTTGTTGGGCACCTGGGTTGCTTCCAGGTTTTAGCTATTATGAATTGTGCTGCTATGAACATAGGAGTACACACCTCTTTTTGGTTGGGTGTTATGGAGTCCTTGGGGTATAACCCCAGGAGAGGAATTACTGGATCATATGGAAGGTCCATGTCTAGCCTTCTGAGAATTTTCCAGACTGCTCTCCACAGAGTCTGTACCAATTTACATTCCCACCAGCAATGTAAAAGGGTTCCTCTGTCCCCACATCCTCTCCAGCATTTGTTGCTGCTGTCCTTTTTGATGTGTGCCATTCTTACAGGAGTGAGGTGGTATCTTAGTGTTGTCTTGATTTGCATTTCTCTGACAATCAGTGACCTATGTTTTTCATATGTTTGTTAGCCTTTTGGATCTCCTCTGAGGTGAATGTTTTGTCCATATCTTCTGCCCATTTTTGGATGGGGTTATTTTATTATTTTTTAAAGAAAGGATTAACAAAACCATAGGGTAGGAGGGGTACAATTCCACACAATTCCCACCACCCAATCTCCATTTCCCACCCCCTCCCCTGATATCTTTCCCACTCTCTATCCCTCTGGGAGCATGGACCCAGGGTCATTGTGGGTTGCAGAAGGTAGAAGGTCTGGCTTCTGCAATTGCTTCTCCGCTGAACATGGGCGTTGACTGGTCGGTCCATACTCCCAGTTGCCTCTCTCTTTGTTGTTGTTTTTGATGTCGTCATTGTTGGATAGGACAGAGAGAAATGGAGAGAGGAGGGAAGACAGAGGGGGAGAGAAAGACACCTACAGACCTGCCGCACCGCCTTTGAAACGACTCAACTGCAGATAGGGAGCTGAGGTCTCAAACCGGGATCTTTACGCCTGTCCATGCACTTAACCCGCTGCGCTACTGCCCGACTCCCTTTTAATTCTTTTATTAGATTTATTCCAAAACACTTTTTAGTTCAATGTAAATGGAATATCTTCCTTAATTTCCCTTTCCTCCAATTATCATTTGTGTATAAAAATGCCACAAAGGGGAGTCAGGCAGTAACACAGCAGGTTAAGCGCATGTGGTGCGAAGCACAAGTACCAGCTTAAGGATCCCACTTCCAGCCCCTGGCTTCCCACCTACAGGGGAGTCACTTCACAGTGAAGCAGGTCTACAACTGTCTCTCTTTCTCTCACCCTCTCTGTCTTCCCCTCCTCTCTCCATTTCTCTCTGTCCTAACAGCGACATCAATAACAACAACAATAATAACTACAACAATGATGAAACATCAAGGGCAACAAAAGGGAAAATAAGTAAATAAAAAAAAAAATACCACAAACTTATGTACACTGATTCTGTATCTTGCCACATAACTAAATTTCTTAATAATTTATAGTTGATTTTGATGGAGTCTTTAGAGTTTTCTAGGTATATTGTCATGTATTCTGCAAATACAATGTAAAAGCTGAACATTTTCCTCTCCAGTTTTTATTACTTTAATATCATTTGATGTCCTTATTGACTTCTTATATTATGATGTGCAGTAGTGATAAGATTAGTCAACTTTGTCTGTTCCATATTTTAGGGGGAAAGATTTCAGCACTGAGTATGTTTGCTGTCTATCTATTTTACATGGTCTTTATTATTTTGAGGAATTTCCCTTCAATTCCCAACTTAGGCTCTTTATCCTATGTCAATGGTAGGAACTTTCCAAGCTGTCCCAATTTCAGAACTCATCTTCTCAGGTAGAAGATAAGAGTATGTTGCCCATTTTTCCTTCAGAGGATGGAACATTCTCTACAGTTGTTGATCCACATTGAATGAAGGCTTATTTACTTTTAATGAATGAAAGAGACAGAGAGAAAGATACAGAGAGACCAGACCACTGCTTAGCTCTAGTTTAGTGATGCTGGGGGTTGAATCTGGGACCTGGGAGCCTCAGGCATGACAATCTTTTTGCATAACCCTTAAACTATCTCCCCAGCCCTAGATCTGGGCTTTTTTTTTTTTTTTTTTTTAAACTAGAGTGCTACTCAGCTCTGGTTTATGGCGGTGCAAGGGATTGAACCTGGGACTTCAGAGTCTGAGGCATGAGAGTCTCTTTGCATAACCATTATGCTATCTACCCCCCTCCTGCCCTGGGCTTTTGTTCTCAAGAAGGTCTTTGATTTTTGTTTTGTTTGTGTGCACTAGTGTTAAACTATTTAAGCTATCTACTTCCTCCCAAGTCAGTCCTCCTTTTCTTCTTGTGATCAATTTTAGTTATGTCATGATATAAAAATGTTTTTTTATTATTTCAATCTTCACATATTTATTAAGGCTGTATTTGTGTCCCAACATATGTCTTTTTGGTCATTAAGAACATTTTATGCACACTAGATAAGAAAATGTATTCATTTATTTGGGTATAGAAGTTTCTATACACATCAATTAAGTCCATCTCACCATGACCTCACTTAAGGGCTTTCCTTCTTTCTTTCTTTCTTTCTTTCTTTCTTTCTTTCTTTCTTTCTTTCTTTCTTTCTTTCTTTCATTTAAAAAGGGAGACATTAACAAAACAGTAGGATAAGAGGGGTACAACTCCACTCAGTTCCCACCACCAGATCTCCACATCCCATCCCCTACCCTTATAGCTTTCCTATTATTTATCCCTCTGGGAGTATGGACCCAAGATCACTGTGGGACGCAGAAGGTGGAAGGTCTGGCTTCTGTAATTGCTTCCCCGCTGAACATGGGCGTTGACTGGTCAGTCCATACTCCCAGTCTGCCTCTCTCTTTCCCCAGTAGGTTGGGGCTCTGGGGAAGCAGAGCTCCAGGACACATTGGTGGGGTCATTTGTCCAGGGAAGTCTGGTCGGCATCATGTTAGCATCTGGAACCTGGTAGCTGAAAAGAGAGTTAACATACAAAGTCAAACATTGTTGAGCAATCATGGACCTAAAGGCTAGAATAGTACAGATGAACAGTTGGGGGGTACTCACTGCAGACTATTGTGTACTTTTGCTTTCAGGTATATATTTTGCCCTGGTTTATGGATACATGTGAACATAGGCTCTATCTTAGGGGACATGGTCTATATATAGGTTTTGGGACTTTGTTAGGAAGTGTACCACCTGGAATGGAATTAGATAATACTATGAAAGGAAAGGTCTCACTCGAGTAACGAAGTTGAAGGGTTGTCATTCCACACCTGAAATCTCTGGACACAGTCTGAAGTGAAGCATGCTGAGGTGGTACTCATTGCATTGATTAGGTTGTGACTGGCGGATGCGATGTTATTTGGTATGAACTGAGAGAAGCATGCAGGAAAGTGCACCCCACAACAGAGGTTCCAGGACTGGGGGAAATAAAGGCTCTATAGTGGAAATGTGAGGTTCCTGCTGTCTTAGAGTTCAAGAAGACAGTAGTTATTGTTATAATCACATTATTTGGTAATTGGGTTAACTTTGAAAAAATCCTTTGTTAGGATTTGCTGTATAATACTTAATATCACCATAATTTATGTCCTTTGACATTATTTGTATATACTGTGCCACCGGTTGCTTCTGTTCTCCCTGGCTTAGGCATTTGGAGAGTCACCATATCAGAGACTGAGCCTATGTATTTAAAAGATTCAGTCTGTGCTTTAAAAAGTTTAAGACATATCTATGAACAACTATATGCCACCAAGCTAGAGAACCGGGAAGAAATGGATGATTTCCTAGATACCTACCAACTTCCAAAATTAAGTAAAGAGGAAGTGGATAATATGAACAGGCCCATCACAGCTAATGAAATTGAAACAGTTATCAAAAATCTTCCAAAAATAAAAGTTCTCGACCAGATGGTTTTAAAAATGAATTCTACAAAACATTCAAAGAAGAACTAATACCTCTACTTTTCAAAGTCTTCCAGAAAATTGAAGACACTGGAATACTCCCTGCCAGCTTTTATGAAGCCAACATCACTCTGATACCAAAAGTAGACAGGGACACAACCAAAAAAGAAAGCTACAGACCAATATCTCTGATGAACATAGATGCGAAAATACTGAACAAAATTCTAGCCAACTGGATACAGCAGTATATTGAAAAGATTGTTCATCATGACCAAGTGGGGTTTATCCCAGGCATGCAAGGTTGGTTTAATATACGTAAATCAATCAATGTGATCTACCACATCAACAAAAGCAAGACCAAAAACCACATGGTCATATCAATAGATGCAGAGAAAGCCTTTGACAAAATACAACATCCCTTTATGATCAAAACACTATAAAAAATGGGAATAGATGGAAAATTCCTGAAGATAGTGGAGTCTATATATAGCAAACCTACTGCCAACATCATACTCAATGGTGAAAAACTGGAAGCATTTCCACTCAGATCAGGTACTAGACAGGGCTGCCCACTATCACCATTACTATTCAACATAGTGTTGGAAGTTCTTGCCATAGCAATCAGGGAGGAGCAAGGAATTAAAGGGATACAGATTGGAAGAGAAAAAGTTAAACTCTCCCTATTTGCAGATGACATGATAGTATACACAAAAAAACCTAAGGGATCCAGCAAGAAGCTTTTGGAAATCATCAGGCAATACAGTAAAGTGTCAGGCTATAAAATTAACATTCAAAAGTCAGTGGCATTCCTCTATGCAAACACTAAGCTAGAAGAAGTTGAAATCCAGAAATCAATTCCTTTTACTATAGCAACAAAAACAATAAAATATCTAGGAGTAAATCTTTTTTTTTAAATTTTTTAATTAAGAAAGGATTAATGAACAAAAACATAAGGTAGGAGGGGTACAACTCCACATAATTCCCACCACCCAATCTCCATAGCCCACCCCCTCCCATGATAGCTTTCCCATTCTCTAGCCCTCTGGGAGCATGGACCCAGGGTCATTGAGGGTTGCAGAAGGTAGAAGGTCTGGCTTCTGTAATTGCTTCCCCGCTGAACATGGGCGTTGACTGGTTGGTCCATACTCCCAGTCTGCCTCTCTCTTTCCCTAGTAAGGTGTGTCTCTGGGGAAGCAGAGCTCCAGCACACATTGGTGGGGTCTTCAATCCAGGGAAGCCTGGCCAGCATCCTGGTGGCATCTGGAACCTGGTGATTGAAAAGAGAGTTAACATACGAAGCCAAACACTTTGTTGAGCAATCATGGATCCCAAGCTTGGAATAGTGGAGAGGAAGTGTTAGGGAGGTACTCACTGCAAACTCTAGTGTACTTCTGCTTTCAGGTATATATTTTGCAGTAGTTTATGGATACGTGTGCACATAAGCTCTCTCTCACAGAAACTGGTGTATATCTAGGTTATGGGACTTTGTTAGAAAGTGAACTACCTAAGATGAGGTTGGAGTGTACTATAAAAGGAAAGGTCTCACCCGAGTAATGAAGCTGAAGGGTTGTCATTCCACATGTGAAGTCTCTGGACGCAGTCTGAGGTGAAGCATGTTGAGGTGGCAATCGTTGCGTTGGTTAGGTTGTGATCGGCGGATGCAATATTATTTGGTTTGGATTGGGAGACGCATACGGGAAAGTGGGCCCTGTCCAAGGGTTCCAGGACTGGGGGAAGTAGGGGCTCTATAGTGGAGATGTGAGGTTCCTGCTGTCTTAGGGTTCAAAAAGACAATCGATAGTTAATGCTATCATCACATTATTTGGTAATTGGGTTAACTTTGAAAAGTCCTTTTGTTATGGTTTGCTGTACAGTATCCAGTATCTTGTATATAGCTGTGCTATTGGATGCTTCTAATCTACTTGGTCTAGGCTTTTGAGAGAGTCCGCATATCAAATACACAGCCTATATATTTAAAAGATTCAGTTTGTGTTTTGAGAAACTTTGACACATACAACTGATTTTCCCCCTCTCACATTAATTAACTACTGATTTATATGTCTACATTTTGCTAGGAGTGTACATAAACACCATTCCCACCACCAAAAGACTGTGACCTATCCCTCCCTCCCACTCCCGCCCCCCACTGGCCCAGGAAGATGCATGTCTACCCCTCACCACTGGGTTTTTACTTTGGTGCCCTACTTACAATTTGATCAGGTCCTGCTTTTAGTTTCCCTTTCAGATCTTCTTACTCAACTTCTGTTGATGAGTGGGATCATCCCATACTCATCTTTATCTTTCTGACTTAGTTCACTTAACATAATTCCTTCTAGCTCTGTCCAAGATGGGTCAGAGAAGGTGGGTTCATTGTTCTTGATAGCTGCATAGTATTCCATTGCGTATATATACCACAACTTTCTCAGCCACTCATCTGTTGTTGGGCACCTGGGTTGCTTCCAGGTTTTAGCTATTATGAATTGTGCTGCTATGAACATAGGAGTACACACCTCTTTTTGGTTGGGTGTTATGGAGTCCTTGGGGTATAACCCCAGGAGAGGAATTACTGGATCATATGGAAGGTCCATGTCTAGCCTTCTGAGAATTTTCCAGACTGCTCTCCACAGAGTCTGTACCAATTTACATTCCCACCAGCAATGTAAAAGGGTTCCTCTGTCCCCACATCCTCTCCAGCATTTGTTGCTGCTGTCCTTTTTGATGTGTGCCATTCTTACAGGAGTGAGGTGGTATCTTAGTGTTGTCTTGATTTGCATTTCTCTGACAATCAGTGACCTATGTTTTTCATATGTTTGTTAGCCTTTTGGATCTCCTCTGAGGTGAATGTTTTGTCCATATCTTCTGCCCATTTTTGGATGGGGTTATTTTATTATTTTTTAAAGAAAGGATTAACAAAACCATAGGGTAGGAGGGGTACAATTCCACACAATTCCCACCACCCAATCTCCATTTCCCACCCCCTCCCCTGATATCTTTCCCACTCTCTATCCCTCTGGGAGCATGGACCCAGGGTCATTGTGGGTTGCAGAAGGTAGAAGGTCTGGCTTCTGCAATTGCTTCTCCGCTGAACATGGGCGTTGACTGGTCGGTCCATACTCCCAGTTGCCTCTCTCTTTGTTGTTGTTTTTGATGTCGTCATTGTTGGATAGGACAGAGAGAAATGGAGAGAGGAGGGAAGACAGAGGGGGAGAGAAAGACACCTACAGACCTGCCGCACCGCCTTTGAAACGACTCAACTGCAGATAGGGAGCTGAGGTCTCAAACCGGGATCTTTACGCCTGTCCATGCACTTAACCCGCTGCGCTACTGCCCGACTCCCTTTTAATTCTTTTATTAGATTTATTCCAAAACACTTTTTAGTTCAATGTAAATGGAATATCTTCCTTAATTTCCCTTTCCTCCAATTATCATTTGTGTATAAAAATGCCACAAAGGGGAGTCAGGCAGTAACACAGCAGGTTAAGCGCATGTGGTGCGAAGCACAAGTACCAGCTTAAGGATCCCACTTCCAGCCCCTGGCTTCCCACCTACAGGGGAGTCACTTCACAGTGAAGCAGGTCTACAACTGTCTCTCTTTCTCTCACCCTCTCTGTCTTCCCCTCCTCTCTCCATTTCTCTCTGTCCTAACAGCGACATCAATAACAACAACAATAATAACTACAACAATGATGAAACATCAAGGGCAACAAAAGGGAAAATAAGTAAATAAAAAAAAAAATACCACAAACTTATGTACACTGATTCTGTATCTTGCCACATAACTAAATTTCTTAATAATTTATAGTTGATTTTGATGGAGTCTTTAGAGTTTTCTAGGTATATTGTCATGTATTCTGCAAATACAATGTAAAAGCTGAACATTTTCCTCTCCAGTTTTTATTACTTTAATATCATTTGATGTCCTTATTGACTTCTTATATTATGATGTGCAGTAGTGATAAGATTAGTCAACTTTGTCTGTTCCATATTTTAGGGGGAAAGATTTCAGCACTGAGTATGTTTGCTGTCTATCTATTTTACATGGTCTTTATTATTTTGAGGAATTTCCCTTCAATTCCCAACTTAGGCTCTTTATCCTATGTCAATGGTAGGAACTTTCCAAGCTGTCCCAATTTCAGAACTCATCTTCTCAGGTAGAAGATAAGAGTATGTTGCCCATTTTTCCTTCAGAGGATGGAACATTCTCTACAGTTGTTGATCCACATTGAATGAAGGCTTATTTACTTTTAATGAATGAAAGAGACAGAGAGAAAGATACAGAGAGACCAGACCACTGCTTAGCTCTAGTTTAGTGATGCTGGGGGTTGAATCTGGGACCTGGGAGCCTCAGGCATGACAATCTTTTTGCATAACCCTTAAACTATCTCCCCAGCCCTAGATCTGGGCTTTTTTTTTTTTTTTTTTTAAACTAGAGTGCTACTCAGCTCTGGTTTATGGCGGTGCAAGGGACTGAACCTGGGACTTCAGAGTCTGAGGCATGAGAGTCTCTTTGCATAACCATTATGCTATCTACCCCCCTCCTGCCCTGGGCTTTTGTTCTCAAGAAGGTCTTTGATTTTTGTTTTGTTTGTGTGCACTAGTGTTAAACTATTTAAGCTATCTACTTCCTCCCAAGTCAGTCCTCCTTTTCTTCTTGTGATCAATTTTAGTTATGTCATGATATAAAAATGTTTTTTTATTATTTCAATCTTCACATATTTATTAAGGCTGTATTTGTGTCCCAACATATGTCTTTTTGGTCATTAAGAACATTTTATGCACACTAGATAAGAAAATGTATTCATTTATTTGGGTATAGAAGTTTCTATACACATCAATTAAGTCCATCTCACCATGACCTCACTTAAGGGCTTTCCTTCTTTCTTTCTTTCTTTCTTTCTTTCTTTCTTTCTTTCTTTCTTTCTTTCTTTCTTTCTTTCTTTCTTTCATTTAAAAAGGGAGACATTAACAAAACAGTAGGATAAGAGGGGTACAACTCCACTCAGTTCCCACCACCAGATCTCCACATCCCATCCCCTACCCTTATAGCTTTCCTATTATTTATCCCTCTGGGAGTATGGACCCAAGATCACTGTGGGACGCAGAAGGTGGAAGGTCTGGCTTCTGTAATTGCTTCCCCGCTGAACATGGGCGTTGACTGGTCAGTCCATACTCCCAGTCTGCCTCTCTCTTTCCCCAGTAGGTTGGGGCTCTGGGGAAGCAGAGCTCCAGGACACATTGGTGGGGTCATTTGTCCAGGGAAGTCTGGTCGGCATCATGTTAGCATCTGGAACCTGGTAGCTGAAAAGAGAGTTAACATACAAAGTCAAACATTGTTGAGCAATCATGGACCTAAAGGCTAGAATAGTACAGATGAACAGTTGGGGGGTACTCACTGCAGACTATTGTGTACTTTTGCTTTCAGGTATATATTTTGCCCTGGTTTATGGATACATGTGAACATAGGCTCTATCTTAGGGGACATGGTCTATATATAGGTTTTGGGACTTTGTTAGGAAGTGTACCACCTGGAATGGAATTAGATAATACTATGAAAGGAAAGGTCTCACTCGAGTAACGAAGTTGAAGGGTTGTCATTCCACACCTGAAATCTCTGGACACAGTCTGAAGTGAAGCATGCTGAGGTGGTACTCATTGCATTGATTAGGTTGTGACTGGCGGATGCGATGTTATTTGGTATGAACTGAGAGAAGCATGCAGGAAAGTGCACCCCACAACAGAGGTTCCAGGACTGGGGGAAATAAAGGCTCTATAGTGGAAATGTGAGGTTCCTGCTGTCTTAGAGTTCAAGAAGACAGTAGTTATTGTTATAATCACATTATTTGGTAATTGGGTTAACTTTGAAAAAATCCTTTGTTAGGATTTGCTGTATAATACTTAATATCACCATAATTTATGTCCTTTGACATTATTTGTATATACTGTGCCACCGGTTGCTTCTGTTCTCCCTGGCTTAGGCATTTGGAGAGTCACCATATCAGAGACTGAGCCTATGTATTTAAAAGATTCAGTCTGTGCTTTAAAAAGTTTAAGACATATCTATGAACAACTATATGCCACCAAGCTAGAGAACCGGGAAGAAATGGATGATTTCCTAGATACCTACCAACTTCCAAAATTAAGTAAAGAGGAAGTGGATAATATGAACAGGCCCATCACAGCTAATGAAATTGAAACAGTTATCAAAAATCTTCCAAAAATAAAAGTTCTCGACCAGATGGTTTTAAAAATGAATTCTACAAAACATTCAAAGAAGAACTAATACCTCTACTTTTCAAAGTCTTCCAGAAAATTGAAGACACTGGAATACTCCCTGCCAGCTTTTATGAAGCCAACATCACTCTGATACCAAAAGTAGACAGGGACACAACCAAAAAAGAAAGCTACAGACCAATATCTCTGATGAACATAGATGCGAAAATACTGAACAAAATTCTAGCCAACTGGATACAGCAGTATATTGAAAAGATTGTTCATCATGACCAAGTGGGGTTTATCCCAGGCATGCAAGGTTGGTTTAATATACGTAAATCAATCAATGTGATCTACCACATCAACAAAAGCAAGACCAAAAACCACATGGTCATATCAATAGATGCAGAGAAAGCCTTTGACAAAATACAACATCCCTTTATGATCAAAACACTATAAAAAATGGGAATAGATGGAAAATTCCTGAAGATAGTGGAGTCTATATATAGCAAACCTACTGCCAACATCATACTCAATGGTGAAAAACTGGAAGCATTTCCACTCAGATCAGGTACTAGACAGGGCTGCCCACTATCACCATTACTATTCAACATAGTGTTGGAAGTTCTTGCCATAGCAATCAGGGAGGAGCAAGGAATTAAAGGGATACAGATTGGAAGAGAAAAAGTTAAACTCTCCCTATTTGCAGATGACATGATAGTATACACAAAAAAACCTAAGGGATCCAGCAAGAAGCTTTTGGAAATCATCAGGCAATACAGTAAAGTGTCAGGCTATAAAATTAACATTCAAAAGTCAGTGGCATTCCTCTATGCAAACACTAAGCTAGAAGAAGTTGAAATCCAGAAATCAATTCCTTTTACTATAGCAACAAAAACAATAAAATATCTAGGAGTAAATCTTTTTTTTTAAATTTTTTAATTAAGAAAGGATTAATGAACAAAAACATAAGGTAGGAGGGGTACAACTCCACATAATTCCCACCACCCAATCTCCATAGCCCACCCCCTCCCATGATAGCTTTCCCATTCTCTAGCCCTCTGGGAGCATGGACCCAGGGTCATTGAGGGTTGCAGAAGGTAGAAGGTCTGGCTTCTGTAATTGCTTCCCCGCTGAACATGGGCGTTGACTAGTTGGTCCATACTCCCAGTCTGCCTCTCTCTTTCCCTAGTAAGGTGTGTCTCTGGGGAAGCAGAGCTCCAGCACACATTGGTGGGGTCTTCAATCCAGGGAAGCCTGGCCAGCATCCTGGTGGCATCTGGAACCTGGTGATTGAAAAGAGAGTTAACATACGAAGCCAAACAATTTGTTGAGCAATCATGGATCCCAAGCTTGGAATAGTGGAGAGGAAGTGTTAGGGAGGTACTCACTGCAAACTCTAGTGTACTTCTGCTTTCAGGTATATATTTTGCAGTAGTTTATGGATACGTGTGCACATAAGCTCTCTCTCACAGAAACTGGTGTATATCTAGGTTATGGGACTTTGTTAGAAAGTGAACTACCTGAGATGAAATTAGAGTGTACTATAAAAGGAAAGGTCTCACCCGAGTAATGAAGCCGAAGGGTTGTCATTCCACATGTGAAGTCTCTGGATGCAGTCTGAGGTGAAGCATGTTGAGGTGGCAATCGTTGCGTTGGTTAGGTTGTGATCGGCGGATGCAATATTATTTGGTTTGGATTGGGAGATGCATACGGGAAAGTGGGCCCTGTCCAAGGGTTCCAGGACTGGGGGAAGTAGGGGCTCTATAGTGGAGATGTGAGGTTCCTGCTGTCTTAGGGTTCAAAAAGACAATCGATAGTTAATGTTATCATCACATTATTTGGTAATTGGGTTAACTTTGAAAAGTCTTTTTGTTATGGTTTGCTGTAGAGTATCCAGTATCTTGTATATAGCTGTGCTATTGGATGCTTCTAATCTACTTGGTCTAGGCTTTTGAGAGAGTCCGCATATCAAATACACAGCCTATATATTTAAAAGATTCAGTTTGTGTTTTGAGAAACTTTGAGACATACAACTGATTTTCCCCCTCATATTAATTAACTACTGATTTATATGTCTACATTTTGCTAGGAGTGTACATAAACACCATTCCCACCACCAAAAGACTGTGACCCATCCCTCCCACCCACTCCCACCCGCCACTGCCCCAGGAGGATGCATGTCTACCCCTCACCACAGGGTTTTTACTTTGGTGCCCTACTTACAATTTGATCAGGTCCTGCTTTTAGTTTCCCTTTCAGATCTTCTTACTCAACTTCTGTTGATGAGTGGGATCATTCCATACTCATCTTTATCTTTCTGACTTAGTTCACTTAACATAATTCCTTCTAGCTCTGTCCAAGATGGGTCAGAGAAGGTGGGTTCATTGTTCTTGATAGCTGCATAGTATTCCATTGCGTATATATACCACAGCTTTCTCAGCCACTCATCTGTTGTTGGGCACCTGGGTTGCTTCCAGGTTTTAGCTATTATGAATTGTGCTGCTATGAACATAGGAGTACACACCTCTTTTTGGTTGGGTGTTATGGAGTCCTTGGGGTATAACC
The DNA here is from genome assembly GCF_950295315.1 of Erinaceus europaeus. Taxonomy (NCBI): domain Eukaryota; kingdom Metazoa; phylum Chordata; class Mammalia; order Eulipotyphla; family Erinaceidae; genus Erinaceus; species Erinaceus europaeus. The sequence goes on from NC_080165.1 coordinate 52,971,795, forward strand.
CCAGGAGAGGAATTACTGGATCATATGGAAGGTCCATGTCTAGCCTTCTGAGAATTTTCCAGACTGCTCTCCACAGAGTCTGTACCAATTTACATTCCCACCAGCAATGTAAAAGGGTTCCTCTGTCCCCACATCCTCTCCAGCATTTGTTGCTGCTGTCCTTTTTGATGTATGCCATTCTTACAGGAGTGAGGCGGTATCTTAGTGTTGTCTTAGTTTGCATTTCTCTGACAATCAGTGACCTAGAGCAGTTTTTCATATGTTTGTTAGCCTTTTGGATCTTCTAGGAGTAAATCTAACCAAAGTAATGAAAGACTTGTATACTGAAAACTATGAGTCACTATGTAAGGAAATTGAAAAAGACACAAAGAAGTGGAAAGATATTCCATGTTCATGGGTTGGTAGAGTTAACATCGTCAAAATGAATATACTACCCAGAGCCATCTACAAATTTAATGCTATCCCCATCAAGATCCCAAGCACATTTTTTAGGATAATAGAACAAATGCTACAAATGTTTATCTGTAACCAGAAAAGACCTAGAATTGCCAAAACAATCTTGAGAAAAAAGAACAGAACCGGAGGCATCACACTCCCACATCGCAAACTGTATTATAGGGCCATTGTCATCAAAACTGCTTGGTACTGGAACATGAATAGACACACTGACCAGTGGAATATAATTGAGAGCCCAGAAGTGAGCCCCCACACCTATGGACATCTAATCTTTGACAAAGGGGCTCAGACTATTAAATGGGGAAAGCAGAGTCTCTTCAACAAATGGTGTTGGAAACAATGGGTTGAAACATGCAGAAGAATGAAACTGAACCACTCTATTTCACCAAATACAAAAGTAAATTCCAAGTGGATCAAGGACTTGGATGTTATACCACAAACTATCAGATACTTAATAGAAAATATTGGCAGAACTCTTTTCTGCATAAATTTCAAAGACATCTTCAATGAAACGAATCCAATCACAAAGAAGACTAAGGCAAGTATAAACTTATGGGACTACATCAAATTAAAAAGCTTCTTCACAGCAAAATAAACCACTACCCAAACCAAGAGACCCCTCACAGAATGGGAGAAGATCTTTACATGCCATACACCAGACAAGAGTTTAATTACCAACATATATAAAGAGCTTGCCAAATTCAACAATAATAAAACAAATAACCCTATACAAAAATGGAGGGAGGACATGGACAGAATATTCACCACAGAAGAGATCCAAAAGGCCGAGAAACACATGAAAAAATGCTCCAAGTCTCTGATTGTCAGAGAAATGCAAATAAAGACAACAACGAGATACCACTTCACTCCTGTGAGAATGTCATACATCAGAAAAGGTAACAGCAGCAAATGCTGAAGAGGCTGTGGGGTCAAAGGAACCCTCCTACACTGCTGGTGGGAATGTAAATTGGCCCAACCTCTGTGGAGAACAGTCTGGAGAACTCTCAGAAGGCTAGACATGGACCCTATGATCCTGCAATTCCTCTCCTGGGGATATATCCTAAGGAACCCAGCACACTCATCCAAAAAGATCTGTGTACACATATGTTCTTGGCAGCACAATTCGTAATAGCCAAAACCTGGAAGCAACCCAGGTGTCCAACAACAGATGAGTGGCTGAGCAAGTTGTGGTATATATACACAATGGAATACTACTCAGCTGTAAAAAATGGTGACTTCACCGTTTTCAGCCGATCTTGGGTGGACCTTGAAAAAATCATGTTGAGTGAAATAAGTCAGAAACAGAAGTGTGAATGTGGGATGATCTCACTCTCGGGAAGAAGTTGAAAAACAAGATCAGAAAAGGAAACACAAGTAGAACCTGAAATGGAATTGGTGTATTGCATCCAAGTAAAAGACTCTGGGGTGGGGGCTGGGTGGGTGGGGAGACAGGTCCAGGAAGGATTCAGAGGACCTAGTAGGGGTTGTATTGTTATATGGGAAACTGGGGAATGTTATGCATGTACAAACTATTGTACTTACTGTTGAATGTAAAACATTAATTCCCCAATTAAAAAAATAATAAAACAATTATAAAAAAAAGTTTAAGACATTCAATCAATTTTCCCTTCTCATATTAATTGAATAGTGATTTATATGACTATAAATTAATAGGAGTGTACATAAACACCATTCCCACCACTAAAAGACTGTGTCCCATCCCACCCACCCACCTCACCTCCAACCCCTGCCGCCCCAGGAAGCTGAATATCCACTGTCACCCTCACCCCAGGGTTTTTACTTTGGTGCCCTATTCCAGATTCCTAGTCAGATCCTGCTTTTAGTTTCCCTTTCTGTTCTTCTTTCTCAATTTCTGTTGATGAGTGAGATCATGACATACTCATCTTTATCTTTCTGACTTAGCTCACTTCACATAATTCCTTCCAGTTCCATCCAAGATGGGTCAGAGAAGGTGGGTTCATTGTTCTTAATAGCTGCATAGTATTCCATTGTGTATATATACCACAGCTTTCTCAGCCACTTATCTGTTGTTGGGCACCTGGGTTGCTTCCAGGTGTTAGCTATTATGAATTGTGCTGCTATGAACATAGGTGTACAAATATCTTTTTGGTTGGGTGTTATGGAGTCCTTGGGGTACATCCCTAGGAGAGGAATTACTGGGTCATATGGAAGGTCCATGTCTAGCCTTGTGAGCGTTCTCCAGACTGCTCTCCACAGAGATTGGACCAATTTACATTCCCACAAACAGTGCAGAAGGGTTCCTCTGTCCCCACAGAAAGCATTATTTCTTTGTTTAGTTTTTTTGTGCCTACCGTCTGTCTCTAACATAATTAGTGTGCGAAGATCTTTTACAATTATTACATTGCTGTTAGAGTGCCCTTTACTGTCAATTAAAACTTAATTTGTATTTATATGCACTTGGGTTGGATGCACTGATGATAGTTGTATCTTCTTGTTGGATTGATTCTTTGATCATTGTATAGTACAGGTCTTTGCATCTAAACAGCCTTTTTGACTAAGTCATAAAACTAGTATAGCCACAAGCCCTTTGGAATATAACTAAAATATGCCTACTAGCTATCTACAAAATGGAGACACTCCCCCCCCAACTCTTCATCACACTATTCCATCCTTTAGGTTCATGACTGATCAACAATTTGTTTGTCTTCATATGTTAACTCTCTTTTCATCCATCAGGTTCCAGATGCTACCATGATGCCAACCAGACTTCCCTGGACAGACAACCCCTGAAGCCCCACTTCCCCAGAGCCCCACTCCACTACGGAAAGAGAGAGACAGGCTAGGAGTAGGGATCAACCTGTCAACGCCCATGTTCAGTGGGGTAGCAATAGCAGAAGCCAGACCTTCCACCTTCTGCATCCCATGGTGACTTTGGATCCATACTACCAGAGGGTTAGGGAGTGGGAAATCTGTCAGGGGAGGGGAACAGATATGGAGTTCTGGTGGTGGGAGTTGTGTGGATTTGTACACCTCTTATCCTATGATTTTGTCAGTGTTTCCTTTTTATAAATAAAATTTAAAAAGAAAGAAAAGCAGTGCCTTCACTTTTTCTGTATTATTGACATGGATCACCTTGTTCCAGTTTTTAATTCTGAATTTATGTTTTTCCCTATTGCAGTTTTGAGTTTCTTGTAAATAAATAATTAATGAATTTTGCAGTTTTGTCTGTCCAGCCACTTTGTATCCTTTGATTGGTGGGTTTAATCCATAGTGGGTTTAATCCATGGTGGGTTTAATCTATGGGTTGATTATTGACGTATGTGGTTGACTCATTGCTATTCTCTATTTTGCTTTTTTAACAGTTTCATAATTTTATTGTTTCTTTTCCTACATGTGTCTTATCTGCTAATTCATTTGGATGGTTTCCCAAAGTAGTTTTCTTACTTCCTTCATTTTCACCTTCTATATTACTCCAAGCCACTAGATAACTTGTATGATATGAGAGAGAGCTCTGAGAAGAAACTCACTTCCTCACAACATATTAAAACTTCTCATTTATGACCTTAGTTAGTTGGATGCTATTTACCTGCATTGATAAATATGATCCTTATGCAATCATCTGATTCAAATGCTGATCTCTTCCAGAAACACCCATACAGATATACCCAAAAAACAATTATTTGACAGTTATCTGAACATGATTAGTCATTCAAGTTAAAATGTAAAAATAGAGAGGACACATTCTACTTATTTATTTATTTATCTATTTATGAGAAAGATAGGATGAGAGATAGAAAGAACCAGCTATCACTCTGGTACATGTACAGCCAGGGATTGAACTCAGTACCTCATGTTTGAGAGTCCAGTGCTTTATCCACTGTGCCACCTCCCGGACCACAAGAGGACACATTTTTATTATCTCACCATCTTTTCTACTTTTTTGCTTTGTTTTGTCTTTCCACGCAACTTAGTTACCCATCCATGTATAGTTAATGGAGTTCTTCATTGTTGTATGTCCTTTATCACAGAAAATGTTGTTTCACGAAATTATATAATTTTTTCTCACTCATGTTTTCTGCAGCTACAATACTGCATGAATATATATATACATATATATATATATATATATGTTCTGTGACTCTGTGATTTGATGAATGAAAATTTAACAAATGAGTGTGCACAGATGAGATATTAATGTAGTTACATATTCCTGAGAGAAATGGAAATTAAAGAGCATTTATTGCATTTATTAAGGGATGAAAGTCTTAACAGAAATCAGATTTAATTACCATTAGTTCCAATGGTGCTGCTGATAGTCTTTAAACAACTTTCTCCAAAATAATTTCTTCAATGCTAACATTACATCTTTGTTCCTAAGAGTGTATATCAGTGGATTCATCACTGGAGTGACTGCACTGTACATGATGGCCACCATCCTGTCCTGAGCCATGGAAGTGGTTGAAGCAGGACGAATGTATGTGAAGCCCACTGGTCCATAAAAAAGACATACCACCATGAAATGGGAGGCACAGGTAGACAGGGCCTTGTGAAGTATTCTGCATGACTTATTCTTCATCAAAAGAAAACCAATAATATAGAAATAGGATAGAAGAGTCATAAAGAAAGCTATCATAGATATACTGCCTGTGACAACAGAAAGAAGCCATTGATTAAGTAGTGTGTTGCTACATGCCACTTCTAAGAGAGGCTTGACATCACAGAAGAAGTGATTGAGTCGTTGAGAGTGGCAAAAATTCAGGTGTGCAGTCATGACAGAATGCATCAGAGCGTAAAAGAAGCTGATGAGCCACGCCACAGATGCCAAGAGAATACACGTCCGAGGGTTCATGATGACAGAGTAACGAAGTGGGTTGCAGATGGCAACAAAACGATCAAAAGCCATGACAGCTAGTAAGATGGCTTCAGTGCTTCCCAGAAAGTGAAAAAAGTATAGCTGAGTGATACAGCCTAGAAAAGATATAGTCTTGTGTGTGGAGAGGAGATTTATAAGTACTTTGGGCAATGTTACTGAAGAATAGCAAATATCCAGACAAGACAGGTTTCCTAGGAAATAATACATCGGGTAGTGGAGTTTAGGTTCCAAAATAACAATCACTAAGATAGCTCCATTTCCAAGCAAGTTTATGATGTAAATGATTAAGAAGATCACAAAATAGAATGGTTGTAGTTCCTGGACACTTGTTAAGCCAAGTAAAAGAAATTCATTCATGGTCGTGACATTCTTCTCCATTGCTTTGGGGGAACAAATGCAGTAACAGTAAGTTATTTGCTTTGAATTCTTAAATTTACTTCATATATACTAATTTAACTATGTCTACTATTTGAAGAAGTAGAGCTGAGCTACAGTGTAAAGAATATAGCAACTAAGATGCCCAACATTAGATGAGTGACTAAAAAAAATGGGAGTCGGGCAGTAGCTCAGTGGGTTAAGCACACATGGTGCAAAGTTACAAGGACCAGCGTGAGTATACCGGTTCAAGGCCCTGGCTCCCCACCTATAGGGGAGTCGCTTCACAGGTGGTGAAGCAGGTTTGCAGGTGTCTATCTTTCTCTCCCCCTCTCTGTCTTCCCCCCCTCTCTCCATTTCTCTCTTTCTTTACCAACAACGATGACATCAATAACAACAACGATAACTACAACAATAAAACAACAAGGGCAACAAAAGGGAATAAATAAATATTTTTTAAAAATTATTGTCATGTCCTTTGCATCATACTGGATGGAACTTGAAGACATCATGCTAAGTGAGGTAAATCGAGAAAGACAAATACCCAATGATCTCACTTATAGCTAGAAATTAAGAAATAAACAAAGAAAGGGAAGGCACAAAATGAAACTTGGTTCAGCCATCAAGTTTCAGTGTTACTATGATTCCATCCTGACTTCCCTGGGCAGATGACCTCACCAGTGCTTCCTGGAATCTCTCTTCTCCAGAGCCCTAACCCACTAGGGAAAGACAGAAGTGTTAGCATAGACTTATTCTCAGTTTATTGTCATTGTAATGATCACTGCCTGGCACATGATAAATTATTGTAATTAGTAGTTTCCCCAGATGCAGAACCTTTGCTGGTCAGTGTTTATATCCTGTTCTACAAAAGTTAAAACTGAAGGACTTTCGGAGGCATGGCTATGGAGTAGCAGCTGCTGTGTTTTGCTCTCCTTGATCAACTATTCTTCTAGCGTTTGCCCTTCTTCCGTAGCCAGTCAACAGCGTCAGGTTGAGCCTGATGTAAAGTTTCGAGACCTCCTTTGAATCTGGAGAGGTGGCAGTCATTGACTATGTGGGTCATAGTCTGTCTGTAGCCGCAGGGGCAATTCGGGTCGTCTCTGGCTCCCCAGCGATGGAACATAGCGGCACACCGGCCATGGCCTGTTTGATAGCGATTGAGTAGGGCCCAATCATAACGTGCTAAATCAACTATGATGGGCAATGACAATCAACTTAAGGTTCAACAATTTATGACCAGAACTAACCAAGCCACAGCACCTCCAGAATGGCCTCCAGGAACCAAAAGCCAGCTGCTGCCCATCCTGTCACAGCCCATAGAAGAGCCTATCCCATAGAAGAAGCTAACCAAGGTCCCATGGCCAAGAAGCTTCAGCAGGAGCTGAGGAGCCTGATGATGGCTGGAGACAAAGGGATTTCTGCTTTCCCTAAAGCTGACAACCTGCTCAAGTGAGTGGGCACCAATCAGGGAGCAGCTGGCACCCCCTATAAAGGCCTGAACTACAAAATGTCCCTGGACTAACCTAGGGGCTACCCTTACCAGGCCCCCACAGTCAAGTTCTTTACACCCTGCTACCACCCCAGTATAGACACCCAAGGCAATATCTGCCTAGACACCTTGCAAGAACACTGGTCTGTCCTGTATGTCAGGACCCTCCTAATCTCCATCTAGAGCCTGCTGGCAGAACCCAGCCTCCACAGCCTACTCAACACATGTGCTGCTCAGCTCTGGGGGAACTTCACTGCCTTCAGAAAGCACTTGCTAGAGACCTACTCAAAGCAGCTCTCCAGTCAGGAGCTCTGACTTGTGCTGCTACCTCTCACCTTGTGCTAGATATTGATTTTGTTCTTAGATGATCTGTCTTTTCTTTCTATCTGCATAGGACTGGATCTTAAACTGTTTTAGAGTTTTGTCAAATAAATTCACTTCTTGAATCTGTTAAAAAAAAAAAAAAGGAAAAAGAAAGAAACAAGTTGGCAGTATGGATCTACCTGACAATATCCATGTCCAGTGGAGAAGCAATTACAGAAGTCAGAACTCCCATCCTCTGCACCCCAAAAAAAAGAGTTTTGGTCCACCCAGAGGGATAAACAAGAAAGAAGTTTCCAATGGGACACAGAACTCTGGTGGTGGGAATTGTATGAAATTATACCCCTATTACAATTATACCCCCTTAGAATCTTGTTAATCAATATTGAATCACTAATAAAAAAGTAAAACATTTTTAAGTAGAATTTGGACTAGGTGTGGTGTATCACACCAAAGCAAATGATTCACGGGGATATGAGGGAGGGAAGACGTAAAGAGAACCTTGGGTGTCTAGCCTATGATGGTGTAAAGTGACCTAAACAGTGTGGGGAGGAGACACTGTACTCACATGTTAACAGCTGTATTGGTTACCACTAACTCCCCAATAAAATGTTAAAAAAACACTCTTAAAGTAAGAATATATAGGAGTAGTAAAGCTAAATTTACTTACAAGAATGCTAAGAAAAACTAAAATGAATAAAAAGACTAACACACCTGATAAATTCAGAAACAGTAAAATCACTAGGTGTCTTAAAAATGCACCAAGTGTAGAGAAAACTGTATTTGATAAATAGCATAATATACAACCATAATCTTATCTATGATATTAAAATTAGAAGTTACACAAATTTAAAAGTATAAATACAGGGAATACTTAGTTTTACAGCTTATGATTCTAGGTTCTGGCTGTAACATAAGTTTAGATGAGTAAGAATTTCCCCCTTTCTCTTAAATGAATAAAGCTCTCAGGAAAACATCATATCTTTTTGTTTCACCTAAAAGACATAGAACTAAAAGCTTCTCTATAAGGACAGAAACATTCTAACTGGCATCCATAGCCATAGGATTATAGCACGGTGGTGGAACTATGGCACAGTTGAGAAAAACTCAAAATATTAAGAAGTAGGAAAAGAATCTGAATTTTGAAATACCATAAATTATTCAGTCTCAGAAGGAAAGTGACTCAAAGCTAGTAGGAATTTATAATGGAGAAGGAAATAGAATAGGACAAGGCCTAAATGTTCAGGGCAATAGAAAGAAAAGGCATTATAAACGCAGGAAAAGCAGGCGATCCTGCCACTTATAAAACAAAACAGTGATCACCCAACACCACATCAACAAAAGGGGAAGCTCTCCAACTGGAGAAATAAAAGATAACCAAAGAAGGGCAGGGCCAAGATGTCTGAATAGAGAGGACTTGTGTCTGCTTCCTACTGCACTAACAGCAAAACAACACCAACTTATGGAATAATATGCACAGAATCAGACCTGAAACTCAGATAAGTAAATTTCTATCACAAGAGACAAAAAAAAGTCATGATCCTGGCAATGAACGCACAGAAAGACACCATAACACAGGAAAGAAGTACCATCACATGACAAAAAACTATAATCAGGACAAGTTCCCTAGGGAGTAGAGGGACAAGTCATACAGAACTCCTGCCATCCCAATCCTACTAAAATCCTGTAATACATAATGGGAGGCAAAAAGAGGTATATAGTAAACTTAACAAGAGTCTCAGCAGTAGCTTTCCTAATGAATTCTGTAACTTTGCTGAGAGGTGGGCTAATGAGTATCATGTTGTAATTTAGTCTCCACAGTAATGGAGTCTGGAGGAAGATTCTAGGAAAAGATCTCCTCGTATACATAACAGATTTTTTTTTTAACTTGGAAGGGTAATGGTTTACAGTGGTTAGTGGCACAATTTCCCATCTCAGATGATAGAGGTCTGCAGAACATTCTCGCACCCAGTTTGGTCCATTCCCATCATTATGTACCAGGATCTGTAAGGCACCCCTCCCCTAACCCTGCCCCCATCCATGTGCCTCTCCTCCAGAGTCCTTTCCTTGGTGCAATATACCTACTAAATTTTCTTTGTGCTTCCCTTTCCGTTCTTGTTTCTTAATTTCTGCCCAGAATTGAGAACATCCCATATCCATTCTTCTCTTGCTGGCTTATGTCAATTAAAATGATTTTTTTCAAGCTCCATCCAAAATGAGGTGGAGAAAGTGACTTCATTTTTTAGTAGCTGAGTACTATTCCATTGTGTATGTATACCACAACTTTCATAATAAATGAGCTCATAGCAGAAAAAAAAATCCTTGCTAATAGAAAATGTAGTGGGCTACACAGGGACATTTATAAATAGTACTAACTCCTGATAGACAAATAACATGGAGGTTATGTGGCCTGGGAGTGGGTACAGAACTATGGTGGTGGATGTGATGTGGAGTGATAACCTGTAATCTTATAATCTTGTAAATAATTCATAAATCACTAACAAAAATATTTCAGATTAAAGTACACTATAGGAACTGACAATAATGGGGTTGGGCGGTAGTGCAGAGGGTTAAGCGCACGTGGTGCAAAAAGCAAGGACCCGCATAAGGATCTGAGTTGGAGCCCTGGCTCCCCACCTGCGGAGAAGTCACTTTACAGACAGTGAAGCAGGTCTGCAGGTGTCTATCTTTCTTTCCCCCTCTCTGTCTTCCCCTCCTCTCTCCATTTCTCTCTGTCCTATCCAACAACAATGACATCAACAACAATAATAATAACAACAAGGGCAACAAAAGGGGAAAAAATGGCCTTCACGAGCAATGGATTCGTGGTGCAGGCACTGAGCCCCAGCAATAACCCTGGAGGCAAAAAGAAATGACAATAAAAGAAAATTTGATTATTTTTATATTTGCATAAATGATTTTGTTTACCCAGGCCACCATCCCTGTTCATGCAAATTATTTATCTTAATTTACACTCTTTTCTTTTATTTTCATCTCACTATTCTCAAAACAGTATCCAGGACAAAGCTTTGAAATATCACTTAAGCTCTAAACTCTCTAATGGTTCCCATCTTACTCAGAGAAAAAAAAAGAAAAGAAAAGAAAAAGAAAAACTCATAGTTAACACCATAGCCTACAAATGCTACGTGATGACCTCTATTTACTTCCTGCATATACTTCCACTCTACTCCATGATTACTTAGCCACACTGTCCTCTATGCAGGCACTGGAACTCATTATTCACACTTACATTGCAGGGGTTGTGCACCAGATCACCACTTATCAGGAACACTCTTACACTTGGTAAATTCACCTAATTCTGTCATCTCTTGCGTGCCATAAAGTGAACCCTTACAATGTAGAATGCTCTCATGATCCTATATTAAATCATATGCACACATATACACACACATATACGCATATGGTGCTATCTTTTCCTACTATGTTGTTCCCAGTGACATTTGTCATAATGTAGTGTATTGGATATTATTACACATGGTGTCTATTTTCTTCAACTTAAAAGAAAATTCTAAAAAAAAAACAAAAAAATCATCTGATCAGCTTTTGTTAATTAATGAATATCCTTACCTATTTAACTTAGTCTATCAACTACGAAAAATACCCTCAAGAGATCAGACATGATTTTTTGTTTAAGACTTTTCTTGCTTGTTTTTTTAATTGTAATGAAAGAGAAAGAAAGGGGCATGGTGGTAGCCCAGTGGGTTAAGCACACATGTCGCAAAGTGCATGGACCAATGTAAGGGTCTGGGTTTGAGCCCTCGGCTCCTCCTCACCTGCAGGGGGGTCGCTTCACAAGTGGTGAAGCAGGTCTGCAGGTGTCTATCATTCTCTCTCTCTCTCTTTCTTGCCCTCCTCTCTCGATTTCTCTCTGTCCTATCCAACAATAACAACGATAACAATAATAACAAGGGCAACAAAAATGGGAAAAATGACCACCAGGAGCAGTGGATTCGTAGTGCAGGCAATAACCCTGGAGGGGAAGAAGGAAGGAAGGAAGGAAGGAAGGAAGGAAGGAAGGAAGGAAGGAAGGAAGGAAGGAAGGAAGGAAGGAAGGAAAGGAAACCAAAGCACTGCCTTAGAATATGTGGTAATAGAGATCTAGTAATCCTTGTGATCAATAAAAATTTTTATTAATTTTTATGGGATAAAGAAAAAGAGATATCAAGATGAATGGGGAAAATAGAAATGGAGAAAAAGGCACTTGCATCACTGCTTTATTGTTTTTGAATCTTTCCCCTGAAGGTGGGTCCTAGACACTTGAACCCTAATCCTTGTGCATTGTAACACATGCTCTCAACCAGCTGCACCACCACCCAACCCCTCAAGTGAATTTTTTTTTTATTTATTATGGAAGGTCAGTTGTTTTAGCAGCCTACTTTTTACTGTGAACCTCCCTCAAAAGTGCTAATGACTCTCAGTGACTGACTCGCATCAGCAAATAGTATTCAAAATTTAAGTTATTAGTAAGAAAACACATACAAAAAAGTATCTTATGAATATGTATGGCAACAAATAGTCTAAATGAAAATTGTTGGTAGAAGATGGAAGAGGTTAGAAATTATGAGTATTAGGACATTGCAACCAGTGCCTGTATCAGGGACTTTAAATGTACTCATATGAAAATACAAAATGTTTTATATTATGTGTCTAAAAATTGTTTTGCCTTTTCTATATAATTGCACCACTTTTTCCTCTCAAAATCATACCACTTCAAAGTTCTTACACTAGCTACAATTCTTCTTCTTCTAGCATTTGCCCTTCTTCCGTAGCCAGTCAACAGCGTCAGGTTGAGCCTGATGTAAAGTTTCAAGTACCCATTCATTGGGGAAACTGAGGATCCTTCCTAGCTGACTGACTCCACATGGATCCCAGTCACTTTCAAAGCCAGCAACTAGCTACAATCCAACTACTGTCTAACTCTAGACACTGACACATTTGTGAATACTAATTTTGATATATATTAAGATATTACTCACCTAATTATTTTCTTTCTTCCTCAATTCTTTCTTCCTTTTACTTTTTCTCTATATTTAGAAAACACACACAACATTATTCATATGCATTGACTGAGACATATGTCTATATAAGGGAAAAAAAACAGAGGTCTCTGTACTCCCATTCCACTAGGACCTGAAACATTTGTTACCAGAAATCTTGTTCTTATACCACTACTGAAAAGGAAGAAAACCTGGAAAATACCACAGAAATCTAAGCACTGTTGTTCTTATCTAAGAAAGAAGAAGAAAAAAGGAAAGACACTTCAAAGTAGTAATAGATACAGGGGAGTTTAGAAAGGAAATGAAGGCAAGACTGTATTTTAAAAAATAGGAAAAAATAGAGAGAGACACAGTTATAAAATCAACCCATATCTGTGACCTTGAGAGATGAAAAAAGATGGGGACACAGAACTCTAGTAGTAGGAACTACATGGAATTAAACCCTTATTATCTTATAATTTCACAAGTCAATATTAGCTCACTAATAAAAACAAATTTAAAAAGAAACATATATCTACATTTAATTACAAAGAAAGGCTGCTGTGAAACAGACCAAAAAAAAAGCAATGACCCACAAAATTGGAAAAATAAATGCTTATATTTTAACCCCTTTTCACCATAAAAATATCCTTTACTCTAATGTTCCTTTTCTTTTTTTTAATTTTTATTTATTTATTTATTCCCTTTTATTGCCCTTGTTTTCATTGCTGTTGTTATTGTTGTTGTTGTTATTGATGTCATCATTGTTGGATAGGACAGAGAGAAATGGAGAGAGGAGAGGAAGACAGAGAGGGGGAGAGAAAGGTAGACACCTGCAGACCTGCTTCACTGCTTGTGAGGTGACTCCCCTGCAGGTAGGGGAGCTGGGGGCTTGAACCAGGATCCTCATGCCGGTCCTTGTGCTTTGTACCACATGTACTTAACCCACTGCACTACTGCCCAACTCCCCTAATGTTATTTTTCTATTTATCTTAGACAAATTTCCCTTCAGTTCTTTTTGTGCATACCTTATAAAAAGTATAACATTTTTGACTGATAAGAAGTATCCAAAAATCAGAGGCCAACTGTGTTTATTGCCTCCTTGCATTATCAGAGATAATTCTGGATGCTCAAAACATCTTATATTTATTCCCATTAAGAACACTTTATATTTAAATGTAAAATTATGTCAGCAAATATCATTTTATATTCTGGCCAGAAAGCAAACATATCAACTCTTGGCAAAACTTTACCAGTGGTGCTTGGGGCATTTATATCTTGGGAGTTTCTCTCCAAAGACTTACTATCTCCATATTTCTCTTCCCTAAAGTATCAATTTATACCCTTCTTTAGTGTGCTTGTTAAGCTACTGAACTGATTTTCAAAAAAAATAGACCTTGGGCAGTCTTTTATCCATTATGAGAAAAAGTTATTATAAAAACTTAAAACTGGCCAACCAGATACAGCAGCATATAAAAAAGATTGTTCATCACAGTGGGATAAAGAGAGATTTATCCCACGAATGCAAGGCTGGTTCAACACACATAAGCCAATTAATGTCATTCACCACATCAATAAAAGCAAAGCCAAAAACCACATGATTATCTCAATAAATGCAGAGAAAGCCTTTGACAAAATCCAACACCCATTCATGCTCAAAATGCTACCAAAAAAAATGGGAAATTCCTAAAGATAATGGAGTCTATATGTAGCAAACCTACAGCCAACATAATACTCAATGGTAAGAAGCTGAAAGCATTCCCCCTCAGATCAGGAACTAGATAGGGATGTCCATTATCACCATTACTCTTCAACATATTATTGGAAGTTCTTGCCATAGCAATGAGGCAAGAGAAAGAAATCAAAGGAATACAGATTGGAAGGGAAGAAGTCAAGCTCTCACTATTTGCAGATGGTAAGATAGTATACATAGAAAAACCTAAAGAATCCAGGAGGAAACTACTGGAAGTTATTAGGTAATACAGTAAGGTGTCAGGCTATAAAATCAATGTACAAAAATCAGTGGCATTTCTTTATGCAAACACTAAATCTGAAGAAGACATCCAGAAATCACTCCCATTCATAGTTGCAGCAAAATCAATAAATTGATTTTGAATAAAGCTGACCAAAGAAGTGAGAGACTTGTATACTGAAAACTATGAGTCACTATTCAAGGAAATAGAAAATGATACTAAGAAATGGAAAGATATATCATGGTTATGGATTGGAAGAATTAATATCAAAATAAATATTCTCCCCAGATTCATATACCAATTTAATATGACACCCAACAAAGTTCCACCAAGTTTCTTTAAGAGAATAGCACAAAAATTACAGTCATTTATTTGGAACAAGAAAACACCTAGAATTGCCAAAACAATCATAAGGAAAAGAAACAGAAATGATGGCATCACACTCCCAGGTTTCAAAATATATTATAAGGCCATCATCATCAAAACAGCATGGTATTGGAATAAAAATAGGCATACAGACCAGTGGAACAGAATTGAAAGCCCAGAACTAAACCCCCACACCTATGGAGATCTAATCTTTGATAAGGGGGCACAAAGTATTAAATGGAGGAAGGAGGCTCTCTTCAATAAATGGTGCTGGGAAAATTGGGTTGAAATATGCAGAAGAATGAAACTGAACCACTTTATCTCACCAAAAACAAAAATCAACTCCAAATGGATCAAGGACCTGGATGTTAGACCAGAAACTATCAAATACTTAGAGGAAAACATTGGTGGAACACTTTCCGACCTAAACCTCAAGGACATCTTTGATGATACAAACACAATTGCAAGGAAGACTAAAGCAGAAACAAACCAGTGGGACTACATCAAATTGAAAAGCTTCTGCACAGCCAAAGAAACTATTACACAAACTAGGAGACCCCTCAGAGAATGGGAGAAGATCTTCACATGCCATATATCAGAGAAGAGACTAATCACCAAAATATTCAAAGATCTCAGCAAATTTAGCAACAACAACAAAATGACCCCATCCTAAAATGGGCAGAGGATATGAACAAAACATTCATTACAGAAGAGATTCAAAAGGCTAACAAACACATGAAAAATTGCTCCAGGTGGCTGATTGTCAGAGAAATGCAAATTAAGACAACATTGAGATACCACCTCACCCCTGTGAGAATGACATACATCAAAAAGGACAGCAACAACAAATGCTGGAGAGGTTGTGGGTACAGAGGAACCCTTCTGCACTGCTGGTGGGAATGTAAATTGGTCCAGCCTGTGGTCAGTATGGAGAACACTCACAAGACTAGACATGGACCTTCCATATGACCCAGTAATTCCTCTCTTGGGGATCTACCCCAAGGACTCCATAACACCCAACCAAAAAGATATTTGTACACCTATGTTCATAGCAGCACAATTCATAATAGCTAAAACCTGGAAGCAACCCAGGTGCCCAACAACAGATGAGTAGCTGAGAAAGCTGTGGCATCTATACACAATGGAATACTACGCAGCTATTAAGAGCAATGAATCCACCTTCTCCAACCCATCTTGGATGGAGCTGGAAGGAATTATGTGAAGTGAGCTAAGTCAGAAAGATAAAGATGAGTATGGGATGATCCCACTCATCAACAGAAGTTGAGAAAGAAGAGCAGAAAGGGAAACTAAAAGCAGGATTTGACTAAATTTGGAGTAGGGCACCAAAGTAAAAACCCTGGGTTGAGGGTGAGGGTGTTCGGCTTCACAGGACGGAGGGGGTGGGGGAATGGGATGGGACACAGTCTTTTGGTGGTGGGAATGGTGTTTATGTATACTCCTATTAATTTGTAGTCATATAAATTCACTATTAAATTAATATGAGAGGGGAAAAATTGATTGAATGTCTCAAACTTTTTAAAGCACAGACTGAGTCTTTTTAAAACATAGGCTGAGTCTTTGATATGTTCTGGGGTAGCCTAAATCTACTCTTGAAACCTTCCTGGTTCTGGGGTAGTCTAAATCTATCCTTGAAAGCTTTCTTGGTCTGGAGTAGTCTAAATTTTTCCTTGAAAGTTCCCTTGAAATGACCATCTGTGTTTTGACCATCTCTCTGTTCTGACCTGTTGTATGAATAAACATTTCTTCCTGGAACTAAATCTAATAGCTTTTCTTCTTAACCTTGGGTCTAATTAGATCATAGATGGCTGTCCTCCTAAAGAAATCTTCTGCTGTAAAGTAAGTACACACTATGGGAGCTCTCTTCTGGTTAGCCTTTGCATATATGAAAGTTCACTGACTTTTAGCTAGTAAAAGTTTACTAACTTTCTGTGGGTGAGGGTAAGTAATAAGGCCTCTTTATAATTAGCTGGAGATCACAGTCTGCCACTCATGCTACAAGCTTTTGGTCTGAGTCCAGCTAATTGAGAAGCTGTAGTGCTGACAAGTAGCTCTTTTTCTGAAAGCCTCCCAATGGGTACAGCAGCTTCTGCTCCTAGGGCATTTTTAGTCTTGTTACACTCACTGCCATAATTGTTGTCACTATGTACTTCCCCTGGGTATCTCTTTCTATTATCCCCAGGTAATATTTGTGTATTTGCAATATAGCCAATAAGTCCTCAAATAATCAATGTAATTAAAAACAAACAGCTTCGGTTTAGTTTAGAACTTCCCACTCTGGAGTAGGTTCCTGTCCAGACTTTGGAAACAGATGTGATGTCACCTCCGCCACTGTACAAAAAGGATGAATAGTTTCAGTTCAGTCATGGCTTGCTCGGACTTTGTCTGAAAGCAGCCGTGACATAGCCTCCACCATTAGCTATCTACAAAATGGAGACGCCCCCAACTCTTCATGTGCACTACTCCAACCTTTAGGTTCATGAGTAGTCAACAATTTGTTTGGCTTTATATGTTAACTCTCTTTTTCAGCCATCAGGTTCCAGATGCTACCATGATGCCAACCAGACTTCCCTGGACAGACAACCCCACCAATGTGTCCTGAAGCTCTGCTTCCCCAGAGCCCCTCCCCACCATGGAAAAAGAGAGACAGGCTAGGAGTATGGATCGACCTGTCAATGCCCATGTTCAGCAGGGAAGCAATTACAGAAGCCAGACCTTCCACCTTCTGCATCCCACAATGGCCTTGGGTCCATACTCCCAGAGGGATAAAGAATAGGAAAGCTATCAGGGAGGGGGTGGGATATGGAGTTCTGGTGGTGGGTATTGTATGGATTTGTACCCATCTTATCCTATGATTATGTCAGTGTCTCCTTTTTATAAATAAAATTTTGAAAAACAGCAAATAATATGAGCACAGTCAAAATGTTACTTTATTTAAGAAGCTGAGAGAGAAAATACAGAAACATGAATATAAATAAGAATAGTTTAACAAACATGAACACCATATTTTAGGAACACATTATCACATTTATCTACCTCTGAGGGAAAAAATATAAAGAAGGAAGAAAAGAACCAAGAGATGATGTTCATAAAACACTTTTGGCAGTAAAGAGGGCCATCATTTTTCAGATGGAACATGCATGAATAAAGAGTAAATAAGGAATAAAATCTAAAAAGGTTAGCGTTGATTACTATTTCTTTCTCAAGAATGGCAAATGCTCAATAATATGTTCAGTGACTGGGAAGGTACCTCAGTGGTACAACGCAGAACTTACATGTCTGAGATCAAAACCCAGAGCTGCATAAGACTACTGTAGTCCTGGTTCTCTCTCACCCCCACCTACCTCTGATAAAAATATCAATAAATATATAAACAGAATATGTCCACTTGGACTAAATGTGTTAACTGATCAATATCTGTCCCCACACTGCAATCAACTATGTTACTAGAAATAGCTGAAAGTGAAAAATTTAACACTAATCTACAAGCTTTCACCACAGGTAACTGAAGGTTACATGTCAGTAGAAGGAACTGATAGCCCCCACTTTCTCCCGATAGCTTTTACAGCTTCCTTGATGTCCTTATTCCTCAGGGTATAAATGATAGGATTTAGCATGGGGGTGACAACACTATACAACACTGAAATAAGTCTGTCTTTCTCTAGTGAGTAAGTTGAGATTGGTCTCACATATGTGAAAATGGCGCTACCATAGTAGAGAAGAACAATGGTCAGGTGAGAGGCACATGTAGAAAAAGCTTTGCGTCTCCCTTCCATGGAATGAATCTTTAAGATGGTAGAGATTATGTAAAAGTAGGAAAGGACAATACACAGGACAGGAGTCCAACCAATGAACACGCCAATGAGGAGCAATGCCAATTCATTGACAAATGTGTCCCCACAAGACAAAATCAGCAAAGGAGGAATGTCACAGAAGAAATAGTTAATCTGATTGTTACCACAGAAGGGCAAGTGGAAGGTCAGTACTGTGTGCAGCACTGAATTGAGAAAGCCACCGGTCCAGCTTGAAGCTGCTAACTGCATATACAGAGCCTTATTCATAATAACTGAATACCTTAATGGCTTACAGATTGCAATGTATCGATCATATGCCATTGCTGCCAGGAGGAAACACTCTGATCCCACAAAGAAAATGAAAGCAAAAAGCTGAGCCACACAACCCCCATAGGAAATGCTCTTCTTCTCTGATAAGAGATGCACCATCATCTGGGGAACATTGGTGGTGGTGTAGCAGATGTCAAGAAGGGCCAAGTTCCCTAGAAAGAAATACATGGGTGTGTGTAAATGTGAATCAGCCATAGTCACCAAGATAATAAATATATTTCCTCCCAGAGTACAAATATAAATGAAAGAGAAAGTAGTGAATAGTAAGAACTCAAATCCATTTAGATTGGAGAATCCCAAAATGATGAATTCAGTAAGAGCTGTTTCATTCTTTCCTTCCATGATGCTGCCTGCTTCCTCTTTGGAATTGGGCTGAGAGAAGCACAGATTATAGTAATCATGTGAGGCAGTAGTGATGGTCTGTAAAATAAGAAACAGTAGTGTTACAAATAAAAATCACCATCATTTGAATCAGATCCAATCCAAACAGACAGAACAATTTCATAAATCATAGCTTCTTTTTTTTCTTTATTTATATCTCTAAAATATTGGTGCAACTCTTTTAAGTCCATTGTTTTTATATTTAAAATATTTTATTTATCTATTATTGGATAAAGACAGAGAGACATTTAGAGGGGGGAAAGAGAAAGGGAGAGATACAGAGAGACACCTGCAGACATGCTTCACCACTTGTGAAGATTTACATCCTGCAGTTAGGGGTCAGGGATCTTCTAATGTGAGCACTCAATCAGGTGTGTCACTGCCTGGTCCCTAAAACCATTGTTTTTATATAGTACCGAAGATTCACCTCAGCATCTCATGTACATATGGAGGGTACCACTGAGTCACCTTCCTGACCCAGTGTTTTAATTTTTACAAGAAAGTGAGAGAGGAAAAAAAAATAAAGACAGACATTGTACTACTTCACTATCTGTAGATTTCCACTTATTTTGTCTTTGTAACTTTTGTGTGGCACTGATACGGAAACCCAGCCTCCTACCTCAAGTTGGCTACTCATGTGATGAGTTCCCTTACTGAGCCCTCTTTACTTCTGGCCATATTTTTCAGACAAAATAGGAGATACAAAGAGACAGAGAGGGGGAAAGACATCACAAAATAGAAGCTTTCTCAGTGCCGAGGAGTTAGGGTGTCTGTACACATGACAAAGCATACATCCTCACAGATAAATTATCTTGCTGTCTCCCCAAATACAGTTTTTCATTATAAAAACCACAAAACAGTGCCATAATCCTTGGGGACCAGGTGGTGGTGCACCTGGTTAAGCACACAAGCTATAGTGTGCAAGATCCCGGTTCAAGCCAACAGTCCCCACCTGCAGGGGAGAAACTGCACGAGTGGTGAAGCAGTGTTGCAGGTGTCTCTCTATCTCTCTTCCTTCCTATCACCCCCTTCCCTCTCAATTTCTGGCTGTCTCTATCTAATAAATAAAGACAATAAAAAAATTTAAAAAATGGTAAGTAAAAAAAAAGTGTCTCCAGAGAGTCTTCCAAGCATAGTAACTATATCAGGCTCACCTAAATTTTGGGAGCTATATAAATGCATCTTGCAGATTATTAGTTGTAAGAAGCTTCTTTGTAATTTGTCATGTTTAGAATGTTTAGTGACATTCCTGAACCCTGCTTTCCACATTTCACACTTTTACAAAACTTAATATTTTTATAGAAATAAAAGATGACATGGGAATGATAAGGGGTTGCGAAACTTGATTATGTTTCTTTCATTAGGTCAATCAAATGTGGCACAAATACTCTTATATATCAGATCTGTGTGGCCAGAAGAGACAGGTCGTTGACAAGGATCAGGACTATGTGGACTCTTTTCTTAAAACAGAATTTTTTAGATGAAAAATAGCATGGAAATTATGTAAGTGGATAAAGTATTGAACCTGGTTTAATTCCCTGCATTGCATATGCCAAAGTGATACTCTGGTTAGTTGAATCTCTCTTTTTCTCCCTTTCTCCCAATTAATTCTTTATTCAGAGGCATTTCTAATAAGATATGAATTTTACAGTATTCTAGCATCCTCTCCTCTCACCTTATTTTCCTCCTTACTTTCCTCCCACCAAAACTCTCTTCTATCTCCCCTTTCACGTAGTTATTGGAAGCAAGTTTACGTAGGGCATATTAGCACTTTGTATAATAGTACACTGGCCACATATCCCTCTAATTGTTACTCCTAACTATGAAATTTCTGGATTTTCATGACATTCTCTAGTCAATCAGAAAGAATAAGGAGAACCAGTTTTGACGCCCAGCCCAATCTCTCTGTCAGTTTACTTCAGTAACATTTCCTCCTGTCAACATATTCATCACAATATCTACTTACTAAAGTACTTACTAAGTTATTGGTGCCCAAGAGAATTCAGTAAGGAGAATTTCTGCAAACTAATACAGATAATTATAGATGATTTAAGTGTGTATTTTAATACCTAGTTTATTCTTTATCTGTAACTTCTTCCTAAATTATTAGATAACTCAAAATTCAAGGGGATATTTTCAACATTATAGATTGCTTCAGAGTAATTTTAAAAGATAAAGTAGGTAAATACAATGGGCCTAGACCCCGAATAGATTCTCTCTTGACAATTAGTGGTCACTGCCATCAGGAATGTCAGTATAACCCTCTTGTGGGTTTCTTCAGGACCATTCTCTCACTGTGAACTAGCAATGGCAGGGACTGCCCCACTCTCCAAAGGGAGGCTAAGTCAACCTACTCTGGAGGAAAACTGGTCCTGAAATGAATGCAGGCTAGCTGTGACCGTAGACAATGAACTCACACTGACAGGGAATCAGAGCTTATACAAGATCCTGTGTTAAATATAAATATATATGGGCCCTTTGTCAGATTGACATGGTAAATAGTTACAAATTAATCAACAAAATTATGTATTTGTCTTTTGATTTTAGCCTGGTCCTCACAGCACTTAATTCCTTTTATAGTACACTCTAATTTCATCTCAGGTAGTTCACTTTCTAACAAAGTCCCATAATCTAGATATACACCAGTTTCTGTGAGAGAGAGCTTATGTGCACACGTATCCATAAACTACTGCAAAATATATACCTGAAAGCAGAAGTACACTAGAGTTTGCAGTGAGTACCTCCCTAACACTTCCTCTCCACTATTCCAAGCTTGGGATCCATGATTGCTCAACAAATTGTTTGGCCTCATATGTTAACTCTCTTTTCAATCACCAGGTTCCAGATGCCACCTGGATGCTGGCTAGGCTTCCCTGGATTGAAGACCCCACCAATGTGTCCTGGAGCTCAGCTTCCCCAGAGACACACCTTACTAGGGAAAGAGAGAGGCAGACTGAGAGTATGGACCGACCAGTCAACGCCCATGTTCAGCGGGGAAGCAATTACAGAAGCCAGACCTTCTACCTCCTGCAACCCTCAACGACCCTGGGTCCATGCTCCCAGAGGGCTAGAGAATGGGAAAGCTACCATGGGAGGGGGGGGATTATGGGGATTGGGTGGTGGGAATTGTGTGGAGTTGTACCCCTTCTACCTTATGTTTTTGTTCACTAATCCTTTCTTAAATAAAAAATTTAAAAAAAAAAAATGCCAGTATGGCATATCTCTCCTCTCTCAGAAAAACTCAAATTGGAGCAGTGAAGCCCCCATAGTGAAAACAAGAAAGAGAAAGAAAAGAAATGGCCTGAAATGGGAGTCTGGCGGTAGCGCAGCGGGTTAAGGGCATGTGGTGCAAAGCGCAAAGACCGGAGTAAGGATTCCGGTTCGAGCCTCCGGCTCCCCATCTACAGGGGAGTCGCTTCACAGGCGGTGAAGCAGGTCTGCAGGTGTCTGTCTTTCTCTCTCCCTCTCTGTCTTCTCCTCCTTTCTCCATTTCTCTCTGTCCTATCCAACAACAATGTCAACAATAAAATAACTAGGGCAACAAAAGGGAATAAATAAATAAATATTTATAAAAATGAAAAGAAATGGCCTGAAATTTCTTGATTCAAACAGACACACAAACTACTCCTGTGAGCCAAGACACTTGGCAATTTGCTAACCACCTTCTTTGAAACTTTTCAGATCATTAAACATCACAGTTAAACTGTCTTTTCTTCAAGAGTAGGACTAAAGAAGTGGAACTATAGCAAAGGAATTAGACAACACTCACCTGTGACTTAAAGAAAAAATACACCAGAACAGCATAGTATCATTCAGGTTTAGATTAGAAAATATGGCTGCTTAATAAACACAAGGAAAGTCAGATAATGATTTCCTCTGGAGAGTTCATGCTGATGAATCTGCCTGAGCACCAAGAGTCTCCTAATCCCTGAGGCCAGTGCATTGGACTGTAGAGGACAAGAACAATACTCTCTGGATACAGAAGAGTCTCACATTTTATGGAATCCTTCCAAGAACCATGACACACCTTTAGGACCTCTGAACTCAGGACTTGATATTTGATATTTGTTCTGTCTGGTTCCTGCCTCAGCACCTGAATATATATGGTTGTCCTGCAGTGTTCCTCTTAACATTGTAATACAAGTCCCATCCTCTCACATCTATTTATTTACATCTATTCTGGCTTTTCTTTTGTTCTTTTTTCTTTGTTGTAGTTATTATTGTTATTTTTGTCATTGTTGTTGGATAGTACAGAGAGAAATCGAGAGAGGAGGGGAAGACAGAGAGGAGGAGAGAAAGACACCTGCAGACCTGCTTTGCCGTTTGTGAAGGGACTCCCTTGCAGGTGAGGAGCCAGAGGCTCCAACCTGGATCCTTATGCCAGTCTTTGCACTTTGCACCACCTGCACTTAACCCGCTGCCCTACCGTCCGACTCCCCATTTTTTTCTTTACTGGAAGATTAATGTTTTACAGTAACCAGTAAATACAATATTTTGTACATGCATAACACTTCTCAGTTTTACACATAACCGTACAATCCCCACTAAGTCGGTCCCCTATCATCCTTTTCAAAAAACTGGAGTTGTAATTTAAAATCTTCCCCCAAAAGGAAGAATCAAGTCCATATTTCTTCCATAAGTGTTTCTGTAAGAAACAGCAGTAAATACTCAAATTCTTCTAGAGATTGAAAAATAAAAATACTCTTCAACCTCATATATATACTATGATCTAGGTTTCAGCACTTGTAGAGGGACTTGAATGGCAAGAAAATAGCAGACTAATCTAATTCATGAGTAAAGATGTAAAATCTATTCCTAAGTGATTTCATTTATCCAGGCCACCATCCCTGTTCATGCAAATTATTTATCTTAATTTAAACTTTTTTTTTCATCTCACTATTCTCAAAACACTATCCAGACAAACCTTTGAAATATTACTTAAGGGGCCAGGTGGTGACGCACCTGTTTAAGCACTTACATTACAGTGCACAAACACCCAGGTTCAAGCCCCTAGCCTCCACCTTAAGTTATATATATATGTTACTTAATCTCTAAATTCTCTAATGGTTCCCATCTTACTCAAAACAAAAAAAAAGAAAGAAAAAGAAAAACTCAAAGTTAACACCATAGCCTACAAATGCTACATGATGACCTCTATTTACTTCCTGCATATACTCCCACTCTACTCCATGATTACTTAGCCACACTGTCCTCTATGCAGGCACTGGAACTCATTATTCACACTTTCATTGCAGGGGTTGTGCACCAGATCACCACTTATCTGGAACACTCTTACACTTGGTAGATTCACCTAATTCTGTCATCTCTTGCGTGCCATAAAGTGAACCCTTACAATGTAGAATGCTCTCATGATCCTATATTAAATCATATGCATACATATACACATACACACACACACACACACATGCATATTGTGCTATCTTTTGTTGCTATATTGTTCTCAGTGACATTAACCATAATGTGGTGGGTGTTATAATGTGCAGATGTTATAATGTGTGTTAGTTATTACACATGGTGTCTATTTTCTTCAACTTGAAAGAAAATTCTGAAACAAAAGAAAATCATTTGCTCAGCTCTGGTACACTTAGCACCTAAAGTAGTGTCTAGAGCCTTTTTCGTGTTTTCCCTTTCTACTGAGTTAATTAATGAATTTTCTAACCTGTTTAACTTAGTCTGTCAACTACAAAAAATACTATCAAGAGATCAGACTATTCTTTTTTGAAAAAAGACTGATTTGTTTGCTTATTTTTTAATTTTAGTAAGAAAGAAATCAGAACACTGTCTTGGAATATGTGGTAATAGGAATCTTGGAATCCCTGTGATAAATAAATATTTTTTGTTGATTCACTTATTGGCTAGAGAGGAAAGAAATAAAGAGAAATGGGGAAGATAGAAATGGAGAGAGACTCCAGAGCCCTGACACACTACAGAAAGATAGAAACAGGCTGGGAATATGGATCAACCTGTCAACACCCCCCATGTACAGCAGGGAAGCAATTACAGAAGCCAGATCTTTCATCTTCTGCATCCCACAATAATCCTGGGTCCATACTCCCAGAGGAATAAAGAGTAGAAAAGCTTCTTTTTTTAAATTTTTTTATTTATAAAAAGGAAACAATGACAAAACCATAGGATAAGAGTGGTACAACTTCACACAATTCTCATCACCAGAACTCTGTATCCTATGCCCTCCCCCTGATAGCTTTCCTATTCTTTACCCCTCTGGGAGTATGGACCCAAGATCATTGTGGGATGCAGAAGGTTGAAGGCCTGGCTTCTGTAATTGCTTCCCCACTGAACATGGGCATTGACAGGTCAATCCATACTCCCAACCTATCTCTCAATAGAAAAACTAATGGAGGTAGCAGGATGCCAAACTCTGGTGGTGTGAACTGTGTGGAACTGTATCCCTCTTATCCTACAGTCTTGTCAGTCGTTATTAAATCAATTTTAAGAAGCTATCAATTTATACCTTTCTTTGGTGTGCTTTCCAGGCTACTTCATTGATTTGTTGTTGTTGTTATTTAACAGTACGTTATAAGATTTTAAGATTACAATATATATAGTTCCCCACCCACCACCAAAGTTGTATAGCTCTACCTTCCCCCCTCCCAAAGACAACTACCACAGTTTTCACAAATCTTAGAAACAATTTGCTTGCCTTTTCTTTTGTTTTGATTCATTTAATTTTGTTTAGAAAATTAATGTGGGAATATGGGTCCTGAAATTGGGGTAGCATGGAACATTCCTGCTCATGACCACAAAATGTGAGCTCAGATCTACAGGGATGCAGAGGCCACATAGGCTCCTAAGCTGAATATGAGCCCCAGATTGTCGGGCTAGCGTCATGAGAGAGAGAGATAACCCAGGAACTAAGCTCATGGAGGCAAGGCAATTCAAATCCTTATTCATCCAAACGCCCCAGAGTCGGGCGGTAGCACACCCGGTTAAGCCATATGGCACAAAGCGCAATGGCCAGCGTCAGCCACCCACTCTGCATGTATGCCCTCCTCCAGGCCAGACTGGGAAGGGACAAGACAGAAACAGAAGTGGCTTGACAATACCATACATGGTTAGGAAAGGGGCGGAGAAAAGGCAAAGGGGGCAAGGAATGGTATGGACCTCCCCAGCAACTGTTGCTAGGGGTTCAACTGGTAGGATTAGCAATACCCTGCAGGGAATTAAGAAGGAGACCTTTAGTCATTTGTAAAACAAAGGATGATATTGATACGTAGATAAAGGGAATGCAAGGTGGAGTAGGCTTAATGTTTTAAAAAATGCTGGCTCCTGGAGGTGGGAAAATGCAGGGTGCTTTGTGAAGCTCCTCACAATTTCCTGACATCTCCCACTTTCTTTTTATCTAATGGCCATAGTATCAGCAATGCAGGATGCTTTGTGAGGCAGGGAGTCTGATAAGACGGGGCAAACCTTTGGGGTCACTCCTGTCCCTCCTTGCTCAACCTCTCAGTAGAGAGAGAGACTTACAGGATAGACGCACTCCTCAGGTCAAGCATGGCCAAGCTCAACCACATACTCACAATTTCCCGACACAGATCACATCAAATCAATGGGGGTAACAGTCAACAATATTTATACACCTTTCCCATATTTGGGAGCTACTCTCTTCCCTGATCCAGCTTTCTGGTCCTTTATGCAGCCATGACATCATCTCCCCAGACAATAAATTGGATCCACCTGCATATCAGATGACAGGCTCAGTTAACTATCTACAAAACAGAGAGCACCCCCCCCAACTCTTCATCTGAACTACTCCAGCCTTTAGGTTCATGATTAGTCAATAATTTGTTTGGCTTTATATGTTAACTCTCTTTTCAGTTACCAGGTTCCAGATACTAACATGATGCCAACCGGACTTCTCTGGGCAGATGACCCCATCAATGTGTCCTGGACCCCAGATTCCCAGAGCCCATCCCCACTAGGGAAAGAGACAGATAGGCTGGAAGTATGGATCAACCTGTCAATACTCATGTTCAGCAGGGAAACAATTACAGAAGCCAGACCTTCCACCTTCTGCACCCCAGAATGACCCTGGGTCCATACTCCCAGAGGGATAAAGAATAGGAAAGCTATCAGGGGAAGGGATGGAATATAGAGTTCTGGTGGTGGGAATTGTGTGGAGTTGTACCCCTCTTATTTTGTCAGTGTTTCCATTTTATAAATAAAAATTTAAAAAAAAAGAAAATTAATGTTGATCAGATCCCTTGATTCCACATGTGAGTGAAAATATCTGGTAGTTATCTTTCATCTCTTTACTTATTTCACTAAGCATAATCACCTCCACTTCCATCCATTTTGTCTCAAAGGACACAATATCATGCATTGATTTTTAAAAAAATAGACTTTGGGCAGTCTTTTGTCCATTATGATAAAAAGTTGTTATAAAACTTAAAAGCAGTGAAACTATGGTTCCTATCACTGAGAATCCTAATACCTGGTAATATGTTTATAAAAAGTGATATTGCTTCTAATAATATACGGAAAACTGAAAAAGAAAAAAAAACTAGTATAGTCATGGGCTCTTTGGAATATACCTAAAATAGGCATAGGTATGACATTCTCACAGGAGTGAAGTGGTATCTCAATGTTGTGTTGATTTGCATTTCTCTGACAATCAAAGACTTGGAGCATTTTTTTTCATGTTTCCTGGCCTTTTGGATCTCTTCTGTGGTGAATATTCTGTCCATGTCCTCTCCCCATTTTTGGATGAGGTCATTTGTTTTCTTGTTGTTGAGTCATTTCTTGTTCACCAATGTCCAATAAAATCAAATTTCTGATTTACTAGATTTGTTGCTAACATTTTAGGTTAAGTACTATCCTTGTTACTTCACAGTATGAGTCAGATTCTGAGTAGAGAACACACAATAATTAGCTGCAGGAACTAAATGTTAAACTCTGAAAATTATAAAAATTACCCTGTGAATGATGCAAAACTGAGGAAGTACTGGGTAGAGGGTTTATCTTGATAATGAGATGACAATAGAACTATGGAAGTGGATGTGGTAAGAATACATATGCAGAGATGTGAAGTCTACAATCCTAAAATTCTATAGTAATTTATTTAGTTATTATTTTCATTTATTTTACCAGAGCACTGCTCAGCTCAGACTTATACTGGTACCTGGAATTGAACCTAGGACCTCTGGTGCCTAAAGCGTTAAATTCTTTTGTACCAACATTAGTGCTATCTCCATGGCCCTATATCATTTTTCACAGAAGCATTTAGTTTACTTATTTTATTTTAGTAATAGGAAGAGAGGGGTGGGGCAAGAAAGACACCACAACTTTTCAGCTGTGATTTATGGTGATACCCAAGATTAAACCTAGAATTTTGGGGCTTCACACATGAAAACCTAGTGTACAACTACTCAGCTATGACCAAGTAGGATATATGCTAATGAAATCAATAAAATCACACCTAGAATTAGTTTTTATAGGTTTTGCCAATTCATTTTAGTAGTTATTTTTATTGCAGAAATAAGTACATTAAAGCCAGAGCTTGTTGAATCAGCAATCTGTCCTGGGCATCTAGGTTGTTTCCATGTTTTGGCAATTATGGTAATTATTCATGAAAATACAAATGTAAATATGCTATTTTGAGTTAGTATCTTCAAATCCTTCAGGTAAATATATACATGTGGTACTATACATCAAACAGAATTTCCATTCTTAATTTTTTTAGGTTTATTCATACCATTTTCCATGTTACGCCAATATACATTCCCACCAACAGTAAACCAAGTTTCATTTTCCTCCACACCCTTAACATTTATCCTTTCTACTTTTTAAAATTTAGATCTATAGTACTACAGTAAGTGAAAGCTCACTGAGATTTTGGTTGACATTTCCCTAGATAAAAAGTGATGTTTTGCATAAAATGACATAATTTGAGATGGAGAAACTATGATTGTCTTTTCCCAGTATGAAAGCAAATTTTCATACTGGGAAAATTTGTGGGAGTTGGACAGTAGAGCAGCAGGTTAAGTGCATGTGGCACAAAGCGCAAAAGCCGGCTTAAGATCCCGGTTCGAGCCCCCGGCTCTCCACCTATAGGGGAGTTGCTTCATAGGCAGTGAAGCAGGTCTGCAGGTGTCTGTCTTTCTCTCCCCACCTGTCTTCCCCTCCTCTCTCCATTTCTCTCTGTCCTATCTAACAACGACGACATCAATAACAATGAAAAACAACAAGGGCAACAAAAGGGAAAATAAATAAATAAATATTTTTTAAAAAAGAAAACAAATTGGTGTTGACTAATAACTGAAGATGAAACATTATTTCACTATTCCCACAAACTTTGACCAAAACAGTAAATAATATGAACATAGTCAAAAATGTTAATTTATTAAGAAACTAAGAAAGAAAGTACAAAGGCATGACAATCAATAAGGTTAGTTTAATAAATATAATCACCATATTTTAGAAACACATTAATCACATTTATCTACCTCTGTGAAAAAAAAATATAAAGAAGGAAGTAAAGAACCAAGAGATGATGTTCATAAAACACATATTGCAGGAAAGAGGGCCATTATTTTTGGATAGAGGATGCATGAATAAAGAATAAGGGTTCAGGCGGTGGTGCACCTGGTTAGGCACACACATTACAGTGTGCAAGAAGTGAGGTGGAAGCCCCTGAGGGGATGCTTCACAAGTAGTGAAGCGGGCCTGCAGGTGTCCCTTTGTCTCTCTCCTTTCCTCTTTATCTCTTCCTCCCCTCTCAATTTCTTTCTGTTTCTATACAATAATAAATAAATAAATATATTTAAAATAAGGATAAGTAAGAAGGAAAATCTAAAATAGGGTAGCACTGATTAATATCGCTTTCTCAAGAATGGCAAATGCACAAGAATATATTCAGAAGCTGGGAAGATACTCAGTAATACAATGCAGAACTCATCTGCTATATTCTTACCTTTAGGCTCCTGATTATATAATAATTTTTTCTGCTTTATATCTTAATGCTTTTCAGCCACTAAGTTTCAGATGCTACCATGACACCAACCTGACTTCCCTGGGTAGACAACTTCACCAATGTGTCCTGGAACCCCACCATTCAGAGCCTGGCCCCACTAGGGAAAGATAGAAACAGGCTGGGAGTATGGATCGACCTGGCAACACCCTCATGTCCAGCAGGGAAGCAATCATAGAAGCCAGATCTTCCACCTTTTGCACCCCATAATGATCCTGGGTTCATACTGCCAACGGGATAAACAGTAGGAAAGCTTCCAATGGAGGGGACAGGATATGGAACACTGGTGGTGGGAATTTTTTGGAATTGTACACATCTTATTCTATGGTCTTGTCAATAATTATTAAATCAATAAAGAAAAAAGAACTTGCATGAGTAAGGTACCAATTTCAATATCCAAAGCTGCATAAGACTGCTATTGTCAGGGGCCAGGTGGTGGCACACCTGGTTAAGCACACACACTACAGTGCTTAAGGACTCAGGTTCAAGCCCCTGGCCCCCACCTGCAGGAGGAAGCTTCACAAGTGCAAAAGCAGTGCTGCAGATGTCTCTCTTCTTCACTATCTCCTCTCCCCTTCTCAATTTCTCCCTGTCTCTATGTAATAGTAAATAAAGATCAAAAAAATTTTAAAAGACTACTATTGTCCTAGTTCTCTCTCACCCTACTTACCTCTCATAAAAATATCAATAAATATGTAAACAGAATATGTCCACTTGGACTAAATGTGTTAACTGATCAATATCTGTCCCCACACTGCAATCAACTATGTTACTAGAAATAGCTGAAAGTGAAAAATTTAACACTAATCTACAAGCTTTCACCACAGGTAACTGAAGGTTACATGTCAGTAGAAGGAACTGATAGCCCCCACTTTCTCCCGATAGCTTTTACAGCTTCCTTGATGTCCTTATTCCTCAGGGTATAAATGATAGGATTTAGCATGGGGGTGACAACACTATACAACACTGAAATAAGTCTGTCTTTCTCTAGTGAGTAAGTTGAGATTGGTCTCATATATGTGAAAATGGCGCTACCATAGTAGAGAAGAACAATGGTCAGGTGAGAGGCACATGTAGAAAAAGCTTTGCGTCTCCCTTCCATGGAATGAATCTTTAAGATGGTAGAGATTATGTAAAAGTAGGAAAGGACAATACACAGGACAGGAGTCCAACCAATGAACACGCCAATGAGGAGCAATGCCAATTCATTGACAAATGTGTCCCCACAAGACAAAATCAGCAAAGGAGGAATGTCACAGAAGAAATAGTTAATCTGATTGTTACCACAGAAGGGCAAGTGGAAGGTCAGTACTGTGTGCAGCACTGAATTGAGAAAGCCACCGGTCCAGCTTGAAGCTGCTAACTGCATATACAGAGCCTTATTCATAATAACTGAATACCTTAATGGCTTACAGATTGCAATGTATCGATCATATGCCATTGCTGCCAGGAGGAAACACTCTGATCCCACAAAGAAAATGAAAGCAAAAAGCTGAGCCACACAACCCCCATAGGAAATGCTCTTCTTCTCTGATAAGAGATGCACCATCATCTGGGGAACATTGGTGGTGGTGTAGCAGATGTCAAGAAGGGCCAAGTTCCCTAGAAAGAAATACATGGGTGTGTGTAAATGTGAATCAGCCATAGTCACCAAGATAATAAATATATTTCCTCCCAGAGTACAAATATAAATGAAAGAGAAAGTAGTGAATAGTAAGAACTCAAATCCATTTAGATTGGAGAATCCCAAAATGATGAATTCAGTAAGAGCTGTTTCATTCTTTCCTTCCATGATGCTGCCTGCTTCCTCTTTGGAATTGGGCTGAGAGAAGCACAGATTATAGTAATCATGTGAGGCAGTAGTGATGGTCTATAAAATAAGATACAGTAGTGTTACAAATAAAAATCACCATCATTTGAATCAGATCCAATCCAGACAGACAGAACAATTTCATAAATCACAGCTTCTTTGCTGTTACTGATATCTCTAAAATATTGGTGCAACCCTTCTAAGGCCATTGTTTTTATATAGTACCAGAGATTCAACACAGCGTCTCATATTTATATGGAGGGTACCCTCCCACTGAGTCACTTTCTGACCCAGTGTTTTAATTTTTACAAGAAAGTGAGAGAAGAAAAAATAATAGAGAGGATGACAAATAATGTAAGGTACCGCTTCACTATCCACAGATTTCTGCTCATTTTGTCTGTGTAGCTTTTGTGTGGCACTGATATGGAAACCCAGCCTCCTACCTCAAGTTGGGTCCTCCTTACAGAACCCCCTTCACTTCTCCTTGCTACATTTTCCAGAGAGAACAAGAGATACAGAGAGACAGAAGGAGAGAGGGAAAGACATCATAGAACAGAAGTTTTCCTAGTGCAGAGTACTTAGGGAGGCTGTACATATGACAAAGCAGGCTCCCTCAAGGTTGAGTTATCTTGCTAGTTCTCCAGATAGATTTTTTTCATTAGAAAACCACAAAAGAGTGCTGTACTCCAGTCTCCCATCATAGTGACCAGATCAGGCTCACCTAAAGTTTTGGAGCTATATAAATGCATCTTGGATTTTACTAGTTGTGAGAAGGTTCTTTGCACTTCATCAGCCTGTTTAGAGACATTCCTGAACCCTCCTCTCCATCCTTTAGCACTTTTTATTTTTTCTTATCAGAGCACTGCTCAGCTCTGACTTATGGTGGTAAGGGGGATTGAACCTGGGACTTTGGAGCCTCAGGCATGAGAGTCTCTTTGCATAACCATTATGCTATCTACCCCTCCTTTAGCACTTTTATAAAATTTAATTTACGGTGTTTTATAGAGATGAAAGTGGATAGGTGAATGAGAAGGGGTTTTGAAAGGTGATTATGTTTCTTTCATTAGGTCAGTCAAATGTGGTATAAATACTCTTATATATCATATCTGTGTGGCCAGAAGAGACAAATAGTTGACATGGATCTTGACTACAGGGACTCTTTTATAATGGAATTTTTAAGACTAAAAATAGCCTTAGAGAGGCATGGAATGATGTAGTGGATAAAGCATGGAACCTGGTTTTATTCCTTGCATTGAATATGCCAAAGTGATGCTCTGGTTAGTTGAATCTCTCTTCTCCCTTTCTCCCAGTTAATTCTTTATTTAAAGGCACTTACTGGAGTATGTATATTTCAGTATTCTAGAATCCTCACCTATCTTCCTACCCTGTGTTCTTCCTTAGTTTCCTCCCATCAAAACTCTCTTCTTCCTTTCACATAGCTATTTGAAGCTAGTTCCCGTAAGGCATCACTACACTTTGTGTAGTGGAGCTTTGGTCACATATTCCTCTCATTGGGCACATAATTCCTCTAACTATGAAACTTCTGGGTTTTCCTGACTTTCTCTAACAATAAGAAGAACCAGTTCTGATGCCCAGACCAATCTCTCTGTCAATTTACCTCAGTAACATTTCTTCCTAGCAACATTTTCATCACAGCTTCTACTCACTAAGGTACTTATAAGTTATTGGTGCCACAGAGAATTCAGTAAGGAGAACTTCGGCAAATTAACACTGATAATTATAGATATTTTGAGTGACTAAGTTGCTAGTTCATCTGTGACTTCTTCAGTACCTAAATTACTAGATAAATCAAAACTCAAGGGGATATTTTTCAACATTATAGATTGCTTTAGAGTAATTTGAAAAGCTATAGCAGAATACATGCTCAAGGTTCACCTAGACATAGTTTTTCTTAACTTTTTTTCTAATTTTCCTATTTTTCATTAAAGCTGGTCTCTTTTAGAAAATTTGGAGAACATATTTTCTTTTACCTAAATATTTAATGTCTCATATTTGTAAGATAATCAAATTCTTACTCTGGGCTTAAATGCTTAAAAGCTTTATGTTTGGGGGCCAGGCAGAGTGCAGTGGGTTAAGCGCACTTGGAGCCAAGCACGAGGACTGGTGTAAGGATCCCGGTTCAAGCCCCCGGCTCCCCACCTGCTGGGGGTTGCTTCACAAGCAGTAAAGCCCCCTCATTGTCTTCCCCTCCTCTCTCCGTTTCTCTCTATCCTATCCAACAACAATGACAGCAGTGACAACTATAACAACAACAACAGCGATGATGACAATAAACAACAAAGGCAACAAAAAGGGAAAAAATGACCTCCAGGAGCAGTGGATTCGTAGTGCAGGCACCGAGCCCCAGCAATAACCCTGGAGACAAAAACAAAAACAAACAAACAAAAAAAAGCTTGTATTTTTTTCTTTATTTATTTTAATATACCTAAGTTACCTACAGCCTTAGGCCAGATAGATCAAAACCATTTGGCCCTGTCAGTATGTAAGAGATGCTGTTATTAGTAGACATCCTTAAATTTCATAAAGCATAGTGAGGTCAAATATATTACAGTAAATCCTAACCATTGGATTTTCAAAGAAAAACAAGTTCCCAACTAGCTTGGTTATAATAATTAACTATTATTATTTTGAACTCTTTGTAAGACTGTGAGGATCTCTTCCCATTCTTTTTAAGATTCATGTTTCTCCTAGTCCTAGAACCTCTATGACTGCTCATATTTTTTGATGTTTCTTACTCTGATCTCTTACCCTGTTATACTGCCTCTGTTGACTTCAACTAAATCAACACTACCATGTTATGCTGCTACTGACTTGTGTTACTGCACAGTCTCCAGAGATGCCAAGCCTGAGATGTCAACATCTTAACTCCTCTAGTCAGGTGAGATCTTTCCTAACACATGGAATGACCTAGTTCCATTTTAAATGACATGTTTTCTAACACAGTTATAGATATTAGATACAGGCTAGAGCCAAAGGTACTAGGTACATGAGTACATATATCCACAAGTAAGGGGCAACTATATACCTCAAAGGAAAAGATCTTAATAGCCCTCCATGATTAGATTTAGACCTAATAATTTTGGCATTCTAGAAAAGCTTAAAGAAGACATTATAAATTCTCTAATCATGTATTCATTACTTGGGCCTCACCCCCCCCTCCTACTCCTTACTTCATTTCCCTCAATCACTCTATCTACTCAGTTAATTATACAAAAGGAAGGAATATTATTTTTTAATATTTATTTATTTATTCCCTTTTGTTGCCCTTGTTGTTTATTGTTATAGTCATTATTGTTGTCATCATTGTTGGATAGGACAGAGAGAAATGGAGAAAGGAGGGGAAGACAGAGAGGGGGAGAGAAAGGTAGACATCTGCAGACCTGCTTCACCACTTGTGGAGCAACTCCCCTGCAAGTGGGGAGCCGGGGACTCAAACCGGGACCTTTATGCTGGTCCTTGCACTTTGTGCCACCTGCACTTAACCCAACTCCCTAGGAAAAAATATTCTTCCAGAAAAAAATGGATTGAATGTCTCATACTTTTTGATGCATAGACCACAGTTCTGAGTATAGATTCCTTCAATCTAAGCACTTAAAGACTCAAATTGGTAATCAGATTGAATTTTAACAGTGGGTTCAAATTTGTTAAAACATTTCTA
Source organism: Erinaceus europaeus (assembly GCF_950295315.1). NCBI lineage: Eukaryota > Metazoa > Chordata > Mammalia > Eulipotyphla > Erinaceidae > Erinaceus > Erinaceus europaeus. The sequence continues at coordinate 53,007,647 of NC_080165.1, forward strand.
ATAATGACTTGTTCTTTGAAATATTAACTCACCTGTAAGCTTAAACCGGGGAGAACAGAAGCAACTGGTGGTGTTACTTTATAAGATACAGCTATATGTAAATAGCATTAAAGGACATAAATTATGGTGAGGTCTTATATGATACAGAAAATCCTAAATGGGATTTTCAAAGTTAACCCAATTGCCAGATAATTTTGTTAGAGTAGTAACTATTGCCTTCTTAAACTCTAAGCAAGCAGGAAACTTTCCCATTCCCCACAAAACCCATATTTATCCCAGCCCTGGAACCTTTGGGGTGGGACTCACTTTATGGCATGATTCTCTCAATTCATACCAAATGATACTGCATCTGCTGATCCCAACCTAATCAATGCAACTAGGACCACCTCAGCATGTTTCACTTGGTTCTGTGTCCAAAGACATCAAGCATGGAATGTCAACCCTCCAGCTCTGGTGAGACTTTTCCTATCTCATAGGACTCCTTAGTTCCATTTCGTGTAGTGCAATTCCTAACAAAGCCTCAAAAACTAGACAGAGCAGGGCCCATGAGATTGGACACATATACACATGTATATAAGTTAGGGGAAAACATATACCTTAAAGCAAAAGTGCACAATATTTTCCAGTGACTCAATAAATGCAGTAAAGTAGAAAGATCTAAAAAAGACACCATAAAGCACTTACTCAAATTTTCTACTTAGACCTAGATACCCTCCTCACCTACTTCCTATTTCACTTCCTTCAGTCACTGTAAGTCCAATTTTGTCAGATAAAGAAAGGACTACAAAAACTGAATAATGTTAAGAGACTGGCACACTTTAATGATGGCCCTTTTGGTCATTACCAGGCCACCCTATCATCCAGGGCCCTAGTCAAGGAATTATTGGATTCCCATATAGATGTGATGGGCCTAGACCTCTATCAGATGACTTTCATTACCATCACTGGTCATCTCCAACAGGAACAGCACCATAAACCCTCTTGTGGGCCCCTATAGGACCTTGCCTTCAATGTGTGGATCAACAATGGCAGGGACTGTTCCATTCTCCAAAGGGAGGTTAGATAACATACTCTACCTACCACCTGAGGAAGATGGGTCCCGAAATTAGTGTAGCCTGGAAAGTTCCTAGCCATGACCACAGAATGTGAGCCCAGACCTACAGGGATGCAGAACTTATATAGGCTCCTGTGCTGAATATGGGCACCAGATCAAATCGATGGGGTTTGTTAACATTTATATACTTTTCCCATATTTGGGAGCTACTCTTTTCCCTGATGCAGCTTTCTACACCTTTTTCCAACTATGACAACATCTTTTCAGACAATAACCTGGGTCCACCTGCAAATTAGATGTCAGGCTCAGGCAAAAACTAGTAAAGTCATGGGTCCTTTGGAATATACCTAAAATAGACCTACTAGCTATTTTAAAAACAGAGGCCCAAATCTTCATCTGCAATATTCATGCCTTTAGGTTCATGATTACTCAACAATTTGTTCTGCTTTATATCTTAACTCTTTTTCAGCCACCAGGTTCCAGATAATACCATGATGCCTACAGTACTTCCCTGGGCAAAGGACCCCACCATGTGTCTTGGAGCCTTACCTCTCCATATCCCCGACCAACTAGATAAAGAGAGAAACAGACTGAGAGTATGAATCAACCTGCCAACACCCTCATGTTCAGCAGGGAAGCAATTACAGAAGCCAGACCTTCCACCTTCTGCACCTTATAATGATTCTGGGTCCATGCTCCGAGAGGGATAAAGAATAGGAAAGCTTTCAAGAGAGGAGATGTGATTGGAATTGAGTGGAATTGTGCCTCTCTTATCCTATGGTCTTGTCAATATTTCCATTTTATAAATAAAATTTTTTAAAATGAAATATTTTTCCATCTTTTTTAATCCCTTCTGACAGAGCATCAACATTATTGTTACTCGATAAGCTTAAGAAGAAATACTATATCCTAGTGGGGCAGAGCTCTGGGGAAGTGGGGCTCCAGGACACATTGGTGGGGTCATCTGCCCAGGGAAGTCCGGTTGGCATCATCTTACCATCTGGAACCTGGTGGCTGAAAGAAGAGTTAACATATAAAGCCAAAAAACTGTTGACTAATCATGAACCTAGAGACTGGAATAGTTTAGATGATGAGTTGGATGATCTCCATTTTGTAGACAGTTAGTAGGCCTATTTTAGTTATATTCCAAAGGACAGGCTAGGAGTATGGATCGACCTGTCAACGCCCATGTTCAATGGGGAAGCAATTACAGAAGCCATACCTTCCACCTTCTGCACCCCAGAATGACCCTGGGTCCATATTCCTAGAGGGATAAAGAACAGGAAACCTATCAGGGGAGTGGATGCGATACAGAGTTCTGGTGGTGGGAATTGTATGGAATTGTACCCCTCTTATCCTGTGTTTTTTGTCAGTGTTTCCTTTTTATAAATAAACTTTTAAAAAAAAAGTAAGAAGAAGAAGAAGAAATATTATAAAACCAGCCAAGTGTTACATTGGCAAAAATCTATATATCAAGTAAAGGACAATTATTGTCCCTATGACAACCTATATTAGCATCATCAAACAAGTAAATGCAGAAAAAAAAAATGAGGCTAACTAAAATCCTAGGTCTATTTCCTCCATAACTAATACTGACTTGGATACAACAAAGGACACTCAACACTTTAACAACTGGGATAAAGTCTAAGTTTGTCAGATAAAGAAGTAACTACAAAAGCTCCATATGGGCAAGAGACTGGCTCACTTAATGGTGGCCTCTTGGGCCACTTTCAGGCCACCCCATCACCCAGGGTCCTAGAGAGAGAATTCCTGGATTCCTTCATAGATAATATGAGCCTATACCTCTGATAGATCCCCTGTCTACCATCACTGGTCACACTCATTGGGAATGTCATTATAAGCCCTGTTGCAGGCTTCTTTCTGACTCTACCCTCACTATGAAATAGCAATGGTAGGGACTATCCCACTCTACAAATGGAGACTGGGTCATTCTACTCTGCCACTTAAGGAAAACTGACTCTGAAATGAGCACAGCCTAGAATGTTCCCAGCTGTGACTACAGACTGTGAAGTCAGTCTAACAGGGACTCAGAGGGTGTACAGGCTCCTGTAATAAATATGAATAGATATGGTCCCCAGGATAGATCATAATGGTAAACAGTTAATTGCTTTTATATGTCTTCTTCAAGTTTGTGAGCAATTCTTTGTCCTAATCCTGCTTCCTAGTTCTAATCTCAACTCTGACACCATTTTCCCAGACAATATTTCTGGTCCCCCCCCCCCACCATATTAGCTATCAAGCTCAAGCAAAGATTATTAAGACATCAGCTTCTAGGAACATTTCTAAAATAGAGTTTCTTCTACCTTAAAATCCTTACTATCATGCACTCTATTCTTACTTTATGGGTCTTGTTAATTAAACATTTTGTTCTGTTTTCCATCTTACTGCCTTTCAGCCACCAAGTTTCACATGTTACTACGATTCCATTCTGACTTCTCTGAGCAGATAGTTTCACCAGTACTTCCTGGAACCTCACCTCTCCAGGGCCCTACCCCACTAGGGAAGGAGAATAAAGCTGGGAGTATGGATAAAACTGCCAATGCCCATGTCCAATAAAGAAGCAAATACAGAAGCCAGAATTCTCACCATCTGTACCCCAAAAATAATTTTGGTCCATACTCCCAGAAGGATAAACAATAGGAAAGTTTCCAATGGATGAGGATGACACACAGAATTTTGGTGGTGGGAACTGTATTGAATTACACCTCTGTTACAATTTATACCCCTTAAAAATCTTTTAAATCAATATTAAATCATTAATTAAATAAAACATTAAAAATAAATTTAAAAAGAAACTTTGGAGAAACATATGAGCAAAATAAAAAATAATAAAATTTCTCAATCTCTTCTAATATTTTGAGTAACATCCTAATTAATTTTCCATGCATAAATTTTCAAAATGGGAATTATAAGGTACATGTTGAAAGTTCCTTTTTTCCCTTAGCACCATATTGTGATAGTCCCTCATGATAACAATAATCACAATATGTGAAGAATAATCTCAATTTTTTTCTGAAATGTAATGTTTGAGCTATATATGTCTCTAAATTAATCAGCAAAATTTTTACATTTGTTCTTTGATTCTAGTCTGGTCCTCATAACACTTAAGAAAGCTTCAGTACCAGAATATCTTTCCCTTTCTACCCTCTATTTCTCCTTCTTTCTGAAAAAAAAAAAAATCAAATTGGAGCAGTGAAGCCCCCATGATGGCAACAACAAAAAGAGAAAGAAAAGAAATGACCTGAAGTAATGGAAGTTTTCTAGTTCAGACAAACACACAACCTACTCCTGTGAGCTAAGACATTTGGCAAACAATTTGATAAGTACCTTCTTTGAAACTTTTCAGATCATTAAGCACCACAGTTAAACTCACTTGGTCTTTCATCTAAGGGTAGGACTAAAGAAGTGGAACTATAGGAAAGGAATTAGAAAACACTCACCTGTGACTTAAAGAAAAAATACACCAGAACAGCATAGTATCATTCAGGTTTAGATTAGAAAATATGGCTGCTTAATAAACACAAGGAAAGTCAGATAATGACTTCCTCTGGAGAGTTCATGCTGATGAATCTACCTGAGCACCAAGAGTCTCCTAATCCCTGAGGCCAGTGCATTGGACTGTAGAGGACAAGAACAATACTCTCTGGATACAGAAGAGTCTCACATTTTATGGAATCCTTCCAAGAACCTTAAAGACACACTATTGGGACCTCTGAACACAGGACTTGGTATTTGCTTTGTTTGGTTCTTGCCTCAGTGCCTGAGTATATGGTTGTCCATCATTGCTTCTCTCTTTTTTAAAAACTTTATTTTATTTGATAGAAGAGAGAGAGAGAGAGAGAGCCACAGCTTCATCATTCATGAAACTTTTCCTCTGTAATTGGGGGCCAGGGTCCTTGCACACTGTAATGTGTTCCACCACCTGGCCCCTAGCAGTGTTTCTTTTAATTTTGTTTAGGAACAATGTAACTTTGTTTCAAGAACTCTTATGTGGAATCAGAACTGCTCCAGATAGATGGCTATCCTTGGCACATAACTGGCCAATTGGAACATCTTGCCACTTTCCTCTGTCTTGAGAGAAAAATACAGTACTTTAGTTCTTAAGTGTCAGAGTATATTCACTCATGGGCTCTAAAATTCCAGAGAAAGAATCAAAATCTCTAATAAAGACATAGAACAAAGATATCTTTTTGTCTCCTAACTTAAGGGAAAGGACTCTTATTTTCTCTTGAGGCTCAGAATACTTATTTATCATACCAGTTCTCACCAAAAAAAAAAAAAAACTTCTCTTATCAACAAACCAAATTTTCTTATAGTAATTTATTTGCATGTTATGCATTGGTGAGTTTTCTTATAGATTTGCTAGTAGCCCTTGAGAATACAGTTGAGATAGAGATATAATATTTGACACCTTATAATAGATGCAGTATCTTGATGTGCTGTGCTGTAAAACTTTAGGAGTACAGATTCACACCTTTATGTATGCACAAAGTTTATCATATCCACCACCAAATTTTCTGAACCATTGCTCTATCAAAAATATATCATCTAAACACCCAGAGGCATGGCCAGGGAGTGCAGTTGCCTCATGTCACTCCCCTAAACTGTTCAACTAGATAAAACAACAAGTACCACATAAAAACTCACAAATTACAGCTGGGATTTCTTTAGAAACTTACTTAATCAGAGCTGTACCTGTAGCAGCACATGGTCAGTGGATGGTAAAGGAGTGAGGGAGAGATTCTTAGGAGTAAAGAACTTGTGTTTATTAACAGTTGGTGTCATTTTGGGAGTAACACAGCAGAGCACACTGTCAGTGGCATGAAGGTGTGTGTGTGTGCTACTCTGGGAATTCATGGACAATAGGATATTGAACTGCCTACAAGGACTCAAAAGTGTTTAAAGGAAAACATAGCTGAGAACTAAAGCTCTGTGGTCTACTCAGGTCCCAGAAGCCAGATAGGAAAATAAAGCCTAGTCAACTTCTAGTGGCATGACCAGAGAGTAATGACTACTTCATTTTGCTCCCCTGAAGAAAAAAAAAAAAAGCAATGGAAAAAAATCACCTGAAAACTTGCCAGTTACAACTAGGGTTTCTTAAAAAGCTTACTAAAAAGCTACAAGTAGGTGCAGGTTCATGTGGTCATTGGATGGAAAAGGGGTGAGGGAACTACTCAACTTCTGCCTTCTGGGATCACAAAAACATGGGACTACAAGAGGCTGAAGAAATACGCAGAGGCAAGTATGATGATCACATGAAACTGTCTTCTTCATGTTGTAGTGACCAATGCAAAAGTGACAAGGCAATTCCAGATTGAAGGGGCAGACAATTATACTTTTTGTTGTGAGTTGATGTATTGCCACAGCTGGAAAGAGATGCTGTAGCCACATACTGATGATATCCTTTTTTTTTTTAGTTTTCTTTTTTTAAAAAATGAGATTCTATTTTATGTACTGTTCTTGGGGTTTTTAATTAATTTTATTATCTTTATTTATTTGATAGAGACAGCCAGAAATCAAAGGAGACAGGGAGGATATAGAGGAAGAGAGACAGAGAGACACCTGCAGCACCACTTCACCACTGGTGAAGATTTTCCCCTGCAGGTGGGAACCAGGGACTCGAACCTGGGTCTTTGTGCATTTTAACATGTGTGCTTAACCAGGTTCATCACCACCTGGCCCTTGGATAATATTTTTTAATACAAAATGTCATATTGTAAAAAAAATTAAAAAAAAGCAGACAAATTTTCAGAGTTCCATGCTTCCCATCACTAAACCAAAAAGCCTGAACTGACAAAAGAAGTGAAGATTCTAACTGGAAAAGAAGTAAGATTTTCTGTTTTTTAGATGACATGAAAGCATGCATGTACATATCTTCAAAATGGCATTTTTGTATTCAGATAAATACTTAAGAAGTGGGATTAATCATAGGATTTCCAATTCTAATATTTTAAATGTTAAAAATATTTAATACATTACTTTCTATAATGGCTACACCAATTAGCAATCTTATTCTTTTCATTTCTTTTTTTTTTCCACCCAAATGTTGAAACCAACTTAAGTTTCTATTAAGGGATGCTTGGAAAAACATGTAATATATAAACACAATGGAACCAGGGAAACAGGATAATAGGTATGCAAAAAGACTGTCATGTCTTGAGTCTCCAAGTTCCCAGAGTCAATCCCCAGTACCAGCATAACCCAGAGTCAAGCAGTTCAGGGGGTGGGGGGTTGATCAGCAGCAACTGTCTTGCAAACCACTATTTCCCTAATAAAGTCATTAAAAATTATTTTTAAAAATTGACACTTGTTCAGTGGGGAAGCAATTACAGAAGCCAGACCTTCCACCTTCTTCCACCTTCTTCATCATGATCCTGGGGGCATACTCCCAAAGAATAGGAAAGATATCAAGGGAGGGGGTGGGATACAGAGTTCTGGTGATGGAAATTGTGTGTAAATGTACCCCTCTTAACCTACAGACTTGTCAATATTTCTATTTTATAAATAAAAATTTCTAAAAAGGAATACAAAATGTGAATACAAATATATATATTTGACACTCTCAAAACCTACCTTGCAAGAGTTATTGAAAGGAATACCACAGAGAAACAATTCTCACCAAGATGATGCACTAAAACAGATTTAGAAACACAAGTCATAGAAATATATGACAACTTTAAAAGTGTGAAAGGGGAAGAAGAAATGGATAGAGAGGGAGTCCGACGGTAGTGCAGCGGGTTAAGCGCAGGTGGCGCAAAGCGCAAAGACCAGAGGAAGGATCCTGGTTGGAGCCCCAGCTCCCCACCTGCAAGGGAGTCACTTTGCAAGTGGTGAGGCAGGTCTGAAGGTGTCTATCTTTCTCTCCCCCCTCTCTCTTCCCCTCCTCTCTCCATTTCTCTCTGTCCTATCCAACAATTATGACAACAATAACTACAACAATAAAAAAAAGGGTCACTAAAAGGGAATAAATAAATATTAAAAAAAAAAAGAAATGGACAGAGAATGTTCAAGCAAAGGACATTGAAGCAAAAACAGTTTTAAAAGACTCTCTTAGATATATTCATATATATGTATATACAAATGTATATATATTATATTTAAACCTTTATGTATAACATAGTTAAATGCATAATATTCTTTTTTTTTGTCCATAGAGGAGAGCACAAACACAGTCCCCCACTACCACAAATCACGCAATCAAGTTTCCCACATTTGGGAAAATCTTAGGGGTCAGCATAAGTGAAGTGCAATAGACAAGCCTCACCCTAGGAAAACCATCTTCATGCTTAAAGTATCTCCCCTGCAGGTAAGTATTACCTGCACAATATCTATGTCTTTTTAACTGTCATTTTTCTCTAATAATTTTTAATATTTCCTACAATATCTTTTTGTTTTTATCATCCTCCTTATCGTGTATAATACCTGGAGTTGCTTTAATTTGGTGTTTGTGTTCAAGGACTCTTTTTATAATTTATATCTGTTGCCAAAAGACCTGCATTTCTCTGAAAGTTAACTACCACATAGTTTTACTGAAACATATGAACTTATTAGAAAGAAAATAAAAACTCTAGTCAAACTGTCTATAAGACTTTGTGAAAATTATGATCATTATCCTTGGGCTGTCCAACGCTTGATGTCTCGTCACCCAATCTGGTCCCCTATGCCTACACTGAACTTCTCTGTTCCAGTCTCTTGGAAACAGAGTTGGCAGTCAGCTGAGATAAAGAACAAACACCTTGGCAGACTGGGAGTATGGACCGACCAGTCAACGCCCATGTTCAGCGAGGAAGCAATTACAGAAGCCAGACCTTCTACCTTCTGCAACCCTCAATGACCCTGGGTCCATGCTCCCAGAGGGATAGAGAATGGGAAAGCTATCGGGGGAGGGGGTGGGATATGGAAAAAAAAAAAAAAAAAAAAGAACAAACACCTCATCACAGACCCCTGCAAGCGTCAACCCGGCTTTGACCTAGCATGTTATGATTGGGCCCTCCTCAATCGCTATCAAACAGGCCATGGCCGGTGCGCCGCTATGTTCCATTGCTGGGGAGCCAGAGACGACCCGAACTGCCCCTGCGGCTACAGACAATGACCCACATAGTCAATGACTGCCACCTCTCCAGATTCAAAGGAGGTCTCGAAACTTTACATCAGGCTCAACCTGACGCTGTTGACTGGCTACGGAAGAAGGGCAAACGCTAGAAGAAGAAAAGGGGGCAGAGGGAAGAGCCATGGCAGGGGAAGGGCACATGGCAGGGGGAGAATTTTGGTTGTATAGAACTATTCACCTATAATCTTATGATCTTATAATCCATTACTATATCATTAATAAAATATATCTAACTATGTGCATATATAATGGAATAATACAATAAAATTCTGAAATTCTGTCATTTCAAACAAGATGAATAAACCTTAGCGATACTATTTTAGTGAAAGAAATCAAAGACCTGGGGCCTGGTAGTGATACACCTAGCTGAGCATACATATTACAGTGTACATGTACCCAGGTTCATGCCTCCTGTCCCCACCTGTGTTGGGAGCTGGGCCCACTGCCCAGGAAGTTCAGGTCATTGTTTCCATGAGAGTCTGAGACCTTATGATGTCATTCATATGTTGTTCATAAAGATATACAGCAAAAAAGAATGAGCTAAATAACTTTTACATCAAGTTAATACTTACCAGAATGGAGGAGAAATGGATAAATTGGATGAAAGGTAAAGTATATGGTGAAAGACAGAACTGGATCTTTAGTGATGAGTTTAATGTAGTATATACATACATTGGCTTGTAATGATGCACACCTGAAGCATATATGGTTACAATGCCAAAAGATAACAAAAAAAAAAAATCCGAAAACACTAGGAAGATGGATGACTATTTTAATAAATAGTTCCATTGCTAACTATTAGTAGACAATGTGGATAAATGGCGGATCACATAGATATGCCCCTCTGGGCCAGAGGAACTAACTCCTGGCTAGTCATTGCCTTGTCAAGGTCAACCTTCATTCAAACCCTAACAGCACCTGAGAGATAGTGTGACACTAGAGGAAACTCTTGAGCTGTGGTGCCTTTCTCTCTCCCTGTGTCTCTCTCCATCTCATAATGAAAAAGTTGTCCAAAAGGTGAAATCCCATATATGCAAGACTCCATATTTGCAAACAAAAAAGAAGAGAAAATTTATGAAGAGATGGAAATACTCTAGGAAAAATAAAATATGGATTTCTTTCTCTTTTTTGAGAAGATGACATTTACTACCTTCTGATCCTTTGGAGGGACTATTAATTTATTTTGCAATTTATTTATTTATTTATTTATTGTATAGAGATTATCAGAAATCAAGAGGGAAGGGAATAATAGAGAGGGAGAGAGGCAGAGACACCTGTAACACTGCTTCAACCACTTGCAAAGCTTTTCTCCTGCAGGTGGGGGCTGGGGGGGGCTTGAACCTCTCTTTTTTGTTGATTTTACTTATCTGGTAGTTAGACACAAGAGGAGAAAGAGAACCAGACATCCCTCTGGTACCTGCACTGTCAGGGAATGAACTCAAGATTTCATGCTTCAGAGTCCAATACGTCACTGTTGAGCCACTTAGCAAGCCACTATACTATATGCTTGTCTTAGCCAAAGATATAGCAAGAAATAAACATATAAATTGGGTAGATAAGAATTATTTCCTAAGAAGGAAAGTAATTTTTGGATCCCCAGATTAAAGGAAACAATCCAGGGTTGTTACCAAAATTAAAGCAACACATTTTTAGAAAGAAAAATGATACTACTTTTTCCATAAAAATCTAGCTCAAATAATATAATATCAAAGACAATCATATATATATATATATATATATATGATTACTCAGCAATTAAAAATTATGAAATCTTCACCTCATCATGTATGGAGGTTGAAGATATCATATTAAGTGAGATAAGCTAGAAAGAGGAAGATGATAATGGAATGATGTCACTCGTAGGCAAAACTTAAAAAACAAGAACAGAAAGGAGAAACATGAAGTGAATTTGGACTGTGTTTAATGTGTCTGTCACCAAAGCAAAGGACTCTGGTAAAGGGGGTAGGGAGAGGGATGCAGGGAGAATGACTTCAGGTCTGGTACATGATGATGAAAAAAAGACTTTAAGTGGAGGTAAGAGTATTCTGCAGACCCCTATCAGAAATGGTACCCATGTGCTTGCTAACAAGTGTACTGTAATCCATTAACCTCTCAATAAAAAATAATAATAAATTTTTAAAAGTAATGTAAAAAAATTTTGTCAGTGAGATATACTTCCATTCATTAATTCTTATCAATTTTCTTTCTGTCATATACACAAAAGAATATTATCCATATGAATTCTCAGGATAAAGGAGTGAATTTAGGGCTGGGTGGTGATGCATCAGGTTGATCAGGGACCTGGGTCCAATCCCACATTACTTTTCTGCAAGAAAGAAGATTCAATCAGTGCTGCAGGTGTCTCTCTATCTTCCCCCCTCCTCTCAATTTCTATCTTTATCCAAAATAATAATTTAATAAATATTTTTTTAAGTGGATCATCACACTTTTGCCCTAGAAATGAAAAGATATTTGAATAATGAAACAAAGTTTGTTATCATCCATGGTTCTAAAACTACATAACAAAAACATTAGGAGAAAAAGAATACAAAGAGAATGGAAAAAATCATAAAACAGGAATTCCCAACTTTAGCATTTTGTACTTATGGTAAAGTACTGTTTCTCCTTACAGTATTTTTTTTCCTCAGCACTCAAGGGACTCTCTCTTCCGGGACCTGTTTTAGCTAGAGATGTACTGTTGATAAAAAGGCAGGCAATTTTTCAGAAAAGAAGGAAGATACTTTTGAAAATGAAAAACTCATCCTACAGTCAACACGAACTACCCTTTTAAATATTTTTCTATTTACAATCAATCACTGAGAGTATCAACCTGAAAAACCTTTATCTGTGAATCTGAATAACCAAACAGGTAAGAGAATAAAATAGGCAACAGGCTTTAAAAGCTACCCTTATTTTCTCTGTTAGTGACTGATCTTTCTGCTTGTAAGTTCTAAGGGCAAAGGCCCAGTATTAGAGTTGATTTCCAGTCTTTTTTTAATTTTTATTTATAAAATGGAAATACTGACAAGACTATAGGATACGAGGGGTACGTTTCCAGTCTTATGATGGAATCCTCCCTGTGTTTCTAGATCGTGAAGTCACTTTATCTACCACATTGGCATTGTTATATCACATTCTCCCTTCATCATAGCTGCTGCTCTAGACATTCTTCAAAGAAATACTTAATGTCTACATACTTACAGTGAAATAAACCATTTAGTCCAAAGGACTCTGGTTACTCGTTTTCTTTAAAAGTGAGAAAAGGATAGGGGCCTGGCAGTAGCACTAGGTTAAGCGCACGTAGTGTGAAGAGCAAGGATTCCATTTGGAGCTCCCGGCTCCCCACCTGCAGGGGCGTCATTTCAGGAGCAGTGAAGCAGGTCTGCCTGTGTCTTTCTCCTCTATATTTCTCTCTCTCCGATCCAACAAAAATGGAACAAAGATGGCTGCCAGGAGCAGAGGATTCATGGTGCAGGCACCAAGTCCCAGCAATAATAACCCTGGAGGCAAAAAAAAAAAAAAAAAAAAAGCTTAGAAAAAAGTCTTTTTCCAAAACAAATTTTGACAAGATGTCTTTTGTGGCTTATAGAACCAAAAACTTAATTTGGTATATCATTTGTATGTTAAGAATTAGTGTTAAAGCTTGTTTAAAGACACAAAGTATATATGGAAATCAAAGAAAACAGATTACTTAAAACAGCCTGTATGAAAGTATAGCAGGTGTTAGCTATTTTTCTAAAAACTTCTTCCAACTGTATAGCTTATAATTTTATGTATTCTTTTGATGTGTTCCGTAATTCACTCACTTTTCATTTAAGTAGGACCAAATCATTTTCTTCTACCTTTAGCTATTCCCAATAACTGCATTCCTATTCAGTTTTCCTGCTATTTTCCTCTCAGTGCTTCTTTTTTCCTATAAGTTTCCTATATATTCTTTCATTTCTCCATTTCAGTAGTAAAGAGCTAATCCATTCATAAAAATTGAAAAGAGCATTTAAACTTCCTCATTTAAATACTAAATTATATCTTCTTTTGATAGAGTACCTAAAAATAATGTAAATGATAGTTTGTAAATAAAGAGGAAAAAATTCAGTTTCCTGTATTTAAGCAGAAAGTGCATTTTTAGGCAAAATTAAACTTCATTGTAATTAGTTTGCATTCCCTCAGGAGTGTTAGCATTCACTGGAGAAAATGCTGTTGTTTCAATTTTGAAAAAAAAAAAAAAAACAATGTGAAAAATGATAATTGTGTTTGGTGGAAAGAGCAAAAGAGAAAAGACATTTTTCAAATAAAAAAAAGATGGAAATTTGTCTCAACCTTGAAGACAGCTTATATGAAATCAGACTTGCAAGGTCATGAAAATAATTGTGACTGCCAGTGACACATTGCTGGAATAAGAAGTGAAGGTGAATTGCACTTGAGGTGTAACATTCTTTAATATTTGAAGAGCAAAACTTATTTCAGACAAGATGAAAATAGAATTTTAGGAAATACAGCATAAGAAAATATAAGATTTTAAGAGGACTAAACTCATACATCCTTCAAGAGGACATCAGCATATAATGAAACAAGGAACTGGTAAACCCACCTGAAGACCTTTTTCTTCTTCAGGAAGATCTGTGAAATGAAAGTGTTTCATGACTACAGATTAAGAGAAACACAGTAACATTTCTCTTTACAGTAGCCAGAGCATTCTATTTAAAAAATATAAGGGAAACATAAAGTTAAACTTGGACTGGTTAGATATATTGCACTCAGGCAAAGGGCTCTGGGGAAGAAGGACGATGGGGGTGCCTTTCAGATCCTGGAACATGATGGAAAAGGATCTAAGTTGGGGGTGAGAGTGTTTTGCAGACACCTGTCATGGTGAGAAAGGAGATTGTACCCATGTGGCAACCATTAACCTCTTAATAAAAAGTAAATAAAGTTCAGATTCAAGTACATATATGGTTCAGAAAGATTACAGAAAGATTACAGAAAGTGGATAAACTCACTACCACAGTGATCAAATTTCAAATTTTATTTCAGCTTAATATCTGATTAACAGTCTTCTTCCCCCCTACCCCCACCAGAACACTGCTCAGCTTTGACTTGCAGTGGTGTCAACGATTAAATCCAGGACCTTGGAGCTCCAGGTGAAGGTCTTTTGCATAACCACTGTACTGTCTTACAATTTTTATGTTTTATCTCAATAAACTTTGATGATGTTTCTAGGGATATAATCAGAAAGAGATTACTAAGAGAGCATCATAGATGTGCTTAATCTTTTTAAAATTATTATTATTGTTATTTTTGTATTATTATTATTATTATTTTAACCAGAGCACTGCTTAGCTCTAGCTTATAGTGTTGTTAGGGACTAAACAAGGAGCTCAGAGCTTCAGGCATGAAAGTCATTTGCATAACCATTATGCCATCTCTCCAGCCAGACGCTGAAATGTTTTATTTATTATATTATATTATATTATATATTATATTATATATTATATTATATATTATATATAAATATTTTATTTATTTATTTATAAGATGGAAACACTGACAAGACCATAAAATAAGAGGGGTACAATTCCCACCACCAGAACTCCGTATCCCATCCCCTCCCCTGATAGCTTTCCTATTCTTTAACCCTCTGAAAGTATGGACCCAGGATCATTATGTGGTGCAGAAGATGGAAGGTCTGGCTTCTGTAATTGCTTCCCCGCTGAACATGGGCATGGACAGGTCAATCCATACTCCCAACTTCTCTCTCTCTTTCCCTAGTGGGGCAGGGCTTTGGGGAGGTAAGGCTCCAGGACATATTGGTGGGGTTGTCTGCCCTGGGAAGAAGGCATGATGGTAGCATCTGGAACCTGGTGGCTGAAAAAGAGTTAACACATAAAGCCATATAAATTGTTGACTAATCATAAACCTAAAGGCTGGAATGTGGCACATGAAGATTTGGGGTTTCAGTTTTGGAAATACCTAGTAGGTCTATTTTAGGCATATTCCAAAGGGACCATGACTTTATTAGTTTTTTCCAGAGCCTGACATTTGATATGCAGGTGGACCCTAGTTATTGTCTGGGAAAATTATGTCATGGCTGGAAAAAGGGCTAGAAAACTGGATCAGGGAAGAGAGTAGCTCCCAAATATGGGAAAGGTATATAAATATTGTTGACTGTAAACCCCATCAATTTCATCTGGGGCCCATATTCAGTATAGGAACCTATGTAACCTCTGCATCCCTGTAGGTCTGAACTTGCATTCTGTGGCCATCAGTAGGAACATTTTGAGTTGCACCAATTTCAGGACTCATCTTCTTCAAGTGGTAGTTAGAGTATGTTATCCAACCCACCTTCGGACAATGGAACATTCTCTACCTTTGTTGATCCACATTGAGGGAAAGGTCCTATGGAGACCCCCAAAAAAGTCCATTATGTTATTCCTGGTGGAGATGACCAGTGATAATGGAGATAAGGATCTATTCGAGCTCTAGTATCATTGTGTCTGTGTGGGAATCTCAGGACTCTCAGCTAATGGGGTGGCCTGATAGTGACTAAAGAGTCATAATTAAAGTATGCCAGTCTCTTGCTCTTATTCAGCTTTTGTAGTCCATATTTTGATAATGTTAGCTTTGGAGTGACTGAGGGAAGTATAATAGGAAGTAGGTGAGGAGGGTATCTAAGTCTAAGTAGAAACTATTTCATTAGGTACTTTATGGTGTCTTTTTAGGTCTTTCTACTTGCTTGTTTCATTTATTGACTCACTGCGAACTATTGTGCACTTTTGCTTTCAGGTATGTATTTTGCCCTAATATTTTAAACAACATTTTGCTGGGCTGTTTTTTTATAAATAATATTTTTATAAATAAATCTTTTTAAATTTATCCTATTAAGTCATGAAGATGAATCAGGGAAACTGACAAAATAGAATGTAAACAACCATATTAGTCTATGACTGCAGATCTGAGGTTACCAAAGGGATAGGGAAGGGTGTTGAAAGAGGTCTGGGGATCCATTGTCCTTGGTGTAAGGAGAGTTGTATTTTGGTTGTGATCCAAGTGTGCTAACATATGTTTTAAAAAGGCATGAAACTATATCCTGAAAACATAAACATGCTTGTCCCATAGGTAACTCACCTAGTAAAGTACATACCTTGCCATGTGTCAGGTCACAGGTTGAGCCCCAGCACCATAGCAGAATACAATAGGACATAAGAAGTTCCACAGGTGGTGGATCAATGCTGTGGTCTCGGTCTCTCTCTCTCTCTGTCTCTCTCTCTCTCTCCCTCTCCCTCCCCCTCTCCCTTTTTCTCTCTCTCTCTCTCTCCATCTCTCTCTCTCTCTCTCTCTCTCTCATTCTCTCCATCTGAAATTAAAAGAAATGAAGAGTTGGCCCAGAAGCAATGGAATCACACATGCATGAGATCCCAGGGCTACTTAAAGAAACAAGTAAGTCTTGCAAATCAACAATATCTCTGTTATATATATATATACTGTTAAATGAACTTGCAAAAAAAGGAGAGAAACAAATTTCTCTCTTAAACTTTGTGAAAACTATTGTGATTATGAGGGAAGGGAAGGGCACAGAACTTTTGTGGAGGGTGTGATAACTTATACAAACCATATGTGGGTATAAAACTATTACCCTGAGATCTTATGATTCTGTAAAACACAGTGAAGCCACTAATTAAAAATGGGGAAAATGATTAAGTAAATGAAAGAAAAAGATCATACCTGAATACAGAAGTTCGTAACTGGAGAGGTTAGTAGATTGCAATTTGTTCTGAGTTGTTGGGAGAAAATAAAATGTTAATAAATCTAATTTAAAAGAGTTGAGAGGCTGGGCAGTGGCACACCTGCTTGAGTGCAGATGTTACAATGCACAAGGACCCAGGTTCGAGCTCCCAGTTCCCACCTGTAAGAGGAAAGCTTTTGCAAGTGGTGAAGCAGGGCTGCAGGTATCTCCCTTCTCTATGGCCCGCTTCCCTCTTGATTTATGACTGTCTATATCAAAATAAATAAAGAAAATTTTAAAAATAAGTATAAAAGAGAGAGTTGAGTCACAGTCCATAAATGCCAAGAAAGCTTAGAACGTAACAGTCTGGTGATCCAAAGATGCATTTCTGAAGTTGGGACCATACAGAAGAATAATGTTATATCATAATACAGTTTTGTGTTGACAAGAAATAAAGCCTTGTTTGGAGGACCAATTCTCAATAAGGATAACATTCTATATGTTATTTTATCTTTTATTTTAAGTGATGCCAAATCAAACCTCAGTCACTGAATTTCTACTCTTGGGAGTGACAGACATCCAACAAATATGGCCTTTTCTCTTTGTTGTCTTCCTTACAATGTACATTGTCAATGTGGCTGGAAATGGAGCTATCTTGCTGATAGTCATCACTGATTCAAAACTACATTCCCCTATGTATTTCTTCCTGGGAAACCTCTCGTATCTAGATATATGCTTCTCCACAGTGACATTGCCAAAGATGCTAGAGAACTTCCTCTCTACACACAAAGCTATTTCTTTCTCGGGATGCATCACCCAGCTTCATTTCTTCCATTTCCTGGGTAGCACAGAGGCTATGTTGTTGGCCTTGATGGCCTTCGACCGTTATGTGGCTATCTGCAAACCACTTCATTACACTGTCATCATGAATCATCAACTATGTATCCAGATGGCTGTCTCTGCCTGGACCATTGCTTTCTTCCATGCCCTTCTTCATGCTGTAATGACCTCTCACTTGAGCTTCTGTGGTTCTAATCACATCCACCATTTCTTCTGTGATGTTAAACCACTGTTAAAGTTGGCATGTGGGAACTCTGAGCTAAATGAGTGGCTGCTTAATATTGTCACTGGCATAATTGCTATGGGCTCTTTCTTTCTAACACTTCTTTCCTATTTCTACATAATTACCCATCTATTCTGCAAGACCCAATCTTGCAAAATGCTTCACAAAGCACTCTCTACTTGTGCATCCCATTTCATGGTGGTTATTCTTTTCTTTGCTCCTGTTGTCATCACTTATGTTCGTCCTGCTTCAGGTAGTTCCATGGATGAGGACCGTATCATTGCCATCATGTACAGCGTGGTCACACCAGTACTAAATCCACTGATCTATACTTTGAGAAATAAGCAAGTGAAGGCAGCCTTGCATAGGATGATTCAAAGAAGACATTAACTTCAAGAAGTACAAATAATTCTGAGATAGAAATAGACAGTAATGAGGAAGTTGATATGTGAAATTATATTATTCCCCCCGGGACACATTTTTTTTATACAAAAATAATCCATCTTCATGGAGAGTAAATGTTAATATAGAGGAGAAGTATAACTTTGAGAGAGTGAAAAAACAATTATTTTATAATTAATCCCATTGTAATGAAGTAGCTCAGTATCATTTCCATCCAAGAATGAATAGTATCCAAGAATTAATAATATTAATTCTTGGATACTATTATTAATCCAATTAATAGTATCCAATAATGAACAGTCAGGGCTCTTAAAATTGTTTTAAAAGCTTTCTAGTCCTATTCTCAACTGTGACACAGGGAAGATTATATATATATATTAATGATTTAATGATGATTTAAAAGCTTGTGAGATAAGAGGGGTACAACTCCATACAATTCTCACACTAGAGTTCCATCTCACCTCCCCCCCAGGTATTCCTTATTAATAGCATCAAAATGAATAGCTGCCCAAAGCCATATATAAATTTAATGCAGTCCCCATCCAGATCCCACCTAATTTTTAGGAGAATAGAACAAAAGCCACAAATGTTTTGCTGGAACCAGAAAAGACCTATAATTGCCAAAACAATTTAGAGAAGAAAGAACTAAACTGAAGACATTACACTTCCACATCTCAAATTGTGTTATAGGGTCACTATAATCAAAACTACTTGGCGCAGTGGTGCACTGGTAAGTGCACATAGTACAAAATACATGGGCCCATGCAAAGATGCCAGCTCTAGCCCTCAGCTCTTCACTTGCAGGGGGATAGCTTCACAAGCATTGAAGCAGGCCTGTAAGTGTCTATCTTACTTTTCACCTCTCTATCTTCCCCTCCCCTCTCAATTTCTCTCTGTCCTATCCCCCCCCAAAAAAAGAAAAAATAATGGCCACAGGAGAAGTGGATTCATAATGCATGCACCAAGCCCCCAAGATAACCCTGGAGGCAAAAAAGAAGAAGAAAAAAAAAACCTTAGTACTGGGACATAACCAGACACACTGACCAGTGGAATAGAATTGAAAGCCCAGAAATAAGCCCCACATCTATGGACATTTAATATTTGACAAAGGTTCCCAGACGGTTAAATGGGGAAGGAAACAGTGTTGGAAAAATTGGGTTGAGATGTACAGAAGAATGAAACTGAACCACTATATTTCACCAAACAAAAAAGTAAATTGCAAATGGATCAAGGACTTGGATGTTAGACCAGAACTATCAAATACTTAAAGGAAAATATTGACAGAACTCTTTTCTATCTAAATTTTAAAGGCATCTTCAATGATACAAATCTAATTACAAAGAAGATGAAAACAAAAATAAACCAACAGGACTATACCAAATTAAAAAGCTTCTGCATAGCAAAAGAAACTACCACCCAAACAAAGAGACCCCTTAAAAAATGTGAGAAGATCTTTACATGTCATATGTCAGGCAAGAAGCTAATAACCAAAATATATAAAGAGCTCACCAAACTTAGCAACAACAACAACAACAACAACAAAAATTACCCCATCTGAAAGTGAGAACAACATATAAACAGAATATTCACTAAAGAGATCCAGAAGGCCAACAAACATAGGAAAAAGTGCTCCAAGTCATTGATTGTCAGAGAAATGCAAATAAAGACAATAATGAGATACACTTCACTCCTGTGAGAATGTCATACATCAGAAATTGTAGCAGCTACAAATGCTGGAGAGGTTATAGGGACAAAGGAACCCTCCTGCTCTGCTAGTGGAAATGTCAATTGGTCCAACCCTGTGGAGAGCAGTCTGGAGAACTCTCAGAAGGCTAGAAGTAGACCTACCATATGACCTTGGAATTCCTCTCCTGGGAATATATCCAAAGGAACCAAAATACCCATCCAAAAAGATTTGTGTATTTCTATGTTCATAGCACCACAATTTGTAATAGTCAAAACCTAGAAGCAACCCAGGTGTCCCACAACAGATAAATGGCTGAGAAAGTTGTGGCATATATACACAATGGAATACTACACGGCTATTAAAAACAGGTAAATTCACCATTTTCACCCCATCTTGGATGGCGCTTGAAGGAATCATGTTGAGTGACATAAGTCAGAAAGAGAAGGATGAATGTGGGGTGATCTCACTCATAGAAAGAAGTTGAAAAATATTACCATGATGTCAACCTGACTTCCCTGGGTAGACAACCTCACCAATGTGTCCTGGAATCTCATCTCCCTAGACCCTTACTCCACTAGGGAAAAACAGAAACAAACTGTGAGCATGGATCCACATGTCAACACTTATGTCCAGCAGATAAGCAATTATGGAAGTAGGACATCCTATCTTCTATGCCCCATAGAGGTTTCTGGTTCCTACTCCCAGAGGGATAAAGATTAGGGAATCATCCAATGGAGGGGATGGACTATGGCACTCTGGTGGTGGGAATTATATGAATTATACTCCTCTTATCCTACAATCTTGTCGATCATTATTAAATCACTAATAAAAAAAAAGAAAATGAAGAAGAAAGATGAGGAGAAGGAAAAGGAGAAGAAGTTGAAAAATAAGAAAACACAAAGCAGAACTTGGACAGGGTTTGGTGCATTGCACCAAAGTAAAAGGTCCTGAAACATGATGGCAGAGGAGGATCTAGAGAGAGTTGAATTGTTACGTGGAAAACTGAGAAATATTACACATGTACAAACTACTGTATTTTACTGTTGACAAAACTTTTTACTGTTGGAAAAGCAGGTGGGGGCCAGAGGGTTGAACCTGGGTCCTTGTGCACTGTAACATGTGCATTCAGCCAAGTGCATCACTACCCAGCCCCTCTTCTCCTCTCTCTTTTTTTAATATTTATTTATTCATTTTCCCTTTTTGTTGCCCTTGTTTTTTATTGTTGTTGTTATTGATGTCGTCGTTATTGGATAGGACAGAGAAAAATGGAGAGAGTAGGGGAAGACAGAGGGAGAGAGAAAGATAGACACCTGCAGACCTGCTTCACCGCTTGTGAAGCAAATCCCCTGCAGGTGGGAAGCCAGGGGTTTGAACCGGGATCCTTATGCCGGTCCTTGCGCTTTGTGCCACCTGTACTTAACCACTGTGCTACCGCCCAACTCCCCTCCATTATCTTTAAATTGACAGAGTGAGCTAATTATGTCATCTCATTTGTATATTCTTTCCTTTGCCTGAGTGGGTCTACTTCCAAAGGCTGATACTTGAGTTTGTACTGCACTCAAAGTGTCTTTCACACCCTGAAATTCTATTTGGAATTTTTTTCATACTTCCTAATTGCTCATAAATTCTAATTAAAGTTCTTCTTTTATGTTTTCTAATTTCTTGGAGAACTTCACTTGGACTTCTTTTGTGTTTCATAACTCCTTAATAAAATATTCTTTCAACTCCTGAATTTGCTTTTCAATACTGTGCTTGGACTTTGGGGAAGACTTTATTATAAGCCATTCTTTGATAGTTCCTCTATACTTAAATTTCTTGGAGTCCTTTTTCATTTCTGTCTTTTTGAGTTGTCATTTTCTACAACTTGTTTTTGCTGTTTCTGCAGTTTCTACATTTATTGCTGAGCCAACAGGTGATGCTATTATTATAATTACTAGATTTCACTTTGTTTATATATTAGGTGGTGATGGTCATGGGACTGGGTTTATGTTTCTTATTAGTCCCTTGAGCCGTTTTATACTATATGTAGTGTGTATATATAGTTTCTCTGTAGAATTTCAGTCTAAATTCAAGCCATGGGGGTTTGCTATTAAGAGGCAGTTGTGTTTGAAGAAGCAGAACTTAGTTTAGCATTTGGCTACCAGCTGCCACCTATTTACTATCTTTCAGCTGCCAGCTGCCACCAATTACCATTCTGTATGTCTGCCTTAGTTTGGGAGGAAGACCAGACTGGTCAGGCAAATTCCCTGCTACTGTTGTGTGACCTCGCCATCACTTCAACAGACTCTTACCCCTGAGGCCATGGGCCAAAGCACAGAGTTTACCCACTCTTACAGTCAGCACCCTGCACAGCCTTTACTGCTGTTGTTGGGTGGCAAAATGGCGCTGTTTGTTGCTGAAGCTCCCAACCTATGGGTGTTTGGCTTCAGTCCTGTGCCCCCTCTTACCCTGGCCATGGACATCAGCACACACCTGAAGCCTTGGTGTCTGCAGATGTCTCAGCTACAGTTTAGTGAGGCTTGTGGATTCAATAGTTGTCAATATTAGTCATTTTGGGGGGCAGAGTCTTTGCTATTCACTGTTAGTCTATATCCTGGATGTCCTCAGGAAGACTTTTGTAAAAATATTTTTGAGAGGATGGCCAAAATCAAAGCACTCTTTAGCTCTGACATATGGTAATAACAGTCATTGAACCTGTGGCCTCTGGAGCCTCAGATATGAAAGCCTAATACACTACCACTACATACCTCCCCCAGTAGCCAATTGAAATGGTAAATACAGTCATGTATCATTTAACAGAAATACATCTGAAAAATGCTTCATTAGGTGACTTAGTTATTGTATGGGTTTATCACCATCATAGTATGTCATTGACCAAAACTTCCTTATGTGACACATAATTGGATTGGATAAAAAAATAGGAAGGTAGGTTAGAACAACAATTCTCATTTTGATACAGAAATGCTAATTTGGGGGGTTATTAATATTTTGGGGTATTAATATTTTAAAAGTTTGTCTTTTAATAGATCCCTCTCACCACTGTCACTGGTTATCTCTATCAGGAACAATAATGGACCCCTCTGTGGGCTTCTATTGAACCTGGCCCTCAATGTGAATCAATAATGGTAAGGAATATTCCATTCTTCAAAGGGAGGTTGGATAGCATACTCTGTCTATCACCAGAGGATGATGGGTCCTGAAATTGGTGCATCCTGGAATGTTCCTAGCCATAACCACAGAATGTGAGCTCAGACCTACAGGGATACAGAGATTACATAGGCTCTTGTGCTGACTATGGGCCCCATAGATTGATGGGGTTTATAGTTAACAATATTTATATACTTTCCCTATATTTGGGAGCTACTATCTTCCCTGATCCAGCTTTCTGGTCCTTTTCCTAACTGTGACATCATCCCCCCAAACAATAGCGTAGGTCACCTGCATATGGGATGTCAGGTACAGGGCCTTTAGGAATATACCTAAACTAGACCTACTAGCTTTTTCCAAAATGGAGACCCCAAATCTCCACCCACAATATTCTTGTCTTTAGTCCATGATTAGTCAACAATTTTTTGGCTTTATATCTTAACTCTTTTTCATCCACCATGTTTCAGATGCTACCATGATGTTAACCAGACTTCTCAGGGCGGACAACTCCACCAATGTGTCCTGGAGCCTCACCTCCCCAGAGCCCTGCCCCACTAGGGAAAAAGAGAGAAGTTGGGAGTATGGATCAACCTATCAATGCCCATATTCAGCAGGGAAACATAATGTCCCTGGGTCCATGCTCCTAAAGGGTTAAAGAATAGGAAAACTATCAGGGGAGGGAATGGGATATGGAGTTCTGGTGATGGGAATTGTGTGAAATTATACCCCTCTTATCCTATGGTCTTGTCAGTGTTTCCATTGTATAAATAAAAGCTTTTTTTTAAGTTTGTCTTGGGGTGGGGGTAGATAGCATGATGGTTATGCAAAGAGACTCTCATGCCTGAGGCTTCAAATTCCCAGGTTCAATCCCCCGCACCACCATAAGCCAGAGCTGAGCAGTGCTCTGGTAAAAACAAAACAAAACAAAAAAGTTTGGAATAACAACAACAATAATAACTACAACAGAAAGGACTTCCGGAGGCGGAGCTATGAGCAGCAGATCACTTTCTCTCTTCTCCTCTCCTCTCCCGGATCAACTAGGAATACCAAAGGAGACCACCCGGACCGAAACAAGACAGGACTAGAATGACCACAGGAACCCAGTAAATCACCTGTGAGTAGAAACACACGTGGCTGGTGACAGAGAGGAGAGAGGGGCCTAAGGAGAGATTAAGTGACTGCTAACAGTTCAACAGTTTATCAGTGGAGACACCACCTCTAGTCTGCTCCACAACAAGGGGACAGCTGAAGGGAGGAAAGGACTCCCCAGAGACTCACCAAGTACAACTCTGAGTCTCCATTGCTACTACCCTCAGAATCTGGAGCAGCAACAGGGAGGGACACCAGGGGACAGAGATCTAACCGGGAAACTCAGGAGAAGACCTATACCTCCGTGGCATAGCTGAGGGGCTGTGAAAGTCTCTTTGCATAACCACTGGATTATCTCTGCCACACCCTGCTTTATCTCTTGGTCAGGAGTCAGTGATTAAGCTAAGAAGCCTATTGATAGTTTAAAAGCCCTCAGGCTCCCATAGCCTACAGGGAAGAAAAAAAAAGAGGCTTTTACACCACTGAGCTCCAACTCAGGGATTGAAAAAACTGTTAACTTCCACCACGGTAAACCCTTGAATTAAATTACTTAGACACAAGTCAATCCAGGCAATAGTGATCAATAATTTGAAAAGTACTGATAAAGGGAACTCATAACATAATATATAAAATGGCTGAATCAACAAGAAGAAATATGGAAGAATCGAACCAGGATAAGAGTCCCGCTAAAAGTCCTCCAGAGGGTGAAGCACAAAACAACGAGTTCAACATCCAAACATTAGCTAAGGAAATAATAACAGGAGTGAGTAAAGAATTTGAAAAAATTGTAATCAGAAATGCAGGAACAACAAATGAGAATATGGAAGAAAATTCTAATTATCTCATGGTTATTAGAGAGCTGAAAGCTGAAATCGCTGAGCTAAGAAGGCAACTAGCTGAACAAGCTAAAACAGTATCAGAGCAGGGCAACAAAACAGATGAACTCCAGAAAGCAGTAGAGGGCAGAGAGAATAGAATCTATGAGGCTGAAAACAGAATTAGCAAGATTGAGGATGAATTAGAGACAACTAAAAAAGAAGTAAGAGATCTCAAAAAGAGATTAAGAGATGCTTAAAACAACAACAGAGTCCTATGGGATGACTTCAAAAGAAACAATATACACATTATTGGCTTACCAGAGGAAGAAAGAGAAGGAGAGGAAGAAAGCATTCTCCAGGCCATAATAGCTGAAAATTTCTCTAGTCTAGACAACACCAAAGACATAAAGATTCAAGAAGCCCAGAGGGTCCCAAACAGAATTAACCCAGACCTAAAGACACCAAGACATGTCATACTTAGAATGGAAAGGAATAAGGATAAAGAAAGGATCCTCAAGGCTGCAAGAGAAAAACAAAGAGTTAACCTACAAAGGAAAACCCATAAGATTAGCAGCAGACTTCTCCATACAAACACTACAGGCCAGAAGAGAATGGCAAGATATCTATCGAGTGCTCAATGAGAAAGGCTTTCAGCCAAGAATACTATATCCTGCTAGACTGTCATGCAGACTAGATGGAAGCATCAAAACCTTCTCAAGCAACAGTTGAAGGAAGCAACCATCACCAAGCCTGCCCTGAAAGAAGTTCTGAAAGGTCTCCTATAAACAACCAGACCACCACAAATAGGACATCTATCAAAACACTCTAAAACTCTACAAGAATGGCGTTAAAACATCTTCAATCTCTGATATCAATAAATGTCAATGGCCTGAATTCACCTATTAAAAGACACAGAGTAGGAAGATGGATCAGAAAACACAACCCAACAATATGTTGTCTACAGGAAACTCACCTAACTCAACAAGACAAACACAGACTTAAAGTGAAAGGATGGAAAACTATCATACAAGCCAATGGCCCACAAAAAAGGGCAGGAACAGCTATTCTCATATCTGACATGATAGACTTTAAAATAGATAGGAATGGACACTACTTAATGCTCAGAGGATCAGTCAATCAAGAGGACTTAACAATTATTAACATCTATGCACCCAATGAGAAGCCATCTAAATACATCAAACTTCTACTGAAAGAGCTACAGCAATATATTAACAGTAACACAATCATAGTAGGGGACTTCAACACCCCACTATCTCAACTTGACAGATCATCCAGGAAGAAAATCAGTAAAGACATAAGGGAGCTAAATGAAGAGATAGATAAACTAGAACTATTGGACATTTTCAGAGTCATTCATCCCAAGAAAATGGAATACACATTTTACTCAAATCCACATGGATCATTCTCAAGGATAGACCATATGTTAGGCCACAAAGACAGCATCAGCCAATTCAAGAGCACTGAAATCATCCCAAGCATCTTCTCAGACCACAGTGGAATTAAACTAACACTTAACAATCAACAAAAGATTAGTAACAGTGCCAAAATGTGGAAGCTCAACAGTACACTTCTTAACAACTTCTGGGTCAAAGAGGAAATCAAGGAAGAAATCAAAATGTTTCGAGAGTTCAATGAAAATGAAGACACAAGCTATCAAAATATAAAAAAAAGAGTTTGTCTTTAACAATTTTATATTCTTTGGAATCTAGCATTGACTTTTTGTTTTAAAATTATCTTTATTTATTTATTGGATAAAGACAGCCAGAAAGTGAGAGGGAAAGGGGAGGTAGAGAGGGAAAGAGATAGAGAGACACCTGCAGACCTCCTTTGCTACTTACAAAGCTTTCCCTCTGCAGGTAAGGATGGGGGACTTGATCTTGGGTCCTTACACAGTATAACATGTGTGTTCAACAAGATGCACCACCACCCAACCCCAATAAATGTCAAATTTTAAGGGCAGATTGCATATGGGCATCCTTAACATTTCAGTCAGTATTTATTTAAAAGAAACCTATTCAAAATATATAGATCAACATGAGCAACTTCAATTAAGGACCACATAATGTTATTGCCATGTGTTTACTTTTTCAAGCTATTTTAACTTAAGAAGACAGAGTAGTAACTAGAAAAATGTGTGAGTTTTCAGTAATTTCACTTTCAGCCCACTATTAATATTAGATTTCTATTTGATTGCGTATTTTATTTGTGAACATCCTTTATAAGTACTTTTCTCACTGGAAAACTCCTCCAGATCTGCTACTAATGAGTAACTCTGGGAACTAAAGTCTCTAAGGCCAGAAATGATTCCTAATTCAAGCCAACTTCTCTGGTATCAAGAGAAATAAAGACTGATAAACCTCAGGCCCCAAGCTACGTGTGTTCTACCTTTGGACATGGTCTAACCAATGTAAGCATGGGGCCTGCTTTTTTTTTTTTAACTCTCCTAGCTGCCCAAAAAAAAAGCACTAAATAAAGTAGATATTTCCAAGACCATCACTGAGGAGGTAGAATATACAGAAGGTAACACTTTTTTTAAAAAAAATTTTATTAGCTTTATTTATTTATTGGATAGAGGTAGTCAGAAGTGGAGAGGGGAGAGAGAGAAAGATAAACACCTGCAGTCCTTCTTCACCACTCATGAAGCTTTCCTCTTGCAGGTGGGGACCAGGGGCTCGAACCAGGGTCCTTGGGCACTGTAACTTGTGTGCTCAACCAGGCATGCCACCACCTGGCCCCAGAAGGTAACACTTAACAAGTAGCCTAATAGATTCAGGTTTGGGATTGAAATATAGTGTTGTATTGAAGTTTTGTACTTGAGTTGAGGCTAAACTTGTATCTGTTGCTAAATGATTTTATTAATCATTTTATAAATCATTACCTTACATGATGATAAGTAGATTTAGTGATTGATCAATTATTGATTGATTGATTGTCATGAGAAAAAAAGAAAGATGGAGATACCAGAAAATTGTTCAGTTGTGGTTCAGAATGAAGCTGTGGTTCAGATTGAACCCGGGGCCTCTGGGATCTCTTTCATTTAAGACTTATGCTCTTAAACTGAGCTATCTTCCTAGTACCATGAAGAGTCTGTAGTTTAAGGAAGAAATAGGAATGGAGTAGAAGGGGTAGCAGGCATGGTTCACCCAGTAAGGCACAAGGTAACCATGCATGAGGATTGGGGCTCAAGTCTCTCATCCCCACCTTCAGAGGGGAAGTTTCATGAATGATGATGCAAGGCTACAGTTGTCTCTCTTTCTCTCCTTCCTATCTCCTCCTCCTCTCTCATTTTTTTTCTCTATCAAATAAAAAAAGAAAAAGAAAAGAGGTTACAAGAATCAGTGGATTTGTCATTCAGGCACCAAGCCCCAGAAACAATCCCACTGGCAATGAAAAAAATAAACTTTAAATTTTGAAAATGAAAATAGAATTGAAGATATAATTTAAGAATTATCTCTCTTTAGCTATTTAAAGACTGGGACTAGAATACATAAAAATGAAACGCTCTAACTGTAAACAACAAGAAAGTGAAGTGGGATGGCAAGATATCTC
Source organism: Erinaceus europaeus (assembly GCF_950295315.1). NCBI lineage: Eukaryota > Metazoa > Chordata > Mammalia > Eulipotyphla > Erinaceidae > Erinaceus > Erinaceus europaeus. The sequence continues at coordinate 53,036,325 of NC_080165.1, forward strand.
CCTTGGATAGTGCACCTACTTGGCCATGAGCTTGATCCTGGTTTGAGTCCAGTCCCCATATCACTAGGACAAATCTCAATACTGTAACATCTTTCCCTGACTTCTGTCTCTGCGTTTCTCTTTCTAGCTGAAAAAGTCCACTGTCAGTGGTGAGTACCCCAGCAGAGATTAAAAAAACAAATGAAAAAGAAATAATAAAAAAACAGATAAGTTTTTCTGAAAGCAAAGGAAGATGTGTGTCTTGTTGAGTTGTCAAATATATTAAGGACTAACAGTTGAAGTCAGACATCAAAGAGAATTATTGCAGTAGAATGATAAAAGCAAAAACTGAAGTAGATTCAAAAGAACATGGAAAGTAAATAAAGAATTTGTAAATTATTGTTAGTAATTTACAATGAGTGATGAAGGCAACCAACTTTGAAGGATTTGTCATAAAGAAATGAAAAATAAAGAGGTGGTTCAAGAAGGCTTGGGGGCACACAGAGATAATTTGGATATTACCCAAGTCTACAATTTTAAGTAGTTAGGACCAAAAGAGCTCTAATTCTGGATGCTGAAACATTATTATTCAGCCTCAGTTCTTATTCATAACTAATCTAAGATCCTACATGAACTATTTATTTTCCAGATGAGTTCTCAGGCCATAAATATAGTAACTGTGTGATTATTTAAGTAATCATCCAATCTACATATATCAGAAAATGTAAAGTAATAAGAGATAGAATGATCAAGAATTATTGTGATAAGGGGGATAAATTTCTGAGACACTGGTATTTGTTAATATTTGTGTGAGAAAGGAAAAATATTATTTAAAAAAAAATAAGTACTTGGAGTTAGAGTCAAGGAAAGTGAATTCATGGAAGAGATTACCATATTCACACAACTATGTAGTAATCAGCCCAAGGGCAGAAACAAATGAGGACTGGTAAGTTATCGAAAATCATGTTTGTTATTATTATACTATTATTTATTGAAGTATATTTTTATTTATTTTTTTGCATAGAGAGAAATTGAGCTAGAAGGGAAAGAGAGGTGAGACAAACACCTGCAGCACTGTTTCACCACTTTGTGAAGCTTCCCCTGCAAGTAGGGACTGGGGACTTGAACCTGGGTCCTTGTGTACTATAGTGTGTATGCGCAACCAGGTGCACCACAGCCAATCCCCAAAAATCATGTTTTATTTATAGGTGGATCTAGGCACACTCATGTCTAAATGATTTAACAGAAAATAAGATATTAAAGATATTTGAGGAAACTGAAGTCAGTGCAGACAGAATTTGTGAAACTGCCGAAAAAGTTTACAGACTAAATTGTAATGTTTAGGAGAGTCAAGACAGTTAAGTGGCTGATGAAATAATCTGTTTGTTTTTTTTTTTTATGATGAGAGAAAGTAAAAAAGAACAATAACTGTGAGGAAGAGATTGAAACAAGGAATATTTTGTAGGTGAAAAAAAAGCTGTGGTAGAACTTGATCTAAATTTCCAAAGCATATTACTAGAAGTCTATTTTTCATTCATAAAATGTTGAAAGCCTGGGAAGTGCTAAAGTGGGTAAGGCACTAAGATTGAATACATGTATTAGCAAATTCAGTCCTCAGCACCACATATACCAAAGATGTACTTAGTTCTCTCCTTTTGAAGTCTCTTTAGTGTGTTGAGAAGGAAATGGACTATCTAGGGAGGACAATACATTACCTTTATCTATTTCTTACTGTTAATTAATGTATTTATTCATTTTATGACACTTATTCTTTAGGTTGCTAATCACTAGGAATATAATAGAGAGAAAAACTAGATACAACTTCTGCTATAATGGGCCAGGGAGATAGTATAGTGGTTATGCAAAAACTTTTATGCCTGAGGCAGCAAGGTTTTAGTTTCAGTCTATAGTGTCATCATAAACCAGAGTTGAGCAGTACTCTGATAAAATAAACCAATAAATATATATATTTTTAAATGTTCTGCCATAATGTACTTTATGACCCTGTGGGGGAGTTACATGCTATAGATGTGATCATTCTACATAATTTAATTATGTAGAAAATTAATATGATTATATAACCTGTATTAACAACTATATATATTCTATGAAGGGACTGGGAAGATAGCTTAGTTGTTATGCAAAAAGATTTTCATACCTAAAGCACTAAAGATCCCAAGCTCAATCCCTAGCACCACCATAAGCAGAAATTTAGCAGTTCTCTAGTAAAATAAATAAATAAAATTAAAATAATTCTATGAAGGTCTATGATAGCATATAAAACATAGATTTCCCTTAATTAAATAGACAAAGAAAAGTATTCCTAAGAAAGCCAATAACTGATATGAGATTAGAAGGTCACCTGGTAGGGACCAGGTGGTGATGCATCTGGTAAACTACCATGTTCAAAGACCTGGGCTCCACCTGCAGTAGGGATATTTCACAAATGGTAGAGCAGTGTTACTTTTTTATGTTTTTAATCTTTCTCTTATTCCTCTCATTGCTATTTTAATTTCTTTTCTCCAGTTCTCAAATGGAAAGCCCTTTGTCAAGAATGATTCAGATCAGTAGAGGGCAGTGAAATAATCTTCATATCAGTTATTTTCTCTTTTTTAATAAACAGAACTTTACTTTGAAATACTGATTCACAGGAAGTCAAAAACTTAGTATAGAGGATTCCAACATGGCTTCTCCAAATAGCAGCGTTTTATAAAACTCACACTAGTACAGTCTACAGACTTTATTCAGATTTTGTCACTTTCACATGTACTCAATATGTATACAAAAATCTATGCAGTTTATCCCATTTTAATATATTTGTGTAACCACTGTTGAAGTATATATCTATTCTAACACTACAAAGATTCTGTGCATAAACATACTGTTTAATGAATTATTTTAACTTTTTTTTGATAGGACAGAGGGAAATCGAGACGGGGAAGACAGACACCTGCAGACCTGCTTCACCACCTGTGAAGCAACCCCCTGCAGGTGGGGAGCTAGGGGCTCCAACCAAGATACTTATGCCGGTCTTACTTTAACTTTTTAATATAATTTATTTGATGATGCAACTTTAGTTTACAAGAGTATTAATAGTTTAGAAGTACATCACACTTGTTCAGTATATAATATTATGCCACACCAAGCACCAAAGTACCACTATCTCTTCACCAAAGTTCTTCGGGCCCCCTCCACACTTACAGCCCAGTCTATTCACTGCTCTCCAGTCCCCGTTGTCAACCTCAGTTCTGCAATCTATGAATACTTACTGTAGATTTGTCTCAACTGGACTTTGCTTATTTTCCTTTCTTCTTTTATTTACCCCCTATAGATGAAGTCATTCTATATTTCTAGTTTAGTTAATCCCCTTTAGCATTTCTTGTAGGGCTGGCTTAATGTTAATGAATTCCTTTAACTGTTGTTTATTTGAAAAACTCTTCAGTGCTCCTTTAAACCTGATCAACAGTGATGACTCCACTTTTTTTTTTTATTTTAGCAACCCAACATCCAAAATGAACTGCAGCAGGACCCCTGATTTTGTCTTCTCAGCATTGTCAAGTGACCCAGAGAAGTCACACTTTCTTTTTGGTCTTTTCCTTGCCCTCTATGTACTGAGCCTCCTAGGAAACTTGCTACTTCTGCTGGCGATTAGTGCTGACGTACACCTCCACACGCCCATGTACTTCTTTCTCAGCCAGCTCTCCCTGGTAGATCTGTGTTTCACTACCACTACAACACCTAAAATGCTAGAGAACTTGTGGACCAGCAACAGATCCATTTCTTTTTCAGGATGTCTCGCCCAATTATATTTCTTTGCTGTCTTTGCTGATATGGACAATCTGCTTTTGACGGTCATGGCTATTGATCGATATGCTGCTGTCTGCCATCCTCTGCACTATCCACTGCTAATGACTCCTTGCAGATGTGGACTGCTAGTGGGCTGTTCCTGGTGTGTAGCACATTCTGTCTCTCTGGTCCATACTATATTGCTATCCCGGCTATATTTCTACACAAACCATGAGATTCCCCACTTTTTCTGTGATTTTGCTCCACTATTTCAACTTTCTTGTTCTGATACTCACCTCAATGAAGAATTGATGATGGCTCTCGCTGGATTTTTAGGAATCAGCCCTCTCCTCTGCATCATAAGTTCTTATGCCCATATATTCCATGCTGTAGCTAAGGTTCCATCAACAAAGGGGAAAAAGAAAACCCTGGCCACCTGCAGTTCCCACCTGTCCATGGTCATCCTATTCTATACTACAGTTTTTGCCACCTACCTGAAGCCCCCTTCAAATTCCCATACTGTAGGGGAGTTGTTTGCTGCTGTCATGTATACCTTAGTAACACCTACACTAAACCCTTTCATTTATAGTCTGAGAAATAAGGATGTAAAGAGTTCTTTGAAAAGGGCTCTGCACATAAAAAAAACAGGGCATTAAGAAAGTCCCTCACAAAGAAGTACTTTGGAATAAAAATCACACCTCACTTCATCACTACACTGTAATAGATGAAGAAAATTCGATTCTGAGTACCACTGTAGTTGTATATATGTATGTATATTCATGTATACAATGAGTGCTTGTGTGTGTGTGTTGGTGATGAGGATTTGTTTACTAAACCACTAATATAACTGGCATCTATAATCAAGATTCATGAATAATTTTCCAATGATACTAGTATTGAAAACAATTTAGAGTATATAATCCAAAATATCATTAAATATATTCACAGTATAAATAAATGTAAATATATATTCATGTTGATACATTGTTATACAGTGCTATCCAGAGTCAAACAGAAGGATAGGTATTATAAAAAGGGAAAATATGTCTATATTCATAGACACACACACACATGCCTAAGGATGACTGAATATCTGTTCTTTAAATCGTCCTCTAATTAGCACTGATGTCATTAAAACTTGATCATTTACTATCATCACTACTCCTCTTATTATCCAGATTACCATTTATATCAGTGACCTAGTAAAGCACACTCTCACCAAAGCAACTTTACTATAGTTGACATTATCTTTGTTGGCATCATAATTACCATAAAATTAACTGTATTTGATACTATCCCCATCAATGACAATAGTAGTATCACCACTAGGAGACTAGGAAGTTGCTCACCCTTTTCATTTAACCCTCATTTTCCATAATGTTGTGTGTGTGTGTGTGTGTGTGTGTGTGTGTGTGTGTGTGTGTGTGTGTGTTTGTGCTATACTTGATAGTGTCTACAGATATTACTGACCTGAGATCTAAAAATTAGGTAATAATAAGAGGAACTTTAAGCAATATTTTTACTTTCCTAAAAGAATTAAAGAATATTTTCCACATAAACATGAATAGACATGGGTCCTACGTCAGATCAATGGGGTATACAGTTAGTGGTATTTATATACTTTTCCTACATTTGGGAGCTTCTCTTTGCCTTTATCCAAATTTCTACTCCTATCCTCAACTCTGACACCATCTTCCCAGACAATATGCCTAGCCCACCTGCATGTTATTTACTGGGCTCAGTCAAAAATTAGTAAAGGCATGGGCCCCTTGAAATATACCTAAAATTGACTTCTTAGCTCCTTCCAACATACAGCATGAAACTCAAAATTCCATTTGCTATATATTTACCTTTAGATTCCTGATTATTAAACAATTTGTTCTGTTTTACATCTTAATGATTTTCAGCCACCAAGTTGCGGATGCTACCATGACACCAACCTGACTTCCCTGGGCAGACCACCTCAAAAAATGTGTCCTGGAACCACACATCCCCAGAGCCCTACCCCATTAGGGAAAGATAGAAAAAGGCTAGGGATATAGGTCAACCTGTCAACACCCATGTCCAGCAGAGAAGCAATTACAGAAGCCATGCCTTCTACTTTCTGCTCCCCATAAAGATCTTTAGTTTATACTCCCAGACGGATAAAGAATAGGGAAACTTCCAACAGAAGGTAGGGATATAGAACTCTGGTGGTGGGCATTGCACCCCTCTTATACCACATTATTAAATCACTAACAAAATTTTAAAAAAATATTTTGTCCCACACCTCCTCAAAATATATTTTATCACACCATACTCATGACCAAAATGCCATCTTCCTCCACTATAATCCTTTCCCCTGCCCTCATTAATAACATCAGATGTTACTCATGGATTTTCCCAGCAAAATAATCATGTGTCACACAACGTCAAAGTGTGATGAGAGTGACCAGGTGGTGGCATACCTGTTTGATCAAACATGTTACAATATTCAAGAACCTGGGTTTGAACCCCAGCTCCTCACCTGTAGGGGGAAAGCTTTGTAAGTGGTGAAGCAGTGCTGCAGGTGTCTCTGTTTCTCCCTCTCTATCTCCCCCCTACCTTCTCGATTTCTGGTTGTCTCTATCCAATAAATATAGTAAAAAAAAAATTTTAATATTTTATTTTATTTATTTATTCCCTTTTGTTGCCCTTGTTGTTTTATTGTTGTAGTTATTATTGTTGTTGTCGTCGTTGTTGGATAGGACAGAGAGAAATGGAGAAAGGAGGGGAAGACAGAGAGGAGGAGAGAAAGATAGACACCTGCAGACCTGCTTCACTACCTGTGAAGCGACTCCCCTGCGGGTGGGGAGCCGGGGTTCGAACCGGGATCCTTATGACGGTCCTTGTGCTTTGCGCCACCTGCACTTAACCCGCTGCGCTACAGCCCGACTCCCAGTAAAAAAATTTTTAAAAAGAAAAAAAGTGTGATGAGAAAGAATTTACTACACTGTGGTATAAAAACAATGCACTCTAACGACCTCTGTCACTAGATGTCTGTCTTTTCTTTCTCATTATAACATGCATTGTGTGCAAACAGTGAATGTGAATTATTTATTTGTGCCCCCTCTATAGTTTATGTTATTGTACATTTTGCATTGTGGGGTCTGACTAAATATGTCATGATTAACTTTAAACAGGAGAACCATTCTAGTTATATATATTAGACAAAGTCCTAATGAGGAAGAGTAACCCTGAGATTCTCAGACTGGATTCCTTGTTCAGGATCTGCTCTGACCAATTCTTAGCTTTGACTTTCTTCCTGAATCATCTAGAGTGAATACTTTCTTTGTACATATAACTTAATGATATCTTACAACATATTTCAGTAATTATTTTGAAATAAAAATTAGTGAGTGAATAATTATAGTTAATATCTCTTCTGGTCCTAAATGCAGTTTCACTTCTTGTTGTTGTCCTTCTCCTTCCTCTTCCCCTTCCCCTTCCCCTTCCCCTTCTCCCTCTCCCTCTCCCTCTCCGTCTCCCTCTCCCTCTCCCTCTCCCTCTCCTCCTTCTCCTTCTCCTTCTCCTCCTTCTCCTTCTCCTCCTTCTCCTTCTCCTTCTCCTTCTCCTTCTCCTTCTCCTTCTCCTTCTTCTTCTTCTTCTTCTTCTTCTTCTTCTCCTTCTTCTCCTCCTCCTCCTTCTCCTTCTCCTTCTCCCTATTCTTCTCCTTCTCCTTCTTCTTCTCTTCTTCTTCTTCCTCTCAATGGTCACTCTTCAACTGGATATCAATGATCAAAAGTATGTCGAGGGAATCTAATAGTTGAATATTGTGAAGGCTAGAAGCAGAGGTGGAGACCCCTCTAAAGAGTTAGCAAAATATAATGCTTCACTTGGATAGTGTGTTGCTTTGTACATTTGTTTTAGTTGTTTAGACTGTGTCTAGAGTAGATTTTATTCAAGAATGTGGTTTCTACTCAAAAAGCTTGATGTTTGGGGGTCTCGGCAAGATGACAGTGGTACTAATGAGATATGGATGAGATTTCCTCAATTACCAGGTGAAAATAGCACATTCCCTGGCACTGCTATTCTACATGCCTGCTCCACTCTTAGTTTGTTTTTCATTATAGTAAGTTAGAAGTTTGAGTCTGATAAGTTTCAAACCATATATATATATATCCTGACTAGACCCTCCTCCCCCAAAAGTAGTCCTAACAGATTCCCAAACAGACTTGATGGGCCCAGAACTCAAATAAGTCCCTTTCTCCATTATTACCAGTCATTTCTATCAGGAACAGCAAAATAGACCCCTTTGTGGGCCCCCATAGGACCTTGACCTCAACTTGGATCAACAATGGTAGAGAATGTTCCATCCTCTGAAGGGAGGATGGACAACATACTCTATGCTCCACCTGAGGAAGATGGGTTCTAAAATTGGGGCAGCTTGGAAAGTTCCTGCTCATGACCACAGAATGTGAGCTCAGATCTACAGGGATGCAGAGGTCACACAGGCTCCTAAGCTAATTATGGGCCCCAGATCACATCAAATCGATGGCATTTACAGTCAACAATATTTATGCACCTTTCCCATATTAGGGAGCTACTCTCTTCCCTGATCCAGCTTTCTGGTCCTTTATGCAACCATGACATCATCTCCCCAGACAATAATTAGGATACACCTGCATATCAGATTTCAGGCTCAGGCAGAAAACAAAACAAAACAAAAAAACTAGTATAGCTACAGGCCCTTTGAAATATAACTAAAATATGCCTACTAGCTATCTACAAAATGGAAGACACCCCCTCAACACTTCATCTGCACTATTCCAGCCTTTAGGTCCATAATTGTCCAACAGTTTGTTTGGCTTTGTATATTAACTCTCTTTTCAGCCACCAGGTTCCAGATGCTAGAAGGATGTGACCAGACTTCCCTGGACAGACAACCCCACCAATGTGCCTTGGAGTTCCACTTCCCCAGAGCCCTTCCCCACTAGGGAAAGAGAGTGACAGGATGGGAGTATGGATCGACCTGTCAACGCCCATGTTCAGCGGGGAAGCAATTATAGAAGCCAGACTTTCCACCTTCTGCATCCCACAATGATCTTGGTTCCATACTCCCAGAGGGTTAAAGAATAGGAAAGCTATCAGGGGAGGGGATGGGATATGGAGGTATCTGGTTCTTGTGGTGGGAACTGTGCGAAGTTGTATCCCTCTTATTCTATGGTTTTGTCAATGTTTCCTTCTTGTAAATAAAAATTTTTTTAAATATATCTTATGGCAAACAAACAAACAAAAAAAAACTCTGGAATTCCTAAGGTTTAATTTCCTCCTTTCTTTCTTTCTTTTTTTTTTTTAAACTGGAGAGTTAATGGTTTAAAGTTCAGTTGTTGACACATGCGTGAAATTTCTCATTTCACCATGATAGGTGTCTGCAAAACACTCTCATTCCAAGATGGTACCTTTCCACCATCATGCACCAGGATCTCAAAGCCTTGCCCACCAGGTCCCTAGCTCTACTTCCTCCCCAGAGTCCTCTGCTTTGGTGCAGAATAGATATTCACACCAATTATATAACAGAATATTCACATAGCATCTAGAATATGATCTGAGAAAAGGAGCTACAGATAGTTGAAACAAAATTGGCAAATGTTGGTATTGAAGTTAGATGACAGATGTATGGAGGTTCATTATAATAATCTCTACTTCTGCATATACTTAAAGTATTATGTAATAAAAACAAAGTAGATTCAGATTTAAGTTTTAATATGAATATGCATATCCTTGGACCTGGAAATTAAACTCCAAACATTCTATCATAGAATTTTTTATGTGAATTGTATTTATACAGTAAAAAACATTAAAAATTTCCACATTAGAAAATTAATTATTCCAATTATATTTAGTCATACCAAAAAGGACCAGGGAAATAAGTATATTCTTGCTGAAGTACAAAGATGTTCATGGCACTATTTTCAGAGAAAAAAATCAGACTATAAACATCTAAAATTTGACTTTATTTATATGCATACAATACAAACTTAATATTTGTTTTATTTTTTGCTACTGTTTTACATATATCTTTATATAAATTATCATGCCTAGTTAATAATAATAAAAATAAAATTAGTGCTTGAAAATTGTTGCTCTACTACTATTTTTTTAGATTTATTATAAATAGTTTCACAGAGAAAAACATACAAAATTTTTTTATTATTTATAAGATGGAAACACAGGGGCTGTGTGGTAGTGCAACGGGTTAAGCAAACATGGTGCAAAACACAAAGGCAAAGTTTCTGGTTCTATCCCCTGGCTCCCCACCTGCAAGGGAGTCGCTTCACAAGCAGTGAAGCAGGTCTGCAGGTGTCTATCTTTCTCTCCCCTCTCTCTCTTCCCCTCCTCTCTCCATTTCTCTCTGTCCTATCCAACAACAACAACAATAATAACAAGAAGAACTATAAACAACAAGGCCAACAAAAAGAAAAAAATAGCCTCTAGAAGCAGTAGATTGTAGTGCAGGCACCCAGCCCCAGCAATAACCCTGGAGGGAAAAAAAAAAAAATATATATATATATGGAACACTGACAAAACCATAGGATAAGAGGGGTACAATTCCTACCACCAGAATTCCCTATCTCATCCCCTCCCTGATAGCTTTCCTATTCTTTATCCCTCTGGCAGTATGGACCCAGGGTCATTATGGGGTGCAGAAGGTGGAAGGTCTGACATCTGTAATGACTGCCCCGCTGAACGTGGGCATGGACATCCATACTCCCTTCCAGACAAAGTTATTTTCCTGACTCAGTCTGGAAGGTGACCCAATGGAGATATTCAAAGTCCAAATAAAGTCTATACCACCATCTTCCTTCAATCAAGTATTTCAGTTTGCTTACTGTAGAGAAGTCTTCTTAGTGCCTGATGAACTTCTTTATTCCTCAGGGTATAGATCACAGGATTGAAGAGAGGGGTAACTACAGTGTAGAGCAGGGCAAAGACCTTGGAGAGGAGTTGAGAGTGGACAGCAGAAGGTGCAATGTATAAAACCATGAGAGTTCCATAGAAAGTGGACACTACAGTTAAGTGAGAGGAGCATGTGGAGAAAGCCTTCCGTCTACTGGCCCCTGCAGGAATTCTCAGCACAGCAACCACTATCCGGGCATAAGATATCAGAATCAGTCCAAAGGGAATAGTGAGGCAAACCACAGAGAGAATGAATGTTGTCATCTGAGCTACACTGGGATCTGAGCAGGCCAGGTTCACCAAAGGCATGAAATCACAGTAAAAGTGGTCAATATGGTTAGAGCCACAGAATCTCAGATGAAACATCAGGGCCACAACCAGTCCATCCACCATGAAGCCAGAGAGCCAGGCTGTGACCACCAGCACCAAACACCATCTGGGTCCCATTAAGAGTGGATAACGGAGTGGATAGCAGATTGCCAGGTAGCGGTCGTATGCCATGACAGCCAGCAAGAAACATTCAGCTGTAGCTAGAGAACCAAAGATAAAGAACTGGAGCAAGCAACCAGCCACAGAGATGATTGCTTCCTGCAAAAAGCCCTCCAGCATTTTGGGCACCACTGTGGAGGTATAGAGAATCTCCAAAATAGACAGATTACCAAGGAAGAAATACATGGGTGAATGGAGTTTCTGCGAACTAATCACAGCCACAATGATTAGCATATTCCCTATAATGATTGAGGCATAGATAATGGTGAATAGGATAAAGAAAAGGAGATGCGGTTCACTGATATCATAGAAACCAAGAAGGATAAATTCGGTGATGGTTTGGTTTTCTATGGAGATAGTGTCCATGCGAATCATCCACGTTTCTGCCTGGCAATGATTAAGGGAGAAATTTTAGTGTGCCTCTATATCTTCCACAAGTCTAGGATATAGATAGACCAAATGAAAAAAATAAAGGTAAGTTTCCACAACAAGAAGTACTTATATGAGTCCTCGTCTGCCTTCCTTCTTAGTTGCTTACTATTTCCCTGAGTTCTCAATTCCTTATATTCTTTAATTGTGAAAAGGTTTGTCAAAATCACAATTTTAATCCTTCAAAGTCCTTTATCCTATTAATTCCAAAGCTTCGGTCATCATGTAATAAATGCTGCCATCATAACCTATGCAAATAATCTCCCTCATTAGTACAAATGTAATGTCCTCTCAGTTTTAGCTAGATAATTCCAGTATCAGCTCAAATTCATTTTTGATCAATAGTAAACTTTTGTCTTCCACAATCAACAGCTTGAAAATTCTTCCTGCTACCCAAGTGTACTAGTTCAGGTTGATGGGATAAAGAGTTAATTATTTTTATATACTTTCTTCAGGTTAGGGAGCTACTCTCTGCCCTGATCTAGCTTTCTAGCCTTATTCTCATCTCTGACACCATCTTCTCAGACAATATTTTTAATCCACTAGCATGTTAGTTATTAAGCTCCAACAAAAAATTACTAAAATCATGGGGTCCCAGGAACATACCTAAAATAGACTTCCTCATGTCTTTCCACCCTAAAATCCCTAATTTCATCTGCTCTACTCCTACTTTATAATTCTTGTTTATTAAACATCTTTCCTGCTTTATATTTTACCACCTTTCAGCCACCAAGTTGCAGGTTGTGCTATGATTCCATCCTGCCCTCTCTAGGCAGACAACCTCACCAATGTGTCCTGGAATCTCACCTCTCCAGAGCCCCACCCCACTAGGGGAAGATAGAAACAGTTGAGGGGTATGGATCAACCTGCCAATATTCATGTCCAGCAGAGAAACAATTACATAAGCCAGAATTCCCACCTTCTGTACCCATAAAGAACTGTGTTCCATTCTCCTATAGAGGGAGAAATGTTAGGGGAAGATGACCAGAGGTCTCTAAACTCCAATTCCATCAGGACCCAAAGAGAGAAAAGGAAAAGAGGAAGGACATTGAGAAGTAGCAATAGGTGTAAGAGTCTCTTAAAGAGAAGGCAGGGCCATAGAAAAAAATGGCCAAATATATATAAATATAGACAGTCATAGAAGTAAAAGTCAACCCATATCTGTCACCATGGGAGAACTACTAGTTTCCAGTGAAGGGACTGGGGACACAGGACTTTGGTGGTGGGAACAGTGTGAATTATACCCGTTATCTCATAATTTTATGAATAAATCTTAAAAATCACTAATAAAAATTGGAGTTGGAAAACTTAATAAATGCAGGAAGAATTTGCAATCTAGATGAATTTCTTTGCACTGTAGCTCATTTATTTGTCAAGATGATCAAGATGAATACTAACTGATAAAGAAATTGCAATAGTGCTAAGTATGCCTATAACCTAAAAAAACACCAAATTAGAGACTCAATACCATACAAGCAAAGGATATAGCAGAGTCCTCCATTAAAACTATCACAGTTTTTTTTTTGGGGGGGGGTAGAAGTTGTCAAAAATTATGCCAATATGTATTGCACCAAAGTAAAAGACTTTGGGGTGGGTGGGCAGGGAGAATACAGATCTAAGAAGGATGACAGAGGACCTAGTGGGAGTTGTATTGTTATATGGAAAACTGGGAAATGTTATGCATGTACAAACTATTGTATTTACTGTTGAATGTAAAACATTAGCCCCCAATAAAGAAAATTAAAAAATTATGCCAATAATAAACGCTTGAAGAATATAGTTTACCTTTGAGAAATGATAAAATTTTATTCTCAAATTTTGTAAAATCTAATGAGCTATTTTATAAGTAGAAAGCAAGCAGTAAATAAATCTTAATTTTGTTTGACTTGTTAATCTGTTAACTCTCATGATTCTTCTTTTGCATTTATTGTAAAGCAGAAAATACACCAAAAATTTTTAAGATAAAATCACGAATTTAAATATATTCTGAATTTGTTACCCAAAAAGCAAGGTAATAATTCCCAATGTGGAAAATAATTGCTGTGAGGGTAGCAACATATGCCATGTGAAGCTGTTTTCATGAATATTTATTAATGTATACAGCTCTTCTCCAGAGTGAAAAGAAATGGGTTGCAATACAGCAGAAAGGATTAAAAACTGACTTCTTAGAAGTCCAATGGAAATACAACAATCCTTGGATTCCAGTAGAAGACTAGGATTTCTTTAAATGCCTTGAAAAGAGACCCTTTTGATTCTCTGATTTAAATGAAACTTGTTCCTGTTAACAAAAAGAAAAATCTGTAAAAATAAACTTTCTTTAATTGTTAAAAGTATCTCTGAACTAAATTGTAGTTACTCAAAAGTAAAAAACTCACCTGAAACTGCAAACCTAAAAAAGTGTTTGGAGAAGAATATGTACTAAGACTTATTGAAGTCTAAAAAATATTGACGGTTCCAAACTTCAGCTTTCTCCTTCATTGAGTTTGAACTGAAATAATGTCGAGCAATGGTTAAAAATATCATACTTGTCACTCTTCTGATAACCATTGTCTCCTCTATCCCCCATGTCCTTTTCTAACTCCCAAATTCTTCTGTCCATTCACTGTATGTCCTTCCCTTTATCACAAGGGATTGTTGACAGTCCCAGGGAGGAGAGAGACCCCTGAGACCCAATTATAGAATTACTGAAGAGCAGCCTTAAATGAACGTGAAATATCAACCACCTGAGACACCTGTCTTTTTCCAAAGAAAGTTCCTGAACTATTGACTTGACCATAAATGGAACAGAAAAGGGTAATATGGGAATCAGCACTCCATCTCTATGAGGACTAATGGTCGCCACCAAGCATCTCCCAATACCCAGAAGCTTCCTCAAAACTTAGTGCCACACTCAGAAGTACTCCTAAACCACCGCCATCAGCAGTGAACCTCCCAGAAGATTTCTAAATTCCATTCCCCACACTTCAACCTCCATACCTTCTTGCAATTCCTACTATTTTGATAGAAACTACCCATAGGAAGAGTGTCATATAGGGCATCAAAACCTTACCAGTACTAGACTTACTTCTAGGGAAAGAAAGCACCTACTATAATGGGAATAAAGTGACCATGTTATAACAAAGTAGAATCTAAATGGTTAGAATACTACATCTCCAAATACCTGCCAGACAACTTGTGCCCCACTATTCCCCTCTATAAATACGCCATACAAGCCAAGTTGATCAACTAACTACTAAGCCTCCTCCCACAAAAGGTTTGTTCATTTAAATTTAACCTGAATGGAATTATTACTTCAATTTTACTTTTTCTCCAAAAGAGAAAGTAGTCTTTCTATGTTTGGCAGCAAATGCCATCCTAGCCCTTTTATTGAGGCATAATTGGCATTTGATATTTTCTTAAATTCAAGTCAATCAACATTCATATATGTTGCAAGTAATAACCACAATAAATCTACTTGCCATCTTAGCAACATACATCTGTGCAGCACAACATTATTATTGATTATATAATCCATAATCAACATATCTAACTTATTCTTTCTTGGCCTTTGTTTTTATTGATTTTTTTATTACAATTAACAAGTCTGTTGGATAGGAGGAGTACAATTCCACACAATTCCAACCACTAGAGTTACACATCCCATCCCCTCCACTGGAGGCTTCCCTCTTCTTTATCCTTCTGGGAGTATGGATCCAGGATCTTTATGGGGTGCAGAAGGTGGGAGGTCTGGCTTCTGTAATTGCTTCTCTATTGGACATGGACATTGGCAGGTTGATTCATATACCCAGCTTGTTTCTATCTTTCCCTAGTGGGGCAGGGCTCTGGAGAGGTGGGGTTCTAGGAAAACATTGCTAAGTTTGTCTACCCAGAGAAGTCAGGTTGGCATCATGGTAATATCTGAAACTTGGTGGCTGAAAAGCATAAAGATATGAAGCAGAAAACATTGTTTAATAATTAGGAACCTAAAGGTAAGAATATAGGAGATGAGATTTGTGGGTCTCCATTGTGGAAAAAGGTAGAAAGTCCATTTTAGATATATCCCAAGGGTCCCAAGACTTTACTAATTTTTTAAAATATTTATAGGCAGTTTTATTTCTAGTTTAGAGTTTGAGTTTTCTCTTTTTTTTTTTATTGGTGGATTAACTTTACTAATTTTTGCCTGAACCCAACAACTATCTTGAAGTTTGTACTTCTTCCAATCCTGATAAACTATGGTATCCTACAGTCTATTTTTTTTTTCTTTACCAGAGCAATGCTCAGCTCTGATTATGGTGGTATGGGGGACTGAACCTAAGACTTTGTAGCCTCAAGCATGAGACTGTTTGTATAACCATTATGCTATCTACCCCCTCCCTATTTTATTTTATTTTATTTTATTTTATTTTATTTTTGGCAGAGCCAGGACCTCATACATGCACTATTTCAATGTTCCTAGGTTGCTTTTTCATTCACATAGAGAGAGAGGGAAAAAGGGAGTCAGGTGGTGGTGCACCTGCTAAAGCACATTACAGTGCAAAAAAACCAGGTTCAATTCCCTGGTCCCCATCTACAGGAGGAAAGTGTCACAAGTGGTGAAGCAGAGCTGCAGATGTTTCTGTCTCTTTCCCCCTGTAACTCCCTTTCCTCTCTCAATTTCTCTCTGTCTATATCCAATAATAAATAAAGTAAATTTTTTAAGTATAAAAAAGAGACAACACAACAAATCTTCCATATCATGCCAAAGCTTAAATCTAAGCAGATAGCAAAGCACACTCCCTACCCAGTGAGCTGTCTTTACAGCTCCCAAAATATATTTTTATTAGTTATTTAATACTGACTCACAAAATTAGAAGATAACAGTGGCACAAGTCCACACTGCTCCCATCACCAGAGTTCTGGATCCCTGATCACTTCATTGTAAGCTACAGCAGTTCTCCCAAGGTTAGAGACATGCGCCAACTATTATCTCTACAGCTATCTATCTACATTTGCATATATTTGCACTTTTTTTTTAAGGTTCCATCTTCTCTTTCTTTCCAAGTCACACATACACACCCATTACCAGATCCAAAGGTCCCTCTCTTCTTCCTCCTCTCTGGTTCCCGATGGAGTTGGAGTCCAGAGCCACCCAGTTATTTCTCCCCTATAATTTCTACCCCACTAGGGGTATGGATCAAAATTATTTTGGGGTGTAGAGGTGGGAGTTCTGGCTTCTATAACTGTTTCTCTGTTGAACATGGGTGTTGGCAGGTTAATCCACACCCCCAGCCTATCTCTATCTTTCCCTAGTGGGGTAGGGTTCTGGATAGGTGAGGATCCAAGACACACTAGTGAGGTTGTCTGCCCAGGGAAGTCAGGATGGAATCATGATAGCATCTGCAACCTGGTGGCTGAAAGACGGAAATATATAAAGTGAAACAAAGTAATTGATGAACAGGAAACAAAAAGTAGGAGTAGAGTAGATGAGAACAGGGACCTTAGGGCTAGCAAGTCCATTTTAGGCATGTTCCTGGGGCCTACGACTATTACAGGTTTTTTATTGAGTATGATAGCTAACATGGAGTTAGACAAAAATATTGTCCGAGAAGATGGTGTCAGAGTAGAGAAAAGGGCTAGAAAGTTGGATTAGGGCAGAGAGTAGCTCCCATTCTTGCAAAAAAAAAAAAAAAATCCATGAGTAAAATTAACTGTTCATGACCACAGAATGCGAGCTTGGACCTACAGGGATGCAGAAGTTACATAGGCTCCTACACTGAATATGGGCCCTAGATCAAATTAATGGGGTTTATAGTCATCAATATTTATGCACCTTTCCCACATTTGGGAACTACTCTTTTCCCTGATCCAACTTTCTGGTCCTTTTCCCAGCCAAGACATCATCTCCCAAAAGAATAACTTAGGCCCACCTGCATATCAGATATCAGGCTCAGGCAAAAACTAATAAAGTCATGGGCCCTCTGGAATATAGCTAAGGTAGACCTACTAGTTATTTCCAAAACAAAGACCCCAAATCTTCATCTGCAATATTCTTGCCTTTAGGTTCATGATTAGTCAACAATTTATTTGGCTTTATATCTTACCTCTTTTTCAGCCAACAGGTTCCAGATGCTACCATGATGCCAACCAGACTTCCCTGGACAACCCCACCAATGTGTCCTAGAGCCCCACTTCCCCAGAGCTCTGCCCCACTAGGGAAAGAGAGAGACAGGCTGGGAGTATGGATCGACCTGTAAACACCCATGTTCAGTGGGGAAGCAACTACAGAAGCCAGACCTTCCATCTTTTGCAACCCATAATGGCCCTGGGTCTATACTCCCAGAGGGCTAAAGAACAGGAAAGCTATCAGGGGAGGAGATGGGATATGGAGTTCTGGTAGTGGGAGCTGTGTGGAACTGTACCCCTCTTATCCTATGGTCTTGTCAGTGTTTCCATTTTATAAATAGAAATTTTAAAAAAATAAATAACTGTTTACCCCATCCACCTGAGCCAGGGCCCATATATAAATTTATATTTAGCACAAAAGCCTGTGTAACCTCTGAGTCCCTGTTGGTCTGAGCTTGCAGTTCATGGCCACAGCTGGGAACGTTATAAGCTGCACTCATTTCAGGATCAGTGTTCTTTGAGTAGCAGGGTAAGATACCCCGGCCTCCATTTGGAGACTGGAGCAGTCCCTGTCATTGCTGCTTTATGGTGAAGGCAAGGTCAAGTTAAGTTCCACAAGAGGGCTTATGATGATGTTCCTGATGAAATTGACCAGTGATGGTGGAGAGAGGGATCCCCTAAAAATCTAGGCCCATCATATTTGTGTGGAAATCCAAAGATTTCCTGACTAGGGTCCCAAATGATAGGGTGGTGTGATATTGATAAAAAAGGTCATTATTAAGTGAGGCAATCTCTTGCCCTTATCCAACTCCCAAATATACTTTTGTTTTTATGATTTTTGTCTTAGATTCATTTGATTTGTTTTCATTTTAATGTAATATAACTTTATTAGTGGCATAATAATGTACTATATTACAGGGGTATAACTCCATACAGCATCAGCCACCAGAGTTCTATAGCTATGCCTGATTTTTTTTTTTTTAAGATTCCACATATAAATGAAATGACATTATAATTATCTCTTTCTATATATGGGTCTGGGTAGAATAGTAATTTTGAGAATGTTAATTCTTGCAATTCATGAGCGTAGAATGTCTTTCCATTTCTTTATATTTTTTTCTACTTTCTTGAGAAGTGTCTCATGGTTTTCAGTATAAAGGTCTCTCACTTCTTTTGTTAGGTTTATCCCTAGATATTTGGTTGCTTTTGCTGCTATTTTGAAAGGAGTTGGTTTCTGGATTTCATCTTCTGGTTTGGTGTTTACATGCTACTGATCTTTGCATGTTGAGTTTGTAGCCTGCCAACTTACTATATTGCTTGACAACACCCAGGAGTTTCCAAATGGATTCTTTTGGGTTTTCTATGTATGCTATCACATCATCTGTGAATAGTAATAGTTTTGACTTTCTTCTAATCTGTATCACTTTAATCTCTTTCTCTTCTCTAATTGATATGGCTAGGACTTCCAAGACTTTGTTGAATAATAATGGAGACAGTGGGCATAGTGGGCAGCTCTGTCTTGTGCCTGACCATAGAAGCAAAGCTTTCAGTTTATTTCCACTGAATATGATGTTGGCCACTGGAGTGGTGTATATAGATTCTACTAGTTTGAGGAATTTTCCACCATCCCATTCTTTTTAATGTTTTGACCATGAAGAGATATTGGATCTTGTCAAAGGATTTCTCTGCATCTATTGAGATAATCATGTGGTTTTTTTTTTTAATTTCCTTTTATTGATTTAGTGGATCATATTTATTTTTAAAGGATTTTTTTATTTATGAGAAAGATAAGAGGAGAGAGAAAGAATCTGACATCTGCCGGGAACCTCATGCTTGAGAGTCTGAAGCTTTATCATTGCACCATCTCCCGGACCACATGAATCATATTTATTGATTTATGTATATTGAGCCAGCTTTGCATTCCTGGGATAAATCCCACTTGGTTGTGGTATATAACTTTTTTGATGTACTGCTGTAGTCAGGTTGCTAGGATTTAGGATCTTAACATCTATGTTCATCAGGGATACTGGTTTTCTTTTTTGGTTTGATCTCTGTCTGCTTTTAGTATCAGGCTAATGTTGGCTTCATAGAAGGTGTAAGTGTTCCTGTGTCTGCTGTTTCAGAAAATCTTACAAAGTAGGTGTTAGCTCCTACTTAAAAGTTTTGTAGAATTCATTTGTGAAGCTGTCTGGGCCTAGACTTGTTGGGAAGGCTTTTGATGACTGCTTCAATATTTTGGTCATAATAAGTCTATTCATGTTTTCTAGGTCTTCCTGGCTTAGTCTTGGGAGGTTGTATACTTCCAGGAACTTATCCATTTCTTCCAGGTTTTCTAATTTGGTGGCATATAATTAATCTTAAAAACCTTGCATGGAGGGAAAGAAGATGGTGACCATCTAGCAGCTCCAGAATTGCTCTCTGTGAAACAGATACAAAAGAAGCAACAACTACAGAAAATAAATGAACCAACAAATATAGAAGTAATCTTTGAGACACAGAAAACTCAAAGGCAGAGGGAGAGAGAAACTCAGAGAGCACTGAAAAGGAGAGAAAAAAAAAAAAAAAAAAACAAGCCAAAGAGGTCCCTGTTCAGATTCTCCAGATCCCAGTTCCCATCACTGCCATCTACATCCACAAGCCTGCCAGATCCTGTGCATGGAGTCCAGAATAAGTCTTCTACTCCAGAATAGCTAGTCTCAGCCTGCCTACATTGCCAATGGGAAGAGCCTCATTCTAATTTCCTTACTCAGTCAGAAGCCCACAGAGTCAGACTTGGCCCCCAGTCCAGGTTCTACTGTGCTGCGGGGAATGTGGCTTCCCAATTCCCATGTGTATGACTAGATGAGCCAAAGCAGCCTGTCTCCCCAATTTCCTCTCTGTTTGGGGTGGCAAGTGGCAAGTGCAGACCCCAACTTCCCTGTGTATATTCAGGAAAGCCAGAGAAACTTCTGTCCCCAGGTTCCTCTGTGTTTGCATGGATAATTGGTAAATGTGTACCCAACTTATACAGGCATGTCCAGAGCAGCTTCTCCACCCTAGAACTTACTGTGCTCAGGGGAATGCAGATTTCAACCTCTGTTTGAGCATCCACCAGACCCATAGCCTCCCCTATCTACCCACCCATCCCCAGGTTCTGCTGTGTTTTGGCAAGTGTGGATCCCAACTCCCACATACGTATCCTGATGAGCCAGAGATGGGTACCAGCAGCTCACTGATGACCAACACTGTGATCCATCAAAATAGCTGAATTCCCACTTGCACCACCAGACTCTGCATACCAGCCCCAGAGACAATCAGGTTGCACTTCCTTTTGTATATAGGTGCCCAACAACTGCTGAGTCCCTCTGTGCACCTAACAGAGCTCAAGTAACCCCACCCAGTGACTGCTAAGTATCCTCTCATCTAGGACAAGACTCTGTGCCAGTGACCATCCCACAGAGATTTCTACAACCTCCCCAGGCCACTCAGTTTCCTTGCCAATGAAATTAATTTCTTAAATAATTAGCATTGAACTATCGACACTAAAAAATAAACAAGGAAAGGAAGAGTACAAGATGAAACTCTAGTTATGATCTATTAAAGCATATCCAGGGACTCTAAAAGAGGAAGTGAATGAGGACTGAAAGAGAATTGAGAACCCAGTACACTAAGCCAGAGAAAAATGTCAATTGGTGGTAGGTGGGTGGGTATGTACACATTTCTCACAGAGAGATAACTCACATGCATGTGACAACTGTTTTGTACATCATTATCCCCCAAAAAAAAATTCAGTGATTTTAAAAAATAGTGACATCTTACATGTTTCCAGAAATCGAAGTCTCAGAACTAATATTTCAGATAACAAAAGAAAAAAAGCATGACCTTCCACTCCCCTTCTCTCTACACATACAGGTAGATCTGGCCTCTCTTCAGGGAACTGCTCTGGCAAGGCTCTTTGACCCTGAGGGAATAGTGTAACTGCTGTGCTTCTAACATCCCAGTGAGTCACTAAGAACATGGGTCTTAGGGGGCATAGCTCTCTTGAGGTGAAGAAACTCACGCCAGTAATACATCCTTTCCCAGGGCAGCTATCTAGAGGTCTAAAGACTGAAAAATAAACTGGCAGGTACTTCTAGAAATTCCATGGACTCCTGGAACCCTTAGGCAGGTTATCCTTTTGAATAGATGAACAGGAGAAAGGAAGCACCTCACAACATCCTTCCTCAGCTGGATTTTCTTATCATTTTCTCAAACAAAGATGTACCCTACATCCTGATCCCACAGATCAAACTGATGATACAGCATTCTAGTCCTTCACTGGTGAATATTCTCTACCTCTTCCTTGATGCTAAAGATGGTGGGTATTAGTGCCCTTGATGATGCAAAGCAGGTTAGGAATGGAAAGATGCAGTGTACTTAATGATAGTGAACTAAATTTTGAATGTATAACTCAGAATCATGGTACATAGTCAGGAAGGAAGGAAGGGTAGAAGGTAGGTAGTAAGGAAGAAAATTAAAACTGATGAAGGACACTACAAAGATAACCAGAAGAATGGTTTATAATATTTTTAAAGACTGTTTTTGTTGTTGTTGTTGTTGTTGTTGTTGTTATTGTTTTTGTCTCCAGGGTTATCTCTGAGGCTCAGTGCCTGCACTACACATCCACTGCTCCTGGAGGATATTTTTTCCCCTTTGTTACCCTTATTGCTTATCATTGTTATTATTATTATTACTGTTATTGCTATCGTTGTTGTTAGATAGGACACAGAGAAATCGAGAGAGGAGGAGAAGACAGAGTGGGACAGAAAGATAGACACCTCCAGACCTGCTTCACCATCTTTGAAGAGACCTCCTGCAGGTGGGGAGACGGGGGCTCGAATCGGGAACCTTAAGCCGGTCCTTGTGCTTTGCACCATGTGCGTTTAACCCACTGCATTACTGCCCTGCCCCTAGTTTATAATATTTTTAATCTTATCTAGAATATATGTCTGGAGTGATGGATGAGGGGGGGGAAATCCTTCAAGTGCCAATGGAGAGACAGAACTGGAGAAGACAGAGCACTTAAACTTCCATTTTTGAATTTTACTCAGCTGGTTCCTCTGTAACTACTGACTCTCAATCTGCTCTTTAATCTCTACTTAATCTTTTTTTAATTTATTTACTTATTTATTTTCCCTTTTATTGCCCTTGTTTAACATTGTTGTTGTTATTGATGTCATTGTTGTTGGATAGGACAAAGAGAAATGGAGAGAGGAGGGGAAGACAGAGAGGGGGAGAGAAAGTTAGACACCTGCAGATCTGCTTCACCGCCTGTGAAGTGACTCCCCTGCAGGTGGGGAGGCCGGGGGGGGGGGGGGTCGAACCGGGATCCTTACGCCTGTCTGTGCGCTTAACCCTCTGCACCACCTCTGGACTCCCTACTTAATCTTTTTAACCAGTGCACTAGCCTATGTTGCTGGGGATTGAACCTGGGACTTCAGAGCTTCAAGCATGAATTTTTTTTTTGCATGACCACTGTGCTATCTCCCTAACCCCTCTACTTAGTGCATTGATGTATTTAAGATTGTTTTTATGCATGTTTTATATGACTTAACTTTGCCCATGGTTTTATAAGAGAAAATGCTATAAATGGTAACTCTATCTCAATGATTTTAATAAAAATATATTTACCTATTTTAAAAGCAAATAAATCAAGGCATGAAATATCAGAGTAGGAGTTGGCCAGTGACATACCCAGTTGAGTGCACATTACCATGCTAAAGGACTTAATTTCAGGTTCCTGTTCCTCACCTGTGGGGCGGGAAGAATGGAAAGATGGAAGCTTCACAAGCAGTGAAACAGTGCTATAGGCCTCTCTCTGTCTCTCTCTCTCTCTTTCTCTTCCTCTCTCCTTTCCTCTCCACTCCTCTCCTCTACTCTCCTCTTTCTTCAATCCTCTCTCCTCTCTCCCTCTCAATATCTCTTTGTACTACAAATTAAGGGGGAATATTAAAATGACCAGTAGGGGCAGTGGATTATTCATGCAGCCACTGGATCACAGCAATAACCCTGGAAGCAATAAATCTATATATGTGAAAGTATTCATAATATTTGACATTTTTTAAGAGTCCTAGGAAGAAAGATTTTCTAGCATGAGAATCTTAATGGGTGATTAACACCATGAACACAGGAGATAGTAATTAGAACATAGACCAGAATTGCTATAAGAGAATAAAGAGTAAAATATATACCAATAAAATATTTAATTATTTCATCTGTGTATTTCCATGTGTGTTTGCATAAAATTAAAGTAACCTATGTTATATACTTATAAAGTAACCTATAAACAAATACTCTAATATAATTATTACTACTAAATTAAAAAAATAGGTGGTTTATATTTCCTTCTTAATACTAGTAAATTTTTCTATATAAATATAGCTCACACATGAAAATAAAATATTTTAATATCAAGGTGAAACATTCTACTATAATACTAAACGGATGCTTATTAGGAAATATCTGGAAACTGAGTCTAGGGAAATAGTTCAACTGGTAGAGCACTGGATTTTCACTCCTAAGGTTCCTGGTTTGTGCCATGTATACCAGAGTGGTGCCTTGACTTGTCTCTCTCGCTGCCAATCTCTCTCTTTCCCTCTCTCTCTCTCTCTCTCTCTCTCTCCTTCCCTCCCTCCCTCCTTCCCTTCCTCCCTCCTTTTTCCCTTCCCTCCCTCAGATGAAATACTTTCACATATAATATGCAAAATAAATCATTCAATAAAATACCTGGAAACAGAAATGTACATTTAAAACATCAGTGGTAATCTGACATCTTAGAGATGTATACTAAATCATATTAAAAATTGGGTTTTGAAAAAAATGGGTTTGCTTCATATCTTCTCTTCACTATACACTGTGGCAAAATAACCCCCATGTATTTTAATGTATAATATATAAACTCTTCTAATAAAAAGCATTTTAATGTTTCCATTTTTAGAGACATTTCAGAGGAAGAACCCTTCAGAAGCTGTAAATTTATGTAAAACTCATGTCTTGATAATATCAGCACGACCAACTTCAACTCAGAAAACCTAAATACAATGATTCTTGCTCTACTAGTCATTTTGGGTTTGATCACAAATCAGTAACAGCTCTTCTCCTTTCAAGGATCTTAATACATCCCAAAATCTGCACCTGGGAATCCAAGCCTGAACTTAGTTTTCACTCTAAAATGTATTCTTTTCCATGCCCTCCACTGAGTAAAATATCTTATACTCAATCAACTTCTAGTAGTAAGAATTGAGACATCTCCATGGAATACCTCTATCCTATCGTAGGTTGGAATCTGCACAAAGGGAAACATACTCTGTCTTCCCCTCCTTTGGAGATCTAATGTCGTAAGACAGAGACACTGATTTGGGTTTATGAATCCAAAATACAAAGAACAATAAGATTCCCTGTTGTTGGAAGATTAAAGAATAGTGGGGCCAGAGATTTGCCTACCAAATAATTTACCAGACTAAATGGAGAGGGTCAATCGCACAATGGTCACTGAATTTGTCTTTCTAAGATTTTCCAACTCTCCTCATCTCCAGCTGCTCTTCTTTTCCCTCTTCCTTGTGGTCTACCTCTTGTCACTGGTGGGGAATGCACTCATTGTGCTCATTGTAGTCATGGATGGGCGCCTTCATACACCCATGTATTTCTTTATCTGTAATCTCTCCTTGGTAGAGTTCTGGTACACCACAGTCACTGTGCCCAAGATGCTCACCAACTTCTTAAGTTCTCAAGGAGTTATCTCAGTTCCCAGCTGCATCACCCAGTACTACTTCTTCTTCTCTTTGGCTGCCACTGAGCTTTTCATCCTCACTACCATGGCCTTTGATCGTTATGCTGCCATCTGCCGACCACTCCACTACCCACTGTTGCTCAGTCCCCAAACCTGTGGCACCCTGGCTGGGGTGTGTTGGTCTCTGGGATTCCTCTGTCCTATGTTTCCTTCATTCCTCCTTACACAGATATCCTTTTGTACTCCTAATCAGATCAATCACTTTTTTTGTGATGCTGATCAGATTTTCCGCCTCTCCTGCACAAACACATATGCCATCCAAGTAGTAGGTTATGCTTTTAGCACTATCATTATCCTGGGAGCCCTGGTCTTTACCATGGCTTCCTACATCCAAATTTTGGTCACAATTCTAGCCATGACCTCCACTGCTGCTCGGCGTAAGGCCTTTTCCACATGTGCAGCCCATCTTTCTGTGGTCACCATCTACTTTGGCACGCTCATCTTCATGTATGTTCGCCCAGCAGTAAAATATGAGTCAAATATCAATAAGATTGTGGCCATCTTTTACTCAGTCATCACTCCACTTCTAAATCCTCTCATCTATACACTTCGCAACAAAGATGTCAAAGAAGCTCTAAAATTGTTGGCTTCTCGAATAAGAAAGTTCTGCCATTCAAGTAAGGAGACTCAGTGATGGTACCACATGAGAAGTCATTGAAGCCAAAGTTGGTTGAATATCTAAGCATAAAATAAATTTATAATTGTGTTTTTGGGGGTTTGTCTGTTATATTTTAAATGAAGAAGTTATTTCTTCTACCAGCTAGCATGTCCATATACTGCCTGTTCATTCAAGTGTCCAGTTTCTGCAGAGGTATAAGGAGTGAATAGTGGTAATATCAGTGCTGGGAAATGGTACTAATTTCATAATTTATACATTTGGATTAAAATATGACTCTCCTACTTACTAACATCAGTTAGATAAAGCAGTGAGAGGTCTGATAAGCACTCATGAAAAACTGATTCATTTCACTTCCCTCAGAGGGCTGTGCTGCTACAACCTAATAACATATAAAGTAATAAACAAATATTGGTTTAGATTACTTTAGCCTCCATCAAACATGATAAAAATCAGACTTCTTCCAAAATCCTTTACTTTTCCACAAAATGAAACACTTTCTTGTTATAAAGACAAAAACACATTCACTACAAGAATACAAATAATAGACTAATGTATATAAATACATAAATGGTATAGAAGGTAAGAGCATAATTATGAAAACTTAATTTTCTTTTTATTATTAATTAATTATTTATTTGTTGGGTATAGAGAGATCAACTGAGAGGAGAAGGGGAAAACAGGGTGGAAGAGGAGAAGAGAGACACCTGCAACATTGCTTCACCACTTATGAAGCTCCCTCCCCACTGCCCCTCCCACACTGAAGGGGGAAACAAAAATTTAATTTTCAGTAGCATCTCCAATAGTAATGGCAGGTTTCGTTTTTCTTTCTTTTGGATAAAATATCAACAGCTAAGCCAAACCTGAATATAAATGCTTATTCCAAGTGTTCCAAAGTTCTGCTTTGAAGTATTACTGATGGGTATGCTGAGCTGATTTTCAGTGTTATTAGAAACATCTCTATTACCAGAATGTGACCATGTAGTGAATAATATGAATATGAGAGCGCGCTTCATCACTAAAGTATCAAAACCAGATGCATTTCCAAACATCACGGAAGTTCTATCTCAGTAGGCTATGAAGATTTCTCTTAAGAGTTCTGTTTAACTTTGGAAAGTCCCTTTGATAGGGTTTGGGGTATAGTACCCAGCATCTTATATATAGCTGTGCTATCGGTTGCTTCTGTTCTCCCTGGTCTAGGATTTTGGGAGAGAACATATCAAAGACAGCCTATGTATTAAAAAGACTCAGTCTGTGCTTTAAGAAGTTCTAGACACATCATCAGTTTTTCGCCTCTCATATTAATTAAATAGTGGTTTATATAATGTTTACACTTTAATAGGATTGTACATAAACACCACTCCCACCACCAAAAGACTGTGTCCCATCCCCATCACCCACCCTCGCCCCCCCACCCTCTTCTCTTCCGGGGAGCTCAATGGCCACCCTCCCCTTCACCACAGTGTTTTTACACTGGTGCCCTGCTCTTGATTTAATCTGATCCTGCTTTTAGTTTCCCTTTCTGTTCTTCTTTCTCAACTTCTGTTGATGAGTGGGGACATCCCATACTCATCTTTATCTTTCTGACTTAGCTGACTTAACATAATTCCTTCTAGTTCTGTCCAAGATGCGTCAGATAAGGTGGGCTCATTGTTCTTAATAGCTGCATAGTATTCCATTGTGTATATGTACCATAGCTTTCTCAGCCACTCATCTCTTGTTGGGCACCTGGGTTCAAAAAAAAAAAAAAAGAGTTCTGTTTAGAAGAAAATTAAGACTTCTGTGACTTATAAAATAGGAACATTCTTAATAGTTTCCAAAGAAAACCCATAAAATAAGAATTCTATGATAAATTCAGCTTGAGTAGAGCAAATGAAAATGAGACAGCATTATGATTATGCAAATGACTTTCATGCCTGAGGTTCTAAGGTCCCAGGTTTAATCAGTCCCCTGCACCACCATAAGCCAAAACTGAGCAGTGCTCTGGTCTCTCTTTCTCTCTGTATTTCTGTCACTAAAAAAATAAATAAATAAGGGCAGGAACAGAGCTTAATGTTTATGCAAAGAGGCTCTCATGCCTGAGGCTCCAAAGTCCCAGTTTCAATCCCCTGAACCACCATAAACCAGAGCTGAACAGTGATCTGGTAAAAATAAATAAATAAATAAAATATTTGATTCTTTTTTCTTTTTTATTTATAGCATGGAAACATTGACAGTACCATAGGATAAGAGGGGTATATTTCCACACAACACCCACCCCCAGAGCTCCATATGCAATCCCCTCCCTAGAAAGCTTTCCTGTTCTTCATTTCTCTGGGAGTATGGATCCAGGATCATTGTGGGGTGCAGAAGGTGGAAGGTCTGGCTTTTGTAATTGCTTCTCCGCTGAACATAGGCATTGGCAGGTGTATCCATACTCCCAGCCTCTTTCTCTCTTTCCCTAGTGAGGCAGGGATCTGGGGAGGTGGGGCTCCAAGACTCATAGTGGGGTCTTCTGCCCAAGGAAGTCAAGTCGGCGTCACGGTAGCATCTGGAACCTGGTGACTGAAAAAGAGTTAAGATATAATGCAAAACAAATTGTTGAGTAATCTTAAACCTAAAGACAAGAATCTTGCAGAGGAAGATTGGGGTCTCTGTTTCGGAAATAGCTAGTAGGTCTATTTTAGGTATATTCCAGAAGTCCCATGACTTTACTAGTTTTTGCCTTTTCCTGACATGTAATATGAAAGTGGGCCCAGGTTATTGTCTGGGGAGATGGTGTCATAGTTGGAAAAAGGTGTATAAAGCTGGATCAGGGAACAGAGTAGCTCCCAAATATGGGGAAAGTATATAAATACTGTTAACTGTAAACCTTACTGGTTTGATCTTGGGACCATAGTCAGCACAGGAACTTATGTAACCTCTGCATCCCTGTAGATCTGGGCTCACTTTTTTTGGTCACGGCTAGGAACATTCCAGGCTGCACTAATTTGGGGACCCATCTTCCTCAGGTAGTAGGTAAATTATGTTGTCCAACCCCCCTTCAGAGAATGGAACAAGATCCTATAGGGGCCCACAAAGGGGTCCATTATGTTGTTCCTGATGGGGATAACCAGTGAGAGGGATCTACTAGAGGTCTAGGCCCATCATGTCTGTGTGGAAACCCCAGGGCTCCCTGACTAGGGTCCCAGGTGATGGGGTGGCCTGGTAGTGACTAAAGAGTCATCATTAAAGTATACCAGTCTCTTGCCCTTATTCAACAATTTTTTTAGGTGCAAAAATATGAGACATTTAATATAAAGCAGGATAAGAATGTGTGTGTCAAAAACTACAGTCATTTATCTGGAAACAGAAAACACCTAGAACTGCTAAAACAACTTGAGAAAAAGAAACAGAAATGGAGGCATCACACTCCCAGATCTCAAAATATATTACAAGGCCATCATCATCAAAACAGCCTGGTACTGGAACAAAAATATGCACACAGACCAGTGGAACAGAATTGAAAGCCCAGAACTAAACCCCCACACCTATGGACATCTAATCTTTGATAAGGGGGCACAAAGTATTAAATGGAGGAAGGAGGCTCTCTTCAATAAATGGTGCTGGGAAAACTGGGTTGAAACATGCAGAAGAATGAAACTAAACCACCTTATCTTACCAGAAACAAAAATCAACTCCAAATGGATCAAGGACCTGGATGTTAGACCAGAAATTATCATATACTTATAGGAAAACATTAGTGGAACACTTTCCCACCTAAATCTCAAGGACATCTTTGATGAAACAAACCCAATTGCAAGGAAGACTAAAGCAGAAACAAACCAGTGGGACTACATCAAATTGAAAAGCTTCTGCACAGCCAAAGAAACTAGAACACAAACAAAGAGACCCCTCACAGAATGGGAGAAGATCTTCACATGCCATACATCAGACAAGAGACCAATAACCAAAATATACAAAGAGCTCAGCAAACTTAGCAACAAAAAAGCAAATGACCCCATTCAAAAATGGACAGAGGATATGAACAAAACATTCACTTCAGAGGAGATCCAAAAGGCTAACAAACATATGAAAAATTGCTCCAGGTCACTGATTGTCAGAGAAATGCAAATTAAGACAACATTGAGATACCACCTCACTCCTGTGAGAGTGGCATACATCAAAAAGGACAGCAGCAACAAATGCTGGAGAGGCTGTGGGGACAGAGGAACACTTCTGCACTGCTGGTGGGAATGTAAATTTGTCCAACATCTATGGAGAGCAGTCTGGAGAACTCTCACAAGGCTAGACATGGACCTTCCATCTGACCCAGTAATTCCTCTCCTGGGGATATACCCCAAGGACTCCCTAACACCCAACCAAAAAGGTATGTGCACACCTGTGTTCATAGCAGCACAATTCATAATAGCTAAAACCTGGAAGTAACCCAGGTGCCCAACAACAGATGAATGGCTGAGAAAGCTGTGGTATATATACACAATGGAATATATACTACGCAGCTATTAAGAATAATGAACCCACATTCTCTTACTCATTGTGGATAGAGCTAGAAGAAATTATGTTAAGTAAGGTAAGTCAGAAAGATAAAGATGAGTATGGAATGATCCCAATCATAAACAGAAGTTGAGGAAGAACAGAAAGGGAAACTAAAAGCAGGATCTGACTAAATCTAGAGTAGGGCGCCAAAGAAAAAACCCTGGTTGTAGGGTGAGGGTGAATGCTCAGATTCATGGGGCCGGGGGGTGGGGCAGGTGGGAGGGGATGGGACACAGTCTTTTGGTGGTGGGAATGGTGTTTATGTATACTCCTATCAATTTGCAGTCATATAAATCACTAATTAATATGAGAGGGAAAATTGAATATCTCAAACTTTTTAAAGCACAGACTGAGTCTTTTTAATACATAGGCTGAGTATTTGATATGTTCACTCTCTTAAAAGCTTAGTCCAGGGAGAACAAAAGCAACTGGTGGCATAGCTATATGCAAACAATGTCAAAGGACATGAAATATGGTGAGGGTGTGTACGATACAGCAAATACTAACAAAGGGAGTCTTCAAAGTTAACCCACTTGCCAAACAATGTGTTTATTGCAATATCTATTGTCTTCTTAAATCCTAAGACAACAGGAATCTCCCGCTTCCTCTATAGAGCCTATGTTTCTCTCAATCCTGGAACCTCTGGGGTGGGGCTCACTTCCCTGCATGCTTCTCTCAAGTCAAGCCAAATGATATTGCGTCCTCTGATTCCAACCTAATCAATGCAACGAGTACCATCTCAGCATGCTTCACCTCAGACTGTGTACAGAGACATCAGTCATAGATTGCCAACCCTTCACCCTCATCATTCGGGGGAGACCTTTCCTTTCATGGTATTCTCTAATTCCATTCCAGGAGGTTAACTTCCTAACAAAGTCCCAAAACCTAGATATAGGCCAGGTCTTGTAAATTAGAGCATATGTTCACATGTATCTATGAACTAGGGCAAAACATATACCTGAAAGCAAAAATGCACAATAGTCTTTAGTGAGTCAGTATAAAGTTCATAATGAAATAGTGTCCACTTAGACTTAGATACCCTCCGCACCTACTTCCTATTACAGTTCTCTCACTCACTCCAAAGCTAACCTTAGCAAAACAAGGACTGCAAAAGCTGAATAAGGGCAAGAGACTGGCATACTTTAACAATGACTCTTTAGTCACTATCAGGCCATTCCACCAGCTGGGGCCCTAACTGGGGAGTCCTGAGTATCCCAAACAGACTTGATGGGCCTAGACCTCAAATCCCTCTCTCCATTGTTTCTTGTCATCTCTATCAGGAACAACAAAATAGACCCCTTTGTGGGCCCCCATAGGACCTTGCCCTCAACCTGGATCAACAATGGTACAGAATGATCCATCCTCTGAAAGGAGGATGGACAACATACTCTATGATATACCTGAGGAAGATGGGTCTATACTGGGGCAGCATGGAATGTTCCTACTCATGACCACAGAATGTGAGCTCAGATCTACAGGGATGTAGAGGTCGCACAGGCTCCTAAACTAATTTTGGGCCCCAGATCACATCAAACTGATGGGGTTTACAATAATATTTATACACCTTTCCCATATTTGGGAGCTACTCTCTTCCCTGATCCTTTTCCCAGCTTTCTGGTCCTTTTCCCAGCCATGACATCATCTCCCCAGACAATAATTAGGATTCACCTGCATATCAGATTTCAGGCTCAGGAAAAAAAAAAAAAAAACACTAGTATAGCTATAGGCTCTTTGAAATATAACTAAAATATGCCTACTACAGAATAGCTATCTACAGAATGGAGGACCCCCCCCCCCCCAGTGCTTCACTTGCACTATTCCAACCTCTAGGTCCATGATTGTCCAACAGTTTGTTTGGCTTTGTATATTAACTCTCTTTTCAGCCACCAGGTTCCAGATGCTAGCAGGATGAGAACAGACTTCCCTGGACAGACAACCCTACCAATGTGCCTTGGAGCTCCACTTCCACAGAGCCCCTCCCCACTAGGGAAAGAGAGAGACAGGGTGGGAGTATGGATCGAACTATCAACACCCATGTTCAGCGGGGAAGCAATTACAGAAGCCAGACCTTCCACCTTCTGCATCCCACAATGATCTTGGGTCCATACTCCCAGGGGGTTAAAGAGTAGGAAAGCTATCAAGGGAGAGGTTGGTATACAGAGGTCTGGTGGTGGGAATTGTGCGAAGCTGTACCCCACTCATCCTATAGTTTTGTCAACGTTTCCTTTTTATAAATAAAAATTTTTTTAAAAAAGAATGTGTGTGTCATAACAAAAAACAGTGCAAAATCTCAGAAGAAAATCTTACAGATATGAAGGGTAGTGAAGACAGAATAAGCAACTATTGCCAACCCTATTTTTAAAAAAAGAAAGCTATAACTTTTTTATTTACTTTTTACTGAATAGAGACTAAGAGAAATTGGGAGGGGAGAGGGATATAGAGAGGGAGAGAGACAGAAAGACACCTGCAGCACTGCTTCACCCCTAGTGAAACTTTCCCCCTGCAAGTAGGGACCGGGGTCTTGAACCCAGGTCCTTGCAGATTGTAGTGTGTGTGCCCAACCAGGTGTGCCACCACCTGGCCCAACCCTATTCCTTTAAGCGACAACCAGAAAACATCTATAGCTTACAAACAGTTCTCAACAATTCCCACATCAGTGTACCTAATTGATCAATGCATCTGTGTTAAAAAAGTTAAACAAGATAGATATATGTGTTAAGTTGGATGGAAAGAGAAAATGAGATAAGGAGAGCTGAACAGAAGGAAGGCAAGAAGGAACAGCTAAACACAAAGTAGCATCACACTCAGCTGAGGTAGGAGGGCTTTCTGTATATTTAGCAGCTAAGGGCTGAACATGTGGGGACAGTTAAAGAAAAAAAATAATAACAGTTTTAGTTAAAGAAAAAAAAATTAACAGTTTTAGCATCTGTAAAACTTGCTTCCTGTTTGCTGAGAGGATGGGGAAAAAAAAACTGAATCAGAATCTAACATGCCAAAATATCTGCTTCTGTAAGCCAAAATCTGGCTTCTGCTCAGCCAGCCTATCAGGTAAATAGGGGGTGGCGAAACTTCATCCCTTGCTGAAAGCTTCCAGAATGATTTGGGCTTTTGGCCTGAGCAAATAAAAATCCCTTTTCCTTCATCCAATCCTGGCTCCAGTTTCCTCTGTTTTTGTAATGGGGTTCCAAGGTTGGTTTCCATGACAATCAGAAAGAGAATGAAATAATAGCTGAGATGTGAAAGTCAGGGAATGACCTGGAAAAAAATAAAAGATGTTCAGTGATCCAGGAAGTGGCATAGTGCACTGGATTCTCAACCATGAGGTCCCAAATTCAATCCCTGGCAGCACATGGACCAGAGTAATGTCTGGTTCTTTCTCTCTCTCCTCCTATCTTTCCAGTGAATAAATAAATTAATTTTTTAAAAAATGTCCAAACAGCCTAGCAGAAAGGCCCCAAAACCTAACTCTGGCTGGGCTTAACAAATAATACTCAATGCCTAAACAACTGAGAGAAAATCTAAGATAATCAGATAAAGAAAGGACTACAAAAGTTGAATAAGGGCAAGAGACTAGCCCACATAATAATGGCTTGTTTGGTCAATATCACACCACCTGATCATCTGGGGCCTTAGCTGGGCAATCCTTGGATTCTCATAGACATATGATGGGCCTTACCTCTACCACTGGTTGCTTCCATAAGGAACAGTACCTTGTGGGCCCTCCCAGGACCTTGGCTCTTCCGTAAAGCAATGACGGTAGGAATAGCCTGTCTCTGAAGGGAAGCTGGGGATATACTGCCCTGTCACTTGAAAAAGACTGGTCCTGAAATGAGTGCAGCCTGCAATGTTCCTTGGATGTGAACATGAGCTATAAGCTCAGACCAATATGTACTTAGAGGTTACACAGGCTCTGATGCTAAATATGAATGTGTATGTGTATATATATATATATATGGGCCCTGGAGCAGGTGGACGGAGGTGAATAGTTAATTTTAGCCACAGAATTTGTTTTATAAGAATGGGAGTTACTCCCTGCCCTAATCCAACTTTCTAGCCCTTTTCTCTACTCTGACACCATTCTCTCAGACAATATTCTTATCCAACCTCAGGTTTGCTCCCAAACTCAAGCAAAACTACTATAGTTTTATGCCCCCAGAGACACATCTTAAATAGTCCTCCTAGCTTTCTTCTACCCTAAAATCCTTAATCTCATCTGCTCTGATCCTACTTTCTGGTTCCTGTTCATTAACCATCTTGTCTCAACTTAGGTCATGCCACCTTCCAGACACCAAGCTACAGATGCTAACATGACTCCATCCTGACTTCTCTGGGCAGACAATGTGTCCTGGACCCTCTCATTTCCAGAGCTCTGGTCCACTAGGGAAAGACAGAAACAGGTTTGGGGTATGGATCAACCTGTCAACTCCCATGCTCAGTGGAGAAGCAGCTACAGAAGCCAGAACTCCTACCTTCTGCTCCCCATAAACCACATTGATCCATACTCCCAGCAGGGAAGAAGTGACAGGATGAAGATAAGAGGGCTCTGCACTCCAGCTCCATCAGCACCCAAAGAGAAAGAAGGAAAAGGAGAAGAATATATGGAGGTAGCCACAATGTTATTAGTGGCTTAGAGGGAAAGAGAGAATTGAATGAGAAAAAGAAGGGGCAACTATGTATAAACATGGACAAATAGTTGTAGAGAAGATGGTTGGCCCATGTCTACAACTTTAGGGGAACTGTGGTGAATTGCAGTGGAGAGAGTGAAGATTCAGAACTCTGGTGGTGGGAATGGTGTGGATTCAAACCTTGCTGACATGTAATTCTGTAATATAAAAATAAATAAATAAATAAATAAATGTCCAGAAAGCTGAGATAACACCCAAGATTTCATGTATTTTTAGAAAGTAAAAATTTCCCTTTGAAGTTGTGCATGATAATGTGACTTATTCTAATAATAAAATGTAATCTGAAATCATGCAGTTTGGAGATTATAAAGAGCTGTGATGCTTGAATATAGAGAACCTGTGTTTATCTCCAGCTGTAATCACAGCAAAGCCACAACAAAGTATGGAAAACATGTGCAGAAATAGACCTGACACCAAGATAAACAAAATTCCAATGCAAGAGACAAAAAGACAGCATCCTGATTATGTCTGTGAAGACACAGAAAGACACCCTTACTTTGAATATACCTTACTGCATAGTCATAAATTATAAACAAAAAGAGTTCTTTTAGATGCAGAACTTCAGTTTGAGAAACAAGTGCATGGTCTGTGACAAAGACCCAACACTACAATTCTGCTACTTAAAAAACTTACAGCACTGAAACAGAAACAAGAAACTATAGACTGTAAATACATGGGGTTCACTCACAAGTGTCATCCCAACGACCCCTACAATCTTGCTTAAGGTGGTAATGCTGAATGAGATATTATAATTCATATTAAATCCCAGTAGGAAATCTCCAATAACCTCTAGCATGTAGATGATTTGGTAGGGCACTGGCAGATTTTTAAGAGTGCTAACTTCAGGGCAAGGTAGTGGCACACCTGATTAAGTGCACAGTTACCATGCACAGGGATCTGGGTTCCAGCTCCCAGTCCCCATCTACAGGTTGGAAACTTCACAAATGCTGAAACAGTATTGCAGATGTCTGTTTTTCTCTCTCACTCACTGTTTCTCACTTCCCTCCTGGTCTCTCTCTGTGTCCAACAAATAATAAGTAAATAAATAAATGCTTTCTTTAAAAAAGTGCTGACTTATTAAGAAGTGAAAGACAATCAACTACCAGGTAACTTCACTCATATGTAATCTAGAGAATTGAAACACTGAACTAGAAATAAAAAAAAAAAATGAGAAAGGGGATTGGGCAGTAGCGCAATGGTTTAAGTGCACATGGTGTGAAGCGCAAGGACCTGCATAAGAATCTGTGTTCGAGCCCCCAGCTCCTCACATGCAGGGGGTCACTTCACAGGCAGAGAATCAGGTCTGCAAGTGTCTGTCTTTCTCTCCCCGTCTCTGTATCCCCTCCTCTCTCAACCTCACTCTGTCCTATCAGACAACAAGGGTAACAAAATGGGAAAAAAAATTCTTGGATTCCCATAGGCATATGATGGGCCTTACCTCTAAAAGGTTCCTCTCTCCACTACCACTGGTCGCTTCCATAAGGAACAGCATCTTGTGGGCCCTCCCAGGACCGTGGCTCTACCATACAGCAATTACGGTAGGGATAGCTCCAGTCTCTGAAGGGAAGCTGGGGATATCCTGCCCTCAAGCATGGATGTCTGACCCAGGTGCTAAGAGACCACAGAACATAATTAGAAGGTAAAGGGAATCACCCACATTGATGAATCATGACAAAATCCTAGAAATACCACATACAACAGAGTTTTGTAATGCTTATAATAAGACTTTCAATCAATAGTCTGAAGGATACTCAATAAATGATATAAATGGGGAGGAGACTACAAAAGGTGGGGCTACAAAGCAGCAGCAGCAGCTGTGTTTCCCTCCTCTCCTCTCCCCAGTCAACTGGTAATGCCAAAGGAGACC
Source organism: Erinaceus europaeus (assembly GCF_950295315.1). NCBI lineage: Eukaryota > Metazoa > Chordata > Mammalia > Eulipotyphla > Erinaceidae > Erinaceus > Erinaceus europaeus. Next base: position 53,073,500 of record NC_080165.1, read on the forward strand.
ACCTGGGACTGCACCAGGACTGGACTAGAACAACTTCAGGAATCCACCAAATCACGTATTTCTCCTCTTACAGAGAAATTCCTATCACCCGCCCAAGCTGGTTTCCGCCCAGGAAGATCTACCTGCGAACAAGCCCTGGCCCTCTCAACTTACATTGAAAATGGATTCCAGAAGAATTTAAAGACGGGTGCTGTCTTTGTTGATCTCACAGCAGCCTATGACACGGTCTGGCACCGTGGTCTCCTAGTCAAGATCTCAAGATGCCTGCCTCCATGGGTGGCCAACACTATATCATTTCTTCTCCAAAATAGAAGATTCCGGGTGCATCTGGGTAACAAGTCTAGCAAATGGAGACTTGTCTCAAGTGGCCTCCCCCAGGGCTCTGTTCTGGCTCCTACGCTATTTAATATTTACATCAATGACCTCCCAGAAACTTCAAGGAAGTTCATCTACGCCAATGACATCTGCTGTGCAACTCAGGCATCCAAGTTCGACATCCTCGAGGAAACACTCATGAAAGACAAGTCTCTGATATCTGATTACTGTAAAAAATGGCGACTAATCCCTAGCACTGCAAAAACGGTATCATCTGTTTTCCATCTACACCATGCCTCGGCCTCGTGTGAGCTTAATGTGCAGCTTGGCGATACGAGAATCCGGCATGAAGCCAGGCCAGTCTATCTTGGCGTTACTCTCGATCGCACTCTGTCATTTCATGAACATCTCATAAAAACTGCAGCAAAGGTGGGCGTGAGGAATAACATCATTGCAAGACTGGCCAGCTCCTCATGGGGCGCGAGCGCTTCCACACTACGATCATCATCTCTGGCATTATGCTATTCCACTGCAGAATACTGTGCCTCAGTATGGTTCCATAGCCCCCATGTCCACTTGGTCAATTCCAAATTATATTCCTCCATGAGGATAATTTCTGGAACCATCCGTTCCACCCCGGTTCCATGGCTGCCAGTTCTTAGCAACATCGCCCCGCCAGATATTCGTCGGGATGCGGCATCATCTAAGTTCATTTCCCACGTCTACGCTCAACCAGACCTGCCAATATACGCGGATATCTTCACCCACCCTGTCCAACGCTTGACGTCTCATCACCCAATCTGGTCCCCTATGCCTACACTGAACTTCTCTGTTCCAGACTCTTGGAAACAGAGTTGGCAGTCAGCTGAGATAAAGAACAAACACCTCATCACAGACCCCTGCAAGCGTCAACCCGGCTTTGACCTAGCACGTTATGATTGGGCCCTCCTCAATCGCTATCGAACAGGCCATGGCCGGTGTGCCACTATGTTCCATCGCTGGGGAGCCAGAGATGACCCGAACTGCCCCTGTGGCTACAGACAGCCTATGACCCACATAGTCAACGACTGCCACCTCTCCAGATTCAAAGGAGGTCTCGAAACTTTACATCAGACTCAACCTGACGCTGTTGACTGGCTACGGAAGAAGGGCAAACGCTAGAAGAAAACTGGTGAGCAAACAAGTGTGGCTCATGGACAGAGAGGATCTTAGGCAGAGATTAAGTGGCTGGTAACAGTCCGGCAGTTTACCAGTTGAGACACCAACTCCAGTCTGTTTCACCAAGAAAAAGACGGCTGAAGAGAGGAGAGGAATCCCCTAAAACTCACCAAATGCAACAGTGAGTCTCCATTGCTACTGTCCTCAGAATCTGGAGCAGCTGCAGGGAGGCCCTGTACTGACAGCAGGGGAAAGAGAACTAACCAGGAAACTCAGGAGAAGATCTATACCTCTGTGGCCTAGTGGTGGGGCTGTGAGAGTCTCTTTGCATAACCACTGGATTATCTCTGCCTCAGACTGAATTCTCTCTTGCTCAGGAGTCAGAGATCAAGCTAAGAAGCCTACTTATAGTTTAAAAGCCCTCAGGCTCCCATAGCCTACAGGGAAGGAAAAGAACAAAAGAGGATTTTAAGCCACTGTGCTCCAACTCAGGGATTAACATGATATTAAAACAACTGTCAATTTCCATAACTGTAAACCCCTTAATTACCTTACTTAGACACAAGTCAATCCAGCCAAAAGTGATCAGTAATTTGAAAAGCACTAAGAGAGGGACCCCATAACATACTATATGAAATGGTTAAACCAACAAGAAGAAATATTGGAGAAATGAACCAGGACAAGAGTCCAGCTAAAAAACCCCCAAAGATTGAAACACAAAATAATGAGGTCAACATCCAAACATTACTTAAGGAATTCATCACAGGAGTGACTAAAGAGTTGGAAAGAATTGTCATCAAAAATCCAGAAACAACAAAGAGACTCTGAAAGAAAACACTAATTATCTCAAGATCATTAGAGAACTGAAAGCTGAAATAGCTGAGTTAAGAACACAACTAGCTGAACAAGCTTAAAACAGTATCAGAACAGGATAACAAAATAGATGAACTCCAGAAAACAGTAAAGGGAAGAGAAAATAGAATAACTGAAGATTAAGACAGAGTTAGCAAGATCAAGGATGAATTAGAGACAACTGAAAAAGAAGTAAGAGATCTCAAAAAGAGATTAGGAGATATGGAAAACAACAACAGAAACCTATGGGATGACTTTTAAAGAAATAATATATGCATTATTGGCTTACCAGAGGAAGAAAGAGAGGGAGGGGAAGAAGGCATTCTTCAGGACACAATAGATGAGAACTTCTCTAGTCTAGACAACATAAAAGACATAAAGGTTCAAGAAGCCCAGAGAGTCCCAAACAGAATTAACCCAGATTTAAAGATACATCATGTTTATAATGGAAGGAATAAGGATAAAAAAAAAAAGGATCCTGAAGCTGCAAAAGAAAAAGAGTCACCTATAGAGAAAAAACCATAAGGTTAGCAGCAGTCTTCTCCCCACAAACACTACAGGCAAGAAGAGAATGGCAAGTTATCTATCAAGAGTGCTCAATGAGACAGGCTTTCAGCCAAGAATAATATATCCTGCTAGACTGTCATTAAGACGAGATGGAGGCATCAAAACCTTCTCACACAAGCAACTGTTGAAAGAATCAACTATGGCCAAGCCTTCCCTGAAAGAAGTTTTGAAATATCTCCTATAAACTGTCAGACCACCATACATAGGTCATCTATCAGAACACTCTAAAAATCTACAAGAAAGGCATTAAAATACCTTCAATCTCTGATATCAATAAATGTCAATGGCCTGAATTCACCTATTAAAAGGCACAGAGTAGGAAGATGGATCATAAAACACAACCCAACAATATGCTGTCTACAGGAAACCCACCTAACTCAACAAGACAAATACAGACTCAAAGTGAAAGGATGGAAAACTATTATACAAGCCAATGGCCCACAAAAAAGGGCAGGAAAAACTATTCTCATATCTGACAAGATACACTTTAAAATAAATAAAATTTAAAAAGATAGGGATGGACACTACTTAATGCTCAGTGGATCAGTCAATCAGAGGACTTAACAATTATTAACATCTATTCACCCAATGAGAAGTCACCTAAATACATCAAACATCTACTGAAAAAGCTACAGCAATATATTAACAGCAACACAGTCATAGTAGGGGACATAAACTCCCCACTCTCTCAACTTGACAGATAATCTAGATATAAAATCAATAGAGAAATGAGGAAGCTAAATGAGAAGATAAACTAGAACTATTGGACATTTTTGGAGTCATTCATCACACAAAACTGGAATTCACTCAAATCCACATTGGTCATTCTCAAGGATAGACCATATGTTAGGCCACAAAGACAGCATCAGCCAATTCAAGAGCATTGACATCATCCCAAGCATCTTCTCAGACCACAGTGGAATAAAACTAAAACTTAACAATCAATAAAAGATTAGTAAGAGTTCCAAAATGTGGAAGCTCAACAGTTCACTACTTAACAACTACTGAGTTAAAAAGGAAATCAAGGAAGAATCAAAATGTTTCAATAGTTCTATGAAAATGAAGACACAAGCTATCAAAATATTTAAGACACAACTAAGGCAGTACTGAGAGGGAAGTTCAGCCATACAAGCACACATTAGTCAACAAGAAAAAACACAAATAAACAAACTCTCCCTATTTGTAGATGACATGATAGTATACATAGAAAAACCTAAGGAATCCAACAAGAAACTTTTGGAAATCTTCAGGTAAAGTTCAGTAAAGTTTCAGGCTACAAAATTAACATTCAAAAGTCCGTGGCATTCCTCTATGCAAACACTAAGCTAGAAGAAATTGAAATCCAGAAATCAATTCTTTTTACTACAGCAACAATAAAATATCTAGGAACAAACCTAACCAAAGAAGTGAAAGACTTGTATACTGAAAACTATGAGTCTCTACTCAAGGAAATAGAAAAAGACACAAAGAAGTGGAAATATATTCCATGTTCATGGGATGGAAGAATCAACATCATCAAAATGAATATACTACTCAAGGCCATATACAAATTTAATGCTATCCCCATCAAGATCCCAACCACATATTTTAATAGAATAGAACAAATGCTACAAATGTTTATCTAGAACCAGAAAAGACCTAGAATTTCCAAAAACAATCTTGAGATGAAAGAACAGACCTGGAGGCATCACACTCCCAGATACCAAAGTATATTATAGGGCCATTGTAATCAAAACTGCATAGTACTGGAACATGAATAGACACACTGACCATTGGAACAGAACTGAGAGCCCAGAAGTAAGCCCCCACACCTATGGGCATTTAATCTTTGACAAACGTGCCCAGACTATTAAATGGGAAAAGCAGAGACTCTTCAGCAAATGGTGTTGGAAAAAATGGGTTGAAACATGTAGAAGAATGAAAGTGAACTACTATATTTCACTAAATACAAAAGTAAATTCCAAGTGGATCAAGTACTTGGATGTTAGACCAGAACTATCAGATATTTTGAGGAAAATATTGGCAGAACTCTTTTCCGCATACATTTTAAAGACATCTTCAATGAAATGAACCCAATTACAAAGAAGACTAAGGCAAGTATAAACCTACAGGACTACATTAAATTAAAAAGCTTCTGCACAGCAAAAGAAACCACTACCCAAACCAAGAGACCCGTCACAGAATGGGAAAAGATCTTTACATGCCATACATCAGACAAGAGGCTAATACCAAAATATATAAAGAGCTTGCCAAACTCAACAAGAAAAGAAATAACCCCATCCAAAAATAGGGAGAGTACATGGACAGACTATTCACCAGAGAAGAGATCCAAAAGACCAAGAAACACATGAAAAAATACTCCAAGTCTTTGATTGTCAGAGAAATGCAAATAAAGACAATAATAAGATACCACTTCATTCCTGTGAGAATATCATACATCAGAAATGGTAACAGCAACAAATACTTGAAAGGTTGTGGGGTAAAAGGAACCCTCCTCCACTGCTGGTTAGAATGTAATTTGAGCCAACCTCTGTAGAGGACTCTCAGAAGGCTAGAAATGGACCTACCCTATAATCCTGCAATTCCTCTCCTAAGGAACCCAACACACCCATCCAAAAAGATCTGTGTACACATGTGTTCTTAGCAACACAATTTGTAATAGCCAAAACCTGGAAGCAACCCAGGTATCCAACAACAGATGATTGGCTGAGCAAGTTGTGGTATATATACACAATGGAACACTACTCCGCTATAAAAAATGGTGACTTCACCATTTTCAGCCAATCTTGGATGGACCTTGAAAAATTCTTGTTAAGTGAAATAAGTCAGAAACAGAAGGATGAATATGGGATGATCTCACTCTCAGGCAGAAGTTGAAAAACAAGATCAGAAGAGAAAACACAAGTAGAACGTGAACTGGAACTGGTGTATTGCACCAAAGTAAAAGACTCTAGGGTGGGGGAGGGGGAGGTGAATACAGGTCCAAGAAGGATGACAGAGGACCTAAAGGGGGTTGTATTGTTATATGGAAAACTGGGAAATGTTACGCATGTACAAACTATTGCATTTACTATCGAATATAAAACATTAAAGAAATCTTTTTTATTTTAATTATATAAATGGAAGATTGATAGCAAGGTCAAAACACTATGATAAAATATGTAACAAAAATCATAGAACTAAAGAGTATAGTTGCTAAGATAGAATACAGTAGAAAGACTCAACAGCAGAAAGAGAGGAGGTAATAATGAGTGAACTTGGGGAAAAAAATAAAGAAATGATTTTATTTTACAACGCCAAGAGTAATACCATTTATATCACAAGAGTTTCAGAAGAAGAGAGAGAGTAAAGGACAGAAAAACTCTTATTGGGTGACTGAGAAGCTGCTAGTGGCTTGAGCTACTACAACATCTGTTGGAAAAGGTAGCATTTTTTGCCTTTAGCAGGACAATGAATAAGGGGTCCTAGCTATGACACCAAGGAGGTGACTATAACTGAATTTGGGTTAGAAATTAGAGAAAAAATAAAGGAAAAAAAATTTTTTAATTATTATTCCCGAAAAGCACCCCTGATCCCCATAACTAGACCCTGGGGGCCAGAGAGCTGCTTTTGGCAGGCTCCCCTGCCGAGCTTCTTTCTTTACCAAGATTCCTAACTCATCAGTGGTGTCATTCCAATACCAATCCTGTTCCTTTCTGAAACCCTTGCTCCTTTTTCTTTCTAAGTGGCCATTTCCAGCTACAAATATTCAACCAAGCAGAGCCTTACTCAGACAAGGAAAGACTGCCCAAGGTGAGGTTTTGTTTGTTTGTTTGTTTTATTTTCTTAACAGTCAACTGGCTCTGTTCAGGGGGCCTGAGGCAATCTGGAGTCATCCAAGCTGAACACAAGACAGGTTTTTGACACTGTTCTATTTTATTATTAATACTATATGTATATGCATATCCCTTCCCCCCCCCTTCAGGTTGACCAGAATTAACTCTTACTGTATTTTCCACTGCTAGGGGACTTGGTGTCTTATCCGTTTCAAGAGGAACTTGTTTAACTCTTCCTGCCTCCCCTACCCACTGTCCCCCTTCTCCCTCCTCCTAGCTAATTAAAAAATAATAATAATGAGGTTCCCGGAAGATGGCAGACTGAGAAGCTGCTAGTGGCTTGAGCTCTGACCACATCTTCTGGAAACAGTAGGATTTTCTGCCTTTAATAGGCCAGTCAATAAAGGGTCCTAGCGGTGACACCAAGGAGGTGACTATAACTTAATTTGGGTTAAGAAATAGAGTAGAAAAAAAGGGGGAAAATTTTTTTTTCCATTTAATTATAAAGCACACCTCCTCCTCCTCCCCACCCCCCCATAACCAGTCCCTGGGGACCAGCTTCTAGCAGGCTCCCCTGCTGAGCTTCTGTTTTTACCGAATTCCTGTCCCACCAGGGAGTATCATTCATTCTAAATCCATACCCTTCTGAAACCTCTGGCCTTTTTTTTTCTTTCTAAGTAGCCAACTCCCTCCACCTCACCCCACATAGCTAATTAAATAATTAAAAATAAATAAATAAATAAAAATATTTCTTTCACCACTCTTTTATGACTGTTCTTTTTCTTATCTTTTTCTTTTTTCTCTCTCTTTCTTTTTTTTTCCTTCTTTTTCTCATTCTTGTCATCCTTTCTTCCTTAATCCTACAGCTTCCAAAGCCACAGGCCCCAGCCCCCACACCACCAAACAGTGTGCTTTTTTGAATTCACTGATACACATTTGGGAATTATTTTGGGGAAGAATTCTGACTCAGTGTGGACTCTCACTGCGAGTGTCTCTGCTCAACTTCCCTTCCTCCTTTAGCCACCCCTAGAATATACAGTGGATAGTAGATTTGCATAACTGTCTTTCAGCCATCCTTGTCTAGTCCTGAGGGTTTTTTTTTCTTTTCACTGCTCTTTAATTACAGCTCTTTTTCTTCTCTTTTCCCTTTTCTCTCACTTGTCTCTTTTTTCTTTTTTTTTTTATCTTGTTATACACTTCTTCCTTCCTTCTTCATTGCCTTTCTGAATTTGTGAATTATTTTGGGGAAGAAATCTGACTCAGAGTGGACTCTCAATGTGTGTATCTCTGCTCTAGTTCCCTTTCCCCTCTTGTTACCCCTAGAATATACAGTGGATAGTAGATTTGCATAACTGTCTATTCTTGCTATCCCTTCTTTCTTTTCTCTTTCTTCTTCACTGGGATTTGGTTACTATTTTTTCACTGACTGGAGAAATTGTTTGGCTACATGTTAGTGATTAAACTGCTTCAATACTTGCTTCAGTTGCTACTGTAATTCCTGAGGTTGGTGAGTGCAATTGTCAAAAAATAGTAATAATGATAAATAAATAAGTAAATAAAAACTCTTTCCTTTCACTGCTCTTTTATTACTGTACTTTTTCTTATTTTTTTCTTTTCTCTCTTTTTCTTTCTTTTTTTTTCTTTTTCTCATATTTGTCATCCTTTCTTCCTCCTTCTTTGGCTTTCTGAATTCACTGATATGCTTTTGTGAATTATTTTGGGGAAGAAATCTGACTCAGAGTAGACTCTCTCTGCATGTATCTCTGCTCTACTTCCCTTTCTCCTCTTGCTACCCCTAGAATATACAGTGGATAGTATATTTGCATAATTATCTATTCTTGCTATTTTTTTTTCCTTTCTCTTTCCTCTTCACTTGAATTTGGTTGCTATTTTTTATTGGCCTGAAGACATTGTGTGTTTAACTGATATCGGTTAAACTGCCTTGCTTCAGATGCTATTGAAATTTCTGAGGTTCGTGATTGCATTTTTCATAAAGGTATCTAGGATAGTGTGGCTTGTACTCAAAACACAACAACTGAGGAACAACAGGACATAAAAATAAAAAATACATTAATAAAAAAAATGGTTAGACCAAGAGCAAATAAAACTGCTACTACAATGAATGAAGACAAAAGCCCAGAAGAGACTATGAATCAGCCAGAAGTAACCATAGATAAGAAAAGTATGCAAGCAATAATAAACTTATTAATCACAGAAATGAAAACAACTTTGGAGGAAAGGGCTAGAGATATTAGGGAAACCACAGATGAGACCCTCAAGGAAAATACTAATTACCTTGAGGCAATTAGAGAACTGAAAGCTGAAATAGTTGAACTGAAGAAAGCAGCTGAGGGAAGGGAAAGCAGACTAACAGAAGCAGAAAACAGAATTATCCAGACAGAGGATAAGCTAGAGAAAACTAAGAAAGAGGTGAAAGAGCTCAAAAAGAGATTGAAAGACACTGAAAACAACAGCAGAGACATATGGGATGATCTCAAAAGAAGTAACATTCATATAATTGGCCTGCCAGAGGAAGAAAGAGAGGAAGGGGAAGGAAACATTCTAGAGGAAATTATAGAAGAAAACTTCCCAGAACTGAACAACAAAAAGGACAATAAGATTCAAGAGGCCCAGAGAGTCCCAAACAGAATGAACCCAGACCTGAAGACACCAAGACACATCATAGTCACAATGAGAAGAAGTAAGGATAAAGAAAGGATCCTAAAGGCTGCAAGAGAAAAACAAAAAGTCACATACAGGGGAAAACCCATAAGACTATCAGCAGACTTCTCCACTCAAACTCTAAAACCCAGAAGAGAATGGCAAGATATCTATTGAGCCCTGAATGAAAAAGGGTTTCAACCAAGGATAATATATCCTGCTACACTTTCATTCAAACTAAATGGAGGAATCAAAATCTTCTTAGACAAACAACAATTAAAGGAGGAAACCATCACCAAACCTGCCCTGAAAGTGGTTCTAAAAGACCTCTTATAAACAAGGACATCACTATAATACTTGCAATATATCAGAGCAAATAAAAAATTATTGAAAAATGGCAATACAATGCATTAAATCCATAATAACAATAAATGTCAATGGCTTAAACTCACCCATCAGAAGGCACAGAGTGGGAGGTTGGATCAGAAAACATAACCCAACCTTATGCTGCTTGCAAAAATCCATCTGACACAACAAGATAAACACAGACTTAAAGTGAAAGGATGGGAAACTATCATACAGGCTAATGGACCACAAAAAAAGGCAGGAACAGCCATTCTCATCTCTGACACAATAGATTTTAAATTAAATAAAGTAATAAAAGATAGGCAAGGACATTACATAATGATTAGAGGATCAGTCAGCCAAGAAGACTTAACAATTATTAACATCTATGCACCCAATGAGGGACCATCTAAATACATCAAGCACCTACTGAAAACTTCAAAAATACATTAATAGTAATACAATCATAGTGGGAGACTTTAATACCCCACTCTCTAAGTAGACAGATCAACAAAGCAGAGAACCAACAAAAAAAACAAGAGAATTAAATGAAGAGATGGTCAGACTAGACCTCCTGGACATTTTCAGAGTCCTACCCAAAAAAACTGGAATACACATTCTTTTCAAATCCACATAACACATACTCAAGGACAGACCACATGTTAGGCCACAAAGACAGCATCAATAAATTGAAGAGCACTGAAATCATCCCAAGTGTCTTCTCAGATCACAGTGGAGTAAAGCTAACATTTAACAACAAACAGAAAATTATTAAAAGACACAGAATTTGGAAACTAAACAACATACTGCTTAAGAAACACTGGGTCAGAGAGTCACTCAAGCAAGAAATCCAAACGTTCCTGGAAACAAATGAAAATGAAGACACAACCTATCAAAATATTTGGGACAAAGCTAAAGCAGTATTGAGAGGGAAACTTATAGCCATACAATCACATATTAAACAACAAGAAAAAGCTCAAATAAATTACCTTACTACACACCTCAAGGACATAGAGGAAGAGGAAAAAAGGAACCCTAAAGCAACCAGAAGAAGAACAGAAATTACTAAAATTAGAGCAGAAATAAACAACATCGAAAATAAGAGAACCATACAAAAGATCAATGAAGCCAAATGTTGGTTCTTTGAAAGATTAAACAAAATTGACAAACCCCCAGCCAGACTCACCAAACAAAAAAGAGAGAAGACTCAAATTAATAGAATTGTAAATGATGGAGGAGATATCACAACTGACACCACAGAAATCCAGAAAATCATGCAAAACTTCTATGAAGAACTATATGCTACCAAGCTAGAGAATCTGGAAGAATTACTAGAAACATATGCCCTTCCAAAACTGAACTAAGAAGAACTACAAAACCTAAACATACCAATCACAGACAAAGAAATTGAAACCATTATTAAGAATCTCCCCAACAACTAAAGTCCTGGTTCAGATGGGTTCACAAATGAATTCTACAAAACCTTCAGGAAACAGTTAATACCCATACTTCTAAAGCTTTTCCATAAGATCGAAGAAACAGGAACACTCCATTCCACCTTCTATGAAGCCAACATCACCCTGATGCCAAAAGCAGATAGGGACACAACAAAAAAGGAAAACTACAGACCAATATCTCTGATGAACATAAATGCCAAAATATTAAACAAGATCTTGGCCAACTGGATACAGCAGCAAATCAAAAATATTGTTCATCACGACCAAGTGGGATTCATCCCAGGAATGCAAGGCTGGTTCAACATACATAAGTCAATCAGTGTCATTCACCACATCAATAAAAGCAAAGCCAAAAACCACATGATTATCTCAATAGATGCAGAGAAAGCCTTTGACAAAATCCAACACCCATTCATGCTCAAAACTCTACAAAAAATGGGAATAAATGGGAAATTCCTCAAGATAGTGGAATCCATATATAGCTAACCTACAGCCAATATCATACTCAATGGAGAGAAGCTGAAAGCATTCCCCCTCATATCGGGGACTAGACAAAGATGTCCATTATCACCATTACTCTTCAACATATTATTGTAAGTTCTTGCCATAGCAATGAAGCAAGAGAAAGAAATCAAAGGAATACAGATTGGAAGGGAAGAAGTCAAGCTCTCACTATTTGGGATGATATGATAGTACACATAGAAAAACCTAAAGAATCCAGCAGAAAATTACTGGAAGTTATTAGGCAATATAGCAAGGTGTCAGGCTACAAAACCAATGTACAAAAATCAGTGACATTTCTTTATGCAAACACTAAATCTGAAGAAGAAGACATCCAGAAATCACTCCCATTCACTGTTGCAGCAAAATCAATAAAACACCTAGGAATAAAGCTAACCAAAGAAGTGAAGGACTTGTATACTGAAAACTATGAGTCTCTATTCCAGGAAAAAGAAACTGATATAAAGAAATGAAAAGACATCCCATGCTCATGGATAGGATGAATAAATATCATCAAAATGAATATTCTCCCCAGAGCCATATACAAATTTAATGCAATGCCCATCAAAGTTCCACCAGGCTTCTTTAAGAGAATAGAACAAAAGCAACAATCACTTATCTGGAATCAGAAAACAACTAGAATTGCCAAAACAATCTTGAGGAAAAGAAACAGAAATAGAGGCATCACACTCCCAGATCTCAAACTGTATTATAAGGCCATCATCATCAAAACACTATGGTTCTGGAACAAAAATAGGCACACAGACCAGTGGAACAGAACTGAAAGCCCAGAAATAAATCCTCACACCTATGGACATCTAATCGTTGATAACGGGGCACAACGTATTAAATGGAAGAAGGAGGCTCTCTTCAATAAATGGTGCTGGGAAAACTAGGTTGAAACATGCAGAAGAATGAAACTAAACCACCTTATCTTACCAGAAACAAAAATCAACTCCAAATGGATCAAGAACCTAGATGTTAGACCAGAAACTATCAAATACTTAGAGGAAAACATTGGTAAAATACTTTCCCACCTAAACCTCAAGGACGTCTTTGATGAAACAAACCCAACTGCAAGGAAGAATAAAGCAAAAACAAACCAATGGGACTACATCAAATTGAAAGCTTCTGCACAGCCAAAGAAACTATCTCACAAACAAAGAGACCCCTCACAGAATGGGAGAGGATCTTCACATGGCATACATCAGACAAGAGACTAATAACCAAAATATACAAAGAGCTCAGCAAACAGCACCAAAAAAGAAAATGACCCCATCCAAAAATGGGCAGAGGACATGAACAAAACATTGACCCAAGGTTAGATCCAAAAGGCTAACAAACATATTAAAAACTGCTCCAGGTCGCTGATTGTCAGAGAAATGCAAATTAAGACAACATTGAGATACCACCTCACTCCTGTGAGAATGGCATACATCAAAAAGGACAGCAGCAGCAAATGCTGGAGAGGCTGTGGGGACAGAGGAAACCTTTTGCATTGCTGGTGGGAATGTAAATTGTTCCAGCCTTTGTGGAGAGCAGTGTGGAGAACTCTCACAAGGTTAGACCCATATGATCTTCCATATGATCCAGCAGTGTGGAGAACTCTCACAAGGCTAGACCGATATGACCTTCCATATGATCCAGTAATTCCTCTCCTGGGGATTGGTATATACCAAGGATTCCATAACGCCCAACCAAAAAGTGTGTGTACTCCTATGTTCATAGCAGCACAATTCATGATAGCTAAAACCTGGAAGCAACCCAGGTGCCCAACAACAGATGAGTGGCTGAGAAAGCTGTGGTATATATACACAATGGAATACTGGTGCAGCTACTCAGAACAATGAACTCAACTTCTCTGACCCATCTTGGTCAGAGCTAGAAGGAATTATGTTAAGTGAGCTAAGTCAGAAAGATAAAGATGAGTATGGGATGATACCACTCATTAACAGAAGTTGAGAAAGATCAGAAAGGGAAACTAAAAGCAGGATCTGACTAAATCTAGAGTAGGGCACCAGGGTAAAAACCCTGTGGTGAGGAGGAGGGTGGACATGTGGCTTTCTGGGCCAGTGGGGGTGGGGGGTGGGAGTGGGGGGTGGGATGGGACACAATCTTTTGGTCGTGGGAATGGTGTTTATGTACACACCTATTAAATTGTAGTCATATAAATCACTATTTAACTAATATTAGAGGGTGAAAATTGATTGTATGTCTAACAAAGGGACTTTTCAAAGTTAACCCAATTACCAAATAATGTGATGATAACAATAACTATCCATTGTCTTCTTGAACCCTAAGACAGCAGGAACCTCACATTTCCACTATAGAGCCCCTACCTCCCCCAGTCCTGGGACCCTAGGATAAGGCCCACTTTCCCGTATGCTTCTCCCAATTCTTATCAAATAATATTGCATCCGCTGATCACAACCTAATCAACATTGTGAGTGCCACCCCAGTATGCTTCACTTCAGACTGTGTCCAGAGACTTCAGGTGTGGAATGACAACCCTTCAGCTTCATTACTCGGGTGAGACCTTTCCTTTCATAATATTCTCTAATTCCATCCCAGGTGGTTCACTTCCTAACAAAGTCCCAAAAACTAGATATAGACCAGGTTCCAGGAGATAGAGCATATGTTCACACGTATCCATAAACTAGGGCAAATATATACCTGAAAGCAGTAGTACACTAGAGTTTGCAGTGAGTACACCCAACACTTTATCTCCACTATTCCAATCTTTGGGTCCATGATTCTTCAACAATTTGTCTGGCTTTGTATGTTAACTCTCTTTTCAGCCCCAGGTAACAGATGCCATCAGGATGCCAGCCAGGCTTCCCTGGACTGAAGACCCCACCAATGTGTCCTGGAGCTCCGCTTCCCCAGAGACTCACCCTACTCGGGAAAGTGAGAGGCAGACTGGGAGTACGGATTGACCAGTCAATTCCCATGTTCAGCGGGGAAGCAATTACAGAAGCCAGACCTTCCAACTTCTGCAACCCACAGCGACCCTGAGTCCATGCTCCCAGAGGGATAGAGAATGGGAAAGCTATTGGGGAAGGGATGGGATATGGCGATTGGGTGGTGGAAATTGTGTGGAGTTGTACCCCCCCATCCTATAATTTTGTTAATGTCTCCTTTCTTAAATAAATAAAAATAAATAAATAAATAAAAGCAGAATCTGACTAAATTGAAAGTAGGGCACCAAAGTAAAAACCCTGTGGTGAGGGGGAGGGTAGACATGCAGCTTCCTAGGTTGAGGGGGGGGTGGTGGTGAAATGGGACACAGTCTTTTGGTGGTGGGAATGGTGTTTATGTACACCCCTAGTGAAGTGTAGTCATATAAATCAGTAGTTAATTAATATGAGAGGGGGGAAAAATTGATTGTATGTCTCTAACTTTAAAACACAGACTGAGTCTTTTTAATATATAGGCTGTGTCTTTGATATGCAGACTCTCTCAAAAACCTAGACCAAGTAGATCAGAAGCAACCGATGGCACAGCTGTATACAAATACTGGTATTATACAGCAAACCCTAACAAAGGAACTTTTCAAAGTTAACCCAATTACCAAATAATGTGATGATAACAATAACTATCCATTGTCTTCTTGAACCCTAAGACAGCAGGAACCTCACATTTCCACTATAGAGTCTATATTTCCCCCAGTCCTGGAACCTTAGGGTAAGGCCCACTTTCCCGCATACCTCTCCCAATTTATGTCAAATAATATTGCATCAGCCGATCGCAACCTAATCAACGCAATGATTGCCACCTCAACATGCTTCAGCTCAGACTGTGTCCAGAGACTTCAGGTGTGGAATGACAACCCTTCAGCTTCATTACTCGGGTGAGACCTTTCCTTTCATAGTATTCTCTAATTCCATCCCAGGTGGTTCACTTCCTAACAAAGTCCCAAAATCTAGATATAGACCAGGTTCCAGGAGATAGAGCATATGTTCACATATGTCCATAAACCAGGGAAAAATATATACCTGAAAGCAGAAGTACACTAGAGTTTGTAGTGAGTACCCCCCCAACACTTCCTCTCTACTATTCCAATCTTTGGGTCTATGATTGCTCAACAATTTGTTTGGCTTTGTATGTTAACTCTCTTTTCAGCCACCAGGTTCCAGATGCCATCAGGATGCCGGCCAGGCTTCCCTGGACTGAAGACCCCACAATGTGTCCTGGAGCTCCGCTTCTCCAGAGACCCACCCTACTAGGGAAAGAGAGAGGGAGTATGGATTGACCAATCAATGCCCATGTTCAGCAGGGAAGCAATTACAGAAGCCAGATTTCTACCTTCTGCAACCCACAGAGACCCTGGGGCCATGCTCCCAGAGGGATAGAGAATGAGAAAGCTGTTGAGGGGGGATGGGATATGGAGATTGGGTGGCGGGAGTTGTGTGGAGCTGTACCCCTCCTATCCTATGGCTTTGTTAATGTCTGCTTTCTTAAATTAAAAAAAGCTCTTATTTGAAGAAATAATAGTGGATAATTTCCCCAGACTTAGACAGGCACTCAGCACCAGAAAATTCAAAGAATCTCAATAAAATAAACTGATCAAATGTATATCAAGACAAATTATTTACATGGTAAATATTAAAGATATAGAATCCCAAAAGCAGGGAGTCTGGGCAATGACATACACATTACCATGCACTGTTGTTTTCGATGGGTTATGTTGTTTTCAATGGGCTAGGTTGTTTTCGCTGGGCTGGCTTCACAGGCGGGTAACAGACGACCAGGGACTCATGGTTGAGCTGTAGGCAGTATCTCTTTATTCATGCAGGATGCAGCACAATCTAAGACGAGCTAAGCTAAACTCAAGTACAGTACCGTAAAACTCACAATGCTGTCTTTTTATATACTTGCCAAGTAAGGTGGAAGCAGGATGTGACATAGAGAGGGTGGAGAGAAAAGTGACTGGTGAAAATCAGGGTGTGACAAAGAAGGGATCAGGGTGTGACAAGGAGGGGGGGTGGAGCAAAAACATATCATGAAACAGTGGGGATTGAACCAATGCCCTGGAGGGAGGTGCTTGTTAACAGCGGTTATGTAAATAGAATGAAGTGGTTATGTAAATAGAATAGTGTTAAGCAGGGGGGATTTAAACCAAATGAAACAGAAGGGGTCTCATGCATACCAACAATGCACAAGGATCCAGGTTCAAGCACCCTCTCTCTACCTGTGGGGAGGGGGGGCAGGTAGCTTAACAGGTGGTGAAGCAGGTTTGCAGGTATCTCTCTCTCCTTCTCTATCTCTCCTTCCCTCTTCATTTCTATCTGCCCAATATAATAAAAAATTGACTCCCAAAAGCAATAATAAAAAAGTAAAGATTTCCCCCCATAAACTATCAGCAGATTTCTCAATAGAAACTCTAAAATCTAGAAGGAGGGCAAATAGTAGTGCACCTGGTACATCACAAACATTGCCATGCATGAGGACCTGGATTGGAGCATCCAGTCCCCACCTATGGCAAAAAGCTTCACAAAAAGCTGAGCAGTGTTATGTGTCTCATTTTTTCTCTTCCTCGCTACTCCTGTCAGAAAGGAAAAAATAAATGGCCACCAGATACTGTAGAGCTGTCATGCAAGCACTGAGTGCTATTGATAGCCCTGGTGTCGAATACATGCATACATACATACATACATACTAGAAGGAAGTGGGGCATGATACATTCAAAGTCTTGAATAGAAAAACTCCACCTGCAGCAGCTTAAGCACACATGGAGCGAAGAGCAAGGACCAGAGTAAGGATCCTGGTTCGAGCCCCCAGCTCCCCACCTGCAGGGAAGTCGCTTCAGGTGAAGCAGGTCTGCAGGTGTCTATCTTTCTCTCCCCCTTTCTGTCTCCACCCCCCCCTCGATTTTTCTCTGTCGTATCCAACAATGACAGCAATAACAACAACAAGAACAATAAACAACAAGGGCAACAAGAGGGAAAAGATAACCTCCAGGAGCAGTGGATTCATAGTACAGGCACCGAATCCCAGCAATAACGCTGGAGACAAAAAAAAAAAAAAAAAAAAAGGATCCAAAAAGTTATCGCTCAGAAATGAAGAAGTGTTAAGAGATTTTCAGACAGACAAATGTTGAAGGAATTCATCACCACTAAGCCAGTCATATTTCTACAAAAAGAAAGTACCAAAGTATCCCAATTATATGTGATATATGAAGAAGTAAAGCAGAGTCAGGAAAATTTACTAGCAACAGTGCACCAGGCTTATTCCTCAGAACCACCATATACCAAAGCTAAGCATTAATCTAGTCTCTCTCTCTCTCTCTCTCTCTCTCTCTTTCAGAAAAGTAAATAAGTAAACCAATCTCTTCTTTTTAAAATAAAGAAGCAAAGCAAGTAAACTGAAAATTTCAAATGAAAGCAAACCTTAAGACTAAGATTGTAGAACTGAGATTACCACAAGGGTGGCAAGAGGGAGTTGGAAGTATCAAGGGGGTCCACTGGAATTTGGTGATGATATATTGGTACTTTGATGATGGGTATAGTTATACTGAAGTCTGAAATTATATTTATAAAACATGTAATCCTCTCAGGGGGGCAAGCAGCAGCACACTTGGATAAGCACATGAAAGCACTCCAGCTCCAGCTCCTTCTCCCGATCTGCAGGTGCAGGTGATCTGCTTCACGAGCAGTGAACCAGGTCTGTAGGTGTCTATCTTTCTCTCTCCCTATCTCCCCATCTTATCTCAATTTCTTTCTGTCCTGTGTAATTAAAAAAAAATTAGAAAAACAAAAGAGGATAAAATGTACACTGGGAGTGGTGGATTCATACTGTTGGCACCAAGCCCCAGCAATTACTCTGGTGGCAATAAAAATGTCATAAACATGCTGTATATCAAAACACCTAAAAATTTTAGAATAATGACATTAGAATATCTTCATTCTATAGTATCAATACATTTCAGTGGCCTGAATTCACCTATTAAAAGGCAGAGTAGGAAGATGGGTCAGAAAAGACAACCCAACCATATGCTGTCTGCAGGAAGCCCACCTAACTCAACAAGACAAACACAGACTCAAAGTGAAAGGATGGAAAATTACCACACAAGACAATGGGCCACAAAAAAGGGCAGGAACATCTATTCTCATATCTAACACAGTAGACCCTAAAACAAGTAAAATTTTAAAAGACAGGGATGGATATTAGTTAATGCTCAGAGAACCAGCCAATCAAGAGGTCTTAATCATTATTAACATCTATGCACCCAATGAGAAGCCATCTAAATACATCAAATATCTACTGAAAGGACTACGGCAATAAATTAACAGTAATAGCAGGGGATTTCAACACCCTTTGGATGTTAGACCAGAAACTATCAAATACTTAGAGGAAAATATTGGCAGAACTCTTTTTATTTTTGTTTATGAAATGGAAATATTGACAAGACTATAGGATAAGAGGGGTGCATTTCTACACAATGCCCACCCCTAGAGCATTTCCATCTAAATTTTAAAGATACCTTCAATGAAACGAATCCAATTACAAAAAGAAAAAATTAAACCATAAACACAAAGCAGAACTTGGACTGGGTCTGATGTGTTGCACCAAAGTAAAGGACTCTGAAGGGCAGGGCGGAGGGATAAGTTTCGGGTCCTGGAACATGATGATAGAGGAGGACCTACAGGGTCACTGAACTGTTATCTGGAAAACTAAGACATGTTAATGGGGTAGACGGCATAATGGTTATGCAGAGACTCTTATTCCTGAGGCTCCAAAGTCTCAGGTTCATGGCGAATTCACCTTCTTTAGCCCATCTTGAATGAAGCTCGAAGATACCATATTAAGTGAAATAAATCAGAAACAAAAGGATGATATAAGATGATCTCATTCACAGGCAGAAGTTGAAAAACAAGATCAGAAGGGAAAATTCTAAGCATAACTTGTACTGGAGTCAGTGTATTACACCAAAGTAAAAGACTCTGGGGTGGGGGGTTCAGATCCTGAAGCATGATGGCAGAGGTTGTATTGTTATGTAGAAATGCTACACATGTACAAACTATTGTATTTTACTGTTGACTA
Source organism: Erinaceus europaeus (assembly GCF_950295315.1). NCBI lineage: Eukaryota > Metazoa > Chordata > Mammalia > Eulipotyphla > Erinaceidae > Erinaceus > Erinaceus europaeus. The sequence goes on from NC_080165.1 coordinate 53,093,214, forward strand.
TAAACCATTAATCCACCAATAAAGAAATTAAAAACAAATAAATACGTGAACAAAATGTAGTGATATTGTAACTCATAATCCAAATTTTTAAAAGTCTAAAAAAAAAAATGCAATTTAACTTCTGAGCATTGAAACCCCAGCCCACTGATTCCTGCAATGGGAATTGTAGAAACAAACAAAAAAAATTGCAAAGTTTATGAACAGTTGCACTATCATGTAGAGAACACAAAAATTTTGAATTGCTAGATTTTCATAGCACATTCTACCCCAAATATGACACTATAAAACACAATTAGCATAGTGCTCTAGTTAAAATAAATATTTTTGAGAGACTGTTTTTTTAATATCTTTATTTATCATTGGATAGAGACAGAGAAATTGAAGGGGAAGGAGAAAGAGAAAGATAGAGTGAGAGAGAGAGAGAGATAACTGCAGCCCTCTTTCATCAGTCAAGAAGCTTACCCCCTGCATGTGGGGACCAGGGGCCTGAACCTGGGTCCTTATGCACTGTAATGTGAGCTCTTAACAAGGTGCACCACCACATGGCCCCTATTTTTGAGAGTCTGTATCAAAATCTGGATTTGGTTGATTGAGTTTTTATAACTATATTAAAATTGAACATATGTGACAAGAAAATGTTGATATGAGAAGGCACCTAACCAGACAATTCTATTATATTCTGCTCCCTGTAACAGTTATGTTACTACCCTAGCTCATAAGGTCACACTCCAGGAATAAAAGTCAAATGAATGAAATGAAACTTTATTTCTTTTTTTTAAATGTTTTTATTTTTTATTATTATCTTTATTTATTGGATAATCTAGAGGGAATAGGGAGCTAGATAGGATGAGAGATAGAGAGACACCTGCAACCCTGCTTCACCACTTGTGAAGCTTTCCACATGCAGGTGGGGACTAAGGGTTTGAACCCAGGTCCTTGCACATTGTAATGTGTGCATTCAACCAGTTGCGCCACCACCCGGCCCCAAAACTGTATTTCTGATGATCTGTTGAATAAGAGAAGTCAAAGTGCAAAAGTTCAGACATTTGCATGAAAGATAAGTTCATTTTCATCTATTTTAACCCACTAGTATTTTCTCTACTTCAAGTCAAACCTAACAAAAGGAGCAGATAGTAAAGAATTGAAAGAGATCTAAGTAGGATATCTAGTTTAAGTAAATCATAAACTTTTGTGAGCAAATAAATAGGCTTATTGGGTAAACCAATTTAAGCTTAAAATCTGTGGTTACAATAGTTATTGCATATCTTGAAAACATCCCATCTGACACATGGCCTTTGTTGTATCTATGAAACTGTGTGAGAACACAGAAACAAAGCAAATGAAATAGTGAACCCAAACCAAATTGTATCAATAGCTACAGTGAATAAAAACATATTATTCTCTTTCAGATGTATACTAGGACAGCTACAGTAATGGAAGGAAGAATATCATAAGGAAGGAGAACAGTTATTGGTTGAATCAGAGATATTATGTGAGAGTCTGAGAGAAACAGCAGCACCAGACATTTTCTCTGAAATGTTCTTCATTGATCACCCTACACATTTTCAGTCTAAGAAATAAACTCCAAAACAACCAGTTAATTGGCTATGTGAAGGTCTCTCCCCTTGGAAAGCCAAATATGCTTGGAGACTCAAGTCCTCAGAGACCTTAAAAACACACAAAATCTAAGAGCACCTTCCTCATGAGGAAGCCACTATGTTGGCAAAGGAAAAAATTAAGAAGTCATCTAAACTCTCAACCTTGTATCACTGACTATATCTTTAAAGAAAAATATTATTCAGAAAAAAAAATCTAGAACATACTGAAAAAGCCACAAGAGTAGAATGAGCCAAAGACTCTCCAACAGCAAAAGGGTATCAGTCTATGAGCTCGTGTTTTCAACATCCATTCTGAACTATGGTAATATTTGTGTACAGAGTTTGGACTTAAATATCAAGTTAGCTTTTTCTATGTGTGTTTACATTTTATGTTAAATGTGTTTTAATTTTCATTATTATTTGTTAAGATGTTTATATGTAGATATGCTTCATGATTCATTTGTGGCAGGTGAGATAAGAATCAAAAGGTATTGGACTAATTTTTTTCTGTACTTATACTTAGAAATACACTGTTAGGATGTGGATTTGTGACATCTCTGTACATGGCATGGATATTTGAGTATGTGTTATGATATAAGGGAGTTAAATTTGCATAGCTACAAAATGCTGAAATAAGAAAAGATTTTGTCATCGCCCTCCAGAGTATCTTTTAAGAAAAGAGAGACCCTCAGCCCTCAGGATAACTAAACTGCTTATCTGCTTGCACAAACTTGAAACATGTGGTCTTTCAAAACCCTTCCCTCCTACTAAATAACATGAAATTTACCTAATAGCAATGTGAAAAGGAAAAAAGAGAGAGAGAGGCTGGGTGGATCTGATAACTGAAGAAAGAATTGGAAAGAGACAAAGAGAGTGGAAGTTGGGTCAAAAAACAAAGTTGAGAAGAAAGAGAAAATACATTAAAGGAGGGTGAGTAAAAATAGAAATAGAAAAGCATTAGGAAAACAAAAAGGAAATGCCCTTGGCTTGAAATGGGGTTTCTCATGCCCAGACCACAGAAAATCTCCTGACACTGAGCAAGAAAACATCTGCTGAGGGGGGAATTCTGTTTCTAGCCCCATGGGGAGGAGGACAAGGGAAGGAAAGAGTGAAAGAGGGACTAGGATGATCCAACTCTAAGCCAAAAAGAAACTGAAAATAGAATTCAATATGTTCACAGGAGAGGGAGGCATTATCAGGAAGAAATTAGTTGAAGGAGTTAGTCTTCACAAGCTGAATATCCACCCAGAATTCCAAGAGTGAGCAAGGTCCAACATGAACTCAAGGTTGTGCTGCCTGCCTCCATGTCATGAGATTCCAAAAGAAGATAAATTCCAGAAGCAGAAAAGCATCACCTTTGACATCTTCACAGTGGCTTGATTGCATCTTTCCTTGGCTTTTTCTTTCACTCTTCAGTCAGCAGAGATGTGAGCAAGATGAGTACAAACACCTCCGTGGTAACTGAATTCATTCTCATAGGCTTCTCCCACCTGGCCAACCTCCAGGGCTTTCTCTTCTCTGTCTTTCTCACCATCTACCTGCTCACCGTGACAGGAAACCTCCTCATTGTGTTGTTGGTGTCGGTGGATGCTGCCCTCCAGTCCCCCATGTACTTCTTCCTTCGAATTCTCTCAGCCCTAGAGATTTGCTACACATCTGTCACTGTCCCCCTGCTGCTTCACCATCTCCTCACTGGCCAACGCCACATTTCTCGCTCTGGCTGTGCTCTCCAGATGTTTTTCTTTCTCTTTTTCGGTGCCACAGAATGTTGTCTCCTAGCAGCCATGGCCTATGACCGCTATGCAGCCATCTGTGAACCTCTGCGCTACCCACTGCTGTTGAACCGTCAAATGTGCCTGCAGCTCGCTGGGTCAGCCTGGTCCTGTGGAGCAATGGTGGGTCTGGGCCACACCACCTTCATCTTCTCCTTACCCTTCTGTGGCCCCAATGCCATCCCACACTTCTTTTGTGAAATCCAACCCATCCTGCAACTGGTATGTGGAGACACCTCACTCAATGAACTACAGATTATCCTAGCTGCTGCCCTCATCATCCTCTGCCCCTTCGGTCTCATCCTAGGCTCCTATGGACGCATCCTAGCTACCATCTTCCGGATTCCATCTGGGACTGGTCGCCGCAAGGCCTTTTCCACTTGCTCCTCCCACCTGGTTGTTGTCTCCCTCTTCTATGGCACAGCCATCTTTATCTACATTCGTCCGAAGGCCAGCTACGATCCAGCCACAGATCCTCTGCTGTCCCTCTTTTATGCTGTGGTCACTCCCATCCTCAATCCCATCATCTACAGCCTTAGGAATGCTGATGTCAAGATTGCCCTGAAGAGAACCATCCAGAAAATGAGGCCAGTAGAGATTTGACAAGGAAGTGATGAAGTGACTGGCATTCCTAGTCATCCCCAAATCACCAAGAGTCAAAAGGAAGAGGAATAGTCTTGACCTTGGAGAAAAACTAGCCTGACAAGAAAATTAAATTGTGAAGGAAGAATCACTGAGGCCAAACCCTCTTTCCAGTCACACCCTTCCACAGTGACTGTGTACGCACATGCACACACACACACACACACACACACACACACTGCTTTTGATGTAACAAAGAAACAAGAAGCCCAGGATGTACAAGATGAGCAAGCTAACAAGTAGGGAAAAATTACAAAATGTCATTCCCACTGGGCTATCAAGGTAATAAAATTTCCAAATTCAGTTATAATCCTTTAATTTATTTGATATTTTAAAAGTTATTTGATATTTATAAATCCTAAGTAAGAGATTTGTTTCTTGGTGTACTGCTAATTAGCACATTAACACATAAAATTATACCTAACTAAATAAATGATCAGGCAAGAAGAAAAGTTCCTATAAAATGAGGAGCGACCAAAAGAATTACAGTAAAATCAAGCTCTCAGAAGAAGCGGTAAAACATAGTGGTTAAGAGAATCAGTTTTGGAGCATAATGATTTTGCAAAGAGACACTCAAGCCTGAGGCTTTTAAATCCTGGGTTCAATCCCTCATACCACCATAAACTAGAGCTGAGTGGTGCCCTGGATAAAAGAGAGAGAGAGAGAATCAGTTTTGAATAAAATGTACTGATACCTATCTTGGAGAAATGTAGACATGTACCCTTAGTAACAATAGCAATCCTGTAGATCAGCATTGCCACAATAAAATGATACTGAAGTAGAAAAAAATCATTGCTAATTCTTTTTTATTATTATTATTTATCTTTACTTTTTGGATAGAGATAGGTAGTATCTCAATTCAGACTAGGCATATTTCAAGCATCCAACAGTGACATGTAGCTAATGGCTGCCATATTGGATAAAAATAAAGCAGATATTAGCCTCCCTGGAACTGACTTTTCCATCTGTAGCAAGGCCTTGCCTATAGTAACAACAGTTAAAAATATCCTGTGTTTACTTAGGGATTTTAAAGAATTTTCAGCATAAAATGTTAAGTATCAACACCAAACTTGCTATATTTATTTTTACCAAAGGATGCATAATGCAAAATAATCAACATTTCCTTTTCTTTCTAAAGATGTTTCTTGTTCTTTTGCTTTGAAAGAAATTAATGAATTAATATCACCAATGTCAATATTTACTGTTAATTATACGAGAATATTTCCACAATTTGAAGAAATGCAATGTGATTGTGTATCACAGAATTATTTTTTTTCTTTTTTTTAATTGGGGGATTAGTGTTTTACACTCAATAGTAAATACAATAGTTTGTGCATGCATAACATTTACCAGTTTTCCATATAACAATACAATCCCACTGGGTCCGCTGCCATCATTTTCCAGGACCTGAATCTTCCCACCCACTCACCCACCCCAGAGTCTTTTACTTTGGTGCAATACACCAGTTCCAGTTCAGGTTCTACTTGTGTTTTCTCTTCTGATATTGTTTTTCAACGTCTGCCTGAGAGTGAAATCATCCCATATTCATCCTTCTGCTTCTGACTTATTTCACTTAACATCAGTTTTTCAAGGTCCAGCCAAGATAGGCTGAAAACGGTGAAGTCACCATTTTTTATAGCTGATTAGTATTGCATTATGTGTATATACCACAACTTGCTCAGCCACTCATCTGTTGTTGGACATCTGGACTGATTCCAGGTTTTGGCTATTACAAATTGTGCTGCTATGAACATAGGTATACACAAATCTTTTTGGATGCGTGTGTTGGGTTCCTTAGGATATATCCCCAGGAGAGGAATTGCAGGATCATAGGGTAGGTCCATTTCTAGCCTTCTGAAAGTTCACCAGACTGCTCTCCACTGGAGTTGGACTAATTTACATTCCCACCAACAGTGCAGGAGAGTTTTTTTGACCCCACAACCTCTCCAGCATTTGCTGCTGTTACCTTTTCTGATGTATGACATTCTCACAGGAGTAAAATGGTATCTCGTTGTTGTCTTTATTTGTATTTCTCTGACAATCAATGACTTGGAGCATTTTTTCATATGTTTGTTGGCCTTTTGGATCTCTTCTGTGGTGAATAGTCTGTCCATGTCCTCTCCCTGTTTTTGGATGGGGTCATTTTTTTTCTTGTTGTTGAGTTTGGTGAGCTCTTTATATATTTTGGTATTAGCCTCTTGTCTGATATATGGCATGTGAAGACCTTCTCTCATTCTCTAAGGGGCCTCTTTGTTTGGACTGTAGTTTCTTTTGCTGTGCAGAAGCTTTTTAATTTGATGTAGCCCCATTGGTTTATTTTTGCCTTAGTCTTCTTTGTAATTGGATTCATTTCATTGAAGATGTCTTTAAAATGTATATAAAAGAGTTCTGTCAATATTTTCCTATAAGTATCTGATAGTTTCTAGTCTAACATCCAAGTCCTTGATCCACTTGGAACTTAATATGTGGAAAGGTTCCCACTATACAGCCCCACCTCTAGTCCACAGGGTATAGATCTTCTCCTGAGGTTCCCAGCCAGTTCTCTGCCCCTTGATGTCTCTGCACAGGGCCTCCCCACTACTACTCCAGCCTCCAAGGGGCAGTAGCAGTGGAGGCTCACAGTTGCATTTGGTGAGCCTTAGGGGAGTCCTCTCCTCCCCTCATCAGTCTTTTTCTGGTAAAACGGACTGGAGTTGGCACTACAACCAGCAAACTATCAGACTGTTACCAGCCACTCAGGAGTAGATAAGAGCTCTAGCCCCAGGCATCTCTCTTTAGAGCTCCTCTCTGTCCACAAGCCACACATGTTTGCACTCACTGGTGATTTGATGGGTTCCCAAAGTAGTTCTAGTCCTGTCTTGTTGCAGTCCCAGGTGGTCTCCTTCCCAGTTGACCAGAGAGAGGAGAGGAGTGAAGAGGAAAGCTGCTGCTGCTACTACTCTGTAGCCCCGCCTCCGGAAGTCTTCTCATAAGTCTTAGAAATCAGTTTGCAGACAGTAGTACAATGGCTTAAGTGCAGGTGGGGCAAAGCACATAGACTGGCAGTGTAAGGATCCCAGTTTAAGTGCCTGGCTCCCTACCTGCAGGGGAGTTGCTTCACAGGTCTGCAGGTGTCTATCTTTCTTTCCCCTCTCTGTCTTCCCCTCTTCTCTCGATTTCACTCTGTCATATCCAACAACAGAGATATCAACAATAACTACAACAATAAAACAACAAGGGCAACAAAAAGGGAATAAATAAATAAATAAAAGAAAAAGAAAACAGCTTGCTTGCTTCTGTTTTGTTTTGTTTATCAAGTTCTTAGATTCCACATATGAGTAAAACCATCTGGTAATTGACTTTCATTCTCTATTTATTTCACTAAGCATAACCTCCTCCAATTCTGTCTGTTCTGCCTTAAAGGACACAAAATCATATTTTTTGTTTGCAGAATAATATTCTATGGAATATATATCCCATAACTCCATAAACCAGTCATCTGTTGTGGCAAGATAGCTCACCTGGAAGGGTCACTACGTTACTATGTGCGTGACTCCACTAAGGAAAAGTTTGGAGCTGTAATATCTTTCCCCTTTTCCCTGTCTCTCTTGTTAAGTAATATTATTATTATTAGTGATTTAACAGTGTTTTACAAAATCACAAGATTTTAGGAGCACGTTTCACTTTTACATATATGTGGTATATTTCACACCCACCATCAAAGTCTTATGCCCCTACCTATCCACTCTGATAATCACCATAATTCTCATAAAGTCTAAGTCTTCCTCTCTTATTCTAACTGAAAAAAAATTGACTTATATCTATGAAGCCATAGCTACCAAAATAAATAAATAAATAAATAAATAAATAAATAAATAAATAATCGGTGAATAAATATAAAAGCACTTATTGAAGACTCTCATGTGCTATTGTTGTTTGACACAAGTGAACACTGACCAGGTGATTCCACCTGGGCAGTTATTGCTGTTTGGTTAAGGATATGATTATTATTCTCATGGAATTATGAAACACCAATGTAACGTAGGAAAATGTTCAAAACACTAAGGTGAAGAGTTAATAAGTGGTTACTCTCTCACCTTCTGCCCCATGAGAATGGTGCCTGGGGTTAAGACTTTAAACATCAAAAATGAGGGGCAAAATCAAGATGGAAGAGCCTGTGTCTCCCTCTTCCTAGCATTAACCACAAACCTACAGCAAGGGCAGAAAAATTCACATAGAAACAGAATTTCACATTTAGAGATATAAAGGCAGTGAAGACACAGAGAGACAACCTTCCCTCAAGAAGAAAAACCTTCCACCGCACAACAATCCACAACTAGAAGAGACCTAGTAGGGAACTCCAATCAGGCGAGTGAGAAGGCAGGCTATACTGAAATCCCAGCACCCCAATTCTATTCCTACAGCTTTTCAGCATAAAATGGGCAATTAAAAACTGTTCAAAAGCAACGATTGCCACCTCAATATGCTTCACCTCAGACTGTATCCAGAGACTTCACGTGTGGAATGACAACCCTTCAACTTCATTACTCGGGTGAGACCTTTCCTTTTATAGTACACTCTAATTTCATCTCAGGTAGTTCACTTTCTAACAAAGTCCCATAATCTAGATATACACCAGTTTCTGTGAGAGAGAGCTTATGTGCACATGTATCCATAAACTACTGCAAAATATATACCTGAAAGCAGAAGTACACTAGAATTTGCAGTGAGTACCTCCCTAACACTTCCTCTCCACTATTCCAAGCTTGGGATCCATGATTGCTCAACAAATTGTTTGGCCTCATATGTTAACTCTCTTTTCAATCACCAGGTTCCAGATGCCACCTGGATGCTGGCTAGGCTTCCCTGGATTGAAGACCCCACCTATGTGTCCTGGAGCTCAGAGACACACCTTACTAGGGAAAGAGAGAGGCAGACTGGGAGCATGGACTGACCACTCAACGCCCATGTTCAGCAGGGAAGCAATTACAGAAGCCAGACCTTCTACCTCCTGCAACCCTCAACGACCCTGGGTCCATGCTCCCAGAGGGCTAGAGAATGGGAAAGCTACCATGGGAGGGGGGGGATTATGGGGATTGGGTGGTGGGAATTGTGTGGAGTTGTACCCCTTCTACCTTATGTTTTTGTTCACTAATCCTTTCTTAAATAAAAAATTTTAAAAAAAAACTGTTCAGTGGGGTTGGGGAGATAGAAATAATTGTTATGCAAAATGCTTATTATGTTTGAGACTCCAGAGTCTCAGGTCAAATCCCTATTCCCACCATAATTTTTAATTTTAAAATTTAAAAAAAACTGTAAATTTGATTTTAAATTTTTTAAAAAACTGTACAGGGGGAGTAGACAGTCTTGGGGCAGCCCTACTGATGCCAGTATCCTGCTTAGAGCAGTTCAGATGAACTCCATATTGGAAATCAGTTTCCATAGTAACAGACCCTGGGGGCAGACTTGGAGATGAGCATTCGCTTGCCAGCTTGCCACGTTCTGCCCCTCTGCTAGCCGTTGAGACTGGACAGAGTGACAACTATCCAGAATGAAGTCCTAGCCACATATCAAACCTTAACTCTTATATACAACCTGGGAGCTGATGAGTACCAGGTAACCTAAAATTCTGGTCACCACCCAAGTTGAAAAACACACACAGCAAAGATGAAAAAATTCCCAGTGAGGTTTTGTTCACCCAAGAGAAGTTGTGTTGTTTACTGGGGCACAACTGGCACATGGCTAGACAAGTTTAGCTATCTTTCTACATTTCAGGACGCTTACTTTGTGATTTTGGCCAGTTTCTCATCATTCCTGCTCTAATTAGTTTCCAAGTTCTGTCTTTACACCCTGCATCAGGATGTAATTTTATGATTAGAAGCTACTACCAAAAGCCTTAGCTCAAGAGTGGTTAGTTACATAACAAATGACACTTGCTCCACAAATCCAGTATAATTTTAAAACTAATCTCTCCTTTTAGTTAATTCTCATTAGTAGTGTGAACTACATCCAAACACCCAGCATATAATCTAGAAGATATTACCTAAAGTTGAATTTTCTTACACAGGGCCATCATCTCCCTAGCTGGATAATATATTTTCCAAAAAAGAGAAAGGCTCATCAATATCTTTAATGTTATTAGAAGGCTGTCCTCAACAGACACACGTATTGAACACATAAAACCACCTGACCAGATGTCTAAAAGATACTCTTAAAAGTTCACAAACTCCCTAGAGTAGAGATAATGTTAGACTTTAAAAATTTGGGTGGGGGCTGGTTAGTAGCACAGCGAGTTAAGCACACATGGTGCAAAGCGCACAGACAGGCATAAGGATCCCAGTTCAAGCCCTGGGCTCCCCACCTGCAGGTGGAGGGGTTGCTTCACAAGTGGTAAAGCAGGTCTGTAGGTGTCTATCTTTCTCCCCCCGCTTCTGTCTTCCACTCCTCTCTCCATTTCTGTTTGTTCTATCCAACAACAATGACAGCAATAACAATAATAATAATAACAACAGCAATAAACAAAAAGGGCAACAAAAGGGAAAAAGTATCCTTCTGGAGTAGTGGATTCATAATGCAAGCACTGAGCCCCACCAATAACCCTGAGGACAGAAGAGAAAAAAAAGAGAGAGAATTGTGTATTACCTAGTCATGTACATTTAGAGCATTAAGAGAGAGTTCTAGGAACCAGAAAGTACAGAACTTGAAACCCAGACAAAGAGGGAATGATGAGAAACAAGCCAAAAAGAAAAGAAAAATTCCAAAATATAGAAAGACGGCTGAGCTTGCTTGTCCATGTCCCAATAGTACCCTAGTTAATGAAATAACTTCTCTAATTTAGGTAAACAAGACCTCATAATATCTCTCTCCTACTCCTTTCTCTCTTCTTCCCCTTCCCTCTCCCTTTTCTTTCCTAACAAATTACTAGGACAAGTTAGCAATTTTACAAAAAAAAAAACCTCTGTCATGGCTAGACAGCATGTAATAGACTGTTCTCCATCTTTTCAATAGTTTGCACAGACTGGAACACCCAATCAATTTATATTTGGAATCAAATAGGAACTGCAGTGATCAGAGCTGGGAGTTCAAACAATTGGCCTTTCATTATACTGGGACAGTTGGTCCTCAAAGTACAGTCCTCAGAAAGCACAACAATTACACCATGCAGGAACTTCAAAATGTAAATTCTCAGGAGCCACCCCAAACTTCTTGAGTCAGGAATTTTCTGTATAGAATCCAATTTAAAATCTGAAACTACTGTCCTAAACCTTTGCTCAATTCCCTACATTGTATCAGGATTAAGTAGATGCAGTTACCCATGTCAGCCATGGCCATGTGGTAGAAACAACTTAACATTTTAGAAAGAAGAGTCAAAAGCATGGGGGGTGAGGGGAGGCCTCGTCCCAGAAATTGGTAGGTTCTTGAATTTTCAGGAAAATTAGCCAAGGTAAAAGTTTATAAACAATAATTTAAGACAACTCCACAGAAAAGTGGAACTGTTCCAAATGATTCATTTAGAAAAAGAAATGAGAGGGACGGGTGGTGGCGTACCTGGTTGAGTGCAGGTTACAATGCTCAAGGACCTAGGTTCAAGCCCCTGGTCCCCACCTGCAAGAGGAAAGCTTTGCGAGTAGTGAAGTAGTGCTACAGGTGTCTCTCCATATCTCTCCTTCTCTATCACCCTCTTGATTTCTGGCTGTCTCTATCCAATAAATAAAGATAATAAATTTTTTTTAAAAAAAAAGAAATGTCTTCTTGAACCCTAAGACAGCAGGAACATCACATTTCCACCACAGAGCCTATATTTCCCCCAGTCCTGGAACCTTAGGGTGGGGTGCACTTTCCTGCATGCTTCTCTCAATTCATATCAAATAATATTGCATCTGCCAATCACAACCTAATCACAACGAGTGCTGCCTCAACATGCTTCACTTCAGACTGTATCCAGAGACATCAGGTGTATAATGACACCCTTTCAGCTTCATTACTCAGCCACCAGGTTCCAGATGCCATCATGATGCCAACCAGACTTCCCTGGACAGACGACCCCACCAATGTGCCCTGGAGCTCTGCTTCCCCAGAGACCCACCCTACTAGGGAAAGAAAGAGGCAGGCTGAGAGTATGAATCGACCAGTCAACACCCATGTTAAGCGGGGAAGCAATTACAGAAGCCAGACCTTCATCCTTCTACAACCCACAATGACCTTGGGTCCATACTCCCAGAGGGATAAAGAATAGGAAAGCTATCAGGGGAGGGATGGGATATAGAGATCTGGTGGTAAGAATTGTGTGGAGTTGTACCCCTCCTATCCTACAGTTTTGTTAATGTCTCCTTTTTTAAATAAATAAATAAATAAATAAATACTATGTAATGAAAAAGAAAAAAAAAAGAAATGAGGACTTCCACAAACCACAAGTTTTAAATTAATTTTTTCTTCCAGAAAAAAAATAATTCATTGCTTAGTGGCTGTACATAACTAACACATAAGCAACTCCCATCTCTAGAAGATGAGTCCAGTAGAATAAGGTAATTAATTTTTTTTTTTTGCCTCCAGTGTTATCCATGGGGCTTGGTGCTTGCACTATGAATCCACTGTTTCTGGGGCCATTTTTTTATTCTTACTTATTTATTTGTCCTTTGGATAGGGCAGAGAGAAATTGAGAGGGGACAGGAAGACAGAGAAGGAGAGAGAAAAATAGACACCTGCAGACCTGCTTCACTGTTTGTGAAGCAAACCCCCTACAGGTGGGGAGCCAGGAGCTCAAACCAGGATCTTTGCACTTGCCCTTAGGCTTAGTACTATGTGCGCTTAACCCAGTGTGCCACTGCCTGGCACCCTGTGGGGCTATGTGTAAGCTTGATAGAGCTTAGGGAAAACTCCCCCCATCCTTGGATGGAGGTCTGGGAAAGACACCCCCTTGTTCGTCTCTCTCACTGAGATGAGCAAAGGGGGAAAACAGTCTCTCAGACTTAGTTCTTCCCTTTCAGACTCTCAAGCCCACAGAAACCTCACTGCCTCTCCCCATTAACTGCAGGCCACATGGCTGCCTGCCTTAAGGTTCATTCAGAGTTCACATAGTCACCCAGAGTTCACACAATCACCTCACTTTTGATCACTAGAGAAAGCATACTGCATCAAACACCTCTCTGACATCAGTCAGTGAAACTCCAAACTTTATTTCCTTATAGCTCTGATAACCACCATGCTCTGTCTATCTTCTCTCTATCTCACCCTGCTGGTTTAACCCCTATGTTTCTCTCAAATACCTTTGGATAATTAAGTTGCTTGCATCATGGAGAATAATTGTCTTGACCTTTATGTATCTCATCAATTCCTGTCGTACCAGCCCCCTACCATAGGGGCAAGCTGACCTTTAAGAAACCTGTAATTTCTGACATATTTGAAAAATGTTCTTTGTCTGTACCTCTATTTAAACCCATGTTCATCTGCCATTAAGTGAGAGTGCCTCAATTCTCCCCGGTGCCTCTTGTCTCTATTTTACGTCATCTCTTGAACGAGCAAGAGAGAACCAGTCGTTTACCTTTCTGGCTGAGAGCCAACCCACATGAGCTCCAGCAGCTCCCAACATAATAACTTTTAACTACAGAAAATCTGCTTTTCCAAGTGGAAGACTGAGCAAAGAACACCCTAGGCTTATGATGGTTTCTAGGATTGAACCTGTAACATCAGAGCCTCAGGTCTGAAAGTATTTTTGCATAATCATCTTCTAGCAACACTTTATCACTTTTAATACCTATTGCATTTCAGAACTTACTAAGTGCTGAAGTTGAACTACTAAAATTCAGCACCTTTCCTATGTTTTAGTTATTTTTTAAGTAATTACTATTTATCTTTCTTTCATATTGTTTTACAAAATTATTTCAGATCTTTGAGAATGGAAAATTAATTTTAAAAAAACTGGAAACAAGTATTAGTGAGAATGTAGAGGGAAAAAAGAACTCTGCAGGGGTAGATAACATAATGCAAAAGGACTCTAGTGCCTGAGACTCTGGAAGTCCCAGGTTCAATCCCCACACCACCATAAACCAGAGCTGAGCAGTGCTCTGGTAGGGAGAAAGAGAGAGAGAGAGAGAAGAAAACTCTTTTGTACAGGGCCCTTAAAATGTAAATGGGAAAAAAGCTGAAAAATAAGAAAACACAAAGCATAACTTGGACTGTGTTTGGTGTACTGCACCAAAGTAAAAGACTCTGGGGTGGGGGGAGGGTTCAAGTCCTGAAATATGATGGCAGAGGAGGACCTAGAGGGGGTTGTATTGTTATGTGGAAATGTTACACATGTACAGATTATTGTATTCTACTGTTGACTACAAACCAGCAATCCCCCAATAAGGAGATACTAAAAAAGAAGAAGAAGAAAAAAAAAAAAAAGGAGAGAGGTAAAGAAACATATGCATGTTTCTACTACTACTCTACTACTCATAAAGATTCACCTCTCAGGGTGGGGACCAGGATTTTGAATCAAGGTCCCTGAACACGGTAGGTAACATGCAAACTCAACTGAGTACACCATCACCTATCTCCTTATTAATTTTTTAATAAAGAGAGAGACATAAGATGCAGAGCTAGAGAGCGAGACCACAGCACCCAAGCTTCCTTCAATACAGTGGGAGCTGGGTTTGAACCTGGTTCAAGTACATGACGAAGCAACACACTATCCAAGTGAACTATTTTTGCAAGCCCAAAATGGTTTCTGATTGAATTCAGAACCCTTTACTTTTGCCTTTTAACATAAATAGTATTTAGAGCTGGGGAAAGAGTATAATGGTTGTGCAAAAAGACTCAGATTCAATCCCCAGCATCACCATCAGCCAGAGGTAAGCTGTGATCTGGCACCTTTCTCTCATTCACTAAAATAAATAAAATTTAAAAAAAAAAACAGAGAAAGTAGTTAGACTATTTCTATTATAAATTAAATATCTCTGATACTAAAACTCATCTCATACCTAAATGGGAGAAAAAGACCCCAAACTAAATTAACATAAGACATTTATTGTATGTGATATACATTTGATACTTTGATTGACATAATTTATAAATAGACTAATAGAATTTTATAATAAGACTAATCTGGTTTTGAAACTTTGAGTAAAATAATATTCCTTAAAACAAAAAAATTTAAATGGGAAAGAAGTTGAAAAAATAATAAAACACAAAGCATAAATTGGACTGGGTTTGGTGTACTGCACCACAGTAAAGACTCTGGGGTCACGGGGAAGGGTTCAGGTGCTAGAACATGCTGGCAGAGGAGGACCTAGAGGGGGTTGAATTGTCATGTGGAAAGCTGAGAAATGTTCCACATGTACAAACTACTGTATTTTACTGTTGACTATAAACCATTAATCCCCCGACAAAGAAAAAAAAATTAAGTAAATGAAGGTAGACAGAGCCACACCGGATTGAACACACATGTTACCTACGTGGGTTCAAGCTCTTAGTCCCCACCTGCAAGGAAAAAGCTTCAGAAAGAGTGAAGTAGTGTTGCAGGTGTCTCTCTGTCTCTCTCTTTCTCTAGCATACCCTCCTAATGTCTCTCTGTCCCATCAAGTAAGACAAAAAAGGGAGGGGGAATGGCTACAGGGAGTGGTGGATTCTTCATTCAGCACTAAGCTCCAGTGCCTATTCTTTTCCCTTGGTAGAAAATAAATCAATAAGTACAGTCTCTACAGAAAATGGTTTAGTATTTCTTTTAAAAAACTGGAAAGGGGCTGTATGGTGGTACACTTGGTTAAGTGCAGATGTTACCATGCACAATGACCCAGGTTCCAGCCCCCAGTCCTACCTGCAGGGAGGAAGCTTCCCAAACTATGAAGCAGTGCTGCAGGTGTATTTCTCAATTTCTTTCTGTTCTATCAAAATAAATAAATAAAGCTAAAAAATTAAAGGGAAATACTTCATGTATCCAGAGGATATGAAGACACTAATTCAAAGGTATATCTGCACATCCAGGTTCATAGCAGTGTTACTCAAAATATCTAAAACATTTAGTCAACCTCAATACCCACTGACAAATGATTAGAAAGAGAAGTTGTAGTATACCATCATCACTGGTCACTTCCATCAGGAACATCATCATAAAAACCCTCTTGTAGGCCTTCAAAGGACCTTGCCCTCACTGTAGAGCAGCAATAGTAGGGAATGCCCCACTCTTCAAAGGGAGGCTGGGTCAACCTACACTGCTACTAGAGGAAGACTGGTCCTGAAATGAGTGCAGCCTAAAGTGTTCCTAGCTATGACCATGGACTGTGAGCTCAGACTGACAAGGGCACAGAGGTTACACAGGTTCCTGTGCTAAATATGAATAGATATGGTCCCTAGGTCAGATCAGTGAGGTAAACAGTTTATTTTATTCATAGATTTTTTTTCAAGAATGGGAGCTACTCTCCACCCTAATCCAACTTTCTTGCCCTTTTCTCTACTCTGATACCATTTTCTCAGACGATATATTTTTTTAATTTCTTTATTGGGGAATTAATGTTTTATATTTGACAGTAAATACAATAGTTTGTACATGCATAACATTTCCTAGTTTTCCATATAACAGTACAACCCCCACTAGGTCCTCTGTCATCCTTCTTGGACCAGTATTCTCCCCCCACCCACCCACCCCAGAGTCTTTTACTTTGGTGCAATGCACCAGTTCCAGTTCACGTTCTACTTGTGTTTTCTCTTCTGATCTTGTTTTTCAACTTCTGCCTGAGAGTGAGATCATCCCATATTCATCCTTCTGTTTCTGACTTATTTCACTTAACATGAATTTTTCAAGGTCCAGCCAAGATAAGCTGAAAACGGTGAAGTCACCATTTTTAATAGCTGAGTAGTATTCCATCGTGTAAATATATATACCACAACTTGCTCAGCCACTCATCTGTTGTTGGACACCTGGGTTGCTTCCAGGATTTGGCTATTACAAATTGTGCTGCTAAGAACATATGTGTACACAGATCTTTTTGGATGGGTGTGTTGGGTTCCTCAGGACCTATCCTCAGGAGAGGAATTGCAGGATCATAGGGTAGGTCCATTTCTAGCCTCTCAGACAATATTTTTGTCCAACTCCATGGTAGCTATCAAAACTGAGCAAATTCTCTGATAGTTGAACTTCCAGGAGGCATGGCCATGGAGTAACAGGGAATGGATCAGATCCCCTCCAAAACAACAAATAGCTGTAACTATAGACCTTAACAAAATCTACCTACTACAGCTGAGACATATGCAGCCTCAGGTAGGTGCTCATGCATGGTTGGGGTAAGAAGAGGCACAAGATGGTAATAAACTAAAAGCTTTCTCTGTTAGATCAGGAACAAAGCAAGGCTGTCCACTATTACCACCACTATCAAAATAATCTTGGAAATTACAGCCATAGAAATTAGGCAGAATAAAAAAGGAAATTAGGCAAGAGTCTATGGCCATACAACCCTGAGCATGGCTGATCTCATCTGATCTTGGAAGAAATTAGGCAGGAAAAAGAGATTTAAAAGGGGTTCAAATTGGAAGAAAAATAAAATTATCATTGCTTGCAAATGGTAAAGCGTATGTCTAGAAAGGCCGAAAGAAACCAACAGAGGTGCCAGGTGGTGGCATACCCGATAAAGTATGCATATTACAGTGCTCAAGGGCCTAGATTCAAGCCCCCAGTCCCCATCTGGTGGGGAGTGGGGAGAATCTTAACAAGCAGTGAAGCTGTGCTTCAGATGTCTCTCCCTCTCTAACTCCCCACTTCCTCTCAATCTCTATCTCTAACCAAAATTAGTTAATTAATTAATTAATTAATTTTAAAAAGAAAGCTCAGGGAGTCAGGCAGTAGTGCACATGGCGCAAAGTGCAAGGACAGGCATGAGGATCCCGGTTCGAGCCCCCGGCTCCCCACCTGCAGGGGAGTCGCTTCACAGGTGATGAAGCAGGTCTACAGGTGTCTGTCTTTCTCTCCCCCTCTCTGTCTTCCCCTCCTCTCTCCATTTCTTTCTGTCCTATCCAACAATGAATGACATCAACAACAACAATAATAACTACAATAATAAAACAAGGGCAACAAAAGGGAATAAATAAATATAAAAAATAAAAAAGAAAGCTCCTAGATATCATTAGTCAAAATAGTAAGATAGCAGGCTACAAAAATTAATATAAAGAAATAAAAGGTATTGATTCCATCCTGACTTACTTGGGCAGATGGTCTCACTAATGTGTCTTGGAACCTCACTGACACTTCAGAACCCTGCCTCACTAGGAAAAGATAGGAGCAGGCTAGGGGTATGGATCAACCTGCCAACACCCATGTCCAGTGGAGAAGCAATTACAGAAGCTGGAACTCCCACTTTCTGCATCCCAAAAAGAATTTTGATCCATACTCCTAGTGGGGGAGAATTGAACCAGGGGGGCTCTGAACTCCAACTACAGCAGGAACTGGAGAGGGAGGAGAAAAGTGGGAGTGATATTTGGATGTAATAATAGGTGTAGTGTGACTTGGAAAGGAAGTCACACTTAAATGGGGCCTATTAAAAAAAAAATAGGGAAATTTCTAATGGAGGGGATAGGATGCAGAACTCTGGTGGTGGGAACTGTGTGGAATTATCTTACAATTTTGTTGATCATCATTAAATCACTAATAAAAATAAAAAATATAGAGATTCAGTTATACCCTTCCTGTGTATTTACCAAAAAATGCAAAAACATTGAATTGAAGAGACATACACGCACCCATATTTATTGCTAATTGCTTATAATAATAGAATCAGTGAATACTAATACATGTGTGTAAGGGTTTATGTGTATGCACACAGTAGACTGTTATTCAGTCATTTGTGCCCTGACAGCATTATCATCCAAAGAAAGACAGATACTTCATGATCTTATGATCTAATATTTATCTAATATTTAAAAACTTTGAACTCATAAATATAGATGTGAGAATGGTGATTATCAGAGACTAGGGTATGGGTCATATGGGAATATATTGGTCAAATAGTACAAACTTGCATTTATAAAATGAGGAAGCTCTTGGGTTATAATAAACAGTAATGATGACTATAGATAATAGTGCACTATATACCTGAAAGTTAGTATGAAAGTAAAGCACTGTTATTCCCACTGTAACAACAAAATGGCATCTAAACCTGAGTATGAACCCCTCAAATCTAACAACTCTCACAAACACTGTTTTCTGTGTTCTACAGAGAATGACCTTGAGAATTGGGAAGACGTTGAATGACTTGCTTAAACTCACTCAAAGATTACAATTCCAAACCAGATAAAATCAGCAATAGCAACAGCAGAGAAAAGGAATTATTCTGCCTCTGGCCTCCACCACTACTAGGGACACATAATATAAAAGGACCTTTCCCTCCAGAATTTTTCCTTCTTCACTCAGGGGGACTCCTCTCTGGACACTTCTATACAAAGCACTAATTATGGAAGTGGGACATAGACTCCCCAGAGTCCCATCCTCTGGAGTTGATTCCAATTGATTTCCCTTGATTCCTCTCTAGTGAGAAGACTTAGCAACATCTTTTCTCCTCCATAACTGGTATGCCCTTTAAAGTCAGGAAGATTACTTTAGATAGTACCATGAGCCAACGCTGATTTGTTGCCACCAACAAGGTTCAGTCTTGCCTGTTCCCATGATAGGCTTCTCTGGGACCCACCATTTCTGCCATATTTCATAGGACTAAGTCGGTTTATTTTCCAAAGGTATTCTATTCATTCCTCTGCTGACAAGCGAGAGTACGACCACTCACTTCTACCCACTGAAGTAACTAATTTATCTTAGGCACCTAGTCCAGAAATCATCATGTGATCATATCTTTCTTTCATCCTTCCCACTACCATTTAGCACAAAGAGAATTCAGAACAGAAGTAAAAGAACCTCTCTTTTGGAAAGTAAAGGCCTGAATATTAATGCCAGAGAACAAAACATGAAGGTAGGTTTGTTATTAGGTCACCCTAGGAAAAAATATAGCCTTGCATTCTAAAATACCAGGTGTGAATTAGGAACACATAAAACATTTTTACAGTAAGTTTGTCTTCTAGGTGCTTGAGAGGAATTATGGAATATGTACGCATGTGCGTTGAGGGGGTTGTATATTCATGTAGTAAAGGTATTGTCTGTGCAATTTGATTACAATGCCTGTTTTCAGAGTTTGGAATACTTGTCATGGAATAGTTTAAGGCTTTCTGGTTGAACTGATGTATGCCCATGTAAACACGGAATTAGAGAAGTTGAGATATATATAAACATATCAACATCCCATTGAACTACAAGTCTGGATACCACCTTTTTACATTACTCCTATCACATTACAGCTTTGTTTATAAAAACAACAAGGGTCTAAGAATTAAGTTAGATTTGGGTCAAAATCCTGATAAACATTTTAAAATTGTGTGAGTGTGGGCATGTTTTTTGATTACCTTACTCTATAAAATAGGA
Source organism: Erinaceus europaeus (assembly GCF_950295315.1). NCBI lineage: Eukaryota > Metazoa > Chordata > Mammalia > Eulipotyphla > Erinaceidae > Erinaceus > Erinaceus europaeus. The sequence goes on from NC_080165.1 coordinate 53,113,643, forward strand.
GTAGCCCCTGATTAGCATACGAATAAAGATTAGCAGTAGTACATGAAAAGAAATACATATTTGATTACCGGTTCTGTCACTACCCAGTTTAGGGGTTTCTAAACACCTGTTTCTTGACTTGTGAGATAAGGATGATAATAACTAACATTTACTTAATACCTACTACATGCCAGACACTGTTCTTCTTTTTTCTTTTTAGTAATTTAATATTGATTTACACAATTATGGGATAACAGAGGTATGACTCCATACCATTCCCAACACCAGAGTTCTGTGTCCTCACTCCCTCCATTGGGAAACTGCAGTAGTTCTCCCAAGGTCACATATATGGGGTGACTATTATATCTATAACTATCTATGTATATTTATATATATTTGCCTTTTTTTCTTATGGTCCTGCCTTTTCTTCCTTTCTAAGTCATACTTATACCTATTGCTACTTCCAACTGTCCTTCCTTTTTTTCCTTTTTTTTTTTTTCTCTCCGGGTCCTGATGGAATTGGAATTTAGAGCACTCTGGTCCTCTTCCTCCTATCATTTCTCCCCCACTGGAGGTATGCACTAAAATTCCTTTTGGGGTGCAGAAGATAGGATTTCTGACGTCCATAATTGCAACTGCACTGGACATGAGCATTATTAGCAGGTTGATCCATATCCCCAGCCTGTTTCTATCTTTCTCTAGTGGGGTAGGGCTCTGAAGAGGTGAGATTCTAGGACACATTGGTGAGGTCATCTGCCCAGAGAAGTCAGGATGGAATCATAGTAGCATCTGTAACTTGGCAGCTAAAAGGTAGTAAGATATAAACAGAACAACATGTTTAATAAACAGGAACCCAAAAGTAGGTATGGAGCAGATGAAAATAAGGATCTTAGGATGGAGAGAAGCTGGGAAGTCCATTTCAGGTATGTTCCTAAAGGTTCATGACTTTAGTAATTTTTTCTTGAGTAATATAGATAGCATGAGGGTAGACTAAAAGTATTGTCTGCGAAGATTGTGTCAGAGTTGAGAATAGGGCTAGAAAGTTGCATTAGAAAAGAGAGTAGCTCCCAAACTTGAAGAAAATATATAAATACAATTAACTCTTTACCAATGAACCAGGCACTGTTCTAAGAACTTTGTGACTTAAATTCAACTTAGAGGTTCTGTTTTCTATGAGAAAACTGGGGCACAAACAAGCTAAGGAATATGCCCAAGGTTGTTCAGCTAGGAAATAGAAGAACTAAGATTTTAACTCAGGCAGTCTAACTCTCTCAAACCTTTGTCCTTAGTTATAAATAAATACTAGTTCTGCCTAATGAAAATAAAATTATGGCCAGGGAAATAACACAAGATTTACTCAACAGACATTTGTGCCTGAGGAACCAAAGGTCCCAGCTTCAATCACCAGGTTAAGCCAAAACTGAATAGTACTCGAAAACAAAAGGAGGGGAAAGGGAAGGGAAAATAAAGGGAAAGGGAAGGGAGGGAAAGGGAGGGGAAGGGAGGGGAGGGAGGGGAGGAGAGGGTGAAAAAGAAAATTAGAGAACAGTGAATCTTGGAAATAATTCAGTTGGTAAAGTGTATGTCTTATCATGAAGGAAACCATGAGTTCTATCCCTAGCACCACATGGAAACACCAAGGACAGCACCAAGGAAGCTCCATAAATAATTGAGTAGAATTTTGGTGTCTCTCTCTTATTCCCTCTATCTGTCCCTCTCTCTCTAAAGTTATATTATACAGGCCAGGTGATGGTGCATCTGGTTGAGAACATGTGTTATAATGTACAAGGACCTGGGTTCGAGCCTCTGGTCCCCACCTGCAGGGGGAAAGCTTTGCAAGTGGTGAAGCAGTGTTGCAGGTATCTCTCTGTCTCTCTCTCTCTCACTCTCTATCAGCCCCTTCTCTCTGATTTCTGGCTGTCTCTATACAATAAATAAAGATACTTTTAAAAATAAGTAAATAGGGGAGACAGGCGGTAGTGCAGTGGGTTAAGCACACGTGGTGCTAAGCGCAAGGATCCCAGTTTGAGCCCCCGGCTCCCCACCTGCAGGGGAGTCACTTCACAGGCGGTGAAGCAGGTCTGTAGGTGTCTGTCTTTCTCTCCCCCTCTCTGTCTTCCCCTCCTCTCTCCATTTCTCTCTGTACTATCCAACAATGACATCAATAATAAGAACAATAACTACAATACAACAATAATAAATAAATAATAAATATTTTTTAAATAAATTAAATATGATTGAAGTGGGGGATGGAAGAACCTGAAAAACAAAAATTTTAAGAAATTATGATTTTTTTAAAATTAATAATAGTGAATAATATGTTTAAAATAAGGTACTTATATAATGACACTTGTTGGGAAACATGAAAAGGAGAGATTTTGTGTAGGTTTTATCCAGCTTGTTGTTAGGGTTTCCTATATCATTAGGAATTCTGAGTCAGCATCACTCTCAAGGGGGAAAGGTTTCTGTGTCAGGTGAAACTAGCTGTGGTCTAATGCAACTGAACCATGGACTCACAAGAGAGGAGAAAGAGCAGTGGTTGAAAAGGCTAATGGTTAGTGCACTATGAGAGGAAGGTATCGGTGGTGGTGTGCACCACCAGGGAGGTAAGACGCTATACATTTGTAACAAATGTCTTGTAATAGTTTCCCCAATAAAGCTATTTATTTTTAAACCATTTTAAAATATTTCTGTGTGCCCTTTTCATTTGTTTTGTATATATTATATATATAGTATATTTATTTATATAGTATATTAATCTAGCATATATTTATAAATAAATATGTAAAACATATTTATATATTACATATAATATATATACTAGATCTGGGGGATATTACAGGAACATAATGGGCTTTCTAATTGAAACTTCTCATTTTACATATAAAAAAATGGGGAAGGAAATAAAGTGACATATACTAAATAACTAGACAAATGTAGTCATGTCAGGTGGAACTCAGATCTTTTGAATTTTATTTTACTGCTTTTCTCTCTATTCAGGTAATTTAATTTAAAACCTATTCATATAAGTTGATCAGTATGGACAATCATCACACTAAGGGCATAAAATAGGAAACAGACTACAAATGATCAGAACTCAGTAGTCACGGAACCTGTGGTGGTACACCCAGCTGAGCAAACATGTTGCCACATGCAAGGGCCCAAGTTCAAGCCCCTCCTTCCCATCAGCAGTTCCAGAATGTTCCAGGAGCAATGAAGCAGGTCTGCAGGTGTCTACCTTTCTCCCTATCTCCCTTCCCCTCTCAATTTGCATTGAGCCCCGCAAGTAAAAAATAAATAAAACTCTGTAATCAATAGTGTGGTTGGGTTATATTAATAAGCAGAAAGCACCCCAAGCAAAGGAGGTTATAGTCCTCATCTAACAAGTATTGGTTAAACCACATCCAGAGCATTACACTTATTTTTAGGTACAAAACAATGTAAAGGAAGCAGGAAGGAAATTCGGAAGTGAAGTAAATTTTTATCTGAATGGTTTTCAACGTGGGAGGAAGATTAGGCTTCTTTGGCTTTGGAAACATACCTAGAACCAGGGAAGCAGTTGAAAGAACACAAATTAGACTGGACACAACACCCAAGTAGACTCTCACAAGCCATTTATTAAAATTAAGACTTTGAGGACAATTAAATAGATCACTTGCATAATGCACTGCTTTGCCATATGTATGAGCCTTGCTTAGCTGGCCCCCACTGCACTGAAGGAAGTTTCGATGGTGTGGTTTTTTTCATATTCATTCTTTCCTCCTTTCTTCCTATCTCTATCTCTCTCTCTGCCTTGCCATCTCTTCACCTCTATCAAAATTGATTAACTATTAAAGTCACTACTATCATCTTCACAGAAGCTGGTAATGTATCTACTACAATATACTAATAGGTAGCAGTCTTCTGACTTCATGACAGTTAAGCTTCACGTCTGCAAATGAAACTACAATCCAGTAGTCGGATGTGTTTCTTTCCCTTCTCTCAACTAACCTGCACCTGGCCTAGATCCATCCCCTTTGCTTGTAAGGGACAGTCAGCATGCAACCCTTACAAACATTCTGGGAGTTTTCCTCCTTCAGGTCAACCACAGCACAGAGGAAGTCTTCCTCCTGCTGAGCTTCGCGGACTACCCTTCCCTGCAGCCCGTGCTCTTCGCCCTGGTCCTCTTCTGCTACCTCCTGACTCTGACCGGCAACTCGGCGCTGGTGCTGCTGGTGGTGCGCGACCCGCGCCTGCACACTCCCATGTACTACTTCCTCTGCCACCTGGCCCTCGTGGACGCGGGCTTCACCACGAGCGTGGTGCCACCGCTGCTGGTCACCCTGCGCGGCCGGGAGCTGCGGCTGCGGCGCGGCGGCTGCATGGCCCAGCTGTGCGCATCGCTGGCGCTGGGTTCGGCCGAGTGCGTCCTGCTGGCGGTCATGGCGCTGGACCGCGCGGCCGCCGTGTGCCGCCCGCTGCGCTACGCCGCGCTGGCCTCGCCGCCGCTCTGCAGAGCCCTGGCGGGCGCCTCCTGGCTGGGCGGCCTCGCCAACTCCGCGGCGCAGACGGCGCTGCTAGGCGCGCGGCCGCTGTGCGCGCCCTGGAGGCTGGACCACTTCATCTGCGAACTGCCCGCGCTGCTGCAGCTGGCCTGCGGCGGCGGCCGCGATACCACCGAGCGCCAGATGTTCGCGGCCCGCGTGGTCATCCTGCTGCTGCCGTCTTCCGTCATCCTGGCCTCGTACGCGGCCGTGGCCCGCGCTGTGTGGGGCATGAGAACGCGCGGGGGGCGTGGGAAAGCGCTGGGCACCTGTGGGTCCCACCTAACCGCCGTCTGCCTGTTCTACGGCTCGGCCATTTACACCTACTTGCAACCCACGCACAGCTACAACCAAGGACGGGGCAAATTCGTCTCGCTTTTCTACACCGTGGTCACGCCGGCCCTCAACCCACTCATTTACACCCTCAGGAACAAGGAAGTGAAGGGAGCCGCGAGGAGGCTTCTGGGGAGAGGGCAGACCCGACAGTGAGAAGGTGGGGAAGGGAAAACACGTTAGCCCAGCACCCCGGGATGCACAGACCCTTTGGGGTGTCTTACCTGTTTAACCATCAGCCTGTTAGCTTCTTTATGAGAATCTGCAAGGTTTACCCGCAGGGAATCCAAAGTTAATGGAAAAGATACATCCCTTCCCTCATGAAATGTTCATATGAGTGAAAGAAGAAAAAAAACTATCCTTTGTAGATGCAAGTTTTGAGAGGAGGGAAAAGGTCCCGTGACACTCCTTTCATTATTATTATTGGTGAGATTAGTGGTTTACAGTAGATACAGTTGTTGTAAAATTTCTGTTTTCTGCAAAATACTCTCACCACTCCCCCCACCCCACCCTTGTCTAGGTCCTCATCCACCATCATGCACCAGCATCTAAACTCCCCCTCCCCTCAGAGTCCTTTACTTTTGTGCCATACACCAAACCCAGTCCCCTGGCATTCCTAATGGAGAGCTTGATCTGGGGGAAACATTATTATTATTATTATTATTATTATTATTATTATTATTATTAGATAAGTCAGAGAGAAATTAAGAGAAGAGTGGGAGATAGAGTAGGAGAGAGAAAAATAGACACCTGGAAACCTGTTTCACCTCTAGTGATGTGTCTGCGCTGCAGGTGGGGGTCAGGGGCTCGAACCCGGATCCTTGCAAAGTCCATCCCTTTGTACTATGTGCACTTACCCCGGCCTGGGGAGACCTCTAACCTCTTATGCACTGTAGCTCAAGACTCAGTCTGCTGCTAAGATGATGAGCGACATGATACTTACTAGTTCTTACCAGTCTGATGGAAGAGACCATGTGGAAGATCCCACTGTTTATATAATTGGGAGACGCTTTTGACAAGAAAATCATCAGCTCCACCATAATGGGAAGGAACCTTGTGCAGAAAAAGGTCTCTGGTCTCCAGGAATCAGTCCAACCTAGCACCCACCAACCCAGGTGACTAGTGCCCACCACAAAATTCTTAAACCGCAAGTGTGGTAAGGAGCACCCATCGGTGTGGTTGTACTTCTGCAGAAAGTTGTTCTTGGACAAGTTTCAGAAAAGAAACTAGATTAGTAGAGAAGGTGAGGATGTGGCCAGTAAGGAGAAATGAGAGTAGTTAAGTGAAGGAATAAGGATAGACTAAGGACTCAAGTTTCCAAGTGCAGAACAGACACACAGTAGTTAGTAAAGGCAGAAAGTGAGCCTATAACAGTTAAAACCTGAGCAGATCCACAACTTCCCACCTTTCAGTAAGTCTGCAGGTCCTGTTCCTAAGGAATCCCCACTAGAGACATACAGTCTCTAGAGGGAAAAAAGCACTTTCGTGCACACCATCACCCCCAGACATAAGAAGAATTTTAACTGGGTATGTGTCATAAAGTTAGACGGGGGCATGGTGTCAGGTTCTGTTTCAACCAAACACCTTTAAATAAAGAAGTAGTGAAATATAATTTCTAAAATCTTTACTAGATTATGATCACATCAGAATAATTCACTCATTAATATATCACAGCTTTGTTCTCTGTAAGTAGAAATTTAATGTGGCTCAGCATTTATTGAGTTATAGAATAGATCATGCACTGGGTTAAGCATAGATGATCACCCTCCAATGCACAGACTTGTCAGAAAGAGAACATTGAACTTTTTGATGTTATACTCTTTCATGGTCTTCCCATCTTCCAGTTTCTTTCCATTGCAGACCACAATCTGTTGGTCAGGAGGCAAAGCGGTCTTCGCCGCAATTATCTCTTTCACCTGGGTGACAGAGCTGGACCTTCGCACCTCAATTTGGTACCTCTGCCCTTCATCCTTTGTATCCACCAATGTCAACAGCAGCTCCTCATCATCGGGCTTCACTACCTTCAAGGTGAGGTGGATGGTTGTCTCCTTGTCAATGCCATAAGATGACAGCTTTCTCTTCTCCTCTAGAGTCTTTGAGCCCAGCTTAAGAATCTGTTCTTTCACAGGAACGTTGGTCCTAGACCGGATATGTTCATTGATCTTCTTCACTCTGTCATTTTTTGTGGCAGTGAAGCTCAGGTTCTGAAATTCCTCAGAATAGACAGTTACCTGGACAAAGAAAGGTCAAGAGATGGTTGCCTAGAATACTTGACCTTTTTTGTTCCCCTTACTTACCTCTCCACAGTGGTTCCCTTCACTACCCCCTGGTCCTCCAGCTCCTTTACAAGCTGTAGTCCTCTCTGTCTTAGAACTCCTTGTTTGAAATTTTCATGTGATAACATAAACGAGAAAGCCAGCCATGTTCCTTTATAACTACTTCTTATTCACTCCAAAATAACACTAATAATTTCTTTATTTACTTTCTACCTTTCCAGTTAGTTTGTCAATTATCAAAAGTTAAATGTAACTACAAAACACTGAAAGATATATACCATATTCTAAAAACAAGTTCCAAGACTATGACAGTCAGAGGGTTGCCATTCATGACTACCTAAGAGGAAATCTGGGCTAGGACATAGAGTTAGTATTACCTTCTTTTCAATGTCTCATTGCTTTCTAACACATTACAGTAAAACTGCTCACTATTTCTTATTCATCTGCATCTCCTGTTTTTTATATCTGCCTATTATTAAATATAATTATATCAGGTTCCAACTCAGAGAAGGTAGGGACTTACATCAATAATCTGACATGAGGAACCCTCTCTTCTATTCTCACTTGAAAACTTGGAAGAACTTCACTCATGTTCCATTCAAAACTATATTTCCAGTCTAAATGTTACATATTTTTCATTCAACCATCATTTCACTATACTAAATAATACCTTCAATCCAGATTCTCTTCACAGTGCATATATTCTTATATAAGATAATAGATCAGTGACCACACCTAGTTGAGAACATACATTACAGTGTGTAAGGACCCAGGCTCAACCTCCCAGTCACTACCTCCAGGGAGAAGCTTTACAAATGGTGAAATGTTACTACAAATCTCTCTCTCTCTCTCTCCCTCTCTCCACGCCCCCCCTGTCCCCCTTCCTTCTCAATTTCTCTCTGTCTCTATCCTAAATAAACAAAATTAGTTTTTTAAAAAAGATAACATGGGGTGCATGAGGTGCACCTGGAGGTGGTGCACCTGGTTGAGCGCACATATTAATGTAATGCCAGAGTTTGCACCTCTGCTCTGCTCACCCATGTATAGATGAGGCGCTTCACTAGCAATGAAGTAGATCTACAGATGTCTTTATTTCTCTCTCCCTCACTGTCTCCCCCTCCCCCCTCAGTGTCTCTCTGTCCTGTCCAATAAAATAATAGAAAGAAAGAAAGAAAGAAAGAAAGAAAGAAAGAAAGAAAGAAAGAAAGAAAGAAAGAGAGAAAGAAAGAAAGGGAAAAAATGGCTGTGTAAGCGGTGGATTCATAGTACTGGCATCAAGCCCCAGTGATAACCCTGGTGGCAAGAAAAAAAACTAAAAGGCAATATATCAGCTCATTAGCAGCTAAGATGAGTTAGTTCTGTGAAACTCTGTTTTGAGAAAAGAAAGCTTAAGAGCCCTGGACTCATAACAGAACAAAGGGAAAATGGCTCAGGACAACCTTTCCTGAATTTCAGTCTTGCCACCCTGTTAAGCCCACTCTCATCTCCTACCATTTATCCCTTTAGTGGTTAGGAGAGAACTTGAGAATCAAATGAGCAACTTCTCTTCACAGAACTTTCCTTCACAATCTGTAGATGTCAGTACCCATCTCATTCATACTTTAAAATTCCTCCACCTCCTAGAACACTGCTCCATGTGCATGTCTCGGATCTCTCCACACATTTTAGAATGCTTCCCCTCTCCCCACACCAGATATCAAACCCAAACTTACACCAAGGGTGGAAGCCATCTCTGCAACCAAGAAATCAGAAACAGGAGATGAAATAAACTGTGTTTGCTCCCAATTTATATGCATGCCGTTGATTAGAAATCCCCTCTGACTTGTTGTTTGGCTTTCCGGTACAATTCACTCTGAATTTTCTTTTGCTTTCACTTGGGTGGTGTCAGTAAAAAAACAGAAAGCTTTCTGATCAAGCACTTCTATCCTAAGCCAATCCATTTATTCTTCATATTCCAAATATAGAGTGGCCCTTCTCTGTTAAGAACTTTTACCTAATTAGAAACCCACCACTCTCAGTCCTGTCATTACTGTCTAGCTATCAGCTCTGGAACCTCACTGTCTCGAAGATCTTCAGTATTTGGTGGCCCCTTTCTACTGTCTGCTGTAAGAGGCATCTCCTCTCTCCCCTGCCTCATCCCAAGAATAAGGATGCCTAAAAGAAGTCAGTAAGCATTGGAGTAGAATGGTGTGACATGGACATCATGGCCACTATAGCCAGGCAGATGTATGCATGCTTGAGGAAACATGGGAACTATAGCCCTGGGCTGAGAAAAAGGACATCCGTTCCATTCCTGAGAATATCACTTGCTTCATTACTTTGAACAAAGCATTCACTTCACTAGATGTTGATTTTCTGGTCTTTAAAATGAGACAGCTGGAAAGAATTCATAAGTCGTACAGATTCAGAGAATTTTGTGTCTAGATCTTTTCCCAATATGAATATCCTATAAAAGTTGCAAGTTTACCAAAAAAAAAGTTCCAAGTTATCTTTGATATGTGCTTATTGACCATTCCTATATACCAATATATTTCAAATGACCCCATTTTATTCCAAGGGCTTCATCTTACAGAACTTAAATTTACTGAAGTGGCTACATAGAACAATGGCATCTGAGAGCCTATTTCAACACTTCTTTTGTAATATTTTAATGTTTATTAATTTTTATTAGTGATTTAATATTAATTTACAAAATTATGAGATAACAGAGCCATAATTTTACACAGTTTTCACCACCAGAGTTCTGTGTCTCCATTCCTTCCATTGAAAACTGTAGTAGTTCTCCCAATCCAATACATCTTAAAGTTTAGCATAAACAAAATTCTCCTATTTGAGACTCTTCTAGGTCAGTTACAGAAATTGAAACAATGAATCATTATTTCAGTGTTATGGGAAGTCTTAATTCTGTTTTATAAAACAATTTTTATTTTGAAAAACTTTATTATGGGGGAAAGAATGAGAGGGAAGGCAAGTGAGGAAAAACAAAAACATTTCTCAGCACTGGCATAAGGAAATTGAACCTGGAACCTCTGGAGCCTCGAGACATGCAAGTTGGTGTTCTAACACACTGCACTTCCTTCTCCAGCCTGAGACATACCTTTTATGTTTTTATTTAATGAGCAATCACACAACAACTCCAGACCTCTCAAATGGAAGCCATGTACTCTCTGCCCACTGAATCTCCTCCTTAGTCTCTGATAGGCACACTTTCTTTTAACCCATAGGCTAAGATAAAAAAAGGAAATTGACTGGAAACCATGACCCCTCTTGTCTTCCTTTCAGATATCTCCCCTTCTGTTGTCTTCTGTGTTTAGAAATGAAGGTTTTTTACTTTTGCCTGCTGCTCAGCAAAAAAAAGATTACCCTGAGCCTTCTATCCAATAGGATTTGGAGATTCTGAAACATCATCAGTAACCTGGCACAAATTGTTAGATCAGCTTGAGAGTGATAGAGAAAGTCCTACAGCAGGGTAACAACAATGGAGGATGGGCCTGGATAAAAGAGAAAGGAAAAGCAATAGAAGCAAACTTGAATAAATTACTGTCACATTTCACGTTTTATTTATATCTGCTGTCTGCTTAGATCTTTGAATCCTTTGTAGAAAATTAAGAAGGGGGAGAGTAGATGTTTAAAGCTACTTTAAATTATTCTCAAAGGAGAACTGTTGTACTGTTATTAGGAATATAAACTCATGCAACTAGTATGAAAAATAGGATGAAGTTTTTACAAAAATGTGAAAATCAATTTCCCATATGTTCCATCAACTTTACTTCTGGATATTCATTTACCTGAAGAGTATATGATAGTGTTGCTTCTAAAAGATATAGACACTCTGTGACCACTTTTGGCACTATTCACAGTAGTCAAGTTATTCAGACAACCTAAGGACCCATCAACAGATGAACAGGTAAAGAAGCATGAGTGGACCTCAAAGGGGCTATACTAAGGGGAGTAAGTCAGATGAAGAAAGACAAATATTGTATTAATTCTCTGGCTTGTAGATGATAATCGACAAATAACAAACAAAATAGACCTTAAATTGTGACCAAAAATAATGTTACCAGAAGGAAAGAAGAAAGGAGGGCAAGGGGGGATGAGTAGAGAGGCTGATTGTATGGTGGTGGATGGAAAAGCATGTGCATATACTTGCTGGTGGCAGGAGTGGTGTGCTGTGTATGTAGATGTCAAACTTGAGGCTATACACATGAATATATATATATATATATATATATATATATATATATATATATATACAGAAGTATGGTAAACCACTTTTGCATACATTAAAAGTAGTTTTTTATTTATTTATGGTCTAGAGACAGAGAGAAATTGAGAGGGAAGGGGAAGATAGAGAAAAAGAAGCTTCATCACCCATGAAGCTGTCCTCTTCAGGTAGGAACTGAGGGCTTGAATTTAAGTCCTTGTTCATAGTAACACGTGCTTTCAACTGGAATGCCACCATCCAGTCCATTTTTTTTTTAATTACCACCAGGGTTATCACTGGGGTGTCAGTTCTAGCACTATAACCCTATCTCTCCTGGAGGCCATTTTTTCCAAAACTAGTATAGCCACAGGCCCTTTGGAATATAACTAAAATATGCCTACTTGCTATCTACAAAATGGAGGACCCCCCCCCCAACTCTTCATCTGCACTACTCCAGCCTTTAGGTCCATGATTGATCAACAATTTATATGGCTTTATATGTTAACTCTCCTTTCAACCACCAGGTTCCAGATGCTAGCATGATGCCGACCAGACTTCCGTGGACAGACAACCCCCCCCCCCCCAATGTGTCCTGGAGCTCCGATTTCCCAGAGCCCTTCCCCACTAGGGAAAGAAAAAGACAGGCTGGGAGTATGGATTGACCTGCCAACGCCCATGTTCAGTGGAGAAGCAATTATAGAAGTCAGACCTTCCACCTTCTGCATCCCACAATGACCTTGGGTCCATACTCCCAGAGGGTTAAAGAATAGGAAAGCTATCAGGGGAGGGCATGGAGTATGGAGTTCTGGGGGTGGGAGTTGTGTGAAATTGTACCCCTCTTATCCTATGGTTTAGTCAATGTTTCCTTTTTATAAATAAAAAATGACAAAAAGAAATTGCATGGAAGTGGAGGATAGATAGCATAATGGTTATATAAACAGGCTTTCATCCCTGAGGCTCCAAAGTCCCAGGTTCAATTCCCTGCACCACCATAAGCCATAAGCTGAACAGTGTGCTGGTAAAAGAAAGAAAGAAACTGAATGGGAAAGGGAGAGAGAGAGAGAGAGAGAGAAATATAGAAACCTACAAACTTGCTTGCTGCTTGAGAGCATACCTACAGCAGGAGGGGAGCAGAGGTTCAACCCCTAGCCCCTAATCCTTGCACATGTGTATACTCAGCCGGGTGTTGCCACCACCTAGTCCCTATAAATATTTTTTAATTAGATTACTCTTTGCCATTGTGGTGTTCATAACCTACACCATATTGATGCCAATGTGTAGTACATTCTGTGGAGAAATAGGGAATATTAGCCAAAAATACCAGCAGGGAGAATCCACAAATGACATGTCACAAGAATGACATGTGTCTGCTCTGTACCAAGTTCACACCTGAGCTGTAGAATTGATCTGTAGGTCTAGCTGCTTCCATGTACTTTTTCCAGGATTCCTTGCATATCATTGAAACTGCTGAGATTTCTGCCACTAGATCATAAGACATGCCTTTCCCTCTAACCCTACCCCCAACATCATGAATTAAGCAGCACTGACTGTTAATTAAACAGTTAAGGGGTGGGGGGCAGGGAGCATAATCATTATGCAAAGAAACTTTCATGCCTGAGGCTTCAAGTCTACTATTCAGTCCCCTGCATCACAATAAACTAGAGCTGGTCAAAGCCTGTGAGTATAGGAGTCAAAGCCTGGAGAAAGATCAGATCACAGTCCAAAGTGAGAGGTATGCTCTCAAGCAGCAAGCAAGTTTGTAGGTTTCTATATTTCTCTCTCTCTCTCTCTCCCTTTCCCATTCAGTTTCTTTCTTTCTTTTACCAGCACACTGTTCAGCTTATGGCTTATGGTGGTGCAGGGAATTGAACCTGGGACTTTGGAGCCTCAGGGATGAAAGCCTGTTTATATAACCATTATGCTATCTATCCTCCACTTCCATGCAATTTCTTTTTGTCATTTTTTATTTATAAAAAGGAAACATTGACTAAACCATAGGATAAGAGGGGTACAATTTCACACAACTCCCACCCCCAGAACTCCATACCCCATGCCCTCCCCTGATAGCTTTCCTATTTTCAAAGTGCAAACTGTTTCTCCAGAACTAAGGGATAACAGGCCACCACTGCTTGAACTCCACACCATGTGGCAAGAGAGTCTAATAGCACTGTAGATTGACAGCATACAATTGCTTGCAGACTAAGTCACAGATCCTCCCAGGCAAAAAAAAAAGTCAGGGGATTCCCTACCCAGACAGGTTCTGACTTCCGAGAATCAGTGTCCTTTCAAGGAAAGCCAATAACAAACTGGACTCTGATCTCACCTTTCTCTTTTTGCTCCTCCCTTTCTATGTGAAATTCCCTCTCAAAACAAGAAAGAGACTATTCCAGACACCCTTGTGCCCCTTTACTGAACATGATAAGTAGGACTTCCTCTGGGGACCTAATTTTTTTCTTGCTTCCCACCATAATGTTAATATGACTTTTTTTTTTCCTCTCTGTGTTACAATATTTATTTTTCCTGGAGAAGAGAGATCTCTTTTCATTTGGTCTGCTAACAAATTCAGAAAACCAGTCAAGGTAAAAGATAACGTTGTGGAGATTTTGCCATGTTATTAAACAAATGTCACAGTTACCTACAAACCTCTCAGCAGGACCCTCCCTACCTGTGCCAGTGCCTGCACCCACTGAAGTTTCCCTGAAACAGAGGCCTCTTCTCATATCTTTAATATTGTCTATAAAGGCCAATTAGAAATCTAGAACATTGAGCTTCACAAATTCCAGATGTAATTTACTGTGATTTCTCATTATTGATGGCTGGAAAATAATTCATCAACTTTCGGTTCTTGCGCTCACTGAGATGAGCGAGCAGCCTCCACCGCCAATGTGGGACATGGAGCAGTGCCAGCCCGCCCGCTCTAGCCCCTTGAGAACCCCGGAAGCCCCGGAAGCGCTCCTAAGCCGCTAGCAGGGCGGTATCCGGGTCCTGAAGAGAAATACGAAACACAATGGGAGTAGAAATTGTTTGAATAGGAGAAGTAGATTTGGTTCTCGAGAAAGAGAATGGTTGAGAGATGTGAACATAGGCTGCATTTGCCTTTTTGGAGCAGACAACCACTGCCACTACAACCACCAACCAACCACCACCTCCACCTCATATGGCTTACATCTTCTCTGCACAGTAGAAAACGAGCGTTAGATATATGTGCTGGAGAGGGAAGGGAAAGTCTTTGCAACTTCATGGAGATCTGGTCAAGAGACTGGAATGTACTAAACGGCCACATCAGATTATTTATTATTACTTATCCAGGATGGGTTTTGATGATCCTCTGCACCTACAAGAGGAATCTACCAATCCTGACCTCAGCTGTATGATTTGTTTTGTTTGTTTGTTTTGTATATATATATATATATATATATATATATATATAGAACATTGACTAAACCATATGATTAGAAGAGTACAACTCCACACAATTCCCACCACCAGATCTCCGTATCCCATCCCCTCCCCTGATAGATTTCCTATTCTTTAGCCCTCTGAGAGTATGGACCCAAGGTCATTGTGGGATGCAAAAGGTGGAAGGTCTGGCTTCTGTAATTGCTTCCCCGCTGAACATGGGCATTGGCAGGTTGATCCATACTCCCAGCCTGCCTCTCTCTTTCCCTAGGGGTGGTGGGGTGGGGTTCTAGGGAAACGGAGCTCCAGAACACATTGGTGGGGTTATCTGTCCAGGGAAGTCTGGTTGGCATCATTGGTAGCATCTGGAACCTGGTGGCTTAAAGAGAGTTAACATATAAAGTGAAACAAGTTGTTGACTGTGGGATTATGTGAAAGCATGGTAGAGCATAGGGTAACTCCCCCACCCTTGAGATGGAGGTCTGAAAAGACACCCCACCTGTCAGTCTCTCCCTTATGGGATAGAGTTTGGAGGGCAATGCTTTCCTGACTTAGTTCCCCCTTGTCAGTCTCCCAGGCTTCACAGAAGCCTGCAACTTCTAACATTTAACTCATTCCCCTGCTACAAAACAAATGGTTGCCTGCTTGAAAGTTCACTTAAAGTTCATTATGAGTTCACCATCTTTGATCACATACAAACTACACTTCATCACCCTGCCTTGCCAGGAACTTAACAATGAGACCCCACACACATTTATTTCTCCATTCTTTGATCACCATGTCTCACACACACATCAATGTCCTACCCTTCTCTGCTTTATCTCACTCTTCTGGTTTAACCACCATGTTTTTCTTAATACCTTTGGATGATTAACATCTCTTGCTTCATGGTAACTAATTGTCTTGACGTTTTGGTATCTCATCAATTCTTGTCATTCCTTAGCCCTCCCCACCATAGAAGTACTGACCTTTTGGAAACCTATGATTACTGACATATGTGAAAAATGTTCTTTGTTCCACTTTGCTATATAATCCCTCTCTTTTTCTGAATAAAATTGGATGTTCATACCTGAATCTCCCCTGGTGGGTCCTTTATGTTTTGCGCAAGCCCTTGAATTGGCAACGGGGAGGCCATTGGCTTACCTCTGTTGTGAGGCTACCCACGTGAGCACCAGCATCTGGCGCCCAATCATGAGGCAAGTACCCCCCCCCAAAAAAAAGAAGAAAATTGGTCTAAGAGATAGACCCTGTGTTCTCCGACTTGAGCCGGCAAGTCGCAAGAAGTCCCCGGCGTCCAACAACGTAAGACAGAGAGGAGTATAGAGCACATCAAAGGTAAGCCGAGGCTACTTCAAGCCACCTCAAAACTTCTTCCTCTCTCTATCCCTCACACTCGAGAAAGCCCTCCACATGGACATAGCAAGTGAGTCTCATCTTAAGGTGCCCTGGCCAAGCCCTGGAAGTTGGGATTCCCTCTACTATCCTTCTGCCTGCCATTTTAGGTGACGGACTGTCCTCTTTTCCTCTCCCACTATAACATGGTGTTTTGTTCTGTCCTCGTATTTCTCGAAATAATTAATAGCCATGCGTAATCTTCCTTCCCATCAGAAAGATCTACAGGTTAAATGCTTTCATGCTCTGCTAGCCACTCGATCACTGAAATTGTCTAAAAAGCAGGCTTTTTGCTTCTGGGATACAGTGCTTCATGTAGCCCCATGGTTTTGAAAAGATAATATTTATGTTCAAGAAGCGTGGATAAAAGTATCTTATCTCGCTCGCAAAGAAGAAACTAAAGGTCTGTTAGAACTGCCCATTCAGTCCCTAGCTATAGTGACAGCTTTGAAGCAGTGTGCACCCTCTCCTCTAAGAAATCTGAGAAAGAGGACCATAGCACTTCCTTCTCTGCAGGTCCCGCAGATAGTGAAGCCTCCAGGCCCGCCAAACCACCCACTCCAGCACTCAGAGCCCTACTTCTCTAAGAAAGGGGTTAAATCAGACTCTGAAACAGAGATAACTTAAAAAGATCTAGTCGCTGAACATCACCCCCCCCCCCCCGTGTCTCCCTGGTGCTGCAAGAGCGAGCTTCCCTGAAATTCCTTGAACCTACCCTCCGAAAATGTCCTGCTCAGCCAGGCGTTGCGGCTTTTTCCCGAGCTAAAAATCCATGCCCTATACAAAGTCCATCCTTCATGGCATGGCACAAGATTTAAACTCACCCCAAGACTAAAGAAACTTGTTAGAAACCGCATAGCCACCTTGTTGTGTTGCAACATTCCAACCCTGAATGGGTTAAACAACCTGCCTCTATAGCCCTCAGAACAAATTAAGCAAGTACTGAGGCAACAAGATCTTATCTAGCCAGTCATCTATTCTTCATAGAAAGAAAGAACTCAATCAAACAGAACACTCCCTCTAACTTAAGGCTATTAATAACAGAACCAGTACACACTTTTGCTAGTAATTTAATGCTTTGCTCCTTGTTGTTGCAGCGGTCTGGTGTTCGGCTGCACCACGGAGAAGAGAGCGGACTCCAGAGCAAAGGGGTACACAAATCTTTATAATAGGATGGGGGGAGGTTTGGTTCAGACCACGTGGAGCCAGCCGGCAATGGCCGACCACGGGGGGAGAGCAGGGAGTGAGACCTCAGAGAGGGAGAGCCGAGAACCCAGAGAGAGAGAGGGGAGGGGTGAGGGGGCTTTTTATTGGGCGACAACCAGGGGTGCCGTGTAGGGCCAGGATTGGTTGAAAGGGGGCACTCTAGGATTTAGCAGGGCATAGAAAAACCTGGGGGCGGAGACTGCATCAGAATAAGTCCTCAGCAACAGCTCCTTACAGAGATTCTCAAAATATCTAAATTTAACTTAGCTCAGACAAATTTCCATGATTTTTCCTCCATGCCAGCAGCAACCTTGCCCACCCCTTCCCCCTCTCAGCCAATAACGTCACAGAGTAGTGGGAGCTTCTGCTCCAGAGATTGGTGGAGACCGCCGTCAATCATTCCCTGGCCACGCCCCCTCCTGGGGGCGTGGACTGCTGTGAGCCAGGAATCCAAGCCATTTTTTTTTTCCAGAATTTTTTCTTCTTCTTCTTTTTTTTTTTTATTTAAGAAAGGATAAACTAACAGAACCACAGGGTAGGAGGGGTACAACTCCACACAATTCCCACCACCCAGTCTCCATATCCCACCCCCTCCCCTGACAGACCTCCCACTCTCCATCCCTCTGGGAACATGGACCCAGGGTCATTGTGGGTTATAGAAGGTGGAAGGTCTGGCTTCTGTAATTGCTTCCCCGCTGAACATGGGCGTTGACTGGTCAATCCATACTCCCAGTCTACCTCTCCCTTTCCCTAGTAGCATGGGTCTTTGGGGGAGCAGAGCTCCAGGACACATTGGTGGGGTCTTCAGTCCAAGGAAGCCTGGCTGGCATCCTGATGAAATCTGGAACTTGGTGACCGAAAAGAGAGTTAACATACAAACCCAAACAAATTGTTGAGCAATCATGGACCCAAAGCTTGGAATAGTGGAGAGGAAGTGTTAGGGGGGATACTCACTGCAAACTCCAGTGTACTTCTGCTTTCAGGTATATATTTTGCAGCAGTTTATGAATACGTGTGAACATATGCTCTCTCTCACAGAAACTGGTGCATATCTAGGTTTTGGGACTTTGTTAGAAAGTGAACCACCTGAGATGGAACCAGAGCATACTATGAAAGGAAAGGTCTCACCCGAGTAATGAAGCTGAAGGGTTGTCATTCCACACGTGAAGTCTCTGGACACAGTCTGAAGTGAAGCATGTTGAGGTGGCAATCGTTACATTGATTAGGTTGTGATCAGCAGATGCAACATTATTTGATATGGATTGGGAGAGGCATACAGGAAAGTGGGCCCTATCCAAGGGTTCCAGGACTGGGGGAAGTAGAGGCTCCATAGTGGAGATGTGAGGTTCCTGCTGTCTTAGGGTTCAAAAAGACAATCGATAGTTAATGTTATCATCACATTATTTGGTAATTGGGTTAACTTTGAAAAGTCCTTTTGTTAGGGTTTGCTGTACAGTACCCAGTATCTTGTATATAGCTGTGCTATTGGTTGCTTCTGATCTACTTGGTCCAGGCTTTTGAGAGAGTCCACATATCAAATACACAGCCTATATATTAAAAAGATTCAGTTTGTGTTTTAAAAAACTTCGAGACATACAATTAATTTTCCCCCTCCCATATTAATTAACTAGTGATTTATATGACTACATTTTACTAGGAGTGTACATAAACACCATTCCCACCACCAAAAGACTGTGACTTATTTTCAAGAGCTAAAACTTCCTTTTACCAAGGCTGTGTGTTTTCAAATTCAGTTTTTTAAGTTTGTCCTTGTCTTTTAGTGTAAGTCTGTGTGCTAACTATATTTTCACATTGTTGTCTTAACTTTCCTCTTAAAAGTACCTGATTTCTGGCTTTTTTCCTGCTTTGGTCTGCTGAATTCTGTCTAGTCCTGATCTGATTTATGTCTTCTCTGATATTCAGCGTGCTGACCAGTCAACTGTGTGCTGTGAAAGAATGTTTGAATGGCAAAATTTTTTCAGGGTACCCTAAAACTTGTGGTTGACCTTCCTAAGGTTAAAGACATGCTACACGGAGATGTGGTCAGCTTTTTGAAAAAAGACAAGGCTTTGGTATGAATGTAAATTTTTTTTTTAAACTGTGTGAGTAAAAATGGCTACATGATATGTCCTGATAATGAAAGTTTCTCTCCTCTTGTGTGTTATAGACTACATGTTTGTGTGTGTATTTTAAGTTTGGTAAACATTAAGGTTAAAAACATGAGTGACTCTAAAGCTACATTCTTATCAGATAAAGTTTAACAGAAGAGTTTCCAACACAGTTCTTATGTGGTAACATAAAGGTAAAATTAATTTGCTAAGGTAACTGAGTATTTAAAGTAAAAGTCTAAGTATTTAATGTGACAATTCTTAATCTCCAAATTAAAATACAAATGAAAAAGTTTTCCAGGACATCTGGAGGGCCCCCAAAATGTCCTGTAAACAGATTTTATAAAAATTATTCCACAGGGAGTCGGGCTGTAGTGCAGCTGGCTAAGTGCAGGTGGTGCAAAGCACAAGGACCGGCATAAGGATCCCAGTTTGAACCCCGGCTCCCCACCTGCAGGGGAGTCGCTTCACAGGCGGTGAAGCAGGTCTGCAGGTGTCTATCTTTCTCTCCTCCTCTCTGTCTTCCTCTCCCTCTCTCCATTTCTCTCTGTCCTATCCAACAATGACAACAACAATAATAACTACAACAATAAAACAACAAGGGCAACAAAAGGGAATAAATAAATAAAATAAATTTAAAAAAAATTTTTTTTTAATTATTCCACAGCAAATTTGGCATGTGTCTGGCACTATAAATAACCTGAGAAACATTATCACTAATGTGTGTTAACCCTCTAAGAAACTGGAGTTTTTTTAAAGTTTAAAATAAATTTAATTAAGCTAAAATTTGTTTGAAGATCATGATTTACAGAGATTGCTACACGAAGTTAAATAAGATAACCTTTAAATTTATGTTGTTTAAAAATTCAAAACAGAGCCTTAAAAAATAGGTATCACACACCTAGGGTGTATCTCAACCATAAGGCTTCTTGCTCTGGTTTTCCTCCTTGTATATCTTTCTACATTTAAAATTCTCTAGTTGTTTTAAGACACTGTCAGATACCTACCAACTTCCAAAACTAAGTAAAGAGGAAGTGGATAACATGAACAGGCCCATCACAGCTAATGAAATTGAAACAGTTATCAAAAATCTCCCCAAAAATAAAAGTCCTGGACCAGATGGTTGTACAAATGAATTCTACAAAACCATCAAAGAAGAACTAATACCTCTACTTTTAAAAGTCTTCCAGAAGATTGAAGACACTTGAATACTCCCTGCCAGCTTCAATGAAGCCAACATCACCCTGATACCAAAAGCAGACAGGGACACAACCAAAAAAGAAAACTACAGACCAATATCTCTGATGAACATAGATGTGAAAATATTGAACAAAATTCTAGCCAACCGGATACAGCAGTATATCAAAAAGATTGTTCATCATGACCAAGTGGGGTTTATCCCAGGCATGCAAGGTTGGTTTAATATACGTAAATCAATCAATGTGATCCACCACATAACAAAAGCAAGACCAAAAACCACATGGTCATATCAATAGTTGCAGAGAAAGCCTTTGACAAAACACAACATCCCTTTATGATTAAAACACTACAAAAAATGGAAATAGATGGAAAATTCCTGAAGATAGTGGAGTCTATATATAGCAAACCTACAGCCAACATCATACTCAATGGTGAAAAACTGGAAGCATTTCCCCTCAGATCAGGTACTAGACAGGGCTGCCCACTATCACCATTACTATTCAACATAGTGTTGGAAGTTCTTATCATAGCAATCAGGCAGGAGCAAGGAATTAAAGGCATAAGACTGGAAGAGAAGAAGTCAAACTCTCCTTATTTGCAGATGACATGATAGTATACATGGAAAATCCTAAAGGAATCCAGCAAGAAGCTTTTGGAAATCATCAGGAAATACAGTAAGGTGTCAGGCTATAAAATTAACATTCAAAAGTCAGTGGCATTCTTCTATGCAAACACTAAGCTAGAAGAAATTGAAATCCAGAAATCAATTTCTTTTACTATAGCAACTAAAATAATAAAATATCTAGGAGTAAACCTAACCAAAGAAGTGAAAGACTTGTGTACTGAAAATTATGAGTCACTACTCAAAGAAATTGAAAAAGACACAAAGAAGTGTAAAGATATTCCATGTTCATGGGTTGGAAGAATTAACATCATCAAAATAAATATATTACCCAGAGCCATCTACAAATTTAATGCTATCCCCATCAAAATCCCAAGCACATTTTTTTGGAAAATAGAAAAAATGCTACAAATGTTTATCTGGAACCAGAAAAGACCTAGAATTGCCAAAACAATCTTGAGAAAAAAAGAACAGAACTGGAGGCATCACACTCCCAGATATCAAACTGTATTATAGGGCCATTGTCATCAAAACTGCTTGGTACTGGAACATGAACAGACACACTGACCAGTGGAATAGAATTGAGAGCCCAGAAATGAGGCCCCATATCTATGGACATCTAATCTTTGACAAAGGGGCCCAGACTATTACATGGAGAAAGCAGAGTCTCTTCAACAAATGGTGTTGGAAACAATGGGTTGAAACATGCAGAAGAATGAAACTGAATCACTGTATTTCTCCAAATACAAAAGTAAATTTCAAGTGGATCAAGGACTTGGATGTTAGACCACAAACTATCAGATACTTAGAAGAAAATATTGGCAGAACGCATAAATTTTAAAGACATCTTCAATGAAACGAATCCAATTACAAAGAAGACTAAGGCAAGTATAAACCTATGGGACTACATCAAATTAAAAAGCTTCTTCACAACAAAAGAAACCACTACCCAAACTAAGAGACCCCTCACAGAATGGGAGAAGATCTTTACATGCCATACATCAGACAAGAGTTCAATAACCAACATATATAAAGAGCTTGCCAGACTCAACAACAAGACAACAAATAACCCCATCCAAAAATGGGGGGAGGACATGGACAGAATATTCACCACAGAAGAGATCCAAAAGGCCGAGAAACACATGAAAAAAGTCTTTGATTGTCAGAGAAATGCAAATAAAGACAACAATGAGATATCACTTCACTCCTGTGAGAATGTCATACATCAGAAAAGGTAACAGCAGCAAATGCTGGAGAGGCTGTGGGGTCAAAGGAACCCTCCTGCACTGCTGGTGGGAATGTCAATTGGTCCAACCTCTGTGGAGAACAGTCTGGAGAACTCTCAGAAGGCTAGAAATGGACCTACCCTATGAGCCTGCAATTCCTCTCCTGGGGATATATCCTAAGGAACCCATCACACCCAACCAAAAAGTTCTGTGTACACATATGTTCTTGGCAGCACAATTTGTAATAGCCAAATCCTGGAAGCAACTCAGGTGTCCAACAACAGATGAGTGGCTGAGCAAGTTGTGGTGTATATACACAATGGAATACTACTCAGATGTAAAAAATGGTGACTTCACCGTTTTCAGCCGATCTTGGATGGACCTTGAAAAAAATCATGTTGAGTGAAATAAGTCAGAAACAGAAGGATGAATATGGGATGATCTCACTCTCAGGCAGAAGTTGAAAAACAAGATCAGAAAAGAAAACACAAGTAGAGCCAGAAATGGAATTGGCATATTGCACCAAAGTAAAAGACTCTGGGGTGTGTGGGTGGGTGGGGAGAATAAAGGTCCATGATGATAAATGACATAGTGAGGGTTGTATTGTTAAATGGGAAACTGGGGAATGTTATGCATGTACAAACTATTGTATTTACTGTTGAATATACAACATTAATTCCCCAATAAAGAAATAAATTTTTAAAAAAGACACTGTCAGAGATCTATTCTTGATAAATTAAGCTAGTACATGGTGTTTCTGGTCTGATAATAGATTTAATGTTTGGCAAATCTTGATTTAACAAAATTATTCAGTCTAATACTATTATTTTAAAGTGAGGTAAAAGTAAAAGATTATTTTAAAACAATTAAGCTATGAGGTTTATTTCAGCCTTTTAAGTTACATGTCAAAGTTTTAAAGTGTAAAATCTATTAATAGAGCTTTATACCCACCCTTGCTCACAGCCACTCCAAGGGTGTGATAGCTTTGTGATGAGTAAAGATCCTAACAACAAACTAAGTTTTAATATTGAGCTTAATATGCAATTTTAAACTCATGATAAAAAATGGTAATCATTTTATCATGTCAACATATTAGGTATTGACTTTCTATAATATACTGGTATACCTGTTTATTAAAAAGGCCTTTGAAAATCATATAAAATACTTAAGCCAATTCTAATTATTGAGTTATCAATTCTAGTAAACTTCTAACTTGGTACAAGTTTTCTTCCTCATAAGTAAATGACTACAGCTATGTCCAGTCTTCACATTAAGAACCAACTTCTCATATGGTAAGATTTTTTAAATTAATTTATTTATTTAAAAAAGGAGACATTAACAAAGCCATAGGATAGGAGGGGTACAACTCCACACAATTCCCATCACCAGATCTCTATATCCCATCCCCTCCCCTGATAGCTTTCCCATTCTCTATACCTCTGGGAGTATGGACCCAAGGACATTGTGGCTTGCAGAAGGTGAAAGGTTTGGCTTCTGTAATTGCTTCCCACTGAACATGGGCATTGTTGGCAGGTAGATCCATACCCCCAGCCTGCCTCTCTCTTTCCCTAGTAGGGTGGGTCTCTGGGGAAGCAGAGCTCCAGGACACATTGGTGAGGTTGTCTGTCTAGGGAAGTCTGGTCGGCATCATGCTGGCATCTGGAACCTGGGGGCTGAAAAGAGAGTTAACATACAAAGCCAAACAAATTGTTGAACCATTATGGACCTGAAGGCTGGAATAGTGCAGATGAAGTGTTGGGGGGTATTCCCTGCAGACTATTGTGTATTTCTGCTTTCAGGTATATATTTTGCACTAGTTTATGGATACGTGTGAACATATGCTCTATTTCAGGAAACCTGGTCCATATCTAGGTTTTGGGACTTTGTTAGGAAGTGAACCACCTGGGATGGAATTAGAGAATACAATGAAAGGAAAGGTCTCACCCGAGTGATGAAGCTGAAGGGTTGTCATTCCACACCTGAAGTCTCTGGACACAGTCTGAGCTGAAGCATGCTGGGGTGGCACTCGTTGCGTTGATTAGGTTGCTATCAGCGGATGCAATATTATTTGATATGAATTGAGAGAAGCATACGGGAAAGTGCGCCCCACCGTAAGGTTCCAGGACTGAGAGGAATATAGGCTCTATAGTGGAAATGTGAGGTTCCTGCTGTCTTAGAGTTCAAAAAGACAATGGATAGTTATTGTTATCATCACATTATTTGGTAATTGGGTTAACTTTGAAAAGTCCCTTTGTTAGGGTTTACTGTATAATACCCAGCATCTTGTATATAGCTGTGCCACCCATTGCTTCTGTTCTGCCTAGCCTAGGCTTTTGAGAGAGTCAACATATCAAAGACTCAGTCTATGTATTAAAAAGACTCAGTCTGTGTTTTAAAAAGTTCGAGACATACAATCAATTTTTCCCCCCTATCATATTAATTAACTACTGATTTATATGACTACACTTTAATAGGAGTGTACATAAACACCGTTCCCACCACCAAAAGACTGTGTCCCATCCCACCCACCCACTCCCGCCAACTGTCGCCCTGGGAAGCCGAATGTCCACCCTCCCTCTCACCACAGGGTTTTTACTTTGGTGCCCTACTCTCAATTTAGTCCTATCTTGCTATTTTTTTAATAATTTTTTAAAATTTTTTTATATTTATTTTATTTATTTTTTCTCTTTTGTTGCCCTTGTTTTATTGTTGTAGTTATTGTTGTTGTTGTTGTTGTTGGATAGGACAGAGAGAAATGGAGAGAGGGAGGGGAAGACAGAGAGGAGGAGAGAAAGATAGACACCTGCAGACCTGCTTCACCGCCTGTGAAGCGACTCCCCTGCAGGTGGGGAGCCGGGGTTCAAACCGGGATCCTTATGCCGGTCTTTGTGCTTTGCGCCACCTGCGCTTAGCCCGCTGTACTACAGCCCGACTCCCAGTCCTATCTTGCTTTTAATTTCCCTTTCTGTTTTTCTTTCTCAACTTCTGTTGATGAGTTGGATCATCCCATACTCATCTTTATCTTACTGACTTAGCTCACTTAACATGATTCCTCCTAGCTCCATCCAAGATGGATCAGAGAAGGTGGGTTCATTATTCTTAATAGCTGCATAGTACTCCCTTGAGTACCACATCTTTCTCAGCCACTCATCTGTTGTTGGGCACCTGGGTTGCTTCCAGGTTTTAGCTATTATGAATTGTGCTGCTATGAACATAGGTGTACATATATCTTTTTGGCTATGTGTTAGGGAGTCCTTGGGGTATATCCCCAGAAGAGGAATTACTGGGTCAGATGGAAGTTCCATGTCTAGCCTTGTGAGAGTTCTCCAAACTGCTCTCCAAAAATGCTGGACCAATTTACATTCCCATCAGCAGTGCAGAAGTGTTCCTCTGTCCCCACGGCCTCTCCAGCATTTGTTGTTGCTGTCCTTTTTGATGTATGCCATTCTCACAGGAGTGAGGTGGTATCTCAATGTTGTCTTAATTTGCATTTCTCTGACAATCAGCGACCTGGAGCAGTTTTTCATATGTTTGTTAGCCTTTTGGATCTCCTCTGAAGTGAATGTTTTGTTCATATCCTCTATCCATTTTTGAATTGGGTCATTTGCTTTTTTGTTGCTAAGATTGCTGAGCTCTTTGTATATTTTGGTTATTAGTCTCTGTCTGAAGTATGGCATGTGAAGATCTTCTCCCATTCTGTGAGGGGTCTCTTTGTTTGTGAGATAGTTTCTTTGGCTGTGCAGAAGCTTTTCAATTTGATGTAGTCCCACTGGTTTGTTTCTGCTTTAGTCTTCCTTGCAATTGGGTTTGTTTCATCAAAGATGTCCTTGAGGTTTAGGTGGGAAAATGTTCCAACCAATGTTTTCCACTAAGTATTTGATAGTTTCTGGTCTAACATCTAGGTCCTTGATCCATTTGGAGTTGATTTTTGTTTCTGGTGAGATAAGGTGGTTCAATTTTATTCTTCTGCATGTTTCAACCCAGTTTTCCCAGCAACATTTATTGAAGAGAGCCTCCTTCTTCCATTTAATGCTTTGGGCCCCCTTATCAAAGATTAGATCTCCATAGGTGTGGGGGTTTAGTTCTGGGCTTTCAATTCTGTTCCACTGGTCTGTGTGCCTATTTTTGTTCTAGTACCAGGCTGTTTTGATGATGATGGCATTATAATATAGTTCGACATCTGGGAGTGTGATGCCTCCATTTCTGTTTCTTTTCCTCAAGATTGTTTTGGCAATTCTAGGTGTTTTCTGGTTCCAGATAAATGATTATAATTTTTGTTATAGTCTCTTAAAAAAGCTTGGTGGAACTTTGATGGGTATCGCATTAAATTTCTTTATGGCTCTGGGGAGAATATTCATTTTAATGATATTTATTCTTCCAAGCCATGAGCATGGGATGTCTTTTCATTTCTTGGTATCAGTTTCTATTTCTTTGAATAGTGACTCATAGTTTTCAGTATACAAGTCTTTCACTTCTTTGGTCAGCTTTATTCCTAGGTATTTTATTGATTTTGTTGCAACAGTAAATGGGAGTGATTTCTGGATGTCTTCTTCTTCAGATTCAGAGTTTTCATAAAGAAATGTCACTGATTTTTTTCACTGATTTTGTAGCCTGACACCTTGCTATATTGTCATATGGTAAACTTTTAAACTAAATCAGTTTCCTTGTTAACTATTCAATTTCAACTTATGTGACTTATCAACAATATTCATATATTTTACTCATGGATATGTGCTGACTCCTAAAGTCACTCATATCCTTAATTTTTTATATACTTCCCTCCTCTTCAGTTAGCCTCTTAATTTTTAACTCTTGCTCTCCCATAGTGAGAGCTCTTTACTGGCTCCTCCTTTGCTGCTTTAATTAATAGCAGGTCCTATTCAGACTCTTGGGGGTTAACTCCCATGGCTTAAAAGCCAATACCCTCAGGCAAATTAATGTCACCTGTTGGGCAGTATGCCGGCTGCCCCCTGCTTAATGCTGCGGTCTATTTACATAACCAATTACCTAAGAACTGCCCTGCCTGCAGGGCACTTGTTTAATCCCACTGGTTCCAACTCTCTTTTTGCTCCGCCCCCTCTCCTATTCACACCCTGTTTTCCACCACTCTCTTTTTGCTCCACCTTCTCTATGTCACATCCTGTTTCCACCCTACTTGGTGAGTATAAATACAGCTGCTCTTCTGATTAAACACACATGGAATTGCCTTCCAGCCGAGAGTCCCAGAATCTCTCTCCTGCGACACTAGCCCCACACGAGTTCCTGATCTCTCTCCCACGCAGCAGCCTAGGTTGGCTCCAGTCGAGTTCTCTCCAACCCAGAGAGTACTTTCTTGGGAAGAAGCACCCTCAAGCTATCCCAGAACCCTGCTTTATTTCTTGGTCAGGAGTCAGTGATTAAGCTAAGAAGCCTACTTATACTTTAAAAGCCCTCAGGCTCCCATAGTCTACAGGGAAGATAAAGAACAAAAGAGGCTTTTAAGCCACTGAGCTCTAACTCAGGGATTAACATAATATTGAAACAACTGCCAATTTCCACAACTGTGAACCCTTTAATTACCTTACTTAGACACAAGTCAATCCAGGCAAAAGTGATCAGTAATTTGAAAAGTACTGAGAGAGGGACCTCATAACATACTATATAAAATGGTTAAACCAAAAAGAAGAAATATTGGATAAATGAACCAGGACAAGAGTACAGCTAAAAGCCCCCCAAAGGGTGAAGCAAAAAATAATGAGGTCAACATCCAAACACTAGCTAAGGAAATAATCACAGGAGTGAGTAAAGAGTTTGAAAAAATTGTCATCAGAAATGCAGAAACTACAAGTGAGACCCTGGAAAAAAACACTAATTATCTCAAGGTTATTAGAGAGCTGAAAGCTGAAATAGCTTAGCTAAGAACACAACTAGCTGAACAAGCTAAACAGTATCAGAACAGGGTAATAAAATAGATGAACTCCAGAAAACAGTAGAGAGAGAATAGAATAAATGAGCTGAAGACAGAATTAGCAAGATCGAAGACAAATTAAAGACAACTAAAAAAGAAGTAAGAGATCTCAAAAAGAATTTATCCCAGGAATGCAATGCAAGTTTAACATTTGGAAATCATAAAATACTGATAGAATTTTTAAAAATCACATAATCACTTCAAAAAATACTAAGAAAGAATCCAACATGACAAGAAAAAACAAAATCAAACTAGAAGGTAATTTCAACTTAATGCAGGGAATCTACAAATTCACGTACAACTAAATTCAGAGTGAATATAAAAATAGAAGATGTTTTCCACTAAGAAACAAAACAAAATGGTGTCTATTTTCATTGTCTAGTCAATATTGTGCTGAAGATTTTTTTTAGATTTTATTTGTAAAATGGAAATATTAACAAGACCATAGGATAAGAGGGGTACAACTCCACACAATTCCCACCACCAGAACTCTGTATCCCATTCCCTCCTTTGAAAGCTTTCCTATTCTTTATCCCTCTGGGAGTATGGACCCAGGATCATTATGGGGTGCAGAAGGTGGGAGGTCTGGCTTCTATAATTGCTTCCCTGCTGAACATGGGCATTGACAGGTCTATCCATACTCCCAGTCTGTCTCTCTCTTTCCCTAATGGGGAAGCATGCTGGGGCAGAAGGGTTCTAGGACACATTGGTGGGGTCAGTTGCCCAGGGAAGTCAGGCTGGCATCATGATAGCTTCTGGAACCTGGTGGCTGAAAAAGAGTTAAGGTATAAAGCAGAAGAATTTGTTGACTAATTATGAACCTAAAGGCAAGAATATTGCAGATGAAATTTTGGGATTCTCCATTTTGTTAAAAGCTAATAGGTCTATTTTAGGTATATTCCAAGGGGCCCATGGCTTTACTAGTTTTTGCCTGAGTCTGACAACTAATATGTAGGGGAATCCAAGGTATAGTCTGGGGATATGGTGTCATAGTTGGAAAAGAGACTAGAAAGCTGGATCAGGGAAGAAAGTATCTCCCAAATATGGGAAAAGTATATAAATATTGTTAACTGTAAACCCCATCTATTTGATCTGGGGCTCATATGCTGTGCTGAAGATTTTAGCAAATGCAATAGACAAGAAATTTTAATTTAAGACATCTAGATGTTAAAGAAAGAAGTAAAACATTCTCATACAATATACAATGACCCTTAAGAAAAAAAATTAAACAAGATGTGAAAACCCATGAAAAGCATGAAACATCAATGAGAAAAATTAAAGAAGCAGTTACTGAAAATGGAAAAAAGGCCTAGAGATGGTGCACCTGGTAGAGTGCACACATGTTACAGTGCATAGGGACCTAGGTTCAAGCCCCCTGCCGCCATCTGCAGGAGGGAAGTTTCATGAGCAGTGGAACTGTACTCTTTCTCTATCTCACTTTCTCCCCTCTACCTCTCTTTCTCTACCAAAAGAGAAAATTTTTTTTAATATTTATTTTATTTATTTATTCCCTTTTGTTGCCCTTGTTTTATTGTTGTAGTTATTATTGTAGTTGTCGTTGTTGGATAGGACAGAGAGAAATGGAGAGAGGAGGGGAAGACAGAGAGGGGGAGAGAAAGATAGACACCTGCAGACCTGCTTCACCGCCTGTGAAGCGACTCCCCTGCAGGTGGGGAGCTGGGGTTCGAACCGGGATCCTTATGCCGGTCCTTGTGCTTTGTGCCACCTGCGCTTAACCCGCTGCACTACAGCCCGACTCCCCAAAAGAGAAAATTTTTAAAAAATAGTTTCCAGGAATTATGCAGGCACCAAGCACCAGAGATGACACTGATAATTAAAATAAGTAAAAACAGAAAGAAGGCCTTGGGGCCGGGTGGTGGTGCATCTGGTTGAGTGCACATGTTATAATGTGCAAGAACCCAGGTTTAAGTCCCCGGTCCCCACCTGTGGGGGGAAAGTTTCACGAGTGGTGAAGCAGTGCTACAGGTGTCTCTCTCTCTTCCTCTGTATCCAACCCTTCCCTCTCAATTTCTGGCTGTCTCTATCCAATAAATAAATAAAGATAAGAAAAAAAATAAGTCCTTGATCAGGATTAGAAGTCCTCATATTGTTAAAATATCAAACTAACCTATACATTTATTACCACACTAGTAAAAATCACAGCAGTCCACAAGATAGATCACCAGTAGAGTGTACACTACCATGTGTGAAATCCATGTTCAAACCATAAGTTACAGCCTGTCTCTCTCTTTCCCTAGTGAGGCAGGGTCTGGGGAGGTAGGGCTCCAGGATGCGTTAGTGGGGTTGTCTGCCCAGGGAAGTCTGGTTGGCATCATGGTAGCATCTGGAAACTGATGGCTGAAAAAGAGTTAAGATATAAAGCATAACATATTGTTGACTAATAAGATGAATGTGAGATGATCTCACTCATAGGCAGAAGCTGAGAAACAAGGTCAGAAGGAAAAACTCTAAGCAGAACTTGGACTGGAGTTGGTGTATCGCACCAAAGTAAAGGACTCTGGCATTAGGGCGAGGGTTCAGGTCCTAAAACATGATGGCAGAGGAGGACCTAGTGGGGGTCGTATTGTTATGTGGAAATGTTATACATATACTACTGTATTTTACTGTTGCCTATAAACCATTAAACCCCCAATAAAGAAATTTAAAAAGAAAAAAATGTTAAAAAATAAAAAAATAAAAAATGTTAAAAAATGTTAGCTAATCATGAATAATCATGAATAATTAAGAGTATTGTAGATGAAAATTTGGGGTCTCCATTTTGGAAAAAATTAGTAGGTCTATTTTAGGTATATTCCAAGGGTCCCATGACTTTACTAGTTTTTGCCTGAGCCTGACAGCTAATATGCAGGTGGAGCCTGACATCTAACGTGCAGCAAAAGAGAAGTTTTATAAATAGTAGAGTGTTACCATAGTCTCTCTTTCTGTGACTCTTTCTCCCCCTCTGTCTTGCACTATCTAGGTTGAAAAAAAATAATAATTAATTAAGAATCACTTGGGAAGCAGTGAAACCATGCCAGCCACAAAGCCCCAGTGTCAAATAAAATAGCAGTAGACTTTTGTTTTTTAAAAGCAAGCAAACTAATTCTAAATTTCACATGGATGTTCAAAAGCTTTAGAGGAGAATATTTGAAAAGAAAGAGCTAACCTAACTTCACTTCAAGATGTACTTATTAGAAGACTGGTAAAATTGATAGTATGGTATCACTTTTGTTGCCCATGTTTTTTATTATTATTATTATTGGTGTTGTAGTTACTATTGTTGTTGTTATTGATGTCGTCATTTTTGGATAGGACAGAGAGAAATGAAGGACGGGGAGACAGACAGGGGAGAAAGATAGACACCTGCAGACCTGTTTTACTGCTTGTGAAGCAACTTCCCTGCAGGTGGGGGACGGGGGGCTTGAACCGGGATCCTTACGCTTGTCGTTGCGCTTCACGCCACCTGCACTTACACCACTGTGCTACCACCCAACCCATGGTATCACTTTTGAAGACAAGTTGAACAGCAAGATTCAAAGCAATGGAGGACAAGGATTTAAAAGGGGTATGCTTGCTTGAGATACAAAATCAAGAAGAGTGTCAAAAATCAGGAGTAAGGATAAATAACAATTTAGCAGAGTGTTTAAAAATTAAATAAGAAAATATCCAGGGCAGAGGTAGATAGCATAATGATTATGCAAAGAGACTCTTAAGCTTTAGGCTCCAAAGTCCCAGGTTCAGTTCCCCACACCACCATAAGCCAGAGCTGAACAATGCTTTGGTAAATAATAATAATAATAATAATAATATCCACAAAAATAAAATACATTTAAATTGAAACAATCGTACATTTAAATTTGAATGTAGGTTTAACAAAAACAGTGAAAGTGAAAAAAGAATGAATGGACTCCACAGAGGTTATGGCAACAAGAAAATAGTACCGTGAATGACACAAAATAAAGGGTGGCCTATCATTTATCACAAAGAGCACAGTTGCTGGCACATTTCCACTGGATCTTCTCCTCCAATCTTGGCCATTCTTAGTGTCAGAAGTTAATTAACTGTCTGTGGACTACAGGGCCCCAGAGGCTTGGTAGGCTCTGTTAATGAGCTATTCCTCTCCCTGGGCTGGAAGTCCTGGGATCCCTCCCCCATCACCTCACCTTCCACCTCCAGTGCCACTACAAGAAAGACTAACTTCCTGGAATGAGGTGAGATTGTTGGAAACAGCTACTTCTGGCCTGACAATCCAACACAATGAAGTGGTAGGATATCAACAGTGACAGCGCTACAGCCAGCACACCTAGGTTCAAATCTCAACTGTGGCTATAGTAAGCGAGCAAGTTAGTAAACCTGTTTTGGTTTCAGAGTCTTCTTAATAGACTATGTTAGTAGTAGCCAGGTCATAGAATTGTTACAAAGTTGCTTTGGAAAGTGTGTTAGCACCATCAGTAATCAACAGTATTACCTATTACCCTCCAATCCCTCTAGGAATGCTCTCTTTCCTTAGGTTTTAGTTCTCTGTGTGAGGATAAAGGAGTGACAACCAACCAATCCAGAAGCTCATTGTCATGAGGAAGCTGTGGAAGCAAGACAAAGAAAGCATTCTGACTTGATTGCAGGTAAGTTTCAAGTTCATTTCTTCTCCTGCAGCTAGGCAATGTCCACATGTTGCTAGGTGGGGAGCCAAGAACACCACATTTAGACTCAAACAGGGTCTAGAATGCTGACCTCAACCCTTATCTGAGTAGCTATGCAACTTGGGACAAGTTTCTTAACCTCTCTGAGACTGTTTCTTCTTTTATATTTATTAATATACCTTAAAAGTACTAAGAAAATTCAAGGGAACTAGATACTTGAAATGTTCAGCAAAGTACCTTACATACTAAAGCACTTATATGGATGGAAACTACTAAAGAGTGATTATAATTGGATTGAAAGGCAGAGATGATATCGCACCCCTTGCAGAACCTACTACATGAGTATGTCTAATGATCAAAAGAAATAAATGCATTCATAAATATCAATTAATTGAAAGTGAGTAAAGTGAGCACTGAATTTTGTTAATGTCTAAAAGGAAAATAGATAGGAAAAAAATGGTAAAACAAAAGCTGCTTTAAAGCACATTAAACAGGGAGTCGAGGGGTAGCACAGCAGGTTAAGTGCAGGTGGAGCAAAGGGCAAGGACCGGCGTAAGGACTCGGGTTCAAGCCCCAGGCTCCCCACCTGCAGGGAAGTCACTTTACAGGCAGTGAAGCAGATCTGCAGGTGTCTGTCTTTCTCTCCTCCTCTCTGACTTCCCCTCCTCTCTCCATTTCTCTCTGTCCTATCCAACAACAACGGCATCAATAACAACAATAATAACTACAACAGTAAAACAACAAGGGCAACAAGGGAATAAATAAATAAATATTTTTTAAATTTTTAAAGCACATTAAACAAAACAAAACAAAAGTCATTATGTGAACTGAATGGAAAAGATTCAGGAAGTCAGCTGGTGGGGCACGCAGTATAACACACACATCACCTCTCACCAAGATCTGGGTTCAGGTTGCCAGTTTTCACCCTGCAGGGCAGAAGCTTGATGAGCACTGAAGCAGTGCTTCTGATGTCTCTTCTTTTTTCTATCTCTCTCCCTCTCTCCCTCTCACTCTATTTCATCTTCTATCCAAACACTACTTTTTTGCCAGAGGTGTTGGAGTCACAGTGCAGGCACTGGGCCACAGCTATAATTCTAGTCGCTAAATAATGATGTGGGGGTGGGGGGAGTGGAGGAGGAGGAGGAGAATGGTGAAAGGAAAGATTCAGAATGATCATAGAGTGAAATGATAATTTACTAATAGAATAAGAAAGTAATGAATGCAGAGAGAATATAAGGATGATAGTTAACACAGTTAACTATTCATAGCAACATTAAAGAAACGATGTTATAGGGACAGGGGCAGTGGCACACCTGGTAGAGCACACATATTACACTGCACAAGGACCCAGGTTCAAGCCCCCAGCCCCTACCTGTAAGGGGAAAGTTTCATGAGCAGTGAAACAGTGCTGCAGGTCTCTCTGTCTCTTTATCTCTTTCTCCTTCCTCCTCACCCTCCCTCTCTATCTCTCAGTTCTCTCTCAATTTCTCTTTCTCTGTGCAAAATAAATTAATCAAATTTCAGTGTTTTTATTTTTATTAGTAATTTGCAAAATTACAAAATAACAGGAGTAGTGGTCAGGCTCTGGAGTTGTGAAGTTCCAGGACACACTGGTGAAGTTGTCTTCCCATGCAGTTCAGGATGGAATCATAGTAACCTCTGCAACTTGGTATCTGAAAGACATTAAATTCTGAAGCAGGACAAAATGTTTAATAAAACAAAAAGTTAGAAACAAAGCAGGTGAGAACAAGGACTTTAGGGTGATAAGAAACTGAGAAGTTTGTTTTAGATGGGTTCCTTGGGGCCCATGACTTTAGTGATTTTTGCCTGAGCTTGATAGTTAACATGGAGGTGAGCTAAAAATATTGTCTGAGTCATTAAAGATACCTAGGAAATGTAGATGGAAAGAAAGTTCTACCAATATTTCCCTCTAAGTATTTGAAAGTTTCTGGTCTAACATCCAGGTCCTTGATCCATTTGGAGTTTACTTTTGTTTCTGGTGAGATACAGTGGTTCAGTTTCATTCTTATGGTGTGTTCTTTAGGCCTTTCTACTAGATTGTTGAGTGTATTAGGTCTAAGCCTAATCACAAAGGCCTTTTAAGCACTTTTACTTTGAGGTATATAATTACCCCTGACTTGTGTATACATGTATACATATACCCAGTCCCCTAGACCCTAACCTATATGTAGCATCTATAACTTTGCTGGAGAATGTGCCATCTGAAATGGAACTGGGTAATTCCATGTGTTAGGAAAGGTCTCACCAGGTTATTGGAGTTGGAAGATTGACATTTCAGGCTTGCCATCTTTGGAAACAATCAAAGCAAAAAGACAATGGCAACATAATGTGGCATGGTGACACTGGTTGTGTTGATTGCAGATCTTATTTTTAACTCAATAAGTCATAATGATACTTTAATCATATATTTTTCATCTGTGTTTTAGAGAGAAAGAGAGAGACTCAAAAACTCCAGCTCTTCCTTATAGAAGTCTTGGAGGTGTACATGTGCCTTTAGGCATTCAAGAATTGCACTCAACACTACTATCTCCTCAACCTTCACAATATTTTTAGAGACCAACATTACCCAAATGATTTTCCTAAAGATGGATCAATATGTAGGGATAAAAACCAAAAACTACATTTCTATAGCTGGTAAAATTCTCTACAAAAGTCTATAATAGGACATGAATGCATGACTAATTCTACAAATTGTATCCATACTACCAGGGATTAACCGTAGTTCTACAAAAGTGTGCATAATCGGGAAACTCAACCACACGTTTTCTCCCACATATAGTTACAAGAAAGTTCAATAGTAACAGAGTGCTCAGACTATAACACATATTCAATAAGTATGTATTTGATTGATTCAAACTTTACGTCAGCCTCCTCTACAGTGTCATGGTAAGTCTGAGGTACCAATGTGAGGCTCTGTTCCTAGCATATTTGTGGTTTCTTCAAATCCCATTAGACAAGCTTTAAAAAGAGAAACAAGAAGAGAAGGTGATATGTCTGGGAAAAGCTGCTAGGTATGAACATAGAAAAGAGGAACCTCTGCCTTGTATAGCTTGACTGATTCTTAGAACACAAACTGCAGCACATTGTCCTCGCAGATCTCATTCCTCCAGGTCTAGGCACATCTAGACATGATCAATCAAAGCTCCCAGGAGGGCTTCATCCTTCTGGGTTTCTCTGAACACCCAGGACTTGAAAGAATCCTCTTTGTGGTTGTCTTAGCTTCCTACCTCCTGACTCTGGTGGGAAACACATTCATCATCCTGCTGTCCGTGCTGGACCCCAGGCTCCACTCCCCAATGTACTTTTTCCTCTCCAACCTCTCCTTCTTGGACCTCTGCTTCACCACAAGCTTTGTCCCCCAGATGCTGGTCAACCTCTGGGGTCCAAACAAGACCATCAGCTTCCTTGGTTGCTCTGTCCAGCTCTTCATCTTCCTGTCCTTGGGGACCACAGAGTGCATCCTCCTGACAGTGATGGCCTTTGACCGCTATGTGGCTGTATGCCAACCCCTCCACTATGCCACCATCATCCACCCCCGCCTGTGCTGGCAGCTGGTGACTGTGGCCTGGGTAATGGGTCTGGTCCAGTCTGTAGTTCAAACACCACCTACACTTCGTCTACCATTTTGCCCCCACCGGCAAATAAATGACTTTTTGTGTGAAGTGCCTTCTCTCATTCGACTCTCTTGTGCAGACACCACCTACAATGAGATCCAGTTAGCTGTATCAAGTGTCATCCTTGTAGTTGTGCCTCTCACCCTCATTCTTATCTCTTATGGTGCCATTGCTCGGGCAGTCATGAGGATCAAGTCTGCAAAAGGAAGGAGAAAGGCCTTTGGGACCTGTTCCTCTCATCTCCTTGTAGTCACTCTCTTCTACAGCTCAGTCATTGCTGTCTACCTCCAGCCCAAAAACCCCTATGCCCAAGAGAGGGGCAAGTTCTTTGGTCTCTTCTATGCAGTGGGCACTCCTTCACTCAACCCTCTCATATACACCCTGAGGAACAAAGAAATAAAGAGGGCATTCCGGAGACTGCTGGGGAAAGGTGAGGACTCCAGGGAAAACTGAGGTAGAGCTACTGATTTATTTTCTAAGTTATAAAATATTTCTTGAAGACTAGTGGGAATTTTGTGCTCGCCACCCTACAACTGTTTATACACATATCCAACTCTCACCTCTGTGCATCACAGTATATCACAGGCAGACACTCTAGATTAAGAGAAAATAGAAAACAGCAAACAAGAAAAAGAAGTGCAGAATTCAATGCCACATGTGACAGTAGAAAAAAATTAGATATTTAGGAATAAACTTAACAAAGGAGGTGAAAGACTTGTACACTGGAAAATATGAGTCATTACTAAAGGAAATAGAAATGGACACAAAGGAATAAAAGGATAACCCATGCTCATGGACTGGAGTAATTAGCATTGCTAAATGACTATCCTACCCAGAATCATGTACAAATTGAATAAAAACCTTATCAAGGTCCCCCAAAAATTGTTCAATGAAATAGAGCAAAAGCTGCAAAAGTTTATCTGAAACAGAAAAATATCCAGAACTGTAAAAATAATCCTCATAAAAAATCAATAATGGTGGCATCAAGAACAGAATAGATCATTTTCTAAAGAAGACATATTGGCCTACAGACACATGAAGAAATGCCCCACTTCACATCATTAAAGAAAAGTTAGTTAAAATTACACTGAGATTCCACCTCATACCTGTGAGAAAGGCTTACATCAACAAAACAGGAAATCAATATTGGAGAGGTTGTGGGGGAAAAGAGCCTGTTGTATTGTTGGTAGGAATGCAAACTGGTACAGCCCTTTCAGAAAACTGTATGGAGAGTCCTTAGACAAGTAAAAATGAATTTACCTTATGACCCAGCAATACCACATTGAACATAAAAACACTAATTCAAAGGATATATTCACCCCAATATTCATAGCTGCATTATTCACAATAACCAAAGAGTGGAAGCAACCTAAATGCCTGTTGACAGATGACTGGGCAAAGAAGTTGTGAGTGGTCCAGGAGGTGGTGCAGTGGCTAAAGGCACTAGACTCTCAAGCATGAGGTCCTGAGTTCAATCCCTGGCAGCACATGTACCAGAGTGATGTCTGGTTCTTTCTCTCTCTCCCCTATCTTTCTCATAAATAAATAAATAAAATTTTAAAAAAAGAAGTTGTGAAATATATATTCTATGGATTACTGCTCTGCCACAAAAAATATGATATTGTGTCCTTTTGGGGATAAAATGGGTAGAACTGTGATTATGCTTACTGAAATAAGTAAAGAGATGAAAACAAGTACCAGATGGTTTCACTCATATATGGAATTTAGGGTACTGAAACACATGAACTTGGGAAAGGAAAACAGAAGTAGACAGACTATCTCTAAGACTGTGAGAGTTATGGCAGTTACTGTAGGGAGTGTGGAGACATAGAATTTTGGTGGTGCAGTGCAGAACTATACCCTGTAATCTTACAACCTGTAAAGAACTATTAAGCACATATTTTAAAATGGAAAAGAAAATGAGAGACTGGCCAGATGCTATTTGATTTTAGTCCTGTTTATTTGTTAGGGAAAACTTGGGGGTGTGGGGGCGTGGTGACATCACACATCCTGATCTCAAACTGTACTACAGGGCTATAATAATCGAACGTCCTGGCACTAGGATAAACATAGACATACTCACTAGTGGAATAGAATTGAGAGCCCAGAAATGATCCCCACACCAGTAGACAACTGATTTAAAAAAAAAAAAAAAAAGGAGGGGAAAACACTAAATGGAGAAAGGAAAGTCTCTTCAACAATTGATGTGGAAAATTTTGTTGAAACCTGTAGAAGAATGAAACAGGACCACCACAAATCTCCATGCATAAAAGTCAACTCCAAATGTATCAAAAACTTGGGAATTAGACCAGGAACTATACATGGAAATATTTGGCAGAACGCTTTGGAAATGCCTTTGAAGAATTAAGTCCAACAACAAGGAGAAAAATGAAAATAAACCAGTTGGACTACATCAAACTGAAAGTCTTCTATAAAGCCAAAGAAACCATCACCAAAATAGAAAAACACCCTACTGAATGGGAGATCTTTGTGTACCATATATAGGGCAGAGGGCTAATAACCAAAATATATAAAGAGCTCACAAAACTCTGCAACAACAAAAGCATTTTTTTAAAAAAATGGGGAAGAACACACATAGAATTTTACTAAAGAAAAGTCCCAGAAAGCCAACAAACATACAAAAAACATTCAAAGTGATGCATCTGGTTGAGCCCACATGTTACAATGTGCAAGGACCCAGGTTCAAGCCCCCAGGCCCCACCTGCAGGGGAAAGTTTCTCAATTGGTGAAGCAGTGTTGGAAGTGTCTCTCTAACTGACTGGGAGTATGGATCGATCTGCCAATACCCGTGTTCAGTGGAAAAGCAATTACAAAAGTCAGACCTTCCACCTTCTGCATCCCATAATGACTCTGGGTCCATTTATCCAGAGGGATAAAGAATAGGAATGCTTTCAAGGTAGGGTATGGGATACGGAGTTCTGGTGATGAGAATTTTGTGGAATTGTACCCCTCTTATCCTATGGTCTTGTCAATATTTCAATTTTATAAATAATTTTTTAAAGAAAAAAGGGGTGAGTCAGGCGGTATCGCATCAGGTTAAGTGCAGGTGGCGCAAAGCGCAAGGACCCGTCCCCCACCTGCAGGGGAGTCGCTTCACAGGAGGTGATGCAGGTCTACAGGCGTCTTTCCCCCTCTCTGTCTTCCCCTCCTCTCTCCATTTCTCGCTGTCCTATCCAAAAACAACGACATCAATAACAGCAACAATAATAACTACAACAATAAAACAAGAGCAACATAAAGGGAATAAATAAACATTAAAATAAATAAATAAAAAGGAAGAAAGAAAGAAAGGAAGGAAGGAAGGATGGAAGGAAGGAAGGAAGGGCAGGACCATAGGGAAAAAATAGGCCAATACCTATAAATATAGTTATACTTATAGAAATAATAGTCAACCCATATCTGTGACCTTGGGAGAACTACTACAGTTTCCAATAGAGGGACTGGTGGTGGGAATGGTGTGGAATTATACTTGTGTTATTGCATAATTTTGTACATCAATATTTAGTCACTAACAAAAATTTTTAAAACTAGTGCAATAAGTAAAAATCTCACTTAAAAAAGAAGTGTCTCTATCTCCTTTTTCTTGCTCAATTTCTGCCTATCAAATAGATAAATAAAACTCAAAGTGACTGATTATTATAGAAATACAAAGACAACAATGAGAGACCTCTTTACACCTGTAAGATGCCACACACTAAAAAAGACAGAAATAACTGCTGTTGAGGACATGGGGGAAGAGGAACATTTCTATGCGGCTGGTGGGAATGTAAACTGGTTCAACCTGTGGTCCAGGAGGTGGCACACTAGAAGCAGCATTGACCTCTCAAGCATAAGGTCCTGAGTTCAATCCCTAACACCACATGTACCAGAGTGATATCTGGTTCTTTCTCTTTACTAACTCTCTCAATAATAAATAAATAAAATCTTTAAAAATACAAATTAAGGGAGTCGGGCAGTACCACAGCAGGTTAAGCTCAGGTGGTGCCGAGCACAAGGACCGGTGTAAGGATCCCCTCCTCTCTCCATTTCTCTCTGTCCTATCCAACATCAATGATATCAATAACAACAACAATAATAACTACAACAATAAAATAACAAGGACAACAAAAGGAAATAAATAAATATTTTTTAAAAACTAAATATATATATATATATATATAAATTAAATTAATTAGCTCAACCGTTGTGGAAAGCAATCTAAAGGTTACTCAGAACACTAAAAATGGATCTACCCTATAATCCAGTAGTTCCACTCCTAGGAATCTGTCCAAAGCCCCTATCCAACAAAATCTATATATACTTAAGTCCACAGCAGCACAGTTTGTAATAGCCCAAACCAGGAAGCAATCCTGTTGTTCAGTGACAAATAAGGGATTAAGAAAGTTGCGGTATGGGAGTCGGGGGGGTAGCACAGCAGGTTAAGCGCAAGTGGCGCAAAGCACAAGGACCGGCATAAGGATCCCCACCTGCAGGGAATCGCTTCACAGGCGGTGAAGCAGGTCTGCAGGTGTCTGTCTTTCTCTCCCCCTCTCTGTCTTCCCCTCCTCTCTCCATTTCTCTCTGTCCTATCCAACAACGATGACATCAATAATAACTACAACAATAAAACAACAAGGACAACAAAAGGGAATAAATAAATAAATAAATGTTAAAAAAAGGAAATTGCAGAATATTTACATATATATAGTGGAACACTGTTCAGCTGGAAGAAGTTATAAAATCTCCACTGGAGCACCAAAGTTTCCCACATTCCTATGTGGGTCAAAATGGAGTCGTTCACATAACCAAGCTGCACACTACCCACGTGAGCCATTTTGCTTGTCTGAAAAGTTGTCTTTATGTTTATCTTTATGTTTTTAAACTGAAAAAGTTTGTCTTCATGTTTAGGGAGATGGTTGTCTTCAAGTTTGTCTTCGTGTTTAAAGTTATTTTTTCTCTGTGTAGGCTTATTGCCTACATAATAAATAAGTAATAGCAATTAATAGCTGTACTTTGTACAACATGTATTTCATATAATTATTTATCAGAAAAACTAACCCCTGGCTTGTGGACTTACCTTTTAATAACATTTGTGCTAAAAATATTGGAAGAAAATGGTTTACAACTAGTTCTGCACACTAGTAGCTATTCTAGTAGGTTTCTTCAGTATTAATAGGGACAAATAATCTTGGTCTCCAGTTTTGGATATTAAGATGCAGAGAATTGGAAAAACCTGAGTAAGTATATATATGATGACTGTTCTTTAAAAGTAAAGGTGTAGCATTATGATGAATTTATTTTGCAGAAATGAAATTATATGTCAATTTTACAACTTGTTTTTCTCATTTTTAAAGGATCATGGATATCGGTTCTGGGTGGTGGTGCCATGGCTGAGCACACATGGTACAATGTACAAGGACCCAGGTCCAAGCCCCTTCCTTGTCCGCATCTTCAGGGGGAAAGCTTTGCAGGTGTGAAGCAGTGCTGCAGGCGTCTTTCTTTCTCCTTTCCCCTCTATCACCCCCTTCCTTCTCAATTTCTAGCAGTCTCTATCAAATAAGTAAATAAAGGAAATAGTTTTTTTAATTTCATGGTTATTTTTTCAAGTTACTGGATAGTTTACTCATTTTAAAATTATATGCAAAACCTACTCTGAATGAGACTTATTCTTTAGCAGATAGACATTAAGATTTTTTTAATCTAAAATAAAGATGAAAGAAATGATCCTCGGTGGGGGAGATAGCATAATGGTTATGCAGACTCCTGCCGGAGGCTCCAAAGTGCCAGGTTCAATCCCCTGTACCATAAGCCAGAGCTGAGCAGTGCTCTGGTCCCTCTATCTCTATCTGTCTCTCTCTCTCTCTCTGCCTCTTTCTC
The DNA here is from genome assembly GCF_950295315.1 of Erinaceus europaeus. Taxonomy (NCBI): domain Eukaryota; kingdom Metazoa; phylum Chordata; class Mammalia; order Eulipotyphla; family Erinaceidae; genus Erinaceus; species Erinaceus europaeus. The sequence continues at coordinate 53,156,210 of NC_080165.1, forward strand.
AAAAATAAAATAAATAAAATATTTTTTAAATGATTCTTACACCTGTAACCTTGTATTTAGGGTTAGACTGTGTTGTGATAAGATAATCTTTAAAGGATAAACTATAACTCCAAGTCTACTTTATCCTCTAGGTGTATTCTTGCTGCTTTTCTCATGAGACTGAAACAAGGCATTAACTTTTGATATCAAAAGAACAAAGAAGAAGAAGCATTTGGGGGCTGGGCAGTGGTGCACCTGGTTGAGCACACATGTTACAATGTGCAAGATCCCGGGTTCAAGCTCCCAGTCCCCATTTGCAGGGGGAAAGCTTTGTAAGTGGTAAAGCAGTATTGCAGGTGTCAGTCTCTCTCCCTCTCTGTCTCTCCCTACCCTCTCGATTTCTGGCTGTCTCTATCCAATAAATAAATAAAGATAATTAAAAAGAAGAAGAAGAGGGCACCAAAGTAAAAACCCTGTGGTGAGGGGTAGACATGCAGCTTCCTGGGCCAGTGGGGGGTGGGAGTGGGTGGGAGGAATGGGTCACAGTCTTTTGGTGGTGGGAACGGTGTTTATGTACACTCCTAGTAAAATGAAGTCATATACATCACTAGTTAATTAATATGGGAGGGGGAAAATTAATTGTATGTCTCGAAGTTTTTTAAAACACAAACTGAATCTTTTTAATATATAGGCTGTGTATTTGATATGCGGACTCTCTCAAAAGCCTAGACCAAGTAGATCAGAAGCAACCAATAGCACAGCTATATACAAGATACTGGGTACTGTACAGCAAACCCTAACAAAAGGACTTTTCAAAGTTAACCCAATTACCAAATAATGTGATGATAACATTAACTATCGATTGTCTTTTTGAACCCTAAGACAGCAGGAACCTCACATCTCCACTATGGAGCCTCTACTTCCCCCAGTCCTGGAACCCTTGGATAGAGCCCACTTTCCCGTATGCCTCTCCCAATCCATATCAAATAATATTGCATCTGCCGATCACAACCTAATCAACGCAACGATTGCCACCTCGACATGCTTCACTTCAGACTGTGTCCAGAGACTTCACGTGTGGAATGACAACCCTTCAGCTTCATTACTCGGGTGAGACCTTTCCTTTCATAGTATACTCTAATTCCATCTCAGGTGGTTCACTTTCTAACGAAGTCCCAAAACCTAGATATATACCAGTTTCTGTGAGAGAGAGCATATGTTCACACGTATTCATAAACTACTGCAAAATATATACCTGAAAGCAGAAGTACACTAGAGTTTGCAGTGAGTATCCCCCTAACACTTCCTCTCCACTATTCCAAGCTTTGGGTCCATGATTGCTCAACAATTTGTTTGACTTTGTATGTTAACTCTCTTTTCAGTCATCAGGTTCCAGATGCCATCCGGATGCCGGCCAGGCTTCTCTGGACTGAAGACCCCACCAATGTGTCCTGGAGCTCCACTTCCCCAGAGAGCCACCCTACTAGGGAAAGGGAGAGGCAGACTGGGAGTATGGACCGACCAGTCAACGCCCATGTTCAGCAGGGAAGCAATTACAGAAGTCAGACCTTCCACCCTCTGCAACCCACAATGACCCTGGGTCCATGCTACCAGAGGGATAGAGAATGGGAAAGCTATCAGGGGAGGGGGTGGGATATGGAGACTGGGTGGTGGGAATTGTGTGGAGTTGTACCCCTCCTACCCTATGGCTTTGTTAATTTACCCTTTCTTAAATAAAAATAAATAAATAAATAATAAAAGAAGAAGTTATGAAATCTCCTTTTCCATATCTCAAATACAGAGTTGGTATATTGGACCAAAGTAAAAGACTCTGGGGTCCTAGAACAGGATGACAGAGGACCTAGTGGGGGTCGTATTGTTGTGTGGAAAAATGAGAAATGTCATGCATGCACAAACTATTGTATTTATTGTCAACTGTAAAACATTAATCCCCCAATAAAGAAATTTTTAAAAAGCAGGGGATCAGGCGATAGTGCAGCGGGTTAAGCGCACGTGGCGCAAAGTGCAAGGACCCAGGCAAGCATTCTGGTTCGAGCCCCCAGCTCCCCACCTGCAGGGAGGTCGCCTCACAAGCGGTGAAGCAGGTCTGCAGGTGTCTATCTTTCCCTCTTCTCTGTCTCCCCTCCTCTCTCTATTTCTCTGTCCTATCCAACAACAACAATATCAATGGCAACAATAACAATAATGACAACAACAAGGGCAACAAAAATGGAAAAAATGGCCTCCAGGAGCAACGGATCCCTAGTGCAGGCACGACCCCCAGCAATAACCCTGGAGACATAATTAATTAATTAATTAATTATTAAAATTTTAAAAAGACATGTTATTGCCTGTGAAAACAAAGCAAAAAGCAATGAGAATACTAGAAATTAAAAGAGGAGCACTTGGCAGAGGTGCAAAATTGAGAAGAATGTCAAAATCTCAAGAACAAAGATAAATAACAATTTAATGTGATATTTTAAATCCTTGAAAGTGGGGAAAAAATCCACAAAGACACAAAATTCTTTTTTTTAAAAAATCTTGTGTTTTAAACAACTTAATCTAATTTACTTCAGCCTAACCCTGGCACCATAGGAACAGAATAAAAGATTCCAAAATTGACCTACACTTAATAATCAATTAAATTTCATTAAAGACAGAAATATAACTTGATGAGAAAACTATACTCTCTTAGAAAATAAATATTATTGGGACCTGGCAGATAGCATAATTGTTATGCAAAATGACTTTGAGTGTCCAAACCAATATCCTAGAAGCAGGGGGAGTGAGGATTAAACCAATGTAACAGAATGACCATGTAAATAGACCACAACGTCAAGCAATGTAACAGAAGGGGTTTTAGAAGCAGAATTTAGAAGCATACCAACATTTGAGGGAGGCCAGGTGGTAATGTACCTGGCTGAACCCACATGTTACAATGTGCAAAGCATCCAGGTTCAAGCCCCTAGTCCCCACCTGCAGGGGGGTGGAGCCTTGAGAGTGATGTAGCAGTGTTGCTGGTGTCTTTCTATCGCTCTTCCTCTCTATCACCCCCCCTCTCATTTTCTGGCTTTCTGTCCAATAAATAAATTAATAAAGATAATACCAAAAAAAATTTTTAATACTTTGAAAGCTGAATCTACAGGGTTCCAGAATCAACCCCCAATACCACCATCAGTCAGAACTCAGCAAAAGAAGCCACCACTCAAATAGAGAGACTCCTTATAGAGTGGGAGATCTTTTTATGCTATACATCAGACAAAAGGTTAATAGACAAAAAATACAAAAAATTCACCAAACTGAGCAACAAAAAGGCAAACAACCCCATCCAAAAGTAGGGGAGGATATGGACAGATATTAACCAAGGAAGGGCCAACAGGCATATAAAAAAATGTTCAAAGACACTGATTTTCAGAGAAATGCAAATAAAGACAACAAACACCTATCCAAAGAGATCTGTGTATACCGATATACATAGCAGCACTATTTGTAATAACCCAAACTCAGGTGGCAATGACTGCCAGAAGAGGTGAATTTCTTATACAGCTGCCAAGCTCCAGCAATAACCCTGATTGCAGAAAAATAAAATAAATAAAATAAAATAAAATGTCTCAACAAAATGTATCCTGGAATTCCACCTCCCCAGAGCCCTACCTCACTTGGGAAAGACAGAAATGATCTGGGGGTATAGATCAACCTGTCAATGCCCATGTTCAGTGGAGAAGTAATTACAGGGGCTGGGTGTGACGCACTTGGTTGAGCACATATTACAATGCACAAAGACCCAGGTTCAAGCCTCCACTCTCCTCCTGCAGGGAGAAAGCTTCATGAGTGGTGAAGCAGGGCTGCAGGTATCTCTGTCTCTCTCCTTCTCTATCTCCCTCCTTCCCTCTGCCCTCTCAATTTCTGGCAATCTCTATCCAGTAAATAAAGATAATTTTAAAAAAAACTTTTAAAAAGAGAGAGAGAGAGAGAAGCAATTACAGAAGCCAGACCTCCCACCTTCTGCATCCCATAAAGATCTTTGGTCCATACTCCCAGAGGGATAAAGACCAGGGACACGGGACACGTCCGATGGAGGGGATAGGATACAGAACTCTGGTAGTGGAATTGTATGGAATTATACCTCTCTTATACCACAATCTTGTTGATCATTATTACATTACTAATAAAAGAAAGTAAGGAAACAAAAACAATAGACTATCAAACACTAAATGATAGAAAGGAATGGATACTAGAGAGGTGAAGGCAACTAGAAAACAGTACCACTGTGCCATGAATGACCTACCACTTATCACAAGGAGCGCAGCTATTGGCACTTTTTCACTGGATTTTTCACTGGATTTTTTTCACTCCATTTTTAGGCATCCTCAGTGCCAGAGGTTAATTAACTGTCTGTGGACTACAGGGCCCCAGAGGCTTGGTAGGCTCTGTTAATGAGCTATTCCTCTCCCTGGGCTGGAAGTCCTGGGATCCCTCCCCCATCACCTCACCTTCCACCTCCAGTGCCACTACAAGAAAGACTAACTTCCTGGAATGAGGTGAGATTGTTGGAAACAGCTACTTCTGGCCTGACAATCCAACACAATGAAGTGGTAGGATATCAACAGTGACAGCGCTACAGCCAGCACACCTAGGTTCAAATCTCAACTGTGGCTATAGTAAGCGAGCAAGTTAGTAAACCTGTTTTGGTTTCAGAGTCTTCTTAATAGACTGTGTTAGTAGTAGCAGGTCATAGAGTTGTTACAAACAAAGTTGTTACAACAGAGTTGCTTTGGAAAGTGTGTTAGCACCATCAGTAATCAACAGTATTACCTATTACCCTCCAATCCCTCTAGGAATGCTCTCTTTCCTTAGGTTTTAGTTCTCTGTGTGAGGATAAAGGCGTGACAACCAATCCAGAAGCCCATTGTCATGAAGATGCTGTAGAAACAAAGCAAGGAGGAGACATTCTGACTTACTTGATTACAGGCAAGTAGAAAGTTCATGCTTCTCCTGCAGCTAAGTTTCCACATGTCACTTGTTTATGTTCAAGAGGAAAAAAGGCAGGAGAAAAGGTAAAAATAAAACATGTTCTGGGAGTCGGGCGGTAACGCAGCAGGTTAAGCACAGGTGGTGCAAAGCACAAGAACTGGCGTAAGGATCCCCATTCGAGCCCCAGGCTCCCCACCTGCAGGGGAGTCAGTGAAACAGGTCTACAGGTGTCTATCTTTCTCTCCCCCTCTCTGTCCTCCCCTCCTCTCTCCATTACTCTCTGTCCTATCCAACAACAACAACATCAATAACAACAACAATAACTACAACAATAAAAAAACATTGAAAAAAATACTTTTTTAATTAAAAAAATAAAACATATTCTGGGGGGTCAGGAGTGACACACACAATTGAGTGCACACATGTGCAAGGACTGCACATGTGTGCACTCCAGTCCCCACTTGCAGGGGAGAATCTTCACAAGTGGTGAAGCAGGTCTGCAGATGTCTCCTTTTCTCCTCCTTTATGTGTCCTCTTCCTTCTCAATTTCTCTCTGTTCTATCAATAATAAATAAGTAAATACTTTCAAGATATTATAAAACAAAAACAGTTAATGATTGTTGTCAATTGAAAAGAGTCAGAAATGACATAGCTTGAGATGATAATTTATCAAGGTTACAAATTATTTTAAGTCAGTTTCTTATTTCAGTGTCTTAGAGTGGACTGTTAGAAAGACCAGAGCCATATGCATATAAATAAAATATTTATCTTGAATCTTAAATGAAAAAATATATTCTTAAATCTACAGTATTGGAACTACTGACAAAATTAGAATATTGTATATAAGGAGCATAGTACTTTATTAATGTTTAAGTTTCCTAACTTTATTAGTGTGTAGGGTTTATTTGAAAAATCACCTTGACTTAAGAATTATACACCCAAATATTTAGGAGTTACAGATAACTAATTTTAAAATAAAATCTATTACATGTAACTATATTGAAGGAAACAATATAAAGGAGTGAAAACCCAAAAATTTATGAATTTTTTAAATGGTTACACAGAAGTACTCAGAAAAATTCTTGCAACCATTCTGTGGTTTGTACTTCTTGTATAATAAGGTTTAAATTACATTTTGATGAATAATGAACCATTGTACCAAACTGAAAGTATATTTAAATGCACCAATGTCAACATGGTATACTTTTACTACCAATATCACCTATATGAAATGACAAGGTGGAAATAAATCTACTCCGACTTTTTATTTCTAAACTTCACATCTTATGGAATTTTTACTGTTACAGATACAGACATGTACAGTTTCACTGCCCCAGGTCACATTTTTCATTCAGAGGAATATTATACTCCTGGAGAGTTCTCCAGTGTTATGGCATCTCAAATATGGTGTCTGACTTGATCCTAGGACCCACCTGGAGCAAAAGACAAACCTTAACCACTGATGTATCTCTCTAACTCAGGCAATGATCGTTTTGTTTGACTAAGTTTGCTTTTATTTTCCACATTAAACATAACAGAAAGCTCAGCTTGGAGATTATCATTTGCAGGTTTGTTATTAGCTGAATAAATCACAATGATATTTGTTGTTTGTTTTGTTTATTCTTTTATTGCCAGCAGGGTTATCAATGGGGCTCAGTGCTAAGAATCTACTGCTCATGAGAACCAGCTTTTCTTTCTTTTTTTTTTCTCTCTTCTTATTTTATTAGATAGAACAAAGAGAAACTGAGAGAAGAGAAGGGGGTTGAGAGGGAGAAAGAAAGAAATCTGCAACTTGCTGCAATGCTCAGGTAGCACCCTTCCCCCCCCCCCCTCCCGGCAGGTAATGAGTAGGCACTTGACCCTGGCTCCTTGGGTATGGTACTGTGTGTGGGCAACTGCGTGCACCACTGGTTAACCCCCTTTAGTGATGTTTTATTTGTGTGTTTTGTGGAAAAGAAAGAGAGAAAGAGCCCGAGCACTACTCAACTCTGACATATAGCAATATCAGAGATCATACCTGTACCCTCAGGCATTCAACAGGTATGTTTCAGAACTTTGGTGGTAGGTGGCTTATATCTTGGAATCTTACAATCTTGTAAATCATTAATAATCACAAATAAATATTGAGTTGTAAAAAAAAATGTGAGGAAGGCTTAGGAACCCAGTACCCTATGACAGATAAAGATATCACTTTGGTGAGATGCTTGAACACATTGGAGAGGTTTGAAATTATATCACTGAGACAATACAGCCATGTAAAAAAAATCATCAATAAAAGTTGATTTAAGTGGTTTTAATTTTAAAAAAATGTTATGCTAGGGTGGGGGTACATGGTTATTCAAAGAGACTCTCATGCCTGAGGCTCCTAAGTCCCAGGTTCAGTTCCCTATCCCACCATAAGCCAGAGGTGAGTAGTGCTCTGGTAAAAAACAAAAACAAACAAAAATGTTATACTTACCACTGAGCTATCTCCTCAACCCTCATAGCATTTTTAGAGATCAACATTATCCAATTGATTCATCTAAACTTTGGTAATCTTCTTCTTCTTCTTCTTCTTCTTCTTCTCCTCCTCCTCCTCCTCCTCCTCCTCCTCCTCCTCCTCCTCCTCCTTCTTCTTCTTCTTCTAGCGTTTGCCCTTCTTCCGTAGCTAGTCAGCAGCGTCAGGTTGAGCCTGATGTAAAGTTTCGAGACCTCCTTTGAATCTGGAGAGGTGGCAGTCATTGACTATGTGGGTCATAGTCTGTCTGTAGCCGCAGGGGCAGTTCGGGTCGTCTCTGGCTCCCCAGCGATGGAACATAGCAACGCACCGGCGATGGTAAACTGATGATAAATATCTCCCATCACAAATTTTTAAATTGAAAAATAAATAAAAATTTAAATAAAGAAAGGTAAGAAGCAAGGAAGGAAGGAAGGAAGAGAGGGAGGGAGAAAGGAAGGGAGGGAGGGAGGGAGGAAGGGAGGAAGGGAGGAAGGAAGGAAGGAAGATCTCCAATAGGCTACACTTCTATATCTAGTCAAATCTTCTATAAAAGTGGGACCAGGTGGTGACACACCTAGTTGAGCACACATGTTACAGTGCACAAGGACCCAGGTTCAAGTCCCTGGTCCCCACCTGTAGGGGGGAAGCTTCATGAGTGGTGAAGCAGGATGGCAGGTGTCTCTCTGTATCTCTCCCTCTCTATCTCCCCCTCCCCTCTCAATTTCTGGCTGTCTCTATCAAGTAAATAAAAGCAATTAAAAATTTTTTAAATCTTCTACAGAAGTATAAAATATAATATATGTGATTCTACAAAATTCATTATTAATACTAGAAATTAACTGTAGCTTTACGAAAGTGTGAATGATCAGCAAACTCCACCTATATTTCTGTGTAATTCCAACACAGAAGAAAATCTAATAATATCATTGTGCTGAGAATATAATAAATATACTCAATAAGTGTGTAGTTCTAATTAATTGATTCAAATTTTAAATCAGCCTCCTCCCCTTTTTTTTTTTTTGCCTCCAGGATTATTGCTGGGGTTTGGTGCCTGCACTACAAATCCACTGCTCCTGGAGGCCATTTCTCCCATTTTGTTGTCCTTGTTGTAGTTGTTATAGTTGCTGTTGTTGTTGGATACAACAGAGAGAAATGGAAAGAAGAGGGGAAGACAGAGAGAAGGAAAGAAAGATACCTGCAGACCTGCTTCACCGCTTGCAAAGCGACCCCCCTGCATATGGGGAGCCAGGGGGCTCGAACCAACGTCCTTGTGTGGATCCTTGTGCTTTGCACTTAACCTGCTGCACTACCGCCCAGCCCCTTAGCCTCCTCCACGTCTTTTTTTTCTTTTTGTCTCCAGGGTTATTGCTGAGGCTTGGTGCCTGCACTACGAATCCACTGCTCCTGGAGGCTAATTTTTTCCCCTTTTGTTGCCCTTGTTGTTTATTATTGTTGTTGTTATTGCTGTCATTGTTGTTGGATAAGACAGAAAGAAATGGAGAAAGGAGGGAAGACAGACAGGGGGAGAGAAATATAGACTGGAGACCTGCTTCACCCCTTGTGAAGTGTCCCCCTACAGGTGGGGAGCCAGGGGCTTGAACTGAGATCCTTACACTGGTCCTTGCGCTTTCCACCATGTGCGCTTAACCTGCTGCGCTACTACCTAGCCCCCTCCTCCACTTCTTATGGGAAGTCTGAGGTAGTAATGCAAGGCTCCATCTGTTTCTAACATATTCATGATTTCCTCACTCACACTAGACAACATTTGACCAAGAGCAATAGGAAGAGAAGTTGCTGTTTGTTAGTAGTGTGCCTGGGAAAGGGTGCCAGAGCAGAAAAGAGGAGCATCTGCCTGGTGTGACCTGACTGAGTTTTAGAACACAAATTGGAACAACACAAGGTGTAACACACTTTCCTCACAGTTGTCATTCCTCCAGATCTTGACAGTGCAGGCCATGGTCAACCAAAGCTCCCTAGAGGGCTTCATCCTTCTGGGCTTCTCTGAACATCCACAGCTTGAAAGAATCCTCTTTGTGGTTGTCTCAGCTTCCTACCTCCTGACTCTGGTGGGAAACACATTCATCATCCTGCTGTCCGTGCTGGACCCCAGGCTCCACTCCCCAATGTACTTTTTCCTCTCCAACCTCTCCTTCTTGGACCTCTGCTTCACCACAAGCTTTGTCCCCCAGATGCTGGTCAACCTCTGGGGTCCAAACAAGACCATCAGCTTCCTTGGTTGCTCTGTCCAGCTCTTCATCTTTATGTCTTTAGGAACTACTGAGTGTATCCTCCTGACAGTGATGGCCTTTGACCGCTATGTGGCTGTGTGCCAGCCCCTCCACTATGCCACCATCATCCACCCCCGCCTTTGCCGGCAGCTGGTGACTGTGGCCTGGGTTATGGGTCTGGCTCAATCCATACTCCAAACACCACCCACCCTCCATCTACCATTTTGTTTCCATCGGCAGATAAATAACTTTTTATGCGAAGTGCCTTCTCTCATTCGACTCTCTTGTGCAGACACCACCTACAATGAGATCCAGTTAGCTGTATCGAGTGTTATCATTGTGGTTGTGCCCCTTGGCCTAATCCTTGTTTCCTATGGTGCCATTGCTCGGGCAGTCATGAGGATCAAGTCTGCAAAAGGAAGGAGAAAGGCCTTTGGGACCTGTTCCTCTCATCTCCTTGTAGTCACTCTCTTCTACAGCTCAGTCATTGCTGTCTACCTCCAGCCCAAAAACCCCTATGCCCAAGAGAGGGGCAAGTTCTTTGGTCTCTTCTACGCAGTGGGCACTCCTTCACTCAACCCTCTCATATACACCCTGAGAAATCAAGAAATAAAGAGGGCATTCAGGAAACTGCTGGGGAAAGATGAGGACTCCAGGGAGAGCTGAGAAAAATATACTGATTTGCTTTGTAAAGTATAAGGTCTTCACTTAGCCACTACAGAATATCACTATTTGAAAATAAGCTATTTCAGAAAAAGAGAGAGATGAGGGAAGAAAGAGGAGGAAAAGAATAGGAAAAAGGAAAAAAGAACTGGTAAAATGGAGTTAGATATCATAAAGACACTTTAAACTCAAATATTGTGGTGACAGCTAATCACTATGATTTTTGTTCTCCCCCTTTCTATCTTTACTGTCACCCTCTCTAGAGATTCTTTTACACTGTCAAGTTTATTTTTAGCTACAGAATCTTCCTCTAGTTGTCATATAGGTCTATATAGGTAGGCAGCTCCACCATACACCTGAAATAACTACACTGGGGAAAGAAACAAATCAGAAATAAGCAGATGTAACTATATAAAATTAAATATATACTTAAAAATCATATAGGTCAATTATCAGTAAGAGAATTAAAAGATATATACCATGAAAAACACTAGTCAAAAAATACTGTAGACTAGAATAGAGAACCTATATCTAACCCATATATATATATATATATATATATATATATATATATATATATATATATGTGTGTGTGTGTGTGTGTGTGGAGATATATATATATATATATATATGTATTGGTATATAAGAAAGGAATCAAAACCATACAATGAGGAAAATAAAACTTCTTCAACAACAACAAAAAATAGATATCATTTAGTACAATATGTTAAAATTAACACAAAATGGAGTAAATATCTAGGTATTAGATTTATAACTATAAAATTCTTAGAAAATTATAGGAGATAAACTCTGTGATATTAATGTCAGATTTATTTGGAGATTGAACCCTATAGGCAAGAGTACAGTTGATTGATCCTGTCACCATCTGACCTGACCTCTTATTTGGGTTGCTAGACCCCAGGCAGTGGGCAGTGCTGGCCTCATGTAATGTCCCACATCAGAACCTCTGTACCTTATAAGGCCTGGAGCTGTTTCCTAATAAGAGATGCCACTCTCCAGCAAGGCACAGTTTAATCAAGAGCACTAGGGTTCTGTGTTGTTTCTCCTTCTACAGAATGCCAGAAATACTACACAGCATCTTTTCCTACCACAGATACCTCTTGCCTGAGGTTTCTGATGAGTCAGATGACCAACATGGTAAAGATATTGGTAGAATAGCCCAGAACTACTGCAGGGCTCCAGTTGGTCACAGGAGAGTGGTTCCACGTAGTGGTCTCATGAATGAGGAATATTCTAGCCTATCAAAAAAGAACTGTCAAATCTTAGTAGTGCTAAATGTGAACTGCTGTTGTATGCTTTACATTGGGTTCTTCTAGCTCTCACCCTGCCAAGAAAATTGGTTCAGTCCTGCTAGGTTCGCGGACCCGCTTATCCCCGCCCCAAGGAACCCCGAGAGAGTTCCAGAGTTCCAGAGTTCGAGAGTGCTTGGCGCCGCTGCGGGGGAAGGAGGCAGGAGAGTTCTGTTTGGTGATTAGTTTGTCTTAGTTTATAAATCGTTGTTCCTGAATAAAGAAATACAGCTTCCCTGCCCAGCCATATGTCTCTGGTCGTCTCTGTTACTCGCCCATGAAGCTAGCCCGGCCAGCTAGAGCCTCCAAATTTTAACAACAAACTGCAATCATCTCCCTTTTACTTTAGAATGATGTCCCAACATGATCTAAAAACTACACTGGTATAGAGCATCCTGAATCTTCATGGAATTTATCTCTCACCCTTTGGAAAAAAAAATTGTCTTCAGCAGTGCCACCAGCATACTTGGCACCTCTGGTTCATCCTGTTTGATTAGTAAGATATCATACATTGTTATGGGATGGCTTCTGGAATCAAGAAGGCCCATGCCCAGTAGTATGCTAAAGATAGTTCATATTGTCTTATGATGTTGATTGTTAAATTTACAGAATTTTTGCAAACCAGTTGTTAAAGCATGCCATCATTAAAAATCAACCCATAAAAATTGTAATGAAATAAGTTACATTGAAGCCAGACCTTCTACCTTCTGCAACCCACAATGACCCCGGGTCCATGCTCCCAGAGGGATAGAGAATGGGAAAGCTATCAGGGGAGGGGATGGGAAATGGAGATTGGGTGGTGGGAATTGTGTGGAATTGTACCCCTCCTACCCTATGGTTTTGTTAATTAATCCTTTCTTAAATAAAAAATTAAAAAAAGAAATGTTACATTAAAAGCTGAGGTAACAAATACTTGAAATTAATCATCCTCTAGTTATTTTATCTTATTTACTTTTGGTCTTGCTTAAGTCAACTGTATAATTAAAATCTTGTATAAAACTGCATACTGTGGGGGCCAGGTGGTGGTGCACCCAGCTGAGTGTACATGTTACAATGCTCAAGGACCAGGGTTCAAGCCCCTGGTCCCTACATGCAGGGGGAAAGTTTTACAAGTGGTGAAGCAGTGCTGCAGGTATCTCTCTTTCTCTCTTCTTTTTACTTCCCCTACCTTCTCAATTTCTGGCTGTCTCTATCCAATAAATAAAGATAATATAAAAAAGAAAATATTTTGGACAGGGGTAGATAGCATAATGGTTATACAAACAGACTCTCATGCCTGAGGCTCTGAAGTTCCAGGTTCAGTCCCCCACACCAACATAAACCAGAACTGAGCAGTGCTTTGGTTTCTCTGTGTCTGTATAACTCTCTTTCATTAAAAATAAATAAATAGGGAGTCGGGCAGTAGTGCAGTAGGTTAAGTGCACATGGCGCAAAGAGCAAGGACTGGTGGAAGGACCCCCCGGCTCCCCACCTGCAAGGGGGTCGCTTCACAAGTGGTGAAGCATGAAGGTGTCTATCTTTCTCTCCCCCTCTCTGTTGTCCCCTCCTCTCTCCATTTCTCTCTGTCTTATCCAATAACCATGACATCAATAACTACAACAACAAAACAACAAGGGCAACAAAAGGGAATAAATAAATATTTAATAAAATAAATAGATAAATAAAATATTTTTTAAAAAACTGCATACTGGTGGTCCGGGAGGTGGCTCAGTTGATGAAGCACTGGATTCTCAAGCATGAGGTCCTGAGTTCAATCCCCAGCAGCACATGTACCAGAGTGATATCTGGTTTTTTCTCTCTCTCCTCCTATCTTTCTCATTAATAAATAAAATCTTTTTTAAAAAAAAAACCTGCATACTGGAGCTGGGGAGACATAATGTTCCTGCTGTGCTGAAGTGCTTCTCTACATTTTCTATGAGTCACTGGCAAAATAAAAAGTGGACTGAGGAAGAGAAATCAGCAATTTGGCCAGTGTTACAGATGGGGCATTTCTGTGAAGTAGCATAGTGGTTATGCAGAAAGACTCATGCCTGAAGCACCAAAAATGCCAGGTTTGGTCCCTAGCAACACCAGTAGCCAGAGTTTACAAGTGCTAGTGGGGGGGGGCATTTATTTATTTATTTATTTATTTTGCCTGGAGTCCCAGAATATCACTATTCATAGGACTATAAATCAAGTTATGTTTTTAAGATATATTTTATTTATTTATTCATTCATTCATTTATTACAGAGAAGGTAAGAAAGAACCAGAACATCATTCTGACATTTGCGATACATTATACAACCCCTCTTGCCTCCTTTTTAATGTTTACTATCTATTTTTTATTGAATTAATGTTGGCTTACAAACTGCATATGTTTTTTATATTTATTTATTTATTCCCTTTTGTTGTCCTTGTTGTTTATTATTGTAGTTCTTATTGTTGTGGTTACTGATGTCATTGTTGGATAGGACAGAGAAAGGAGGGGGAGACAGAGAGGGGGAGAGAAAGACAGATGCCTGCAGACCTGTTTCACCACCTGTGAAGTGACTCCTGTACAGGTGGGGAGCCAGGGGCCTTGAACCGGGATCCTTCTGCCGGTCCTTGCGCTTTGTGCCACGTGCGCTTAACCCGCTGAGCCACCGCCCAACTCCCACAGACTGTATATGTTTTAAGGATAGAGCCTCAAAGGAGACACCACTCTCTGCCGTTTCCTTTGGGTTATGATATTGTTCTAGACTTGCTATCTTTGTATAGAGAATGGTCTAGACTCAAGGCTTCCGCTGCACCTTCCCTGTGACTGCATTTCTCATTCCACAGATCAAAGAACCAATGAAAGGATTCTGCTAACTCCCAGGTATGTGCAATCAAAATATGTAGATGTGTGTGGTCCAGGAGGTGGCACAGTGGATAAAGCATTGGACTCTCAAGCAGGAAGTCCCAAGTTCAATTCCTGGCAGCACATGTACCAGAATGATGTCTGGTTCTTTCTCTCTCTCTTCTGCTTTCTCATTAATAAATAAATAAAATATTTTTTTAAATATATATAGGTGTGGATTTCAGAAATGATCACAGAGTAGGTCCATGGACCTAGCAGATTCACTATAATCTAAATCTAGGCCTTTATATTAATAGTTAACCCCTCCCCTTGTAATGGAGGAAAGCCATGTAAATTCTTCAGCTACCACACATGAGGACTAGATGCCCCCAAATAATCTTCCAACTCTACTCCAGTATGGACCAACTCAAAGAGTAAGACTAAATGGAAAAAAAGAAGATGTAGAGATTATTTTTAAAATGGGCCACTAAAACGATGAATAAGAGGCTTAAGAGAGACATCTATAATATTTGAGGAGAGGGTCTCTGTTGGTAACATGTGTAAGCCTGATAGAGCTTAGGGAGAACTACCCCCATCTTTGGATGGAGGTCTGAGAAGATAACCTCTTGGTAAGTCTCTCTCAACCGAGGTGAGCATAAGGGGGGAAACTCAGACTTGGTTCTTTCCTTCTTGACTCTCAGGCCCACAGATACCCCAGTACTTCCCTCCATTAACCACAGGCCACATGGCCGCAGATTCACTTATTCAAAGTCACCTTCTGATCACAGAAGAACACACCTTATCACACATTTCATCACACACCTCATACCCCAGACAAGAGAAATTCCAAACTATATGCCTTTTGATATTCATCTTCTTTCTGTCTCACCCTACAGGTTTAACCCCTATGCTTCTCTCAAATACCTTTGGATAATTAAGTTGCTTGTGTTATGGAGAATAACTGTCTTGTATCTCATCAATTCCTGTCATACCAACCCCCTACCTTAGGGGCATGCTGACTGTTAAGAAACCTGTAATTTCTGTCATATTTCAACAATAATTAACTTCATTGCTTTTCTATTTAACTCATGTCCACTTTGCTAATAAACGGACTCTAGGATTCTGGGACTCGAAGGACTCAGATTCTAGATTCCCTGGTGTCTTTTACTTCGTGTCACCCCTGTCGTGAGTGAGAAAGAACCAGCCCGTTACCTTCCCCTGGAGGCCACCCTGCCGGAGAAGGAGAGAGACACCCCGAAAGGTCTCTCTGGCAGTGTTGGGGAGAGCAGACTGTCTTGTTCCTGTTGACAGAGAGAAGCAATGGGAGACCTTTTTACCTAGCACATTCATGACTATTTCTACCATATCTCCTCTAAACATTTGTCTCCCCCTAAATTGACAATCAGTAATTAATTCATTGTCTCTGGGCTCTGGAACCCCAGAGTCTTAACAGAGTTAATGAGCTATTCCTCTCCATGGAATGAGAGTCCTGGGATCCCTCCCTCCACCATCACATCGTGTCAACCATTCTATTTCCAGTGCCTCTAAAACAGAGACTAACTTCTCCCCACACTGAGGGAGAAGGTTGTTTGCCAGGAACTCCGTAATAAAGAGGTACCACTAACTCTCCACTTGGCTGCCTCTTCCCTGCAGGAATAGGATAGGCTGTGGTTGGGGCACAGCCCAGGCAACTAGTCCACTTGGATTCAGAGAGCAGCTAAACTATATTGTATCAGATAAGTTCTTTAAACTGTCCTTGATACAGTGGCTTTTTAGTTTATTTGTTTGTTTTTGTTTTGTTTTACAGAGCACTGCTCGGCTTTAGCTAATGGTGGTGCCAAGGATTGAACCTGGGACCTCAGGTGTCTCAAGCATGAGAGTTTGTTACTAAAACTGCTATTATCTCCTTGATATGCCCTTGATTCAATTTCTTCATAGTGAGAGGAAGACAGTAATATGTAAAGTAATTAAGAAGGACAATTAAGGGTGTGTTGGTAAATATTTAAGAACCAGCTTGGCTGAGGGAAAACAGTATTCTACTTTGTAATGTTTGCCAAGTTGCATGGTCAAAGATTCAGAGCAGTGTTTTTTTCTTGGGGGGCTGGGAAAATGAGCGTCCTGAGACTAGAGAGGATAGCCATAGAGCACCTAAATATTGGAAATATTTGCTTAACTCCTGAGCGTAGTTAGTTAGTGGCTATGACAAGGGTTTGCTTATTTCTTTTTTCTCCTCCAGTTGCTGGGGCTCAATGCCAGCACTACGAATCCATAGCTCCTGGTGGCCATTTTTCCTTTTTTTCTCCTTTCATTCAATTTTTTTTTTTATTTGATAGGACAGAGAAATTGAGAAGGGATGGAGAGAGACACCTGCAGACCTGCTTCACTGATTAGGAAGGGTCCTCATGCAGGTGGAAAACAGGGGTTCTAAGTACTAAGCAGTTCTTTGTACTTAGTACGATGCGTGTTTAACCGGATGCACCACCCCGGCCCCCAGGTTGACTTTATTATTTACTAAACTATAGAGATTTGCTTTACCCACTTTATTTGAATATAAATATAGAAACATTTCAATATATCCAATAAAGAAGCAAAGAATAATGGGAGAAAAAAAAACAAGGAAGATACAATGGCAGAAACCTCTGGCAAAAAAAAGATGTGATGAAACTCAAATATGAGATGGGGACGCTGTGACTTGAGATGTTTGTGACACCCTGTGTGTCCCAGGGCACTTGTTTTTTGTTTTGTTTTTGCTTTGCTTTGTTTCTTTTCTCTTTTTTGATAAAGACAGAGAGAAATTGATAGGCAGCCGAGAGCTAGAGAGGAAGAAGGAACACACTGCCCCATCACTTGAGAAGTTCACCCTCCACAACCCCCACACCCTTGTAAATGGGGGTCAGGGGCTTGAACTTCGGTCTTTATGCAGGTAGCATGTGCTCTGCTGGGTGCACTACCACCCAGAACACTCTGGCCAGCTGCCACACTAGCACCTCTGCTGCCTTCCCCCTGCAACCTTCCTACATCTTCTTTTTTTTTTTACGTTTTTTTTTTTTTTTAATTTAAGAAAGGAGACATTACCAAAACCGTAGGATAGGGGGGGTACAACTCCACACAATTCCCACCACTTGATCTCCATATCCCATTCCCTCCCCAATAGCTTTCCCACTCTCTGTCCCTCTGGGAGCATGGACCCAGGGTCATTGGGGGTTGCAGAAGGTGGAAGGTCTGGCTTCTGTAATTGCTTCCCCGCTGAACATGGGCGTCCATCCATACTCCCAGCCTGTCTCTCTCTTTCCCTAGTAGGGTGGGTCTCTGGGGAAGCGGAGCTCCAGGACACATTGGTGGGGTCCCTTCCTACATCTTCTAAGACCAGAAAACTCTGAGTCATTATCTTTCCACTGCCAACTCCCGCCCCATCTCTAGCTGCCTTTCTTTTACAGAAAAAAAAAAAAAAAGTTACTCACTGCCTCCACAAAGACTTCCCTGAAATACTGATCCAAAATCAGTCCTTCACAAAACAAACCATCCTCTATCATTCACTATGTGAATATTACAAATCTTTCAACCATGCAGTCCCCAGGATTCCTCACTGGCCTTCCCACAAGATAAATCAAGCGCTCTGCTGGGTATGCTGTCTCCTACTTAACCCCTCAGGTCATTTTACCTTTTTATTATTTGTTTAATTCATTTATTTTTAGGTCATTCTTACAATAACTTGTTCCACAAAAAAAAAAATCTTTTTTTAAATATTTATTTATTCCCTTTTGTTGCCCTTGTTGTTTTATTGTTGATGTCGTTGTTGTTGGATAGGACAGAGAGAAATGGAGTGAAGAGGGGAAGACAGAGAGGGGGAGAGAAAGACAGACACCTGCAGACCTGCTTCACCGCCTGTGAAGCAGACTCCCCTGCATGTGGGGAGCCGGGGGCTCCAATCGGGATCCTTATGCCGGTACCTGCGCTTTGCGCCACCTGCGCTTAACCCACTGTGCTACCGCCCGACTCCCTCACAAAAACCATCTTATGATGGTGTGTGGGTTTAAAACTGAGACCTTAGAACTTGAGGCATGAAAGTGAAAGGACACTTCTGATCTAACCTCCACAGTCAATACAGACACAAAGGAGGCTTTATTGAATAGATATATTTAAGTTCAAGCTGTTAGCAAATTTAGGCCAGTAAGACAGACTTACTACACAGAGACAACACCAAAAGACAAAGACAAATCTCAGCTGAGAGATCCCAGGCTGGAGTACCAAATTTGGTCCCTGAGACCCCGAAGCTTGTAACCGTCCTCTTTTAAAGGAGAAATGAGTAGAGGTCTACATGTGACTAACATGTTCTTGCTAGTCTTGGGGTTAAAGTTTCAAGGAAAACATTCCATTATTATCTTCCAGAGCGAGGAAGCAAGCAGTGTTTACAGAAGCCAAACAGGCAAGTTAACAGATAACTGAGAGAGCAGGGGTTGCAGGGTATGTAGTTTTCAAGGCAAACATCCTTATCCACCAGGTGCAGAGCTGATGCAATTAGTGCATTTCTATCCTGTGTATTTTCTAAGAGATCTTCTGTGTCTGCTTTAATGAATTAGTCCTTTTTTTTTTGTTTCCTCCTCCAGGGTTATTGCTGGGCTCGGTGCCTGCACCATGAATCCACCGCTCCTGGAGGCCATTTTTCCCCCTTTTTTGTTGCCCTAGTTGTTGCAGCCTCGTTGCGGTTATTATTACCATTGTTGACGTTGCTTTGTTGTTGGATAGGACAGAGAGAAATGGAGAGAGGAGGGGAAGACAGAGAGAGAGGGGGAGAGAAAGATAGACACCTGCAGACCTGCTTCACCGCCCGTGAAGCGACTCCCCTGCAGGTGGGGAGCCGGGGGCTCGAACCGGGATCCTTACGCCGGTCCCTGCGCTTTGCGCCACGTGCGCTTAACCCACTGCACCACCGCCCGACTCCCTGAATTAGTCCTTTTGAGGAATTCCATTCTTTCACAAAAGTCTTTTGTACAACTATTGTGTCACCTCTCACTCCTGGGGGGTTGGGGGAGTATCCCTCCCTCCCCCTCTCTCTGCTAAAGGAATAAATAATGCAGGAATTTTTTTTTTTTTGCCTCCAGGGTTATCACTGGGGCTCATTGCCTACACTGCTCCTGATGGTTTGTTGTTGTTGTTGTTTTTTTAATTGGATAGGAGAGAAATTGAGAGAGGACGGGGAGATAGGATAGACACCTGCAGACCAGCTTCACCACTTGTGAGGCATCCCCCCTGCAGGTGGGGAGCCAGAGCTCAAACCAGGATCCTTTAGCAGGTCCATGCACTTTGTACTATGTGCACTTAACCCAGTGTGCTACCTACCACCTGGCCCCCAGGAATTCTTTATATTAAATAGGAAGGAATTCCAAATGAAAGTCCAGAAGCTAACATGGCAAAAGCTCATGAAAATTTATCTTTAACTGGATGAAATTGTGCTTAGTTGACAAAGAGAGCTAAAAGATTTGGCCTGTCCTCCTGGGAAAAAAAGAGGAGTCACTACAGATTTTCCGAGCAACAGAATGCTGCACTGAGAAACTCAGCCTGTTGGGTGGTAACGCAGCAGGTTAAGTGCACTTGGCGCAAAGAGCAAGGATCGGCCTAAGGATCCCAGTTGGAGCCCCCGGCTCCCCACCTGCAGGGGAGTCGTTTCTTATCTTTCTCTCCCCCTCTCTGTCTTCCCCTCCTCTCTCCATTTCTCTCTGTCCTATCCAACAACAATGACATCAGTCATAACTACAACAATAAAACAACAAGGGCAACAAAAGGGAATAAGTAATAAATAAATATTTTTTTAAAAAAAACCCAACACGTCTCTTTAAAAAGAAAAAAGAAAAAAAGAAAGAAACTCAGCCTGGCAGATGCACTGAGGATGAATTGGGCCTTCAGATGCAGCATAATGGTTATGCACAAAGACTCTAGCGCCTGAGGTACAACAGGTCCCTGGCTTAATTCTCCATAGGTAAATAAGAGCTGAACAGCACTCTTTAAAAAAGAACAAAAAAAAAAAAAAAAAGGAACTGGTGAGAGAGTGTGGCAACAGGTGATAAGGCTGATAAAATGGTCAAGGAGATTCAGCCCAGGAAGTAGTACAGTGTTGGACCCTTGAGTATGAGATCCTGAGTTCAAGCAATGGATATGCCAGTGATGCTCTGGCTCTCTCTCCCTTCCAAACAAATTAATTAATTAATTTAAAGGCTGAGGAGAAGTGAAAGGGGATGGAAAGTGGAGGACCAGTGAAGGCAAATTGGGGGGAGAAGAGTGGGGGTGGGCTGGGAAGATGGCGTAATGGTGGAGTTTTTCTTGTTTTGGTTTTGTTTTGTTTTAATGAGAAGGAAAGAGAAAGGGAGGGCAAGAGAGACTAAAGTACTGCTCAGCTCTGGCTTACAGTGGTGTTGGGGATTGCTCACCCCTGGTTATGCATTCAAAAAATGGAGAAGGAGGTCAAAGAGTGTTATCCTTCAGTTATTTGTGTTCAAGGACTCTTACTGCTATAGTTTATATCTACTACCAAATGACCTGCATGTCTTTGAAAGATAACTATTGGGTGACTGTGCTCACATGTGCAATGTAAAGAACTAAAATACATGAACTTGTTTTAAGAAAATGTCAAACTGTCTTTTAGATTCTGAAAACTATGGTATTCATCTTTGGGGTTGGGAGGCTGAGGGGGGCATAGAACTGTGATGGTGGGTGCAGAGTGGAACTGTAGCCCTACAATCTTATGATCCTGTAAACTTTTATTAAATGACTAATAATATTAAAGAAGTAAAATAAAATTTCCATGTGCTGACACACTTACTGCTATGCTACTATGCTAGCCCATCCACACCCCAACCTATAGACTTGTCATAGTAGGGAATGAGCATGCAGACCAGTCTCTTCACCAGGACCGCAGTTTAGAGATTTAGGCAACTTGGGGGCCAGGTGGTGGTGCACCTGATTGAGTGCAATGCTGTTACAACGCACAAGGACCAGGGTTTGAGCCCCTAGTCCCCACCTGCAGGGGAAATGCTTTTCAAGTGGTAAAGAAGTACTGCAGATGCTTGTCTGTCCCTTCCTCTCTATCACCCCCTTCCCTCTCAACTTCTGGCTGTCTCTGCCCAATAAATAAAATAAAGATAATAAAAAATAAAATAAACCACTCTTAAGAATATATGAAAGAGAGAGATTTAGGCAACTGAACTGACCTTTCTATGAATAGAGACTCTAGACTCAAAAGGGAGATCTCCCATAGGTAAAACATTGTCTGATAATTTTCCCTCTGTCTCTTGCAAAGAACCATAAAATACATGAACTATAATAGCTCTATAAATTCACAAGATGAATGGAGAAAAAAACAACCTGGAGTCTGGGAGACGGCACAGTGGGTAAAGCATTGGACTCCCAAGCATGAAATCCTGAGTTCAGTCCCTGGCAGTACATGTACCAGAGTGATGCCTTTTTTTTTTTTCTCTGTCCTCCTATCTTTCTCATTAATAAATAAATAAAATGTTAAAAAGAGAAAAAAAAAACATGCATACATTCATTGTGGTTATTTATAATCAGATAGTTCTTTCGAAATTTTTAAAAAATCATTTCATTCAAAATAAAGAAAAATTAAAATGTATGTTTAACATGTCACTTGCTAGTCCTTCCAACAAACACATAACAGGCAGTACAACACTTAGATCAGCAAAATGGTTCTGTTGTACAGTGTATCTGCTTTTCCATGTGCACAAACCAGGTTCAAGATGAACCCCCACTGCACTGAGGGAAGCTTTGTTGCTCTGCTGTCCTTCTCTGTCTCTGTCTCTGTCTCTATCTGAAACTGGCAGCCCAGAGTGGTAAAGCTGGGGTGAAGATCCAGAAAAGTCAACACTTAGAGCAATGATCAGGACACAATGGTACTCAATAACTGTGTGCTGAATTTATTAACCCCATGTTTTTTATTATTATTTATTTATTTACTTATTTATTCCCTTTTGTTGCCCTGGTTGTTTTATTGTTGTAGTTATTGTTGTTGTCATCGTTGTTGGATAGGACAGAGAGAAATGGAGAGAGGAGGGGAAGATAGAGAGGGGGAGAGACAGATAGACACCTGCAGACCTGCTTCACTGCTTGTGAAGCAACTCCCCTGCAGGTGGGGAGCTGGGGGCTTGAACCGGGATCCTTACACTGGTCCTTGCGCTTTGCCCCACTTGCACTTAACCTGCTGCACTACCGCCCAATCCCCTGTCAACCCCATGTTTTATATTCTTGTGTTAAGTTTGAGATACCAACGTGAGGCTTCATCTGTTTCTAGCACATTCTTGGTTTCCTCAATCCCATTAGACAACATTGAATGAGAGAAACAGCAAGAGAAGGCGATGTCGGGTGGGAGTAGATAGCATAGTGGTTATTATGCAAAAAGACTCTAATACCTGAGGCTCCAAAGTCCCAGGATCAGTCCTCCACACCACCATCAGCCAAAGCTGAGCAGTGCTTTGGTTGAGAGAGAGAGAGAGTAGGTGATATGTCTGAGAAAGTCTGCTGGGTGAGAACAGAGAAGAGAGGAACATCCACCTGGAGTGACCTGACTGATGTTTAGAACACAGGTGGAAACAGCCTGTTTTCACAGTTCTCATTCTTCCAGGTTCAAACAGGAGATGGCCATGATCAACCAAAGCTCCCTAGAGGGCTTCATCCTTCTGGGCTTCTCTGAACATCCACAGCTTGAAAGAATCCTCTTTGTGGTTGTCTCAGCTTCCTACCTCCTGACTCTGGTGGGAAACACATTCATCATCCTGCTGTCCGTGCTGGACCCCAGGCTCCACTCCCCAATGTACTTTTTCCTCTCCAACCTCTCCTTCTTGGACCTCTGCTTCACCACAAGCTTTGTCCCCCAGATGCTGGTCAACCTCTGGGGTCCAAACAAGACCATCAGCTTCCTTGGTTGCTCTGTCCAGCTCTTCATCTTCCTGCTCCTGGGGACCACAGAGTGCATCCTCCTGACAGTGATGGCCTTTGACCGCTATGTGGCTGTGTGCCAGCCCCTCCACTATGCCACCATCATCCACCCCCGCCTGTGCCGGCAGCTGGCAGCTGTGGCCTGGGTTATGGGACTGGTGGAGTCAGTGGTCCAGACACCACCCACGCTCCGCCTGCCCTTTTGCCCTCACCGGCAGGTGGATGATTTTGTCTGCGAGGTCCCTGCTCTAATTAGACTCTCCTGTGGGGACACCACCTACAATGAGATTCAGATGGCCATTGCCAGCATCATCATCTTGGTTGTGCCTCTCACCCTCATTCTTATCTCTTATGGTGCCATTGCTCGGGCAGTCATGAGGATCAAGTCTGCAAAAGGAAGGAGAAAGGCCTTTGGGACCTGTTCCTCTCATCTCCTTGTAGTCACTCTCTTCTACAGCTCAGTCATTGCTGTCTACCTCCAGCCCAAAAACCCCTATGCCCAAGAGAGGGGCAAGTTCTTTGGTCTCTTCTATGCAGTGGGCACTCCTTCACTCAACCCTCTCATATACACCCTGAGGAATAAGGAAGTAAAGAGGGCATTCCGGAGACTGCTGGGGAAAGATGAAGACCCCAGGGAGAGCTGAGGAAAAGCTGATTAACATATTTGCAAAGTGAGAGATTGTTTTGTCAGGAATTTTGTGTTCCCTACACCTTAATTTTCTTTTTGCCAATCACGATAGACCATAGATTATTGCTCCATATGTAGGTACACATGTGTCTGTTTTTGTGCATCTATGCTTAGGTGTCAAATTCCAAAAGCAGCTTTGATCCATACTCCCAGTCGGGGAGAAGTGATAGGAGGAAGAGGGGTCTGAACTCCAGCTCCATCAGCATCCCGAGAGAGAGGGAGAAAAGGAGGGGGATTTTTGGAGGAAGTAATGGTGTCATGAGGGGCTTGGAATGGAAGAGACCTGGAAGAAAAAGGGGCAATTATGTACAAATGTAGACAGAGAGTTGTAGAGAAAATGGTCGGCCCGTGTCTACAACCTTAGGGGAACTACAGTAGCTTGCGGTGGGGAGACTAAAGATTCAGAACTCTGTTGGAGGGAACAGTGTTGAATTATACCCTGCCAATATGTAATTTTGTAAATCAATATGAAATCGCTAATAACATTTTTTAAAAAGAGAAAATATGGTAAGGTAGGTAGGTATATGTCTCTACATGAAACATATGAATCAAATTTAATATTTTCTTTTTTATATATTTAATGATTTGTGTAATTTATTTATTGGACAGAGACAGAGAGAAATTGAGAGTGGAGGTGGGGGAGAGAGAGAGACAGAGATCCGCAGTACTGCTTCATCACTTGTGAAGCTTTTCCCCTGAAGGTTAAGGACCAAGGATTTGAACCCAGGTCCTTGTGCATCTTAACATCTGCCCTCTCATAGGTGCACTACCACCCAGCCCCTATTTTCCCCGACATTTCTATATCATTTTTACTAGTCTTCAGCTCCGTAGCAGTGTGTCTAACCTTGTTCCCATTTTATCAAGGATCTCCCTTGTGCTAAATATCTAGCTCTTCACCTCCATGTCTAATTCCCCCTGTACTTTTGCTTCTCTTTCAAGTTCTTGACCACTTTCCTATGTATCTCCTTTTCATTTTTCATTCTACTCCATAGCCCCTAAATGATAACAGGGGAAAGGGAAACTGCAGCCCAGGTAAGTCCATAAACTCATCCAATATGCTAGGAATAAAAGTCCAGGATTTCTAATAGGTCACCTCTCAAATACACATGTTCCTTTCATACTTTAATCAAAAATCCCAGTATCTTTAAACTTGAAGTCAGAACAAAGCCTCCCAAAGAAAGTTTAATTTCTTCAATCCCTGTATTTCTTCTATAGAGAGGGGGGAAAAAAGCTCAGAAAGGGAGGCATCCTAATATTAATGCAAGACATTTTGAACAATTAAGGATTTTGGTGCCATCTACTGGCAAAATTGCACCTTGCATCCCTGGCTTCTGACTTTTCATCTCTCCACATTTGTCAATTCTATATGATTGCATTGCTATTATTTAGCATTTATATAATAATGTGATGTGTTGTGATTGTGAAATTCTGAGTAATATTTAAAGTATATAATCTGGGTGGTGGTGGGGTACCAGAATTTTCTTGGTGGATATGGAACTATATCCATATAATCTTATAAACTCACTAAATCACTTATGGGGAAAAAAAAATTAGCAGGCTGGCTGTGCACACATGCTAAAACGTGCAAGGACCCAGGGTTCAAGTTTCCAATCCCCATTTATGGGCAAAAGAAACTTCACAAGCAGTGAAGCAGTGCTGCAGGTGTCTTTCTCTCCCCCCTCTTCCCTTTCCCCTCCCCATTTCTTTCTGTTTCTGTTCAATAATAGTAATATAGACTTTAAAAGTTAGGTATCTCAGTGACCCAGGAGGTGGTACAGTGGATATAGCATTGGACTTTCAAGCATGAGGTCCTCACAAACTCAGAGCCTTGGGACCTCGCAAACCACTAAACCAGCTCCCCAACCAAAACATGCTTTCTACTCCCACTCCATAAATCAGCATTCCACGTTAATAGGGTTTTGTCTACTATGTTTCACTCACTCAGAGGAGTTCTCTGATGTGTTTACCCCCACAAACACCATTTTTTTGTATTCTTTTGGCTTTTAATATTTGCCCCCAACTAATTTAATCATCACTTATGCTAGAACTATGTTTTAGACCATATTTTTTATTTTTACATTTTTCAATTTATTTTTATTAGTGATTTAATAACGGTTTATAAGGTCATGAGATTACAAAGGTTCTGTTACACATCATACCCACCACAGCTGTTGTGTGGTCCCTGCCCCCAAGTATTACCACAATACTTTTCACAAAGTCTTAGTGAAAATTTAGCTACTTGATTTTTGACATGTTCATGCCTTTCAGTTCCTTATTTTGCATATATGAGTGAAACCATCAGGTAAGTTGCCTTGAAACTCTGGCAACAAGAGTCCTTAAACACATACAATACACACAGAGAGACTAAAGGATAACACGCCTTGGATTTACCTCTTATACCCCACTCCCACACATGAACAATCATTGAGGTGTCACAATCATTGTTTTAAAATAAACAAACAATCGGGAGTTGGAAGGTGTCACAAGTGTTATGCTAAAGACTGTCATGCCTGAGGTTCTCGAATTTTAGATTCAGTCCCAGGCACCATCATAAACCAGAGCTGAAAAGTACTCCAGTGGGGGAGAGGGTGGAAGAAGGAAGGAAGGAAGGAAGGAAGGAAGGAAGGAAGGAAGGAAGGAAGGAAGGAAGGAAGGAAGGAAGGAAGGAATTTTTTTAAGCAGAGGTAAATAACATAATGATCATGAAAAGAGACTCTCATGCCTGAAGCTCTGAAGTGCCAGGTTCAATCCCCTACACCACCATAAACCAGAGCTGAGCACTGCTCTTTGGAGATGCCCTGGTGTCTTCCATAGTGTTCCCTTGCACTGTCAGGACTCAAACCTAGTCTTTTACACATAGTAAAAAGTATGACCATCTTCATCTTTCTTGGACACTTTGAAGAGTGTGACTGAGTAGTTTCTTATCAGATTTTTCTTCTTTCATGTTCAACAGGTAACAGCTGTTCACATACAGCTAATTCAGAATAAGATGTTAGTTCTAAACATCTGTCAAACCATTTCAACAAATCAGAATTCAATAAAATAGATTCCTTTATACTATTTTATTTTATATTCTCTTGTATTTTCACTAGAGTGGACTTATAAAGGATTTTACTGTGTACAACTATTAGAACCTCTGAGTACAGGAATTTAATAAACAGGTAAAAAGAGAAGAGAGTGGAAGAGATTGTCATGGGAAAAATTACTTAAGTGATTTTAAAAGTGGAATTAAGGTTATTGTTATTTGTAAGGCTGAGATTAGGATTATTAAACATAAAATGGGGCTCTACTGAATACAGTAAGGTAAGGAGACAGTCTAGTAATGAGACTGAAGAGACAATAAGATTAGTACATAGATGACTAAAATGAAAAGTAGGATTAAAATAGAGTTAATGATGCTGTTCTGTGCTGTTGCCAGGGTGAATGTTAAACCATAACCATTTTGTGTTGGGACTAGAATAAAGTTAGAATTTTCCTCTTTTCTTATTTAATTTTTTTTTATCAGTATGTTTCTCAAAAAGAATTTGGTTTTGTGCACACTTTGGTAGCACATACACTAAAATTGGAATGGCACAGAGAAGATCAGCATGGCCTCTATACAAGAATGATATGCAAATCTTTGAAGCTTTATATAATTAAAAACACTTTAGAAAATAGTTTTGTTGCCATTGTTGTGGAAAAGCTGGAAGGTAGCAATGGT
Organism: Erinaceus europaeus; assembly: GCF_950295315.1. NCBI lineage: Eukaryota > Metazoa > Chordata > Mammalia > Eulipotyphla > Erinaceidae > Erinaceus > Erinaceus europaeus. The sequence continues at coordinate 53,183,972 of NC_080165.1, forward strand.
GGGATTGGGGCCTCTGGTGTGCTTTGCACATTCTTTGGGGGGGGAGATTCATAGAATTATTTAGGTGCCAGTTTTCTTTTTCCAGTTAATTCTGTCTAACCGCCCCCCATCCCCACCCCCACCCCCACCCCCCACTCTTCAGCTCCAAGTCTCAGGCATGAATCTTTTTGCAAAACCGAGCAATCTTCTCTATATGTAGGTGCTGGTTTTCTGTGACTTGTGCTTCTTTCTAGGAGTCTTATAATCTAGTAGGCTGTAACAACTTTTCCACGTGCATCCTTGTTTCTCATTCCCATGGGATGTTTTGAAGTACTTGATAAACCTTTATGCTAGAGCAGCAAAACAACTGTTTGTTGTGGGAATCAAGTTAAGATATATTTATAAATTGAGATGACTTCCCTCAAGCTTATTGAAAAGTTAAGACTTGTCACTTGAACTGGGGAAGAGTATTCCTATTAAAAGGCACAATTAAAAACGTGGAAGCTTTCTTTTATAATTTTTTTAATATTTATTTTTCCTTTTTTGTTGCCCTTGTTTTATTGTTGTAATTATTGTTGTCATTGTTGGATAGGACAGAGAGAAATGGAGAGAGGAGGAGAAGATAGAGAGGGGCAGAGAAAGATAGACACCTGCAGACCTGCTTCACTGCCTGTGAAGAGACGCCCCTGCAGGTAGCGAGCCGGGGGCTCAAACCAGGATTCTTACACTGGTCCTTGCGGTTCGAGCCACCTGTACTTAAACTGCTGTGCTACCGCCTGACCCCCAAACATGGAAAGCTTGATCCACTCCTGGGCTCATATTTCTAAGCTATGTGTGCTAAATCTTTGATTTGTTTGTTTGCTTTTGTGTGTTTTCCCAGAGTGCTGCTCAGCTCTGGTTTGTAGTGGGGGCAGGGACTGAATCAGGGACCTTACAGTCTGAGCCATAAGAGTCTTGCATAACTATTATGTTATCACCTTGACTCTGTATCTTCGTTTTGAAACTGAAAAAGATTGTAGTATTCTTATCTAAAAACATTTTAGAAGGATTAATGAGTCACTCCATCAAGACATTTTATTTTTTAAATAATTTATTGGGGCCAGGTAGTAGTGTGTACCTGCTTCAGCACACACATTACAGCGAGCAACCTGCAAAGGGAAAGCTTCACAAGTGGTGAAGCGGGGCTGCAGGTGTCGATTTCTCCCTCTCCCCTCTCAATTTCTCTCCGTCTTCAGTAAGTAAGAATAATTTATTGAGAGGGAAGGGGAGAGAACCAGAGCAGCACACTGACACATGTGATATTGGGGATCAAATTCTTAGTTTTTTATCAATACTCACTTAAGACAATAATGGGGCTGAAGAGAGACAGGGTTTGCATGCCTGAATCTCCAAGAGCCCCAGGTGGCCTGATGATTCTAGTGGTCCCACCATAAACCAGAGCTGAGTAGTGTTCTGATATCTCTTTCTCTGTGTGTCTCATAAAAATAGTAAGTTATTTAAAAAGAATCAGATAGAGGGAGTGGGGTTGTAGCGCAGCGGGTTAAGCGCAGGTGGCGCAAAGCACAAGGACCAGCATAAGGACCCGGTTCGAACCCCGGCTCCCCACCTGCAGGGGAGTCTCTTCACAAGCGGTGAAGCAGGTCTGCAGGTTTCTAGCTTTCTCTCCTCCTCTCTGTCTTCCCCTCCTCTCTCCATTTCTCTCTGTCCTATCCAACAACGACAACAACAATAATAACTACAACAATAAAACAACAAGGGCAACAAAAGGGAATAAACAAATAAATTTAAAAAAAAATCAGATAGGGGCCGGGTGGTGGTGCACCTGGTTAAGCACATGTTACAATACACAAGGACCTGGGTTCAAGCCCCTAGTCCCCCACCTGCAGGGGGGAAAGCTTTGCAAGTGGTGAAACATTGTTGCAAGTGTCTCTCTCTGTCCCTATCATCCCCTTCCCTCTCAATTTCTGGCTGTCTCAATCCAATATTAAACATAATAAAAATTTTTTTTAATTTAAAAAAAAAAAAAAAGAAAAAAGAAAGCCTTGTACTCTTAAGCACAAAGTCTCAAGTTCAGAGTCCAGAGTGCTAACCACCACACAATGGAACCTCTTTGAGGTCTCAAGTTCAATCCCCAGCACCACCATAAGCTAGGGCTGAGCAGTGCTCTGCTGGGGAGGGGGCTTGCATCAAGACTATTCAAATCTGTATCTTAGTATAGACAGCCCAAGCTTATCATATTTTCCCCTTTGTCTCATAGCCACCTTCCCTGATCTGCATCTGCTAACCAGATCAAACCTCTTTTCCTCTGTTTAAAATAATAAACTCAAAAAATAAATAAATAATAAACTCCAGTCCTAATTACCTACCTGGGTTCTTCAGCAATGAGTAGTCCCATGTGTGTACGATTTGTAAATTATGTTTTTCTCCTGTTAATTTTTTTTTTTTTTGGACACAGAAATTGAGAGGGGAGAGGGAAATAGAGAAGAGACAGAGATACCTGTAGCCTTGCTTTACCACTCATGAAGCTTTCCCCCTTCAGGTGGGGACCAGAGGCTTGAACCTGGGTCCTTGAGCACTGTAGTGTGTGCACTTCAACCAGGAGTGCCACTGCCTGCCCCTTAATTTGTCTTTTGCTGATCAAATTTATAGGGTCACAACCAGAGCATCTCCATAGAAAGGTTTGTTTTTCCCCTAACCCCCCCACCCCAATCCATCTGCACACCCTACAGCAGGGCACTGCTGCACAAGCCTGACGTCACACATCACCACCACCACCCCTCCAGTCCCCAACTTGATGCCTGGCTGGTTGATCCTCAGGGCTTCACCGTGTGGGGTTCATCTTCCCTGAGAGCATCTCCAGAGCTTCCTTCCTCACTCTAGGAAGTCATGGAAGTGGGTGCCTCTACTATGAGGCACTTTAGTGGGAGGAAGCCATCACCTGATAAGAATCCCATCCTGGGAGTCCGGCGATAGCGCAGCGGGTTAAGTGCACGTGGCGCAAAGCGCATGGACCCATGTAAGGATCCCGGTTCCAGCTCTGCAGGTGTGTCTTTCTCTCCCCCTCTGTCTTCCCCTCCTCTCTCCATTTCTCTCTGTCCTATCAACAACGACACCAATGATGACATCAATAATAACAACAATAATAACTACAACAACAATGAAAAACAAGGGCAACAAAAGGGAAAATAAATAATTAAAAAAAAATCCCATCCTAATTACCTGTAGGTTAAAAGACCATAAAATACAAAAAAAAAAAAAAAATCCTTAATTCAAACTCCTAAGGGCAGGGTTGTAAATAGCATAATGGTTATGCAAACACTCTCATGCCTGAGGCTCCAAAGTCCCAGGTTCAATCCCCCACACCACCATAAGCCAGAGCTGAGCAGTGCTCTGGTAAAATAAATAAATAAATAACATCTTTTAAGTGAATGAATTGTAAAGTGGCCTAAAATTACAAAGGCATGTGGGAGGAGTCACAATTGACAGAGGGCTAGATTTGGGAACACAGCTGGTCCTGAAGCATCCAGAAGCAACCAAAGGCTTGTTAAGAAGTTGAAAGCCACCCTGGCTCCCCACCTGCAGGGGAGTCGCTTCACAGGCGGTGAAGCAGGTCTGCAGGTGTCTATCTTTCTCTCCTCCTCTCTGTCTTCCCCTCCTCTCTCCATTTCTCTCTGTCCTATCCAACAACGACAACAACAACAATAATAGCTACAACAATAAAACAACAAGGGCAACAAAAGGGAATAAATAAATAAAATAAGTATTTGAAAAAAAAAAAAGTTGAAAGCCGGGAGCTGGGCGGTAGCGCAATGGCTTAAGCACAGGTGGAGCAAAGCACAAGGACCAGCGTAAGGATCCTGGCTCCCCACCTGCAGGGGAGTTGCTTCACAGGCGGTGAAGCAGGTCTGCAGGTGTCTGTCTTTCTCTCCCCGTCTTCCCCTCCTCTCTCCATTTCTCTCTGTCCTAACAATGACATAAATAACAATAATAACTACAACAATAAAAAACAAGAACAACAAAATGGAAAATAAATATTAAAAAAACTTAAAAAGAAGTTGAAAGCCACCCAAACTGACAAGAATAAGTGGCCCACTTGGGAGGGCAGACAGGCAATATGGTGAGGTGGAGGGAACACTTGCTTTGGAGTAGGCAGACCAGATGCAGTGGCACCTTTTTTTTCCAAAGAAAGCTGCAGCAACATGTTTACCCAGCCTACACACTCTGGTTACACTAGGACTGCTGCTCATCTCACCAAGAGGTGGTACTTCTCTTCTTCTTCTTGCACGTGGGCACAGTCTTCTGACTGCCCAGACCAACAGAAGACAACAGAAATGATGCCAAGTGACATACAAGGCTGTGTCAGAAAAAAAATAATAAAGGAGGTGGGAGGTAGCTCACCCATCTACATGTATGCATGCTTCACCTTACAGGGACCCAGGTTCCAGCCTCTAGCCACCACATGGGAGCTCAGTAAGCACTGCTATAGTGTCTTTCCCTCTCTGTATCTGTCTCTTGTGTTCTATGTGGGAAGAAAAAAAAAAATGGGGGTAGGGGAACCCACCAGAAGTGGTCAAGTAACAGAAGCATAAAACCTTAGTGAAGCCCTTGCGGGGGGGGGGGGGGGGGGGGAGAAGAAGAGGAAAGGGAAAGGGGAAGGGAAAGTAAAAATGAACGTTTTGACCTAGCCAGCTCCCTCCTTCCATCCTTCTCAGGAGCAGGATCATTGCCTTTGGAACCTGATCATGTCATGAGGAATTCCAAGTCATATAAAAAGGCCACATGTATAGGCTATAGCTGACAGTCAACACAAATATTACTCCATCCCTCAACACTTTAAATCTTCCAGATGTCTCCCTACTGTGGGAGTTCTTAGCCCGCAGAATCTTAAGAGATATGAGTAGTATTTTATGCCACTGTTTGAGGGCATTGGGCCATGCAACAGCAAATAACACTATCCAGCTTAAATGCTGCTCTTCTTATTAACTCTGGATAAGTTCTGTCCCTGAGCTGTAGTCTCCTTGTCAAATAGTGGCTATAAGCAAACGCCATCCCTACAGAATTGTCCTGGACATTACTGTTAGAACTATATACAGAGCCAGTGAGATAGTGTTAATGGTTGTACAAAAAAATAACTTCCCTGCTTGAGACACCAAAGGTCACAGGCTCCGTCACAGCAAGACCGTAAGTCAGTATATGTAAGTCATATATATATATATATATATATATGTATATATATATATATATATGAAAATAAGTCATATATATATATCTGTCCAGAGCAGTAACAGAGTAGCCCTGATCACCTGGCTGCTTTAAGATTACATGAGTTTGTTTTTTGTCTCCTGGGTTAGCCCTGGGGCTCAGTGCCATACTACAGATCCACTGCTCCTGGCAGCCATTTTTTTTTTCTTTTCTTTTCTTCTGTTTTATTCAATATGGAGAGAGAAATTGAGAGGGAAAGAAAGCTAGAGACCTGCAGACCTGCTTCACCACTCAGAGAAGCATCCTGGCTGCAGGTGGGAAGCAAGGATTTAAACCCAGGCCCTTGCTCAGGTCCTTGCACACTGTGTAAGCTTAATCACGTGTGCCGCCACCCAGCCCCCCAGATTTCATATTTATTTCACCTGCTTTATTTTATCTCCCCATTCTTGAGAATGTGCACCCCCAAGAAACCCACCTCTATGCCACAACGGCCTACTACAGTAATTTGCCCAGTCAAGATTATTTAAGGACACGTCTGGTGAAAAGAGATCCTTTCGCCTTTTTGCTCTTCACCCCATCTTCTCGTCTTCTGGGATCAGCACACTGTGGAAGCTGAATGTTGGAAGAATGGACGTATTGCTAAAAGTAACTCATGTGTTAGCTGCTTGGTTTTTTGGTTGCTATTTTTTTTTTCAAGATTTATTTATTTTTAATTATTAGAAAGATAGAGTAGAGAGAGAAAGAGCCAGACATCACTCTGGTACATGTGCTGCTGGGGATTGAACTCAGGAACTCATGCTTGCAAGTCTAATGCTTTATCCACTGCACCACCTCCCCGAACACTGTTGCTTGGGTTTTTAAATCGCTTCCTCCTTTACTTATTTCCTTACCATGATTTTTAGAAACTAATAAATGTGCCATTTTATAAACTCCAGCAAAAAAAAAAAAGTTTTTTTTATCATTTTTCTAATACACAGTGAAGTACAAAAGTGAATCAGAGGAGCTAGAGTAGGACTTGCATGCTTGAGACCCTAAGTGTGAGACCCTAGCACTGCATATACTGGAGTGGTGGTCCAGCCTGTCTTTCTAAATAAAATAAACTTGGGGGTGGGGGGCAGCTGATGGCACACCTGGTTGGGTGCCCATTTACAATGTGCAAAGACCCGGGTTCAAGCTCCTGGCCCCCACCTGCAGGAGGTAAGCTTTGCAAGAGGTGAAGCAGGGTTGCAGGTGTCTCTCTGTCTCCCTCCCTCTCTGTCTCCCTCCCTCTCTCTGTCTCTCCCATCCCTCTTGATTTCTGGCTGTCTCCAATAAATAAATAAAGATAATAAAAAAATAAAATAAACTTTTTGGGGCCAGATGGTGGCACACCTGGCTGAGTGCACATATTACACTGCACAAGAACCCGGGTTCAAGCCCCTGGTCCCCTGCAGGGGGAATGCTCTGCAAGTGGTAAAGCAGTGTTTGCAGGTGTCGGCCTATTCCTATCACCCCCTCCCCTCTCAAGTTCTGGCTGTCTCTATCCAATAAATAAAGATTTAAAAAAAAAAATTATTGCTTCCTCAGAGCCCCACCCCACTAAGGAAAGAGAGAGACAGGCTGGGAACATGATCAACCTGTCAATGCCCATGTTCAGCGGGGAAGCAATTACAGAAGCCAGACCTTCCACTTTCTGCATCTCAATGTCCTTGGGTCCATACTCCCAGAGGGTTAAAGAATAGGAAAGCTATCAGGGGAGGGAGTGGGATATAGAATTCTGATGGTGGGAATTGTGTGGAGTTGAACCCCTCTTATCCTATGGTTTTTGTCAGTGTTTCCTTTTTATATATAAATAAAAAAAAAAAATTTAAAAACTTCAAAAAAAAGTAATAAATTTTTTAAGTTTGAGATGGTAATTCTGATCTTTTAGATCCCCCTCCCCCCATCCCATGCTGGTAGTAGTAGCTCCACTGCAGCTTTTAAAGAGATGGAATTTTATTTTATTTTATTTTTTTTTTTGTAATTTTTTTTTTTTGTAATTTTATTTATTTATCTTCCCTTTTGTTGCCCTTGTTGTCTTTTTATTGTTGTTGTAGTTGACGTTGTCGTTGTTGGATAGGACAGAGAGAAATGGAGAGAGGAGGGGAAGACAGAGGGGAGGAGAGAAAGACAGACACCTGCAGATCCGCTTCACCACCTGTGAAGCGACTCCCCTGCAGGTGGGGAGCCGGGGCCTCGAACCAGGATCCTCATGCTGGTCCTTGCGCTTAGCGCCACCTGCGCTTAACCCGCTGTGCTACCGCCCGGCTCCCAAAGAGATGGAATTTTAAACAGGCTGATGAAATGAGAGGGCCCCTCCAATCACTGTAGCTCTTATTTAAAAAAAAAAAAAAAAAAAAGTATGAACTGCTTTTAGAATCAGTGCTAAATGGAAAGAAAAAAGTTTGAGCTTCAAAAAAAAAAGTACTTCTCCAAGAAAACACAAGGAAATACAAAAGCCCCAGGCAAGTTTATTATCTTTTTTTTTCTGTTGGTCATTCAAATACTTTTTTTTGTGAGGCCAGGCAGTGGCAACACCCAGCTGAATGCATGTTACAAATGCTGTTCTTCAGCTGGACCACAAACTCCTATCAAGATGCCCAAAGTTCTTAAGGACTTTTAAGGTTGGAAGCACTCAGGGGCAATCTCATCCACAGTCTCCTTGCAGTCCCCACATTGTTGTTGTTCTCAATTCCTAAGAAGGAGAATCCTCACATCTGTTCAGTCACATATCCTAGGCTCCTAGGACATGCCCATCACTGTCAGAGAACTCACTGAGCAGCAGTAACGGTAGCCAACATTTACCTAATAATATACATCATGGGCCATCAAACGCCTGAGCACTAGTTCTTGTATCTTCTCTATGGGGGATTGTAATAGTGATGACCATACTATTACCTTCACAAACAAGGACATGGAGAATAGAGAGTTGTTTGTTGTTGTTGTTGTTTAAATAGGGTGGAATCTGACTCCAGAAACCACACTTCCAATCACTAATGTCATCATTCACTAAGCTCATCCCTCATTATGTCTTGCATTGCCCTACTAAACCTTCAGTAGATTAATCAAATTCCTCCCCCACCCCACCCGATGACCCTCTTTAATGGATTTTTAGTAACATACAGTACTCCAAGTCTTTAACTGAAGTTCAGTCTGTTCACATTAAGGGACAAGGTGCTGAGGCAGACTGTTCACTGGTTTATTGAGATTTGGGGAGATCCTTCCCCAGGAGACACCACAGTGTGACAGGGCTGCCCTATGGCCCCACAGGTCCATTTGCCTAGTTCAATAGTCAGGGGTGCCTTCCTTTGGTCAGAATTCTCACTAAACTATCCTCCAGAAGCAGACCCCAAATCCTGCCTCCATTTCTTCTCCCTTAATCCCCCCCCAAAAAAATTAAAAAATTAAAAATCCAAAGGGGGCAATCTTGGGAGCAGGTAACAGCAAGTGGATTGAGGGTGGTGCATGAATGCAAAGGAGAAAGGAGGGAAAGTTCTAGCAGAAACCAAGTGTGAGAAGGAGAGTGTGAGGCTGGCCCACCCGAGAATCAGGGAGCAATGTAGCTGTGATGTGCAAAATGGATGCTCTACGGCTGTTGGAAGGCTATGATGAGTTTAAAGGTGCAAAGGGGCAAAGGTACCAAAAGTACCCTGAGGGCACACAGAGGAAATGCATGGGCTAAATGTGGGTTGTGCAAGTAGGGAGAACTCAGCTCGGCATGCTGGACAAGCAGCACATGTCTACTCAGACACACAAAGACATGCCCAGGAGGGGAGCACCCACAGCTATGAGTGGCAGGCGTAAGAAGGAGCACATGTGATCACAGACAGGGTAAAGAAAGCACATGTGAAAGGCATGCAAGCGCCTAAGTGTATCCAGAGAGAGCAAGCGGGGAGGGGAGCATACATGTGTGCTGGAAAGCACACAGAGCAAGAGCGAGGAGGATAGAAACCTCGGCAAAAATAAAAAATAAAAAAGAGTGCACACACCCCCCCACACACACACACACACAATAAAAAGGAAATCAAGGAGACAACTTGTGAATGTGTGGAGGGGCAAGGAGGATTCTTCCAGAAATGGAGAGACCCTGTTGCAACAGAGAGAGCACTTCGAAGAAATTCCATCCTGCTTGATGAGAGCAGAGCTGCAAAGGCAGGGGGAGCTGGAGGTTGCCACGGCAACAAGGCAGAGGCCCTTGTATAAGAGAAAGATGTGAGGCAGTGAGGAACCAGGGGGTGAGAGGCTTCAAGCAAGGTAGAAACTAAATATGAAGCTGTGATAGAAAATGATACGAATGGGTGTGTGGGTGTGTGTGTGAGAGAGAGAGAGAGAGAGAGAGAGAGAGAAAGAGTAGGGTCGATTTCCCAAAGTACTTGAAAGCCAGATGGCCCCAGTCCTCACAGAAGAGCATGTATTTACACAAGAAGGGACGGGCTGGCATGTTCTTCCTATCTGGGAGTAGGGATCCCCTACCTGCTCCTCCTCTTCTCCCTTCACCCCTCACTTTCCTACACACACACATACACACATACACACACACACACACACACACACACACCCTCACTTGTAAAGCAAATGAACTCGACTCCCATCACAGCTAAGCCGATCGGGGGGCTCAGAGGGCCCCCTGGGCAGGCCCCCAGAAGGGTCTGGAGGTGTTGTAGGGTGACGTCGTGAGCGGAGTTGTTGCCGAGACTGGAGCTGATGGCGCAGTTCAGAGACACGCTCCTCTTTCTGGAAGGAAAAAAACTATTGGAGAGTGGGAAAGGGGGAAGTCAAGAAAGGGTGGAGAGGAGGGGATGGGGGGATTGGACAAAGCAAAATGTGGGGGGAATACAGGGGTGCTGGACAGGAAATTAAAGTGAGGAGCCAGAAAAAGAACAAGCAAAGAAAGCCAAATGAATATGGGGGAGGGGAGCCACCAATTGAAGAAAAGAGATCAGAGAGAAATGGGAGGTGGGGTGGAGAAGGGGAATTCAGGGCACACAGCTTCCATTAACTCGTGCACAGATCTGTGCCATCCCAGTTTCAGTACTACCATTCTGGCAGGCTGCATCATGTAATTAGTCCCTAATTACAACCCTGGATGTAACAGACACAGTGGGTACTTGCCCAGATCCCCTTCACTGGAGGGTACACTCAACATCCAGCTGTCGCCAGGGCCCCACAGCCCACGGCCACCCCCTCACCTCCAGGGTAAAGTGAAAATCGCAGTTCTCATTGCAGAGGGCCCTCCCCACAAGGAAGCCAACACGGTTTTTATCCGTGACAGAGTCCTTGCTCAGCCCTTTCCCACGCCGTCCTCCTCCACTTAATCCTTGACAGGTTTTCTCCTGATACTCCCCCCCACCACCAATGGATCACACACACCAGAACCACTATCTTAGGTGCTGCTTCAGAAAACTCAACCTGAGAAGCAGCCCTTCTGAGCTCTGCCACCCCCTCTACCATCACCACACACCTCAGCAATGATCTTCTCCAATTCACGGTTCTCCTTTTCCAACAGCCGGGATTTCTCCTCCTCATTGTTGTTGGTCGAAGACCCTGTTTTCATGGTGTCCTGAGCCTCAGACTGCCATTCCCCTCGGGTGATCAGCCTGCGCATCTGGCGGATGAATATTTGGGGCATGGGATGCTAAGCGACAATTGTCAGGGGTTAGCTAATGGTGGACTGGAATTGGAAGGCGTGAAACTGAAAAAGGACAAGCTGGATCCCTAACAAGGGAAGGCATGGGAGGAGGGGCAGGGAAGCAGTGTCTCAGCAAGGAAGGAGGGAGGGAGGGAGGTGCATGAGCTGGAGATGGTGAGAGAGCAACCAAGCCTTACCTTGGGCACAAAGAGCACAACCAGAGTGATGTAGGAGGAGAAGACTATGGCGAGAGAGGCGAAGGCAAAGGCTGCATCCTGCTGGCTGGACAGGATCATGGTGACAGGAGCGGTGATGAGGCACAGGACCTGGGGGCAGCACATGTTTGGGGAGCCTCAGCCTTATCTGCTACCTCAGACAACATCCAGGGTCTTTGTCCCCCAAGAATCTCAGGACCCCCGACACCAAATCTAGAGAACTTTCCATTTAAAAAACGCTCTAGGGAGTCGGGCGGTAGCGCAGCAGGTTAAGCGCACGTGGCGCAAAGCGCAGGGACCGGCTCAAGGATCCCGGTTCAAGCCCCCAGCTCCCCACCTGCAGGGGAGTCGCTTCACAAGTGGTGAAGCAGGTCTGCAGGTGTCTGTCTTTCTCTCCCCCCTCTCTGTCTTCCCCTCCTCTCTCCATTTCTCTCTGTCCTATCCAACAACGAAGACATCAACAACAATAATAGCTACAACAACAATGGAAACAACAAGGGCAACAAAAAGGAAATAAATAAATAAATATTTTAAATAAATAAATAAAAAGAAAAAGCGCTCTAAGCTCAACTCTAGAGGGAGAAGAATTCAAATAGGCTGTCTCAAAGTAGTTCTCACTCTACAGCACCCCCTCCCTCCAGGCACGGCCTCCCATGTCTCCGTACATAATCAGGGTCACGGAGAGTCACTCCCTAAGGAAACCTAGAAGGAAGCCTCCAGCTTGTCAGCCACAGACAATTTAGCCTATGACTGCTTCCTCGCATAGATCAGAAGGAGACTGCTATCTTCATGAGGGAACTATATAAAGAGTGACAAGATAGTGTCTTAGGACCCTAGTCAGGAAATCCTTGGATTCACACATAGATATGATGGGCCTAGACCTCTAATAGATCCCCTCTCCACCATCACTGGTCACTTCCATCAGGAACATCATCAAAAGCCTTGTGGGCCTCTACAGGACCTTGCCCTCAATGTAGAACAGCAATAATAGGGGCTGCCCCACTCTCTGAAGGAAGGCTGGGTCATCCTACTCTGCCACTCAAGGAAGACTGGTCCTGAAATGAGTATAGCCTAGAATGTCCCCAGCTGTGACCATGGACTGCAAGATCAGAATGATAGAGACTTGGACATTACACAGACTCCTGAGCTAAATATGAATATATATGGACCATGGGTCAGATTGATAGTGTAAAGAGTTCATTGTATTTATATATTTTCTTCAAGTTTGGGAGTTACTCTCTGCCCTAATCCAGTTTCCTAGTCCTATTCTCAACTCTAACACCATCTTCCCAGACAATTTGTTTTAGGTCACCTACATGTTAGCTATCAAGCTCAAGCAAAAATTACTAAAGTCATGGACCCCTAGGACCATACCTAAAATAGACTTCTCAGCTTCTCTCCACCCTAAGATTTCTATTCACATCTGCTCTATTCCTACTTTTTGGTTCCTGTTTATTAAACATTTGCCCTGCTTTATATCTTACTACCTTCCAGCCACCAAGTTGCAGATCCTACCATGACACCATCCTGACTTCCCTGGGCAGACTTCACCAATGTGTCCCAAAGGCTCATCTCTCAAGAGCCCTACTCTACTAGAGAATGATAGAAACAGGCTGAGGGTATGGGTCAACCTGCCAATGTCCATGTCCATCAGAGAAGCAATTACAGAAGCCAGACTTTCCACCTTTTGCACCCCATAAAGAATTTCAGTCCATACTCCAAGAGGGATAAAGAAAGGGAACCTTCCGATAGAAGGGATGGAACATGGAACTCTGGCAGTGGGAACTGTAAGGAATTATACCCCTGTTATCTTACCATCATGTTAATCATTATTAAATCACTAATGAAAAAAATTTAAAAAAATTTTTTTAAACTTCTACTCAATTGATCCTAGACTTAGTATCTTATTCGTCCCAGACCCTCCCATCTGGGTTGCTATAGTCAGGCCCCTCAGTCGATTCCATGTCCAGGGAGCTCACCGCCACATTATAGATGGCCATGCCCACAGCCCGGTGGTCATTGATCTTCTCAGTGGAAACACTCTTGGTCTCATAAGCAAGAAAGATGCCTAGCAGCAGCAGCAGCCCCTTGTAACCATAGAATATGCCTAGAATGACAGGAAAGTGTCACCTGGGTACAAGACCTCAACACTCCCATTCTCTCCCCTTTCATCTTCACTATGTTCTTCACCTACTGTTGCTACTTCTTATAGCTTCACAGTGGAAAGCAGGCCTCCTCTCCAACAAAGCCCTTCTGACTCAGCATTCAACCCAGTCCACTCCCTACTTCATATCCATCCTACTTGCTCAGACCTCTGTTTCCTCCTGGGAGTATGGGGCTAGGCACACTGGAATATGACAGTCACGAGCAGCAATCTGACAAGCAAGTGCCACACACAGCATATCATCATCTCTTTACTCTGCAGGTGGGAAGATGGCCCTGCCATGTGGGGTCACAAATCAGAGCAATGTAAAACAGGCCAAAGGGAGCCCAGATATTTGCCCTCATAGCTCTGGTCTTACTCAACAAGATTATACAGATATACAAAGTATCAAGGATGGAAATGAAGGTGATGGCCATGCCAACAGCCCGGTAGTCACTGATCTATCAATCTCTCCACTGAAGACATGTGCAACCTCATCCCTACCACAGACCAAGCTCCTCATGTCACAAGACAAACTTTCACCCATTCTCAGAAAGGGGGAGTATAATCTCAAAGACGGCATTCAGATTGGGTTGACGAGCTCTCCGTTTCTCCTTTCAAAGGCCCTTCTCCCTCTATTCCTCTACCTTTGCAGTATCATTCTCCCAACACCCAATGTACCAAGCCATGTATTCATCTTCTTGGAACTACAATGCTCCAACTGTGGCAGAATCGATACATCAATATCTTCCTTTGGTTCCTCCTTGGCAAAAGTCTAAGGGAGAAACAGGACCACAGCATTGGAGAAACAGGTTGCCATTCTCCTTAACATTCCCCCAGCTCTGTTCAGTCCCTGACTCCCAGCCCTGGCCCTTCTTTCCTCTAAAACTCTCAATACAGAAACCAAGTCCTACTCTGAGACTAGCAGTGTTTTCCTGATCATGTAGAGAAAGCTTGTTCCCCTACTTTCTATGATGCTTGCAAAGTCTAAGGTCCTTCCCAGATTCCCACCACTTCTCTCTTCACAGGAATCCAAAGATTTCTGGTAGAGCTCCTTCTAGGAAGGAAGAAAGTGCTATTGGGTAGAAAGCCAAGAAATGCTCTCCCAATGAAAACTAGCTTCGGCCCCAGATGCTCTGACCACCAATTAGCACCACTCAGCCTCCAGACCCCAGTGCCTCCTCTTAAGGAGTACCTCAATAGTCCGATGCAAAGGGTCCACAATCTGCCAAATGGCTAGAGTGAGGACATCCATGCCCACCAGCAGACCCACAGTGGCATACAGCTTCCAGGGCTCCAGGGTCTGGGGAAACACACAGAGCACAGGCATATCAGGAAAGTCATGTAAACCCTGAGAGCCAAGGGGCGAGGGGGTCAGAAGCAGCTCACCTTCCTCCACTCCTTCTTTTCCTCCTTCTTTGTGAAGACAGTGTGTACCCACCAGATCTTGGTGAACATGGACCCATATCCCAGACTAAAGCCCAAACCCAGGAGCCAAAGGCGGGCCTAAGAAAAAAAGAGAGTGCAGGGTAGAGTAGTGTGGGCAGTAGGTAAAACTGTGGTCAGGACGGACAGGGCTATAGAAGGGACAGAAAAGGCAGACAGGGTATAGACAATAAGGGACAATGTCCCTACCTTCAACAAATTCCTCCCATCTAGAAGCCATCACAGTAATCTTGCTAAAAGCTTTTGGTTCAAATAGCCAGTCACCAGCTCCCCCAGTGCCAAAAGGTTACCACCAGAACACCTCCAGATATGGTATGAGACCCTTCACAGCAAGGTCCCAACCCACCTTTCCAGGTGCATCCCCTAGGCTCCAGTCACACCTGGCCTGCTTACCCTCCTTTGACCTACTGTCTCCCATGTCTTTGCTAGTGACATATGCCACCTTTGTCCTGCAGTAAATCCTTTATGCTTCCAGCTAGCAAAAACCCCATGCTGGTCAAGGGTAGATAGCATAATGGTTATGCAAAGAGACTCTCATGCCTGAGGCTCCAAAGTTGCAGGTTCAATCCCCTATACCACAAACCAGAGCTGAGCAGTGCTTTGGTAAAAAAAAAAAAAAATGCAGCCTTCAATATCCAAGTGCTACCTCTTTGGAGATATCCACTCAACTACTCTATGCGACACTTTCTCTTCTTTATTTGCACAGCACTATATGCAGATTCCTGTTCTGATACCTCTCATATCTTAACGCATTACAGCTAACTAGCTGCACTCTGGTGTCAGTGGCACAGACAGCCTCTGATAAATCGTATGTGCACGTGTGGTCAGGATAGGCAGAGAGCACAGAAAAAAAAGAAGGAATAACAAAGCGGGAGGCGGGGGGAATATTAGATGTTTCCCACCAGCATAATAGAGAACCATGCAAGTATCACTGTTGAAACCAGTCTTTCTCCAAAGCCCCAGAACATTCCATAACAACAGTCCCTTTGGCTTTCCTCCCTGTATAACAGTAATCCCTCCCCCACCCCCACCCCCAGCTTCCTGGCTGTAAATTCAGATCTGGCTCTACTCTTCCCTTCCAACATCCCCCTACCGCCCTCACCCCCAACATACCCCAACTAAGGCTCCCGTGGGAAATCCACAGTTCTTATTCTCAGCCCACACACACACAGACCACCACTGTTCAGGGGTTCTTTATGCAGAACCCTCCCTCCTGTGCCTTCAATACTGCCCTCCTCTTCTCTCACAGTGTGCCATGGCAACCTTGGAACTGACAAGTAAAAACTAGAGTGGAAAAAAAATTGGAAGGTGCAGAGTGAAGGCACAGGCCAGAAACCAGAGAGGTGATATTGGAAGAAGCAAGAACAAGAGTCAGGAAGAGACGAGAAGGACTCGGTAAGTAAGGAACTCTGTATTATAGAGGGTGATCCCCACCCCACCCCCGCCTGCCCGCCCCCTCCTCACCTGGCAGACAAAGGGAAACTGGTTTCCCCCAATATGGTAACCGTCCAGTCCAAGGGGAAAGACAGCAGCTAACGCCAACGAGCAGCCCACAGCTGTCAGATTGTTGAGGTTGGGCTGCGAGTTCTGGATATAACTAGGGCAGAAGCAAGAAGGGAGGCAGAGGGAAAAGAGCAGAATCATTCTCTCAGCTCTCCAAAAGCCTGAGATGGCCTGACCCAACCTCAGGGTCATGGGGCAAAGGAAAAGAGGCTTGGAGCAGGCAATGGAGATTAGACACAAAGCCAACTGGGTCACAGGACTGGAGATATAACCTAGAGCCCCCACTATGTTACCTGGCCCCAGAGGTTTTCCTACTTTTTTCACGTAGCTACTTTGGGAAGGGATGGATGCATTGTCAGCAATTAGTAAAACAGTGTGAGTGAATGAATGCCTCTACACTATAAGAACTCAGAAGTTAAAGTTATTGTTCTCATACCCTTCAAGAGGCATGATCATTATATTGGAGGCAGGCAGGACAAAGAAAATGTCTGAAGAGAAACTTACCGGACATGGGAGTTGTAGATGTTAAAGGACAGACAGACAACAGCTAGGACAATGCCCAGGCTGGAGAGAACCGAGACGGAGATAAAGAGTTTCTGTGACAGGAAGCGGAACGTCTTGATGACTAGAGTCTGGTCAGCTGGGGGGGACCCTCCTGCACAGCACAGGGAAGGGTGCAGAGAGGAGAACAGAAAGAAAGGAGAACAAAGGAATGAAGATGGGACAGGAAGAAGAGGTTACGGACAGGGTGATAACAGGCACTCTCATCTCTGACTCTGAGGACATAGGGCCTAAAGGCCCAGAATAGGGCCTGGTGTGGGTGGAATGCTCTTTGACACTTGGACTCTTAGAAAGTGATGAGAGAGTCAGGAAGATAATATAGTGGTTATCCCTGGCACCACCATAAGCCAGAGTTGAGAGAGAGAGAGAGAAGAGGAGAGAGAAAGAAGAGAGAGGAGGGAAAGAAAGAGAGACCAGAAATAAGAGAAGAAACTGAATCTACAAACTGAGAAATATTGTAGAGTTGTAGAATCTTTTCTTTTTTACCCCCTTCACTTCCCTTCCCTCCTCGTAGAATCTTTTATTATTGTTTGTTCTTCCTGTCTTTCTTAAAGAAAAGGAAAATAGCAGAGGAAAGAAAGATGATGGAGAAATAAATTTTATGAGTTCTCATACAACTCAAATCAAATCGAAAGGTTAGAATGAAAATTATAGAGTCATATCTAGTTTCTGATCTCCTAAATTTGCAAGGGGGGGGGAACTAATCTGATCTTAGCCTGGCAGGGTAATATTCCCAGTGGTGCTTTTTCGGTTATTACTAAGGGGAAGTTCAAACTTGTCAGTATATACACGTACATGATTCAATTTGCTTAGCCTTAAAAAAAAAAAAAGAGGAGTAATTTAGGCCATGCCATGCAGCATTTATAGCAATATAGAACATTGTCCTAAATTCAAACTATTAAAAAAACAAAATTAAACTCCAGCCATGTCAGGGACTAGTAGACTTCAGTTTTCAGTTGGGTAGGGCAGTTGGCAGCTTCCTTCAATGTCTGTGCTTACTTCCATTTTCATGATACTCAGCCCTTATTTTAACAGTAGGGATTTCCTTTTGTTCATCTTTACTAGTTTAATCCACCAAAAACACTTACAAAAAAATTACTTTCATTCTCTCTTTAAAAAGCACATTTTGGCAAATGAAAATTTTAAGATTTTAGTCTCATCACCTGAAGTTTATGTAACTATTTTCCTGACAAAGATGAAGAGGCAATTCCAGGCTTAAAGTAGCCAGCTCAAAAAATATCAAGGCCCCAGGACATCTGAGAAGCCTAAGTGGAGTCTCCATTTCCTGCCCCCTGCCAACCACCTATCTCTAATCCCCAGTTACGCCAGCAATGTACTATTTTTAATTGCCTAATCCCTCCCCAAATATACCAGTCTCCCCTAGCCACGTCTTGGAGGCTTTATTCCACTTTTCTTAACCCCAGTCCCTGATACCACCACAGAGACCTCATTCAAATGCCTGACCCTTTTCTCAATTGTTCATAGGGGTGGAAGGAAAATATAAACAGGATTCACTCACCAATCCACTTATCTGTTTTGGACCAGGAAAGATCATCCTTCGTGCTGTCATAATAGCCAATCTTCTTATAACTGCCGCCTGAGCAGATGACAATAGGAAGGACCGCAGATAGTTGAAGAGCCAGCTGTAGGCAATCTTAACATCCCACGACCCTGAAGTAGTTTCCACATCTTTCTTATCTCATTTTCTAAGTATCCCTAAAAGATGCTTGGAAGGAACTGACGTGATACCTGAAACAGTAACCTGACTTTAAAGTAATACAAGGTGGATCCTAAGGCAATGAAAACAAAAGTTCTTCCATGAAGAAGGATCCACAGTATGTCTGTCACCCATTCCACAGCCTCACACCTCACTTGGAAAAAAAATGTTCCTAACTTTGATTCTGGCTTCTAAAGCTTTAAACACATTTCTTCTTATTCTCCCTCTTATGTTAGACAAAATCACAGGATCTATTTTCCCCCAGAGGTTTTTATTTTAATTTTAGAAATCCCTCTTCATTGGCCTTGGTTCTAATTAATTCCTTAGATAAGTTGCATCTGCCTCTTAAAGAGGCACAAAAGTGAAATCCAGTCACTCTTAAGATTTCTGTTCCAGCACTGTCCCAGTTACCATGACTTTCCCTTCAAAAGCCAACTCACACCCCTTCTCCATGACTGAAGTTCATCCTCTCTTGTGCTGGTTACAAAGAAGATGTGAGTGGATGTGAAAGATGGGGAGAGCAAAGAAAGAAACTTTTCACAGGAGGCCAAGAAATGGCTCCTGGCCATGCTATAGCAGGCTGGGAGTGGGATGGAGTTCAAAAATTAACTCAGAAGTTTTTCAAATACTTAAGTATGCAAAGTTATAACAAAAAATAGATAAGCTAGAAAAGTCAAACTATACATACTACTGAAAAATTAGAAATGATTGTCTATATATCACAAGGAAATGCAATAGGTCCTTTGAAAAGAGCAAGTTCTTAGACTCATCATCTTCCCTTAGATTCCTGAATATGCATTCAACCTTAATCCCTCAATCCCTCAACCCATGTGACATAAAGTAAATTCCTGAAATTAAAATTTCAGAAAATAAGAGTGACTATCTTCATGGCTTGGGAAGTGGTGTAGTGAATATGCATGCAACCTTAATCCCTCAACCCATGTGACATAAAGTAAATTCCTGAAATTAAAATTTCAGAAAATAAGAGTGACTATCTTCATGGCTTGGGAAGTGGTATAGTGAATAAGGTAATGGATCTCCACCATGAGGTCCAGAGTTCAGTTCTCAGCACTGCATGCACCAGAGTGGTGTTCTGGTTCCCTCTCCAGCTCGCAAAAAATAAATATTTAGGCACAGTGGATACCAGTACTGGAGTCTCAAACATGAGGTCTCAGGTTCGATTCCCAGCATAGCATGTACAAGTGTGATACTCTGGCCCTCTTGCTCATTAACAAATAAGTAAATCTTTTAAAATAAGTATTTTAAAGTGGCTGTTTTCAATGTATATGCTTTTTCAACTCAAAAAAAAAAAAAAATTACTGCAACTTAAAAAAAACTCACCCATACTACCATTTAAAAGCTCACTAAACATAATTTAAAGAGAAAAGTGGGAGGTGGGAGGCGGGAGGCACTAGGGGATCTCGTGCTGTCTCCTAGTGCCTTTCTCTAGCCCAGTCACAACCTGCCCAGTCCCTTGGTCCCCCCCCCTTTCATGCCCCTGTGCTCACCCTGTAGCTGCTCGATAAGTGTCCATGCCATCCGCGAGCCACTGGCATCAAACACCACATGGCCCTAAGGGAGAGGAACATGTGGAGGAAGGCAAAGGGGATAAAAGCAAGAGCAAAAACAGAACATCAGGGACTCTTTGAATCCTTATGTTTTTGATGTAATTGAGCTTCTGAATGAATTCTATTTATGGCATTTGCCTGCATATAGGACATACCCCAGATGTCCATACCCTAGATTTCTAAAACATTCTTCTTCTGAAAAGATACTTCACCCATGAGATTTGAATGGGAAAAAAATCCCCCAGATAGAACACCAGGAGACCCGGCTTCTGGCTGTGTGGCCTGAGTAGGTCACCAAATCCCTCTAGATACTCATCTCCCCACTTTAAAAGGAATAAGAAGCTGGTCTTTTAGTCTGCTTTCTCTTTTAAAATCCTATGATTCTTATCTGACTCATAAATATCTGGACTGATGAGACAGAGATCTTTAAGAGGAAGAGTTGAAAGAAGTAGAATATATCATGTTTCCCTTCTAGTCTTTTATACTTTGTTTTAGGGGGGGGAAGGAAAGTACCCTACTTCATATCAAGTATTATGGAGATGTGATAGAGACATGGGACATAAGTTCCCAGAAGAAGGAAAGGGGTCTCAATGGGAGGACAGGGGAGTATCAGGAGAGTGCTGAAACTCACAGAGACACCTTCAAATGATGAGGAGTTCATAGCCCGGTAGATTTGGTCAGTAATAGTCTGGTTGTTGTAATTGAACTCTTCCAGGCGCACACCTGAACGGCCACCCCCTCCAGATGTCTTGTTCAGAGCCAATGCCAGAGCCCAGATGGCATCATAGGCCAGTGGTGCCTCCTGGAAGCCTCCTGTCTCCTCAGGGTGTCTTTTTAGTCGTTTGGTCAATTTCTCCACAAATTCCTGTGAAGTCTGGAGAAGAAAAAATAAGGAAAAGGTTAGTGGGGTTCAATGATAGAAGTAGGGGTCGGGGGACTCAGGCGGTAGCACAGCAGGTTAAGCGCAGGTGATGCAAAGCACAAGGACCAGCTTAAGGAGGCCAGCGTAAGGAGCCCCCGGCTCCCCACCTGCAGGGGGGTTGCTTCACAGGCGGTGAAGCAGGTCTGCAGGTGTCTATCTGTCTCTCCCCCTCTCTGTCTTCTCCTCCTCTCTCCATTTCTCAGTCCTATCCAACAATGATGACATCAATAACAACAATAATAACTACAACAATAAAAACAAGGGCAACAAAAGGGAAAATAAATATTTCTTTTAAAAGTGGGGGTCGGGATGAGTAGGTGGCTCACCCAGTAAAGCACACATGTTGGACCAAGGTTCAAGTACCAGGTCACCACATGGGAGAGCATCTGCAGGGAGGAAACTTGAATGACTAAGCAGTGCTCTGGTGACTCCTCATTCTGTTTCTCTCACTCTCTCTCTTACCCTCTATCTAAAAAAATAAAATAAAATAAAATAAAATAAAATAAAATAAAATAAAATGACTGCTGAGAGCAGATTACTTTGGTGAGAAAAAAAAATTTTAAGTGGCCATCAGATTTTGTCTCTGACACTTCAACTTAAATGAGTGAGTCTGTGTTCATTTTTTTCAAAATCTTTAACTAGACCACAGAAATAGCTCAGTTGACAAGGCATGTATTTTGCCATGCATGCAACTCAGGTTCAAGTTCCTACAATATATGAGAGGTGCTATGGCAATGTAGGAAATTCAGGTGTTATGGTCTATTTCCCTTTCTCCAACTCTCCCTGAATGAAAAAGTATCCCAAAGCAATGAAATCGCACATACACAAGGTTTCAGTTCTTCACACACAAAAGAACTTTTAACTATATCCACGTGTCTGCCTTAGATCAAAAGCTACAGGAATAGAACAGGGATTAGCTGAATCCATTGGTTTTAGTAAGCACAAGAGCTAGCTCATAACTATATGGAAGTTTAATGAGTAAACACTCATCTAGGGCCATGTGGTAGTTAGTACGCCTGGTTAAGCACACAGATTACAAGTACATAAGGACTCAGGTTCAAGTCCCTGATCCCCACCTGCAAGTGGTGAAGCAGGGCTGCAGATGTCTCTCTGTCTTTTTCCCTCTCTATCCTCCCCTCCCCTCTCAATTTCTCTCTGTCTCTATATAATAAATATCTTTAAAAAAAAAAAAACAGCACTCATCATAATGAATCCCACCTATAGGGGAGTCACTTCACAGGCAGTGAAGCAGGTCTGCAGGTGTCTTTCTCTGCCCCTCTGTCTTCCGCTCCTCTCTCTACTTCTGTTCTATCCAACAACATCAACAACAATAATAACTGCAACAATAAAACAACAAGGGCAACAAAAGGGAATAAATAAATATTTAAAAAGAAAAGAAAAGAACAGGGACGGGGAGATAGCATAATTGTTATAAAAAACTATTTTAATGCCTGAAGCCCTGAGGTCCCAGGTTCAATTCCCACCACCATAAGCCAGAGCTGCCACTGGGAAGATCAATGTCCTTCACCACCACCACCCAAAAAGAATTTCCTCTTTGGGTCAGCAAAGACAAAGCTGCAAAGTTTTCAAATGAAAATGCTAACAGGTAGCCTAAGAAAAACAGAGCAACAAAATTCCACAATCCATACAAATTAATAAAGCAACCAAGTATGAAGTCTCAATTCTAATTTTTAACAAAGCTTTTCTGACCCTATCTATAAGATCAAACGCTCAACAGTGACATATATATAAAATGTATAATCTAGGGTAACATTTTTTGAATATTTATTTATTTATTATTAAGTAGAGACAGAGAGAAATTGAGACGGTAAGGGAGATAGAGAGGGACAGAGAGAAAGAGACACGTGTAGCACAGTTAAAGCTTCCCCCCTGCAGGTGGGGACCAGGGACTTGAACCTGGATCCTTGCATACTATAATGTGAGCACTTAACTAGGTGCGCCACCACCTGGCCTCCTATGTTTTTATTTTGTACTGTCCTCTGTTCCAATCAAATTTACTCACAACTTTATCTCCAGGTATGCTATCACCCACCTCCCCCTCTAGCCCAGATCTCCCAGATCTATAATATGTTTCTGAAATCACTGTAACCTACTCTCTCATGCCCATCTCCTAAGCACTCATTCTTTAAACCAAGGTTTCTCAATCTCTACACTATTAACAATTGGGTTAGAATCAGTCTTTGTTGTGGAGCACTACACTATGCATTATAAGATATTTAGAAGCATCCCTGACCTCTACCCATTACAGCAGAAAGACTTATTCTTCTTCTATTCCTTAGTTGAGACATTTGGAATTATCTTCAGACATTGCAATTTCTGGTTGAAATTCATAGTCTAGCAGCCTTGAAAGTGTGGTCCCCAAAACAGTAGCATCAACATCCTCATGAAACTTGTTAGAAATATAAAATCCCTAAGCACAAGGACCCGCATAAGGATCCTGGTTCAAGCCCTAGCTCCCCACCTGCAGGGGTGTCGCTTCACAAGCGGTGAAACAGGTCTGCAGGTGTCTATCTTTCTCTCCCTCTCTCTGTCTTCCCCCTCCCCTCTCCATTTCTCTCTGTCCTATCCAACAACAATGACAACAATAATAACTACACCAATAAAAAACAACAAGGGCAACAAAAGGGAATAAATAAATAAAAATAAATATAAAAAATTTAAAAAAACATTAAAAAAAAAAAAAGAAATATAAAATCCATGACTAGGTAAATCACACAGTGGATAAAACATTGGAGGGGGCCAGGTGGTGGTTCTCTTTCTCTTTCCTGCTCTTTCTCATGAACAAATAGTTTAATAAATAAAAGAAATGTAAATTCCTAGACCTACATCACAGGGAAGAGTTTAGTAATCTATAGACTCAGTAATCTCCAGGAAGGATCTGAGGGAAGTTGAAATTTTTAAAGACTACTGAAGTAGCAGCTGGGAAGGTATCTCAGCCATTAGAAGAGCATCAGACGTGCATGACGTGAGGTTTCAGCTGGATCACACATGTACCAGAGTGGTGCTCTAGTTTGTCTCTATCTCAGATGAAACTCTGTCATATGAAAGAAAATCCTTTTAAAAATTAGTTAAGGGCTAGGGAGATAGCACAATGACTATGCAAAAAGACTCTCATGCCTGAAGTTTAGAGTTTCCAGGTTCAATCCCCAGGACTACGATAAGCCAGAGGTGAACAATCCTCTAGTATTAAGTGGTACAGAAGGTGGTGCAGTGGATAAAGCATGAGAGTCTCAAGCATGAGGACCTGAGTTCAATCCCTGGCAGCACATGTACTAGAGTGATGTCTGGTTCTTTCTCTCTCTCTCTCCTCCTATGCTTCTCATTAATAAATAAATATATATATTTTTTAAAAATTAGTTGAGGGGCTGAGGATGGCACACCTGGTTGAGCGTACATGCTAAATGCACAAGGACCCAGGTTCAAGGACCAGGTTCAAGGTCCCCACCTACAGGGGGAAAGCTTTGCAAGTGGTGAGATAGTGCTGCAGGTGTCTCTCTGTCTCTCTCCTTATCACCCCATTTCCTCTCCATTTCTGGCTGTTACTATCCAATAAATAAAGATAATGCAATTGTTTAAATGTTTTAATTGAGTAGATTATAACAATAAAAAATAAGGGTTAAGCACACATGGCTTAAGGATCCCAGCTCAAGCCCCCGGATCCCCACCTGCAAGGGAGTCGCTTCACAGGCGGTGAAGCAAGTCTGCAGGTGTCTATCTTTCTCTCCCCCTCTCTGTCTTCCCCTCCTCTGTCCATTTCTCTCTGTCCTATCCAACAATGATAATATCAATAACAACAACAATAATAACTACAACAATAAAAAAGCAAGAGCAACAAAAGGAAAAGTAAATAAATATTTTTTTTAAATGGTTCCATTTCTAAAAAAAAAATAAAAGGACTACTGAACTCAATGTAAAGTCACCTATACAGAGTGAAAGTAACTCTGCTTTTATAAATCTCCATGTCTCTGGGCCCACTCAGCCCCCTCCTTGCTTCTGATCCCTTCTTTTGGTCCTGTTTGATTCACTCACATAATCACTTCCTTAATCAGTCGTCAAGGCTACTACTTTCCTCCACCTGGTATTTTTTTTTATTTGTTTCCTAGTTTTTATTATTTATTGGATAGAGACAGAAATCGAGAGGGAAAGAGGAAATAGGGAGAGAGACAGAGATCAAGACACAGTAGTGTCTTCACTACTTGTGAAACTTCCTCCCTTCAGGTGAAGACCAGAAGCTTGAACCTGGGTACCTGCACATTATAACGTGTGCATTCAACTGGGTGCACTACTGCCCAGCTCCTCTATCTGGTATTTTAAGCAACCAGGAAAGTCTACTGACACCTCCAGGCCAAAAAGGCAGGTACAATCTTTCTCTAGAAACCAAGAATTAGAAAGAAACCCTCCAATTCACCCTCTCTAAAGCTCAGATGTGGCTTTCGCCCAAACAAATCTCTACTTCTTATCTTGTTTCTTTAGGGCCCTGTTATATAACCACTGGCAGACCCTGAACAAGGCATCAACAAGTCATTCTAGCGTCAGTTATTGGTTTCTCTACTTCCTGTGACTTGCAGGTGACTCGCCTCCCCGATGCTCCACAAATGAACTTCCACAAATTTTCCACTGTGTTTTTCAGCTAAGATACCTTAACTACAAAGCCCCGTAGAATATGCCAGATCAGTATCTATGATCAGATTTCACATGGTACCTGATCCTTTGATCACGATTCATTGTCAAATAAACTTCCTAAGTCTTCTTTTCATTTGCCCCAAAATTGCCATGGGCTAAATAGTGTTAGCCAATAGATATACAAACATTTTGGTCCAATTTTATGGTTTTCATAGGAACATGATGTGGCAGAGTGGTGTGAAGTTAAATTCAACTAGGATTCATTCCAGTCTGGCCACTCTGTAGCTACATGACTTGCAACAAGCCACCTAACCTCTTGGAGTCTTAATGTCCTGGTCTATCAGATGGAAATGATAAACCTACATAAGAGTATTGCTATAGGGGGAGGGGGTAGATAGCATAACAGTTATGCAAAGAGACTCTCATGCCTGAGGCTCCAAAGTCCCAGGTTCAATCCCCTGCACCACCATAATAAGCCAGAGCTGAGCAGTGCTCTGGTGTTTCTCTGTCTCTCTCTGCATCTCTCTCAGAAATAAAATAAAAAATAAAAGGGTGGGGTTAGATAGCATAGTGGTTATGCAAAGAGACTCTCATGCCTGAGGCTTTGAAGTCCCAGGTTCAATCCCCTGCACCACAATAAGCCAGAGCTGTACAGTGCCCTGGTGTTCCTCTCTGTGTCTTTCTCTCTCAAAAATAAATACTTTAAAAAATAAATAAAATGTTAAAAAAAAAAGAGTATTGCTATAAAGATCACTGAATATATATAAGCTTGTGGTTTACTCCTTAATAGCAAACATTACTATAACTTTTTAAAATAAGAAATACAGATGTTTTATAACCACTAACTCACCCCAGCATAGTCTCCAAAGCAGCTATTCCAGACCCAGGGCTACCTTTGCTCTAATAAGGAGACATACAGGTTGTCTAGCAAGCTTGCCCAAGACTCTTATTCTTCAGCATGCAGTGCTGAGCAAGAAATTAGTCTTCCCCTTGCACTCCTTTCTCCCCTTCCCTCCACCTTGCCCTACTCACTTGCAACCCTGAAATACAGACTTTCTAACTAGATCTGTTGTCTACCTCCAGGTCTGTCACTAACTAGCTATCCAGGACTAAATGGTTTCAAAAGTCCCTTTAAAATATAAAATTCCAGAAGAAAACTATTTAAAAATCATCAGGAGCCAAGTAAATAAAAGTTACTTCTGCCCAAGAACAAACAGCATTCCTGTAAAGGTGTGCTTACATCTATATTATCATTAACGCCTCTCCTTTATTTGATTTCTTGCCAACTGCTCCTTGTTTCCATGGTAACAGCCCTTGTACTCATCAGGAGCCTACTGAGCATACCATTCTCATTTCTTTCTCTTTGCTACCCAAGGAAGTCCCTAAAGAGGTAGAATCCACAGGGAACATGACGCAGACTAGTTTAGGTGGGTGGAGGCCCCTTCACCTCTTGTACCTCCAGACTCCACACCAACTCCCCCACCCACCACCTCAGAGATGCCCTCTGCACCCACCCAGGTGCTGGCTTCTTTGTCCCCACACTCTCACCATGTTGGAGATGCTGCGTGTGTTGGCAGGGTTCAGCATGACAATCTCAGTGGTGATGTGGCCCTCCACGGCCTCGGTCATCTCATCCACTGTACAGTTGATAGATGGGTCATAGATCTTGAACCAATTGTCAGCATACCATCCAATGAGGAACCAGACATACTTCTTCCCAAAGAGACGTTCCTTGTACACCTGCATGCAGAGGGTGGAACTGGGTCTTTGTTTCAATTTTTCTTTCTTTCTTTCTTTCTTTCTTTCTTTTTTTTTTTTTTTTTTTTGTGTGTGTGATCTTATTTGACACAATTCAGCCTGATGGGAATCAGAGGTGAACAGAGAATTAGAGAATTCTACAAGCCTTGAGAGAAGCATGAAAGACACAACAACTAATTTTTCCCTCTAAGTTCTTCCCCTTCTAGGTACCCATATTCCTGAGTTGGGAGAAAATAGGATTGAAGGGAGTCGGGCGGTAGCACAGCGGGTTAAGCGCACATGGTGCAAAGCGCAAGCATAAGGATCCCAGTTCGAGCCCCCGGCTCCCCACCTGCAAGGGAGTTGCTTCACAGGCGGTGAAGCAGATCTGCAGGTGTCTATCTTTCTCTCCCCCTCTCTGTCTTCCCCTCCTCTCTCCATTTCTCTCTGACCTGTCCAACAACAACAGCAATAACAACAACAATAACTACAACAAGGGCAACAAAAGGAAATAAATAAATTCTTTAAAAAAAAAAATAGGGTTGATGAGCTTCGTAGAAAACATGGAATCAGTAGGAAAATTCATAATGTCATGCATGAGAGAAGCCAAAAGATGGAGACAGAGCAGACAGACATGAGCCAGATATTAACAATGCCCTCAGATCAGAGCAGAAATTGCAGAACAGATCCCATGAGACACCCAGGACAAAAAGTCCCCCCAACCCCTCCTCCCTCTTCAGACTGCAATTCCACCTCACAAAAAACTTTCCGGGCTTCGGTTTCATAGAAAAGTCCCACGATGATCCGGGCATCCTGGCGCTATGGAATACGAAGAGAAACAGCTTTTGAAAGATACCTGGAAACTAAGCCACATGTTTTCATGGCTAACATGTCCTGTCCCAAAGCACTCAGTGCAGGGTTCTGTTCAATGGGTAGTGGATAAATGTCAACTGGAAGAGGGAGTTAAATGTCCCCAGGAGATTCTACAGATTCAAAGTAACATGACTTAATTAAGATGTTAACTAATGCTACTATGATAATCACATTACAATATATAAACGTGTCAAACCACCACAGTTGTATACCTTAGACTTAAATTTGTACAATGTTTTATATATATATATATATATATATATATATATATATATATATATATATTCTTTTTATATAGAGAGACAGAGAGGCAAAGGGAGAATGAAAGAGACCACAAAACCAAAGCTTCCTTCAATGCAGTGAGAGCTGGGCTCAAACATGGGCTATGCACATGGCAAAGCAACACATCATCCAAGTGAGCTATTTTGTCGGCCCATTCAATGTTATATGTCAACTAAAACCCAGTAGTGACTGGGGACTGGGCAGTGGCTCACTGGATGGAACACATGTGTTACACAGCACAAGGACTGGTTTAAACCCCTGGTCCCCACCTGCAGGGGGAGGAAAAAGTTTCACAAGTGGTAACACAATGCTTACAGGTATCTCCTTCTCTGTCACCTCCTCCCCTCTCAATTTCTGCCTCTATCCAAAATAAATAATAAATAAAAAATGCTAATAGAAAAAACAAACAAAAAAAAAAACTCAATAGCAAGATAGCCAGCCTGCCCCATCTGGCCCTCCCCTATAATCCACCACTGCCGATACCCACCCACCCAGTCCCTCTGCAAACTCCTAGCCATCCTACCTTAAGGTTCTTGACAGGCACAGCTGGATCTGAGAAGAAACTCTGGCGGAAGGTAATCTCAATTCCAGCCTCCTTCACTCGTTCCTCTAGGTCATCCAAAGTCTTGAGTAGGAATGAAAAATAAGTAGAAAAAACACAGAGTCCATAACAGCGTAAAGATGTTATCTGAGGCCTGCATACTCAGAGCAAAGGGACAAGCATTTCTGAACCTTCCTTCTGCAAATTCTGTGTCTAGGGTGGGGAGAGTTTGAAAGAAAAGTATATGGAGTCTTAAAATGTGGTTTTTAAGTGGAAAGATAAATGGTGAGTCCCTCCTGAGTACTCGTGTCCAGGAACGTGATGTCACTCCCACTCACCCACCCCACCCCCCGTCAGAAATCATGAATAGGGAAAGGATAAAAGAACCAGGAAAAGACAAAGCAGTGCTGGGACAGAATGGAAGATGTCAACCTTAAGAGGAAAGTGACAAACAGAATGCCCTGAATCACTGAGAAGAAGTGAAAGGAGGATTAGAGGGTCACTGAGGAAAAGATACAAAGAATAGAATAAAAGAGAGGGAGCAGACAATATTCAAGGTATTTTCTACCTTCTACACTCTCCTCCCCACTTACATATCTTGTCATCTCCCTCCTCAGAGTCACGTATATACATCTGTTTCTCTTCTCTGTCTCTCCCTCTGCTTCTCACTCCCTCTCTGTCCATCTCCCTTCCCTTATTCCTCTTTCTAATACAATAAATATTTTTTAATACTTATTTATTCTCTTTTGTTGCCCTTGTTGTTTTATTGTTATAGTTATTATTGTTGCTGTCGTTGCTGGATAGGACAGAGAGAAATGGAGAGAGGAAAGGAGGAGAGGGAGAGAGATAGACACCTGCAGACCTGCTTCATCACTTGTGAATCGACTCCCCTGTAAGTGGGGAGCCAGAGGCTCCAACCAGGTCCTTAGACCAGTCCTTGCACTTCGTGCCACATGCACTTAACCCACTGCGTGCTACCACCCAACTCCCTCAATAAAGATTTCTATAGTTGCATTACATCCTTTCCCATTATTTCATTCCCTTTCTCAAACATATACACACTGAGTACCTCAGGAGTCTGCTACCTTCCTGGGTTCCTACCATATTTTTTCTCTTACTGTGGCTCAGCATTGGAGAGCACCAATGTTAACAGGATTTGGGGTGGGGGTGTTGTGCCTGTGAAGCACGGTATCAATGGAGAAAACAAAAAGTCCTGGAGCCAAAAAGCATGCGATCCTAGTAATTCAACTTGCTCATCTCTCTGACCACAGAAAGAACCTGCCTTGAACCCACTCAAATATCTTCTCTTTTGACAAGAAAGAAAGAAAGAAAGAAAGAAAGAAAGAAAGAAAGAAAGAAAGAAAGAAAGAAAGAAAACAAGATCTGTCCCCTCAGACTGAATCAATGAGTCCCAGTTACAGCAAGCTGCAATGGGGTTTGAGGGGATGTCCCTTTTACTCTGAACTCCTCACCGAAGTGAAGACCTCAGTGGTCTGCTGGATGGTGGCAATCTTCTTCCAGCCCCACTTTTCAAAGAGTTTCACTCGGGTAGGATTGTGGAGTGTGGCTGACGGATGAGTCCGAAAGAATGTAGGGAATCGCTGCCGGTTGGACAGGGCTGGTGAGCTCGAGCCGTAGGAAAGCTATGAGAGACAGGAGCAATGCAGGACATGTTTATTCAAGGACTAAGAGCTGTTGAGATTGCCTTCAAACCTCCTCTCAACTCTAAACCCCCGACTCCTGCCCTAGGAAAGTACTTCTCAGAGACCTGTCTAAGCACGCCTTCTTAATCAGAGCATCTTTCACTGATTTCACTTCAGTTCCTACTAATGAAGGCGGTCAGCTGCAGCTTGGCTAGGCCTCTGTTGCTAGGAGGCCAACCAGCTCAGGTTTGCAAAGCACTCTGGCATCCTGGCAGTCAGTCCTTCACAATCTTCTTAAAGACCAACTCAAGATACAGCCCATTTCTGATACAGCCCCGCCTTCCGACACCCCCACCCCAGACAGCTTACCACAATGAGGTTCCACATCCTGGCAGCCTCGGCCACAAGTGTGGAGACGGAGCTGCAGCCAGGCATGAGGATGATCTTGATAGGGTCATTGTAAAGCAGCTCATATAAGTATTTGGTAGCTTGGCCGGGGTCACACTAAATGGGGGTCAGAGAAAAGGAGAGAAGGGACAGGGTGGGGTTAGGAGTTACTTCTTCAGTACCACCCATCCTTCTGCCGAAAGTCTTCTTTCCTGATTTGCATTTTCTTCTTCCTGACATCTTCTCTAGTCAAGTTTCTATTCCCCCTCATGCCTTAAACACTTTGTTCTATCTTCCACCTGAGGTCTAATACACAATATGCAGGTGCCCCCTTTCAATATCAATACCTATCGATAGCACATTCCTTCCTCAGTTCATCCTCAGACACTGCCTAGTTCACTTTCCCTCTAGCATCCCTGCTTCCTGCCCCATCTTTCTATGCTCTTAATATCTGTAAGTAGAAAAGAGTCTGTAGGTATATGAATAAACTCTCTAAGTCTTTAGAAGACCTCCACAAAACAGTATCATGAAAATTCCACCCTCACCTCTGTAAAATCCCTCTCCCTGCCTCTTTCCCCACCCCACCCCCTTCTCTCTCCAGGGTTAGTGATAAATAAACTAGAGAAAACAGGAACAAGACCACTAGGGTTCCACTCAGCAATTCATCCTCTCCTGCTGGGTCCTGACATTTGAAGGGTTTATTAGAAGAAAAAAAGATTTTTTAAAAGACATTCAGGGGTGGAAGTTAGTGAGGGTTAGAGGGGGGGAGAAAACAACTGGGAGGATAAACAAAAGAGGGCTCTCCGGAAGCCAGATGCTTTTCAGGGTGCTGAAGAGAGGCACAGAACTAGGGATAGTAAGCAATGCAGAAAGCTACAGAGGAAAGGAATAATGAGAGGAGGGGAAGAGGAGGAGGAGGAGCCAGCCAGCCAGGTCTCCCACTGCCTGGTTCCCCTCCTGCTGAAATATGACATTTCAGAAACTGCTGGAGCCCAAAGGGAGTGAAGAAGAAATGAAAGCCAGCAGGAAGCCAGGGCACAGGAGACAGGAGGTCCAGGGGACTGGGAAGGGTGAAGTGGGGGGGACAAATAGCAAGCAAATAAAGAAGCCCTACCCCAGAGTTGGCTCACTTCCCACTGAGACCTGACATTTGGGACACTGTGGGAAGTTGGAAGAGGGGAGCCAAGGGAGGCTAGCAGAGTCTGAAGAACCAACACTCACCTAGAACTCACTGCTGTCCATCCACCAGAGCCCCTGCTAAGGCCAGCGCTATTCAATGCAGTTTTTTGAACTTCATCTCTCATTTGGGCATATCTTTGTGCATGCTTGCCATTCTCCAGTCTCACCTTCCTGACTTTTTCTAGCTTCTATCACTCCAAATCCTGCTCCCAGCTTCTCCCAAGGTCCAGTGCCCTCCCCCCACCTTTTCTGATGAAAAGCTTAGTAGGAAGGGACTGGGTGGTAATGCAGCTGGTACAGCACATGTTACCATGCACAAGGACCCAGGTTCAAGCCCCTGGTCCCCACTTACAGGGGAAAAGCTTCACAAGTGGTAAAGGAATGTTGCAGGTGTCTCTCCCCTTTTCCTCTCAGTTTCTGTTTCTACCCAAATAAATACACAAGTAAATATTAAAATAAAATGTTTTTAAAAGGGCTAACGAGACAGCATAATGGTGATGCAAAGAGACTTTAATGCCTGAGGCACCAAGGTCCCAGGTTCAGTCCCCAGCAGCACCATAAACCAGAGCTGAGCAGTGCTCTGGTAAATTAAAAAGAAAATAAATATATCATTTAAAAAAAAAATCTTAGTAGGAATGAGATATATACAAACTGGGCAATTATGCTATCTTTCACATTTTTTTTCTTTTGTTTCTCCACTCCCTCTCATTTTTCCTTCCATCCCCTTCCCCCTTCCACATCTTATTCATCACTGATTATTCTTTGCACCGTGGGATTCTCACGCCCTCCTCAGCATACTTCCTCTGTTCTCCCTCTCCTCTGCTCTTACAAGATCAAGACTTGCAGGCAGGAACCAACACATTCCAGTTGACACATTCCAGCCTGTCTGTCTTTCCATCTCCCTCTTGCTGCCTCTGCTAATTTCTCCTCCATGTCCCTTCTCTCCCCTTCTCTCGGTTCCCCATCTGCTCCCCAGCACCTCCAGGGAATCACCTGTCATGGTGGATGAGTTTGAGCTCACACATAGGACTCCCCTGGCTCCCTGTGATCCATATCAGAGAGACTACTAATCCCTCCCCATGTCTCCCCCCAAACCATTTTCTCAACCAAGACCTCCTGTGTCCCAAGTTTGACCTCTCCAGA
This sequence comes from Erinaceus europaeus, assembly GCF_950295315.1. NCBI lineage: Eukaryota > Metazoa > Chordata > Mammalia > Eulipotyphla > Erinaceidae > Erinaceus > Erinaceus europaeus. The sequence continues at coordinate 53,217,304 of NC_080165.1, forward strand.
AGATCTAGCCCTTTTTCTCTGATAACTCTTCCATGCAGATGCCTGACTCTTTCCCTGTAACCCACTGATTTTCCCACAGGCATCCTGGGCTTAGCTACACAGCATGATTTTTAATAGGGAGAAATGCATATACTTGGGACTCATCCCTAAGGAGTAAAAATCTGTAATGAAGTATGAGAATCACTGCAAGTGTCAGAAGGTACTGAAGCTCCCTCAACAAGCTCCTAACAGTCCTTGAATTCTCTTCTCCCCTAAGAATTTTCTCTTCAACTTCACACCCCCACACACACCTCTTCCCTCACATTCCTATTTCTAGGTGTAAATTGCTATTCTGAATAAATAAAAATCCAAGACCAAAACCCTCACCTCTGTGATCTTGTTGTTTTTTTAATTTCTATTTATAAAAAGGAAACACTGACAGAACCATAGGATAAGAGGGGTACAACTCCATTCAATTCCCACCACCAGAACTCTATATCCCATCCCCTCCCCTGGTAGCTTTCCTATTTTTTATCCCTCTGAGAACAGAAGTGGAGACCTCTGTGATCTTGTAGCCACCCTCAGTCCCTTAAGTCTCTGGGGTCACATGTAAAAACAGATAAACCTCAAGTCCCAAATTTCCATCCTTCCCTGAGCCATAACCTACCTCAGATACCCAATTATTCATGTGGAGGATAAGGCTGGGAATAGAATCCTACTGAATGAACCTCTACTACCCTGGACTCATATTTTCTTACCTTCCCCCAGTCCCCCCCTTCCATGTTTCCCTAGTCCTGCATCCCACTTCTTACACCCTGAGGCCACAATTCTATAAAGAAAAAAACAAACTGGAGACCTGATTTCCCTGTAATGCTCCAGAAACTCTCTGTCTCCACTTCTCCATGGCCCCCTCCTCATTGCCATTTTTCCTTACTCATTCCTATTTAATTCCTATTTTTTCTTGCTGGGAAGGTTCCCATGTAGACTTCTAAACCAATTCACTTCCCCAGTGCCTCCTCCTATCACCTATTAGCTTTTACAAACACAATATGCTTTGTATTCCCACAGTCCAGAAATTCTCAACAGGGTTGGAGGTGGAGGAATGAATCAGGTAGCTCACATGCTATTTGTGCTGTGATAAATAAACTAGACCACTCAAGTTCCTCATAATTTTCCTCATTCTGTCCTTGTTCCTTACAGCTTCAACATACTGCCAAGATTTACCTTGCTCCCACACCCTTCATTCTCCACTTCTGACATCCTCCACTTCTGACTTCCACATTCTCCACTTCCTATCTTCCCCCAACCCATCCCAGAGTTCGTTAAAGCCCTGGGGGATCCAGATCAACTTGTATCCTAAATCTACTATCAGTTTTCCCAACCCCCACGCACCCACACCTACACCCACACTCACACCACCACCTCCATGGGTCTGGGAAGAAAAAGGGTCTACCTTCTGGCATGATTAGCTTTCCTGAACTCCGTCTCTCTCATGTTGAACCTCCAGCCTATCTCCTGCTAGTCACATAGGGAGGGGTCCGCCTCGTTATCCAAAAAGCCACTCAAACTGTGGCACAAGCAGCTGGCCCCCTACCCCTCCAAGCCCCTACCTCCCACCCACTCCCAAGTCCGGGTCTACCTTGCTGTCGTGGTGGATGAGCTTGAGCTCATAGTCCGGCAGGATGTCCCTGCGGCTATTCACGTCCTCCAGCGCCATCTCCACCGCGGGTTGGCAGGCCTGGCCCCCCGGCCAGCCCCCGCTCATGGGAAACAGCGCCCCGATGTACACAGCGCGCCGCTCTGAGGAGGGGTGTGGGGGGACCCGCGGGTGAGGCCGCGGGAGATGAGGGGAGTGGGAGGCCCACGCCGGAGCCACCCCCGCCGCCATCACCACCAGGAGCGGCAGTGGCCACCCCACCCGGAGAGAGGGGGCCACAGGACCCATGACAGGGAGGGCGGGGGTAGCGGCTTCGGGAGGGGGAGGAGCTCAGGGGGGACACTTCGCCTGCGGTGGGCTGCGGAGGGGCTGGCGGGGCGGCGTCTCCATCCCTGGTTTTGTGGGGAGAAGGGGATAGGGCCCCGGGGAGCAGGAGAGGTTGGCTTCCTACGGCCCCAAAGGCTCTAGCTCCCACCACCGCGGACTCTCCTCACGGACTGACCGACTGACAAGAGAGGAGGAGGAGGTGGAGGAGGAGGGAGATGTAGGAGCTGGGAGGGGGCTCTGACGTCACAGGCAGCAGGAGGGGCCGGGCAGGAGGGGGCGGGGAGCCGCTAGGTGGGAAAGACAGAGGAGAGGGGAGGGTCGGAGGGGAGGGGAGGGTAAGAAGGGAGGGGAAGGGAGGGGAGGGGAGGAGGAGAGGGGAGGGGACGATAAAAGAAGCGTGACCCTGCGGGGAGCACAGTGGACCAGAGGTGTCCCACCTAAGAGGACTGCAGGGGAAGAGGGAAGGGGCGTGCCAGGAGGGCGGGGTGGGCGGAGCGCAGAGCAGCGAGGGATGGAGAAGGAAAGGAGAGTGGGATGCGAGAGGAAGGGGGCGCGCAGGGACGTATGAAATGGGGGTGTGAAGAGATTGAATGGAATACTGAAGGTTGTAAGGGAGAAGGCTATGGAGACGGGCAGTTGGGGTGGGGGGGGCGTTAAAGGAAGTTACAGGAATAGAGGAAGGGAACATGGGCTGGGTAGACAAGGGTGACGGAGAAGAAACTGCGATGAAAGAGAAGGGAAAGGGTATAGCGAAGGATAGGAAACGGGGAGGAGCCAAAGGAGAGAGAGTGTTGTCTGGTCAGGGTCGGGATGGGTGGGCTGGGCTGAAGGAGTGCTCAGGTGAAATCCCAGGAAGGTGGGCAGGCAGGAAAAGGTTCTAGAGAAGGTCGGAAGGAACCCCACTGGGGAAGAGGAGGCGAAAGCTCCGGGTCTCCCAGCACCCTGCCGCCCCCTGCCGGGGCTCTGCCATTTAGCAGAAGCAGAGTCTGGAAGGAGGCGGAGCTCAGGACAGAAAAGCCAAGCGGGGAGATGGGAGGGACCGCAGCCTCGCAGAAAACAGGGACTGGAGGCAAGAAACAGGTAAGGGGAAGGAGAGGGCCGCAAACACCAGGTGAGGTGGGGATGGGGGTGGGTGTGAGAGTCAGACCCCCATAGACCTGGGGCAGAATCCCTGGGAAGAAGGTTTCAAGAGTGAGAGGTAAAGGGGTTGCAGTGCACGCGATGGGGGGTGGGGGGGGGGGGTTCTGATCTCACCTGAGTGTGGCGTTCGATTCACTGGCAGCAGGAAAGATGGGGATCAGAGAAGAGTTACCACTGGCGCCCAGCTTCCCGGGCCAGATCCCCAGCCCCCTCCCACACCAGTCCAAGCCGAAGACCGGGGAGAGCAGAAGCCTGCATTTCTGAGGGGAGGGTGCCTGGGGATAAGAGCAAGGTGGGACTGTGGGTCAGGATTTGTTGGTTTTCTTCTTTTTTTTTTTTCATAGGACAACAGAATTTGAGGCAGGAGTGCCAACAGCTAAGACTTAGCATTTCCTAGTTTTAGAGTCTAAATATTATAAAACGTGGGGTCTCCTTTAAGAGAAAAAATATCCTAAAATGCAAATACAATTGTTTTTGATCTATTGTTGTTTTAAAAAAGGTTGTTTGCATTTTCTTTGAAAACCTGTAGCCACGTGAATACATGATTTGAGCCTGTACATTACTAGGAAAGGCCTATGTACATGAGGAACCCTGAAATTTCATTAGTTTCATAGTAAACCCATAGTCTCCTGAGTGGGACTTCTAATTTCCACCTTTTAGAATGGAACAGTGAACTACAAGCAGAAGAATTCAATTAAGGGAGGAAAACCAGGCTCAAGAAAGCATGAGATATGCCTGCATCTCAAAAGAGACTGTAGAGAGAGAAGCTGAGTGCCCCCAAAGGGGTAGACAAGTAGATGGCAGAAAACTGATTCCCCAGGGGGAGGATGGAGGTTGTCTGGGTGGTGCAGTAAAAAGATGTCCCTCTCCCCACCCAATAATTGTTTTTCACTCAATATTCTGGCAGTTCTGCCCCAAATTTTAAGGTTTTATTTTTTGCTGTTCTCTGTTTTGTTTTTGTTTTTTGGGGTTTGTTTGTTTGTTTGTTTGTTTTGTTTTGTTTTTTTCAGAGCACTGCTCAGCTCTGGCTTATGGTGGTGCTGGGGATTGAACCTGGGATTTCAGAGCCTCGGGCATGAAAGTCTTTTGCACAGCCATTATGCTGTCTCCCCTTCCCAATTTTAAGTCTTACCCTAATACTTTCCCACCCCAGCTATTCTTTCCAGTTATCAGTTTGTATTTATTTCTTTATAATAACATACTAACAGAATTAATGAGAAGGATCAATTCTAGAAGAGAATGACATATAGAAAGTTCAAAGTTTGCAGCTCAGGAGATGAAGTATTGGACTCTCAAACACAAGGTTTGAAATTCAATCCCTGCCATCGCATGTGCCAGAATGATGTGCTAGTGTCCTCTCTCTCTCTCTCTCTCTCTCTCATTAATAAATCTTTCTTAAAAAGGAAAGTTCTAATTTTAGAGAAAATGACTGAGGCTAGGAGGAGAGTATTTAAACCTTAAGAACAACAGTGAAAGATTAGATTTACAAAAGAAAAGAAAAAATGTGAGATTTAAGACATAGAACTATGGAAGATATAAAAAGAGTTAAAAAATAATAATAATAAAGTGAAAACCTTAAAGTAGGCATGGAGAAAACTAGGGGCTACAGGAGAAAGTTTAAGGCAGGTGGGTGAAAGGAGCTGACCTTTCACCTCCACCTCCCTACAGCCCCACCCCCATTTTGTAATGCACCACCATCCAGTCCCACCATACAACCCCACCCCACCCCCATCCTCTCACAAGCGGCCTCATCAGCTGCATGCAGGCAGCTGTTCCCCTCACCCTGGCAGTGGGGCTTGGGGGTGCTCCACTGGCCCTGACTACAGATGCTCCAGGAGCTGCCCACCAGATGAAAGTCGGGGTCACACCGGAAATCCACCCGGGCTCCATCCAGAGCTGGGAGGTCCCCACCCGTCAGGAAAACCTTCCCATTCTCCAGGGCCAGATAAGACTTGGAACAGATTCGGACTGTGGAGAGAGGTAGGAAAATAAAATGAGAGGCAAGTTGGAAAAGACTCCTCCCCCTCTTCAGAGAGCAGGGGGCAAAGATTTGGGTTTGGATTCCCTCATATCCTATTCTGCAGGAAACCTGGTGTAAAAAAGATTGTCTGCTTCCATTCCTCCCAGAGCCCAGTAAGCATCCACACATTCCCAAAGGGAAAAAAAAAAAATGGAAAAAGCATTTCCATTGTAGGAACCCAAGGTGGAGCTAGAAGCACAGAAAATGTGATCTTTTCAAAGTCGGCTGTAGTGGGCGGTTCTCTGGCTTTGAGATGTGTGGATGAATGTAACTTTAGATGCACAGTCAGATCTGCCTGCCTTTCTTATTATAGTTGGCTTATACTGATGTTAAATTGGGTTCCCCCCTCCCTGCCCTAGAGTATATATGCTCTCTGGGTTGGAGACACAGGCTTTGACTATGTGATTAAATCATTTTAGAATGATTTTTTTTTTTTTGCAAATCTACACTAATGATTCTCAAAGAGAGTAAAACTCATGAATAATCAAATTATTTTATCAAATGGTCAGTAGCCTAATGAAGGGAGAATGGGATGACTATGGGATGTGCAAACTACTAACTTTGGTGGCTGCAATAGCACACACCAACGCAACGCCCCTCTTACTCGGTAGTACTTCAAATAGATGTTATTTGTGATTTTAGCTACAGTGGATTTAAAGTGCTAACTTGCAAACAATGCTAGGTCTGAGGCAGGAAGAGGAGTGGTCTCGAATAAGTAAGGGGTTATGTGAGGCTACTCACCACAGCGGCTGGGTGTGTCCATGTCTGTCCAGGAACCGTTGGCCAGGCACTTGCGGACCTTGGGCCCCACCACCTCGCGCTCCCCCCGGCACACATATTCGATCTCATAGTCCACCGGCAAGAAGTTGATGGCCTTCACCTGGTCTCGAGTCAGGCCCCTGTATCTGATGCCCCCTTCCCAAGGCGGGTGTATGATCTGGCAACCTGAGGGTCAGTCCGGGAGCCAGAAAGAGAAGAATGGGGGCATGAGGGGATGCAAAGTCAGCAGCGGGAGATCGGAGTATAGGGCGTGGTCAGTGGGCAGGTGAATGGCGAGGGGAGGGACGCTAGGAGGTGGCAGAGGAGATGAGCAGGGAATGCTGGGCTCAAGGACAGAGAAAAGAGCAGGGGTGGAGGCCAATTGGGGTGGGGGTAGGGGTGCTGGAGGTGGGGTAAGGAGACGAAATAAGAAATCAAGGAGTATGATAAGCCTGTGAGCTTGTGAAGAAAAACTAGAAGTGAATGCTTGAGTTGAATTTGGAGGAATTAGAATGGGGGCGGTGGGGGAGGCTCTCTCAAGGCTCTCTGGATTGCAATATCGAACCAATGCATATTGAGGAACTGAAATAGTAAGTAACAAGGGGCCAGGCACGAGAGGTGGGATTTAGGAAATTATGCGGGGCCGCAAGAAGGTGACCAGTGTAGTCATGTGGAGCACAGAAAGGGGGGTTCTGGGTAATGATGGGGTGATAGAAAGGAGGTCAGTAGTAAAAGTGGGGCTCGGGAGAGGGTGGACTATGTCAGGGTGAAAAGATAGTAATGAGGAGGGGGGAGTGTGCAGAGGAAAAAAGTAGGGTGAAGGGGTGACCGAGGTCGCTGGAGAAGGGTGCACCTTCGGAGGTGGCATTGGGGGTCTGCGCCCCGCCTGCGCCTGGAGGACGGTGGAAGAGCGGCGCCAGCAGCAGCAACAGCAGCAGCAGCAGCATCTGAGTGAGAGGCGGCCATGAGAATCTGACCAAGCCCCGTTGGAGCGGCCCGGACCCAGGGCTGGGGGGGAGGCCCGGCCTCACTCGCGGGGGCCTGTCGGGCACCGACCCGCTCTGCCCGGGGACAAGAAGAGCGGCCCGCGGAGGAGGCGGGGGCGGAGCCCCGCGAGGGGTGGGGGGAAAGGAGGAGAGAAAGCCTGTCCCCACCCTCCTCCTGCCTCCCTTGGTCCCCCCCCACCCCACCCTCCCGGGACTCCACCTCTCACCACCTCCTCTCCCCCGGCCCCCGCGGCCGACCGAGCCCGCTTCCCCACGCTCCCGGCCTCCGCCTTCCGCAGCCCGCAGCCCCGGGCCCGCTGCCCCGCCGCCCCGCCGCCCCGCCGCCCCGCCGCCCCGCCGCCCGGCCCCGGCTCTTACCTCGCGCCGGCCCGGCTCCCCCGCTCTCCCGGGCCTCAAGGCCCCAGGCCCGGCCGCTCCTCCCCGCTCCCCACTCCGGTCTGCTCCACCGTGTCCCTCCTCCCGTCCCTCCTGTCCCCAAATCTGGGCTCCAGCCCAGCCAGGGTCTCTCCTTCCTCTTTCCCGCTCCCTCTCCCTCTCTCCCTCTTTCTCTCTCGGCCCCCAAACCCCACCCCCGTCTCTCCTTCCCCCGGGCGGCGGCCACTGGAGCCGGGAGTCGGGAGGAAAGGAGGCGGCGCCGGGGACCGGGGAAAACTCCCGGGTGGAGGGAAGAAGGAGGGTGCAGAAGACGGGGCGGGGGGAGAAGGGGGGAGAGGGCACCTCCCACAACCCGAACCCGGGGAGCCGCCCCGGAGCCCAACCCCGCCCTGGACCGCCCACAGGGGGTGGGGGGTGGAGAGCCGGCGGCATAGACCTGCTGGTCTGAGGTAGGAAAGGGAGGGGGGACACTACGGCTTGGGGACCCGGGGGCAGGGCGACTGGATATCTGGGTGGGAGTGAGGGGCCGAGCCAAAGGCCGAGTAGTTGACGCCGAAACAACGAATCTGGGGTGCAGGTGGAGAAAAACCGGTTACACAAAGACAGTGCAGCCCCAGGTGGGATGAGGTGAGGTGAGGTCCGGGGCCTGAAGGAGGAGACAGGTGGAAGAGAGAAGAAGCCAGGTTCAGCCAGGGGAGGGATGGAGACAGATTGGTGGCTAAGGCCTGAGCCATTGATGTGTGACAAGAGTTGGGTGGGGAAGAGAGAGAGGAGGATCAGTATGGGTCCAGCAGCATTGCTAGTTGCCGGCTCCTGGAAATCAAAGAGAAGGTTGGACACAAAAGGCAGGGGGGAGTGTTGCATCAAGGAAAGAAACGGAGGTAGTATGTTGGGGGGGAGCCTCCAATTGGGCAGAAATGAGCATTATATGTTCTGTACTGTAACAGGGCCTTGCAAGTAACATTTTTTGACTAAGGGAGAATGGAGGCTCTGCAGTCCCCATCCAAGTGCAGGCCTTTTGACAGCTGCAGAGTCCCTGCCTATTGTCAGTTGGTGAAAGGGGTGTGTGGTGCTGTTATCCAGTCTGGACTGCAACAGGAGACAGTGGCAAGGGGGGCTCTTTCCTGGATTGTCCTTGGAAAAGGTGAGGGAAGTCAAATACTGTGGAGCTGACTCAAACTGAGGTCCTCAATTTCCAACCTTTTTTAAAGCAAGCCATTTGTAATGATTCCTTTACTATCCATGGATAATATAAGCTACCTACACACTATAAGAACCAATATGCTTCTCTTTTCATAGCATAAAGAGAAAACGAGAGGGGAAAAGGTAATTTGTAGTAAAATAACATAAACAATATTTTAATGTGTGAATATTGAGGCCTGACTACACTATAAGTCATAATGAAGGAGACAGATGCTTGCACTTATCCACGGAATCATGGGATAGAAATTGCTATAAACACAGGCTGATACAGGTGCTGAGTTGGTGACTCAACTACCTTCAGCACGATGCCATCAATGAAGTGATTTAATGAAATGTTGAGCAACACTTAGTAGCAAAGTCAATCTTACCTAACTTTACAAAGAACTGTAATTGCGTTCCTAGAAAGATCATTGTATATTAAAAACACTTCTTCGGAAGAAAAAACTATTAAATTCTAGGCTCAGATAATTAAACACAGATTTTCTTCACCTACATGAATGTCCTGGAGGACATTTGAGAATCTGGGTGGGGAAAGTTCATTATACAGGCTTGCTTTGAAGAAGAGTATGATACACTCCTTCCCTGCCCCTAAATGCTAAAAAACGCCCCCACCCCCACCCCACTGTAATTACTTAGACAATTCACAGATTTTTCAAATGGTTCCTTGGGAGTGCTTAAGATAGAGCTAAAAAGTGGACAAAAAAGAAATGAGGCAAAATTCCTAATTACTCAAACAATAGTCACTCTTCCTCTGAGTGGCCTTTCCTCTCTACAGGGCAGAACCAAGTCTCTGGATATCAGCTAAAAGGAAGTTATGGCACCATGAAAAACATATGAATGAGAAGTTTTCCAAACTGCTTTAAGACTAGAGTTTCCTGACTCTGTGCCATGTCTGCAGGCTAACTCAACTGTAGGCCAGGAGTACACCCTCCCTCTGTGCTCCTGTGTGGTCGTGGGAAGATGTAAATGCCCAATGGACATTCTAGATCTACTAGGGCCTTTGTCAGGGAGTATCTGAGCAGCTACTCTCTAAATAGCTCTCAAGGTCCCATCTGGAAACATGTCCCTGAAGCCTTGCCTCAGATTATCAGAACGGAAGGATGGAATCCCCTCTAAATAGGAAGAGTCTATGGTTTTGAAATCGAACGTTATACTCATTGTCACACTGTTGATAATAAATCAGAAAAAGAAACTGCCTAAAGGAACAAATTACAGAGTGTTGATCCAAGAAATTGGAGTGGATTTATTCAAAGGAATTCAAAGAATTGTTTTCAAAAAGACTTAATGATATGGCATGGGAAAATGGAAGTTTGAAGGGTAAAAAACAATATACAAAATGTGTGACTGTGTGTAATCAGCTGTCCATACTTGCAGTTTCTTTTTTTTTTTAATTTTTTTTATTATCTTTATTTTTTGGATAGAGACAGCCAGAAATCAAGAGGGAAGGGGGTGATAGACAGACAGACACCTGCAGCCCTGCTTCACCACTTACAAAGCCTTCCCCCTGCAGGTGGGGACCAGGGGGGGCTGGAACCTGGGTCCTTGCGCATTATAATACATGAGCTCAACCAGGTGCGTCACCACCTGCCCCCCCTGCAGTTTCCATATCCTCAGATTCAATCAACCAGGGAAGGAAAATATGAACAATTTAGATAGGCCTGTGATAAATGAGTCTGTACAGAGCATGTCTAGATATTTTTCTTGACATTATTCACTAAACAGTACAGTTTAATGATTATCTATATAATATTTAGATTAAATATAAGTAACCTAGAAGTGATTTAAAGTTTATAGGAAGAAGTATACAGGTTACATGCATTTTTTAAGTTGTTTTTTATTATTTTTTTATTTTTTTTTTACCAGAGCACTGCTCACCTCTGATTTATTATGGTGCCAAGGATTAAACCTGGGACCTTCTGGACTCAGGCAGCCTTTTACATAACCTCTACACCATCTTCCCAACCCTATGTGCAAATTCTACAGTGTTTTACATAAGAGACTTGAGAGTCCACAGTGCTATGAATCCACTGCTCCTGGAGGAGGCCTTTTTTTTTTTTAAATAGTTTTTTTTACATTTTTTTTTAATATTTTATTTTATTTATTTATTCCCTTTTGTTGCCCTTGTTTTATTGTTGTAGTTATTATTGTTGTTGTCGTTGTTGGATAGGACAGAGAGAAATGGAGAGAGGAGGGGAAGACAGAGAGGAGGAGAGAAAGATAGACACCTGCAGACCTGCTTCACCGCCTGTGAAGCGACTCCCCTGCAGGTGGGGAGCCGGGGTTCGAACTGGGATCCTTATGCTGGTCCTTGTGCTTTGCGCCACCTGCGCTTAACCTGCTGCGCTACAGCCCGACTCCCCTTTTTTTTTTATAGGATAGGAAGAGAGAAATTGAGAATGGAGGGGAAGATAAAGAGGGGGAGAGAAAGACAAACACCTGCATACCAGCTTCGCTGCTTGTGAAGCAATCCCCCTACAAATGGGGAGCCTGAGGCTTGAACCAGGACCCTTGTGCGGGTGCTTGTACTTGGTATGCTTAACCCAGTACAGTCTGCCCGGCCACCTTCATAGAGTCTTGTCAATAGAGGTAGTTCTTCATGCATTTACAAGCAGAAGCAGGAGATAAGGGAAGAGATTTAACATTCAAACATAAAGTTTTTTACATGTCAGCTTTCACTCTGGCTTTTTACTAAGAAAGGGCTTGAACCCTTTCTGTTAGACTTTACTATCACTAAGCCTTTCCTGTTTGGCCCTCACCCTCATTTTTCATTTGTGTTCTGTCTCCTCCTTTCTTGATAGTAATAATCATGTACATTCACTGGGTCAGAGGAGGGCAGAGAGATAAGGGAAATTCTCTCTTTTACAAATGCTCTCAACTGCTCCTCATACACAATTCTAGTATGATGAAAATTCTTGACACTTCTGACCTTGGTTCTTTGACTAGTTAAAAAGAAAGAAAAGAAAAAGAAAAGAAATGAGAAATTACAGTTATTGCCATTATACTTTTTTACCAGAGCACCACTCAGCTCTGGCTTATGGTAGTAGTATAAGGAATTGAACCTGGGACCTGGGAGCCTCAGGCCTGATAGCCTATTTGCAAAACCATTATGCTATCTCCCCTGCACTATTATACTTCTCAGACATAAAAGGGAGTGGGGGTATAGCATAATGGTTATGCAAAGAGACTTTCATGCCTGAGGCGCTCAAGTCCCAGGTTCAGTCCCCCCATGCCACCATAAGCCAGAGCTGAGCAGTGCTCTTGTAAAATAAAAATAATAATAGTAAAAAAAAAAAAGATATAAAAGGGGAATAAATCTGAAGTTCAAAAGACTTCAGTAAAGTGAAAAATTGGGGGCCGAGCGGTAGTGCAGTGGGTTAAGCACATGTGGCGCAAAGCACAAAGACTGACATAAGGATCCTGGTTCGAGACCGCAGCTCCCCACCTGCCGGGGAATCGCTTCACAGGTAGTGAAGCAGGTCTGCAGGTGTTTATCTTTCTCTCCCCCACTCTGTCTTCCCCTCCTCTCTCCATTTCTCTCTCTCCTATCCAATAACAATAATAATATACAACAACAATAATAACAACAAACAATAATAAACAGTGCAGCGAAAAGGGGAAAAAATGACCTCCAAGAGCAGTGGATTTGTAGTGCAGGCACTGAGCCCTGGTGATAACCCTGGAGTCAAAATAATAATAATAATTAATTAATTAAGTGAAAAATTACATTTCAAATGCTTACACCAACCCTTATCCTCCTGCCCCACTTCCTCTGAGTCTGAGAAATACTGTCTCACAAGTGCTTAGAGTTAAAAACTAAATGACAAAGTTGACACTACGAGTTGCTTCTATAAATAATTCTCTACAATTGAGACCTTCTATAAGAAATGGATGGGAAGCCCTTCTGAGGGCCTCTCCAGGATCATGCTCTCACTATTAAGTGACAATGGTGGGGACTTCCTCACTTTCCAAAGGGAGGTTGTGTCAGTTTACTTTAACTGCCACTTGAGGAAGACTGGTCCTGAAATGGGTACAGCCTAGAATGTTCCCAGGTGTGACCATGGATTGCGAGCTCAGACGGACAAGGACTTGGAGGTTTTATAGGCTCCTATACATGGACCCTGGATCAAATTGACATGGTAAAATGTATTTATTTTCAAGTTGGGGAGCTACTCTCTGTCCTAATCCAGCTTTCTAGTTCCAGACAATATTATTTTTTTTATTTGTAAAATGGAAATATTGACCAGACTATAGGAAGGGTACAATTCCACACAGTTCCCACCCCTAGAACTCCGTATCCAATCCCCTTCCTTGAAAGCTTCCCTATTCTTTATCCCTCTGGGAGTATGGACTCAGGATCATTATGGGATGCAGAAGGTAGAAGGTCTGGCTTCTGTAATTGCTTCCCCACTGAACATGGGCGTTGACAGGTCGATCCATGCTCCCAGCCTGTATCTCTTTCCCTAGTGGGGCAGGGCTCTGGAGAAGCGGGGCTCCAGGACACATTGATGGGGTTGTCTGCCCTGGGAAGTCCAGTTGACATCATGGTATCATCTGGAACCTAGTGGCAGAGTAATGAAGCTGAAGGGTTGGCATTCCACACCTGATGTCTTTGGATACAGTCCAAAGTGTAACATGCCAAGGTGGTACTGGCTGCATTGTTTAGGGATTGGATGCAGTATCAGTTGGTATGAATTGAGAGATGCATGCAGGAAAGTGAGCCCTACCCTATAGGTTCCAGGACTAGAAAAAATATGGGCTTTATAGAGAAAGGGGAATGGGGAGCCAGGTGGTGGCACACCTGGTTAAGCACTCACAGTACAACAGTGCACAAGGACCCATGTTCAAGCCCTTGGTCCCCACCTGCAGGGGGAAAGCTTCACAAGTGGTGAAGCAGGGCTGCAGGTGTCTCTCTGTCTTTCTCCCTATCTTCCCCCTCCCCTCTCAATTTCTCTCTTTATCTGATAATAAAAGTTTTTATAAAGAGAGCGAGAAAGGGGAAGATTCTTGTTGTTTAAGAAGACAATAGATAGTTATTTCTATAACCAAATTATTTGGCAATTGAGTTAACTTTGAAAAATCCCATTGTTAACATTTGCTATATCATACAAGACCATAATTAATGTCCTTTTATGCTATTTACATATAGCTGTATCTTGTAAAGTAACACCACCAGTTGTTTCTGTTCTCCCTGGTCTAATCTTTTAGAAGATTTAATATTTCAAAGAACATGTCATTAGAAATGTATTAACAAGTTGTCCAGGAGGTGACTAAGTGGATAAAGCATTGGACTCTCAAGCAGGAGGTCCTAAGTTCAATCCCCAGCAACACATGTACCAGAGTGATGTCTGGTTCTTTCTCCTCCTATCTTTATCATGAATAAGTAAAATCTTTAAAAAAGAAAAAGAAAGAAAGAAAGAATGAATGAATGAATGAATGAATGAATGAATGAATGAATGAATGAATGAAAGAAAGGGGGACCAGGCAGTAGCACAGCGGGTTAAGTGCACATGGCGCAAAGCGTAAGGACAGGCATAAGATCCCAGTTCAAGCCCCTGGCTCCCCACCTGCAGGGGAGTTGCTTCACAAGCAATGAAGCAGGTCTGCAGGTGTCTGACTTTTCTCCTCTCTGTCTTCCCCTCCTCTCTCGTTCTTTCTGTTCTATCCAACAACAATGACAGCAATAACAACTATAATAAAAACAGCAATGATGAACAAGGGTGGAGGGGCATAGATAGCATAATGATTATGTAAAGAGACTCTCATGTCTGAGGCGCCAAAGTCCCAGGTTCAATCCCCCCACACCACCATAAGCCAGAGCTGAGCAGTGCTCTGGTTAAATTTAAGAAGAAAGAAACAGAGAGAGAGAGAGAGAGAGAGAGAAAGAAAGAAAGAAAGAAAGAAAGAAAGAAAGAAAGAAAGAAAGAAAGAAAGGAAAGAAATTAACAATTTAAGCCCACCATTGAAAGAAAGAAAAAGAAAGAAAGAAAGAAAGAGATTAACAATTTAAGCCCACCATTAAAATTCAATCTGAGGGAACAAGCAGTGGCGCACCTGGTTAAGTGCACATACTACAGTGCACAAGGACCCGGGTTCAAGCCCCTGGTCCCCACTGCAGGGGGAAAGCTTCATGAGTGGCGAAACAGTGCTGCAGGTGTCTTTCTGTCTCTCTCACTTTCTTTCTCCCCTCCTTTCTCAATTTCTCTCTGTCTCTATCCAATCATAAATAAATAAATAAACAGAATTTTTTTAAAAAGAAAATCTTTTAAAAAATTTCAATCTGATTACCAATTTTTTAAATTTCTTTCCCCTTTTGTTGCCCTTGTTTTTTATTATTGTTGCAGTTATTGTTGTTACTGATGTCACTGTTGTTAGATAGGACAGAGAAAAGTGGAGAGATGAGGGGAAGACAGAGAGGGGGAGAGACATGTGATGCCGTGTCCAGTGGAGAAGCAATTACAGAAGCAAGAAGTCCCAAGTTTGATCCCTGGCAGCACATGTACCAGAGTGATCAGAGTGAGGTCTAGTTCTGTCCCTCTCTCCTCCTGTCTTTCTCATTAATGATTTTTTTTTTTTTTTTTTTTTTTTAACCAGAGCACTACTCAGCTCTGGCTTATGGTGGTGCAGGTCAATTGACTGGGACTTTGGAGCCTCACACATGAGAGTGTCTTCGCATAACCATTATGATATCTACTTCCACCCTAAATAAAATCTTTTTTAAAAAGAGAACTTTGGGCTAGATTGTGGCTCACCTGGTTGAGCACACCACTGTGCACAAGGACCTGGGTTCAAGCCCCCAGTCCCCACCTGCAGGGGGAGGGGGGAGCTTCAAAAGCTGTGAAGCAGTGCTACAGGTGTCTCTCATTCTTCCCCTTCTGTCTCTACCCAATATATAATTGTGGCCAATATTCCCAGAGGGGGAGATATGCTAGGGGAATGACTAGAAGACTCTGAAACCCAATCCCATCAAAACCCAGAAAAAGAGGGAAAAAGGAAGGACATTCAGAAGTAGTAATAAGTGTAGGTATGACTTAAAAAGCAAGAAAAGGCAGGACCGTAGTAAGAAATAGGCAAAAATATGGATAGACAGGTAGTTACAGAAAGATCTGTGACCTTGGGAAAACCACTGCAGTTTCCAGCGCAGGGAATGGGGACACAGAACGCTGGTGGTGGGAACGGTGTGGAAGTGTACCCCTGTTATCTTGTAATTTTTTTTATTATCTTTATTGGATAGAGATAGAAATTGAGAGAGTAGGGAAGATAGAGAGGGAGAGAGATACCTGCAGACCTGCTTCACTGCTTATGAAGCAACTCCCCTGCAAGTGAGGGCCGGGGGCTCAAACCTGAGTCCTCCTGAGTCCTTGCGCACTGTAATGTGTACTCAACAGGTGCACCACTGGACCCTTACCTTATAATTTTGTAAAACAATATTAAATCACTAGTAATAAAAATAAATAAAAGAAATGGATGGAGCTGAGGAGATAGCATGATGTTTATACAAAAGACTCTGATGCCTGAGGCTCTTGAGGTCCGAGGTTCAAGTCCCTAGCACCACCATAATCCAGAGCTCAGCAGTGCTCTTCTCTCTCTTTCTGTAGCTCTCATTAAAATAAATAAAACATTTAAAAAAAATTAATGAGGGGGCCAGGCAGTAGCGCAGCAGGTTAAGTGCACATGGCACAAAGCACAAGGACTGCATAAGGATCCCAGTTCAAGCCCCCAGCTCCCCACCTGCAGGTATCACTTCACAAGCTGTGAAGCAGGTCTGCAGGTGTCTATCTTTCTCTCCCCCTCTCTGTCTTCCCCTCCTCTCGATTTCTCTCTGTCTTATCCAACAACAACAATAAAAACTAAGGCAGTAAATGAGAAAAATAGCCGCCAGGAGCAATGGATTCATAGTACAGGCACCCGAGCCCCAGTGATAACCCTAAAGGCAAAAAAAAAAAAAAAAAGAAAAAAGAAAAAGAAATGAACATCATGTAATTAAATACTAGGTTAGCCTAAAAAACAAAATGATACAGAAGTGGTGCTCTACAGCTTTTCTTACTTTCTCATATGACTAGTTTTTTTAAAAAATTTATTTATGGGAGTCGGGCTGTAGCGCAGCGGGTTAAGCGCAGGTGGCGCAAAGCACAAGGACCGGCATAAGGATCCTGGTTCGAACCCCGGCTCCCCACCTGCAGGGGAGTCGCTTCACAGGCGGTGAAGCAGGTCTGCAGGTGTCTGTCTTTCTCTCCTCTCTGTCTTCCCCTCCTCTCTCCATTTCTCTCTGTCCTATCCAACAACGACAACAACAATAATAATTACAACAATAAAACAACAAGAACAACAAAAGGGAATAAATAAATAAAATAAATATTTAAAAATATATATTTATTTATTACTGCATAGAGACAGAGAGAAATTGAGGGGGAGGGAGAGATAAAAAGGGAAAGAGACAGAGAGATACCTGCAGCCCTGCTTCACCACTTGTGAAGCTTCTCCCCTATAGGTGGGGATCAAGGGCTTGAACCCAGGTCCTTGAGCACTGTAGTGTGTGCACTTCAACCAGGAGTGCCACCACCTGGCCCCAACTTATTCATTTTTATTTATTTATTTATTTATTTATTTATTTATTTATTCCCTTGTGTTGCCCTTGTTGTTTTATTGTTGTAGTTATTGTTGTTATTGATGTCGTCATTGTTGGAAAGGACAGAGAGAAATGGAGAGAGGAGGGGAAGAGAGAGATGGGGAAAGAAAGAAAGACACCTGCAGACCTGCTTTACTGCTTGTGAAGTGACTCCCCTGGAGGTGGGGAGCTGGGGGCTCGAACCGGGATCCTTACACAGGTCCTTGGGCTTTGCACCACGTGCGCTTAACCTTCTTCGCTACAGCCCGACTCCCAACTTATTAATTTTTATTTCATATGATTTAAATAACTATTTTTGAAAATTAAAATAGTAAAATTATTTTTTATGGGAGACAGAGGTAGGGCAAGAAAAGGAGAATGAGAGTATCACTCTGACACGTGTGATGCCAAGGATTAAACTCATTTTTTGTGCCTGACATCATATGTTTGTTGTCCCTGGCATCATATGTACCAGAGCGATGGTCCTCTCTCCTCTCGCTCTCTCTTACTCTCTCTCTCATTATATTTGTTATTGGATAGAGGCAGCAATTGAGAAGATAGGAAGGGAAAGAAACAGAGAGATGCCTGTAGCCCTGCTTCACCACTTGTGAAGTTTTGCCCCTGCAGGTGAGAACTAGGAGCTTGAACGTGGACCCTTGAGCACTATGATGTGTGCACTTAACTAGGTGTGCCGCCACCTGCCCCACTTCTCTTTTCCCATTTCTCGCTCTCTCATTCCCTCTCATAAATAAATAAATATTTTACAAAGTAAATGAATAAATATATCAATGAATAATTAAATATAGGCATATAAAAGCAGGTTATCAGATTTAGAAAACTAGCCCAGGGCACAGGTAGATAGCATAGTGGTTACACAAAGAGACATTATTATTATTATTATTACTATTATTTGCCTCCAGGGTTATCACTGGGACTCGGTGCCTACACTATGAGTCCACTGCTCCTGGAGGCTAATTTTTCCCTTTTGTTGCCCTTGTTGTTTATCATTATTGTTATTATTGTTGTTATTGCAGTCGTTGTTGTTGGATAGGACAGAGGAAAATCAAGAGAGGAGGGGAAGACAGAGAGAAAGACACCTGGAGACCTGCTTCACTGCTTGTGAAGCGACTCCCTGCAGGTAGGGAAACGGGGGTTCGAACTAGGATCCTTCAGCAGGTCCTTGCGCTTCACGCCATGTGCGCTTAACCCGCAGCGCCATTGCCCAGCTCCCAGAGACTCATTATTAAGGCTCTAAAGTCCCAGATTCAATCTCCAGCACCACCGTAAGCCAGAGCTGATCAATGAAAGGAAGAAAGAAAGAAGAGAAGCCTAGGAGATGGTGAATCAGGAACAGTGCCCAACATAATTATTATTACCAATCCAAAAGCACAAGAATGGTAATATATGTATGCAATTGGTTGGTAGTTTTTGCTTATTGATGTTGTGACGGATGGGTCTCTTCCATTATGTCTAATTCATATATCGATAAAGATTGTTTTTTTATTCTTATCACATTAACCTAATAATAATAACCTAATAACACAATAACTCAGAATAAAAAGATTCTTCACTCAGATTTTCCAATTAGGAACCATAGAATGCTGAAAAGCCCATTATTTAATATGTGTATTAAATAGGTCTAGTCCATAATAAGTACTGTTATAATTTTGCATGGCTACTAACTTTAGGCAGAATAAATAAATAGCATGGTGTCTGATATTTCATTACAATGAATACAGGTTAGGCCAGATTTTTTGCCATCAAAGAGTTTCAAATGTTATTTTTGTTTGTTCTCAGAGCATTATGGATTTTAGAATTACAGAAAGGAATTTGTAGAAGAATTTATCACATGAGAAAATATTTACAAAAAAATGTTTTAAGAAATAGATGACGCCCGTGATCAGTATGTGTCTGGGAAAGAAAAAAAAAAAGGGTGAATAAATCTGAGGCAACAGACTAGAAATTCTGTTCATGAAAGTATGATAAAAACACCAGCATGGTGATGAGAATGCAGACTGGTGCAAATCCTTCGGAACTGTATGGAGAGTCCTTAAACAAATAAAAATGGAATTACCTTCTGACTCAGCAACACCATTTATAGTCATTGATCTAAAAGACACTCAAACACTCATTTGAAGGGATATATGGTCATATCTGCATTATTCACAACAGTCAAAGAGTGGAAGCAGCCTAAATGCCCATTAACAGATGACTGGCTAAAGAAGTTATGGCATGGGAGTCGGGCGGTAGTTCAGCGGGTTAAGCGCAAAGACCAGCTTAAGGATCCCGGTTCCAGCCCCCAGCTCCCTACCTGCAGGGGGGTCACTTCACAGGCGGTGAAGCAGGTCTACAGGTGTCTGTCTTTCTCTCCCCCTCTCTGTCTTCCCCTCCTCTCTCCATTTCTGTCTGTTCTATCCAACAATGATGACACCAATAATAACTACAATAACAAAGCAAGGGCAACAAAAGGGAGTAAATAAATATTAAAAGAAGAAGGAGAAGGAGAAGGACAAAAAGAAGAAGATATGGCATATACATTCCATGGACTACTACTCTGTAATAATAATAATAATTTAAAAAAAGATTATATTGTGTCCTTTGGGACAAAATGGATGAAATACAACTACTGGATGGTTTTATTCATATGTGGAATTTAGAGATCTGAATCAGATGAACTTGAAAGAAAAAAAAAAGAAAGAAGCAAACCATTTCTACTTTTATTCCCTTTTGTTGCCCTTGTTTATCATCATTGTTGTTATTACTGACGTTGGATAGAACAGAGATAAATGGAGAGAGAGGGGGAGACAGAGAGAAAGAGAGAAAGACAGACACTTGCAGACCTGCTTCACCGCCTGTGAAGCAAACCCCAGGCAGGTGGGGAGCCGGGAGCTCGAACTGGGAACCTGAAGCTGGTCTGTGCGCTTTTGCACTTTCTGCCATGTGAACTTAACTCGCTGCTCCACCACCCAGCTCCCGCAAGCAAACTATTTCTAAGGCTGAGAACTATGGTGGTTATCTTTGGGAGGTCGGTGGGTGAGGATACAGAATTTGGTAGTGGGTGTGGTGTAGAACTACATTCTCTAATATTACAATTTTGAAACCTGCTATTAATCACAAATTTTTTAATATGGGAAAAAATAAACACCAACATGGAAGCCCTATACGGGCCTTTCACTGGAGAAACCTTGCTGGGTAGGAATGGTGGCTATGTCCCAGTCAAGCCTCCTGACCTGTGGCAGGGTGAATCTACACCAAACGGAACTCTTACCTGGGTAGGGACTGCTCTCCTGAATTCTCAATAAAAGACAGATAGCTGTTGAGCTGGGCAGTGCACACATTACCCATGCTCCAGGACCATGTTCAAGTCCCCAGTCCCCAGTCCCTACCTGCAGGGAGGAAGCCTCACAACCAGTGGTGCACTACTGGTGTCTTTCTTTGTCTCTCCCTTTCTCAATTTCTCTATGTCCTGTCAAAAAAGAAAGAAAGGCAGATCCCTAGTAGCCTTGGGATGCTTTCCAACAGTAGCTCACCTGGATTGGAGCAGGGTTTTTAGAATCAGTAAACAAATATGAAGGAAACCATGGCCTCGATACAATGGATCAGGCAGAACTACCCTGGCCCAGAGACCCAAATGTACCAATGAAATCTTAACGGAAGAGAAACCTAGAAGAAATGTAAGCCAAACTCTGCTTATAGCAATCTAGAGTAAACAAGCACCTGCTAAGTCTTAACTCTTCCTTCCCATCCTTCTAAGCCTTCACTCTGAAATTCTGAAGCCAGCATGACTCATCCACACCTTCAGATGCTTTCAGTATTAATTGCACTTAGATCAGCACAGAAACATCGCACCTTATTGGAGCATAAGTACAAAGGACTCACATAACCTCTCATCATTTCTGTGTGGTAATATCACCACTTGTCAAATGAGAAAAGTGTAGCTCAGAAAAAAAAGTAAAAGACTTGCCAAGGTCACACTGCCAATAAATAACAGAACTGGGACTCAACCTCGGGTCTCACATTCTCCTCCTTCCCACTCACAGTGTTGCAGCTGTTCGACTTTCTTGTATTCTCTAATGTTGTTCAAATACTTTCCATTCGGGTAGGAAGCACAACCTGTGCTTAGTCCTGTCCTCCTTACTCCACACCATCAGCTCATTAACCATTTGTTACCTCATGGGGAAACACTTCTCTGAATTCCTCAGCCTAACCAACAGCCCACCCCACCTTGCTACCTGCTCTCACAGGACACAATATGCATCTTCAAAGCATTTCTCTCACTAATAATTATTCATTTGGTTTATCATTACTAGTTAATATCTGCCTTTCTGATTAGTTCTATAAGGACAGGACCCTGAGCATATTTGGTGCCTGTGTCTCTAATATGAAAACTGCACAAAACTCACTACCTGGTTAAAAGTTTAATAAAAGATCAACCAACATAAATATCTTCTGACACAAAGGTAAATTTTCACTCTATCATACGGAATCATTGCACCACTTCCAGGCCTACACATATCTTCTCAGTGGCTTCTGTTGATTGTTACAGACTCTCTAGGTCTTGGTAAAATTGAATGATCTCTACCATACACCATTGTAGGGGTACATTCTCCACACATCTAGGTTCTTCCACCCCATGAGTTACAAGATCGAGTGATGTTAACTTTTTTTTTCAGTATGATCAGTTCAGGAGCTATGTACTTTAACTAGACTGTATTAATTATCCCTTATGACATTCTCTAACATAGTCACTATTATTCTTTCCATTTTGAGAATTTGGAACTCATGAAGTTAGTAATATAAACAGTGTCTGACGTGTTAACTTAATAAATCAAGGTAATAATATATGTTTACCTGGTTCTAACAGCCCTGCTTAGCTTGATGGGTTGCTTCCCCAAAACACTGAAGGCTCGTCTCCCTGGGAGTCATAAACATGTCAGCATTGCTATTATGAGTGAAAACATCCATTTGACGTCCTTATTTCACATGTGCTTTTCAGTAACAAATACAGTCAAAGAAAATGTTTGAGGTGGCACAGTGGCTAGATTCAAAGGAGGTCTCGAAACTTTACATTAGGCTCAACCTGACGCTGTTGACTGGCTACGGAAGAAGGGCAAACGCTAGAAGAAGAAGTGGCTAGAGCATTGGTCTTGAAAGCATGAAGGCTTGAGTTCAATCCCTGAGATCACATGTGCCAGAGATGCTTTGGTTCTCTCTCTCTTCCTGTTCTATCTCTTCTCTCTCTCACCAATACAATCTAAAAACAACCAAAAACATAGAAATGTTTTGCAGACATTAATATGTTCACATCAATGTAAATTAGTACTTATTTTTATATAATAAAGTTTTTTTTAGTTTTCCTTCTTTTTAATTTTTTTTAATTTATATTTAATTATTGGAAAGAGACAGAGAAATCGAGAGGAAAGAGAACAATAGAGAGGAAGAAAGACATCTGCAGCACTTTTCACCACTCGTGAAATTTTCCCCATGCAGGTGAGGGCCAGGGGCTTGAACTTGGGTCCTTGTGCACTTTAATGTGTGCGCTCAACCAGTTTCGCCACCTCCCAGCCCCTAAATTAGCATTTCCTCCACTGATTGGTATTCAATATTGGGATATTACACAGCACCAACTCTTAATATGTGAGTGAAATGACTGGTTAATATTTCAGTAAGTATAAACTCTGAAATTCTGGCTATGACTCACCTGCTAGCCTATTGCCATTTAGTCTACTGTGCTTGCTTTATACCCAACGCCAGAGCAATATCTCAGGATTACCACTAGATGGCACTAGTGACAAGGTGAGTCTAGGTTCTTCCAGAAATTGAGCGTTTTTCTAAGAATTCTCTAAGATTTTTCAGATTAGTTTGTTTTGTAACTTAAAAAAAAAAACTAATTATTTTATAAAAACCATATGTTCACTGTAAGAGTATTTTAAGACATTATGTGAAATAGGAAATTCTTCTATTTCTAGTGTCTTGACAGTTTTTAGCTCTAATTAACCATGCTAAGCAGAAAACTATGGATAACTTTAGTCACTATGGCTCCTTACAAAGTCCTTATCTTTGGGCCAGAGACATAGCTCACTGGGTAGGCCACGGTGCATCTTCATCCACACAACTCAGGTTCCAGCTCCAACACCACACGAGAGGGATGCATTGGATCGACCTTCTCGTGGTGCATCCCGTGAGTACCCATTTATTGGGGAATCTGATGATCCTTCCTAGCCGACTGAATCCACATGGATCCCAGTCACTTTCAAAGCCAGCAACAAGCAGACATCAGGCTCAACCTGATGCTGTTGACTGGCTACGGAAGAAGGGCAAACGCTAGAAGAAGAACCACACGGGAGATGCTATGGAATTGAAGGATACACTGCTGTTGTGGTCTTGGTCTCTCCCTCTCCCTCTCCCTCCCCCCCTTACTCTCTCTCTCTCCCTATCTAAATGAAAAACCAACCAAGAGGAGTTAACATGTGTGAGGTCATGGCTCCCTACCCCGCAAAAGAAAGGAAGGAAGGAAGGCAAGAAGGAAGGGAGGGAGGATGGAAGGAGGGGAGAGAATAAGAGTCTTCATCCTTTCCTAAAGGAATAGCATTAGTCAACTAACCAACTAACTGACCTGGCGAAATTTCAGGATATTAGTGAGTTTATTAAATCAGTATCTTAATCAATAGTTTCAAAGAACATGTTAGATCTTTTATAAGTATTGAAATATTAACCAAAAAGTTTTCCCATCCACAAGTTTTTTTTCTAGGATAAAGCTGTAACTATCCATATCTTCATACTCAGTGAGCTGGCAATGACAACAATTCAGATTGCTCCAGTTGGTCAAAATATCTGTCATAAAATTTACTCATGCCTAAGACTCCAAACTCCCAGGTTCAATCCCCAGAACCAACATAAGCCAGAGCTTAGCAGTGCTCTGGTGTTTCTCTCTGCATCTCTCATAAAAATAAATATAAAATATTTTTAAATAATAAATAAAATTTACACTCCTATGAAAGAAAAACTAAGTTTGGTTTAACTTAAAAAAAAAAAAATCTAGATCGCGCAAAGCACAAGGACCGGCATAAGGATCCCGGTTCGAACCCCGGCTCCCCACCTGCAGGGGAGTCGCTTCACAGGCGGTGAAGCAGGTCTGCAGGTGTCTATCTTTCTCTCCTCCTCTCTGTCTTCCCCTCCTCTCTCCATTTCTCTCCGTCCTATCCAACAATGACGACAACAACAATAATAACTACAACAATAAAACAAGAGCAACAAAAGGGAATAAATAAATAAAATAAAATTTAAAAAAAAAAATCTAGATCTCAGTTTCTTTCTCTCACACCTATAAGACCCTTGAATGGACCTCTGGGCTGAGTGCTAGAGGTCTAGAAGCACCAACATTCCCCGGCATATGTCCTATTGCCACTAATGGGAAATACGAATGTGTCTCCTTCCCTGAACAGGAGGGAACATGAACAGAAAAGATCCATATCCTGGAGAGTCTTGGAAGTTGTGGCATTAGCAGTGGGGAAAAATAAGAAGAGATGAAAAAGGTTAAAAAGAAAGGGAAGAGGGAGTCAGGCAGTAGCGCCGTGGGTTAAGCTCAGGTGGCGCAAAATGCAAGGACCAAGTAAGGAGCCTGGCTGCTTCACAGGCGGTGAAGCAGGTCTGCAGGTGTCTATCTTTCTTGCCCCCCCCCCCCTGCCTTCCCCTCCTCTCTCCATTTCTCTCTGTCCTATCCAACAACAATATCAATAACAACAATAATACCTACAACAACAATAAAAAAAAAAACAAGGGCAACAAAAGGGAAAATAAATAAAGATTAAAAAAAGATATGCTCAAATAAAAGCTTTCCCCCTGCAGGTGGGGATTGGAGGCTTGAACCCAGGTCTTTGCACATTTTAACATGTACTCTCAGCCAGGTGCACCACCATCTGACTCCTTTAATGTATTTTTCAGCCATGGGAGTCGGTGGTATAATCCCCATTTTACAGTTAATAACCCAAGGTTATTATTGTTAACTGTCTATCAAGGTCACAGGTCTTCCCACAGAGCAGTAGTCTGACCTATTCTGCAACCAACTGAGTGGAGCTAGAATTTAATTAAAGTATTTTACACATGAAGATACAGAGTTCTTCATTTTCTTTTTTTTCCCCCTCCAGGGTTATTGCTGGGGCTCAGTGCCTACACTACAAATTCACTACTCCTGGAGGCTATTTTTTCCCTTTTGTTGCCCTCATTGTTTATCGTTGTTGTTGTTGTTATTGCTGTTGGATAGGACAGAGAGAAATGGAGAAAAGGGGAAGACAGAGAGGGGTAGAGAAAGATAGACACCTGCAGACCTGCTTCACCGCATATGAAGCGACTCCCTGCAGGTGGGGAGCCAGGGGCTCGAACCAGGATCCTTACACTGACCCTTACGTTTCTTGCCACACGTGCTTAACCCGTTGCACTACCACCTGGCCCCCTCTTCATATGCTTTTTTTTTATTCCCTTTTTGTTGCCCTTGTTGTTTTTAATTGTTGTAGTTATTATTATAGTTGTTACTGATGTCATCATTGTTGGAGAGGACAGAGAGAAATGGAGAGAGGAGGGGAAGACAGCGGGGGAGAGAGATGGACACCTGCAGACCTGCTTCACTGCTTATGAAGTGACTCCCCTACAGGTGGGGAAGCGGGGGCTCAAACCAGGATCCTTACTCCAGTCCTTGCGCTTTGTGCCACCTGTGCTTAACCCACTGCACTATCACCTGACACCCTCATATTCTTATAATAGGAATATTACTAGTCCTGAAAGATCTCCTATATTTTTCTCAACCAGAAAAAATAGATATAAGACTATATAGTTGCCTGGTTCTGAGACTGGCAAAATGAAAGTTGTCTGATTCCAAGTTAGTCACCACCCAGTGTCCAAGCAACTAGGCAGTGACTAAAGGACCACCACCAGACGGATGGTCTCAGAGACTAGGCTATGTACCAGAATGACCACCTGTGTCTTCCCTCTCTGAGCTATTCACTGATCAAGCAACATTATTGGCCTCCATAATCCACAACGAACTAAAGCAGAGAAAAAGGCAGATACCACAAGCAAGCCGGTAGCCAAGGACAGTAGATATGAGAGGGCCTAGTGGGAGTTGTATGTCACTAAGAGACTTGCAAACGCAGTCTGTCCCAACAGAATCCCCAAAGGTTCCTAGCAACATGAGAAAGCCGTGAAGTCACTGTTGCTGGGCAGGCTGGGTGTGTCTTGGTAGTTCATCCACAAGATCTCAGGGAGCTGGCGAAAAATGAAGGTGTCAGGGTTAGGGAGGTGGCACAGTGAGTAGGCAATGAACTTGGAAGCATGAGGTTCTGAGCTTTATCTCTGGCATGTCATGTGCCACAGTGATGTTCTGATGTTCCCTCTCCCTATCTTATGTTAAATTTTTAAAGTAAAGTTCCCTATCTTATGTTAAATTTTTAAAGTAAAGTTCCAGGGGGATAGAAAGGAAGTGAGGGGGCCAGGCGGTGGTGTCGTATGCTTTACATTGGTTTGTTCTAGCCCTCCCCCGCCAAGAGAATTGGATCAGTCCTGCTAATTTCGCGGGCCCGCTTGGCCCTGCCCCAAGGAAACCCGCCAGAGTTCGAGAGTGCCAGAGTTTTGAGAGGGTTCCCCAGTATGAGAGTTCCAGAGTTACAGAGTAAGAGAGAGTTCCTGAGTTCCAGAGTAAGAGAGAGAGTGCTTGCGCCGCCGCAAAGAGACAGCGGAGTTCGGTTTGGTGATTAGTTTGTCTTAGTTTATGAATCATTGTTCCTGAATAAAGAAATACAGCTTCCCTGCCCAGCCATTGTCTCCGCGTCTCTGTTACCTGACCGTGAAGCTAACCCGCACGGCAAGAGCCTTCCGAATTTTAACAACACGGTGGTGCCCAATGACTCAGACTCAAGCCTCTGGAGAAAGCTTCACAAGTGGTGAACCAGGGCTGCAGGTGTCTCTCTGTTTTCCTCTCTCTATCTCCCCTCTCAATATCTCTCTGTCTCTATCCAATTATAAATAAAGAAGAAAGGAAGTAAGGAGTATTATAAGGTGCAGAAGGGAAAGCAAATTGTGTGTGTGTGTGTGTGTGTGTGTGTGTGTGTGTGTGTGTGTGTGTATTCCCTTGTTGGGAAAAAAAAAAAAAAGGTGCCTTGCCCCTAGACTCAAGGATTAAGGAAAAGACCAAAGACCGAGGGCTGGGTCATGGTGCGCCTGACTGAGTGCACACATTGCAGCGTGAAAAGATCTAGATTCAAGCCCCCAATCCCCTACAGGAGGGAAGCTTCACACGCGGTGAAACAGGGCTTCAGGGATCTCTCTTTCTATCTCCCCTTGCCCTCTCAATTTCTCTCTGTCCTATCAAATATATATATGTGTGTGTGTGTTATAAAAAGAAAAGAAAGAATGTAAAAGGGGAAGAAGAAAGGGAGAAAGAAAGGAAAAGGTAGAAAAAAACAGAAAGAGAGGCCAAGTAGTGGTGAACCTGGCTGAGCACATGTTACAAAACACAAGGATGCAGGTTTGAGCTCCTGGTCCCCACCTGCAGGCGAAAAGCTTTTCGAGAGGACAGGCAGTGCTGAAGATGTTTCTTTCTCTCTTCTATCTCCCCCTACCCTCTTGATTTCTAGCTGTCTCTATGTAATAAATAAATAAAGATGAATGAAAGAAAGAAAGAAAGAAGGAAGGAAGGAAGGAAGGAAGGAAGGAAGGAAGGAAGGAGAGAGAGAGAAAGGAAGGAAGAGTGAGGGTGATGGTGCATCTGGTTGAGCACACATGTTACAATACACAAGTACCCAGGTTCAAGACCCCAGTCCCCACCTGCAGGGGGAGAGCTTTGCTAGTGGTGAAGCAGGGCTGCAGGTCTCTCTCTCTCTCTCTCTCTTCCCCCCTTCTCTCTTGCTTTCTAGCTGCCTTTATCCAATAAATCAATAAACATAATTAAAGGAAGGAAGGAAAGAAAGGCCATATTGCCATTCCAGGTCTTGCTTTCCCCTGTGACACTAAGGAAATCAGCAGGTAATGCCCAGACAAGTTGGAGGGGTGGGGGGTGGAGAGGTGGATAAGGAGCGGGCCCTGACTGCTGTCTCAGTCCTTATGCCCCACCGTTTACAGTTGCTGACTCTGTTACTTCTCCTTCCTGTAGATGTACCTGATCACAGGTTGTGCCAATTCCTACTTGATTATGCTTTGGGGAGCAACAGGTTATCTAAGTCCAAGCAACCCAACAGACATCTGAACACAGGAAGGGAGTTTAAGCAGGTAGTTATGCAGGCTCTCATACCTGAGGCTCCAATGTCCTGGGTTCAATCCCCCACATTACCATAAGCCAGAGCACTGTTTAGCTCTGGCTTATAGTGGTACAGGTGGGGGATTGAACCTGGGAATTTTGGTTCCACAGACATGAGAATTTGTTTTTATGTTTGTTTTTGCATGACCATTATGCTGTCTCCCCAGCCCTGGACTTTGGATTTACAGTAGAAAAGAGAGAGCTTAGGGGGCCAGGTGGTGGCGTACCTGGTTAAGCACTCTCATTGCGGTGCACAAGGACCCGAGTTCAAGTTTCTGGCCCCCACCTGCAGGGAGAAAGCTTCATGAGTGGTGAAGCAGGGCTGCAGGTGTCTCTCTGTTTTTTTCCCTCTCTATCTCTCCTTCCCTTCTCAATTTCTCTCTGTCTCTATCCAACAATAAATAAATAAAAATATTTTTAAAAGAAAAAAAGAGAGAGAGAGCTTAAACATAAAGAATGGCCCAGTAATGACAGTTATGAAACATTAGGGAAAAAACCAAGTCTCAGTGATCTTTTTTTTTTTTTTAAAGATTTGCTTTACTTATTTCGTGTGAAAGAGAAGAACCAGAGAGGAAGGGAGGGAGAGAGACCAAAGCACCACTCCAGCACATGTGACACAGGGATTAAACTAGAAGCTACAGGCTTCTAGTAAGTCCTTTACTCTACCAGCTGTTCTATTTCCTCAACCAGACCTTTCTTCTCTCTCTCCCTCTCTCTCTCTCTCTCTCTCTCTCTCTCCCTCCCTCCCTCCCCCTCTCCCTTATTGCCTCTCCCTTGACTAATACCAGGAGGAGAGGGGTTAAAGAAACCTTACAGATTTAAGGAAGAAACTCCTTTGAGAGGCTCAGTGAGTGAGGTTCAGTGAGTGAGGATACCAAGTGATCAGATCCTACAAGCCCTCCTCAAAGACTAGGTGTCCAAGGGATGGGGGAGGGAGACCCAGTACCAGGCAGCCTCTGCTCCCGGCTCTGAGGGGGTGGGGAAGGCCAACTCTGGTCATTCCCTTGATCTATAGCCCTTTTGTGTAAGCCTGGCAAGGATGACGTGGGACTGTTCCTGGGAGCACAGCTGTGATGCTGGGAGGAGGAAGGGCCAGGCAACATTGCCCTCCCAGATCCTACCCTCAAATTATTCCAGGGATAGGCGTCATGCACCCCAGGGCCTCTGCTTGCCCTGACTCTGATACAGAAGCTGTATGTTCCCAGTGACAGTGGAAATGGCAAGTTTGCTGAGCTCCTCTCTGCCCAGCTTCCTCTCCTTGCTCCTCCTCCTCATCCAGCTCTCTTCCAGCTCTGCAGGTAAGGTTCATCTTTATTACTGCCCCAGGGAGACCCTGAGAACACAAAGGTTACATTCCCAGGCTTCACCTCCTTCAATTCATCCTCAAGCTGTTAGGCAAGTTATCTCTCTGAAAACAGATGTGCTGACATGATTTCCTCCCTCCTAAATCTTCAGGACTTTAGAATGGAATCCCAATACAATAATATGACGTTAACTCAAGGTTGTTCTTGAACTGGCTGTTCTCAGCTTTCCAGCTTTGGTTTCTCACTAGAAAATGGTGATAGAGGGGCTGGTGGTGGTGCACCTGGTTGAGTACACGTTACAGTGCACAAGGACCTGGGTTCAAGCCCTCAGTCCTCACCTGCAGAAGAAAAGCTTCCTGAGCAGTGAAGCAGTGCTACAGGTGTCTCTCTGTCTCTCTCCCTCTCTCTATTCCCCTTTCTTTTGATTTCTGTCTATCAAATAAATTAAGATACTTTTTTAAATTAAAAAAAGAAAAAGGTGATATAACAGTCTCATGACTGCTATCAGTGTTCAATGAAATGAGGTTTATAACCTGCCAAGTCTTGATAACATGTTTGTTGTATTGTTCTGTTCTTCATGATCAAGCACTAGTAAGTTTTTCTATAGAAGAGTTCAGCTGTCATGCATTGGGTAAACATAAAAGAAACAGAAGACAGATTCCCAGCCTTGAGGAGATACCTGGTCAACAGAGAGGCCCACATTCCCACAGGAAACCTTTGAAACATAATGGAAAAACCAGCTCTGTCTTCTAGTAGTTCTCAGTTTGACTGACACATCTCAAAGGAAAAAGATTAGGAACATACGTGTACAGGGCAGGGTCTGGGAGATGTGAGTAAGGGTTACACAATACCAGGATGAAACAGAAGAAAGCCAAACCACCTTCAGGGTTTGGGGGTGGGGGGGAGTTGTGCGGGGAGGGAGCTGAGCAGTGGTGCACCTGTTTAAGTGTACATATTGCCCTGTGCAAGAACCTGAGTTTGAACACCCGCACCCCACCTGCAAGAGGAACGCTTCATGAGAGGTGAAGCAGGTCTGCAGGTATCTTTCTCTCTCCATCTCAAGCTCCCTCCCCCTCTCAATTTCTCTCTGTTATGTCAAATAAAAATAGAAAGGATAAAATGAAAAGAGAAAAAAAAAAGATCTTGGAAGAGAATTTGGGAGAGTAAACAGGACAGAGGGTTGTGGAGAAGTGGAGAAACAGTAATGAAGGAGTGACAAAACTAGAGCCACTAAAGCAGGAGTAGGGATCGCCTCTACCAATTGTGAGCAGGGAGGACCTGGGAGAACTAAGCTTTCAAGATGCTGGACCACATTCCAAGGTAGGTTGCTGAATGAAAAATGGACAGGGTTGGTAGGATAGGGAGAAGCAGGTGCTGAGATGATCACATGCTAGAATGTTCTGTTGAGGGTGTGTGTGTGTGTGTGTGTGTGTGTGTGTGTGTGTGTGTGTGTGTGTAAAAGAAGAACACGGGAGTCGGGTGGTAGCTGGTAGCACAGCGGTTAAGCACAGGTGGCGCAAAGCCCAAGGACCGGCGTAAGGATCCCGGTTCAAGCCCCTGGCTCCCCACCTGCAGGGGAGTTGCTTCACAGGTAGTGAAGCAGGTCTGCAGGTGTCTGTCTTTCTCTCCTCCTCTGTTTCCCCCTCCTCTCTCCATTTCTCTCTGTCCTGTCCAACAAAGAAGACATCAATAACAACAACAATAATAACTACAACAATAAAGCAAGGGCAACAAAAAGGGAAAATGAATAAATAAATATTTTTTAAAAAGAAGAAGAAGAACACATGAGCTTCTCCCTAGCTCTATAAAACCATTTAAAGCATTTATTCAAAACTCCACTTAAGGGCAAAGGAGATAGTACAGTGGTTTAACAGGTAGACTCTTGTGCCCAAGGCACTGGACATGCTAGGTTCAATTCCCAGCACCACCACAGGCCAGAACTGAGCAGTGCTCTGAAATAAATAGATAAATAAATCTATTTAAAAGTTAAATGATTTTACTTGGGAAGTTATGCAGCAGTAAAGCACAGGATGTGCAAGTTTGTGTCAGAGACTATTAGTGAAGGAAAGATAAAATCCTTCAGGAGTTTGACCCCTGACACAATATGCCAGAGTGATGTTCTGATTTTCTTTTCTTTTTTAAAAAATATTTATTCCCTTTTGTTGCCCTTGTTTTTTATTGTTGTAGGTATTATTGTTATTGTTATTTTTTTGTTGTAGGTATTATTGTTGTTGTTCTTGATGTCATCGTTGTTGGATAGGACCAAGAGAAATGGAGAGAGGAGGGGAAGACAGAGAGGGGGAGAGAAAGAGACGCCTGCAAACCTGCTTCACTGCCTGTGAAGCGACGCCCCTGCAGGTGCGTAGCTGGGAGCTCAAACCAAGATCCTTACATCGGTCCTTGTGCTTTGCGCCACCTGCTGCGCTACTGCCGACTCCCTATATTCTGATTTTCTATGTCATGCTAATGATAAATATTCATTAAAAATTTTAAAAGGGCTATAGATAGCTTACCAGGTATAACTCATAACCTAACACACTCAAGGTTGCAGTTTGAACCCCAGGACCACAAGAGGACCATAGACAGTAGAGAGGAAACTCCACAAATGGTAGAGTAGTGCTCTTATGTCTCTCCATCTCTACACATATATTTGCAGTAAAAATAAGAAAGTCAGACCTGGGAGCAGCAGAATCATACAAGCTACAGGACCTTGCCAGTTCTTGTTCTCTCTCTCTCTCTCTCTCACCATTGGAAACATGTAAAAATTCATGACTTCTTTTTTCCCAGTTCTGAAGCACTCTTTCATATATATTACTGGGTAGAGACAGAGAAATTGAAGGGAGAATGGGAGGAGAGAAAGAGAGAAAGACAACTGCAGCCCTGTTTCACCACTAGTGAAGCTTTCCCCCTATAGGTGCGGACTAGGGGCTTGAACCTGGGTCCTTGTACACTTACTTAACCAGGTGTGCCACCACCTGGCCCCTGAAGCACTCTTTCCCATCACAGATGCATTTGTCAAGGTTCTTCTGATGCTCAGTTTTTTTCTTTGGTGTCTTGGGCAGGACAATTCAGAGTAATAGGACCAAGGTACCCCATCCGGGCTCTTGTGGGGGATGAAGTGGAATTACCATGTCGAATATCTCCTGGAAAGAATGCCACAGGCATGGAGGTGGGGTGGTACCGACCTCCCTTCTCCAGGGTGGTTCATCTCTACCGAAATGGCAAGGATCAAGATGGAGAGCAGGCACCTGAATATCGGGGCCGGACAGAGCTGCTCAAAGAGGGTATTGGTGAAGGGAAGGTAACTCTCCGGATACGGAAAGTGAGGTTCTCAGATGAAGGCGGTTTCACCTGCTTCTTCCGAGATCACTCTTACCAAGAGGAGGCAGCAATGGAATTAAAAGTGGAAGGTAAGTACTATCGTATTATATTAGCTATCATCTATTGGGTAGCCAAGACCTCCCATTGAGACTTTAATCATTCTCTGAATTGAGAAAACCTAAACATCATTCCTGAGAATCAATCCAAAGCAATATGTACATCATACATGGGAATTTATTTGCTCACAGGTGTCTGTGACAAAAATCAAAATGCAAATAATGATATAGGACTGGAGAAATAGTGACAGTAACTTATGTAATAGACTTTTTCATGTCTGAAGCACCAAAAGTCCCAGGTTCAGTCACTAGCATCACCATCACTTGAGCCAGAAAGGAAGAGTACATGGGTGGGGGGCAGTAGCGCAGAGGTGCAGTGGGTTAGAGCGCACATGGCGCAAAGCAGGACCAGCATAAGGATCCAGGTTTAAGCCCCTGGCTCCCTACCTGCAGGGGTTCACTTCACAAGCGGTAAAGCAGGTCTGCAGGTGTCTTTCTCTCCCTCTCTGTCTTCCCCTCCTCTATTTCTCTCTGTGCCATCCAACAACGATGACATCAATAACAACAACAATAATAACTACAGCAATAAAACAACAAGGGCAACAAAAAGGAATAAATAAATATTTAAAAAAGAATACAATGGTAAGAAGGAAGGAGGGAGGGAGAAAGAGAGAAAGAAAGAAAGAAAGAAAGAAAGAAAGAAAGAAAGAAGAGAAAGAAAGAAAGAAAGAAAGATAGAGAGAGGAAGGTAGGAGGGAGGGAAGTAAGGAAGGAAGAAAGAGTGATAGGTGATGGGGCACGTAGTTGAGCAAACGTTACAATGTGTAAGGTTTGAGTCACCAATCCCTTACCTGCAGAGGGGAAGCATTGCAGGTGGTGAAGCAGGGTTTCAGGTGTCTCTCTCCCTCTCTATATCCCCTTCCCTCTTGATTTCTGGCTGTCTCTATCCAATAAATAGAAATTAAGGGAGTCGGGCGGTAGGGCAGCAGGTTAAACGCAGGATCCCAGTTCGAGCCCCCGGCTCCCCACCTGCAGGGGAGTTGCTTCACAAGTGGTGAAGCAGGTCTGCAGGTGTCTATCTTTCTTTTCCCCTCTTTCTTTTCCCCTCCTCTCTCCATTTCTCACTGTCCTATCTAACAATGATGACATCAATAACAACAAATAATAACTACAACAACAATAAAAACAAGGGCAACAAAAGGGAAAATAAATAAATATTTAAAAATAAATAAGTAGAAATTTTTAAAAACTGGGACTTCAGAGCCTCAGACATTAGGAAGGAAAGGAGGGAGGGAGGAAGGAAGGCAGAAAAGAAAAAAAAGAAGGGAGGGAGGGAGGAAGGGCATAAATGATATATGAGGTAGCAAAATAATCAAGTTCTGGTTATTTTGTACTACTGAAGGGGAATATGACTAACCTGAAAGTTAATCTAAGTATATATTACTTTTTTCTTTGAAATGTCTTTTTATCATAAAAACATGATTCCTAGTTAGTCAAACTGTTTAAATCCTGTTTTAATGAA
The DNA here is from genome assembly GCF_950295315.1 of Erinaceus europaeus. NCBI lineage: Eukaryota > Metazoa > Chordata > Mammalia > Eulipotyphla > Erinaceidae > Erinaceus > Erinaceus europaeus. Next base: position 53,251,866 of record NC_080165.1, read on the forward strand.
TTATTCAGTTGATATGTCTGTGATGTTTTACGTTAGAAACATTAGTGAAGTATATGTTTCTGGCAAAAGACACTCCAAATGAATAACCAAGTAAAACAAATGCTTGAGGACAATCATAGAAAGATGACACATGGGGGCCAGGCGGTGGCGTATCTGGCTAAATGCACACGTTACACGCGTTACCATGCACAAGGACCAGCTTGGAGCCCCCGCTCCCCACCTGCAGGATTTTATCTTTTCCTGCTTCCTTCCTCCAGAATTTCATTTTTAGCACATTTGGTGTGATAAAATGGAATTTTTTCCTTTTTTTTTTTTTTCTTATTGGGGGATTAGTGGTTTACAGTAAATACAGTGTTGGTACCTTTGTAAATTTCTCAGTTGTCTGCAAAACACTCTCACCCCTAGCCTACAATCCTTTACTTCCTTTACTTTCCCCCACAATCCTTTACTTCTGTGCAATACACTAGGAATGGAATTGTTGTTTATCTCAATATCCTTAAGATGTATACAAGGTGAAGTGTATAGAAAAGAGAGGTAATTGTTTTTTAATTGCAAAACAAAAGTGTTTTGAGGTCAGGTCTTTTGCCTCAGGTCTTCCTCCCACCTGCAGGCAATTGTCATGCAATCCATCACTTTTCTGTCTCTAGGGTGACTATTACAGTGCAGAGACCAGAAGATGGCATTGTATGCAGGATAACAAAGCACTATTTCTGGAGACAGATTGCAGGGTTATGAAAATAGCTTTGTGTGTCACAGAATGTCTTTTTATACAGCTATCTTTATTGGGGGGATTTTTTTTTACCTGTAAGGAAGTCTAATAATGACATCCTCACAAGATTACAAATAGATGTTCCTCCTTCCAATAACATCCTTGCTCAATAACTACCCTCCTCAACACACTTCCCAGCCCAGCCCCCCCACCGCCCCCAAAAAAAAAAAACTGAAGTAGCTAAAAACTTTTATTCAAAAGAGGAAACTTACTTTCGCTGGTTTGGATACCATATTCCATCCTCTTCCATTCACATAGTCTTCATGTCTAAGAGTTTAGAAAAGGAGTGTTTTACAAAAAAAGAGACCATACCACCTAGCCTAGAGAACCTGAAAGTTGAGAAAATTTTAGGTCTGAGATGCAGTACAAGTTTCAAGTTTTCACCACTATCTGAAAGTAGGGAAAAAAAAAAAAAAAAGGGAGGGGTAGGTCCGGGAGGTGGTGCAATGGCTAACGCATCAAACTCTCAAGCATGAGGTACTGAGTTCAATCCCCAGCCGCACATGTACCACCAGAGTGATGTCTGGTTCCTTCTCTCTCTCCTCCTATCTTTCTCATTAATAAATAAATAAAATCTTAAAAAAAAAAAAAAGGGAGGGGGATAGGTAGCAGTGTCTGGGACCACTGCTACCATTAATTAATTATTTTTAATAAATATTAAAATGTTTAATCTTTATTTATTGGATAAAGACAGCCAGAAATTGAGAGGTAGGAGGATAGAGAGGGAGAAAGAGAGATATCTGCAACACTGCTTCACCACTCACAAAGCTTTCCCCTGTAGGTAGGGACCGGGGACTAGAACCCAGGTCCTTGCACATTGTAACATGTGTACTCAACCAAGTGCACCACTACCTGGCCCCGCTACCATTAGTTGATATAGAAAATTTGACTGGGGCAGGGTTAGATATGATTATGCAAAATGACTTTCATGCCTGAGGCTCCAAGGTCCCCGGTTCAATCTCCCTGCACCACCAGAAGCCAGAGCTGATCGGTGCTCTGGTAAAAATAATAATAATAATAATATGATTATGGTGGTATTGGCCATGTAGATTTTTTGTGATCTAGATTTTGCTGGTTTCTGTCCAATATTGCTATTTAAGGTCATATTCTATGCCCTGTATTTCTTGTAAGTTCATATAAATATGCAATCAAATCCAAGTTTCATTTACTTATTTTATTCATTTGTTTTATTTTAGAGACAGAAGGGCCAGGTAGTGCCACATCCGGTTAAGTGCACATATTACAGTGTGCAAGGACCCCGGTTCAAGCCCCTGGCCCCCACTTGCAGGGGAAAAGCTTCACAAGTGGTGAAGCAGGGCTGCAGGTGTCTCTCTGTCTCTCTCCCTCTCTATCTACCCCTTCCTTTTCAATTTCTGTTTCAAATAAATAAAAACATAAAAATAGAGGGCTGGGCTGTGGTGCACCTGGTTGAATGCACATGTTACAGTGCACAAGGACCCAGGTTTGAGCTCCCAGTCCCCACCTGCAGGGGGAAAGCTTTGCAAATGGTGAAGCAGTCCTGCAGGTGTCTCTGTCTCTGTCTCTGTCTCTCTCTCTCCCCCTTCTCAATTTCTGACTATCCAATAAATAAAGATAATAAAAAGTAAAAAAAAAAAAAAACTTTTAAAAATAAATAAATTTTAAAAATAGAGGTAGAGAGAGTGAAAGAGACTATAGCTCCAAAGCTTCCTTCAGTGTGGTGAGGATCAGGCTCGAACCTGGGTCGCATACATGGCAAATCAGTACACTATCCAAGTGAACTGTTCTTTAAAAAATGTTTTTTTATTCATTTGTTGGATAGAGACAGAGATAAATCCAGAGGGAAGGAGATAGAGAAACATGCCTGCAGCACTGCTTCACTGCTCATGAAGCTTCCTCCCTGCAGGTGGGGACGGGGGCTTGAACCTGGGTCGTTTTTTACTGTAACAGGTGTGCTCAATCAGGTGTGTCACCACTTGGACACTAAGTGAACTATTTGACCACTTCCCATTTATTTTGTCAAGCTGATTTCATAGGTCATGCTATGTTATTTCTTCTTGCTTTCATCAGAGGCTCATAAAAACTTTCTTTTCTCTTTATGATTCTAATCTTTGATGAAAGTATAAAGGATGTGCAAAATAACACACACACACACACCCTAACTCCTTCTGAATAAAACAGTAGCAGTTGCTTGCTAACTCCTTCTGAATAAAACAGTAGCAGTTTACAATTCTGGTTGGAATTTGAAAAATAATGAAAACTTAAATAAAATAGGTGAAAATTCCGACTCTGCAGGTGCGCGCACACACACCAATGTACTTGCTATTCCTGTTACCAAACATCAAATAAAGGAAAAAGTTCCCCAAAGGAAGAATGAAAAGCAATTGACTGGGCAGAAGAGGACCTTTGTCTCGGGGTCATAAAAACCAGGAAAGGGCTAGCGCTTTCCTAGGCTAAACCCCTGGAAAGAGCTAGTAGAAGAAGCAGCAGCATGGAGAAGAGATGCAGTTGGAACCAAGAGCATGGGCTGAGCTGGGCTGAGCAAAGGACATGTGAGGACCGGACTACTAAAGGGAGAAACTATGACGGGGAAGCAGATGGCAAGCAGTCATCATGGACATTTCTTTTCTGAGTGTTTTTCAGTGTCTCTAATTTAAGACAATAAAATCTCATTTTCATACAATTTTACCAAATCACAGTAGGTACTGATTTATGGGTAGAGGATAAAGCATAATGGTTATTCAAATAGGCTTTCATATCTGAGGCTCCAAAGTCTCCACACCACCATAAACCAGAGCTGAACAGTGCTCTGTTTTTTTGTTTGTTTGTTTTTGTTTTTTTATTTAAGAAAGGAAAGAAGGAAGGGAGGAAGGAAGGAAGGAAGGAATAAAGGAAGGAGGAAGGAATAAAGGAAGGAAGGAAGAAAGGGAGGGAGGAAAGAAGGGAGGAAGGAGTCAGGTATAGCGCTGCAGGTTAAACACACGTGGTGTGAAGCGCAAGGATTGGCCTAAGGATCTCGATTCGAGCCTCTCCTGCTCCACCTGAAGGTGTCTTTCTCTCCCCCTCTCTGTCTTCCCTTCCTTTCTCCACTTCTCTCTGTCCTATATAACAATGATGACATCAATAATAATAACTACAACAACAATAAAAAAACAAGGGCAACAAAAGGGAAAATAAAGAAAGAAGGAAGGAGAAAGAAAGAAAGAGAGAGAGAGAGAGAAAGAAAGTGTACTTATTAATTCAACTGAGAAAGAAAGAGAAGCAGTTGCAATGCCAGGTATCAAAGTCAAGATTTCATATTTTTATGTCTACACTCTATTCACAGCATCACCCATGAGCTACACTACAGGTAACTTTTAATAAGAAGGTTGGAAGTAGAGTTTGCTGTAATTTCTTCTGAGAAATATAATGAATAAGAGACTTAATCTCATTTTAAAGGACTGTATTTATATCTAGAAGTCTTACAGGTCCAATTTGATATTTTTCTCTAGAACTTAATCTCTACCACTAAGGGCCTTATATTTAGCCCCCAAAAGCAGAGAAGATGAAAAGGATATAGTCCTCTGTATGACACTCTGAGACTAACTCAGTGCCTAGAAGTAAATTGTAGAATGAGAAGTAGGTGGAAAGCAAAGAACAGATGGTAAATACACACATTAAAACCTATCTGGGTGGAGGAGATAGAAAAGGGTTATGCAAAAAAAAAAAAAAAAAGGTTATGTGAAAAGACTCTCAAGCCTGAGGCTCCAAAGACCCAGGTTCAATCCCCTGCATCACCATAAGCCAGAGCTAAACAGTGCTCTGGTAAAAAAAGATAAATATTATATCTATACCAGAGTGATGTTCTTGTTCTCTCCTCTCATGGATAAATAAATCATTAAAAAAATAGTAGATTAACTGTTGGACCCTCAAGCCTGAGGTCCTGAGTTCTGTCCCCAGTATAACATATCCAAATGAGCTCTGGTTCTCATTCTCTCCCCCACCCCAACTTTCTAACACTCCAAAAGACAAGTTTTTATCTTTTTGTGTGATGAACCCCTTTGGTGGACTGAAGTTAACTGAGCACTTCACTTCTCAGGAGGATATTTCAAATGTGTGTGTATATGTATATATATATATATGTATATGTATATGTTTGTACAGGAGATCGGATGGTAGTGCACCTGGTTAAAAGCACACATTTCCGGGGGCCAGGCGGTAATATAGTGGGTTAAGCGCACATGGCACAAAGAACAAGGACCGGCATAAAGATCCCAGTTCAAGCCCCCCGGATCCCCACTTGCAGGGGGATCATTTCATGGGCAGTGACAGGTCAGCAGGTGTCTATCTTTCTCCCTCTCTGTCTTCCCCTCCTCTCTTGATTTCTCTCTGTCCTGTCCAACAAGAATGATAACAATAACAACGATAAACAACAAGGGCAACAAAACAGGAAAAATACCTCCAGGGGCAGTGGATTCATAGTGCAGGCACTGATTCCCAGCAATAACCCTGGTGGCAAAACAAACAAACAAAAAACATTACCATGTACAAGAACCCAAGTTTGAGACCCCACTCCCTACCTGCAGGGAAGAAGTTTCATGAACAGTGAAAACTACAGGTCTCTCTCTCTGCCCCCCTCACTCCCTCCTCCCCCTCTCAATTTCTCTGTCCTATTAAATAAAGAAAAAGGGGGGGAGGATTTTGTACATTTCTTAAAATAGTGAAATAACAAGATATGGGGTAACCCTGATAATTAGTGTAACTTCAAAACAGCAGTGCACATTTTGTATTATTTTGAGAATTCTACAACAGTTCTAATATGATATGAAAAGATTTGTGATGTAGGGGCCAGGCAGTGGTACACCTGGGTAAGCACACACATTACAGTGCCCAAGGACACAGGTTCAAGCCCCTAATCCCCGCCTGCAGGAGGAAAGTTTCACAAGTGGTGCAGGGTAGCAGGTGTCTCTCTCCTCTATCTCATCCCCTCCCCTTTCAATGTCTCTTTGTCTCTATCCAATAATAAATTTTTTAAAAATTGGTGATGCTTATTTTCACAGGTTTTGTTCATATTATTGTGGTATAGTGCCCACACACATGATTAAAAGAAATGATGGATGGGGAGTTGGGCGGTAGCTCAGTGGGTTAAGTGCACGTGGTGCAAAGCGCAAGGACCAGAGTATGGATCCTGGTTCAAGCCCCTGGCTCCCCACCTGCAGGGGTGTCGCTTCACAAGCGGTGAAGCAGGTCTGCAGGTGTCTATCTTTCTCTCCCCCTCTGTCTTCCCCTCCTCTCTCCATTTCTCTCTGTCCTATCCAACAATGACGACAATAAGAATAACTACAACAATAAAACAACAAGGGCAACAAAAGGGAATAAACAAATATTTAAACAATAATAATAAATTAAAAATTAAAAAAATAAATACTAAATTCCAAAAAATTTAAAAGTTTTATTTAATAATAACAAGAGAGAGAAAGAGAGAGAAATAGTAATGAGAGAGTAGGGGAGGAGGGAGAGGAAAAGAGAAAGAGAGAAGACACTAGACATTACTCTGGTACATGCACTGTCAATGATCTAACTTGGGATCTCAAATGCTTGAGATTCCAACACTTTATCCACTATGTCACCGATTTGGCTATCTAAAAATTAAAGCTACTGAAAATAAAATGTTTACTTGCTTTTTTATTGTTGTTGTAGTTATTATTGTTACTGATGTCATCATTGTTGGATAGGACAGAAAAAAATGGAGAGAGGAAGGGAAGACAGAGGGAGAGAAAGATATATACCTATAGACCCGCTTCACCACCTGTAAAGTGACGCCCCTGAAGGTGGGGAGGCAGGGACTCGAACCGGATCATTCCACCGGACCTTGCGATTCGTGCCACATGTGCTTAACCCACTGCGCTACCGCCCGACTCCCACTTTCTTTTTTTTTAAATATTTTATTTATTTATTAATGAGAAAGATAGGAGGAAAGAACCAGTTATCACTCTAGTACATGTGCTGCCAGGAATTGAACTCAGGACCTCATGCTTGAGAATCCAGTGCTTTATCTATTGCGCCACCTCCGGGACCACTAAAATATTTACTTTCTTTTTTCTTTTTAGAGATTTTATTTATTTATTCACGAGAAAGACAGGAGAGAAAGAACCAGACATCACTCTGGCACATGTACTGCCAGAGATTGAACTCGGGACCTCATGCTTGAGAGTCCAGTGCTTTATCCACTGTGCCACCTCCCGGCCAACAAATGTTTACTTTCTTTTTTTTTTTACACCCCTCCCCTACTTTCTTTTTTAAAAAAATATTTATTTATTCTCTTTTGTTGCCCTTATTGTTTTTATTGTTGTAGTTATTCTTGTTGTTGATGTCACTGTTGGATAGGACAGAGAAAAATGGAGAGAGGTGGCGAAGACAGAGAGGGGGAGAGAAGGAAAGACACCTGCAGACCTGTTTCACCGCTTGTGAGGTGACCTCCTTGCAGGTGGGGAGCCGGGAGCTCCAACCGGGATCCTTACGCCAGTCCTTGCGCTTTGCGCCACCTGCACTTAACCTACTGAACTACCGCCCGACTCCCAAATGTTTACTTTCTATATGTTATTCCAGATCCCTTGACTTCCTACACAACCACTACTGTTCTAATTCAGTCTTAATGCTTTGTTTTTTTTGTTTGTTTTTTGCCTCCAGGGTTATTGCTAGGGCTCAGTGCCTACACTATGAATCCTTGGCACCTAGTGGCCATTTTTCATTTTTTCTTTTTCTTTCTTTTTTATTTGTTTACTTATATTTTTACTGAAAAGAACATAGAGAAATTGAGGGGGGTGGAGAGGGAGATCGAAAGATAAGATACCTGCAGACTTGCTTCACCACTTATGAAGTGACCTCCCCCCTTGCAGGTGGGGAGTCGGGGGCTCAAACTGGGATCCTTGTGCAGGTCCTTGCACTTCATGCTCTGTGTGCTTAACCTGGTGTGCCACTGCCCAATACTCCCACCTTTTTATTTATTTATTATTTACCAGAGCACTGATCAGCTCTGGTTCTTGGAGGTGCAAGGAACTGAACCTGGGACTTTGGAGCCTCAGGCATGACAATCTCTTTGCATAACCATTATGCTATATATGTAACAGGAGTGTGACTCCACATTTTTCCTGCCACCACCAGAGCTGTGTCTCCATTACCTCCATTGGAAGCTGCATTAGTTCTCCCAAAATCATAGATATGGATTGACTATTATTTCTTTCTTTCTTTTTCTTTTTTTGCCTCGAGGTTTATTTATCATAGTGCCAGCACTACAAATCCACTGCTCCTGGAAGGCTATTTTTCCCATTTTGTTGCCCTTGTTGTTTTATTGTTGTAGTTACTATTGTTTTTGTCTGTTGTTGGATAGGATAGAGAGAAATTGAGAGAGAAGGGAAAGACAGAGAGGAAAAATAAACACCTGCAGACCTGCTTCACTGATTGCGAAGTGACCCCCTTGCAGGTGGGGAGCTGGGTGCTCAAACCAGGATCCTTAAGCCGATCCTTGCACTTTGCGCGTCCTGCGCTTAACCCGCTGCGCCACCGCCCACCCCTTCTTCCTTCATTTACCAGAGCACTGATCAGCTAGTTCTCAAAACAACCTTGATTCTTGTCATTCTAAACCACCAACTCTTGATAGAAACTTGCTTTTCCTTCAAGACTGAGCTCAGGTGTCATCTTTGAATCTTGATTTTTTTTTTCCTTTATTCAATTGATTTATTGGGTATCCAGCACTGAGGATATACTGGTTCTGCCTTTCAGACCCCTTCTACTGGATCAACCCTGGAGTGCTGGTTCTCCTTGCAATCCTGCCTGTGCTTCTCCTGCAGATCACCGTGGGGCTTGTCTTCCTTTACCTGCAGCAGAGACTCAGAGGTACAAGCTGGAGGGTGGCAGCCTAGATAGGCTCTTTCCCAGAAAATGAACTGGCCTTTCAAAGCTTGGTCAGTTAACATGCTTTCAAGAGTTCAGAAGTCCACAATGAGTTCCACATCTTATCTAGTGCCTTTATCTAGATAATTGGACTTGGATTTACCAGTAAGTTAGGGCTGAAATAAAACAGCCCTGTTTTATAGTGGAGGAAACTGAGGCTGGAGTGGTTTAGTGACTTACTCAAGCTGATAGTTCGTAAATATTAGGGCCCAGACTTAAGCTCTCATTTACTGACTCTAGTAACATAGCAAGCACCTTTATACAACTGGGCGAAGGAGCTTTCAATTTAGATTGGTCTAAACCAGGAGGGTTAAAAAACATTCTGGGGGGAGTCAGTAGGTAGCGCAGCGGGTTAAGTGCACGTGGCGCAAAGCGCAAGGACCGGCTAAAGATCCCGGTTCAAGCCCCTGGCTCCCCACCTACAGGGGCATCGCTTCACAGGTGGTGAAGCAGGTCTGTAGGTGTCTATCTTTCTCTCCCTCTCTGTCTTCCCCTCCTCTCTCCATTTCTCTCTGTCCTATCCAACAACGACGACAACAATAATAACTACAACAATAAAACAACTAGGGCAACAAAAGGGAATAAATAAATATAAAAAAAATTTTTTTAAAGAAAAAAAAAACATTCTGGGGCAGGGGTAGATAGCATAATGGTTATGCAAAGAGACTCTCATGCCTGAGGCTCCAAAGTCCCAGGTTCAAACCCCAGCACCATCATAAGCCAGAGCTGAGCAGTGCTCTGGTGTTTCTCTGTGTGTTTCTCCTCTCTCTCTGCATCTCTCTCAAAAATAAAACAATAAAATATTTTTTTTTAATTTTTAAATAATTTTCAGGGGGCAGGAGTAAATAGCATAATGCTTATGCAAACAGACTGTCATGCCTGAGGAGGCTTCAAAGTCCCAGTTTCAATCCCCTGCAATACTGTAAACCAGAGCTGATCAGTGCTCTGGTAAAAAAAAAAAAAAAAAAAAAATCAGGGCAGGGGTAGATAGCATAATGGTTATGCAAAGAGACTCTCATGCCTGAGACACCAAAGTCCCAGGTTCAATCCCCTGCACCACCATAAGCCAGAGCTGAGCAGTGCTCCAGTAAAAAAAAAAAAAAATCAGGGCCCACCTGGTAACATGGTTGAGCACACATGTTACAATGTGTAAGGACCCTGGTTCGAGCCCCCAGCCCCACCTTCAGGGAAAGCTTTGCAAGTGGTGTAGCAGTACTGCAGGTGTTCTGTCTCTCTCCCTATCCTACCCCTTCCCTCTAGATTTCTGGCAGTCTCTATCCAATAAATAAAGATTTTAAAAAATCATTTCCAAGCTAGGGAGATAGCATAGTATGGTTGTACAAAAAGACTTTAATCCCAAATTGAATCCTAAGCACCACCATAAGCCAAAACTAAGCAGTGCTCTGTCTAAAAGGTCATTTCCCCTTTTTAGTTCAAACTAAGGATGCAGACTCAGCTCCACTTTTGTATCCAAAGCTTCAGTTCTAGTCTTCTCCCCTCACCAAGTGTTCACCTTAGTGCTAAGGCACACAGCACCTTCAATTTGACTCTCCTTCCCCTTCAGCTCACCATTACTAAGAGTGTGAGTGTGTGTGTGTGTGTGTGTGTGTGTGTGTGTGTGTGTGTGTTGGGAGGGATATTGGTAGAATCAATAATGATGAAGTGGCAGCATATCAGACATTCATGCTGTAGCTCAGAGGTCATCCCAGATTCAACCCCTGGCAACACCACATACATACCAGAGCTGAGCAGAGCACTAATAGCTCATGAATAAATATCTTAAAAAGTAGGAATCTTTCCCCTCATATTTGTATTCTTCCCAGATAGTCAGTTACTTACCAGTCAACATGAAAAAGCCCTGTAGTCCACATAACTTAGCAGAAAGAACCTGGTGGATAAGATTAAGTGGCCTTGTGGTCTGGGAGGTGGCATAGTGATAAAGCCTTAAGACTCTCAAGCATGAAGTCCTGAGTTCAGTTCCCGGCAGCACAGATGCCAGAGTGATGTTTGGTTCTTTCTCTCTTCTCCTATCTTTCTCATAAATAAATAAAATCTTTAAAAAAAAAAAAAAAGATTAAGTAGCCTAGGTTTAAGTCCATCCCCAGGCACTGGCTTGAACTCTCCAAGTAATCTCATCTATCATATAGAGGTCACATCCTCCCAGCTACTTTGTGAAGGAGATAAAAGTTATGTAAAGGGGAGTCGGGTGGTAGCACAGCGGGTTAAGTGCATGTGACGCAAAACACAAGGACTGGATTAAGGATCCCGGTTTGAGCCCCCGGCTCCCCACCTGCAGGGGGGTCACTTCACAGGCGGTGAAGCAGGTCTGCAGGTGTCTTTCTCCCTCTCTGTCTTCCCCTCCTCCCTCTATTTCTCTCTGTCCTATCCAACAACAACAACATCAATAACTACAACAATAAAACAGCAAGGGCAACAAAAGGGAATAAATAAAGATTTTTTTTTTTAAAGTTATGTAAAGTACCTAGGATGGAGCCAGTCACAAAATAGCCATAGAACTAAAAGTTTAGTTCCTCCCTTCTTCAGTCACATAGGAAGTGGCTTCATATTTATGAAGTGACAACCCAACGGGAGTGGAGCAGCATCTTGAGAAGGGGCAGAGCAGAAGGGGAGGAATTAAAACCTTGTAGATCTGGGGCATTCTTTCTTACAATATTCAGAAAGAGAGCCTGAACTCTTGACTCCAAATGCAATGCTTGCCGCACCCTCCTAAGGATGACCACAGGCCACAGAGAAAACAGCCACGCACAGCTGTAGGGCACTTGGTGTGGACAGGGTTCCTTCTAAAGAGCAGGAACTAAATGTTGCATTCATTTATTTTTATTTTAGGAAAACTTCGAGCAGAGATAGGTGAGTTCTAAGCATCAACCCTCCAAAATGTCTTCTTCCTGGCCTTGGCCTAACCAAAACAGTAATTTTCTGATACCATCTTTACTAGTTCCATATCCCCTGCTCCCTTCATGTGCTGCCTTCAGTCAGAGTTGTAAAATCCAGCTGCTTTCCTTCCTGTCTCAAGTCACTCAGGACTAAAAACCATTTTCAATGATTTAAGTAACAAAAGTCTCAGAAGAGAACACTGGAGCATCCAACTAATTCCCTTTCCATTTGTTCCTCTTTCAGAGAATCTCCACAGGACATTTGGTAAGTGCTGGGCTACCCAGCCCTCCCAGGTGAACTTGGAAGTTTCATTCAGTCCCATTCACCTGTGGAAATAAGAACCTGGTTGGAGAAACCCTTTCTCCTTTCTTTCTTTGAACAAAGTCATCATCTGCATCTAGGTTTGGTAAGATAATAGCAAATACTTGCCAACTTTTATGTAGAAGGTTCTATAACAGCTTTACGTATGCTTATATTTTTAAGGAATTACAGGCACTTTACGCACATCATTTCTCCTTTCTGAAATTATAAAGGGGAGATAAACATATCCTTTGCACATAAATTTGGTGTCCTGCTGGGGAAGTGATACATATACATTAAGTGGAGAGCAAAGCATATACATGTCATTGAATTCATGTGGCAGGAATGTTTACTGGATGAATACCTACACATGGCTAATCAGGGAAAACAATTTGGAGGAAGAGTGAAGGCTATGCTAGTGAAGCCCCACTAGCATATTGGAATTTCATTTTCATATTTATTTATTTTGCCACCATGAATCCACTGCTCCTAGAGTCCTTTTTTTTTTTTCTTTCCTCCAGAGAGAAATTGGGTGGGGGTAGATAGCATAATGGTTATGCCAAGAGACTCTCATGCCTGAGGCTCCAAAGTCCTACTGTAAGCCAGAGTTGAGCAGTCCTCTGGTTAAAAAAAAAAAAAAAAAAAAACAGAGAGAAATTGAGAAGGGAGGAGATAGAAGGAGACACCTGCAGACCTACTTCACCGCTTGTGAAGCTTCCCTCCTGCAGGTGGGGAGCTGGAACCCAGATCCTTGTGCTTAGTAGTATGTGTGCCACTGCCTACCCGCCCCCCATATGTTGGATTTTTTTTTAATGACATGGCCTCGGGACAAATACCTACAACAGGGCATGCAAATATCTGTTGCATGATGTGGCAGAAATTATAAGATACCATAAGTGAGAGCAAAGATGATCTCTATTCTGAGTGACCAACTGCCTGACAGCATGGGCCTCTCCTTCTAAGGCCATAGGTGTCCTTGGCACCTAGCACATGAAAGTTTTATCCTTGAACTTATGACACTATCAGTGTGTAGAACATAGTCTTTGTACACTCTAAGGAGAAAAACACAGGCTTTGTTTTTATAAGATTCAGATAGCAAGGACTTAACTCTTGGTACCAGGAATCTCTTTGGTAGCAAGATAAAACTTAATAGACCCCTCTCCCAGAATGTTTTTAAATATAACACAAAACAGAATACATAGGGGTGGGGCCAGGTAGTGGCGCACCTGGTTGAGTGCATATGTTACAATGCACAAGGACCCAGGTTCGAGCCCCCAGTCCCCCACCTGTAGGGGGAAAGCTTTGCAAGTGGTGAAGCAGAGTGCTGCAGGTGTCTCTCTGTCTCTTTATCTCCCTCTCCCCTCTCAGTTTCTTTTTTTTAAGAGACTTATTTTTAAAAATATTTAATTTATTTTATTTTTGAGAAAGATGCAGAGAGAGGAAGACACAGAAACACCAGAGCACTGCTCAGCTCTGGCTTATGATGGTGCGGGGAATTGAACCTGAGACTTTGGAGCCTCAGGCATGACAAGTCTCTGCATAACCACTATGCTATCTACCTCCCCCCCCTCTCAATTTCTGACTGTCTCTATCCAATAAAGATAATAAAATTATCTTTAAAATTAACCAGGTGGTGGTGCATCTGGTTAAGCACACACATTATAGTGCACAAGGATCCAGGTTCAGGTCCCTGGTCCCCACCTGCAGGGGGAAAGTTTTACAAGTAGTGAAGAAGGGCTGCAGGTGTCTCTCTTTCTCTCTCTCTCTCCCTCTCTATCTCCCCCTTCCCTCTCAATTTCTCTGTCTCTATCCAATAATAAATAAATAAAACAAAAAGATAATAAAATGTAAAAAATAATACATAGGGTTATTTTTAAAAAGTCATCAAAATATAGGCTAGAAGATAGCTCATTTAGTAGGGCCCATAACTTACCATGAGTGAAGACTCAGGTTTGAGCATTGGCACTACATGGAAACATCAAGGAACCTGCACCAGTGAAGCTCCAGAGGGTGAAGCAGTGCTGCGGTGTCTCTCCCTCTCTATCTATCTGAAATTCTTAAACAAAGAAAACAATAAGCTATACATATATATATGTCTCTTTTAAATGTATTTATTTTAAATATAATCAAACTTGTGATATAGCATCTCAGTTTTCTTTATATGACACATCAAATAATGTAGCAACAGGTCTAATGGCTGTAATTTCAAAATATTAACAAACAGTATTTTGAGATTTCTACAACTTTCGTGGGAATGGAAAGCATGTGTGCCTTGTCTTCCATGAGTGGTAAAGTTACATGTACAGCTGGTATTTTAATGGGGAAAAGTGCTCAATTTCAGTTAGTTTAGTGAAAACAAATGTCTGTCATTCTTTTTACCATGTTAATGGACTCCCCATTTGTTCTGGGACTCTTTTGAGTTAAGACACCCAGTAATAAGTGGAGACAGGTGAGTGGGATATACAGCACACATATCAATCCTCTTTGTTCTGTGATAAATTATTCAGATCCCCACTTTCTGAGGGTGCCCTGCTGGAAGATCACTCTGTTTGTAATTGTGCCATTTCTTGGACCCCTGGTTGCCTTGATCATCTGCTACAACTGGCTGCACCGAAGACTAGCAGGTACAATGGTTGGGCACAAACACCACCACAGGCACTGGGAGGGTGAGGGGAGGAGCCTAGTCATTGTCTGCCAATCACCTGTTGTTTCTCTTTGTTTTCAGGGCAATTTCTTGAAGAGCTAAGTAAGTTCTCCTCCTTTCTTATAAAACTGAGAACAGACAAAACAAAAAATTAGCAAGAGAAAGAAGTAGACAGTCCTGAAGGGTCAGCATCCCAAAGGAAAGAAAGGGCTAGAGAGCATGGAGGGAGCCGACTCCAGTCAAGTATTAAGAGAAGCCCTTTTTCAGTTGCAGGAAAAGAAACTGGGGGTTCTCCCTGCTGCTGCCTGGTTTGCCACCTTTGATGCCCTTAGGAAGAATCCCACTCAGTTTCTTTTTTCTTTCTCCACAGCAGCTGCCTTGTCCCTCATGACCAATAACAACCAAAGAGGCGGGCAGAAACAGGTTAACCACAATAGGTTTTGTCCTGATCAATAATTTAATGATAGAAGTGATGATTTGGGGCTGGGTGGTGGTGTACATGTTAAGTGCACATGTTACAGAGCACAAGGACCAGGTTTCAAGCCCCCAGTTCACAACTGCAGAGGGAAAGCGTCACAAGTGGTGAAGCAGGGCTGCAGGTGTCTCTGTCTCTCTACCTCTGACCTCCTCTCAATCTCTGGTTGTCTCTATCCAATAGATAAATACAGATAATAAAAAATTAATAATTAAAAAGAAAGTGACAATTTTACCTTTTCTCTCTCTTCTAGGAAATCCCTTTTGAGTGATGCTGCATCTTGGCAAAAGTGAAGAGTCTGGTCAATTCAAGGATTAGTCCTTGGCACTATCCCAACATGTGGCACATTCACTGGCCTCTTCAAAACATTCCATTCTGCACTCCTAGGAACACTCTGCATTCCAAACAGGACTGATTTCTCTTTAGTTATCTACCTTTTCTCATCCCTTGTCCAGCTCTCCTTCCTTCCCCTTTCTGCTATTCACATCTTTCTACTCCTCCTTCCAGTTCTCCTTTGGAAAGCCTTCTCTAGCAATCACCTTTCTTTATCAGACAACACATGGACAAATAGGAGAGTCTTTGCTAAAGTACCACAGACCAGCAGCATCCTGCAGCAAATTACAGCACACCAATCTTGCTGGTTGTTTCTTCCAAGACCTCTGCCACAATGAACAGTGCATTGCTGAAAGGTGTGAAGGGCAGAAAAGAACAGCATCCAAACCCTCAGAGAGCAAAGTGAGCTGCGGGGCGGGGGGAGGGGGGGGTGTCAATAGAAAACTGGCCAGAAGTTCATCTCACCCTGGTAGCCTACTGAGAAGCAAGAGAGACAAAGGGTGACAACTGGGCACCACCTCTGCTTTAGATGGCTTCCCTCAACAGAATCTTTCTGATAATGTGCTGCCTTGCCATATATATGCATGATCCACATTTGAGACTGCCCCTCACTGTGTTGAAGGAAATTTCAATGCTGTGGTCCCTTTTACTCTCTCTTTCTGTCTCTAGTTAAAGAAAAGCAGTCTAGAGTAGTGAAGCCCTAAAGGAGACCAAGAGAATGCTTCCCTTGGGCTCTTCTATCTTCATACCTGTCAGACTATCTATCCACTATTTTATTCAACTACTACCTAATAATCTCTAAGACACAAAGAAACAAGCTAGGTGCTAATTATTACTAAGAGTTTCTGTGTGCCACTTCTTATCCTTCTTCCTGACTTTCTTGACCCAGTTCACCTCTCTTCCTCTACCCTGCCCTCCTATGCTGGAAGTCAGACCTCAGGAACACCAAACACAATGAAAGACCTCAGTCAGAAAGGCCATTTATTTATATTTTAAGACCCTCACTGTCTCATTTCCTTTTTTTTCCTCTTGTATGCTTTTCCTTCCCCACCCTCCCCTCGCTCCCGGGATATGGATCCTAGGAGGTATTCCATTTCCTTCTCTGCCACAGGGAAGCCAAGCATCTGAGCCAGGATCACCCAACATTTATTGTGACTGCCCAGCCCCAGCCTCTTGCCTTTGTAACTCCCCCAGTGATCCATAAGCCCTTCTCTCTCCCCAAAGCAGATGTCACAGATAGGACAACGATAGATCTTCTGCTCCCAATGAGTCTGCTGATGTTTGACCAGCCCAGAGAATGAACTAAAGAATTTGCCACAGTGGAAGCAGTGGTTGAGTTGCTCTTGCTCTGTGAGGTGGGACTTCTGGTGGCTAGAGAGATAGGTTTTTTTGCTAAAAGTCAAGGGACAGTTGGGGCAAGAGAAAACCTTGAATCGTAAAAGCTTTTCTGGAGTAGAAGTGGAGCTGGTGTCCTGACAGGGAGTAGTAGTGTTTGGTATTTGACTCCTGGTCACAGGTCTCAGGGTTGTTTTAACTGGTATCTGAGTTTTTGTGGAGATCACCTGTTTCTGGGCTACAGGGGCCTTGTTCCTACTTTTAGATAGCTGGGTCTTAGTCACAGGATCCTTGGTTCTAAATATGAGTTCTTGTGACCTGGCTACTGGTACACTGTTCCCAGCTACAAGCCTCTGGATGGACCTCTGGCCTTCCTGAAGTTGATCTTTGGTGCTCGGGTTCCTCACAACATGCTTCTGGTTCCCAGCCACTGGCTCCTGGGTTTGGTGTATCCTCAGATGGCGTTTGACCTCAGACAGGTCCCGGAAGCACTTTCCACAAAAGGGGCATGAGTGGGGTCGGTAACCCAAATGGACACGGCGGTGACGACTCAGTCCAGAAGCATCACAGTAGGTCTTGTCACAGAGCGAGCAACAGAATGGCCTCTCCCCAAGATGCATGCGTCTATGGTAGCTGAGGGCCTTGGGGTTCCGAAATGACTTCCCACACTGGCTGCAGCTATTAATCCGCCTGGAACTGTGAGTGAACTGATGGCTGTGGAGGTTGGAGCGCCTGCTAAAACTCTTGCCACAGGTGTGGCAGAGAAACGGTGGCCCAGCCCTGGACGATGGGAACACAGAGGTCCTTGTCTCAGACCCAGCTGGATCAGAGGGTGAGTCTGCCTCTCTACAAGTAAGGGAGACCTTGTCATCACTAGTCCCCTTATCATCTGGACACTGTCCTTGCAGCTCCTCCTCTTTGTCTCCTGTAGTGAATAAGGAAGAATAACAAGATTCACCATAGGAACCCCCAAACAAGCCCTCTATCCGGTCTAAACTGTCACACTCTTTCTGTCCCACTTTCCAAGCCAATACACTTATCCTCACCCTTAGCCCTCAGAGACTAAAATAATCTTCTAGGGCTTTCAAATTAAAAGTAAATAAAATCTTAACTGAAATCTTTCAACAATATGTGATCACAATTTTAATGCATAGCTACATTTTTTTTTTTTTGCATAGCTACATTTCTTAAAAATCTGTTTTCTCTTGTTTTAACACTGCAGATATGCCACCCATAGACAACCCACTGACTCAGGCAAACTGGGATGCTTGAGCAAAAGAAGTGCTATGAAAAGTATGAACCAGGAGGACCCTGGCAAACCAGGGTCAGCCTGGCCTTAAATTTCCTTCTAGTCTTTTTTGCTCTTGGGATTAAGCCTTCCCTACTCCAATTAAGCACCAAGTTGACTTCATTTGGGGTGTGGGGATTTTTTACATCAAAGAGATTATCACTAGTTTAAGCAATCTACATATAGCATCTCAATTCCTAGAGGCTGAAGATACTCACTTTTCCTTAAAGTCTTAGGTATTTCATTTTCCTGAAATCAAAGAAAGAATTTGAGCAGATGCTCCCAATGTCTCTTCCAGACCAGGTGGGAAGGATGGAGGCCAGGAGAGGTTATACAGAGCCCTGATCGTCTTAGGCAACATTCTGTTTTCCTAGAGTATGTCCTGTGTATACTTCTCATTTCTCCTCCATTGTACTTCTTACCTGACAGTTTTTCTCCTCCACCTGGGGCACAGAAATCTTCACTCCACTGTTTTCCTTCTTGTTCAAGCTTGTTATCAAAGCCAATGTTAGACAGAAAGAAACCAGCTGGTAAGTGGGAAGGAGAAAAATTGTTGAGGTCCCTGGCCTGGCCACCTTAGACTGTATGGGGACATGTATCTTATTCCCTATCCTTGATTTAAGAAACAGGATATAGAGAGTTGAGATGAAACAGCAGTACAAAACTCTGGATTCAATTCTTGACACTATACAATGACAGGGCAGTACTTTGGTCATTCTCTCTCCATGATCTGGGACATTTGGATGGATTCCCACCCGCCTGCACACCCCCCGCCCCCAAAACACACACACAATTTTTTTTCCCCTCTCTCTTTTGGTCACTGGAGTTTCACCACTCCAGGCTGACTTTTTCATATAGACAGAGAGAAAGACCCTACAGCACTGAAACTTCCTTCAGTCTAGTGGGGCCAGGCTGGAACCTGGGTTACACTCATGGCAATGCAATGATCTGGGACATTTGGATACAGGAAGGAAACACTCCAAAGGTCAACTTCTAATAAAATACTTAGTACATAATAAAAGTGACTCAGTAAATATTGATAGGATAACTGAATAAATTTTCATGTTATGAGAATCCTCTCATCATATTATATATGTTACCTATGTTTTCATGTGGACTTTCATTTCTTCCCTTTTTATCCAAAGATTATTGATCTATATCTTTTATATATGGGAAGTTACAGAATCAATAATCAGTGAAGTTAAATATAAGTTAATCTACCTGCCCAGGGTTAACAGATGTCACAAGGAGCCTAGGACAAGGGGCTTGCTGAGGGAAATGCAGCCTCTTACCCACAGACAATAAGTTTTTTAAGGTCTCTGACATAACATCCTTGTAAAGGGTCCTTTGGTTGATATCTAGACAGCCCCACTCTTCCTGGGAGAAATTCACTTTCACATCTTCAAAGGTGACTGGCTTCTGAAAGAACAAGAGAGATGCAGGTCATCTGTATACATAGAGAATTCAGACTCAAGATAATTAAAAAGGGGGCCAGGTGGTGGCACACCTGGTTGAGCACACGTTACAATGCACAAGGACCCAGATTTGAGCCCTCAGTCCCCACCTGCAGGGAGGAAGTCTTATGAGTGGTGAAGCAGGGCTGCAGGTGTCTGTCTCTTTCCCTCTCTATCTCTTTCCTCTCAATTTCTCTGCCTCTATGCAATAATAAATAATATTAAAAAGAAAGAAGAGAAACGAAAAATGTTAGAGGAAGAGAACAGTATATGCTGACTATAAATATGAGAAGCAAAGGAAAATGGCAGCCGTTCTGGTGAATTTCAGAAAATACTCCATGAAAATGACAGAATCGTGCGGGAACTAAAAAATACCTTGCAGCTGCTTTCCCTGGGTATTGTTGGGAGATTGTATTTGACCTATAGACAAGGGGATGGATGAAAGAGTTCCGGAGTGTAGCACGTATTCTCCTTACCTTCTCCCATGATTTCCACCAGCACTCTCTCTTCATGGCTTCCTGCAGGTCCTCATCCACCAGAGGGAACAGCTTCTGTACAGACTCAATAAACTTCAACTGACCCAACACCTTCTCTTCCATGTTGCTGTCTTTTATAGCTTTATCCACTACTCCAGGGTTGACTGGTCTCCTTCCTGGGCAATATCTACTTTCCAGTTATTAAGCAAATGAGAAGACTGTAAAAGTTCCCTGGGTTTGACTTGGTTTCATGTGACAACTATATATTTTCCAAGGGGCTATCTTCCTGTTTTGTTCTGCTTTCCAAATTCTCCTCTTTCACAGTTGAGGTCACTTTTGTTATTTTGTCCTTCTTCTAGTAACTCACCAATGACAATCTTTAAGATCCTTAAATGAGAGACACATATTGGCAAGAAGAGTGAAGAACAACTTCCTCATTCCCTGCTCTATGCCATTGAAGCAGCACAACTTCATTAAGTAACAAATACTGGCTCCATTTTAAGAAATCTAAAATGCAGGAGTGCTAAGTAACTTCTCCAAGAATATTCTTGGTCTACAGAAGAATTAGCATTTAAGGACTTATTTACTCATGGGTCACCTCCTAAGGCACCACAGTTCATGTTTAAACTGGAGACTTTACTATTAAATGCATAACATTCAGTACTAAAGCATTCTAAAGAAGCATTACAGTATTCTAGAAAGAAAACTCATGCATGAAGTAACCAACCCCAAATCTATCACAAACCACCTTGTACAAGTCTCTTCATTATATTCAGTTTCATTGCAACTCAATATTTAAGGAGACGCTTAAGATTCCACCTAAGAGCAAAAAAATACAGTCTTGTGGATTTTTAACATATAGAGATCACTATAGGGGACTGGGTGGTGACACACACAGTTGAGTACATATGAATGTACAAGGACCCAAGTTCAAGCCGCCAGTCCCCATCTGCAGAAGGAAATTTCTCAGGGTGAGGGAGATAGCATAATGGTTATGCAAGAGACTTCCATGCCTGAGGTAACCAGGTTCAATCCCCCACACCATGATAAACCATAGTTGAGCAGTGCTCTGGTAAAAACAAATAAACAAACAACAACAACAACAACAAAAACAGAAGGAAACCTCTCTATCTCCCTTTCCTTTCTCAATTTCTCTCTGTCCTAATAAAAGGTAAAACTTAAAAAAAAGATTATGAAGATTAAGGGCAGGGGTAAGTAGCATAATGGCTATGCAAAGAGACTCTCATGCCTGAGGCTCCAAAGTCCCAGGTTCAGTCCCTTGCACCACCATAAACCAGAGATAAGCAGTACTCTGATATTTGTGTGTCATTCACTCTGTGACTCTCTATTGCTCTCTCATTAAAGTAAAATAAATAGTAAAAAGATTTTATATTTAAAAAAAAACCTGTGATAACTGAAGAGGAAACACTTATTTGGGGTTTCAGGATGAACTTAGCATAAGGGTAACCTGTTCACCCTGGCTTAATTCCTGTCTCTCCCTGCTGACAGCCACTCACTTCCCTTGCTTTATCTACTGAAATGGAAAGGAATAAAGACACAAAAGAGTAAAGAATAAAGATTTGGACCTGCAGGCTGAAAGCTTTACGAGAGGTAAAGCAGGGCCACAGGTGTCTCTGTCACTCTCCCTATCACCCCCCTCCTTCTTGATTTCTGGCTGTCTCTAGCCGAATGGGAAAGCTATCTGGGGAGGGGGTGGGAAATGGAGATTGGGTGGTGGGAATTGTGTGGAGTTGTACCCCTTGTACCCTATGGTTTTGTTAATTAATCCTTTCTTAAATAAAAAAAATTAAAGTTAATAATAAATTTTTAAAAAAATTTTAATGAAAAAATAAAAGAAAAGAATAAAGTTATGAGCTGGGGAAATAACTCATCAGGCAAGGCAGGTGTCTTATTCTCATGGCTCAGGTTGGAACCCCAGTACCACATGGTAAGGTTCTTTCTTTTCTCTAAATGTTTTTTTTTTTTTCTTTTTGGCTAGAGACAGCCAGAAACTGAGAGGGGAGGGGAGATAGAAAGGAGGAGACACCCCCACACCTATGGACATCTAATCTTTGACAAAGGTGCCCAGACTATTAAATGGGGAAAGCAGATTCTCTTCAACAAATGGTGTTGGGAAAAATGGGTTGAAACATGCAGAAGAATGAAACTGACCACTATATTTCACCAAATACAAAAGTAAATTCCAAGTGAATCAAGGACTTGGATGTTAGACCACAAACTATCAGATACTTAGAGGAAAATATTGGCAAAACACTTTTCTGCATAAATTTTAAAGACATCTTTAATGAAATGAATCCAATTACAAAAAAGACTAAGACAAGCATAAACCTATGGGACCACATAAAATTAAAAAGCTTCTGCACCCAAACCAAGAGACCCCTCACAGAATGGGAGAAGATCTTTACATGCCATACATCAGACAAGAGGCTAATAACCAGAATATATAAAGAACTTGCAAATCTCAACAACAAGACAACAAATAACCCCATCCAAAAATGGGGGCAGGACACGGACAGACTATTCACCACAGAAGAGATCCAAAAGGCCGAGAAACACATGAAAAAATGCTCCAAGTCTCTGAATGTCAGAGAAATGAAAATAAAGACAATAATGAGATATCACTTCACTCCTGTGAGAATGTCATACATCAGAAAAGGTAACAGCAGCAAATGCTGGAGAGGCTGTGGGGTCAAAGGAACCCTCCTGCACTGCTGGTGGGAATGTCAATTGGTCCAACCTCTGTGGAGAACAGTCTGGAGAACTCTCAGAAGGCTAGAAATGGACCTACCCTATGATCCTGCAATTCCTCTCCTGGGGATATATCCTAAGGAACCTAACACACCCATCCAAAAAGATCTGTGTACACATATGTTCTTGGCAGCACAATTTGTAATAGCCAAAATCTGGAAGCAACCCAGGTGTCCAACAACAAATAAGTGGCTGAGCAAGTTGTGGTATATATACACAATGGAATACTACTCAACTGTAAAAAATGATGACTTTGGCATTTTCAGCCAATGTTGGATGGACCTTGAAAAATTCATGTTAAGTGAAATAAGTCAGAAACAGAAGGATGAATATGGGATGATCTCACTCTCAGGCCGAAGTTGAAAAACAAGATTAGAAAAGAAAACACAAGTCGAACCTGAAATGGAATTGGAGTATTACACCAAAGTAAAAGACTCTGGGGTGCGTGGGTGGGTGGGGAGAATACAGGTCCATGAAAAATGATGAATGAAATAGTGGGGGTTGTATTGTTAAATGGGAATCTGGGGAATGTTATGCATGTAAAAAAAAAAAGAAGTAGAAACGCAAAGCAGAAATTGACTGAGTTTGGAGTATGGCACCAAAGTAAGAAAGCAGAAGTACACTAGAGTTTGCAGTGAGTACCTCCCTAATACTTCCTCTCCACTTTTCCAAGCTTTGGGTCCATGATTGCTCAATAATTTGTTTGGCTTTGTATGTTAACTCTCTTTTCAGTCACCAGGTTCCAGGTGTCATCAGGATGCCGGCCAGACTTCCCTGGATTGAAGACCCCACCAATATGTCCTGGAGCTCAGCTTCCCCAGAGACCCACCCTACTAGGGAAAGAGAGAGGCAGACTGGGAGTATGGACCGACCAGTCAACGCCCATGTTCAGCGGGGAAGCAATTACAGAAGCCAGACCTTCTACCTTCTGCAACCCACAATGACCCTGGGTCCATGCTCCCAGAGGGATAGAGAATGGGAAAGCTATCGGGGGAAGGGGTGGGATATGGAGATTGGGTGGTGGGAATTGTGTGGAGTTGTACCCCTCCTACCCTATGGTTTTGTTAATTAATCCTTTCTTAAATAAAAAAAAAAAAGAAACAGAAGGATGAATATGGGATGATCTCACTCTCAGGCAGAAGTTGAAAAACAAGATCATAAAAGAAAACACAAGTAGAACCTGAACTGGAATTGGAGTATTGCACCAAAGTAAAAGACTCTGGGGAGAATACAGATCCAAGAAGGATGACAGAGGACCTAGTGGGGGTTGTATTGTTATATGGAAAACTGAGAAATGTTATGCATGTACAAACTATTGTATTTACTGTTGAATGTAAAATATTAATTCCCAATAAGGAAATTTAAATTAAAAAAAAAAAAGAAAGGAGGGGACAGAGAAACACGCACAGCCCTGCTTCACCACTCGTGGATGGGGACCAGGAACTTGAACCAGGGTCCTTGCACATTTTGATATGTGCACTCAACCAGGTGTGCCACCACCTGGCCCCTTCTTTTAACTTTTTAAACTATCTTTATTTATTTATTGAACAGAGACAGAAATCTAAAGGGAAGAGAGGGAGAGACTAGGCAGGGGTAGAGAGCATAATTGCTATGCAGAGACTCTCATGTCTGAGGCTCCAAAATTCAATCCCTGTGCTACCATAAACTAGAGCTGAACAGTAATCTGGTAAAAAGAGAGAGGTAGGGAGAAGAGAAACACCTGTAACTATTTCACTCCTTGCAGAGCTTTCCCTCTGCAGGTGGGGACTAGGTCCTTGTGCATTGTAGCAGGTGCACTCAACCAAGGGCACCATTACCCAGCCTCTGATTCTTCCTTCTCTTTTATTTGAATAGGACATAAATAAGGGCTGGGTGGTGGCGCATCTGGCTGAACACACGTTACAATGCTCAAGGACCAAGATTTGAGCCCCTGGTTTCCACCTGCAGGGGGAAAGCTTTATGAGTGGTAAAGCAGGGCTGTCTCTCTCTTCCGTCTTGATTTCTGGCTGTCTCTATCCAACAAATAAATAAAGATAATTTTTTTAAAAATGATAGAACACAGTCTAAGCCAGACCTTCCACCTTCTGCAACCCACAATGACCCTTGGTCCATACTCCCAGAGGAATAGAGAATGGGAAAGCTATCAGGGGAAGGGATGGGATATGGAGACTGGGTGGTGGGAATTGTGTGGCGTTGTACCCCTCCTATCCTACGGTTTTGTTAATGTCTCCTTTCTTAAAAAAAAAAATGATAGAACAGAAATAAGTTGTGCAGGGAGGGCAAATATAGGAAGAGAACTATTGGTAGCACTGCTCCACCACTCTGAAGTTTCCTTCTTGCAGGTAAGGGGCCAGGGACTTAATCCCCGGTCCTTGCTCATGGTAACCTGTGCACTCATCCCAGTGTATCACTGTCTGGCCCCTATAAGAAAGGGCATTGGGAGAAGGAAGTTTTGGTGCTATGGTGTCTTCCCTTCTCTCTGCCTCTCCAAATGAAAGTGGCCTGAAGTGGTGAAATTGTGCATGCCCAAGGCTAAGGTGCTACAACAAGAAGAAAATACTTAAAATTCTGCTTTTTCCTTTACTATTTTGAACTATAGTGTAACTGAAAATACCAGCAAAGACATTTGGCAATTGTTAGTTGGGTGGCTAAAAAGAAAGTTGACACAAAAGTAGCATTCCCAGGATGATCTGAAGTTGAGTCCTTCCCTTTTTTATTTATTATTTATGACAGACCAAAACACAGCCCCACATTGGCATATATAGTGCTAGGGATCAATCCCAGGGCCTCACGCATGCAAACCATGTGCTACTTAATATTATTTCCTTTATTGGTTTTTTTTTTTTTCCCTCACTCACCCTCCTCCCATTGGGGGTTTTAATGGTTTACAGTCAACAGTAAAATAAATGTGTAACATGATGGTACATGTGTAACATTTCTCAATTTTCCACATAACACTCTACCCTCCCACCTACATCCTCCTCTGCCATCATGTTCCAGGACCTGAACACACTATCCTGCCAGGCCCAGAGTCCTTTACTGTGGTGCAATACACCACTTCTCTTTCTTTCAAGACTATTCACAAATATTTTGTGAGGTGTGGGTTGTTCTCCTACTGTCAGACCACTCTAAAAGTAATTTTTTTTTAAGACTTATTAACACGAGAGAGAATCAGAGCATCACTCCAGTACATGTGATGTGGGGGATCCAACTCTGAACCACATTCTTCTAAATCCAACCCTCTAAGTCCAACCCAGGACGCAGGCTTTACTATTCTCCTGGAGGAAAAATCCATCTCTGTCACTTAATACTAAGTTCATTCGTAGGAATATTATAAGACTGATGTTTCAGATTCTTTTTAAAAATATTTTATTTATTTATTGATGAGAAAGATAGGAGAGAGAGAAAGAGCCAGACATCATTCTGGTACATGTGCTGCCAGGGATTGAACTCAGGACCTCATGCTTGAGATTCTAGTGCCTTAGCCACTGCACACCACCTCCTGGACCACATGTTTCAGATTTTTTTTTTTATTGCCACCAGGGTCAAAGCTGGGACTCGGTGTTTGCACAATGAATCCTCTCCTCCTGGTGGTCATTTATTTTCTTTCTTTATAATATTTATTCCCGTTTGTTGCCCTTGTTTTATTGTTGTAGTTATCAGGACAGAGAGAAATGGAGAGAGGAGGGGACAACAGAGAGGGGGAAAGAAAGTTAGATACTACAGACCTGCTTCACCACCTGTGAAGTGACTCCTGTACAGGTGGGGAGCCAGAGGCTCGAATCGGGGTCCTTACTCTGGTCCTAGAGCTTTGCGCCCCGTGCGCTTAACCCTCTGCGCTACCGCCCGACTCCCATGTTTCAGATTCTAAACCAATCCAGTTAACTTGAAGAGAATGAACTTTTTAAAGGTTTTTTTTTAAGATTTTTTTTTTTTAAGATTTCATTTATTTATGAGAGAGATAGGAGAGAGAGAAAGAACCAGACATCACACTGGTACATATGCTACTGGGGATTGAACTCGGAACCTCATGCTTGAGAGTCCAATGCTTTATCCACTGCGCCACCTCTAAAACCAAGAGAATGAATTTCTGACTGTTGCTGCTTGCCCATGGCTGCCCTACCTTAGGATAGCACACTCTTAGTCAACACGCCCATTCAACCCTCAGGGTGAGTGAAAAGAGATTACGTCTGCAAGTAACAGCCCACACTTTCTCCAGGAGGAACAAACCAGTTTCCCGCCCAACCCCCACCCTTCCCAATGCGGAAGGGAAAGGAATTCCCCCCAGCACCACCACCCCAGGGAAGGTGCGGCATCTTCCGGTCCTGAGGTCGCCCAATCTCCCCACAACCTTCAACGGTTTCCCACAGCAACTCTGATAACAACCAAAGTCCCCAACCAGAGCTGCAAGAATTCGTGGGGTCCGCCCTCCCGACCAGCACCCGGTTGCTCGGATGACTTGACTTTCTGTCTTTCAGCCAAGTCAAAGGGAGGACTCCTCTAGAGGAGTCGCCCCTCACACGTGGCCTCTGCGTCTCTGCTTAGTTCAAGGACCTTTCCAGGCGCCGCCACCGCTGCAGACCAGACTTTGGGCTCGGGTAGGCACAGGCTGGGACTCACCTTTGGTCACTCACTGCACGCTAGCTCCCGCACTCGAGGTGAAATTTCTTGGGGGTCAAGAACCAAGATGGGGCCGGGGAGATAGTATAATAGTTATGCAAAGAGACTCTCATGCCTTAGGCTCTGAAGTCCCAGGTTCAATCCCCTGCACCACCATAAGCCAGAGCTGAGCAGTGCTCTAGTATAAAAAAAAAATAAATAATAATAATAAAGATGCAGAGTTGTGCTTACCATGCGCCGCACGGCGGACACTCTAACGAGTACTGAAAGGGGTCCATGTGTTCACAAATTATCCCAGTGACTTGGAAAGCCGAATCAGATGCCCCTCCGCCCAGAAACGTCATTGCTAGGATCCTGACTTTCTCAGCACGTGCCAGGGGGATACGCGCAGAGTCCCCAATATGACCAGATAGGTTCGCACTCCGAGTAGCACCCCCTCGTTAATCTAGGCTTCCCGGAGAGATCCAGGGCCGAGGAGCGCACCCTCCATCGGTCTCGATCGCAACTAGCTCAATTCCCTCTTGCTCTACTCACCCGTCAGGTGCCAAGAACTGGGGTTTCGGGGTACAGGGATTCTAGGGCGCCAAAGGCGTGCTCGCTCCAACCCAGGACAGTTTCCCAGTCGGCGAGCTAGAGGAGCCAGTACTACACTTTCGCCACGCCCTCCAGTCTAGGCTCTCCCAGTGGGTTTCCACTCCCTCCCAGTCCTGCAGGCTCCTGGTTTAAGTAGCTTGGAGATTCAATAACACAGACGGCCTGCCTAGGGCGAGAGCTCACAATCTAAGTCAAAAGGAGAACTTTGCCACGCCCCTAGAAGCCCAACCCCTGCTAGCAATAGGTAATTGCTGGTCCTACCTAGCACTAAAATATTCTTTTACCTCTGATTAAAGCACAATCATCAGCGACCCGGGAGGTGGCTCAGTGGAGAAAGCATTTGAACAACAGTTCCATTCCTAGCATTGCATGTGCCAGAGTAATACTCTGGTTCTCTCTCTGCCATTTATCTATTTCCCTCCCTCCCTCCCTCCCTCTCTTTTTTTTTTTTAAGTTGCTTTTTTTCTTTTTTGAAGATTTTATTTCATCACTCTGGTACATGTGTTGCCGGGGATTGAACTCACAACCTCATGCTTGAAAGTCCAATATTTACTGCAACACTTCCCAGACCACCTTCCATCTCTCTTTCATTAATAAGTATGTCTTTAAAAAAGAAACACAATTACCTATCACCATCACCTAGAATTCAAAGGAGGAAAATGGGGCTTTCACGGGCCTCCAGAAAGGGATGTGGAGGAGCTTAGTAAAGCAAAGGCAGATCTGGCAGAACAGCTCACTTGGCCCTGTTTTGCCAAGTACCAAACCCAGGTTCCAGTCTGACCTTCACTGCATCGAGGAAAGCTTCCAGCTATGATTTCTTTCCCTCTCAGCCTTTCTGTCTACTCTTTCAATCTCAAAAAGTCAAGTCTGGAGTGGTGAAACCTGAGATGAGAAAAAGAAGGAAAAGAAGGAAAGGAAGGAAGGAAGGAAAGAGGAAAGGGCAAGGGGTAGGAGATTACATGTGACTTAAATGATGATAGATAGCAGTCAGTCAGAGGAGCTGGGAAGAGCAGGTTCAGGTGAGTTCTACTTACCTACATCATTTCCAACAATCCAATTCAGCCTTTCTCAGGAAGAAGAAGGAGAAGAAGAAGAAGGAGAAGGAGAAGAAATATATATATATATATTTCAGAACAGTTTGTGAGGCAATAGGTGAATGCAGAACTGAATTTAGAAAAGTTTTTTTTTCCTTTACAAAAGCACTGCTTTTCTCTGGCTTTTGGTGGGGCTGGGGCTTGAACCAGGATACCAGAGCCTCAGGCACCAAAGTCCTTTTGCATAACCATTATACTATGTCCCCCACTCTAAAAGGGAGGTATTTAATCCTTGACCAAGAAAGAAAGGAGACATCACACTAGAGACATAAATATCCTCCCTAAAGTGACAGAAAAGGAATTCATAGTTCTATGACAATAGGTCAGAATATTCAACTCGCTAGTGAGCAGGTAGTGAGTGTGGATTTTTATTATTTAAATGAGGATTGCCTCTGCTTTTTCATTCTGTTTTCTGGGCCTTTTCCTGGAATTCAGTTTAACAATTTCTCAGCTACTCTTAAATAATAAAGGGGTGCAAATTATATGCTGCCCTTCATTATGATTACACAATAGTAAAAAAGGATGTGATATATGTCTCTGTCTGTGTCATGTCCTTGTCTGCTTTATTCTTTTGCATAAGTATTATGCTGCCTCCTCAGCCCCTTGTCTGCTTTATTCTTTTTTAAATGAGAAGTTTCTTGGGAAAAAAAAAGATTTTATTTATTTATGAGAAAGATAGGAAGAGAGAAAAAGAACCAGACATCACTCTGGCACATATGCTGCCGGGGATCAAACTCAGGACCTCATGCTTGAGAGCTTTACCAATGCGCCACCTCCCAGACCACAAGTTTCTTTATTATCTTCATTTATTTATTGACTAGAGACAGCCAGAAATTGAGAGGAAGGGGGAGACAGGTATGAGAGAGAAACAGAGAGACACCTGTGGACCTACTTCACCACTTGGAAGCTTCCCCCCTGGGGGTTGGGGGCTTGAACCTGGGTCTTTGTGCACTGTAACATATGCACTCAACCAGGTGCACCACCACGCAGCTCCCTTGTCTGCTTTATTCAAGAGTGATTTAAAAGTCTCAGAAAGACTCAGAATTTGAGGTCTGAGACCTACACAACCAAGACAGTTAAACTTTGTTCTAACTCTAGAACATAGAGTTTTTGAGACTTGGGTACTCCTTTGGTACCTGTTGGTCAGCAACAGAGATTGCAAAATTATTGATTTTGTTTCCTCCATAGGCATATAGATCCTTCTGCATGAATTCTTCACCAAACAGTATGATTCCTTTTCTTTTAAACATCTGCTTACTTATTAACAAGAGAGAGGACGAGAGCGAGGTAGAGAGAGAAACAGAGCATTGCTCTGGCATATGCCATACTGGGGATCAAACTCAGAGTTTCATGTTTGCTTATTGAGAGCTACCTGCAGCCTGTGAAGTTGCACAGTGGAGAAAATATTAGAATCAAAAGCATAAGGTCTCAAGTTTGATCCCTGGCATTGGTGCCAGGGCAATGCTCTAGTTCTCTTTTTCTCTTTATTCATATATATATATATGTATATATATATATTTTTTTTTTCTTAAAGATAGGATCTGGGGCCAGGCAGTGGCACACCTGGTTAAGCACACATACTACAGTGTGCAAGGACCCAGGTTCAAGTCCCTGGTCCCCATCTGCAGGAGGAAAACTTTACCAGTGGTGAAGCAGGTCTGCAGGTATCTCTCTGTCTCTCCCTCCCCTCTCCATTTTGCTCTGTCTCTATCCAATAACAAATAAAAATTTAAAAAATAAATTAATAAAATAAAATTTTTTAAAGATAGGATCTAAGTCTACATTGACCCCCATCTTGGATTTTATTTAACTCATTTTTTAAGCATTTATTTTTGTTCATTTGTTTATTTTTATTGATTTATTTCCCTTTTGTTGCCCTTGTTGTTGGATAGAACAGAGAAATAGAGGAGGGGAAGACAGAGAGGGGGAGAGAAAGATAGACACTTGCAGACCCACTTCACCACTTGTGAAGTGGCACCCCTGCAGGTCGGGGGCTCCAACTGGGATCCTTACACCGGTCCTTGCACTTTAAGCCACATGCGCTTAACCTGCTGTGCTACCACTCGACTCCCTTATTTTTATTTTTTTGAAACTTTATTTTATTTTGATGCAACAGAGAGAAATTGAGATAGAAAGAGAAAGAGACAGAGAGACACCTGCAGCAATGCTTTACCACTCATGAAACTTATCCCCTGCAGGTGGGGACCAGGGGCTTGAATCTGGGTCCTTGTGCATTGCGCTATATGCACTTAACTAGGCGCACCACCACCTGGCCCCCATGAATATATATTTTTATCATTAATTTTATCTTTTAAACAGAACATTGCTTGGCTCTGGTGTACAGTGATGCTGGAGAATGGATCTTGAACCTATGAGCTTCAGGCATGAAAGCTTTTTTGCACAACTATAATGCCATCTCCCAACAATAAATGCATTTTTAATTGGGATCTGTCTGCTATGTCATCTTAGCTATTGTGCAAGTTTAATTCTTACTCTAGACCACACAGAGAGATCTTAAATTTAATGTTCAGTGTGTCAAATAAGAGAGAGGGGTCCCAAAATGAAATTTCAGTTCTCTTTATTGATTTGAAAATCTTGAAGATCAACAAAAGGATATGGGATAAACTTGGTATTTATTTATTCATTCGTTCAGTAGGCATTAGACCATAAGTTTGGGGAAAGCAACTAGGAAGGACCCAGAAATTATTTATCTATGCATCTGTTTCAGTGGTACTCCACACAATGTTTGGTTTGGAGTATGTACTCAATTTAACAGTTATAGGAGTGGTGTCTCACCTCTCTGTGTCTCTCCATTCCTTTCTATCTGAAAGATAAAGGGGGGGGGGGGTGTCTGCCAGAAGCAGTAGAATCACAGGCAACTAGTCCTGGTAGGAAAGCAAACAAAAAGAAGTAGCTGTAACAATATTACAGTTGAGAAATCTGTAATCTAAACAGGAGGCCAACACCATATGTAGAGTACAAATTTATAAAACAGAGAATAAACCATGTAAGGGAAAGCAATTCAACTCTGCTGACAGTCTTGAAGAACATTTAAAAATGTTATTTCTGGGAGCCAGGCGGTAGCACAGTGGGGTTAAGCGCATGTGGTGCAAAGCTCAAGGACTGGTGTAAGGATCTGGGTTTGAGCCACCGGCTCCCCATCTGCAGGGGAGTCGCTTCACAGGCAGGTCTGCAGGTGTCTGTCTTTCTCTCCCCCTCTCTCTTTCCCTCCTCTCTCCATCTCTCTCTGTCCTATCTAACAATGATGACATCAATAACAACAACAATAACAATGAAAAACAAGGACAACAAAAGGGAAAATAAATTATTTTTTTAATTTTTAAAAACATTTTAAGAATTTTGTTTGTTTGTTTATTAATGAGAAAGATAGGAGAAGAGAGAAAGAACCAGACATCACTCCGGTACATGTGCTAAGGAGATTGAACTCAGGACCTCATGCTTGAGAATCCAATGCTTTATCCACTTAGCCATCTCCCAGCTACTTTTTTTTTTTAAATTAATATTTATTTTCCCTTTTGTTGACCTTGTTTTTTATTATTGTTGTAGTTATTATTGTTGTAATTGATGTCATCGTTGTTAGGACAGAGAGAACTGGAGAGAGGAGGGGAAGACAGAGGGGGAGATAAAGACAGATATCTGCAGACCTGCTTCACCGCCTGTGAAGCGACTCCCCTGCAGGTGGGGAGCCGGGGGCTTGAACCGGAATCCTTATGCCAGTCCTTGCACTTTGTACCAAGTGCGCTTAACCCGCTGTGCTACCACCCAACTCCCCAAAATTTTATTATGAGAGAGAGCAAGAGAGAGAGAAAGAGGGAGGGAAGGAGGGGCCCAGGAGGTGGCACAGTGGATAAGGCTTTGGACTCTCAAGCATTAAGTCCTGAGTGCAATCCCTAGCCATACATGTACCAGACTGATGTCTGGTTCTTTCTCTCTTTCCTATCATTTCTCACAAATAAATAAATAAAATCTTTAAAAGAGAGAGACCAGAGAACTGCTCAGCTCTCATTTATGATGGTGCTGAGGATTGAACCTAGAACCTCAAAGCCTTAGGCATGAAAGTCTTTTGCATAACTGTTATGCTATCTCCCTAAGAACATTTTAAGTGTGGGGGAGGAGTGAGAACAAGGGGACCACTCTAGATGGAGTAAGATAGATATTCAGGCTTGAATGGGGAGAAAAAGTAAGATGAGAGCTGAGTATTATAGGAACTTCCATATATGGAGCCTGGAATATATTCTGTTTGGGGCTAGCAAGGTAGCTCACTTGGATAGTGTGCCTGCTTTGTCATGAACACAACCCAGGTTCATGCCTAGACCCCACCACAGTGGGGAAAGCCTAAATGCTCTGGTCTCTCTCTCTCTCCTCTCTTCTCTCTCCATCTTGTTCCCTTTATTTGAAAAAGAGTCAGTTCAGAGAAGACTCTATAGGACAAGGTTTGATAGAACTAAGGACAAATAGGGGGAAAAAAGGGGGGAAAGGGAGAAAGCCACCTGATTTTTATCTATATGGTCCCAAATAAGACCTCATGTTTGAGTTCAGTGTTTTACCCATTACCTCCTAGGCCAAGTAATCTTGGCAACAGTGTTATCACACCCCTGCTAATAAATGGCTAATAAACACCAACAAGATTCAGGAACTTGCTACCCAAGTAAAGTTTCTTGGAACTATGTAGTTAGGTACATAATACTCAATTCTTCTGGTCAGAAAGGCCACCCAAACAAAAGTCCAGCACCCCATTGAATGCTAAGTATTAGAGATGCTAAGTATATGTGCTTATTTGAGCAATCTACTTGGTCATTAATCTTGGATTACCTAGCAAATCAGCATCCTCTGAGTAGGGCCCAAATCAGCAAACTGTGTTGGAATTAGCAGATTGTGGTGATTTATCATTGGAGTTCCACATACCTACTAAGCTACATTAATTGGAGTATCTAGCAAAAAAGAAACACCCTCTTTGGAGGGAATGGGATACAGAACTCTGGTGGTGGGAATTGTACACGGTCTTATCAATCATTATTAAATCACTAATAAAAAATAAATTAGGGAGTTGGGCAGTAGCGCTGCAGGTTAAGCACATGTGGTGCAAAGCGCAAGGACTGGTTAGGATCCCGGTTCAAGCCCCTGGCTCCCCACCTGTAGGGGATTTGCTTCACAGGCAGTGAAGCAGATGTGCAGGTGTCTCTCTGTCTCTCTTCCTCTCTGTCTCCCCCTTCTCTCTCAACTTCTCTCTGTCTCTATCCAATTGTTGGTATGCTTCTACAAACCCCTTCTGTTTCATTAGTTTAATACCCCGTGCTTAACACTGTATTCTATTTACATAACTACTGTATTCTATTTACATAACCACTGCTGCGGTCTATTTACATAAAGCACCACCCTCCCTCCAGGGCATTGGTGGTTCAGTGGTAGAATTCTTGCCTGCTCTGCCCCTTCTCCTTGTCACACCCTGATTTTCACCAGTCACTTTTCTCTCCACCCTCTGTATGTCACATCTTGTTTACACCCTACTTGGAAAGTATGTAAGGACAACATAGTTCGTTTTAGTTAGTTGGTAGTTGTGTTAGTTTTAGTCTAGCTTGGTATAGATTGTGCTTCGTCCTGCATGAATAAAGAGATACTGCATACAGCTCAACCATGAGTCCCTGGTCGTCTGTTACCTGCCCGTGAAGCCAGCCCATCGAAAACAACATCCAATAACAAAAAAAAAATTTTTTTTTAATAAAAATAAAATAAATTAAAAAGCACCATCCGTTCAATGGTATCCCTTAGCGTTTTGAACCTGCCACATTCCTGACAAGGTAGTGACATACACTCTTTTTTTTTAGAACAGCAATAAAGCAGCGTAATCTTCCATCAGAATCAAACACCTGATACATGGAGTTCTTTTTCCTGGTAGGCTTAATATTCACATTTCAAGTGAGGTCAACTTGGATCTAATAAGCCTCACATGTCAAATGGAAATAGTATATTTAAGGATAAAGCTAGCTTGGTCCTAAGTGATACCTTTTGTTTCACATAGAAAAGTGGCAGATAACTTTATCCTCCACTCTCTTGTATTAAAGTAAAAGTGCTGATTCAACAGACTCTCAGTTCACAAAAGTTCCCCTAAATGCCTGACTCTGTAGTTAAGCTTAACTGAAATCCAACACTGTCCCTCCCTGGTTGATGTGGTCATTCAATCTCAGTGTCAGTTGGAACCAAAAATGGATGTGGACCCTCTAGTGGTGGGCAAAACACACGCCATTTTCATAGCTCTCACCAATACTCCCCTCAATTAACCTTACTGTAATTTTACTGAGTCCTGAGCTATTTGGTCTCTCACGTGAATAATGATACTAGTTAGGTATCCCTACATGGAGCAGTGAATTGTGAGAATAACCCATAGCTGTCAATGTAACCTAACCATTTGGGTCATTCAGGTGAATACCATGAAAATAGCCTATTCTCTAGTGAGATTGACTGGATTAAAGTTGCTGATGGAGTCAGTTTTGTGCAGAATGCCCTCTTTGCTGACTGAATCCATCATCATACCAGAAAGCCAAGACACTCAAATCACAAAGTAAATGACTTCGTCTCTAATTTGGACCTGTGACTCCTTTCAAAAGTTAACCTGTTCATCCTGTGATGAAGAAAGCAATATAGCAAGGAAAATTGTTTATACCTATTTCTGGCAGATGACCTTCATAGAGTCTTTCATTTATTCTCAGAGATATCAGTAATGCCTTTCCGTTGATGACACTTTTTCAAAGGACAGTCTTGGTATTTTAGCTCTGTCTAGTATAGTCATATTGTCATGATCTTTACACTAATTTCATGTTTTAAGTCTTCCAGACCATTTTCAGTTGACATAAGTGTCCTTCTAATGAAGCCCCTTGACAATGAATCACCAGTAATGAACGTTTCATACAGCCTTTCACCACTCACAGACTGAAACAGCTTTCTCAAAAGTCAACTAGAAAGGCTTTCTCTCTTACCTCCTGCTGTCTCACATACCTTAGTAAGGCAGCTTGGTCACTGAATGCTGCCATCCCTCAGAAAGGATCATCTCTTCTTGGCTACTTCCTGAGTAATGGTCAGAATGAATGAAGGGGAAGTTATATGAAACTATTTTGCAAACTCCTGGACATGATGCTTTGTTCTTCTTCCTAAAAGCTTAACAGCAACTCCAGACTGGGCTGCCTGATGGTCCAATCAAAAGGGGTGGGTGTGGGGTCATAAATATTCAAATTTAATACTGGTCCAGTTGCTTGGATTCTCTTGTTGGATTTACCTGGTGTTAGGTAAGAGTAGAGACCATTTGACTGAGTATTGCTCACTAAGAACCAAGTCCTACACAGACTAAAGTTAGAAGTTTTATGGAATGCAGCCAGTACCACCTCCACATGGAATTTCACTTCAGACAGTGTCCAGAGACTCCAGGCCTGGAATACCAACCTTTCAACTCCATTACTTTGATGAGACCTTTCCTAGCTCATAGGACTCCTTAATTCCACTTCAGGTGGCACCTATCCCAACAAAGCCACAGAACTTAGACATATACTAGGGCCCATGAGATAGGGCACATGTGCACATGTATCCCTAGGTTATGGGAAAATATATACCTTTAAGTAAAAGTCCACAGTAGTCTAAGCAAGTAAAAAGAACTAAAAAAAGATGCCATAAAGTACTTAATCATCAAATAGTTCCTATTTATACCTAGATAACCTCCTCACCTACTTCCTATTTCACTTCCTTCAGTCACTCTGAGGTTAACCTTGTCAGGTAAAGTAAGGACTATAAAAAGAAAGAAAGAAGGAAGGAAGGAAGGGGAGGAAGGAAGGAAGGAAGGAAGAGAGAGAGAGAGAGAGAGAGAGAGAGAGAGAAAGAAAGAAAGAAAGAAAGAAAGAAAGAAAGAAAGAAAGAAAGAAAGAAAGAGTTGGGCAGTAGTGAAGCAGGTTAAGCGCATGTGGCGCAAAGCGCAGGGACCAGCGTAAGGATCCCGGTTCGAGCCCCTGGCTCCCCACCTGCAGGGGAGTCGCTTCACAGGCGGTGAAGCAGGTCTGCAGGTGTCTGTCTTTCTCTCCCCCTCTCTGTTGTCCCCTCCTCTCTCCATTTCTCTCTGTCTTATCCAACAACGGACGACAATAACAATAACTACAACAATAAAACAAGGGCAACAAAAGGGAATAAATAAATAAATAAATATTTAAAAAAATAAAAAGAAAGACTAGATGGTGGAATGTATTAGAACACATGTGTTCACAAAGTGAACAAACAAGAACAAGATACAATTGTTTTAGTTAAAGTCAAGGGCATTGCGGGGAAGCCTGATAACTGGCAGGACTACAGCAGGGTTATAAACCACCCCTCCCCTCTTGGAAAACCACTGTATTCCTGTGATGGAGAATAACAGATGCAGGGGCTAGGCGGTGGCACACCTGGTTACACACACACATTACAATGCACAAGGAACCAGGTCTCAAGGCCCTGGTCTCCTTCTGTAGGGGGGAAGCTTCACAAGTGGTGAAGCAGTGCTGCAGGTCTCTCTCTGTCTCTTTTCTATCTTCTCCCTACCCTTCTCAGTTTCTCTCTGTCTCTACCCAATAATAAATATATAAAAGTATTTTTTAAAGGAATGAAAGAATGAAAAATTTGGGCAGGAGTAGATAGCATAATGATTATGCAAAGAGACTCTCAAAGACCCAGGTTTCATCCACCACACCATAAGCCAGAGCTGAGCAGTGCTCTAGTAAAAAGAGAGAGACAGAGAGAGAGAGGGAGAGAGAGAGAGAGAGAGGGAGGGAGAAATTCTCTTTTAATAATATCTTTCTTTTTCTATAAAATAAAAGCGTACTTCCTGTGTGGACTCAATATGAACCACTTTGAATTTTCTGTTAGGAGCAGAGGAAGGGAAGAGATAGGCTCCTTGGTGAAGTATTGCCCAATCATGGATTTGTCAGATTGCTCAGCCCCCCAGCCTTTTCTGCCACCCAAGTACTAATCCGGCCCAACCCTGCTTAGCTTCTGGGATCAGATGAAATCGGGCATGTTCAGGGTGGTATGACCATAGACTCCCCCCAGCCTTTTCTGCCTTCTGAGATAATTCTAATCTTTGGTGTTAGTAGTTCATTCTCTTTCTAAAATTTCTGGCTCTCTCTCCCTCTATCACATCTTACTCTGATCTTGGTTCTGAAACTATAATGCAATAACCTTCCCCTTACCAAGTGTGTGGTGCATCATGTTTCACCCTAAATCCTTTCTGAGACATTCCCTGTTGAGATTTTTAGGATAGGAATTTGTGGTTACTCTAGGTTTATTTACAGGACAGGCTGATGACAACATAAATGAAGATTATCAATTTTTTTTAATGTGTCCTGCCTGGTCTAATTTAAGTTTACTGTGAGGTCATATTTAATTCCTGGAGTATATGGAGCATTTTAACTTTTTGATTTTTTTTTTTTCACCTCTTCACCAGAGTGCTACTCAACTGTGGTTTATGGTCGTACTGAGGATTGGATTGAACTTGGGACCTTTGGTGCCTCAGGCATGAAAGTCATTTTGCATAACCATTATGCTGTCTCCTCAGACTCATTTCTTCGCTTTTTATTTATTTTTTTAATATTTATTTTCCCTTTTTGTTGCCCTATTTATTGTTGTTGTAGTTATTATTGTTGTCTTTGTTAGATAGGACAGAGAGAAATGGAGAGAGGAGGGGAAAACAGAGAGGGGAGAGAAAGATAGACACCTGCAAACCCGATTCACCGCTTTTGAAGCAACTAGCCTGCAGGTGGGGACCCTGGGACTCGAACCGGGATCCTTACACCAGTCCTTGGGCTTTGCACCATGTGCGCTTAACCACTGCACTATCACCTGAATCCCTCTTTGCTTTTTTTTTTTTTCTTTTTTGCTTTGCTTTTTATCCTACTTACAGTTAAGAGATGGGCTTTGGAGTCTGACTAAGGTTGTTTTTTTTTTTTTAACAAAAAAAATATATAAGATTTTGTATATTTTTTTATCTAATTAATTGGTGCTAGGGTTTGAATTAGGGACTTTGAAGCCTCAGGCATGAAAGGCATTTTACCCAACCATTATGACACCTTCCCTGCCCAACTTATTTATTTTACTAAAGAGACAAAGAGGAGAGAGAGAGAGAGAGAGAGACACGGGGGGAGGAGGGAGAAAGAGAGAACCAGAATATCACTATGGCACAAATTTAGGGACCTCATGCCTGAGTCCAACATTTTACTCATTGTGCTACCATCTGGGCCACTATATGTGAATCCTAATTCTACCACTTTGTAGGTGTGTAATCAGGGCAGATAAATCTGTCAGTTTCTTTCTTTCTTTTTCTATTTTCTTTTTTTTTAATTGCATATAGACAGAGAAATTGAGGGGAGGAGGGGATAGAAAGAGAAAGAGACAGACACTTGCAGCCGCGCTTCATCACTAGTGAAGCTTTCCCCCCTGCAGGTGGGGACCAGGGGTTTGAACCCGGGTCCTTGCGCACTGTGTGTGCTCAACCGGGCGCACCACTGCCTGGCCCCTCAGCTTCTTCATCTGTAAAATAAAGATATAAGACAAAAAAAAAAAAAGTCTCTCTGGGTTATAAAGAACAAATGTACGAGGGAGGCAAGAGAACACTCGACCTTTCTAATAATGAAATGAAATGCCCCCACACCTATGGACATCTAATCTTTGACAAAGGTGCCCACAACTATTAAATGGGGAAAGCAGAGTCTCTTTAACAAATGGTGTTGGGAAAAATGGGTTGAAACATGCAGAAGAATGAAACTGACCACTATATTTCACCAAATACAAAAGTAAATTCCAAATGAATCAAGGACTTGGATGTTAGACCACAAACTATCACATACTTAGAGGAAAATATTGGCAGAACTCTTTTCTGCATAAATTTTAAAGACATCTTCAATGAAACAAATTCAATTACAAAGAAGACTAAGACAAGCATAAACCTATGGGACTACATAAAATTAAAAAGCTTCTGCACAGCAAAAGAAACCACTACCCAAACCAAGAGACCCCTCACAGAATGGGAGAAGATCTTTACATGCCATACATCAGACAAGAGGCTAATAACCAGAATATATAAAGAACTTGTAAATCTCAACAACAAGACAACAAATAACCCCATCCAAAAATTACTCTACCACAGTAGAGTTCCAAAAAGCAGAAAAACACATGAAAAAATGCTCCAAGTCTCTGATTGTCAGAGAAATGCAAATAAAGATAACAATGAGATACCACTTCACTCCTGTGAGAAAGTCATACACCAGGAAATGTAACAGCAGCAAAAACTGGAGAGGTGGTGGGGTCAAAGGAACCCTCCTGCACTGCTGGTGGGAATGTCAATTGGTCCAACCTCTGAGGAGAACAGTCTGGAGAACTCTCAGAAGGCTAGAAATGGACCTACCCTATGATCCTGCAATTCCTCTCCTGTGGATAGATCCTAAGGAACCTAACACACCCATCCAAAAAGATCTGTGTACACATATGTTCTTGGCAGCACAATGTGTAATAGCCAAACCTGGAAGCAACCCAGGTGTCCAACAACAGATGAGTGGATGAGCAAGTTGTGGTATATATACACAATGGAATACTACTCAGCTGTAAAAAATGGTGACTTCATCGTTTTCAGCCGATCTTGGATGGACCTTGAGAAAATCATGTTAAGTGAAGTAAGACAGAAACAGAAGGATGAATATGGGATGATCTCACTCTCAGGCAGAAGTTGAAGAACAAGATCATAAAAGAAAACACAAGTAGAACCTGAACTGGAATTGGCGTATGGCACCAAAGTAAAAGACTCTGGTGTGTGTGTGGGGGGAGGGGGGGTAGGGTGGAGGAAGAATATAGGTTCAAGAAGGATGACAGAGGACCTAGTGGGGGTTGTATTGTTATACGGAAAACTGAGAAATGTTATGCATCTACAAACTATTGTATTTACTGTCGAATGTAAAACATTAATTCCCCAATAAAGAAATTTAAAAATAAAGTTAAAAAAATAAAATTAAAATAGTGAAATGAAATGAAATAGCATAAAATGGTATTCTGTACGGCTACTGCAATTTTAAGGAGGCACTTTACAGTGAATTCCACTACTGGATCCTCGTAAAGTTGTGAAACCCTGAAAATAAATAACCCTGGATCCGAGCAAACTCTTTACATCTATTACCAAAATTCCAATGCAACGTCACAGTAGCCGACTGAACGTGGCGCTATAATCTCCCCGAGTTCCTCTTTCCCTCAAGGCTCCTGGGAGCACAGTACCATTGGTTATGACGTCACAACCAATCATGGGCCTGAACGCATGGACGCTCTAGCCGACCACGCGCTCGCTCGCTTAGAACACGGCGCTCTAGCTGGGAGGCTTAGTTTCTCCTCTCGCCTGCCCTTCAAACCCTGGGGGTAGCCGAAAGCGGCTGAGGATTCCCAGTGTTTTGGGGCTCCGTGGTCCTGGAGTGACGAGGAGTGAGTAATAAGAGAGCTCGGAATATACGCGCTAGGACTTAAGGACAGACCAGAAGTGACCCCCTGAGTGGGGAGAGGTTTGCTAGCAAACTCGGCGTGTCCTTTCCAGCCCTGGGCTGCCACTCACTCCATCATGGACCACGCCGGCGCCGGCTCCAGCTTCCAGTCTGACCTGGATTTCTGTCCCGACTGCGGTTCGGTCCTGCCTCTGCCTGGGCCTCAAGAGATGGTCACCTGTTCTCGCTGTGGCTTCTCCATCAATGTGCGAGGTGAGGGTCTGTCTGCAGCCGTCCTATCAGAGGGACCTTGGAGGACCTCCAGATTGGGGGACCTTAAAGTCAGGAGAGCAGGCTTTGGGTTTGGGGAGAAGCCTGAAGGAAAGGTTCTAAGACCTGCTGGCCCAGTGGAAAGGGTGGCGGGTAATTTCGGGTGTCAGCCCCCTCAGCTTTCTCTCCACAACCGATTCTTACCGCCTGTGCAGATTTCGAAGGGAAGGTTGTGAGGACCTCAGTTGTGTTCAATAAATTGGAAACAGCCATGACTATATCGATGCAGGAAGGACCTGAGTTCCAGGGACCTGTGGTAAGTAAATGACAAGTAAAGGACCAGACCCACTACATTGGGTTGGAAAGAAATAGCGGGGCAACTGCTGAAGTTTGTAGAGTTTTGTGCCCAACTCCCAACTGGGAAAATGGGTCTGTAGTGTCTGTGTGGCATGCCAATGTGGTGAGAAAGAAGGGGGACGTGACCAGGCATCCCTAACCTAACTGCTTGTCAGGTTGACAGGCGCTGCCCTCGATGTGGCCATGAAGGGATGGCATACCACACCAAACAGATGCGTTCAGCTGATGAAGGGCAAACAGTCTTCTATACCTGCACCAGTTGCAAGTGAGTGTCCTTCCCCTTCGCTTTTCTCAGTCTTGTTGTGAAGTAATCAAACCTAGCCCTCCTCCTCCCCACCCCAGCACTGCACAGCTCTGGTTTATGGTATGAGGGATTGAACCTAGGACTTCAGAGTCTTAGGCGTGAAAGTTTTTTGCAGAACCATTATGTTATCGCCCCCGCCCACAAATCCACTTTCTTTTCCTATTGAATACACATTTCCTTTGGTCTCTCCCCTCATCTCTGCACAATTTAAGTAATAGAAAACTTTATGGCAGGCGGGGGTAGATAGCATAATGGTTATGCAAAGAAACTCACATGCATGAGGCTCCAAAGTC
This sequence comes from Erinaceus europaeus, assembly GCF_950295315.1. Taxonomy (NCBI): domain Eukaryota; kingdom Metazoa; phylum Chordata; class Mammalia; order Eulipotyphla; family Erinaceidae; genus Erinaceus; species Erinaceus europaeus. The sequence continues at coordinate 53,294,532 of NC_080165.1, forward strand.
CCAAGTTCAATCCCCCACACCACCGCAAGCCAGAGCTGAGCAGTGTTCTGGTGTTTCTCACTGTGTCATTCTCTCTCTGCATCTTTCTCAAAAAATAAATAACAAAAAAGAATCTATTAAAAAAAGAGGAAAGAACTGCAGGGGGTGGAAAAAAAAAAAAGCAAACTTTATGGCATTTATTTATTAGTGTGGGGGCCCTGCATATGAGCAGTTTCACTACTCCGGCTGTCTTTTTCGTTCAGATAGAGAACCAAACACTGATAGACACCACAGCTCAGGAACTTCCTGAAGGGCCAGTGTGACATTCCCTGTGCCGCTTCTGGGCTTGAACCTGAGTTACATATAGCAAGGCAACAACTCTACCTACTTAGCTATTTCTCTGCTTTTTTTTTTTCTTTTAATTAGACTTTTCTTTTTTCTTTTTTTTCCACCTCCAGGGTTATTTCTGGGGCTCAGTGCCTGCACTACAAATTCACTGCTTCTGGAAGCCATTTTTCCCATTTTGTTGCCCTTGTAGTTGTTATTGTTATTGTAGTTATTATTGTTGTCATAGCTGTTGTTGTTGTTGGATAGGACACTCTGTGAAATGTAGAGCGGAGGGGAAGGCAGAGAGGGGGAGAGAAAGATAGACACCTGCAGACCTGCTTCACTGCTTGTGAAATGACCCTCCAGCAGGTGGGGAGCCAGGAGCTCAGACTGGCATCCTTATGCCAGCCCTTGCACTTTACGCCATGTGCACTTAACCCACTGCTCTACCTACCGCCCAGCCCCCTGAATTAGACTTTCTTTTCTTTCTTTTTTAAGATTTTATTTATTAATGAGAAAGATAGAAAGAGAGAGGACCAGACATCACTCTGGTACATGTGCTGCCAGGGATTGAACTTAGGAGCTGATGCTTGAGAGTCAATGTTTTATTCACTGCGCCACCTCCCGAAGCACTAGACTTTTCTTTACAGATGTATATCTTTATAAGAGAGAGTGGAAGAGGAGAAAGAGAGAGAACTAGAACATCACTCTGGTCACTACACTTTTTTAAATATATTTTATTTATTAATGAGAAAGATAGAAGAGAGAGAAAGAGCCAGACATCACTTTGGTACATCTGCTGCTGGACATTGAACTCAGGACCTCCTGCTTGAGAGTTTAATGTTTTATCCACTGCACCACCTCCTGGACCACTGGTCACTACACTTTTCATGACTTTTTTTTTTTTTTTTGGTAGTCAGTGAACTGAATCCTTTACCATACATATAAGGAGAGGCCCAGTAGGTGGTGTAGTAGATAAAGCATTGGACTGTCAAGTCTGAAATCTCTAGTTTGATCCCCTCTGCATTGCATGTCCCAGAGTAAACACTGGTTCTCTCTCCTCCCCTCTCATAAATACATACATTCCCCTCTCATAAATACATACATACATACATTTTAAGGAGAAAAGAAGAGAGATAGAAAAGAAAGAAAAGCTATTTGTAAGGAGACATGGACATACCTAAGTAGATTTGCATGCTTAAGGTCCCAGGTTCAATTCATACAGGTGGTGCCAGGTATTGGACCTGGGACCTCATAGCCTCAGGCATGAAAGTCTTTTGAATAACCACTGTGCCGTCTCCCAAGCCCAGATTTACTTGTTTATCCATAGGCAAGAGAGGAGAGGGTGAACCAGTATATCACTGTGGCATATTGACGCTGGGGATCACCCTTGGGACCTCATACTTCTATGCCCAATGCTCTAGCTACTATGCCACCTCTACCACATTTTTTTTTTTTTTTTTTTTTTACACCAGAGCACTGCTCAGCTCTGGTTTGTGGTTGTGCAGGGGATTGAATTTAGGACTTTGGAACCTCAGTCATGAGAGTCTCTTTGCATAACCATTATGCTATCTACCCCTGTCCCTACCACTCATTCTTTGTATTTTATATAAGGAGGGAGGGAGGGAGAGATACTGCTTCATCTGTAGAGCTGTCTTGTGCTATGCATGGTACTTTTATGTGTTGGGACGTGCACTCTACCAGCTGAACTTTTCCACAACTACTATAAATTATATGTATGTGTATATATGTATATTTTTACCCCTTGTTATCACCTGGGGCTTCACTGTTCCAGAATGACTTTCTTTTTTCAGGAGGGGGAGAGGGGAAGGAAAGAGAATGAGAGAAAGAGAGAACACAGCACTAGAGTGTGTGGGGGCTGGTGAGCTTAGGTTGTGAACATGGCAAGGCAGCACATTATCCGATGAGCTGTTTTATTGACCCAGCTATATTTTAATCCAAGCATTTTTAGTTAACCTTGAAATTGGAATGTTCAGGGCAGCTAGTCCTCCAGTGTCATAAGTAAAGCTGCTTCCTTGATTGGAGTGTCTGAATGTCTCATCTTACACCGCTAGAACCTTTTCTTTGATCAGATATAACAAGTTCTTTCCTTCTCCTCCATAGGTTCCAAGAAAAGGAAGATTCTTGATGTTTTTCTGGATGGCCCAATAATCCCTCCCTCTATTGCTTGAAAGGTGCAATATACTGGATTCTTAGATCCCTTGTCTATTTCTGGTTGCAGTGTTTTGCACCAAGAGGAAAAGAAGCAGATCATTATACGGAGATTCCAATTATCCTTAAACTATTTCTATCCCTAGGTGAATTAGCTTATTAAAGTTATATTTTTCTATCAGGCCTTGGCATACATTTGTTTTTTGTTTCAAAATAAATGTAATGGTCATATATTTTTTTTATATCAGTAACAAAAAGATACTATAGCCTATGACAAAAAGAACAAAGTACAAAAAATTGGAACCAGGAATGAAACTAATAAAAAAGATTTTTATTTTTTTAAGTTTTTTTTTTTTAATCTTTATATATTTGATAGAGAGACAGCCCGAAATTGAGAGGGGAAAAGAGAAATCAAGAGGGAGACAGACACCTGCAGCACTGCTGCATCAGTTGCAAAACTTTCCCTCTGCAGGTGGGGACTGGGACTCAAACCTGGATCCTTGTGCATTGTAACGTGCACTTAACCAGATGCACCACCACGTGGCCCCCCAAAAGATTTTTTTTTTTAAAAATATTTTATTTATTTATTCCCTTTTGTTGCCCTTGTTGTTTTATTGTTGTAGTTATTATTGTTGTTGTCGTTGTTGGATAGGACAGAGAGAAATGGAGAGAGGAGGGGAAGACAGAGAGGAGGAGAGAAAGATAGACACCTGCAGACCTGCTTCACCGCCTGTGAAGCGACTCCCCTGCAGGTGGGGAGCCGGGGTTCGAACGGGATCTTTATGCTGGTCCTTGTGCTTTGCGCCACCTGCGCTTAACCTGCTGTGCGACAGCCCGACTCCCCCAAAAGATTATTTTTATAAACATTCCCTTACTGTCTAAACCCCGTGATTCTTAAGCTTAGAGAAGCACAAAGGTGATGTTTGGACAGTGTTCAACAGAAAATTTAACCAGCTCTATTTGATAATGTAAATTTGAACAACAAAACCCTGATGCCAATGGATACTAGTATGTACTTACTACAGATAACATTTTGGGGGGAAAATGTCATTGCTCATAAAATAAATGCATATGTATTCAATGTGACATTCATACATAGAAACAGAAATGGGAGGAGGGAGTGTAGATATCTTTTTTTTTTAACTTTTTAATTTTTTTAAATATTCCCTTTTTGTTGCCCTTGTTTTATTATTGTAGTTATTTTTGTTGTTATTGATGTCGTCATTGTTAGATAGGACAGAGAGAAATGGAGAGAGGAGGGGAAGACGGGGAGAGAAAGATGGACACCTGCAGACCTATTTCACCGCCTTTGAGGTGACCCCCCTGCAAGTGGGGAGCGGGGGGGCTCAAACCTGGATCCTTATGCCGGTCCTTGTGCTTTGCGCCACCTGCACTTAACCCACTGTGCTACTGCCCGACTCCTGGGAGTGTAAATATCACACACATTTGCTTTTGGGCCTGGGTGGTGGCATACCTTGTTGAGCATACATGTTACAATAAGCAAAGAACCTGGTTCAAGCCCCTGGTCCCCATCTGTAGGGGGAAAGCTCCACAAGTGGTGAAGCAGGGCTGCAGGTGCCTCTGCCTCTATCTCCCCTACCCTCTCAATTTCTGACTGTCTCTATCCAGTAAATAAAGATAATAAAACAAATAAAATAGACTTTTGCTTTTTTTTTTTTTTAATTTATAAAATGGAAACACTGACAAGACCACAGGATAAGAGGGGTACAGTTCCCACCACCAGAGCTCCATATCCTATCCCCTATCCTGATAGCTTTCCTATTCTTTATCCCTCTGAGAGTATGGACACAGTGTCATTATGGGGTGCAGAGGTGGAAGTTCTGGCTTTTGTAATTGCTTCCCCGCTGAACATACAGATGTTGACAGGTGGGTCCATGCCACTACAGAAATCAAACAAAAAACTTTTGTCTACCTTCTAGCTCCCTATTTTGTCACTTGTTCTCCCCAAAGAACATACACATGCTGCATTTCTTTTTTTTTGCCTCCAGGTTTATCGTTGGGTCTCCGTGCCTGCACTAGGAATCCACTGCTCCTAGAGGCCAGTTTTTCCCTTTTGTTGCCTTTGTTTTATTGTTGTAGTTATTATTGTTGTCCTTGTTGGATAGGACAGAGAGAAATGGAGAGAGGAGGGGAAGACAGAGAGGGGGAGAGAAAGACAGCTGCAGACCTGTTTCACCGCTTGTGAAGTGACTCCCCTGCCGGTGGGGAGCCAGGGGCTTGAGACAGGATCCTTGCACTTAGCGCCATGTGTGCTTAACCCGCTGTGCTACTGCCCGGCCCCCCACATGCTGTATTTTAATTGTAGCATGTCCTGTACTGTAATCTGTTTATCATCCCAGAGAGGTTATGTGGCACAGACTGCTCAATTCAATTATTCCCACAGATAACTGTTAACAGTTAACTTCTTATTTTGTGTTACTTATTTTATTGTGTTATATATATATTTCTTAAAATATTTACTCCCTTTTGTTGCCCTTGTTTTATTGTTGTAGTTATTATTGTTGTCCTTGTTGGACAGGACAGAAAGAAATGGAGAGAGGAGAGGAAGACAGAAAGGGGGAGAGAAAGATAGACACCTGCAGACCTGCTTCACCACCTGTGAAGCGACTCCCCTGCAGGTGGGGAGCCGGGGGCTCGAACCGGGATCCTTACGCCGGCCCTTGCACTTTGCGCCACCTGCGCTCCGCCCGATTCCCGTGTTATATTTTTGTCCGTCCAATAATGAAATTTTTTTCCTCCTAGACTGGAAAGTAAAAAGCAGAATCCGAGGGTTTCATGTTCAATCATCAAGGCCTGGCACAGTGACAGGGAAAAATACTAAATTCATGAAGTGCTTGGCCCAGAGCGCATAGTTACAGGCACAGATGGAGAAACAGGACCTCGATGAAGGGTTTCTAACTGCTTGACGGTCCTATTTAATTCCTATCCGAAAGAAGAGTGAACCATTTACAGGGCACCTACTAATTTTCCACGCCCTCCCACCTAGGTGGCGGGAGGTGGGGGGGAGGGAGGAGCTCAGCCACCGGAAGTTTGACTCCGGTGTGCCCTTCCCTCCCCCCTGAAGCCTTGCTGCGGGCCACACCCAGTCTGCAGCTCCCGGCCCCGCACTGCCCTTCCCCTCTCCTAGAATCACTGCAGTGTGTGCGTACTGTGCCCGCCTACCACTCCCGCGGTGCCGCCCCTTCCGCCCAATTTGTCTCTTGAGGCGCGTGCGCATTGACGTGTTATGGCGGAATCGATCCTGCGACACTTGCGCTTTGACGCCGTCGGTACCGGGGAAGGGGAAAGGGCGACTGCTGACTACGTCACACCGGCACCCGGAAGCGGAGAGTCGGAAGTGGGGTCGGGCAAGTTATCCCCAGGGGTGGGGAAGCGGAGGCCCGATAGGAGGGGGAAAAAGAAGGCAGAGGATCCTGGCTACTGCTGTGAATCCGATACTGATTATCTTAGCTCTTGGGACGCTGAAGAAGAAAAGGGTGTTTTAAACCCCTTCCTCTCCTCCTTCTCAGTCTAAGCCATGGCTGAGGCAGGAGCTGGGCTGAGTGAAACCGTCACTGAGACAACGGTTACCGTGACAACAGAGCCCGTGAGAAAGGGGGGCGAGAGGGCGGTGCTGCCTAGGGGTCTGCCGGGGCACGGGGCCTTGGAGAGTTGCTGGAGGGGCTGGAGTGGGGGGGATCCGGGAAGTGTGGGGCTATTCGGCTTTGGGCGATGTGTGAAGTGTCAGAGATGGTGCAGAATGCTGGTGAAGTGACATGTAAGGAGTTAGGGCTTAGGTGAAGCTGCTTGGATGGTGCTGTGTATAAGTAATGGAAAAATGGGACTTGGAGGCCGAGGAGCAAGGGAGGGAGCAGGGGTAGAGATATGTAAGAAAGCCTGGTTGGAGGCCAGCTTTAGGGTCTTCTGTCTTTTTTTTAATGATTGCATAATTAGAAATAAATATTTGTTAAAAGGATATGTAGAGGAAACTAATAAAAGGAAGGTGTGTTTTGAGAAATCAGTGTGTAAGCAAAAGCATAGAGTTTTTGCAAGTTGCTTTCAAAAGGAAATGGTTGTTTTAGGCTCGATAGCCTCTAGATTAAGAGGATTTAGAAAGAAAAGAAATTAGCATTTTTTTTAACTTTTTTTTTAATTTTTAATATTTATTTTGTTTATTTATTCCCTTTTGTTGCCCTTGTTGTTTTATTGTTGTAGTTATTATTGTTGTTGTCGTTGTTGGATAGGACAGAGAGAAATGGAGAGAGGAGGGGAAGACAGAGAGGAGGAGAGAAAGACAGACACCTGCAGACCTGCTTCACCGCCTGTGAAGCGACTCCCCTGCAGGTGGGGAGCCGGGGTTCGAACCGGGATCCTTATGCCGGTCCTTGTGCTTTGCACCACCTGCGCTTAACCCGCTGCGCTACAGCCCGACTCCCAAGAGGATTTAGAATAATAGTTGTCAGACATGCCAGAATGGATAAAAAGTGGGGAGAGCTTGGCTTAAGGATGAGAAGTGAGAATGGAGTGCTTTTTTTTCATGGAAGACAGAGCTAAGGGGTTTGGAGAAAGAAATGGAGATTAATGATTAGGCACTGGGAAATGAGGAAATAATTTTCGTGTGTTAACACCACCAAGCATGATTTGAGGAGGAGAATGGAGAGATAGCAAGGATCATATTTTTCTTTTTAAAAAATATTTTACTAATTTTATTTAAATGAGAGAGAAAGAGACAGAAAAATCAGAGCACTGTTCAGCTCTGGTTTATGGTTGTGCCAGTGGTTGAACCTGGGACCTCTGAGCCTCAGGTTTGAAAATACTTTTCATAACCATTATGCTGTTTCTCCAGGCCTCCAGGATTAGATTTTCTCTTCTTTTTTAACTATTTATTTTAAAAAGGAGATATTAACAAAACCGTAGGGTAGGAGGGGTACAACTTTCTTTTAAAGGTTTGCTGAGATGTCTCCCCAAGAGGCATAATGGTAGAATAAGGGATTTGGGATTATAATCCACAGTTCCATCCTCTGTATAGCGTATGCCAGAGAGATTGATGCTCTGGTGTTCTCGTTCTCTCTCTCTCTCTCTTTCTCTCTCTCTCTCATAAATAAATCTTTAAAAAAAAAAAACACCTCGGGATGGAGCCAGGTGGTGGCACACCTGGTTAAGCACACATACTACTGTGTGCAAGGACCCAGGTTCAAACTCCTGGTCCCCACCTGTGGGGAGGAGGGGGGCTTCACATTTGGTGAAGCAGGGCTGCAGGTGTCTGTCTCTTTCTCTCTTTATCTCCTCCCCTCTCAATTTCTCATTGTCTCTATCCAATAATAAATAAATGGGAAAAAAAAGGAATCAAGAATAGTAAGTACTTCCTGATTCCTCAGGGGACTGCTTGAAGTCAAAAGCTTCTACTAGTTTATTTTCTGTAAGCTTTCAGTTTCTTTGGTGCTGTGGCTATGGCACTGATCTAGGGAAGAGGCCCTCCCTGGTGGTAGTGGGGAAATTCAGTAAAAGGATTACATGGGTGAGCCCGTCCATCTTACCCTTTCAGGAGAACCGGAGCCTGACCATTAAGCTTCGGAAACGGAAGCCAGAGAAAAAGGTGGAATGGACAAGTGACACAGTGGACAATGAACACATGGGGCGCCGCTCATCAAAATGTGAGTATTTTTTGGCCTGTGATATCCCTTCATTCCTTCTGCCTTCTCATATCTGCTGATCGTCCTGAAGACCCCAGATCTCCACTTATTGGTGGTTCTCTAGCATCAGGGAGAGGAGGGCTACAACTAGGATGTGCCTGCCTGAAAGCAAGAAGTAACAAATGGGAGAATTGGAGGTTTGGGTTTCTGGCTCTCTAAAAGGGTAGAGTTGGGTGTTCCTAAGTCCTAGTAAGGAACCTGGATCTTGGAAGGTGGAAGGAGACTGGTGGAAGGAGTAGTGTGTACAGAGATACAGTGGGAATGAATCATTCTGTTTCTGCATCTTCCTTTTTTTAACTGAGCACCTTCTTCTAAATCCAGGCTGCTGTATTTATGAGAAACCTCGAGCCTTTGGTGAGAGCTCCACAGAAAGTGATGAGGAAGAAGAGGAAGGCTGTGGTCATACTCACTGTGTCCGGGGCCACCGCAAAGGACAGCGTCATTCAACCCCAGAACCAACCCCCACCACACCTCCCCAGCCTCCAGACCCTTCCCAGCCCCCTCCAGGGCCAATGCAGCACTAAATTCCTCTCTCCCCTACCATTCCTGTGTCTGTCTGGCCCTGAATGTATCCATGTTGCTACTTGGGGACTAAACCCATGGTTTGACCCTTCTCTAGCCTCCCTCTCCTCTCTCCTCTGCTTGATAGAAGAAAGAGGAGGGTGGGTGGCTAGAGACCCTGGAATTCTCACTTGCTGCTATTCAAAAACCCAGACTCCTGGGTTTTCCCTAGTCCTTCATTTCTTCAATACCATCCTTTTTCCAGGGACCCATCTCGGTCCGTTCCTTCCCTTTATTCTCACTGCCAAACTGCCTGTCCTGGGATCCAGTTAGCTTGGCTCCTTGCATTCTCAACTTGAGTCCCAGCCACGCAGATTGGGTTTCCAGCAGCCCCAGATCTCACTGCCAGGGTCCCAGTTAGATTCCAGGCAATTTTGCCCCAGCTATGCTTGTTAACCCTGGTCTACAGCTCTCCCACAAATGTAATTATATAATACTACTCTTAGTCCTTGCCTGTGGGATTTGAGGTTTTGTGAGAGACCTCAGGACTCCTAATCCCCCATTTCCCTTTCTCCTCTTGTTAGAGGAGATAGAAAAAGAGAGACTGATCTTCATCTGTCTCACATTTAATGGATAATGGAAAAAAAAAAAAAAGAATTTCTTCTATCATGTGATCTAAGATTTTTTACAAAACTGACTTCAAGACTGGTCACTCAAAGCCAACTATCTCTTCAACCTTTGATCTTGCAGCTTTAGGTGACAGATTCAGCATGGTGATGGTTCCAAGGGTCAGGGTGTCTGGGAGAGGAAAGAAAAGGGAGCAAAGAGATGGGGAGCATGGCCCTACACTGCACTCTTACCCTTTCCTTTGTAAACTGATGTCTGTCTTATCCCAGATGCCCAACTCTTCACCCTCCTAACTGGTATCAGGATGTTTTCCTGACTCTTGCCGTGCACAATTGCAGAAATCAGTCAAATCACCACTGAATCTCATTTATTGCCACAGATGCACAAAATAAATAACCCAACATCACAAAATGTGTTAAATATGGGCCCATTTATATTTATGGGGCAAGACGTGAGGCTATATACAAGGATGACTTTGGGGTGTCTAGACCCTCTCAGATTGAGGAAAAGAGAGGTAGCACCATTGGTGTCTTATGAATATGTGTGTATGGGGGGGGCAAAGGGGGAGGGTTTTTAAGGTTCTTAATGAAAAATGACTGCAAACATAGGAAACATTTGTGGATTAGGAAAAAAAAAAAGTATAATTAGCCTGCCCAAACACCCAGAAAAGGCTGAGATTTCTATGGGGCCCTACAAAGTCAGCCCTTTTTTTATTTTGTTTTTTCTCTCAGCAATCTCTTGTTGCTTTTTTATAAGAACCCTTAGACTGAATGGGGCAGTCAGAGTAAGCCTTGAAACTGAGAAGGCATTAGAGCCTTTGAGAAAATGCAAGTACAGAAGGGGTTGGACTAGTTGGGTGTATAGTAGCAAACATGGGCCATTTACGAATACTGACAGCAGGACCTGTTGCCCAATTCAGTCCTAGAATAGTAAAAAAAAGAAAAAAGGGGTGGGGTGGGGATGGGCATGAATTGGGATGTTATGTGGGAGAAGCGTCCCAAGAAGGAAGGATATGTGTGTGGAAACAGGACGCCAGGTGAGGTCTTACGAAATGGTATAGGTGGGTGGGGTGAGTAACTACACCTGCAGTGAACTTGTGGACAGGATACTTGCAAGTGAGATGTCTGTGCCCAAGATGAACCTCACTGTGGGCCAAATTCGAATGTTAAGAGGGGTGGGGGGCACAACCTAGGTAGGCTCAGCTGCTCAGCCTTCCGCTGGCACAATGCGGAGCGGGGCACGGGGGTCGTGGGTACACAGGAGCGGGAAGATGCGCTCCCCCAGGGGCCCAGGAGCCTGGAAGGCGAAGAGCAGGTCCAGTGAGCGGCCATCGTAGAAAGCTACGCGCCCCCGCTCCCAGTCCAAGTCAACGCGAATGCGCCGCGGCGGAGGCCCAGCGCCACCCAGCGGGGTAGGCTCGGGTGCTGTAAGCGCCCACAGGCGGCCCCCGCGGCCCTCCAGGGCCCACACGGAGCCCGCGGGACACAACCCTACGCGGCCCTTGCGTCGCACTGACTCTCCGGCTGCGCCCACCGCGTAGCGGCTCTCCCCGCCGTCCTCTTCCTCCCCAGAGGAGTCTCCGCAGGAGGAGGCGCCCACCGTCTCCACCTCCCAGCAGTGGCGCCCAGCCCCAAAGCCCTGGGCGCCCAGCACTGCCGGGAGCTGATCGAAGCGTGCGGGGCCGTCAGGAGGCGCAGGTGTTCCCGGAGGGGCCAAGCGGACACTGCGGCGGTCCGGGGAGATGAGAAGGCCGTGGTGTGCGGTGCCAGGGTCCAGAGTCAAGTCAGCTGGAGAGGGAAGGCAGCGAGAGGTCTTCGTAAGGGGCAGTTCGAGACAGGCAACACAGGAAGGATATACAGGATGGCACAAAAGTCACCTCACAGCAGACTCAAAAGGCTGTTAGAGAGCCAAACAGGGTTGAAGGTATGAAGGGCAGAGCTGGGCAAGAGGCAGCTTGTGCACTGAAGCACCACTTAATTCTGCAGAATTGAACTTGAAGAAAGACTCTGGTGGCCCAGGGCAGAGAGCAAAGCAGAGGTCTCAGGGTGTGTGGGGTTGGAGGAAATGAAGCTAATCTGAGTTTAAATCTGAATCTGCGGTATCTGGGGTGGGGCTTAGGAGCTGGGGCAGCTGGCCTGAAGAGAGATACCAGTTACCAGAACTCCCAAGTGACAGAGGGGAGGGGTAAAGGGAGGGATCCTGGGTATTCTGAGAAACCACCCTACTCACCCACAGAAATTTGTAGGGAAGTGGACAGCCCTGTTTCTATATGGAGGGTGGGGCAGAGGACAGAGAAGATAGTAACAGCAAAAGGAACCAGAAAGAATCACTGGCCTTGTGTCTATTAGATGCTTTGAGGAAAGATACTTGAATTAGAGGTGCTAAAGGTGGTCTGGTTTAGGTAAGATGGTGGTGGGTAGGTGATCAGTTGAGTGGGGTATGTTATTTAAGTAGTTTAAAGAAGGATGGAGGGGGTGAGGAGATAGCATAATGGTTATGCAAAAAGACTTGTGCCTGAAGCTCTGAGGTCCCAGCTTCAATGCCCAGCACCACCATAAGCCAGAGCTGAGCAGTGCTCTGGTGTGTCTCTGTCTCTCTCATTAAACTAAAGCAAACAAAACATTTAGTAAAAGGGTGGAAGGCTGTCGTGGGAGTGGTGGAAAACAGAACACCTCCAATGTTTCAGAGGAAGTCCCAGAGACAAAGGGATGTAGGAGTCCTGGGACTCTTCTCAAGAACATTAATGAGAACTGGTGGAGCTGTGTGAATAGACAAAGAGGTATAAAGGCTGAAATTTGAGAAATGCAGGATAATCACTGTTATGAGTTGAACTGTGGTATTCCTTCAAAATAAAGATGTTGAAGTTTCCCAAAACCTAAGAAATGTAATTTTAGTGGTCCGGGAGGTGGCACAAAGAATAAAGCATTGGATTCTCAAGCATGAGGTCCTGAGTTCGATCCCTGGCAGTACATATACCAGAGTGATGTCTGGTTCTTTTTCTCCTCCTATCTCTCTCATGAATAAATAAATAAATTCTTTAAAAAAAAAAAAAAGGTCCAGGAGGTGGCGCAGTGGATAAAGCATCGGACTCTCAAGCATGAGGTCCTGAGTTCAATCCCCGGCAGCACATGTACCAGAGTAATGTCTGGCTCTTTTTCTTTCTTCCTATGCTTCTCATTAATAAATAAATAAAATCTTTAAAAAAGAAAAAAAAATGACTTTCGATTCCTAAGGCATGAAAGGCTTTAAAAAAAAAAAAAAAAAAGAAATGTAATTTTATTTGGATATAGGGTAAAGCAGTGATTAGGTTAAAATGAGATCATTGGGGTGGTCCATAGTCCAATATGACAGATATTCTTATAAAAAGGAACCAGAGATAGGTGTATACAGAAGGAAAATGCAGTAAAGATACAGACAGAATAGCTTGGGACGTGCTGCAATGGATAAAGACCTGGACTCTCAAGTATGAGGACCCAAGTTCAGTCCCTGGCATTGAAAGTGGCAGAGTAAGGCTCTGGTTTTCTCTCTCTCCTCATCTTCTTCTCTAATTAGTAAATAAATGAATGAATGAATGAATAAGACCTTATTTTATTTTTTTAAACCACCTTTTAAAATTTATTTATTCCCTTTTGTTGCCCTTGTTATTTTATTGTTGTTTATTGTTGTCATTGATGGATAGGACAGAGAGAAATGGAGAGAGGAGGGGAAGAAAGAGGGGGAGAGAAAGATAGACACCTGCAGACCTGCTTCACCGCTTGTGAAGGGACTCCCCTGCAGGTGGGGAGCCAGGGGCTCGAACTGGGATCCTTACGCCCATCCTTGCACTTTGTGCCACCTGCGCTTAACCTGCTGAGCTACCGTCCGACTCCTGACCCTTTTATTTTTAAAGATAGAATTCCAGGAAGTGGCTCAGTGGATGTAGCCTTGGACTCTCAAACATAAGGTCCTAAGGTCAAATGCCAGCATCCCATGTGCCAGATGTTCTGGGTCAATCTGGAATAATCAATCTCTTCTCTTCTCTCTCTCATTAACAAGTACATACATCTTTAAAATAAAATCATGCAAGATGAGAGGTGGTACAGTGAATAGAAGCACTGGATTCTCAAGCACGGGGTCCTGAGTTTGATCCTCAGCATCACATATGCCAGAGTGATGCTCTGGTTCTCTGCATCTGTCTCCATTCTCACTCATAAATAAATGTTTAAAAAAACTATCAGACTTGGGAGTCAGGCAGTAGCGCCGAGGGTTAAGCGCAGGTGGCACAAAGCACAAGGACCAGCGTAAGGATCCCGGTTCGAGCCACTGGCTCCCCACCTGCAGGGGAGTTGATTCACAGGCAGTAAAGCAGGTCTACAGATGTCTTTCTATCTTTCTCTCTGTCTCCCCTCCTCTCTCCATTTATCTCTGCCCTATCCAGTAACAACAATAATAATAACTACAACAATAAAACAAGGTCAACAAAAGGGAATAAATAAATATTAAAAAGTCACTCTTGGCCTTAGCGCCATCTTCCTAGAACCCTTGGCACGATGAGAGCCAAGTGAAGGAAGAAGCGAATGCGCAGGCTGAAGTGCAAAAGAAGAAAGATGAGGCAGAGGTCCAAGTAGACTTGTGCACCATGGAAGCCACAGGAGCAGAAATAAGGGATCCCGGAGGCCGGAGGTGCTGGTACAAATTGGACTTCTGTGCTGCAGCCTAGAACTTGTTTCAGCGGTTCTAGAACCTCATCACCATTTGATCCTACGCGACCATCTCGAGTGACCTTCATTGCTCATAACAAAACACAGTCCCTTTTGCTCTTTTGCCTTGGACTTGACATTCTGGACTAGTTCTGCTCTCCTTTTGGCTGAATGTAACCCGTGTACAATAAATAGCCTCTTCTGCTATCTTACCTGAAGGGAGAGAGAAAAAAAATCAGACCTATCTGACTTTAAAAAATAATTTTATACAACATAAGGATCCTGGTTTCTAAACTAATTTTTTAAAATTTTTTTAAATATTTATTTTATTTATTCCCTTTTGTTGCCCTTGTTTTATTGTTGTAGTTATTATTGTTGTTGTCGTTGTTGGATAGGACAGAGAGAAATGGAGAGAGGAGGGGAAGACAGAGAGGAGGAGAGAAAGACAGACACCTGCAGACCTGCTTCACCGCCTGTGAAGCGACTCCCCTGCAGGTGGGGAGCCGGGGTTCAAACCGGGATCCTTGTGCTTTGCGCCACCTGCACTTAACCCGCTGCGCTACAGCCCGACTCCCTTGGATCCTGGTTTCATCCCCTGGCTTCGCACCAGCAGGGAAGTCATTTCACAGGCAGTGAAGCAAGTGTGCAGGCATCTGTCTTTCTCTCCCCCTCTCTGTCTTCCCCTCCTCTCTCCATTTCTCTCTGTCCTATCTAACAACGATGACATCAATAACAACAACAATAATTAAAAAAAACAAGGGCAACAAAAGGGAAAATAAATAAATATTTAAAATTAAAATAATAATTTTATAGAATACTTTTATTATCTTCACTTATTTATTGGATAGAGACAACCAGAAATGAAGAAGAAGGGGGAGATAGAGAGGGAAAGACACAGAGACACCTGCAGCACTGCTGCACCACTTGCAAAGTTTTCTTCCTGTAAGTGGGGACTAGGGGCTTGAACTCCGGTCCTTACACATTGTAACATGTGTGCTCAACCAGCTTCTCCACCACCCAGCCCCCCAAATAATTACTTTTTAAATGAAAGAGAGATATAGACATAAAGATACACACACAGAGAGGAAGAGATACTTGAGCACTGCTCAGTTCTGGCTTATGGTGGTGCTGGGGATTGAATCTGGGGCTTCAGAGCCTTAGACATGAAAGTCTTTTTGTATAACCATTATGCTATGTCTCCAGCATAATTTCTAAAATTTTTTTTATTTATAAAAAGGAAACATTGACAAAACCATAGCATAAGAGGGGTACAACTTTGCACAATTCCCACCACCAGAACTCCATATTCCATCCTCTCCCCGATAGCTTTCCTATTCTTTATCCCTCTGGGAATATGGGCCCAAGGTCATTATGGGATGCAGAAGGTGGAAGGTCTGGCTTCTGTAATTGTGTCCCTGCTTAACATGGGTATTGGCAGGTCAATCCATACTCCCAATAAATATTTTAAAATAAGTAAGTACAAGACAGAGAACCTGCCATCTACAGCCCAAGGAATATCTGAGATGCCAGAAGTTAGGAGAAAATCAGGGAGGATATTCTTCACAATCTCAGAAGGAACCTTGATTTTGGACTTCTACTTCCAAATGTGAGAGAATAAATTTCCATTGCTTAAGTTACTCTGTGTGGAAGCCCTAGGAAACTAAATGCAGGTATATATCAAGGACTTCATTATTTTTGAGGGCAAAATGGGAACAAACTTAAAACAATTTTCATTCAGTTCCTACCCCTTTGCTCTCCTTACCTGTCAGTCTATGAAGCATGTTTTTAACCACAGGGTAATCTTCAGGGAGATCATCTTCTGAGTGATAAGACTTGGGTCTTGGGGCATCGAATCTGGACAGATGAGGAAGAAGGATCAGGGAATCAGTAGATACCTTCTATCTCTGATCCATCTCCCCAAGTCACACATCTCTGGAGCATGAAGGGGTAAGGACATAACCAGAAAACTTATGACTGGTTGCTATATTGCACCAAAGTAAAAGACTCTGGAGTTGGGGGGGGGGGCAGGTCCTGGAACGTGATGGCAAAGGAGGACCTAGTGGGGGGTTGAATTGTTATGTAGAAAACTGAGAATTGTTACACACGTACAATCTATTGTATTTTACTGTTGATTGTAAACGATTAAACAAAACTTATAACTGGGGGACAAATATGTGAACTCAGTGAAAAGATGATAGATAATGGTGACTGGCAGTGAAAAAGAAGGAACAGTAAAAATGGACTCACCTTCTCCATGTCTTTCTCAAATCCTGGTGGGCAGAAAAAAACATAGATGTGAGCTTTAGGCTTTATATTATTGGGGGACCCTCCCCGACCCTCAAGTGAACTGCTTCTGACTTGGTGAGGTAACTCTCCAGCTCTCAGAGTGATCTCATACCTTTATCTCCTTTGTTCTCTTTTCTTTCTCATTTCCCTATCTCCTTTCATGACCTTTGCCCCTTCTCCATCAACACTTTCTTTTCATCCTCCTAATCCCTTCCCTCCCCACATTGTTCTCCTCTTCCCCATTCCACAAGGGCTCTCAGTTCCCTTTCTCTAACTTTATCTAAGCCCTATTGTTGATCTCAGGCTCCTTACTTTCCCCTGCTGTACCCCCCCCCCCTTCGGAGTGTTTCCCAGCTAACCCCACCCTCCTCATCACACAGACCAAACATACTCCGAGCGCTAGGGTAAATTGTTGTTATACAAAAGCCTTATAATAATAAAGCTGCTTCCTCTCTTTCCATAAAAACTCAATGGGGTTTATTTGGCCCTTTATTTTGTGTTTCTACCCTGGCTGACGAGGCAGCTGGACTTGGATGTGTCCCAGTTAAGTCCAACAGATTGCAAGCTAACAAGCCAGTCAGGAGAGGGCGCTGGATTACCCCTCCAAATTCTAGGATTCCCCTCCCCTCCCTCAATTGTCCAGGAGGAACGACTGAAGCAAGCCAGTACGGAGGTGAAGGGAGCGAGGAAAGGCAATTTGCTTAAGTATGTCAATTACACCTAGACTAATTAGGTCTATGTCTACTTCAAAGGTTGGAAACGAGACCTGAGACCGGCTTGGCTGCTGGGGAGAAGCCAGTCGGGAATCCCGGACGCCTGGGGCTCCAGCAAAGGAATGGATGGAGCTGGTGGAGGGCCAAGGTTTCTCGGGGCTGGTGAGGGGGTAAAGGAGTAGGTTGGGGTGGTGGTGGTTAAGGGTTGAGGGTGGAGGAGAGTGATATGACCGAGGTTTGGAGAGGAGCCAGAGGTCGAGGTGCTCTCTGGGACCTCGCCTCCACTCGCCACGGCCGGTCACCGCCCCTACCCAGGGCCCTGGGAGGAGCTGAGGACAATAACAAACCACTCACAGATCCGCTGGGGCCGGAACCCGGGAACCAACCCCGCGGTACTACTAGGGCCCTGGATAGCTCCCCACTCCCTACCTCCCTCATTTAAAAAAAACTTCCCCCTTCTTCCCAGTGCCTCCACTGCAGTTTTATCCCCTCCTTCTCTCCCCATCCCTAAGCTAATTCTCACCCCCCCATCAACTTCCCAGTTTCCCCACTCCCGGTGCACCCCCAACCCCAACCCGCGACTCCCTTCTCTGCCAGGTCTCCTGGGCGCCAAGCAAAGAACCTCCCCAAGTCTCGCAGTTCCCTCACTTGCAGGGGGGTCAAGGGGAGGGGGTCTCCTCGGAGTCCTAGACTAACCCTTTCTCTGCGTCCTCCTCCTCTAGGTCCTCTAAGTAGACATGGGTATTCGTCCAGCCCTCCTTCCCGGCCAAGTGTCCCCCACGTCCTTCCAGGGCCCCTCACTTCACTTGCAGACTCGTGGTCAGCCCCCGTCCTCTCGTCCTTTGCTTTTCTCCGCCCGCCTCCCCCCTTTGCTGGGGTCCTGCGCGGGAGATGCCGTCCCCCCATTCCCCGGTAGCCCCAGGATCCCCCCCCCCGCACCCGCGGCCCCGCCTTACCTCTCCCTGAGGGTCTAGGCAGCCCATGGTGGGGATGCGGCCCCCGCGGCGCCTGCCAGTGCGCGCCCCGGGCTCGGCCAGCTTGTCACGCAGCCCGCGGCTGATCCGCACCTCCACCGCCAGCCGCACGTTCGACCTCAGGCTGCGGCGGGGGCACAGCTGGCCGCAGCGGGGGCAGGTAATGGGGGGCGCCTCTGTGCCGGGCGCCGGCGGGGCTCCCCAGCGGCAGGCCAGGCACGCGCGGCAGAAGCTGTGCTCGCACGCCAGGAGCACTGGGTCCTCGAAGGGACCCCCACACAGCGGGCACGTCGCCAGCTGCTCCAGACGCTCCACCAGCCCCGGGCCCAGCTCGGGCGCCTCCATGGGAAGCCCGCGTCCCGGCGCCCACCCTTCCGAGACCTCCGAGACCGCCCCCGAGCGCGCGGATGGCGGGCTGCCCTTGCGGACTGCCAAGTCAGTTCCCCTCTCTCAGCCTCCCGCATTAACTTTCTGACTCCTCTCTGCCCCTCTCCTGGAATTGCCTCGCTCTCCAGCCAGTTTTGGGCTCCGCCAATCTCCCCACCACGTCAGGCTTTATAGGGAGGGAGGAGGCCCCTGCGGGAGGTAAACATCAGGCCTTGCGTAATGCCCCATCTGGTTCTCCCGCTTCCCCGGGAAGGTTTGGGAGAGGAGGGTGGGAGGAAAGGACACCTAGGGCCGCAGGCTGAAGGGGTGGTCAGCAGGGGGCGCTTTGGGGCCAGGTAGGTAGGTGTGGGGAAGCTAGCCCCCTGTCACCCCCCTGGAGAGTTCCAGTCTCACCTCCCCCACAGACCTGTGGCCTGCGGGTGGGCAGGGTGCCCGGGCTCACTTTTGGCATTGTGTTCACACATTGCCGGGGTGTGAGTCACTCCAGATGTCTGGCACACCTACATCTGGGGGCTGGGGGCCGGAAGCATGGATCCTGGCTTATGTGGCTTTGGCAGGCCCTCTGAGTGTTGGCCTGTGGCTGTCTTTCCAGGAGCTTCTCTCCTTTTCATCTTCCTGCTTTACCTATTAAGGATTTAAGGACACACTGTAGCTTGGACTAAGGGGTGGGGAGCAAGCACCCACATTCTGCCTTAAGGTGTCTCTTTAGGGCTCCTTCAACTCTGACTATGGCTAGCTCCCAGGACTTCTCTTGCTAAGTTTTTCCTCTCGTTAAGTTTTTCCTCTCTCCTCTCTAGTTCTCTCCCCCTTTGTGTCTCTGTTTCTCTCTTCTTTATGTATGTTTTAATTACCTACCCCCACTCCACCCCTGCCTTCTCTGTTTTGAAATCCACCCAAGGATTATCCATTTCAATTCTCTTGATACAGCAAGGCCCAGAAAGCTGGCATTGCCAAGGTCACATAGCTAAGGACTGACCAGAAGTGGTGCCATATCTAAATCATCTGAATTTTGCATCTGTGGAGACTCTATCCTGACCTCCTCACCTTTGTTTGATTGTCTAATTAATGAGAGACAACCAGAGCATTATTCTGACACATGTAATATCAGAGATCAAACTTGGGACCTTATGCTTGTAAGTTCAATGTTTTATTCACTGGACTACCTCCCAGTTTGCCCTTTTTTATTTTAAATCCATAAAACTCAGTTCTGTGTCTGATTTTTTCCCTTTTCTTTTCCTGTTCTCTCACCTCTTCTCTTCACTTCCTTCTTTCTTTTCTTTATTTCTTTTTTTCTTTTTAACCAGAGCATTGCTCAGCACCGGCTTATGGTGGTGCAGGGGATTGAGCCTGAGACTTTGGAGCATGAGAGTCTCTTTGCATAACCATTATGCTATCAACCCCTCCCTCCATCCTCTTCTCCCCTTCCTCATGTTAGCTCTTCTACCCCTGTCATGCTAGGCTTTTCTCTCTGGGGGCCCTTGAGGTTGTAAGTAATCAAACAAGATGTCTATAACTGGTAATACACACCATTGTACTGTCATGCATGTGCACCCATCAATGTCCAAGTGCCCATAAGTCCACATACAGCTACATTGAAACAATGCAAACATCATAGATGTACCCTAGATGTCTCATACACACTGAATATCACTGAGCAGGCTACGCAGTATCATGTAGGACTGAAAAACATACTCAAAGGAAGCATGCTAAGAGACACTGTCACTAGTCTTATTGTCAATAGGAGCAACAACACAACAGTGAGTCTTTATGGAGCCACAGTATTTTATTAGGCACCCCTCAAGGCAACCTTCTTCCCCTCATACTTATCTAGGAGACAGTCAAATATGAAACTTTAATAAACAAACCCACACAAATAAACATATGTACACTCATCTTGGAAAAAACCTTCAATTTAAAGGTTATAAAATGTATACTCAAGTAAACCACTGCAGACATGACTAAGATTTATTGTGTAGAAGGTGGGCTTCCATGGTGTGGTAGGTAGAACAATGGTCCCTACAGTTCTGTTGGTCCATGTCCTATTTCTGGGACCCTAGGACTATGTTTGCTTACATGGCAAAGGAGAATTAAGATAGCTTGGGCAATAGAATTTGAAAGTAAGGAAATTGTTGGGAGGCCAGGGGGTGGTGCTGGGTTAAGCTCATATAATACTAAGCACAGGTATCTGGGCTTGAGCCCCCCACCTACAACAGGGAAGCTTCACAAGTGGCAAAGCAGGTCTACAGGTGTTTATCTTTCTTTCTCCCTCTCTGTCTCCCCCTCCTCTCAGTTTCTCTCCCTCCTATCCAATAAAGTGGAAAAAGAAATAGCCACTAGTAGCAATGAATTTGTAGTGCCAGCACCAAGCCTAGCAATAATCCTGGAGGCAAAAAAAAAACCCAAAAAAAAACCTGTTGGCATTTCAGTATAGAGTAAACAGCCTGCATGTGTGAGGCCCAGGTTTCATTCCCTGGCACTGCATATGCCAAAGCTGAGTAGTGCTTTATTCTTTTCTCTTTTTTTAAAAAAATATTAATTAATTAATTTATTCCCTTTTGTTGCCCTTGTTTTATTGTTGTAGTTATTATTGTTGTTATTGTTTTTTGTTGTGGGGTCCTCTGTTTTCTAGATAGTCTCTTATTTATTTATTTTTTATTTTCCCTTTTTTGTTGCCCTTGTTTTTTCATTGTTGTTGTAGTTATTGTTGTTGTTGATGTCATTGTCGTTAGATAGGACAGAGAGAAATGGAGAGAGGAGGGGAATACAGAGAGGGGGAGAGAAAGATAGACACCTACAGACCTGCTTCACCGCCTGTGAAGTGACACCTCTGAAGGTGGAGAGCCGGGGGCTCGAACCGGGATCCTTACACCAGTCCTTGTGCTTTGTGCCACATGTGCTTAACCTGCTGCACTACCACCCGACTCCCAGTCCCTCCTTTTTAAATAAATATTTATTTATTCCCTTTTGTTGCCATTGTTGTCTTGTTGTTGTAGTTATTATTGTTGTTGTTGGATAGGACAGAGAAAAATGGAGAGAGGAGGAGAAGACAGAGAGGGGGAGAGAAAGATAGACACCTGCAGACCTGCTTCACAGCTTGTGAAGCGACTCCCCTGCAGGTGGGGAGCCAGGGACTCAAACCAGGATCCTTACGCTGGTCCTTGTGCTTGGCCACATGCGTTTAACCCGCTGCACTACCATCTGACTCCCATTGTTGTTGTTATTGATGTCACTTGTTGTTGGATAGGACAGGGAGAAATGGAGAGTGGAGGGGAAGACAGAGAGCGGGAGAGAAAGATAGACCAGTCCTTGCGCTTTGCGCCACATGCGCTTAACCCACTGCGCTACTGCCCAACTCCCTCTTTTCTCTTTCCTCCCTCCATAAAATCAACCAATCTTTTAAAAACAAAGAATGTTTTCCACATTATCCAAGTAGTTCCAGTGTAATCACAGGATCTTTAAAAGTTCAAGAGGGTCTAGGGAGACAGCAAGATGGTTAAGCAAAAGATGTTATGGCTCTGAAGTATTTCTGAATTATAAAGCTTCCATTTTGTATTAGGTAAGATAATTATCTCTCCAAGTATGTGTCGTTTTATATATTTCTTTTGTCTCCTTTTCTTCCTTTTTTTTTTTTTTACCTCCAGGGTTATTTTATTTATTTATTTTAAATATTTATTTATTCCCCTTTTTTAATTTTTAAAAAAATATTTATTTAATTTATTTATTCCCTTTTGTTGCCCTTGTTGTTTTATTGTTGTAGTTATTATTGTTGTTGTCATTGTTGGATAGGACAGAGAGAAATGGAGAGAGGAGGGGAAGACAGAGAGGAGGAGAGAAAGATAGACACCTGCAGACCTGCTTCACTGCCTGTGAAGCGACTCCCCTGCAGGTGGGGAGCCGGGGTTCAAACCAGGAGCCTTATGCCGGTCCTTGTGCTTTGCGCCACCTGCGCTTAACCCGCTGCGCTACAGCCCGACTCCCTTATTCCCCTTTTTGCCCTTGTTTTATTGTTGTAGCTATTATTGTTGTTATTGATGTCATCGTTGTTGGATAGGACAGAAAGAAATTGAGAGAGGAGGGGAAGACAGAGGGGGAGAGAAAGATAGACAGCTGCAGACCTGCTTCACCGCCTATGAAGCAACCCCCCTGCAGGTGGGGAGCCTGGGGCTCGAACCGGGATCCTTGCTCTGGTCCTTGAACTTTGCGCCACCTGCGCTTAAATCCACTGCACTACCGCCTGATTCCCCTTTTCTTCCCTTTTTTGTCTTTTTTTTTTTTTTCTGTTGTTGTTGCTGGGGGTTCAACACTTGGGGCTGACTTTTTCAAACAGAGAGTCCACAGGTTGAGGATACAGCATAATGGTTATGCAAAAGACTCTCATGCCTGAGGCTCTGAGGTCTCAGGTTCAATCCCAAGCACCACCATAAACAGAGCTGAGCAGTGCTATGGTCAGTCTCTCTATCTTTCATTAAATGAAGTAAATAAAATATACCTGAGGCAGTCAGGCAGTAGTGCAGCGGGTTAAACACACGTGGGGCAAAGCGCAAGGACTAGCATAAAGATCCCCGTTCAAACCCCCTGCTCCCCACCTGCAGGCAAGTCACTTCACAGGCTGTGAAGCAGGTCTGCAGGTGTCTATCTTTCTCTCCCCATCTCTGTCTTCCCCTCTTCTCTCCATTTCTCTCTGTTCTAACAACAATGACATCAATGACAACAATAATAACTACAACAAAAGAGAAAAAAATCATATATATATATATATATATATATATATATATATATATATATATCTGAGAGAGAGTGTGTCAGTCTGAAGCAGAGGCAGGGGGTGGGGGCAGGCAGGCAGTGTCACATGTGACCACATGCAAGGGCCCAGGTTAGCTAGGACAGAGAGAAATGGAGAGAGGAGGGGAAGACAGAGAGGGGGAGAGAAAGACACCTGCAGACCTGCTTCATCACCTGTGAAGTGACGCCCCTGCAGGTGGGGAGCTGGGGGCTCAAGCTGGGATCCTTAGGCCGGTCCTTGCGCTTTGTACCATGTATGTGCTTAACCTGCTGCACTACCGCCCGACTCCCTTATTTTAGCTATTTAAAATAAGATATAGAAATAATTTCCTGTGAGAATGAGAAAGGAGAACTAGAGCACCACACTGGTACATGTGGTGTCAGGGATTGGAGTGGGAGCTTCTGGCATATAAGTCTACATTCTACCATATTTATGGACTTGAATAGACCTACTTATCTGATTTACTCTGTTTCTGGTCATTAGAGGCAGCTTTACAGGAAGAGGAACCTAGTCTTCATCATGTTCACTATTGTTTTCCCTTAACCTGAAAGATTGCCTGGCATAAAGCCTGTCTCAATAAGTATATACCTAGTTACTGAACTGCCCATTACCACATAGACAAAATGAATGGGTCCTTTGACTGACTCTGCTTAGATCTTCTAAATGTTTAACGAATTCTTGTTGTTGTTGTTGTTGTTGTTGTTGTTGTTGTTGTTGTTTTGTTTAACACAGTCTTATCCTTGTCAATTAATGGTCCCTCCTGCCTGGCATACACAGGAACAATGCTCAGGGACGCTCATGGAACAGGAGACACAACTCTCAGTCTGGCTCAAGAAGCCTATGGCCTAGGTGTAACTTGCCTTCTATGATCAGATGACAAGGATTCCTGATAACTGCCTCAATGCAACCTTGCACTGTGATTACCCTGAGTTCACATCTAATAGTATAGATTTACAATACAGAGAACATGCATTGACGACAAATGCTGCCAGGAAATGTCTCATTTCTCAGGACGTTCTCCTTCTTTCACCACAGTCTCTAACAACTCTCCACTTGGTCCTCTAATCTCATCTCCAAAGAGCCGGATGGGTGGAGGTGATTTTTGGTGTATATTGACTTCATTTGGTCTACTGTAATTGACTGTGGCTGAATCCTGCTTCTCTGTTAGTACTCCATCTTCTTAATAGAGGTGCCTCCCATGCAACTGTCTCCACCCTTTCCCAACTCCTGGGATGTCTACTTGTGGTGTTGTGGAATGTTGCAGCTCAATACCCATGCCTGGCATTGGGGAATGCAAGAGGTGGGGCAGGCCTTAGCCCACCCTCTCTCTTTCTTCCTTCTCTTCCCTCCTTTATTTTCTCTTCCTCTTTCTTCTTCTTCTTCTCCTTCTTCTTCTGAATCTATCATGATTCTTTCTTTTTTTAAAAAATGTTATTTACTTATTCATGAAGAAAATAGGAGGAGAGAGAGACAGAGAAAAAGAACCAGATATCACTCTGGTGCATGTGCTGCCAGGGATTGAGAGTTCAGTGCCTCATCCACTATGCCACCCCTCCCCCCCACCTTTCTTTGTTTCTCTCTGTTTTCAGGTTGCTCTTCATTCTTTCCCTCCCCCATACCAGTAACATCTCTATCTTTTAGAAGAGTCCCTAAACTTTTAGGAGTCTTCTAGAGGGAGAGAGAGGAACTCAAATGTGTTTGGAACTGGTTAACAAGACAGTTACAGTTCCTACCCCTTTGGGAATGTAATAAAGAAGACAGAGCGTATCCACCCTCAACCTAAAAGAGTCACTGCCAAATTGTAACAGTGTACTGAGGGAGAGAACTGGGCATTGGAGCTTTATGGTAATAATTCAGAGATTGAGTGGAAATTATTTTTAGAAAGGCTTTCTGGAGGAGGTAGTTTGTAAATGAAAGACATATTTGGATTGAGGAGAAGCAAAAATGCCTGAACAAAGTTACTGTAAAGTAAAAATTTGGGAAGAAAATCATTAGTGGGGAAAAAAGAGGGATAGGCTAGTGACATCAGGAGCACAAATGAAGACCACAATTCTTTTTCAATTCCAATTCACTTTCCTAATATATTCTTCAAATAAATAATTTAAAGGAGGGGCAGTCGGGCGGTAGCACAGTGGGTTAAGCGCATGTGGCGCAAAGCGCAAGGACCAGCATAAGGAATCTGGTTCCGAACCCTAGGCTCCCCACCTGCAAGGAAGTCGCTTCACAAGCGGTGAAGCAGGTCTGCAAGTGTCTATCTTTCTCTCCCCCTCTCTGTCTTCCCCTCCTCTCTCCATTTCTCTTTGTCCTATCCAACAACAGTGACATCAATAACAACAATAACTACAACAATTTTTAAAAAAAGGGCAACAAAAGGGAATAAATAAATAAAATAAATAATTAAAAATATTCTTCAATTTTTATTTTATTTATTTATTTACCAGAGCACTGATAACTCTAGTTTATGGTGGTGCTAGGGATTAAATGTGGAACTTCAGATCTTCAGGAGTGAAAGTCTCCTTGCATAGCCATTATGCTACCATTCCAACCCAATTTGATTGTTTCTGTAATGATAAAAAAAAAAAAAAAAAAAAAAAGACTTGGGCAGAGAGTAGATAGCATAATGGTTATGCAAACAAATTCTCATTCTTGATGCTCCAAAGTCCCAGGTTCAATCCCCATACACCAGAGCTGAACAATACTCTGGTAAAAAAAAAAAAAAATGTCTGGGGTTTTAACATGACTGAATCACCTATCAGAACAGGGCAATACGCCTATGCTATCTACTTAAGAACTCTAAGTCAAACATTCTCTGATGGAAAGAGCAACTTCAGGAAAGGTAGACTTCAGGTAGAGAAAGAAGACAAGAAAGATTCAACAAGAGGAGCCCTGGTGGTGGCACACATGTTACAATGTGCAAGGACCCGGGTTTGAGTCCCCCTCTCCCCACCAGCAGGGGGAAAGCTTTGCAAGTGGCAAAGCAGTGTTGCCAGTGTCTCTGTCTTTTCCCCTTTCTATCACCTCCTTCTCTCTTGATTTCTGGCTGTCTCTATACAATAAATAAGTAAAATAGTAAAAAAAAAAAAAAGAAGATTCAACTAGATGAATGGATTTTTAAAAAAGTATTTTGTTTATTTTATTTTTGAAAGAGATGCAGAGAGAAAGACATAGAGAGAAAAACCAGAGCTCCGCTCAGCTCTGGTTTATGATGGTGCAGGGGACTGAACCTGGGACTTAGAAGCCTCAGGCATAAGAGTCTCTTTGCATAGCCATTAGTGGTATCAACCCCCTCCCTAGATTAATGGATCCTGATGCACAAATATTTTTGGAGTTATACAAGTGGTATTCATACTTCAGCCAAGAGGCTGAGGGTCCAGTCACTTTATGACATCTCTAGGAGTCTGTCAAGGTAAGGGATTTACCTACACTCAAACAACTGGTTAGAGACTGAGCTAGGGCTAAAATGCATATCTACTACTCCCTCCAGATTCTGTGTTCTTTCCCTTAAACATTACATGTTCTCTTCTAAGACTTTCTCTTTTCTGATCCTCTGGAAGCCTCCTTCTTCCTTCCTGCTTAGGACTATTTTTCTGAGATACTGTCCTGTATATGATTTCCCCCCCCTATCTTTTGTTGACCAAGACAGAAATTAAGAGAGACAGAGGAAATAGAGAAGAAGAGAGAAACACCTACAGCACTGCTTTACCACTTGTGAAGCTTTTCCCCATACAGGTGGGGAACAGCAGGTCTTAAAATGGGGTCACCTGTGTGCTTTACTGTGAGTTACCACCACAATCCGCCTGTATATGCTATTTTTTTCATTTTCTTTTTAATAGCCATTTTCCACCAAAGCAATGAAAATTTCTTTATTAATCTTTTATATTCCTTCCTTAAACATTTATTATTTGTTTTTTCTAAAGATTTTATTTATTTATTTATTTACACAGACAGAGAGGAAGACAGAGAACTAGAGCATCACTCTGGGGGATGGGACCTGGGACCTCCGGCTTCCAGATTCAACACCTTACTCACTGTGTCACGGCCTGGGCCCACTGTATCACCTCTCAGACCCTATTTTAGTGTGTGTGTGTGTATGTGTGTGTGTGAGAGAGAGATTTTTGTTTTCTTCTTGATTTTCTCTAGGTCTTCTCATTCCCTTAATGTTTCTTTAAGAGCTTTGTGTTCATTCATTCTCTTACTCACTCAACATCTAATTACTAAGCACCTAATGCATATCAAGCACTGTTCTGTGAGTTTGGGTAAGGTGGTGTATAAGCTGGCCACAGTCGCTTATCCTTTGGCCATCTAGATTATATTGGGAAAGGCTAACCATAAGCAAGAAAACCAGTTAACAAGATAATTAGAGACATGATAAGTGCAGTAAAGAACATAAAGTGGGTAATATAAAAGGAGTTCCTTGGAGAAGGTTTGCACTACTTTTAATAGGGTATTAGAAAAAGCTTTTCGGGAGTCTGGCGGTAGCACAGAGGTTAAGCGCACGTGGCACAAAGCGCAAGGACCAGTGTAAGTATCCCAGTTCAAGCCCCCGGCTCCCCACCTTCAGGGTGGTTGCTTCACAGGCGGTGAAGCAGGTCTACAGGCGCCTATCCTTCTCTCTCCCTCTCTGTCTTTCCCTCCTCTCTCTATTTCTCTCTGTCCTATCAAACAATGACGACATCAATAACAATAATAACTACAGCAACAATGAAAACAGCCAAGGCAACAAAAGGGAAAATAAATAAAGAAATTTAAAAAAAGAAAAAGCTTTTCTCGGGGGTCAGGCGGTAGTGCAGCGGGTTAAGCACACATGGTGCGAGGCGGAAGGACCGGCTCAAGGATTCTGGCTCGAGCCCCCGCTCCCCACCTGTGTGTCTGGGGTCTCTTCACAAGCAGTGAAGCAGGTCTGCGGGTGTCTTTCTCTCGCCCTCTCTGCCTTCCCCTCCTCTCTCCATTTCTCTCTATCCTATCCAACAACAACAACAATAATAGCCACAACAACGATAAAACGGGCAACAAAAGAAAAAAAAAAAATGCCTCCAGGAGCAGTGGATTTGTGGTGCAGGCACTGAGCCCCAACAATAGCTCTGAAGGCAAGAAAAAAAAAATTTTTTTTTCTGTGGTCCGGGAGGTGGCACAGTGGATAAAGCACTGGACTCTCAAGCATGAGGTCCTGAGTTTGATCCCCTGCAGCACACATACCAAAGTGATGTCTGGTTCTTTCTCTCTCTCTCCTCCTATATTTCTCATTAATAAATAAATAAAATCTTCAAAAATATAGATAGAAAGAAAAAGAAAGAGAAAGCTTTTCTTATAGGAGGTGTCATTTAGCTCAGTCCTGACTAATGAGAGGAAGTAGCAGTGAGTAGCAATGTAGGAAGAGTTTCCCAGGCAGTAGGAAAAGCAGGCCCTGAAGTGGAGAGGATCTTGATGAGGATCACACACTATGTATGAATCTGATGAGAATGGTGTGATATGAGACTGGAGTAATATTAAAAGCCAGACTGTAGGAGTCGGGCAGTAGCGCAGCGGGTTAAGCACAGGTGACGCAAAGCTCAAGGACCGGTGTAAGGATTTGGGTTCAAGCCCCGGGCTCCCCACCTGCAGGGGAGTCGCTTCACAAGCGGTAAAGCAGGTCTGCAGGTGTCTATCTTTCTCTCCCCCTCTCTTGTCTTCCCCTCCTCTCTCCATTTCTCTTTGTCCTATCCAACAACGACAACATAAAGAACAACAACAATTGGGGGTCGGGCGGTGGCGCAGTGGGTTAAGCGCATGTGGCGCAAAGCGCAGGGGCCGGCGTAAGGATCCTGGTTCGAGCCCCCGGCTCCCCACCTGCAGGGGAGTCGCTTCACAGGCGGTGAAGCAGGTCTGCAGGTGTCTATCTTTCTCTCCCCTTCTCTGTCTTCCCCTCCTCTCTCCATTTCTCTCTGTCCTATCCAACAACGAATTGCATCAACAAGGGCAATAATAATAATAACCACAACGAAGCTACAAGGGCAACAAAAGGGGGGAAAAATGGCCTCCAGGAGCGGTGGATTCATGGTACAGGCACCGAGCCCAGCAATAACCCTGGAGGAAAAAAAAAAAAAAAAAGAACAACAACAATAACTACAACAATAAAACAAGGGCAACAAAAGGAAATAAATAACTAATTTAAAAAAATAATAAATAAATAAAAATAAATAAAGGCCAGACTGTGGAACTTTAAAAACCAAGATGTAGAGTTGGATTTTGTTCTAAGAGCAGTGGAATACCTTTGAAGGAGTTTAATGGAGGGTAATTTACTTGTGGCAATTTATGTATGTAGACACTTTGTCCTAGTAGTCCATTTAATTTTTTTTATTTAATTAAAAAAATATATTTATTTTATTTATTCCCTTTGTTTCCCTTGCTGTTTTATTGTTGTAGTTATTATCGTTGTTGGATAGGACAGAGAGAAATGGAGAGAGGAGGGGAGGACAGAGAGGAGGAGAGAAAGATAGACACCTACAGACCTGCTTCACCGCCTGTGAAGCAACTCCCCTGCAGGTGGGGAGCCGGGGCTCGAACAGGGATCCTTATGCCGGTCCTTGTGCTTTGCGCCACCTGCGCTTAACCCTCTGCTCTACAGCCCGACTCCCTTTATTTAACTTTTTTTCTGCCAAGGTTTTCATTACAAATTTCTACCATTTCTAAAGGGCTTTTTATTTCTATTTTTATTTATGTGTTTATTTATACATTATTAGATAGAGGCAGAGAGAGAGAGAGACGATAGCACTGAAGCCATATATAATTGAATAGAGACATAGAAAAATTGAGTGGGGAGGGGAGTTAGAGAGATACCTGCAGCCTTGCTTCACCACTTGTAAAGGCTTCCCCCTGCAGGTGGGGTCCAGAGCTTGAACTGTATCCTTGCACACTTGTAGTGTGTGTGCTTAACAAGGTGCACCACCACCTGGTCCTAACACTGAAGCTTTCTACAATGTGGCAGGGACCAGACTCAAAACGGAGTCAAACACATGGCAAAGCAGCGTACTATCTAAGTGAGAAACAGAGCAAGGAGTGACGCTACAGTACTGCTCCACCACCCTGGAACTTTTCCTTGCATGATGTTTTCAGGTTGAGGTCAGGGACTCAAAACTGCCTTTTTTTTTCTTTCTTTCTTTCCTTCCTCTTTCTCTCTTTTCCTTTCTTTTATTTCGTTTTTCTTTTCTTTTTTTTAAAGAATTTATTTATTCATGAGAAAGCTAGATGGAAAGAGGGAAAGAACCAAATATCACTCTGGTACATGTACTGCCAGGAATTGAACTCTGGACCTCATGGCTGAGAATCCAATGCTTTATCCACTGCACCACCTCCCAGACCACCTCACTTCTTTCTTAATAGTGATTTTATTTTTGTTGCCTTTATAAAATATTTATTTACCTAATTATTCATATGAGACAGAGACAGGGAGAGACCAGAACATTGCTTGTCTCTGGCATATGTGGTTCCAGTGATCAAACCTGAGACCTCAGCCATGTAAATCCTGTTGAGTTCTCTATCCTGCTCCATTTCCTTTTTTTCCTCATATGTTCCTTTACACATTTACAGTCAAGATGAGCACCCCATTTCCATGCCCACTTCCCCACCAGGGAGAATGAGTAATCCAAATAGGTTATTTACTAGCCTGTATAAGGAGCTCTAGTAAATGTACCAAATGCTGCTAAATTTGAGTCTGGCTCTCATCTCTGTTAGAGAGTTGAAAGAGTCACACATAGATCTATAGAATGTTAGAGTGAGATTTTATATTCACAACATACAGTATAACCTATATATTTTGGATAAGAAGACTGACACTCATGGGTGGCCTAATTCATGTGTGTTAAGTGATGCTACATCTAAATATTATAGATGTGGGGAGCAGGTTGCTTCTCATATCTTAGACATTTATTTTGAAAAAAACATTAAATGGCCAGAGAGAGACAACTCAGCTTTAGAACACAGAACTGGCATACTTGAGGCCCTAGAGGTCCCAGGTTCAATTCCTTGCATGACATATGTCAGAGTTGAACAGTGCTCTCCTATAACTAAATAGACACAAATAATCTTTTAAAATAGAAGATATTAAATGACTACTGGCTGTATATCCAGAGCTGGAATCCAGACTCACAGAGGATCGAAGGAGTAAATTATGAGGTCCATAATTTAGCCAGCAACACCGGCTGGTGATGATGAGGTCAACAATCAGTGCCCTTGGACAGCACAGAGTCAAAGGTCAAGGGAGATACTAAACAATCACAAAGTGAACACAAACAGTGATAGGAAGGAAAACACAGGGCAGTGAGAACTGTGTCAGGTAGGTCTCAGTGCAGAAAGCAGAAATCACTGTAGCTAACTTAAGTATCAAGGAATTTCATACATGGAAGTATTAATAAGAAAATTCAGTGGCGGTAGATAGCATAATGGTTATGCAAAGAGATTCTCATGCATGAGGCTCCAAAGTCCCAGGTTTAAGGGCCAGGTAGTGGACACACCTGGTTGAGTGCACATGTTACAATGTGCAAGGAACCAGGTTCGAGCCCCTGGGTCCCCACCTGCAGGGGGAAAGCTTCGCAAGTGATGAAGCAGTATTGCAGGTGTCTCTCTGTCTCTCTCCCTATCACCCCCTTCCCTCTTGATTTCTGGCTGTCCAATAAATTTCTCTATCCAATAAATAAATAAATAAATAAATAAATATTTTAATTTTTTTTCTTTAAAGTCCCAGCTTCAATCCCCTGAACTACCATGAATCAGAGCTTGAGCAGTACTCTGATAAAAAAGAAAGAAAACAAAGAAAGAAAGAAAGAAAGAAAGAAAGAAAGAAAGAGAGAGAGAGAGAAAGGAATAAAGAAAGAAAGAAAGAAAGAAAGAAAGAAAGATAGATAGATCATTAAAAGGCCAGGAGGACTAGAAGTCAAAAGATCTGAACTGAAACCTTGGCCACCAAGTCAATCATCACAGATCAGAAGCACTGCAGTCACTACTGATAGACTTGTTGCTGCTCCAGTTATCCCACCCCATGGACTTTGTGTTTCTCATATTCCTTCCTCTCTATAAAAAGAGAGAGAGAGAAGAAAGGAAAGTGAAAAAGGAAAAAAAGAATAAAGAAACCTGAAGGGGCCATGCAGTGGCCCACCTGATTAAGCATTCACATTATAGTGCACAAGGACCCAGGTTCAAGCCCCTAGTCCCCACCTGCAGGGGAAAGCTTCATGAGTGGTGAAGCAGTGTTACCGTTCTCTCTCTCCCTCTCTCTCTCTCTCTCTATATATATATATATATCCCACCCCCCTCAACTTATCTCTGTCTTTGTCTAATAATAAATAAATAAAAATATTTTTTAAAAAGAAACTTGAGTGGTTTGAGAGGTGGAACAGTGGATAAAGCATTGGATTTTCAAGCATGAAGTCCTGAGTTCAATCCTCTATAGCACATGTACCAGAATGATGTCTGGTTCTTTCTCTTTCTCCTCCTATTTTTCTCATCAATCAATAAAAGCTTAATTTAAGAAAGAAAGGAAGAAAGAAAGAATAGGAAAGAAAGAAAATTGGGCCAGAGGGAGTCGGGCGGTAGCGCAGTGGGTTAAGCACAGGTGGCACAAAGTACAAGGACAGGCGTAAGGATCCCGGTTGGAACCCCGGCTCCCCACCTGCGGGGAGTCACTTCACAAGCAGTGAAGCAATTCTGCAGGTGTCTTTCTCTCCCCCCTTCTGTCTTCCCCTCCTCTCTCTATTTCTCTCTGTCCTATCCAACAACGACGACAACAATAGTAACTACAACAATAAAACAACAAGGACAACAGAAGGGAATAAATAAATATTAAACAAAGAAAGAAAATTGGGCCAGTAAGTCACTTAGCCATAATAAGCAGGAGTACAAGGGTTCATTTTTCATCACTGCGTTAAAAAAAATAAATAAAAAGGTTGTGGCTGCAAGGTGGCCCAATGACCAGAACTTTGGAATTGGAAGCATGAAGAAGTCCCAAGTTTGATCCTTGGCATCATATATGCTAGAGTGACACTCTGATTCTCTCTCTCCTCTCTTCCTTATCAGGACAAGTACGTTTAAATGGCAAGAAATAACCCATGTTCAGAACACTACCTGCAACAACTTTTTAAAATTATCTTTATTTACTTATTGGGCAAAGACAGAAATCAAGAGTAAAGGGGGAGATAGAGAGGGAGAGAGACACCTGCAGCCCTGCTTCACCACTCTCAAACCCGTTCCCCAGCAGGTGGGTATCAGGGGCTTGAACTCAGGTCCTTGTGCACTATCATGTGCGCTCAACCAGGTGTGCCACCACTCAGCCTCATGATATAAAGGCATGTTTGTTTTACAAGAGCACTAATAATCTCTGACTTATGGTGGTGCGGGTAACTGAACCTGAAACTTTGAGCATCAGGCATGAGAGTCTCTTTGCATAACCACTATGCTACCTACCCCCACACTGCAAACATTTCTAAGAAATAGAGTTTTCTTTTCTAATCTCTTCAAATAAGAAGGAGAATAATATCAGTCTACATATCTTGAGTTGCAAGACAAATCAGGCTATCCAGTTAAATTCAATTTTCAAGTAAACAACAAACATGTTTTAGTATAAGTATTTTTCAAATATTTTATGGGGTATACTTATACTAATCTATAGTTTTTGTGAAGTTCACATTTATTTATTTTATTTTAATATTTTATTTATTATTGGATGTGAACAGAGAAATTGAGAAGGGGGTAGATTGAGGACTAGGGGAGAGACAACTGCAGCACTGCTTCACTGCTTATAAATATTTCCCCTTGGTGGAAATTTGGCCTCAAACTCAGGTCCATGGTTATGTAAGCTTAACCAGGAGTGTCACTGCCTGACCCCCTGAAGTTCACATTTAAATAAGTGTTTCCTATTTTATTTGCAAAATCTCACAGTCCTATAAAGATCCAGCACAGTGGTCCAGGAGGTGGCACAGTGGATGAAGCACTGGATTCCCAAGCATGAGGTCCCGAGTTCAATCAATAGCAGCACATTTACCACAGTG
The DNA here is from genome assembly GCF_950295315.1 of Erinaceus europaeus. Lineage (NCBI taxonomy): Eukaryota > Metazoa > Chordata > Mammalia > Eulipotyphla > Erinaceidae > Erinaceus > Erinaceus europaeus. The sequence continues at coordinate 53,328,671 of NC_080165.1, forward strand.
ATGTCTGGTTCTTTCTCACTCCTCCTATCTTTTTCATTAAAAAATAAATAATATTTTTTTTAAAAAGATCCAGCACAAAGACTGTTAGTAGGGAATTTAAATTTTATTATTTTACTGAGGAAATCCTGATTTACTAGACTGTCACTGTCACAGGGGTACAGCTTCACATCTTCCCAAGATAGGTGTCAGCACACATAACACCAAATTGTCATCTCCCTCCACCACAGGGCACTAGACCTCCAGTTCTTTCAACTCCCTTTAGCTTACCCCTCTTCAAGTCCTGGATCTGCTGAAATAGACCATAGTTTACTAGTGTCCTTCTGTGAATTTTCCCTTGTTTGGTTTCTTAAGCAGGAGACTCTGCTCTACTTTATGGTGGTGTGGGGGATTGAACCTGGGACCTCAGAGCCTCAAGCATGAGCATTTCTTTGCATAACCATTATACTCTCTACCCCCACCCTTTATTTATTTATTTTTAGTTATAATGTAATGTCATATATATAGAGAGAAACTAGCTTACAATGATACACACCTAAAGCCTATATGTTACAATGGACTGTCACTTCAACATTATATTTAAAAAAGAGGAGGAAGAGGAGAGAGAGAAACATTTAGAACATCACTCTGGCACCTGCAATAACAGGGGCTGAACTTGGGACCTCATGCTTGAGAATACAATGCTTTACCCATGGCGCTACTTCCTAGGCCTTTCAATAAACATTTTAAATAAATTAAAAATAATTTTTCTCACATCCATAAACTTTATGGATGACAGAAGTAAGAATACATATTAGTCCTGACTCTGGTGCTAGTGTTCTCATTACTTGGCCCCTCCACTTTCCCATGATGAACCAAATGTATCACCAAGCAATACTGCTGTCCAGGTTGTTATAGCAATGATGAAAGACTGACTCCAGCTTTAAGAATTCATTGGGGGTGGGGGAATGGCATAACAGTTATGCAAACAGACTCTCATGCCTAAGGCTCCCAAATCCCAGGTTAATCCCCATATCATCATAAGCCAGGGCTGAGCAGTGCATTGGTAAAAATAAATAAATAATTAAATGGAAAGTTTAAATTTAGCTATGACTTTTTTCCCATTGTCAAGACAGCCTGTATATTTTAAGAAGAATATAGCACAATTTAAAGTTATAGGCAAATATTTATATTTTGACTGTAGGTTAGTATAATTAGAAATCATATTAACTAATGTTACATCTTTTTTATATGCACATTTACTTTTAATTAATTAATTTTTAGATGGAGAGAGAGAGACTGAAAAAGACCTCAACACCAAAGTTTCGCCTAACATAGTGGGGGTCAGGCTCGAACCTGGATTGCACACATGGCAAAGCAGTGCACTGTTCAAATGAGCTATTTGGAGTTACATCTGTTAACAAGAAACAACTTTGCAAAGACCCAGAGGCAAGAACAATTTGGGCTAATTTATACAAAGAGCACGTTCAGTTAGGAGTAAAGTTGACATATGGTGAATGAAGACAGAGAAGAAATTATGCAGATTTTTCTTTTAAAATATATTTACTTTTATGGAAGACAGAGAAAGAGGAGGAAAGAAAGAGAGAGGAAGAGATATAACACATCTCAGCTCTGGCACAGGGTGATGCTGAGGTTGCTAGGGCCCCTGCACTTGTATCTTATGCTTTAACACTAAGTTATCTCCATGATCCTAGACTAGCCATCTATTTTTGGAAAAATAAAACCATTTTTGGTAAATTAGGTGAGGGATGATGAAGGTTTAAGCCTTGTGCTGGGAGTAGAGCAACTTGAAGTAGATGTTGAAATAGATCTGACAGTATTATTGTAGGAGCAATCATTGGAGGAACAAAGGGATAAGGGAGAGGAAAACCAGGGTGATTTCATAGTTCCTAGAATGAACAGTTGAGAGGATACAAATGTTATTCTTGAAAGCTCCTTAGTTAATGAGCTTTGGGTGTTGAGATGGGATCATAAGAAAGAAGGTAAGGACAAAGCGATGAGATCTTGCTTCAGTCGCATAACAATGCATAACCACCGCCTCTCAGCAGAATATTACCTAACGTGCCCTTACCTGTCTGCTCCTTCTCTCTTTCCCTCCCTGCCTTCGCCCCCGTAATTTTCTCTTTCTTATTCCCTCTCCTCTTTGGCTTTATAATCACCCTTCTTTACAATCATCATTCTTAAGAGGCTTAGCTAGTGAGATGGATAGTGTGTAGCATGCATGGTAGAAAAGGGAAGATTTCCCATGATTAGGTGGTCCACAGTTTCCCAGTGGGTTTGGTAAAACATTCAGCCTTCCATTGCTCAGACCCAGGAAAGGGTGGGGCTGAGAAGTGGGAGAATAACTTGGACTCAAACAACTGAGGAGGCCTTATCTTCTAGCAGATAGTGACTTGTCCAAGCCCTTCATTTTAGAACTGAGAAAACTGAGACACATTCTGACTAAACTGGGCAAGGACCAGTACAGTGTAAAGGAGCATACACTCCACTTGAAAATAGTGAACTCTGGGAGGGGGTAGATAGCATAATGGTTATGCAAACAGACCCTCATGCCTGAGGCTCCAAAGTCCCAGGTTCAATCCTCTATACCACCATAAGCCGGGGCTGAGCAGTGCTCTAGTAAAAAAAAAAAGAAGAAGAAGAAAGAAGAAATAGTGAACTTTTCCATCTGACTTAACTTTTTTTAGTTTTGTAACTAGAAAGTGGAAAAAAATATATTTCTTTCTCTATACATATATATTTATTATTAATGAGAGGGAGAGGAAGAGAAAGAGATAGAGTGAGAGAAAGAGCCAGACATCACTCTGGTATATGTGCCACTGGGGATCAAACTCAGGACCTCATGCCTGAGAGTCCAACACTCTATCCACTGCACCACCTCCTGGACCACAAAAAAATTATATTTCCATCCCATCAAATAAGTGTTTTAAAGTCCAAAAGGAAAATATTTTTAATATTTATTCATTTATAAAAGTGAATAGGAGAGAGAGAGAGAAAAGGGCAGGGGGAGAAACCAGTTCACCATTCTGGGACATACAGCACCAAGGATCAAACTATGCACCTCAGGTATAGAAGGCAGATACTTTACTAGTTATTTCTCCAGCTGTTAAAAGAAAATGATTATTATTTTTTAATTTTTAAAAATTTATTATTGGATAGAGACAGAAAGAAATTGAGAGAAAGAAGGAGATAAAAAAGGAGAGCGCACGTGGCATGAAGCGCAAAGGACAGGTGTAAGGATCCCGGTTCAAGCCCCCAGCTCTCTCCATTTCTTGTGGTCCAGGAGGTGCCTCAGTGGATAAAAAAGAAGAGAGACAGACACCTGCAGCTCTGCTTCACCACTTCTGAAGCCTTCCCCCTGCAGGTGGGGACCAAGGTCTTAAACCTGTGCCCTTGTGCACTGTAATGTGTGTGCTTAGCCAGGTGCTCCCCAGTCTAGCTCCCAAGAAAATGACTTTTATTAATCTGTTTAACAGATTTTTACAAATCAGGTAGATAAAGACAGAGAGAAAGAGAGAGTGAAAAAGACTGCATCATTATACTTCCTTCAGCGTGGTGGGGGCTGGGTTTGAGCCTGAGTCAAGCATGTGGCAAAGCAGCACATTATTCAAGTGAGCTATTTTGCCAACCCTCAATAGATGTTTTTGTGCTAGAAACTGTGGTGGGAGCTGGGAACCCAAGAGAATAATAGTCACTCACTCTCATGGGAATCATAATGCTAGGCCCCTTCTGGATATAAAATTGGAAGGAAGAGAAGAGAAAGGTGTCAGAGAGAGTGGGAAGGGTGATCATTTCAATATACAATATTTGAGCAAGGATTGAAGAATGTGAAAGAATTAGTTGATTATCTGGAGGAAGACTAGTCAAGACTGAGGAAAAGTCAGGTTCAAGGGTCCTGAGGCAGAAGCTGCTGAAGTGTGAGAGTCAGCATGGAGATCATGTGGCTGCAGCAGAGGGAGCAGTGGGGGGAATGGTAGGAAGTTAGAGGATGCATAGGACACCAAAAGTGACTTTGCAGCATCTTCAAAACATTGTGAAGACTTTCTCTGGTTACCAGGGGAGGTGGACCTGGTATTGGATGGAGGTGATGAGGAGGATCTGATTTCTGAAGAGAAGTTCATGGAGAGCTGACAGGCTTTGCTGCTGAGTTGGATGTGAGGTGTGAAAGCAAAAGAGTAGTGAGGGAGCTTCAGGTCATCTGGTTCACAGACCTGGGAGGATGGGGAAGACTGTGAGGAGTCAGTTTATGTGAGAAACAAGAAGTGAAATGGCAGGCATGGGAAGCTGAGCTACCTCAGAAGCTGTCTATCCAATAGCTCTGTAAACCATGCAGCTTTTTGTACGTAAATAACATGATGGATGGCAGCAGAACCAAAAGAAACAAGGTCATGTTTATACAGAATGTAAACTTTCAAAGATTTTAATATTTTAAATTTTTATTTATTTATTTTGTCACCAAGGTTAGTGATGGGGCTGGTGCCTGTACCGCAACTCTTACTCATGCCTACCCCTGCTTTTTTTTTTTTTTTGCTTTTTCTTACAGAGACAGAAATGAAGAAGGAGAAGGAGTGGGGAAGAGAGAGAAACACTTGCAGCACTGCTCCAGTTTATGAGTGCTCCCACCTCCCAGTCCCCACCACCAGTAGGTCGGCACCAGGGACTTGAACCTAGGTCCTCATATATGGTAACATGTGTGCTCTACAGGGTGTACCACCACTCTTTTAAGTCCGTCCCCCCTGCCCCGAAAATGTGTAGCATGCAGTCACAGGGAAGAAGCAAGGTCCATGGGCTGGCTTGTTCAAGGACAAAAAGGTTACAGGGTGCAGAGTTAGACCTGTTGGGAATCACCTGTTTCTTTCCCTAGTGCAAGCTAGAACCCTGCTCCTGACTCCCAGGGACACTGAAGCACAAAGAGTCAAGAGACATGGATGATAAGTCAGATAAATCAAGACAGAAACATGAAAGGAGGCCTGAGCCAGAGCAGGAGCACCAGTGAGCCAGACTGCAACAGAGAGTGACCTAGAAAAAGCCTTAAGAGCTGGAGAGTAAGCTGTGAGCAGACACACGTGCCTTGTGGATCGTGGCCCACATGACAGACACTCCCTCCCTTCTTTCCTTTTCCTGGGTGACCTGTCACCAAAACATCACTGGCATGCTGCTGACATCCCGCCTGCCAATTAGTTCAGCGGCCTCTCCCTCTGACTTCCGCCCCAAACTCAGACGTACTACACTCTCCCTCCCCCCAGCACAACCCTTCAGTCATGCCTCGCCCAGCCTCTCTGGGAGGGAAACTGGCCACATGACCCCGCCTGGGACTCTGCGGTTGCTCTCATCAAACCAGCTCTGCTCAGAGAGTTGCATCTCGCGCCCTTTTATCTGCCATCTCCCAGCACCTTTGTGAGCGTCGTTGAAACCAGCGACGGGCTGAGTAGATGCATATGCCACGCCCCGCACCCCTGCCCCAAGGGTTGCTGTGTTGTGTTAGGGAAGTCAGGGAGGAGTTTCAAGGTGGCAGTGTGAAAAGACCCCACAGTAGCACATGAGATGGCTGGGAGGAAACTCAAAGATTTGTTTAAGTCTAAAAGGAGAAAGGAGAAAGGCAAAGGCTACAGAGGAGTGGGCACAGGAGAAATTTGGGAAGAACAGGATTCACCAGATTGGAATACCAGAAATGAACGGGAAACAGATGGGGAGGTGAAAAATGGTCTCAAAGAAGTGTCTGAACTTGGGGAGATTTGTCAGTACTGAGTAATGTTGGAAATGAGTCTGAAGGGTGGTAATATTTGTTAGTTTTTTAAAGTGCATTAGTATGTTTTATTTCACTATTATGAAATAGGTATCTTTGCCCCTATTTCACAGATTAAGAAACTGAGATTCAGAGAACTGAAGTGACCTGTCCCAAATCCCAGCTAGTAAAATGTTAAGTGTCTACTTTATCCTTTATAATACAGCTATACCTGTTTCTAGATGTGGCACATTTACTAGAAAAGAAAGATTAGACTTTTAGGAAGTTGGAGCTTTTCATCCAACAAGTTTTATGGAGGTGCCTTCTTTATATGCCAGGCAATATACTCAGCACTGAAAAGACCAAGGCAGTCTGCCTTCAAAAGGCAGAGCGTCTCACTGGGGAGTGATGTGGGCAGTACAAAGAGGACCAAGGTCTCCTCTGGTGCAAGGCAGCTTTCATGAGGAAGTGACAGTGTCTCATCTTGGAAGAAAGGAAATACTTCCCCAGTGGATAGGGGTTGGGGAGGGGGGGTGGAGGTGGAGGTGGGTGTGTTGTAGAAGCCAAAACAGGTAGGCACAGTATGTGGGAGACTTCCTAAGAGTTGAGTATATTAAAAGAGGACAAGGAGGGATGTAAGCAAAACTGAATGGAGAACAGTGGCATTTAACTCATGATCTATTTAAAGCCATTGCAGAGCCATAGTAAGGGTTGAGACAGGATATTACAACTATTGTGTTGTGGGATAATAAGGGTGTTGCTCTATGATGCTGTGATAATAAGGACTTAAGTGAAGTAAAGAGTTATTCATTGGACATTCTTATGTGTCAAAGAGCTTTCACATACACTATCTAATTCATGGAGTAGTCTTAAAAATAAGGAAGACCTGTTTAGGTTGATATGAGGAAATCTTAAAAGACATTTGATGAAAAGAAAAAGCAAGTGCAGATGGTTTTGTACTGCGTTGTGATCCATATTAAAGAAACACAAAGAGGGAAGGGCTTGGGTGGGATGGAATAAGGAATGAAGAGCCAGGGAAGCCAGGGAGAATGATGTGTGTCAGGAGAATGACAGACAAGGTCACCATGCTGAAGACTGCATATGTGAAGAAGATGGCAGGTCCTGGCTGGGGCTGGGGCTGGGGCTGGGGCTGGGGCTGGGGCTGGGGCAGAGAGGACCATGGAGTCTGTCAAGGTAAGGGCTTGGATTCAACCCTATTCTTTGAGGTGAATATCAGAGAGATTTTTAAGTGGGAAGAAATTCACTCTGATTAAACATATCGCAAAGATGGTGTTGACTACAGGTGGAAGATGGGTTGAAGGAGGGAGACCCAGAGGGCGACATAAGACTGTGGGAGTCAAAAGGAGAGGAGGAGGAAGTATGTGAAACTGCTCTGAGGTACTGAGTGGGCAGCTGATATCAATATGGTTGATGAGGGGGGAGGCACAGAAAACTGTTTTTTTAAATTATAATTAAAGGTATATATTCATATAAAGAGTCAAATGATGGGCAGGGTTAGACAGCATAATGGTTATACAAAGAGATTCTCATGCCTGAGGCTCCAATGTCTGAGGTTCAGTCCTCTGTAATACCATAAGCCAGAGCTGAGCAGTGCTCTGGTATAAAAATATTAAAAATTTTAAAAAGGTCAAATTATTAGACGAGTTAGACAAAATAGAAGCTCCACTGCATCTCTACCATTTCTATTCTGATTCATTTGTTTTCTACTATTTGCCTTCATAAGCAGTAGACATGATTGTATTATTACATGTTCTTCAACTTTAGGCATACTTCTTTTTATTTCTTCATGTTAACAAGACATAATAGAAGGAGAATTAGCCATAAATTTATTCAGGAGAACAACTTAAATTCAAGCACAATCATTTTAAAGATTTTTAATGTTCAGGTTCAATATCTGAACATTAAGCCAGAACTGAACAGTGCTCTGGTAATAAATAAATAAAATTTTAAAAATATTTTTAATGTTGCTATTTCTCCACTACTTACTTATTTATTTATTTTTGTTTGATGTTACAGAAATTGGGAGGGGAAGGGGAAGTGGAGAAAGAGAAAGAGATACTTGCAGCACTGCTTCACCACTCAGGAAGGTTCCCCCTGCAGGTGGGGGACTGGTAATGTGTGTGCTCAACCAGGTGTGCCACCACTTGCCTCCACTCCATTTAAAGATTTTAAAGGATTAGACAGAGAAAAATACATGACCAAAACTATCCCCTTCCCATTCTTAAGGAGGAGAGGGAGCTGGTTTCCAGCTGTATACCACAACAAATAAAAAAGATAGGCTGATTTTCTTTCCTGGTATGTATAGTCATTATTTAATTCAAAGAGACAAATACAGATACAAACACCATTTATATGATGCCAGAGGTCAAACCTTACAGAACCTTCCTAGTCCCACCCTTACAGTATTTTATTTTAACCACCAGATTCAGTTGGTTTGCAAGCATGTATCTTCACCATTCCAACCACCTTCATCTTGACAGGTATTTCAAATATTCACGTATTTAACAGAACATGCAAATGTGTATATAAATTGACAGGAAAATGTCCCTGAAGGCCCACATTAAACAGGGACTCATACGGTTAGTGGCTAAAAGGAGACTTTTGTTCTATCTGTTCTTTTAAATTCTTTTAATTTTTTTATTTTTATTTTTTTAATTTTGTTATTACAGACAGAGAGAAATTGAGAGGGGAAGGGGAGATAGAAAGGGAGAGATACAGAGAGACACATGTAGTCCTGCTTTACCACTCATGAAGCTTTCCCCTTGCAGGTGGGGACCAGGGGCTTGAACCTGGGTCCTTACGGACTGTTATGAGTGCGCTTAACCAGGTGCACCACCACTTGGCCCCGTTTTTTAATTTTATTTTAATTTTAATTATAATTGGATAGAGACAGAGAGAAATTGAGGGGGAGGGGGAGATAGAGAGGGAGAATGACAGAGAGGCACCTGCAGCCCTGCTTCACTTGTGAAACTTTCTCCCTGGAGGTGGGGACCAGGGGCTGGAACCTAGGTCCTTGTGCACTGTACTTAATCAGTTGCGCCACCTCCTGGCCCCTTCTTTTCAAATTTTTTACGGATGAATGTATACATTAATTCCTTGTGGAATGTATACATTAGTTGCTGGTGTAGTAAAAGCAAACTAATCCATATAACAATACTAAAAGGTAATTATCATTACCCACAGTTTATAGATACAGAAAACTGAAGCCCAGAAACTTAAGTAATTTGTTCAAGATCTTAAAGCAAGCAAATACAACTGGTAAAAATAAAATGTAAGCATAAAGAGAGAAAAGACTTGTATTTGGAAGGATGAAAGCAAATGAAAAAGAAAACCAGGCATTGGGGAGACAGATTCAGGGAACAAGGAAATCTTACCACGAGAGATAACCTTTGGCAGAAAGGGTTAAAGATAAGATATAAAAAATAAAAAAGATTAAAACATTTAAAAATATTTTTTAAAAAAGACATAAAAAAGGAGGCAGCCACATTAGAGCTCTTGGTGTGAAGGGAATATTAAGGGTTCTTTTGAAGGTGAGGGATCCCTAGCAGTGAGACAGAAGCACTGGAATGAAAAAGGGAAGGCCATGGCCCCATATCCTTTGATAGTGTCCCCAAAGAATTCAGGTGCTAGATATCTGCAGTGAGTCACTGGATCCCAGAAACTGATGGCAAGAGTGAGATCATCACCCCAAACCGCAGGAAGCAGAAACAACAAGGTCCTTGGGGTCCAAGGAGCTGAACCTGTCTGATCGGAGGGCACAGTCAGAAAATCAACATAGCATTCATATCTAATGAATTTTCCTCAGGGCTTAAATGAGTAGGTATGGGAGTCACTGAGAGGCTGTTATACTAGGCAGCATGACAAACAAAAACAACCAGGCCAAGAAAACAAGTTACAGAGTCTCTACCCTGAAAAGATGAGAGATGTCTGAGAAGGAGAATCCTGGGAGAGGTCACCCAAGGCAGTTGGCCTCTCCCAAGGTCATGGGGCTTGGTGACAAACATTGGCTAAAAGCATAAACCTAGTGATGCAGGATTGTATGGCTGGTTTAGGGGTTGAAACTAGAGATAAACAGAAGACTGATCAAAATGACTCTTGCAGGAGTCGGGCAGTAGCGCAGAAAGTTAGGCACAGGTGGCACAAAGCGCAAGGACCGGTGCAAGGATCCCGGTTTGAGCCCCTGGCTCCCCACCCGCAGGGGGGTCGCTTCACAGGTGGTGAACCTGGTCTGCAGTTGTCTATCTTTCTCTTTCCCTATCTTCCCCTCTCTGCATTTCTCTCTGCCCTATCCAACAACGAAGACATCAATAACAAGAATAACTACAACAATAAAACAAGGGCAACAAAAAGGAAATAAATACTAAAAAAAATAAATAATTAAACACTTGACTTAAAAAAATGTTTCCTGCATTGAACTAGATTCTACACAGACACACATGACCCAACCCAATCCCACTAATTAATCTTTTGCCTAATTTCCCATTTGAACACTGGAAAGGAAAAAGAGGGGCGGGCTCTGGTATTCAGAAGCTGACCTGACACGGTTGAATCCCATTTTCTCCTATTAGGCACAATAAATTTTGAGACCAGAATAAAATGAGTGAAAGCAAGTTTTATAGTTCTGACTGCAGAGAGACAAAAGCAAATCATTGTGCGACCCACAACTTAGCAAATATCCCTTCTCTTGGCCAGAAGAGATGACTGCTACCAATTATAACTTTAGCCTCTAGTTATTTTATATTCCTTACAGATAAGACTGAACTACCCAGTAACAGAATCTACCCTGCTTCTGGACTGCATTCAATCGAGAACAAATTTCTACTTTAGGCTTTTCCCCAAATCAGCTAACCAAGGCCCAAATATATATGTGTGTGTGTGTGTGTGTGTATTTTATTTTATTTTTTTATTTTTTATTTAAGAAAGGAGACATTAACAAAATCATAGCATGGGGGGGTACAACTCCACACAATTCCCGCCACCCAGTCTCTATATCCTGTCCCCTCCCCACTAGCTTTCCCACTCTCTATCCCTCTGGGAGCATGGACCCAGGGTCGTTGTGGGTTGCAGAAGGTCTGGCTTCTGTAATTGCTCCCCCACTGAACATGGGCATTGACTGGTTGATCCATACTCCCAGTCTGCCTCTCTCTTTCCCTAGTAGGGTGGTTCTCTGGGGAAGCAGAGCTCCAGGACACATTGGTGGGGTCTTCAGTCCAGGAAAGCCTGGCTGGCATCCTGATGGCATCTGGAACCTGGGGGCTGAAAAGAGAGTTAACATACGAAGCCAAACAAATTGTTGAAGAATCATGGACCCAAAGGATGTAATAGTGGAGATAAAGTGTTGGGGGGGTACTCACTGCCAACTCTAGTGTACTACTGCTTTCAGGTATATATTTGCCCTGGTTTATGGATACGTGTGGACATATGCTCTATCTCCTGGAACCTGGTCTATATCTAGGTTTGGGGACTTTGTTAGGAAGTGAACCACCTGGGATGGAGTTAGAGTATACTATGAAAGGAAAGGTCTCACCCAAGTGATGAAACTGAAGGGTTGTCATTCTACACCTGAAGTCTCTGGACACAGTCTGAAGTGAAGCATGCTGCGGTGGCACTCGTTGTGTTGATTAGGTTGTGATCAACGGATGCAATATTATTCGATAAGAATTGGGAGAAGCATACGGGAAATTGGGCCCTATCCTAGGGTCCTAGGACTGGGGGAAGTTTAGGCTCTATAGTGGAAATGTGAGGTTCCTGCTGTCTTAGGGTTCAAGAAGACAATGGATAGTTATTGTTAACATCACATTATTTGGTAATAGGGTTAACTTTGGAAAGTCCCGTTGTTAGACATACAATCAATTTTCCCCCTCTCATATTAATTAAATAGTGATTTATATGACTACAATTTAATAGGTGTATACATAAACACCATTCCCACCACCAAAAGATTGTGTCTCATCAGACCCCCCCCCTGCCCCCGCCGGCCCAGGAAGCCACATGTCCATCCTCCCCCTCACCACAGAGTTTTTACTTTGGTGCCCTACTTTCAATTTAGTCAGATCCTGCTTTTAGTTTCCCTTTGTGATCTTCTTTCTCAACTTCTGTTGATGAGTGGGATCATCCCATACCCAGTTACAGAAGTACCCAGTTACAGAATCTACCCTGCTTCTGGACTGCATTCAACCTAGAACAAATTTCTACTTTAGGCTCTTCCCCAAATCAACTAACCAAGGCCCAAATATATGTGTGTGTGTGTGTGTGTGTGTGTGTGTGTATGTATGTATTTTTTTTTTACCATAGCACTGCACAGCTTTGGCTTATGATAGAGTCTAAGCTTAGGGGCTTGAACCTGGGACTTTGAAGCCTCAGGCTTGAGAGTCTCTTTGCATAACTATTATGCTATCTACCCCCACCCAAGGCCCAAATCTTATAGTAGCTTTTTCTCTTATTTTTAAAATTATATTTATCTATTTTGACAACACTGAGAGAAGTTGTGAGGGAAGAAGGATAGAGAGGGAGAGAGAGAGAAAGAGAGAGAAAACTGCAGCACTGCTTCAACTCTCATGAAGCTTTCTCTCCTGCAGGTGGGTAGTTCTTTTTCTCTAACACTCTCTTACTAAGGTGTCCCTATGGTTTGAGTTATCTTGCTTCAAAGAGTAATAAGCCCAATCTGTTTAACTAATATGTCTGTAGGGATCTTTGAATGAAGGACACTGATAACACCTAATGTTCATTTATTCATTCTTTCCCACTGAGATCTACATTAAGGATCTGAACCCAGGCCATGTAGGAGATGATACAAAAGCAGGAGGTGCTGTCAGAAGGTACAAAACCAGTCTTACATTCACTCAACAAATATTTACCGGGCACCCACATGTACCACAGGCTGTTCTAGGTAGCACAGACAATAAGCAAATATAAAAGGATCCAGTGATTTTTCAGGAAGCTCTGAGGTGGGGTCAAAGGTAGAAAAAAGACAAAGATAGATTATTATGGTTTACAGAGAGTGGTGCAGTTGACTGAAACATGCCCTAGGGGCTGCTTGCTACGTATTCATAAAGGAGGTGTGTCTACAGTAATGTGGAAGTGACTTATCAGGATAGGCTCTCTGGGGGCGGGGATACTTGAGGCCCTAGAGCCTGGGGGAAAATCTTCAGCGACAACGAAAAAGGTCAGGGAGGGGTTTGGGCACATCCAGTAGGATGCACTTATTCATCACCATGCAGAAGGACCTGGGTTCAAGTCCCTGGAATCCACTTGCAGGGAAGCTTCACAAGTAGTAAAGCAATGCCATAGCGCTATCTCTCTCTCTGTCTCTCTTTATGCCTATCTTCCCCTTCCCTCCCAATTTCTTTCTTTCTTATCAAAAAGAAAGAGAAAAAATGGTCACTAGGAGCAGTGGACTGCTTGTAGAGGCACCAAACATTGACAATAAACATGGGGCGGGGGTGGAGTGAGGTGGGGTCAGGGGGACAATAAGCAGTATGGTGAGTGGGAAATGTTGCATGCAACTTATTTTACTTAAGTGAAAGATAGAAAGCATATTTCAGGAAAGGTTTAGATGGAAAGCACTTGTATATTACAATGATATAGAATTTGGCCTTTATCTTTTTTCTCTTTACTGTTTACATTAGGGCAGAGAGAAATTTAGAGGGGAGTGGGAGAGAAAATGTAGCACTGCTCTAATGCTTGCAAAGTTTTCCTTCAGCAGGTGAGGGGCTGGACATTTTAACCCAGGTCCTTGTATATGGTAACACATGTACTCTATTAGGTGTATCCATCTCCTCTAATTTTTTAAGTTTTTTTTTTTTGTCTGTTTGTTTTCACCAAAGCACTGCTCAACTTTGGTTTATGGTATCATGGAGGATTGAACCTGATGCCTTGGAACCTTAGGCATAAGTATCTCTTTGCATAACCATTATACTATCTACCCCATGCCCCCCTCAAATTTTTACAATGAAAATTTTCAGACAGAAGAGGTAAAAGGATTTTTTAAGATTTTTATTTATTTAATCATTTATTTTCCTTTTTGTTGACCTTGCTTTTATTGTTGTTGTAGTTATTATTGCTGTTGTTATTTGTGTCTTCGTTGTTGGATAGGACAGAGAGAAATTGAGAGAGGAGGGGAAGACAGAGAGGGGGAGAGAAAGACAGACACCTGCAGACCTGCTTCACCGCCTGTAAAACAACCCCCCTGTAGGTGGGTTGCCGAGGGCTCGAACCGGGATCCTTAAGCCAGTCCTTGAGCTTTGTGCCATGTGTCTTAATCCACTGCACTACCACTGGACTCCTGAGCTAAAAGGATTTTATACTGACCACTCAAAAACCCACCACCTAGATTCTATCATTGGTATTTTACTGTAATTGCTTTATCAGATATTCCTACCAGTTCATCTTATAATTCTACACACTTTAAAAAAATAAGTTGCAGCTATTAAAAAAACACACACACACACACATATATATTTCTCAGCTCTGGCATATGGGGATGCTGGGTATTGAACTTGGGACCTTGGAGCCTTGCCTCAGGCAGCAAGTATTTTATATAATTATTATGGGGCAGGGGTAGGCAGTATAATGGTTATGCAAAGAGACTCTCATGCCTGAGGCTCCAAAGTCCCAGGTTCAATACCCTGCACCACCATAAGCCAGAGCTGAGCAGTGCTCTGGTGTTTCTCTGTCTCTCTCTCTCTGTCTCTCTCTGCATCTCTCTCAAAAAATAAAATAAAAATATTTAATTACTATGCTATTTCTTTTTTAATTTTTCACTACCTTTATTTATTCATTGAATAGATATAGCCAGAAATCAAGAGGGAAGGGGGGTGATAGAGAGGGAAAGAGGCAGAGAAACACCTGCTACACTGCTGCCACTCACAAAGCTTTCCCCCTGCAGGTGGGGACCAGGGGCTCAGTCCTGTGTCTTGAGCATTGTAACATGTGTACTCAACCAGGTGCACCACCACCTGGCTCCTTATTATGCTATTTCTTCATCCCCAAATGTTTTTTAAAAATACACAGTCTGATTATGTCAGGGTGTACAGAACTTTCACCGATGACCCTACCCATAAAGGATATAGAATAAAGGCCAGGGGGCTGGGAGGTGCAGCGCCAGGTTGAACGCACCTGTTACCATGTGTCAGGACCCAAGGTCAAGCTAGGTCCTCATCTGTGGCGGGGGCGGAGAGGGGGGAGTGAAGCTTCACAATCCATAAAGTAGTGCTACAGGTGTCTCCATCTCTCCCTTTCTACTCTCAATTTCTGTCTCTATCCAATAAAATAAAAGAAAGAAAGAAAAACATTTTCAATATATTTATTCAGAGAGAAAGAAAGAGAAAATGAATCAACAGAGGACTATTCTAACATATGTAATATGAGGAACAGAACTTGTGCCTTACAAATCTAACTTCTTCATGATACCACTAAACTACCTCACTGACCATGGAAAAAACTTCTACCTTAGTCAGGAGGATGGATGGGACAACTAAATCTAGAGACATGGAGATGAGAGCAGATGGCTTAATCTAGGTTTCTAGAGGATGGGGAGAAGTGCATGAAATCCTAAGGTGAGATCTCACTTTACCAGGGTTAGACCTGAAGGACTGTGAAAGTGAGGAAGGAAGAGTTGAAGAATAACACCCAGGTAAAGGGACAGGGGGGCTGGTGACAACAAATGAGGAGAGAATAAATGGGGCAATAAGAACATATGCTGGGAAGAAGATAGCTGACTTGATGGTCTGGAAACATCTGTGGATATATGCTTTGGATTCACAGACTCTATGCTCCTTGAGGCCTCATTGGTGGGGAAATGGGATTCAGCACTGTGTCACGCCTTCTCTTGACACTAGTTTTTGCTAAGCTTCCCCAATGGTAGGATGACTTTTTTTGGAAAAGAATTTATTTATTTATTTATTTATTTACTTACTTACTTATTTACTTATTTATTTATTTATTTATGAGAAAGAGAGGAGAGAAAGAACCAGACATCACTCTGGTACACATGCTGCCGGGGAACTGAACTAAGGACTTTATGCTTGAGAGTCTGATGCTTTATCCACTGCACCACCTCCCAGACCACAAATTTTTCTTTTTTTTTAGTCATTTTATTTGGGGAGGTAATAGTTTACAGTATGGTTGTTGGTACATGGCAAATAGATGATTTTTATTTACTCTCCCTACTTAGGGAATAGTTCTTCTGCTCTCCTAGTAGATCCCTATTCCTATTATGCTGTTTTCTCTTTTGTTTTTTGAACATTTCTCACCTTCCTCTGGTCCTCTGGCTGCATAAACCTGACTCTTCTTAGAGAATACATCCTCTGGGGCCAGGTGGTGGCGCACCAGGTTAAGCACACATAGTACAAAGCACAATGACCTTCGCAAAGATCTCGGTTCGAGCCTCTGGCTTCCCATCTATGGGGAGGACACCACAGAAGTGGTGAAGCAGGTCTTTAGGTGTCTGTCTTTCTCTTCCCTCTCGATCTCCCCATCCTCTCTCAATTTCTCTCTGTCCTATCCAATCAAAGAGAGAGAGAGACAGAGAGATAATATATATAACCTATATTCTAATGCCTTGCCTTTCTGCTTAATCTCCTTCAAATCTTGCTCTTAGATCTTTTTTTAAATTTTATTTATTTATTTATTTATTTATTACTGGATAGAGACAGAAATTGAGGTGGAAGGGGGATAGAGAGGGAAAGAGTCAGAGAGAAACCTACAGACCTGCTTCAACACTTGTGAAGCTTTTCTCCTGCAGTTGGGGTACAGGGGCCTGAGGTTTGGCACCCCATGGCTTAACCCACTGTGCTCACACCTGACTCTGGAGCATCAGTATGAATAAAGAATTGTATTACCACGCCGCCACGAGTCTCTCTCCTGTGAAGCTAGCCCGGCACCGACCGAGGTGGTACTGGTTGCACTGATTAGGTTGGGATTAGCAGGTGCAGTATCAGTTGGTATGAAGTGGGAGAAGCATTCAGGAAAATGAACCTTGCCCTAGAAGTTTCAGGACCGGGAGAAATATGGGCTTCATAGAGAAAGAGAAGGGTTCCTGCTGTCTTAGGGTTTAAGAAAGCAATAGATAGTTATATCTATAATCATTTATCAAATCATTTGGCAATTTGGTTAACTTTGAAAATCCCATTGTAAGGATTTGCTGTAGCATACAAGACCTCGCCATAATTTATGTCCTTTTATGCTATTTATTTATAGCTGTATCTTATAAAGGAACACCATCAAGAAGCTTCTCAGTTTGATATAATCTCATTTGTTCATCTTTGTCTTAGTTTTCCTTACCCATGGGGTGGAGTCTTCAATTATCTTTAAAAACATTTTTTATTATCTTTATTTACTGAGTAGAGGCAGCCAGAAACTGAGGGGAACTGAGGGGTTGATAGACAGGAAGAGAGACTAAGAGACACCTGCAACATTGCTCCACCACTCACAAAGCTTTCCCCCTGCAAGTGGGGACTGGGGGTTCAAACCCAAGTCCTTGTGCATTGTAACATGCGCTCAACCAGATGCACCACCACCTGGCTACCCCTTTTAATTTTTTTTAAAACATTTTTTTCCAAATACATTTTTAATATTAAGGTCATAAAAATGTTTCAACAATGTATTCTTCTATGTATTTTATAGTTTCAGGTACAATAACCAGATCTTTGATCCATTTTGAGTTAATTTTGGTGCATGGTACTAGGTAGTGGTCTAATTTCGTTTTTCTGCATGTGGTTGTCCAATTCACCCAACACCATTTGTTAAAGAGACTTTCTTTTTCCCATTGGGTAGTTTTGACAATTTTATTGTATATAAGGTCTATACATGTGTGGGTTTAGTTCTGGGTTCTCTATCCTGTTCCACGGATATATGCATTTTGTTCCAATACCACAGTTTTTTCTTTTCTTTTTCTTTAATGTTTTCTTTCTCTCTTTCTTTTTCTTTTTCTTTATTTTTGCTTCCAGTGTTATCGCTGGGGCTCAGTGCCAGCACTATGGATCCACTGCTCCTGGAGGCTATTTTTTCCCCTTTTGTTGTCCTTGTTGTTTCATCTTTGTTGCTATTATTATCATTGTTGTTATTGATGTCGTTATTATTGGATAGGACAGAGAGAAATGGAGAAAGGAGGGGAAGACAGAGAGGAGGAGAGAAAGATAGACACCTGCAGACCTGCTTCACCGCTTGTGACGTGACCCCCCCTGCATGTGGGGAGCCAGGACTTGAACCAGGATCCTTGCACCAATCGTTGTGCTTTGTGCAATGTGTGCTTAACCTGCTGCGCTACTGCCCAACCCCCTCTTTTCTTTCTTTCTCTCTCTCTCTCTCTCTCTCTCTCTTTTTTTTTTTTTTTTTTCTCAGGGCACTGCTCAGCTCTGACTTATGGTGGTGGTGTATACTGAACCTGGGACTTTGGAGTTTCTTACATGAGAGTCTCTTTGCATAACCATTATGCTATCTACCACCACTCCAATATCACAGTTTTAACAATTTAACTATTGCTTTGTAATATACACTGAACTCAGGAATTGTGATGTCTCCATTTTTGTTCTTTTTCCTGAGAAGTGCTCCTGCTATTTGTGTTTTTTGTTTGTTTATAAGTCTTTTTGTTGTTGTTTGTTTGTTTTATATTTTTTATTTATTTCCTTTTGTTGCCCTTGATGTTTCATTGTTGTAGTTATTATTGTTGTTGTTATTGATGTTGTCATTGTTAGATAGGACAGAGAGAAATGGAGAGAGGAGGGGAAGAAAGAGAGGTGGGGAGAAAGATAGACACCTGTAGACCTGCTTCACCGCTTGTGAAGCGACTCTCCTACAGGTGGGGAGCCAGGGGCTCGAACCGGGATCCTTAAGCTGGTCCTTGTGCTTTGCGCCACCTGTGCTTAACCCATTAGACTACCGCCTGACTCCCTGTTTATAATTCTTTTTTAAACTTTGATTCTTTTAAAAAATTTATCTTATTTATTATTGGATAGATACAGGGATTGAGAGGAGAGGGGTGATGGAGAGGGAGAGACAGAGACAGACACCTGCAGCCCTATTTCACCACTCACGAAGCTTTCCCCTTGTAGGTGGGGATCAAGGGCTTGAACCTGGGTCTTTGTGCACTGTAATGTGTGTTTAACCAGGTGAACCACTGAATTCCCCCCCCCTTTTTAATAATTCCACATAAATTTTAGGATAAGTTGTTCAATTTCCTTGAAATGTGTCATTGGGATTTTAATAGGGATTGCATTAAATCTACAGATGACTTTTGGCAGGATTTCCATTTTTTTAATTTCTTTATTGGGAAACTAATGTTTTACATTCAACAATAAATACAATATTTTGTACATGCATAACATTCCCCAGTTTCCCATAACAATACAACCCCCACTAGGTTCTCTGTCATCCTTCTTGGACCTGTATTCTCCACACCCACCCACCCCCACCCCAGAGTCTTTTACTTTGGTGCAATACGCCAATTCCATTTCAGGTTCTACTTGTGTTTTTTTTTTTTCTTCTGATCTTGTTTTTCAACTTCGGCGTAAGAGTGAGATCATCCCATATTCATCCTTCTGTTTTTGACTTATATCACCTAACATGAATTTTTCAAGGTCCATCCAAGATCGGCTGAAAATGGTGAAGTCACCATTTTTTTACAGCTGAGTACTATTCCATTGTGTATATATACCACAACTTGCTCAGCCACTTATCTGTTGTTGGAGACCTGGGTTGCTTCCAGGTTTTGGCTATTACAAATTGTGCTGCTAAGAACATATGTGTACACAGATCTTTTTGGATGGATGTGTTGGGTTCCTTAGGATATATCCCCAGGAGAGGAATTGCAGGATCATAGGGTAGGTCCATTTCTAGCCTTCTGAGAGTTCTCCAGACTGTTCTCCACAGAAGTTGGACCAATTTGCATTCCCACCAGCAGTGTAGGAAGGTTCCTTTGACCCCACACCCTCTCCAGCATTTGCTGCTGTTACCTTTTCTGATGTATGACATTCTACAGGAGTGAAGTGTGGTATCTTGTTGTTGTCTTTATTTGCATTTCTCTGACAATCAGAGACTTGGAGCATTTTGTCATGTGTTTTTCTGCTTTTTGGAACTCTACTGTGGTGAAAATTCTGTCCATGTCCTCCCCCATTTTTGGATGGGGTATTTGTTGTCTTGTTGTTAAGATTTGCAAGTTCTTTATATATTCTGGTTATTAGCCTCTTGTCTCATGTATGGTATGTAAAGATCTTCTCCCATACTGGGAGAGGTCTCTTGGTTTGGGTAGTGGTTTCTTTTGCTGTGAAGAAGCTTATTAATTTGATGTAGTCCCATAGGTTTATACTTACCCTAGTCTTCTTTGTAATTGAATTCGTTTTATTGAAGATGTCTTTAAAATGTATGTGGAAAAGAGTTCTGCCAATATTTTCCTGATAGTTTGTATCTGATAGTTTGTGGTCTAACATCCAAGTCCTTGATCCACTTGGAATTTACTTTTGTATTTGGTGAAATACAGTGGTTCAGTTTCATTCTTCTGCATGTTTCAACCCACTGTTTCCAACACCATTTGTTGAAGAGACTCTGCTTTCCCCATGTAATAGTCTGGGCACCTTTGTCAAAGATTAGATGTCCATAGGTGTGGGGGCTAGGATTTCCATTTTAATGATAATTATTCTTCCAATCCATGAACAAGGGATGTTATTCCATTTATTTTTTTAAAATCTATTTATTCTTAGATAGAGACAGAGAGAATTTGAGAGGGAAGGGGAAGATAGAGGGAAAGAGACAGAGAGATACCTGTACCCCTGTTTCACCACTCATGAAGCTTTCCCCCTGCAGGTAGGGACCAGAAGCTTGGACCTAAGTCCTTGCACACTGTAATGAGTGTGTTTAACCAGGTACACCACTGCCTGGTCCCCTGTTCTTTCATTTCTTTGTGTTATCCCCTATTTCTTTTAACATTGTCTTAGAGTTTTCATTGAAAAAGTCTTTTACTTCATTAGATTTATTCCTAGGTATCTTATCTTTTTGGATTCAATTGTAAGTTGCTTTCTTGTGTTCCCTTTCCTCTGTCCCATCTTTTGTATATAAAAAAAGCCACAGATTTATGAGTATTGATTTTGTAACCTGATACTTTACTGAATTTGTCAATGATTTCCAGTAGCGTATTGGCAGTTTTGGAAGTCCTCTAGGTATAACAGCATACCACCTGCAAATAACAACAATTTAACTTCATCCTTTCTAATCTGAATTCTTTTGATATCTTTTTCTTACCTGACTGCAATGATGAGGATTTCTAGGACTATGTTGAATAGAAATGGTGAGAGTAGACATCCTTGCTTAGTTCCTGATTTTAGGAGGAAAGCTTTCAATTTTCCCCCATTGAGTATGATGCTACCCATGGGTTTGTCATATATTGCTTTTATTAAGTTAAGGACTTTTCCTTCCACTCCTAATTTCTTGAAAGCCTTTATCATAAATGGGTTTGGACCTTATCAAATGCTTTTTCTGCATCAGTTGATAAGATCATGTGATCTTTTTTTAAAGTATTTATTTATTTATTTTCCCTTTTGTTGTCCTTGCTGTTTTATTGTTGTAGTTATCATTGTTTTTGTTACTGATGTCGTCGTTGTTGGATAGGACAGAGAGAAATGGAGAGAGGCAGGGAAGGGAGAGAAAGATATCTGCAGACCTGCTTCACCACTTGTGAAGCGACTCCCCTACAGGAGGGGAGCTGGGGGCTAGAACCACGCTTTGTGTCACGTGTACTTAACCTGCTGCGCTATCGAGCCAGACTCCCTGATTTTTCTTTTTGTTGACATGGTGGACTACACTGATTGACTTGCAGATGTTGAACCATCCCTGTCTCCCAGGGATCAATCTCACTGGTCTTGATAGATTACTCTCTTAACATATTGTTGGATTTGACTAGTCAAACTTTTGTTGAGAATCATTGCATCCATATTCATCAGAGACATAGGTCTATAGTTTGCTTTTTTGTTGGAATCCTTTCCTGCTTTGGGGATCAAAGTGACGTTAGCCTCATAGAATGTGTTTGGGAGCGTTCCTTCTTCAATTTTCTGGAAGAGTTTGAGGAGAATGGGTGTTAGTTCTTCTTTGAATGTTTTATAGAATTTACTAGCATAGCTATCTGAACCTGGGCTTTTGTTTTCGGGAAGGCTTTTGACTACTGTTTTAATTTCTGCACTAGTGATTGGCGTGTTAAGTTTATTTATTTCTTTTTAAAAATTTTTCTCAACAACTTGTTTGGCTTCGTATGTTAACTCTCTTTTCAGTCACCAGGTTCCAGATGTCATCAGGATGCCGGCCAGGCTTCCCTAGACTGAAGACCCCACCAATATGTCCTGGAGCTCCGCTTCCCCAGAGACTCACCTTACTAGGGAAAGAGAGAGGCAGACTGGGAGTATGGACCAACCAGTCAACGCCCATGTTCAGCGGGGAAGCAGTTACAGAAGCCAGACCTTCTACCTTCTGCAACCCTCAATGACCCTGGGTCCATGCTCCCAGAGGGATAGAGAATGGGAAAGCTATCAGGGGAGGGGGTGGGATATGGAGAATGGGTGGTGTGGAATTGTACCCCTTCTACCCTATGGTTTTGTTAATTAATACTTTCTTAAATAAAAAAATAAAAATAAATTTAAAAATTTTCATATTTATTTTATTTATTTTCCCTTTTGTTGCCTTTGTTTTTATTGTTGTTGTAGTTATTATTATTGTTGCTACTGATGTCATCATTGTTAGATAGGACAGAGAGAAATGGAGAGAGGAGAGGAAGACAGAGAGGGGGAGAGAAAGACAGACACCTGCAGACCTGCTTCACTGCTTGTGAAGCGACTTCCCTGCAGGTGGGGAGCGGGTGGCTCGAACTGGGGGATTGAACCAGGATCCTTATGCAAGTCCTTGCACTTCATGCCACATGCGCTTAACCTGCTGTGCTACCACCCAACTCCCTATTTACTTCTTCTTGTGTCAAGGTTGGCAGTTGGTATGACTCTAAGAATATGTCCACTTCCAGGCTGGGAGTATGAATGGACCAGTCAATGCCCATGTTCAGTGGGGAAGCAATTACAGAAGCCAGACCTTCCACTTTCTGCATCCCATAATGACCTTGGGTCCATTTTCCCAGGGGGCTAAAGAATAGGAAAACTATCAGGGGAGGGGATGGGATATGGGGTTCTGGTGGTGGCAACTGTGTGGAGTTGTACCCCTCTTATCCTATGGTTTTGTCAGTGTTTCCTTTTTATAAATAACATTTTTTTTAAAAGAGCATGTCCATTTCTTCTAAGTTGTCGAATTTGTTTCCATATAGACATCCAGTCTCTCTCCCCCTATCAACCCTTCCCTCTTGATTCCTGGATATCCCTATCCAATAATAAATAAAGATAATTTAAAGTTTTTTTTAAAAGAGAGGAAGAAAGGAAAGGAGAGAGCGAGAGAGAGAGGAAAGAAAGAAAAGAAAAAGAAGAGAGAAGGGGGAAAAAAGAAAAGGAAACAAACAAATCAAAGATTACTGTGTAAAGAGGGCAGGAGAGTAAAACCAGCGTGAGTGAGAAGCTACTTCTGCCCTTATAGAATCCGTTCATAATCTACAGAGGTTGGTCAGTGCTGACTGAGCTGGCTGCACTGACATGGGAAAAGTGTATGCCTTGTACAGAAGAGCCAGGAGTTCTACCTGGGTAGGGCATCTGGAGAGGAAGTTGATCCATCAAAACTGAGTGAGGTCTCCAAGACTGCTCTCAGTCAGCTGTTGGGCTGAGATATCATAGGGTTTGGATATAGTGGATATTTATTAATCAGCTACCCCATTCTAAAACCAGTGCTAGGTATCTGGGGTTAAGTCAGGTAGGGGAAGGAGGAAGAAAGTGTGAAATCAACAATATCCAGTCCAGGAAGATCAACCATTCTACTAATGAAAAGAAACAGTGTGACGTCATTGACTAAGGAGAGAGGGAAGTACAAGAAATTAGACTTTTGGACTATACCAGAGTAATTTTGTATGTATGTCCTGAAGAGGTTACTTTTGGGGCTAGGTCAGCTGGTCCCTAGTCATCCCCTAACTGACAGATAAAGGCTGCTTATGTAATCCATGGCACCCTGCAGGCGACCTGGGGAACTAGATGGTGGAGCCATGCCAGAGTTGACAGCTCTCCTGGAATCCGAGATCGCTCAGGGTGTGGACTCTTCCCGTCTCTGCACTCCCGGACCCGCCCTCTGCCACTCGGTGGTCAGAGGGCAACTCGAGGCTGCTTGGTTTCCCAACTGGTGCTAGGCTGCTGTGAACACCTCCAGAAACCTGCCCGCTTCCTTTCTATCTTCCTCACCCCTCTGGCCTATTGATGGAGGTCTAAGAGGAAGGAACGCATACACATCTTGAACCCCCTAAAGAAAATCCTAGGACTTGCTCTTGCTATACTTGGCTCTGACTTTCCACTCCTTGCCCCTTTTACTTTTTCGTGAGCATCTTGGAACAACAAGAGTACTTCTCTGACCTGAACTTTGAGCTCATAAAACAGCACTGTAAGTTATCAAGATGGTTTTGTTTTGTTTTATAGAGATAGAGATATGGAGAGAGAGAGAGAAAGAGAGAGAGGAGGGGGAGAGAAAGCTCAGAACACTGCTCAGTTCTGGCTTATGGTGGTGCTGGGAAGTGAACCTGGGGACCTCAGAGCTGTAGGAAAAAAAAAAACCCTCTTTTGCTAACCTAAATTATGCTGTCTCCCCAGCCTAGATTTTTTAAAAAAGTATTTACTTCATTAATGAGAAATACTGAGAGACATGCAGATCCTGTGTTCTACCACTGAGCCACCTCCCCATTGTTCTGTTTGACTAGAGCACAGCTCAGCTCTGGCTGTTGGTGGTCTTGGGTTCAAACCTAACATGTCTCAGTGTAAATCCTGTGCACTATCACTCCCATACCCAGGATTTTTGTTGCTGTTGATTGTAGTCATGGTTGAAGGAGATGCTGAATTTACTCCTGAGGTTAACTCTGATTTCTGAGTATGAGGAAGTAGAGAAGGCAGCTAAGTTTGTTTTTAAAAGAGAAACTACATCCACTCCCACTCCAGGTTAAACCAGTCTTTGGTGAAAATCAAAATCTTTTTAGTATCTTTGAAAGGATGTCTCTGTTCTGAATCAGATTCACCCCAAAATATTGAATGTTGAGTTACAGGCTGCCTTTCTTTTTGTTGTTGTTCTCAATATTTTATTTATTTATTTAAAATTTTATTTTATTTTCGATAAAGACAGAGAAAAGTTGAGAAGGAGGAGATAGGGAAAAAAAGAGTCACCTGTAACACTGCTTCAGGTGGGAGTTAGGGGCTTGAACCTGGGTCTTTGCACACTGTAACATGTGCTCATGGGCAGGGAATTGATAGCATAATGGTTATGCACAGAGACTCTCATGCCTGAGGCTCCAGGTTCAATCCCCTGTGCCAACGTAAACCAGAGCTGAGCAGTGCTCTGGTGTTAAAATAAAAAAATAAAATAAAATAAAAAACATGTGTGCTCAATCAAGTGCACCACTACCACCCAGCCCCAGGCTATTTTTTTTAATATTTAAAGCATCCACTTTTTACTGTGGGACTTATCAAACATACATAGAGATAATGATATGCACCTACCACCCTCTTCAACAGTAAGTCAATTTTGTTTCATAGATTACTTCCCACTCATCCTCTTTTGCCAGTGCTATTTTAAATTTAATTCTTTTTCTAAATACCTTTTTTAAAATTTATTTATTTTCCTTTTTGTCGCCCTTGTTGTTTAACATTGTTGTGGTTATTGATGTCGTTGTTGTTGGATAGGACAGATAGAAATGGAGAGAGGAGGGGCTGTCAGAGGGGGAGTGAAAGACAGACACCTGTAGACCTGCTTCACTGCTTGTGAAGCGACTTCCCTGCAGTTGGGGAGCCGAGGGCTCGAACCAGGATCCTTATGTCGGTCCTTGTGCTTTGCACCACATGAGCTTAACCCACTGTGCTACCGCCTGACTCCCTTTAAATACTAATCATCATTTTTAAAATCTTTATTTACTAGATAGAGACAGCTGGAAATTGAGAGGGGAAGGGGGTGATAGGAAAGGAGAGAGATAGACATCTGCAGCCCTGCTTCACCACTCGCAAAGCTTTCCCCTTACAGGTCCTTGCACACTGTAACATGTGCACTCAACCAGGTGTGCCACCACCTGGCCCCCCTTAAAGTAAATTCTTTCAAAAAATATTTTTTTATCTCCCACCCCCTCTAAAATCTTTTTATTTATTTATTATTGGATAGAGACAGAGAGAAATTGAGGGAGGATGGGGAAACAGAAAGGGAGAGAGACAGAGAGACACCTGCAGACCTGCTTTACCACTCATGAAGATTCCCCCCAGCAAATGGGGACCAGGGGCTTGAACCTGCATCCTTGCACACTGTAGTGTGTGCGCTTAACCAGGCACACCACTGCCTGGCCCCCAAGTACATTCTAGATGTTGTTTTTCATTAATGTAGATTTCCATATGGGGAAACTTCCTTTTAAATATTCTTTTCCTATTGTGATACCAGGTTGCTGCATTTGTGTGATACCACCGCTAAGAGTCTCCTCAGACCATTTTTTAAAAATTATTTTTAGACAGAGCAAGGGAGAGACTGAAAGAAGAGATACCACACTGTTTATGGAGCTCCCGTGGTACCATTCACAATGCTCCCATGTCATGTGGGAGTCCAGGTACTCATGCATATGTGCTTTACTACATGAACTATTTCCTGACTACATAGGGGAAAAACAGACTATATATATGTGTATGTATATATATATATATATATATATATATATATATATATATATATAGAGAGAGAGAGAGAGAGAGAGATATGATTTGATTTTATTTGTTTTTCCCAGAGCAGAGCACTACTGAGCTCTGGCTTATGGTGGTAAGGGGGACTTTTAAAAAAAATATATTTATTTATTCCCTTTTGTTGCCCTTGTTCTATTGTTGTAGTTATTATTGTTGTTATTGATGTCATCGTTGTTGGATAGGACAGAGAGAAATGGAGAGAGGAGGGGAAAACAGAGAGGGGGAGAGAAAGAGAGACACCTACAGACCTGCTTCACCACTTGTAAAGCAACTCCTTTGCAGGTGGAGAGCCGGGGGCTCGAACCGGGATCCTTATGATGGTCTTTGCACTTTGTGCCACATGCGCTTAACTGCTGCGCTACCACCCAACTCCCAGGGGGACTGTTCTTGAAATCCACTATGGGCTCACTGCCTGATACCACAAAGAGCAAAACACTGCTACATCCACTTATCTTTTTATCACTTATTATTCAATAAAGGTGTGTGGGTTACTACCAGGTTGTTACTTTGATTTCATGATTGTAAAGAATTAAACTGTGGTGGGGTGAGTGGTGGCTCACCTAATAGACTGTGCATGTTACAGTGCACAGGGACCTGGGTTCAAGACCCTAGTCCCCCCCACCCACAGCAGGAAAGTTTCATGACCAGTGAAGCAGCACTATAGGTGTCTATCTCGCCTACTCCTTTACTCCCACCGTTTCTATCTTCCCTTTCCCTCTCAAGTTCTCTTTGTCTATGTACAAAATAAATAAATGAGTGATTTTAAAGAATTAAAATGTGTAGCTAGATATAGAAAAACGACATTTTCCAAAATTCCACTGAATAAATAACAAAGAAAAGGGGAAAAAAATAAGCCAAAGAAGAAAGCAAGGCAATTTATTAAATAAGAGCAAAATCTGGGACCTGCCCTTGGATGAGGGACCATGAGGAAGCAAAGTGTCACAGAGGACTCTGGAGTATAAGAAGCAAAAACAGGAGGAAGAGTGGCCACCATGAAGTTTTTTTTCTGACTCTAAAGTAATGCAGTAAAACTCCATTTTCAGTCAGTCAGTTTACTTGTCAGCTTTATAGTAGTTTCTAATAGTAATTTCTATACTAATAGAGACATAAGTTCTCTATTAGTTTGGGAAACCTTTATCAAAGGCAAGAGAAATGCTCAAACCAACCTCTCTGCTCCCTCCTCTCATTGAACACAGGAAAAAGTTGGGGGCCAGGGCTGAACAAGCAGGAAGTGGGTTCCAGGCAAACAGATAGGAACTTAAGGTCATCAGGTCATCCCATTAACTAGATCATGGCCTCCTAGTTTTCATGAGTTTTTTGTTACTTTTTCCCTAAAGCAAAGTTAGTCATAGGTCTTAACTGTTTTCATTATTTTAAAAGACTAACCTGAGCAGTAATGAAATGGAGAATGTGAGCCCCTGATCTTCATCCTTTTTTTTTCCCCAGATTCACTTCTAGCACATTAACTATCACTTATCAAACAGCTCCTGCAAGCAGAGTTACTATTTGCCAAGACCAATTTATCAACTTCAGGTCAACTGTCCATGCAAGGCCAGGATAGACATCCATGTGAAACTGAGTCCAGTTTCATTTATTTATTTATTTTTAATTTTAATATTTATTTATTTATTGGACAAAGACAGTCAGATATCAAGAGGGAAGGGGAGGTAAAGAGGGAGAGAGAAAGAAAGAAACCTGCAGCCCTGCTTCGCCACTTGCAAAGCTTCCCCCCTGCAGGTGGGGCTAGTTTCATTTTATTATTATTATTGTATTGGCATCAGATTATTATATTACATACGTGCTTTATCCTACTATATGCATAAATACATATACACATGTAACATATTCAAAATAAGTATAACAATTTTTTATTATCAAGATAATAGTTGAATAATTTGTCACCAAAGAATACATGGAGGGGTGGCTGGTAGTATAGTGGGTTAAGCACACATGGCACGAAGAGCAAGGAGTGGCTTAAGGATCCTGGTTCGAGACCCCCAGCTCCACACCTTGCAGGGGAGTCGCTTCACAAGTGGTGAAGCATGTCTGCAGGTGTCTATCTTTCTCTCTCCCTCTCTGTCTTCCCCTCCTCTCTTGATTTCTCTCTCTCCTGTCCAATAACAATAAGGGCAGCAAAATGGGAAAACAATGGTCTTAGGAGCAGTGGATTCACAGTGTAGGCACTGAGCCCCAGTGATAACCCTGGAGGCAAAAAAAAAAAAAAGAATATATGGGAACAAAGATGGAGTTTGTAGGCTCAAAAAACTACTCAAGTTGGGAAGCTGGGTGGTCAGCTTCAAAGAAGAGGTGGGGCCTCTGGTTTAAACAGTGTACAGCTAGTCATCTACTTATGTTTAGGAATTTTCCAGGAAAATGTACATTTATAAAGGAAAGAGACATATATAGTGGGGGAATATACAACAATCATATATCTCTTGTAGGATAATGGAGAAAACATTATCAGGGGTGTGATTTTTACTATAGTAATGAGGAAGAAGGTGAGCAGGGGCTAGGGGTGGGTTCTACTTTACAGAATCAACTGGTCAGTTCTGTCCAACAAAGGGCTTGTGGTCTTTATCCATACAATAATATGTCTAAAGTTCTGAACTGGTCCAATTAAAGCCAAATAAATTTAATTATATGATTCCTCCCAAGGAAATGTCAGACCTTCCAAATCCCAATTTTTAAGTCAGTTTTTGCTTTTCTTCACCCAGAGAGTCCAGGTCAGGTGTATGTGTGTGTGTGTGTGTGTGTGTGTGTGTGTGTGTTTAGGGAAAAAAAGAGGGGCAAAGTTGCAAACATTTTTTTACATTATTTATTTATTTTAATGGCAGATACAGAGAGAAAGATACAGAGGGTCAGAGCACTGCTCAGTTCTGCCTTAGGGTGATGCTGGCAATTGAATCGGGGACCCTGGAACCCCAGGTGTGAAAGTTTTTGCATAACCATGCTGTTTTTCCTGACACCAAAAAGGTTTGAACAATTGATGTTTTACTTGCTATTCATTTTTGTCATTAGGATATACAGCTGCACCACAGAAGAACATTCAAATTACTGTACTTGGAGTTACTCCACTCTGCGTGTACATGCAGTAAGATTCATTTTATCTGCCCCTCCTTGTTTTTTCTTTCTTTATTTTTTTTCTTAGGACAGAAAAGGGAAGAGGAAGATAGGGACAGAGAGACATCTACATTACTGCGTCACCACTTGCAAAACTTCCCGCCTACAAGTGGAGACTGGGGCTTGCACCCAAGTCATTGTACATGTTAACATGTGCACTCAACCAGGTACACCACTGCTTAGTCCCTATCTTATATAATTTAATTTTCTTTTATATGATGTAAAACACTAAAACAGCTCCAAATGTACAAAACAAGGTATATTCAGAAAGATTAGTTCATTTTTTTAACTAATTAGTTTTGTTTTTATTAGTGATTTAATAAATTATAAGGTAATAGGGTTATAATTCCATACTGTTCCCACCACCAGAGTTCTGTGCCTTCATTCCCTCCACTGGAAACTGCATTAGTTCTCCCAAGATCATATATATATATTAGCATATATGTTATTTATATATTATATATAACATATGTTATATATATACTCCCCTCAATAGAACATTTTATTTTTATTTCTTAATAGAACATTCTAAAACCTGGCTTAATCAAATCTTCATTTTCAGATTCATGTCTCCCAGCACCAATTTTTTTAATTTTCCAAAATTCTTATGGTGCACTTGATCAACTTTTGTGCTTTCTGTATGTTAGTTGACTTTGATGGTAGTGCAGCTGAAAGTAGTAAGAATTCTTCAAGAATGTCAATCATTAAAGCCATCTCTTGCAAAAAATTAATGTTAGCCAATATCTTTGCCAAACCAGAATAAATGAGGAAAATGCACATGTAATACAAAATATGCAAAGCCATACAGCAGTAGCAGTCTGTAAACTACAAGCTGCCCAAGAAAGACTAATTGATCCAGTTTTCTCTCATCTTCCTAACCTCCCTATTGTTTTGCTAGGTGTTGATTTATCTATTCATTTAAAAATACAAACACATATGTTTACATTTCACATAGGTAGAATGTAATATACTATGTGAACACTCCCCTATCTTTCCATTTCACATTATATCCTGGAAATGAACTAGATAGATAAATAAACTAGATAGATAAATGAACTAGTACCTAAACAGATGATTAAATCTCCCCTAAAGACAACATCCAGTTTTAAGTTTTTCAGATCCCCACCAAGGAAGACTTTAAATGGGCTAAGACAGCATTCTGGGTATGTGTGTTGGGGGGTTTTGGGAAATTAAGTGGCACAAAGGGGTGTGGGGAAAAGATTTTATCCAATCTTCTCTATCTGCATTTAAAATGCATCTTTTGTTTTTAACAATTCTTTAAAAAAAAAACTTTAAAGATTTTTATTTATTTGTTAATGAGAAAGATAGGAGAGAAAGAACCAGACATCACTCTGGTACATGTGAGGCCGGGGATTGAACTCAGGACCTCATTCTTGAGAGTCCAATTCTTTAATGCACTGGGCCACCTCCGGACCACTTAAAATTTTTATTTAATTTTAATTATAAGAGAGGCAGAAATAGAATGAGAGAAAGAGGGAGACAAAGACACCTGCAGCTTGCTCCACCACTCATGAAGCTTCTCCCCCCCAACCTCCAACCCCCACTCCCGTATGTGGGGACTAGGAGCTTGAATCTGGGTTCTTGAGTTTGGTGATTTGTGCACTTCAACAATTGCGCCACCACCGGATCCCTCATTGTATATTTTCAAGCATCACATGCCCATTTGTATTTGAGTTGTTTCAGTCTGCCCTATTATGAACAGTGCATCAAGGGATAGCCTTTTGTCAGATCTAGACAAATGGTTGAGCGGGGAGGAGAGTGGGGACTGATTGAAGGGAACTTTTAAAACAAGATCATTATCAGGCCGGACTAGTAAACTCTGAGTCTTTCCTGAAAGGCTCCTGTAAACTAAACTGCAATTCCGTATCAGTGGCAATACAGCCTAAAGCCAGAGGTTTACTGGGAGGCCAAAAAAACCTCAAAGCAACTGATTTAAGGCCTTAGGGTGATCCTGGTACCAGGAAACAGGAGGCGAAAAAAAGGGAAGATCTGCCCCGGGAAGGAAGTGTGAAAGGTATAGATGTGGATGCCTCTAATGGCATCGTAGAACCTTACCCTCCCGCCTTCGAAATCCACGTAGACGCCCACTTTCTTAGGACTGATGATTGGGAGATCCTCCTGGGTGCCTTCATCGGTTATCGCTTGGCACTTGGAGCCGGCGATGCGCAGCACCCAGAAGCCGGCCGAGACCTTCAAGACCAGAAAGCCCCTCCGGGGTACCAGCTCAGAGGCCACGCCCAACACGCATCCCCCGCCTTCAGGCCCGTCCAGCTCCACCTCCCATGCCTGGCGGCCAGAGCAGAGTCCCCTAGATCCCAACACGCAGCGGAACGGGAAGAAGCACTGAAGGTTGGTTGGCTCTTCCCAGCTGGCATGAAAAATATAGTCCAGCGTCGCGGTTTTCAGATCCTCTGAAATGATAAGATCCGGGTGGGCCGAGGTCTCATCCAGGCTCATGGGGGCTGCAGGAGGAGAAATAGGGGCAATTCCAGGTCAGGTCAGTTTACCTACTTCTGTGCTCCCCCTAACCACAACCAAAGGGAGACTGTTTTTCCTGTCACAGTCCTGTTGACTAACTCATCCTTGAAGTTACTCTCTAAACTATACAATATGCTGCTTCTTGGATGCAGAAGATGATGAGGGTGTCATTTCAACTCCCAAGGTTGAGTGTCTCCTTTTCATGTTGCCTATGGTCTGTCTCCCTTTTCTAAAATAAGATTTGGGACACTGTAAGATAAGTTAAGTCTTGAACTTCCTGAAGTGGAGTAATTTTCTAAAGTTTAATCAATCAAAAGCAGGGATGAGTGTAAGGTTGAAGCACAGGAGGAATAGTCAGTCTCCTACCCTAATTTCTTGCTTGGATATGGCTTTTGAGTTATATTTAGTTTAGTTATAGTTCATACCTATAGCTATAGGTTAGATATAGTTCAAGGCTAAAAGATCCTGCTCCATGTCAAACAGACACACACACACAGAGAGAGAGAGAGAGAGAGAGAGAGAGAGAGAGAGAGAGAGAGAGAAGGAACAGTAATTCCAGTCTTTGCTATAGTTTTAATAGTGGGGACCTCAAATCCTGTTGCTGACTTAAGAAACAAAACAAAACATCAAAACATCAAAATGAGAGACAATTATAATGAAGGGGAGAAGATATTTGGACTTCATATATCCAACAAAGGGCTAATATCCAAAATCTAGAAAGATCTCTTTGTAATAGCCAAAACCTGGAAGCAATATAGGTGCACAACAACAGATGAGTGGCTGAATAAGTTGTGGTATATATACACAATGGAATACTACTCTGCTCTTAAAAAATGGTGAATTTACCTTCTTCACTTTATCTTGGATGAAGCTTGAATGAATCATGTTAAATGAGATCAGCCAGAAAGAGGAGGAAGAATATGGGATGATCTCACTCATAGACAGAAGTTGAATTAAGAACAGAGGGGAAAACACAAAGCAGAAGTTGGACTGAAGTTGGTGTATTGCACCAAAGTAAATAACTCTATGGTGGGGTGGAGGGAGGAGTCAGGTCCTAGAATATGATGGCAGAGGAGCCCAGTGGGGGTTGAATGGAAATGTAGAAAACTGAGAAATGTTACACATGTACAAACTATTATATTTTACTGTTGACTATAAATCATTAATCCCCCAATAAAAAATTTAAAAAAGAAAGAAAGAAAGATCTCAGGGCTGAGGAGACAACATAATGGTTATACAAAAAGACTCTCATGCCTGAGGCTCCAAAGTACCAGGTTAAATCCCTTATACCACCATAAGCCAGAAAGCCAGAGCTGAACAGTGCTGAATAGTGCTGAAAACACACACACACACACACACACACACACACACACATTTGTTCTCTCAGTATCTCTCTAGTAAAATTAATAAAAATATTTTTAAAAAAAGAAAGAGAATACTTTTTCTAAAAAAGAGCTCATGAAAGTTAACATTTAAAAACAACCCTGGCTTCCAAAATAACCATGTGCTCAACCCAGGTTCAAGCCCGGCCTTCACTACGTTGCCATTCTTAGTAGCCTAAATCATTTCCTCTTGATATACTCCCTCAGCCTGAGTTCACCTAAAAGATTTTTTTTTTAATTTTTAATATTTATTTATTTATTTATTTTCCCTTTGTTGCTCTTGTTTTTTATTTTTGTTGTAGTTATTGTTGTTGTTATTGATGTCATTCTTAGTAGGATAGAGAAATGGAGAGAGGAGGGGAAGACAGAGAGGGGGAGAGAAAGGTAGGCACCTGCAGACCTGCTTCACCGCCTGTGAAGTGACTCCCCTGCAGGTGGGGAGCCAGGGGCTCAAACCGGGATCTGTAAGCTGGTCTTTGCTTTGTGCCATGCCATGTGTGTGCTTAACCACTGTGCTACTGCCGACCCCCTACTAAGTGATCTTTAACCCTTCAAACTCACTCACTTAGCTCTGTCATCATGAACTCTGCGGTGCCGCATGGGTCCTCTTTGTGGGCTGGATTCAGGGAATTAACACACAGTGAGGCCTTGCTTCGGGGTTGGGGCAGTGGTGAGAGGATGGTTTTCTCAGTGCAGTTGCCCACTGATAGGAAGTCAAATGGAACCTTGGGGCAGAAATCTGGTGACAGTGGATTAGTTGTTTTCTTGCCTTCAAAAGAGTTGGAAAGGAGAAAGGAGAGATGAGCAGGAGTAAGGCAGCAATCATCCTCCACTACCACAAAGTCTTGCTGAGTTTTAGACACAGTGAGAGGGACACAAGTTAGACTCAAAGAAGTACATTAGGAATAAGTTGAGGGGTTGGGCGGAGAGCATTGCTTATTAGGAGAAATATAATTTAGAGTGGTCTGGGAGGTGGCACAATGGATAAAGCACTGGACTCTCAAACATGAGGTCCTGAGTTCAATACCCAGCAACACAAGTACCACCAGAATAATGCCTGGTTTCTCTCTCTCTCTCTCCCTCCTCTCTCCCTATCTTTCTCATTTATAAATAAACAAAATCTTTTTTAAGAGAAATATAATTTAAAAGTAGATAGTTTCAATCCTTTTATCCCCACTTTCCACATCATATTGTATCATCTTGGCACCTGAAATCTTCAGGAACAATATACTTCATAACTCTACCTTTTTTTCTCTTACTGCCCAGCCCTTTCACAGTCTCTCTAAATGCCTTCTTCTGCTCTGTTCCGAATTGCTTTCCATCTCAGGCTAGAACTGAGGGAAATCCATCATTCCCATGTAGTGCTGATCCAAGAGGATGATCTTGTATATTAAGAGTATTCTTTCTGCACTCTAGCAGTCCTCCTCTCCCTCTAGTGTCAGCTTGATGCACTACCAGCTGTGCGTTAGGGATAGAGCATTCCGATATCTTTATCTCTGATATATTTGGAGGTCTCCTCATTATAACACAAGGCATCTCCAGTGTTCCCAGTGTTCATATCAAAACTCTTACCTGTAGAAGGTGACTTGGGCTCCGAGGTTTTGTTCATTTCAGAATTATCTTTCTGTGATAGATTCTCTATAACTTAAGAAAGAGAGAAAATCAAGTTTGGTCCTAATAACTAGAAAGGGAAAATTAAAAGCAAAAGCAAATAACTTGCCACTATAAACAAGAACAATAATTAGCAGTCTAAGTGCGTGAATACCCTTCTCACCCACAAAAAGGTTCCTCTAGTGTATTGTGGCTTCTTAGAGCCTGAGATGTAAAACAGTTGGGCCCAAGGAGGGTGGTACAACAGAAATTTATCTTTTGTAAATGTTAGTAACTCTACTTGAAGAGAAAAGCTGCATCCTAAATCCTGCTTTCAAACTTTGAAATGCATTGTGGAGTTTCTGACTTGGGTGGAGTAAGTTCTAATTCTGTTTCTTCTCCATAGTAGCTGCATGATCTGGGTGACTTACCTCCCTAAAGTTGAAGAGACCATATTGATCTTATGTTAGTAATGAGATACTAACACCTGCCTTGAACTGTATAGTTTAGGAAATATATGGGGTAGGATATTTAGCACATGGTAGATCTTTAAGAAATGGCATTGATGTGTCCAAGTGGTGATGTAACAGGTTCAGTGCACACATTACCATGTGCAAGGACCTGGGTTCAAGCCCCTGGTCCCTACCTGCAGTGGGGAAGTTTTGTAAGCAGTGAAGCAGTGCTACAGGTGTCTCCTTATCTCTTTCCTTCTCTGTCTTTCCACCTCAATTTATCTGTGTCCAATCAAACTAAAAATAATAAACAAACATTTTTAAAAAGAAAAATAAGAGAGAGACTTCCGGAGGCGGAGCTACGAGCAGCAGATCGCTTTCTCTCCTCTCCTCTCCTCTCCCGGATCAACTAGGAATACCAAAGGAGACCACCCGGACCGAAACAAGACAGGACTAGAATGACCACAGAAACCCAGTAAATCACCCGTGAGTACAAACACGCGTGGCTGGTGACAAAGAGGAGAGAGGGGCCTAAGGAGAGATTAAGTGACTGCTAACAGTTCGACAGTTTGTCAGTGGAGACACCACCTCCAGTCTGCTCCACCAACAAGGGGACAGCTGAAGGGAGGAAAGGACTCCCCAGAGACTCACCAAGTACAGCTCTGAGTCTCCATTGCTACTACCCTCAGAATCTGGAGCAGCAACAGGGAGGGACACCAGGGCACAGAGATCTAACCGGGAAACTCAGGAGAAGACCTATACCTCGGTGGCATAACTGAAGGGCTGTGAAAGTCTCTTTGCATAACCACTGGATTATCTCTGCCACACCCTGCTTTATCTCTTGGTCAGGAGTCATTGATTAAGCCAAGAAGCCTATTGATAGTTTAAAAGCCCTCAGGCTACCATAGCCTACAGGGAAAAAAAAAAAAAGGCTTTTACACCACTGAACTCCAACTCAGGGATTGAAAAACCTCTTAACTTATATAAAATGGTTAAAACAACAAGAAAAAATAATGGAGACTCGAACCAGGACAAGAGTCCAGCTAAAAGTCCTCCAGAGGGCAAAGCACAAAACAACGAGTTCAACATCCAAACATTAGCTAAGGAAATAATAACAGGAGTGAGTAAAGAATTTGAAAAAATTATAATCAGAACTGCAGGAACAACAAATGAGAATATGGAAGAAAATTCTAATAATCTCATGGTTATTAGAGAGCTGAAAGCTGAAATTGCTGAGCTAAGAAGGCAACTAGCTGAACAAGCTAAAACAGTATCAGAGCAGGGCAACAAAATAGATGAACTCCAGAAAGCAGTAGAGGGCAGAGAGAATAGAATCAATGAGGCTGAAGACAGAATTAGCAAGATTGAGGATGAATTAGAGACAACTAAAGAAAAAGTAAGAGATCTCAAAAAGAGATTAAGAGATGCTGAAAACAACAACAGAGTCCTATGGGATGACTTCAAAAGAAACAATATACGCATTATTGGCTTACCAGAGGAAGAAAGAGAAGGGGAGGAAGAAAGCGTTCTCCAGGCCATAATAGCTGAAAATTTCTCTAGTCTAGACAACACCAAAGACATAAAGATTCAAGAAGCCCAGAGGGTCCCAAACAGAATTAACCCAGACCTAAAGACACCAAGACATGTCATACTTAGATTGGAAAGGAATAAGGATAAAGAAAGGATCCTCAAGGCTGCAAGAGAAAAACAGTCACCTACAAAGGAAAACCCATAAGATTAGCAGCAGACTTCTCCATACAAACACTACAGGCCAGAAGAGAATGGCAAGATATCTATCGAGTGCTCAATGAGAAAGGCTTTCAGCCAAGAATACTATATCCTGCTAGACTGTCATTCAGACTAGATGGAAGCATCAAAACCTTCTCAGACAAGCAACAGTTGAAGGAAGCAACCATCACCAAGCCTGCCTTGAAAGAAGTTCTGAAAGGTTTCCTATAAACAACCAGACCACCACAAATAGAACATATATCAAAACACTCTAAAACTCTACAAGAATGGCATTAAAATATCTTCAATCTTTGATATCAATAAATGTGAATGGCCTGAATTCACCTATTAAAAGACACAGAGTAGGAAGATGGATCAGAAAACACAACCCAACAATATGTTGTCTACAGGAAACTCACCTAACGCAACAAGACAAACACAGACTTAAAGTGAAAGGATGGAAAACTATCATTCAAGCCAATGGCCCACAAAAAAGGGCAGGAACAGCTATTCTCATATCTGACATGATAGACTTTAAAATACATAAGATTAAAAAAGATAGGAATGGACACTACTTAATGCTCAGAGGATCAGTCAATCAAGAGGACTTAACAATTATTAATATCTATGCACCCAATGAGAAGCCATCTAAATACATCAAACTTCTACTGAAAGAGCTACAGCAATATATTAACAGTAACACAATCATAGTAGGGGACTTCAACACCCCACTATCTCAACTTGACAGATCATCCAGGAAGAAAATCAGTAAAGATATAAGGGAGCTAAATGAAGAGATAGATAACCTAGAACTATTGGACATTTTCAGAGTCATTCAGAGCAAGTTGTGGTATATATACACAATGGAATACTACTCAGCTGTAAAAAATTGTGACTTCACTGTTTTCAGCCGATCTTGGATGGACCTTGAAAAAATCATGTTGAGTGAAATAAGTCAGAAACAGAAGGATGAATATGGGATGATCTCACTCTCAGGCCGAAGTTGAAAAACAAGATTAGAAAAGAAAACACAAGTCGAACCTGAAATGGAATTGGAGTATTACACCAAAGTAAAAGACTCTGGGGTGGGTGGGTGGGTGGGTGGGGAGAATACAGGTCCATGAAAAATGATGAATGAAATAGTGGGGGTTTTATTGCTAAATGGGAATCTGGGGAATGTTATGCATGTAAAAAAAAAAAAAAAAGAAGTAGAAACGCAAAGCAGAAATTGACTGAGTTTGGAGTATGGCACCAAAGTAAGAAAGCAGAAGTATACTCGAGTTTGCAGTGAGTACCTCCCTAATACTTCCTCTCCACTTTTCCAAGCTTTGGGTCCATGATTGCTCAACAATTTGTTTGGCTTTGTATGTTAACTCTCCTTTCAGTCACCAGGTTCCAGGTGTCATCAGGATGCCGGCCAGACTTCCCTGGATTGAAGACACCACCAATGTGTCCTGGAGCTCAGCTTCCCCAGAGACCCATCCTACTAGGGAAAGAGAGAGGCAGACTGGGAGTATGGACCGACCAGTCAACGCCCATGTTCAGCGAGGAAGCAATTACAGAAACCAGACCTTCTACCTTCTGCAACCCTCAATGACCCTGGGTCCATGCTCCCAGAGGGATAGAGAATGGGAAAGCTATCGGGGGAGGGGGTGGGATATGGAGATTGGGCGGTGGGAATTGTGTGGAGTTGTACCCCTCCTACCCTATGGTTTTGTTAAGTAATCCTTTCTTAAATAAAAAAAATAAAAAAAAAAAGAAAAATAAATGATGTTTCTTTCAAAACATCAGTGTGACAGAACCATATCTGATGACTTTAGTACAAAATGATGTTTCTGTGGATCTCCACCCCCTGAGCTATTCTGATCCCACACCCAGAAACTCAGCATGTAGTAGAAGATGCCAAAATGACAAAGATTGAGCAGACTCCTTTCCCTGCCTCTTCCTCGCCAACTCTGAGGGATAAAGTAGCAACATTTTACATTTCTATTATTTTTAATTTTGTAGTGCTAAGACGTCACACGTGTGTAATTTCATCTCTCCAAGACCAGCATTTTCATTCCTTTTATTCCTTTTTTCTCTTCTTTCTCTTTCTTCCTTTTTCTTTTTTGATAGAGATAGAAAGGGAGAGAGGAGAGAGAGAAACACTATAGCACCAAACCTTTTTCAATGCAATGTCTGAGCTCAAACCTGGGTTGCACATATAGCAAAGTAGCATACTAACCAAGTGAGCTGTTTCCCTGGCCCACATTCCTTTTATTTCAGAGAGAGATCTCAACACCAGAACTTTGCTATTACCATGGTACTCCCACGTAGTCTGGGACTCAAACTCTGGCTGATACAAAGTAAAGCCCATGCCATACTTGGTAAGTGAATTATTTTCTAGTCCTATGTTTCTATTATTTTTGAACACTTAAACATTTTGGAATTAGTCACTGTGTTGTGAATTATCTTGAGTTTCAAATAAAAAGTAAGAGAATATTTTATACCTGTTCTCAGTTGGCTGAAAAATAATCACTCACCCATATTTGACCTTCATATAATTATACAATCAGGATTATTTTTACTTATTATTTTATTTGATAGGAAATTAAGAGGGGGGAGATAAGCTGGAGAGGGAGATAAAAGAGAGAGAGAGAGAGAGAGACACATGCAGTACTGCTTCATCACTTATGAACCTTCTCCCCACATGTGGGGACTGGGAGCTTGAACCCAGGTCCTTTCACATGATAACTTGTGTGCAAAACTGAGTGTACCACTGCCTAGCCCCAGAATCATAATTCTTCTCCTTAGCTTTTCTCACTTTCTCCAAATGGCTGGAGCAGTCATCAATTCCCACTTACAATTTAGTATGTACTCTTCATTCATGCCTTTAAAAAATTTGCTTTTTTCCTTCTTCCCATCAGTCTGGAGTTTATCTGTAGGGAGACAACAGAATAAGATGGAGAAAGACCAGAGACCAAGGAGGTTGAGCAAAGAACTCAGAAAGACACTAGCTCTTACTGAGGATTGAAACTGGGACCTTTAGTGCTTCAGGCATGAAAGTCTTTTTGCATAACCATTACACTGTCTCCCTAGTCTTGTCTTATATCCTTAGGAAACTAAGAAGGCATAAAATACTGAGATATCCTTTCCACTTTCCTGAAGCAGTTATCAAGTTCAGTGTTGCCCAGTAGAAATACAGTCTGAATCAATTTTTTTCCTTTCTTTTTTTAAAATATTTTATTATTATTTATTTATTCCCTTTTGTTGCCCTTGCTGTTTTATTGTTGTAGTCATCATTGATGTCGTTCTTGTTGGATAGGACAGAGAGAAGTGGAGAGAGGAGAGGAAGACAGAGAGGGAGACAGAAAGATACACACCTGCAGATCTGCTTCACCGCTTGTGAAGCGACTCCCCTGCAGGTGGGGAACTGGGGACTTGAACCGGGATCCTCACACTGGTCCTTGTGCTTTGCACCACCTGCGCTAAACCTGCTGCACTACAGCCCAACTCCCTGAATCATAAAATTTTTAACTTTAGTGGGGAATTAATGTTTTACATTTGACAGTGAATACAATAGTTTGTACATGCATAATATTTCTCAGTTTTCCACATAACAATACAACCCCTACTAGGTCCTCTGTCATCCTTTTCCAGGACCTGTACTCTCCCCACCACCCACCCACCCCAGAGTCTTTTACTTTGGTGCAATACACCAACTCCAGTTCAGGTTGAACCATAATATTATTTAAATTTTTCTAGCAATCACATTAACAAAAAGTAAAAAGAAGCCGACAATATCAATTTATGTAGATACTCTATTTCACTTGGTATTTTTAAAATACTGTTATTTAAACACAGCTTTTCATACTACATCTTGTGAAATCTACATGCTTTTGACTGACTTGACTTTGGACTAGCTGTGGTTATGTGTTAGGTGCCTAGGAACACATATGGCAAATATAAGTCATCAAATTGGGCAGCTCAGATCTTCCTTTCTCACGTCTTGGCATGTGAGGAGAAAGTACAGAGGACAAAATGTGTATCGGGCTCAACCCTTTAGCTTCAGAAGTAGAAGGGTACCCTGGTGTGGTAAGAAGGTATTCCCTTCTTAAAACTCTTATGGCGACCCCATCACCATCCCCTAAAGAGAAAGTTTGAGAGAGAGAAAGGAGACAGTGCTCCTGAAGTAAAGAGATAGCTACCCCTATGGGCTCTCTCCTTATGCAGACAGTGTGTGCTGTGACTAGTATGCCACTGCTGAAAATAAAGGCAGGAACCTGGCATTTGAGGAGCCTTGTATGTTGTAGTTTAATTATTTTAACCAGAGTACTGCTCAGTTTTGCCTCGCGCACGTGTGTGTGTGTGTGTGTGTGTGTGTGTGTGTGTGTGTGTGTGTGTGTGCGTGCGTGTGCATGTGTGTGTGTTATATTTTACTTTCCATAGGGTGATGGCATAAGAATCCACTAGAGGTAGATGAACTAACCTCTTTCTTACCTTTAAATTTGTCTAGGTCATCTGTGAGTTCATTGTTTCTTGATTTTACTTCATTGATTTTTTTCTCCAGGTCCAAAGAAAGAGGGGTTGGACTGAGAAAGTCAAACTTTTCACTCCTAAGAGGATATGACCAAACTGAGTGGTGAGGTCACAGAATGAGGGTGAGGGAGAAATAGTTATAGCAAGAAGCTGAGAATCAGATGATAGAGTCTCAGGATACAGGAAGAAATCATGGAGTACTGAGCTGGTAGGATATACTTGGGCAAGGCAAGGCACAGGAAAGATATGGAAATGAAGATGGGAGAAGAAAGGGTATGGGGCAGCAAAGGGGGAAGGGGGTAGTGGGCGGTGACACACCAGGTTAAGTGCACAT
Organism: Erinaceus europaeus; assembly: GCF_950295315.1. Classification (NCBI taxonomy): domain Eukaryota; kingdom Metazoa; phylum Chordata; class Mammalia; order Eulipotyphla; family Erinaceidae; genus Erinaceus; species Erinaceus europaeus. Next base: position 53,370,853 of record NC_080165.1, read on the forward strand.
AGTAGGAAGCACAAGGATCCCAGTTCAAGCTCCCAGATCCCCACCTGCAGGGAGTCACTTCATAAGTGGTGAAGCAGATCTGCAGATATCTATCTTTCTCTCCTACTCTTTATCTTGCCCTCCCCTCTCAATTTCTCTCTCCTATCCAGTAGAAAATGGGGGGGGGGGGATGCCCTTCAGGAACAGTGGGTTTGTAGTGCCAGAACTGAGCACCTGGAGGCAAAAAAAAAAAAGCAAAAAAGAAATAGAAAAAGGACAAGGAAGTACAGTAGCTATCTCACTGAGCAACAGGGCATAGGATGCAGAAGAAGGGAACAGAAGAATCTGTACTAAGAAATAGGAACCTGAAGAAAATCAGTATACCTGCTAATATGCTCAACATAGGTCTTTCTTACCTACAGTCTAAGGTTCTGACAGCAAAGCTAAAAGTATATGGGACTTTATGAAGGAGGGATGGTGAAAGTACTTGAATATATGTAGAACATTATGGGATGAATCAAACAGTAAGCAAAATGCATTTGGGATGACACATCATACCTGTACAAGAGATCCTTGATGTCCTAGAACAGAAAGAGAACAGCACAGGCTCAATAGTTGACTGGTTTATGGGAACTAATGAGGACGTCCAGGTCGTGCTGGGTGTGGGGCAGAGTAGGTGGAGTGCAAAGCCTTACTCCAATATGTGTCTGGTATGTCAGTAATCAGGGAAATAGTTAGACTTTAACAGGGAGTATGTGGAAAGGAGGGGAGGTGAAGGACTGAAATTGTGTAGATAAATGTTGCCTTTGAGACTAAGCTAGAGATAGGACATGGGGGAGGAGAATGTCTGGAATGACTGTGCATGAGCTTTCTTGAAAAAATAGGGTTCTCGAGTGGGGAAGGTGGGAGGTGAGTTCAGGAGGGGTCTCAACTTATATGGGGAATCAGGTAGACACACATTGCATGATACTGTAGCCACCGACAGTCACTAGTGGCTATTGAACAGCTGAAATCTGTTGGCATAATGAGGAACCAAATTTCAAATTTAATTTGATTCTCACTAATCCTAATTTAAGTATAAAACTGAAGCAGTATACAACTACTTTTCCATCAAATACAACTATATTAATTTTGTAGTGAAATGTTATTTCAACCATTGAACCTTTCTAGTCCTTTTTCCAATTATGACACCATCTCCCCAGACAATAACCTGGGTCCACCTACATAGTAGATGTCAGGAAAAGGCAAAAACTAGTAAAGTCATGGGCCCTCTGGTATATACCTAAAATAGACCTACCAGCTTTTTCCAAAACGGAGACCCCAAATCTTCATCTACAATATTCTTGCCTTTAGGTTCATGATTAGTCAACAATTTTTTCTGCTTTACATCTTAACTCTTTTTCAGCCACCAGGTTCCAGTTGATACCATGATGCCAACCCAACTTTCTTGGGCAGAGGACCCCACCATGTGTCCTGGAGCCCCGCCTCCCCAGATCCCTGCCCCACTAGGGAAAGGGAGAGACAGGCTGGGAGTATGGATCGACTGCCAACACTCATGTTCAGCAGAGAAGCAATTACAGAAGCCAGACCTTCCAGCTTCTGTACCCTACAATGATTCTGGGTCCATACTCCTAGAGGGATAAAGAATAGGGAAGCTACTAAGGGAGGGGATTGGATATGGAGTTCTGGGAGTGGGAACTGTGTGGAAATGTACCTCTCTTATCCTATGGTCTTGTCAGTATTTCCATCTTATAAATAAAGATAAATAATTTTTTAAAAAAATACAAAAAAGAAAAAAATTAGCATCCAAATTAAGGTCTGCAGATATGTAAAATATACAGCAAGTTTCAAAGACTTTGTAACAGAAAATGAGATTGTAAGATATTGACCATTATTTGAAATATACTGGTTGAGCTGGGAGATAACTTAGCCTAGGAGAGCACCAACTTGTATACTTGAGCCTCAGAAGCTACAGGTTCCATCCTCAGCACCACCGTATGTTAGAACTGAGTCATATGCTGGTCCTCTTTCTCTCCCCTCTCATTCTTTTTCTCCAAGTCTCTCTTTCATAATAAATAAAGACTTTTTAAAATATTGGTTGATAGGTTTAAATGATAATACTTTGAACAGTATTGAGTTAAATAAATGCATTTTATTAAGCTAATTTTACCTTTTGTCTTTTTTAAAAAATATTTTAAATATTTATTTATTATTTATTTCCTTTTGTTGCCCTTGTTATTTTATTGTTGTACTTATGATTGATGTCGTTGTTGTTGAATAGGACAGAGAGAAATGGAGAGAGGAAGGGAGGACAGAGAGGAGGAGAGAAAGAGAGACACCTGCAGACCTGCTTCACCGCCTGTGAAGCGACTCCCCTGCAGGTGGGGAGCCGGGGTTCGATCAGGGATCCTTATGCCGGTCCTTGTGCTTTGCACCACCTGCACTTAGTCCGCTGTGCTGCCACCCGACTCCCTCTTTTTTTTTTTTTTTTTTTTTGCCTCCATGGTTATCAATGGGGCTCGGTGCCTACACTAAGAATCCACTGCTCCTGGAGGCCATTTTTTCCATTTTATTGCCCTTGTTATTATTGTTGTTGGATAGGACAGAGAGAAATCAAGAGAGGAGGGGAAGACAGAGAGAGGGAGAGAAGGATAGACACTTGCAGACCTGCTTCACCACTTGTGAGGTGACCTCACCCCTGCAGGTGGGGAACCAGGGGATGGAACTAGGATCTTTACGCTCTTCCTTGCGCTTAACACAATGTGCGCTTAACCCACTGCGCTACCGCCCAGCCCCCACCTTTGATCATTTTAATGTTACTACTAACCAAAAGTTAAATCACACATATGGCTTACAGTGTAATTCTAAATTTCATATGTGACCTTTATTATGTTTCTAAATTATGTGTAAGCTGGGTATTATACTTCTAAAGAACAGATGAAAAATGTGGCTAGCTCTGAGTTAGAGGTAGGGTGATAGGAATGACCCCAGATTTTCTGTCATATGACCAGTCCTCAGACCTATCACCAGGAGTGGGCTACTTTTTGCAACTTGATCCCATAGGGACTCACCTTGAGCAGCAGGCTTGGTGGCAAATTCAACCTGCACATCAAAGAATGAGTAAGCTTATGAAGACAATCCAGCTGTTCCTCACAGGAAGCTATGTGGAATTTCTTTGCCTTCTCCATCTCCTGAATTAGCCAATTTGTCCGTGTCAGAAGGAAATTTTCTTCCTCCTTTAGAACTTGATAAAGTTGCTTGAATTCTTTGATAATCCTTTGTTTCTCAAGATCTGTTTGGGTCTAATGGTGAAGAAAACAAATGCTTGCAAGTTGAGAGGATGGCCTTAAAGTTCCTTCTGACCCATTTCTCTAAAACATTGTGGTAGGTCAAAGAGAGAAGAGTACGACCGTCTTTGAATAGAGATGGACTGGTCCTCCATCAAGGGTCTACTCCCCTGACCGAACCTCCAAGCAAGCTCTCAAGAAAAAAAGGGGGGGAAGAGGGGTTGCTACTAAGAGCTACGGAATTATTATGCATGCCTGAGTCACAGCAATGACCCTGGTAGCAATAAAATAATAATAATGATAAAGTAAAATTTTTGAAAAAGAACTGGGTGAGTTTATAAAGTCTTCATTTTCTAACTCGAGAATCAATTTCTAACTAGTAAGAGACTGTGAAGGGAGCAGACTTGGGTTGTAAAAGTGATGTTTATAACTCTAAGATCAGTGGTGGCTTCCTTTATACCACCTGTCCCCATGTGTAGGAGACCAAAACAGTCGACCTATTGTGGACCAAGGTTGGATGTGGAAGGTACTAGCCACATCCACTCAGCAAGACAGATGCTGAAATGGAGGGAAAGGCAGGCACATACTCTCACCCTGGAAGCCATAAATTTCCCCGTCCCTCCTAGTCTCCATCTCATTCTGAGCCTGTTTCTTTGCTATAAGGGGTCTTTACAGATAAATACATTGTAATTACTGGGGTTCTAAGAGCATTTGCAGAGATGTTTCCACTTCTGAGCTCATGGGCAGACCCACATTTGAGGTTTTTCTCACCATGAAAACATTGACCTTCTGTTCACCTTGTTTCTTTGCTTCCTTTATTGTCTTCTCTTTTTGCTTTAACACCTTGATCTTGAGTTCAAGTTTTTCCTGTACAAAAAAAGTTTTGTTTTTTTTCAGCAAGCTGTGCCTAGAGCCCTCTTGGCTTCACAACACAATCCTGATTTCTCAGGACTGTTGGTGAGGCTACCAGGATGAGTACTGGCACAGTATTAATACAGTCCCCTTTGCTGCCCAAACTGGGGGATATTATGGAGGGTCAAGATATTACATGAATGTTACATGTAAGCATGGAAATAATATTGTCTAGTAACCCTGTTTGACTCTCCCCATCACTGAGTTATCTCTAAAGAGGTATTCCATATGCTTCCCGATGCCCAAACTTCCTTTTATGAAACTAATGGTATGTATTTCCCCTGACAGAGGTGACATATATACTGCAAAGCTAGACACAATTTCATTACTGTCTGACTTTTTCTTTCTATAGGAAAAGAGAAAGACCATAACACTGAAGCTTCCTGAAAAGTGGTAGAGACCAGGCTCAAAGTTGGGTTTTACATATGGCAAAGCAGCGTACTCTCCAGCTGAGTTATTTTGCCCGCTCACACATCAGTAACTCTTAAAGCATATGTTCTGGGTTAACAAAATTGCTCACTTGGATAGTTTTGCCAAGTGCGCAGGTCAGGTTCGACTCTGGACCTCCCTCATAAGAGAAAGCTTCAGTATTCTGGTTTCTTTCACTCCTATTTCTGCTCCTTTCTCTGTCTATCCCTGCCTGAAAAAAGTCATCTTGGAGCCGTGAAGCCTTGGTATGGTATGAGAGGGGGGAAGAAAAAGACACATATATATGTTCTATTTGCCCCATTTGGAAGGTGAAACATTTGAAGCTCAGAGAGGTAAAGTGATTCCTTAAAGCTCAGACAGTAAACTCTGGAGTCTGAATCCGAGCCCAAACCTTCTGGCTCAAAATGGCCTATTTTCCATTATGTATCAGATTTCCCTACTCAGACCTTTGAATCTGCCTGACTAAACATCTTACTCAAGTGCCAGGATGAGAGCAATGGGTGCAAAAGCAGAGGGAGAAGGCAACACACTGAAGTCCTGATCTGCTGGGGCTCAAGGGAGGGATTTTAAATGCATACCTGATAACTCCGGGCAACTTCTTCCATCAGTACTGTAGTATGTGATTTGTGGTTCTCAGAGTCACGACACACCAGACAGGCAAACTTCCCATCATCCTCACAGAAGTAATGGTATTTCTCTCCATGATTCAGACATGTAAGTTCTTCACTTTCTAGTGGTTTCTCAGGGGGATCCATAGCTTGGATCTGTTCCACCAGATTCATCAACTGCCAGTTGTGCCGGAATTTGCTGTTCTTCTTCACAGTTTTTTTGCATACAGGACATTTCATACATTTGCCTGTTGCTTCTTTCCCATTTTGATTGATGCATTCAAGGCAGAAATTGTGTCCACATGGGAGGGTGGCGGGACCCTGCAGGATACTTAAGCAGATGGGGCAGGTCACTACCTCCTTCAGGTTATTAACAAAATTTTTAGTAGCCATGAAAGAACAGAGTGCTGCTTTAAGTCTGTAAAAAAAAAAAAAAAAAAAAAAAAAAGCCTAGAATCCTGCTCTGAGAACTGGTTATAGGAATGGAGAAGGAAATCAAGAAGATAGAATTTAATGATTCTACTAACTAGAGAAGGAATGGAGGAGAAGGAGAGACAAAGACCAGGAAAAAGAATAATGTAGGAAAAATATAGGAAGTATTATAGAGTGGAGAAAGCAGATGGACAATCCTATCTTACTACCTCTTGAGAACAAATGAATATTTTGAATAGCTGCTCTGTGCTTATAAATTGGGGAAAGTTGTCCTGAACCTTGGACTAATTGAGAGTATGTTTATAAGGTAGTCAACTGAGCTCACAAGGACCTAGGCACCAAAGTCCACCCATAGAGATTTAGCTAGGGCGGGGGTAGATAGCATAATGGTTCTGCAAAGAGATTTTTATGCCTGACACTCCAAAGTCCCAGGTTCAGTCCCCCACACCACCATAAACTAGAGCTGAGCAGAGCTCTGGTGAGGGGGAGTGTATGGGGGGGGAAGAATTCAGCTAGGGAGTTGAGTGTGGTCTATAAGACTTTCTGAAAGATCACAGCTAGTTTACTCAATGCTCTGGGCACCTCCTAAGCAGAGCCAAAACCTTGAGGGAGGAAGGAAGCAGAGAATGCTCTACCTCAGGTGCTTTGCTCTACACTTAGAAGACATAGGAGATATAATAACCTACATCAGGGAATTTTCAGTTATAGGAAGTAACCATTTCCCTCAGTGATGATTCCTACTCCAGCAGAAGAAAAAAGGAACTGGTGGATCTTTTACTTCCTCTATGTATCTGTGGCTATCTGGCCTCATATTTTTTTCCCCAAATATGAATTCAGTCTTCATATATGTTTCTTCCTTCTTCTTAATGCTGCCTGATCTTAGCATTGCCTTTTTCTGTGACTTCTGTCCCAGCTAGGGAAATAGGAACCATCATTACCTTCACACCATTCTGTAACTCACACACTAACCATTCCTCTCTCCTCATGTTAAGGAGAAAATGTCCTCACTCCCATCCCATTTCATCTGGACTTCACCCTTTAACTATCTCCTCCAGTCATCCCACCAAGAAGCATACTACTAATATATATTTTTAAACATATAGGTTTTTTTAAGAAAGATTCATTTTATTTATTTCAGGAGAAAGAGAGAGGCTTGAGCATCATTCAGGCATATGGAATGCCTAGGATCTAACTTTGGACCTTATGCTTACAAGTTCAATGTTTGTAGCTTATACCATCTTTCAGACCATATGCCATTAATTTTATTTTCTCTTAATCTCAGGTCAAGTATGGATTGTGGGCAATTTTGTGATTATAAATGAATTGTAGGCACTTTTGTGGTTATAAATGGACTGCAGGGAATTCTGTAATTATAACCAGTTACCATATAATCTTCCTTGCTTGGAACAGTCCCAGGTTTCACCTTTGTCCTCAAATAGTTTATTATGCTTCATTTAATTATCAGTTGTCCAGCTTGGATGATAAATTACTAAGACACCCTAGTTATAGAAATGTCATATAAAAGCTCTCCTTTTTATTTTGTTTTGAATTAAAAATTCAACATTAAAAACATCTTGACTTTTATAATATTTCAAAGTTTATATTTACCCTAAATTTTTTACTCTTGGAAATAGAATCTAACTTTTTTTTAAATCTTTTTAAAAAATTTTTTTTAAATATTTATTTTATTTATTTTTTCCCTTTTGTTGCCCTTGTTGTTTTATTGTTGTAGCTATTATTGTTGTTGTTGTTGTTGGATAGGACAGAGAGAAATGGAGAGAGGGAGGGGAAGACAGAGAGGAGGAGAGAAAGATAGACATCTGCAGACCTGCTTCACCGCCTGTGAAGCGACTCCCCTGCAGATGGGGAGCCGGGGTTTGAACCAGGATCCTTATGCCGGTCTTTGTGCTTTGCACCACCTGCGCTTAGCCCGCTGCACTACAGCCCGACTCCCAGAATCTAACTTTTAAACAAGCTTAATTTGACCAGCATGGTTATTTTTAAAATAAGGATAATTTAAATAAATATAAGAAAAGTGGCTATTTTTTCTACCATTCCTTATGTTACCTCTTGTCTGCCTGGCCATGAATGTATTTGACAATTCTCTCATCGCCAGCTTCATTGGGATATAAGTAATGCCTAGACAATAGCTCTAAGTATTTAATGTTTCAGATTTGTAAGATGATCAAATTCTGACACTGGGCTTAAATTGTTTAAGGAGCTCTAGCGTGTGTGTGTGTGTGTGTGTGTGTGTGTGTAGTTTTTTAAATATTTAAGTTACCTACAGCCTTAGGCTATAGATCCTAATCATTGGATTTTAATAGAAAAGCATACCCCCAATTAACTAGATAATAATAATAATAATAATAATAATAATAATAATAATAATAATAAACAACTATTACTACTTTAAATTCTTTCTAAGAGTAAAACAAACCCTTCCCATTCTCTTTAAAATTGTATTTCCCCTAGCCCTAGAACTTCTAAGACTGTGCTCATGTTTTTTGATGTTTCTTCTCTCTGATCCCTTACTATCTTACTGCCTCTGTTCACCTCCACTAAATCAACCAGGGCTGTCATGCCAGGCTATGCTTCTACTGACTTGTTACTGTGGATTGTTGTCAGGGACACCAAGCTTGAGATGTCAACCTCCCAAATCTTCTAATCTAGTGAGATCTCTCGTAACTCACAGTAATCCCTAGTTCCATTTCAGGTGGTACATTATCTAACAAAGTTACAGATACTAGATATAGGCTAGGGCCTAGGGTACTGGTTAGCCCTCCATGATTAGACTTAGACCTAGTAAGTCTGGGATCTTAGTAGAAGGGGCTAAAGAAGGTATCATATTCTCTAACCAATTAGATTTAAACTTAATAAGCTTGGCAATCTAGTAGAAAGGCCCAAAGAAAGAAGACCCCATAAACCTAAACCAGTTTGGATACAACAAATGATACTCAGTGCTTTAACAACTGAGAGAAGGTCTAAGTTTATCAGATAAAGGAAGGATTACACAAGTTGGATAAGGGCAAGACACTGACTCACTTAATGGTGGACTTTTTGGTCAGTACCAGGCCACCCCATCATCTGGGGTTCTAGTCATGGAATCCTTGGATTCCCACATAGATATGATGGGCCTATACCTCTAGTAGATCCCTCTCACCACCATCACTGGTCACTTCCATCAGAAACATCATCACAAGTCTTCTTGTGGGCCATTCCAGGACCTTGCCCTCACTATAAAGTAGCAATAAAGGAGACTGCCCCACTCCCAATCTGAAGGGAGGCGGGGTCATACTACTCTTCCCCTCGAGGAGCACTGTTCCTGAAATGAGTGCACCTAGAATGTTCCCAGCTATAACCATAGCTTGCGAGCTCTGACTAACAGGGACTCTGAGGTTACACAGGCTTCTGTGTTAAATATAAATATATACAGGCCCTGAGTCAGGTTGATGGGGTAAATAGTTAATTGTAGTCACAGATTTTCTTCAAGATTGGGAGTTACTGTTGGTATGTTTCTAATTTTACTTCTAAAAACCTTTTCTGTTTCATTTGGTTTAAATACCCCCTGCTTAACACTGCATTCTATTTACATAACACTGTATTCTATTTACATAACCTCTGTTAACAAGCACCACCTTCCCTCCAGGGCATTGGTGGTTCAGTGGTAGAATTCTCGCCTGCTCTGCCCCCTCTCCTTGTCATACCCTGATTTTTACCAGTCACTTTTCTCTCCACCCTCTCTGTGTCGCATCCTGTTCTCACCCTACTGGGCTAGTATATTTATAAGGACAAGATTGTTTGTAGTGTAGAGTTTAGCTTAGCTCAGCTTAGATTGTGCTGCGTCCTGCATGAATTAAGAGATACTGTGTACAACCCAGCCATGAGTCCCGGGTCGTCTGTTACCCACCTGTGAAGCCAGCCCAAATGAAAACAACAAGTTACTTTCTGCCCTAATGCAATTTCTAGCCCTATTCTCAATTCTGACACCATCTTTGCACACAATATTTTTGTCCACCTCCATGTTAGCTATCAAGCTCAAGCAAAAACCACAAAGTCATGGACCCCTAGGAACATACCTAAAATAGACTTCCTTACTTCTTTCCACCCTAAGATCCCTATTCTTATCTGCTCTATTCCTGTTTTTTGGTTCCTGTTCATTAATCATTTTGTTCTTCTTTACATCTTATTCCCTTTCAGCCACCAAGTTGCAGATGCTATCATAATTCCATCCTGACTTTCTTGGGCAGATGACCTCACCAATATGTCCTGGAACCTCATCTCTCCAGAGTCCTGGAAACAGGCTGGGGGTATGGAGCAATCTTCCAACATCATTAGAGAAATAATTATAGAAGCCAGAACACTCACCTTCTGCACTTCAAAAAGAATTTTGGTTCAGTGGTCCAGGAGGAGGCATAGTAGATAAAATGTTGAACTGTCATGCATAAAGTCCTGAGTTCCATCCTCAGCAGCACATGTACCAGAGTAGTGTCTGGCTCTTTCTCTCTCTCCTCCTATCATTTTCATTAATAAGTAAATAAAATAAAAAAATTTTGGTCCATACTCCCAAAGTAGGAAAAATGATAGGGGGAGATGGCCAGAGGGCTCTGAACTCCAATTCTATCAGGACCCAGAGAAAAAAGAGGAAAAATAGAAGGACATTTAGAAGTAGCAATAGGCATAAGTGTGACTTAGAAAGGAAGTGAAGGCAGGATCATTGAAAAAAATGGATATATATATGTAGTTATAGAGATAATAGCCAGCCCATATCTGTAACCTTAGAAGAACTACTATACCTTCCAATGGAGGAAATGGGGATACAGAACTCTGGTGGGGGAATGCTGTGTAATTATACCTGTTATCTTATAGTTTTGTAAGTCAATATTAAGTCACTAATAAAATTTAAAAAATAATAATTACTGCTGTCCAGCAAAATGGATGAAACTGGAGGTTCCACGCTTAGTGAAATAAGTGAAGAGGGGAAACTAGGTGGTTTCATATAGGGATATAGATATTAAAACAAACACTTGCAAAAAAAAAAAAGGGAAAATCTGAAACCAAATTGTCTCTCAGACTTTGTGAGCACTATGGAGGCATGTGTGTGGGAAGAGGGCAGCACAGAACTTGGGTGATGGGTGTGGTGTGGCTCTAGAACATTGTAAACTATTATTAAATAACTAACAAAAATAGTTTAAAAAATAAAAACAAGTGACATATAACACTGTATAAGTAATATATATGATGTAAAATATGTATATATACATACATATCCATAGCAAAATATTTACCACAGTAAGGTAGTCAATACTTACATATCCATAGCAAAATATTTACCACAATAAGATAGTCAATACTTCCTTAACCTTACATCACCATTTTATAGTGATGATTATGGTAAGAACAATAAAGATTTCTCATAACAACTTTCAAGTATACAATACAGTAGTAACTATAGTCATCACATTATACATTTATTCCCCTGGAACTTACTCAGCTTATAGCTGAACATTGTCACCCTTGGACAAACATATCCTTCCCCCACCTCCTACCCCCTGGCAACCAACATTATACTTTCTGTTTTTATGAATATATTTTTAGACTTTACATTATGCAAATGTGGTTATATAATATTTGTCTTCTTTGTAAATATGACTGAATAATGTTAGAGGCAGTAACTCTAAAATAGTTATAGTTGCTTTTTAAGTTTGAGTTTTAAGAATAGTTTAAATATAGTTGCTTTTTGCCTTCCTGACCAGTGAGGTGGAAAATTCCTTGCCCTTTTCCCCTCGACAGAACCTGAGAGGCCATCAATTATTTTGACAGACCCTGCAGCAAGCAGGACTCCTCATGACCTCTGCAACAGAATACTGTTACCAGACAGTTAAAAATGGCCTGACAAATGATGGCCCGATAGATTGCAAACAGATGGTCGGTGGTCCCAACAAAGAACTAAAGAATGTGGTGACCCCCACTTTGGCAATGACCTATTGGTCTGGTGTGATGTTTAGAAATAGCCCATGCTTTGCTCTGAATGGATCAGGCTTTTGCTAAGTTTGAAATGATTGGATATAGGCAGATAAGGTGATGTGTTCCCCCTCCCTGAGTGTAGTCTGAATTCCTATAAATTGTATGGTTTGAGCTTTGTTCAGGGTCGAGCTTGGTAGACTAACACCAGTCACCATCTCGGCCCGGATTGCAATTCGTGAATAAACATCTTTTACTTCCTTGCAGTGGATGGTGGTTTGATTTCACTCGCTAACAAATAATATCTATATAAGTAATGGAATTTTCTTTATTAATTCATATGTGAATGGGCATAAACTTTTTTTTCAAGTCTTAACTATTGCAAATAATACTGCAGAGCAGATGGGAACACAACTATCTTTTTGAGATTCTAATTTTACCTCTTTTAAATATACAACCAGACCTTAGATTCTTATATCATATGGTAGTTCTGCTTTTTTAAAACTTTATTTACTTTTTTATTTATTCCCTTTTGCTGCCCTGGTTTATCGTCATTGTTGTTATTAGTATTGTTGTTATTTATGTCTTCGTTATTGGATAGGACAGAGAGAAATGGAGAGAGGAGGGGGACAAAGAGGGGGAGAGAGGGGGAGAAAATAACTCTGTCTGCATAACCATTATTGCTATCTACCCCTGCAACTTCTTTATCCACTCATCTATTCTAGGCAACAATAGCAGACACTACTTTTCTTCCATTTTCTTAGTCATCTCACAATGTATCAACTTTGTGGGTCTCTAGTTAGGGTGAAACATATCTCTTCCTGGTGTCCTGAAAGTCTGGGTAAGCTGATTATTCACCTCTTTTTTTCTTTCCTGTTGAAGGGAACTTTTTCTAGCTGGAGACTTCCCTCTTGGCATTATCCTATAATAACACTATCAGAATATAGGAATGATGTCTGCAAAATGAAGTTCTTTTTCCTTCCCTTATTATTTATTCATACTTGAGGTTTTTGTGCTACTGTTGCTGAAGTTTCTTAAGTGGACTCCAGAGTTCTCCCACAACTGTATTTTTTCATGATAACCATTTCATTTTCTATTTTATTAGTGATTTAACTTTTTTTTTTTTCATTTTTTAAAATCTTATTGGGGAAACAGAGGTTGGAGTCTCCTACTCCACCATCTTAGTGGTGTTGAACTTATGACTCAGATTTAAATTCCTTTTGCATGTATTACCTCATTTAAATGTCACCTTTAAGAACAAAGAAACAAAGTATGCTTCAGCATTACCTGGAGGGTTTGCTGAAGTAGAGATTTTCTGAGTCTCAACAGAAACTTTGTTTAAATAGGTCCAGATTTGAGCCTGGTAATTTACATTTAAAACAAAGTCCTGGATGCTGATGTGACCAAAGGATGTTGAGAAGCACTAGTTTAGGAAAAATTGTGCCGATTCTTCCAGCTAATAAATGGCAAAGCTGAAAGTCTATTTCAGGCTTCCCATTCCATATTAAATACTACTGAAATGCTGAACAGACTTTAAAGAACATTGGTCTTTCAACTAGCAAATCAACAAGAAGGAAAATACAGGGCCAGGTGGTGGAGCCCCTGGATAAATGCACACATTACAATGCTCAAGGACCCTGATTCAAGCCCCTGGTTCCCATCAGCAGGGTTAAAGCTTAACGGGTAGTGAAGCAGGGCTATAGATGTCTCTCTGTCTCTCTCCCTATTTTTTTTTAAGATTTTTAAAAATATTTATTGATTGATTGATTCCTTTTTTAAATCTTTTTTATTTTTTTATTTTATTTTATTTATTTATTCCCTTTTGTTGCCCTTGTTGTCTTATTGTTGTAGTTATTATTGTTGTTGTCGTTGTTGGATAGGACAGAGAGAAATGGAGAGAGGAGGGGAAGACAGAGAGGAGAGAAAGATAGACACCTGCAGACCTGCTTCACCGCCTGTGAAGCGACTCCCCTGCAGGTGGGGAGCCGGGGTTCCAACCGGGATCCTTATGCCGGTCCTTGTGCTTTGTGCCACCTGCGCTTAACCCGCTGCGCTACAGCCCGACTCCCGATTGATTCCTTTTTGTTGCCCTTGTTTTATTGTTGTATTTATTGTTGTTGTTGTTATTGATGTCGTCGTTGTCGGATAGGACAGAGAGAAATGGAGAGAGGAGGGGAAGACAGAGATGGGGAGAGAAAGACCCTGCAGACCTGCTTCACCGTCTGTGAAGCGACTCCTCTGCAGGTGGGGAGCCCGGGGCTTGTACCGGGATCCTTACGAGGGTCCTTGTGCTTTGCATCACCTGCACTTAACCCACTGCAACTCCCTTTTTTAAATATTTTATTTATTGATTGATGAGAAAGATAAGAGGAGAAAGAAAGAACCTGACATCCCTCTGGTACATGTGCTGCCAGGGATCAAACTCAAGACCTCATGCTAAGAGTCCAGTGCTCCATTCACTGTGCCACCTCCCAGACCATTCTCTTCCTCTCTATCTCCTCCTCCCCTCTCAACTTCTCTCTGTCTCTATTCAATTTTTAAAAACTACTAAAAAAAAAAAAGAGAGAGAGAGAGAGAAAAGAAAATACACACATGAACATTACTGGGGATTTTCTTTTTGAATTTTTAATTTTTTAAATGTGTCTCTTTCCTCTCACCCCCAAGGTCTTAATGTATCTTGGTACCACTGAATAGTCTATCTGGTGCAGTTTCTCATAGTATTATTACTTGTGGTCTTAAAGTCTTCCATGGTGTTAATTACACCAGTCAACCTCAGACATGAACTTTTCCAACCAACATGTGGCTTAATTAACATGAAGATCAGAATGACCTGGTTGGTAAGTGGCAGTAATTGATTAAAATTTCTTAACTAATTGAATAGTAACCTTTTTTTTTTTTGCCTCCAGGGTTATAGCTGGGGCTCGGTGCCTGCACCATGACCCACTACTCCTGGAGGCCTTTTTTTTTTCCCCCTTTTGTTGCCCTTGTTGTGGTTATTATTGTTGTTGTTGATATCCTTCGTTGTTGGATAGGACAGAGAGAAATGGAGAGAGGAGGGGAAGACAGACACCTGCAGACCTGCTACACCGCCTGTGAAGCGACTCCCCTGCAGGTAGGGAGCTGGGGGCTGGAACCGATCCTTACGCTGGTCCTTGAGCTTTGTGCCTGTGCACTAGCGCCTGACTCCCAACAGCGACCTTCTTAAGGTCAGAGAATTCCTTGGTAGATTAGTGAAGTCTGAGGAGCGTAAGAAACCAGGGAGTTTACATTATTTCGAGGCTTAACCTTAACCAAAATAGGAGTTGCTGGAGTGCCTGGGGAAACTTCCTGGTCATTATTATTTTTTTTAATTTTTAAAAAATATTTATTTATTCCCTTTTGTTGCCATTGTTGTTTTATTGTTGTAGTGATTACTGTTATTGATGTCATCATTGTTGGATAGGACAGAGAGAAATGGAGAGAGGAGGGGAAGACAGAAAAGGGGAGAGACAGATTGACACCTGCAAACCTGCTTCACAGTCTGTGAAGCGACTCCCGTGCAGGTGGGGAGCCGGAGGCTCCAACCGGAAACCTTACCCTGGTCCTTGCACTTTGTACCACGTGCGCTTAACCCGCTGCGCTACCACGACTCCCTCCTGGTCATTATTTTAAAAAGGAAATTTGACCAAAGAAAAGTATTTAGGAAGGAGACAATTAGGTATGCATGCACACAAAAATGATGGAGCAGAAAAACAGATGTGAAGCAAAACTGTAAAGAGAAAGCCATTCAATTACTCAAAATTTTTAAATTTCTTTATTGGGGAATTAATGTTTTACATTCGACAGTAAATACAATAGTTTGTACATGCATAACATTTCTCAGTTTTCCATATAATAATACAACCCCCACTAGGTCCTCTGTCATCCTTTTTGGACCAGTATTCTCCCCCACCCCAGAGACTTGTACTTTGGTGTAATACACCAACTCCAGTCCAGGTTCTATTTATGTTTTCTCTTCTGATCTTGTTTTTCAACTTCTGCCTGAGAGTGAGATGATCCCATATTCATCCTTCTGTTTCTGACTTATTTCACTTAACATGATTTTTTTTCAAGCTCCATCCAAGATCAGCTGAAACGGTTAAGTCACTATTTTTAATAGCTAAGTAGTATTCCATTGTGTATATATACCACAACTTGCTCAGCCACTCATCTGTTGTTGGACAATTACTCAAATTTAGCAAACTTTCTTGAGTAGTCAGAATTTTCTTCTTTTAAGTTTCGCACTGATTGTCTTGAAAGAGGTCAATTTGTCAGTATTTCTCTTAGAGACTTCAAGGTATTAATTAAAATAAACTTCTTGTTCCATTTGCTTGGGCCTTCAGTTTCTTTCTAATTGAGTGTTCAAATTAATTTAGGGAGTTCAAAGGAGTTATATTTTTTTTTGGGTTTTTTTTTTTTTTTTTTTGCCTCCAGGGTTATTGCTGGGGCTCAGTGTCTGCACCATAAATCCACTGCTCCTGGAAGCCATTTTTCTCCCTTTTGTTGACCTTGTTGTTGTAGCCTTGTTGTGATTATTATTGTTGTTGTTGATACCACTTGTTGTTGGACAGGACAGAGAGAGAAATGGAGAGAGGAGGGGAAGACAGAGAGGGGGAGAGAAAGAGAGACACCTGCAGACCTGCTTCACCGCCTGTGAAGCGACTCCCCTGAAGGTGGGGAGCCGAGGGTCCATGTTCAGCAAAGAAGCAATTACAGAAGCCAGACCTCCCACCTTCTGTACCCATAATGATTCTGGGTCCCTACTCCCAGAGGGATAAATAATAGGAGAGCTTGGTGGGGAGCACAGATGGGATAGAGAGTTCTGTTGGTGGGATTTGTGTGGAATTATACTCCTCTTATCCTATGGTCTTGTTAATACCTCCATTTTATAAATAAAAAAATAAAAAAGAGAGAAAAATTAAATTACAGTGATAACCAGAAAAAAAAAAAAAGAAAAGAATATGGTCTGCCTATGGCATGAGTACTCACCAGAAGAGGAGCAAGTTCCCTGAAAGCATTGGATTGTACATGCAAGAGAACTTGACTCTTCAAAATAAATGTGTATGTGTGTGTGTGTGTGTGTGTGTGCGTGTGTGTTAGTAAGCAAAAGTTGGTCTATAGAGGATGGATTACTAAATTATGCTAAGTAATTACTGAGTCCCCAGTGTTGGCTATTTGAAATTGTTTGCTGAGAAATGAATGATATACCTCTGTTATCTTATAAACAACTTTAGCATCCAATGATTTACCCAGCACACCACCTTCCATGCTATGTGGCATCTTGGTCCTGATGGAGGAGGCAACACAATCAGATATGGGAAAGAATAAACTAGTCCATTTTTAGTATCTATTCCAATTTATAGCTTCCTCTATACAGAAAAGAGGCAGTTTTAAAAATATTTATTTATTTTCCCTTTTGTTGCCCTTGTTGTTTTATTGTTGTAGTTATTATTGTTGTTATTATTGATGTTGTCATTGTTAGGACAGAGAGAAATGGAGAAAGGAGGGGAAGACAGAGAGGGGTAGAGAAAGATAGACACCTACAGACCTGCTTCACCACCTGTGAAGCGACCCCCCTGCAGGTGGGGAGCCGAGGGCTCGAACCTGGATCCTTACCCTGGTCCTTGCGCTTTGCGCCAGGTGCGCTTAACCTGCTGCACTACCGCCCAACTCCAGAGGCAGTTTTTAATACAAATCTTACACCGTAAATAAAATAATAATAATTCTAAATGATTTAAATTTGACAAAGGCTGGATATTACAGACTAGATAGATGGATGACCAACTATTTTTTTTAAATTTAATAATGATCAACAAGACCATAGGATAAGAGGGGTACAATTCCATACAATTCCTACACCAGAGTTCTGTATCCCATCCTCTCCATTAGGAACTTTCCTATTATTTATCCCTCTGAGAGTATGGACCCAGGATCATTAAGGAGTGCAGTTAAAACTGAAACTGTAAGAACACTGGAAGAAGTCACAGAATTAGTTCATGGGTCAGAGAGATAACTCCCTGAGTAGGACATGTGCCTTGCCATGCACATGGCACAAGTTTGAATTCCAGCATTACATGGGTGGCTCTGTGGCACCTGAGGAAGGTAATGCTGTGGAGGCTACCCTCCTTCCCCTTAACTCTCTCTGTCTCTGTCTATCTCTATCTATCATCTATATATCTGTCTGTATAAATGAAAAAGTACACTTAAGTCATAAAATTTTGCATGTACAGTGGTCTGGTAGGTGGCTCAGTGGATAAAGTACTGAAGTGTCATCCATGAGGTCCTGAATTCAATCCCTGGCAGCACATGTACCAGAGTGAAGCCTGGTTCTCTCTCTCTCTCTCTCTCTCTCTCTCTCTCTCCCTCTCTCCCTATCTTTCTCATGAATAAGTAAATAAATTCTTTAAAAAATTTTCTGCATGTACAAAGCCCCATACCCCCCAAATTTTACTATAACTTTCATAAGGCCTTTATAAATATGACACAAAGCATAAGATAGTGGTAAATTTACCTACAGGAAACTGCTTCTGTACAAAATACACAAAAGCATATTTAAAAGACAAAACTAGAGAAAATATTACTGTTTTATGTTACAGATTAATCTATGGACATGGATCATTTTTTAAAAAGGGTGATACAAATAAATATAATCAACAATCTCATAGGAAAATTGGCAAAGGATATAAATAGACAGTTCACAGGAATGGGAGTACAAGTGGCTTTTGAAAATATGGGAAGTTTTCCACTTCAGAGATAGAGAAACGCATATTAAAATGATACTGAATGGGGCTGGGTGGTGGTACACCTGGTTGAGCACATATGTTATAAAACACAGGGACCCAGGTTCAAGACCCCACCTGCATGGGGGAAACCTAAGTGGTAAAGCAGTGATGCAGGTGTCTCTCTTCCTCTCTCCCTACCTATCTTCTTTTCCTTCTCAATGTATCTGTCCTATCAAATAAATTAATAAAAATAATGTTTTTTTAGGCAAGCTGCAATATCAAAAGATGTTGCTTAGCAAGGATATGTTCTCTGTTCTCTGATATTTTTCAGTAGCTTAGTTCAGTTGTTATGATCAGTCAGTCATCTTTCTTTACTTCCTCATCTTTTTTTTTGTGATGCTCCAAGGAAATTTATTGTTTAAATTATTTTTATTGGGGTATTAATGTTTTACATTTGACAGTAAATACAATAGTTTGTACATGAATAACATTTCTCAGTTTTCTACATAACAATACAACACCCACTAGGTCCTCTGTCATCCTTTTCCACCATCTGTACTCTCCCCCCCACACCCACCCACCCCAGTCTTTTACTTTGGTGCAATACACCAACTACAGTTCAGGTTCTACTTGTGTTTCTCTTCTGATCTTGTTTTTCAGCTTCTGCCTGTGAATGAGATCATCCCATATTCATCCTTCTCTGTTTCTGACTTATTTCACTTAACATGATTTCTTCAAGCTCCATCCAAGATCAGCTGAAAACAGTGAAATCACCATTTTTAATAGCTGAGTAGTATTCCATTGTGTATATATACCACAACTTGCTCAGCCACTCATCTGTTGTTGGACACCTGGGTTGCTTCTAGGTTTTGGCTATTACAAATTGTGCTGCTATGAACATGGGTATACACAGATCTTTTTGGATGGGTGTGTTGGATTCCTTAGGATATATCCTCAGGAGAGGAACTGCAGGGTCATAGGGTAGGTCTATTTCTAACCTTCTGAGAAAAAAAAATAATGATAACAAATAAATAAAATGATACTGAAGTCAATTTTCTACCTGGTAAAAATTCAGGAGTCTGGTAATCCAGTTATAAACAATGTCAAGTTAAACAGGTTCTTGCTCTGTTAAGTCAAAGTAAATTGGCATGATTTCTATAAATGTCAGCACTGCCATATGCTTTATTGTATTACAAGTGTTTCTCCCTTTTTAGTCAGAAATCTCTCCTCTAGGAATTTATCCTACAGTTACTCTCATACACATAGAATTACTATAGACCTTATGGTAAGGCCTATACAAACCAAAGACTGGAAACAACCTAAATGTCCACCAATAAGGAAATGTCTACAGCTCTGTAACTGAACGAAAAAAAAAAAAAATGAGGAAGTTCTATGTTTATAGACAGAAGATAGCACCAAGATAAGATATGTGAAAACATAACAGTAGTTATGCAAAATAATGCACATGCTTGGTGACCTTTGGATTGAAAATTAAATTTATTTTCTTGAACATGCAAATGAACTCTCTGGAAGGATGAGGGTGAATTAACTTTGATTACGTCTAAGGAGGAGGTGGACTGGCTGACTGAGGTCAAGGGGGAGGGGAGAAACTTCTCAAAGTATACTTTTTTGTATTTTGTATGCATGTAATTTTTCAGATGTTTTATGTTTCACAAAGTTAAATAATGAAAAATCGAGCTTGGACTGGATAGTCACAGAGCAATAAGACCAATTGACCAACAAATATGAAAACAGTAATTCTAAAACTGAAAAATAAGAATCCATTTTATAAATCATATGTAAAACTGGTACTATCAAACATGACCAAAGTCATGGGGAAGCAGAGAGGTCTAGTCTCACCCTGCTGGTGAGAATTTAAATTGAAGCAATTTATTACATTTCATGGAGTTAGAAATGCCCAATATTACACAATAATGATAAAAGAAGTTCTAATAAAAATACAAGGGGCCAGATGATGGCTCACCTGGTTGAGTGCACAAGGACCTGGCTTTGAGTCCCTGGGTCCCCACCTGTAGGGGGAAAGCTTCAAAAGTGGTGAAGCAGTGTTGCAGGTGTCTCTCTGTCTCTCTCCCTCTCAAACCCCTTCCCTCTTGATTTCTAGCTGTCTCTAACAAATACATAAATAAAGACGATTAAAAAATTTTTTAAAAATACAACAAATTCCTATTGACAGCTTGCCATGTACGGGGCACAATTCCAAGCATTTGGCATATAACAGCTCATTTATGTTGAGAGATTAGGTCATCTGACCAAGATCATTAAATAAATAGGGGGACATAAACTCAATTAGACCGATGAGATTTTTTTTTACAGTATATTTGGCTCTGCTCTACCAAAGAAAACATAGCATACAACTTGCCATGCATACAACTCAGGTTTGAGTGGTACAATCTGTTCAGTAATACTAATGTCTGAAGTTCCTGTGGGTTTGATCTTTTCTGTAGCTTTTGCTTTTCTTATTGGTGGTCTCCTGCATCCTTTGTGCCCAATTCTTTTTGCTTATGTTCTATATATATTTGGAAAAAATATTTGTAGAAATAATTCAAGGCTTAAGATGGTAATTCCTTCCTAAATGAGTTTTCATTTTTGACACTAGCTTTCTAGGGTCACCTGAAAATAAGTTCAGAACTTGAGATTTGGGAGATCTGGGACTCTCTCTTGAGTTTTTTTTTTAAGATTTTATTTTTATTTATTAATAAGAAAGATAGAAGGAAAGAAAGGGCCAGACATTACTCTGGTACACGTGCTGATGAGGACTGAACTTGGGATCTCATGCTTCAGAGTCCAATGCTTTATCCACTGCCAGTTTTAGTTAATTTTTTATGAGGGGAACTGAAAGAGAAACATAAAGAGGGAGAGAAGAATAAAGGAAAGACAGGAAAGGAGACCAGAATATAATTTCAGAGAAATAAACCTGGATTCTCACACATGTAAAGCATTCATACTACATGCTGGGTTTCAATGCCACCCCCCTCTCTCTCTATATATATATTCTTTTTTTGCCCTTGTTATTGTTTGTTATTGTTGTTGTAGTTATTATTGTTGTTGTTATTGATGTCGTTGTTAGATAGGACAGAGAGAAATGGAGAGAGGAGGGGAAGACAAAGAGGAGGAGAGAAAGACACCTACAGACCTGCTTCACCGCCTGTGAAACGACCCCCCTGCAGGTGGGGAGCCGGTGCTCTACCTGCAATTAATCCACTGGGCTACCGCCCGACTCCCTCAATACCAGCTTTTAAACTCTCTCCTCTCTCTTTCCTTTCCTCTTTCTCTCTCAATTTTTAAAATTTTTAAAAATATTTATTTATTTATTTTTCCTTTTGTTGCCCTTGTTGTATTTCACTGTTATAGTAGTTATTGTTGTTATTGATGTTGTCATTGTTAGATAGGATAGAGAGAAATGGAGAGAGGAGAGGAAGACAGAGAGGAGGAGAGAAAGACAGACACCTGCAGACCTGCTTCACCGCCTGTGAAATGACCCCCCTGCAAGTGGGGAGCCGAAGGAACCGAGATCCTTACCGGTCCTTGCGCTTTGAGCCACCTGCGCTTAACCTGCTGAGCCACCGCCTGACTCCAGTCTTCCTTCCTTCCTTCCTTTCTTTCTTTCTTTCTTTCTCTTCTTTCTTCCTATTTTCCTTCCTTCATTTCTTTCTTCCTTCCTTCCTTTTTATTTTTATTTTTTAAATATTTTTAACCAGAGCACTGTTTAACTCTGGCTTATGGTGGTACGGGGGACTGAACCTGAGACTTTGGAGCCTTAGGCATGAGAATCTGTTTGCATAACCATTATGCTATCTACCCTCCTCTTCCTTCCTTCCTTCCTTCCTTTCTTTCTTTCTTCCTTTTCTCTTTCTTTCTTTCTCTCTTTCTTTCTTTCTCTTTCTTTCTCCCTTTTCTCTTTTTCTCTTTTTCTCTTTCTTTCTTTCTTTCTTTCTTTCTTTCTTTCTTTCTTTCTTTCTTTCTTTCTTTCTTTCTTTCTTTCTTTCTTTCTTTCTTTCTTTCTTTCTTTCTTTCTTTCTTTCTTTCTTTCTTTCTTTCTTTCTTTCTTTCTTTCTTTCTGAAAACTACATGATACTCTTGAATTCCCGCAGCCAAGTGAAAACAGCAGTGTTGTAATGGGGAGACAGCGCCACCTATCGCCCACTGAGAGACATTGCTTGCTCTATGTTTTGGTTCTAATGATAGAACCTGGCAGATAATCCAGGTTAAGAATATTTAGAGCACCCAACAACAGATGAGTGGCTGAGAAAGCTGTGGTATATATACACAATGGAATACTATGCAGATATTAAGAACAATGGACCCATCTTATCTGACCATCTTGGATGGAGCTAGAAGGAATTATGTTAAGTAAGCTAAGTCAGAAAGATAAACGTGAGTATGGGATGATCCCACTCATCAACAGAAGTTGAGAAAGAATAACAGAAAGGGAAACTAACAGCAGGATCTGATTAAATCGAGAATAAGGCAGCAAAGTAACAACACTGTGGTGAGGGGGAAGGTGGACATTTGGCTTCCCAGGGCGGCAGCAGAGGCAGGGGTGGTTGGGTGCAATGGAACACAGTCTTTTGGTAGTGGGAATGGTGTTTATGTACACTCCTATTAAAGTGTTGTCATATAAATCACTATTTAATTAATATGAGAGGGGAAATTGATTGTATGTCTCCAAATTTTTAAAACACAGAGTCTTTTTAATACATAGGCTGAATCTTTGACATGCTGACTCTCTCAAAAGTCTAGACCAGGTAGAACAGAAGCAACTGGCAACATAGCAATATACAAGATGCTGGGTATTATACAGCAAACCCTAACAAAGGAACTTTTCAAATTTAATCCAATTACCAAATAATGTGACGATAACAATAACTATCCATTGTCTTCTTGAACCCTAAGACAGCAGGAACCTCACATTTCCACAATAGAGCCTATATTTCCCACAGTCCTGGAACCTTAGGGTGGGGCCCACTTTCCTGCATGCTTCTTTCAATTCAAATCATATTGCATATGCCAACTGCAACCTAATCAACGCAACGAGTGCCACCTCAGCATGCTTCACTTCAGGCTGTGTCCAGAAACTTCAGGTGTGGAATGACAACCTTTCAGCTTCATCACTCTATTTCCATTCCAGGTGGTCCACTTCCTAATAAAGTCCCCAAACCTAGATATAGACCAGGTCCCCTGAGATAGAGCAAATGTTCACATGTGTCCATAAACCAGGGCAAAATATATACCTGAAAGCAGAAGTACACAAGAGTCTGCAGTGAGTACCCCCCTAACACTCCATCTGCACTATTCCAACCTTTATGTCCATGATTGTTCAACAATTTGTTTGGCTTTGTATGTTAACTCTCTTTTTAGCCACCAGGTTCTGGATGCCAGCATGATGCCGACCAGACTTCCTGGACTGAGGACCCCACCAATGTGTCCTGGAGCTCCGATTCCCCAGAGACCCACCCTACTAGGGAAAAAGAGAGGCAGACTGGGAGTATGGATCAACGCCCATGTTCAGTGGGAAAGCAATTACAAAAGCCAGACCTTCCACCTTCTGCATCCCACAACAACCCTGGGTCCATACTGCCAGAGGGATAGAGAATGGGAAAGCTATCAGGGGAGGGGAATGGGACATGGAGATTGTTTGGGGGGAATTATGTGGAGTTGTACCCCTCCTATCCTACGGTTTTGTTAATGTCTCTTAAATAAATAAATATTTTTTTAAAGAATATTTAGAGGGGGAGGGGATAAATAGCATAATGGTTATGCACACAGACTCTCATGCCTGAGGCTCCAAAGTATCAGTCCACTGCACCACCATAAAATGGAGCTGAGCAGCGCCCTGGTTAAAAAAAAAAATCCAAAGAATAATTTAGATGGTATGTTGAACTTGAGGTGGAAAGAAGACACACTCAAGGCTGAACAGAAGTTGAAACTCATAAAAAGCAAGACTATAGATAATGGTCTGTGTGGCAGTGGGTATAGGACCTGTGTATATTAAAAAACTGTGGAGTAGCAGAGTAGAGATCTGAATCTGGTTCATGTATTGATACTTCTTTTTATTTTATTTATTGATACTTTTTATTTTATATATTGATACTGCTTTTTAGTGATTTTTTAAATTTTTAATTAATTATTTAATAATTATTAACAAGGTTGTAAGATAACAGGGGTACAATTCCATATAATTTCCACCACTAGAGTTCCATATCCTATCCCCTCCATTGGAAGCTTCCCTATTCTTTCTATATATAAATATATAGGAAATATCGACACAACCATAGGGTAAAAGGGTTACAACTCCACACAATTCCCCCTACCAGAACTCCCTATCCTATCCCTCCCCTGATAGCTTTCCTTTTCTTTATTCCTCTGGGAGTATGGGCCCAGAATCATTATGGGGTGCAGAAGGTGGAAGGTCTGGCTTCTGTAATTGCTTCCCCGCTGAACATGGGTGTTGACAGATTGATCCATACTCCCAGACTGTCTCTCCCTCTCCCTAGTGGGGCAGGGATATGGGGAGGCAGGGTTCCAGGGCACATTGGTGGGGTTGTCTGCCCAGGGAAGTCAGACTGGCATCATGATAGCACCTGGAACCTGGTGGCTGAAAAACAGTTAAGATATAAAGCAGAAAAAATTATTGGCTAATCATGAAACTAAAGGCAGAATATTGCAGATGAAGATTTGAGATTCTCCATTTTGGAAAAATCTAGTAGGTCTATTTTAGGTATATTCCCAGGATTCCATGACTTTACTAGTTTTTGCCTGAGTATGACATCTAACATGCAGGTGGACCCAAGGTATTGTCTAAAGAGATTGTGTCATAGTTGGAAAAAGGACCAGAAAGCTGCATCAGGGAAGACAGTAGCTCCCAAATATGGGGAAAGTATATAAATATTGTTAACTGTAAACCCTATAGATTTTATCTGAGGCCCATAGTCAGCACAGGAGCCTATGTAACCTCTGCATCACCGTAGGTCTGATCTGGCATTCTGTAGTCATAGCTAGTAAAATTCCAGGATGCACTAATTTCAGGTTTAATATTTCTTCCCCTTTCCTGAATCACCCCACTTGATTTTTTGTCAACTTCCTTGATTTTGGCTCATACTAAAAGATGTTGTCTCATCTTTGCACACCCTAGGTTTTATTAGCTAGAGACAGCCAGAAATCAAGAGGAAAGGGTGTGATAGGGAGAGAGAAGGAGAAACACACACAGCCCTGCTTCAACACCTACAAAGCTTTCCCCCTCCAGGTGGGGACAGAGGATCGAACCCAGGTCATTGTGTATTGTAACATGTGCACTCAACCAAGTGGGCCACCAGCCAGCCCCAGGCTATGGCTTTTTCAAAACACAAGGCTCCAATTTCCTAAAATTTGAACCCTAAGACTAATTTTCTTATTAATCCAGAATTCTTTTCTTTTTTAAAGATTTCAATTATTTATTAATTAGAAAGACAGGAGGAGAGAACACCCTGGTCCATGGGCTGCCACCGATCAAACTCAGGACCTCATGCTTGAGAGTCCAATGCTTTATCCACTGTACTGCCTCCTGGACCGCTCCAGAGCTCTTTTCATCCTAGTTTCTGTCTGTCTGTCTGTCTTTTCTTCTTTCACCAGAGCACTTTAGCTTTGGCTTATGGTGATGTAGGGGACTGAACCTCAGGCATAAAAGTCTTTTACATAATTATTATGCTATCTCCTCTGCCCATCACTTCTTTCTTAAACATTTTTTAATTTAATTAGTGATTTAAATAATATATTCACTTGGTTTCAAATGTAAAAGGTAAACAACACAAGGGAAAGTCTTCCTCTCACCCACCACCCAGTCATCCAGATATCTAATTTTATTATCTCAGCTTTGGTTTTTTCATGCAAATGTCATTGAGATTTTGAGATTTAGGGGTCCAGGTGGTGGTGCACCTCCTACAACACTTAGGTGCTCAAACCCTGGTCCCCACCTGCAGGAGGAAAGCTTTGCAAGTGGTGAAGCAGAACTGCTGGGCCTCTCTCTATCACCACCCCCCTCGATTTCTGGGTGTCTCTATCCAATAAATAAAGACAATAAAATTTTAAAAAGAGATTATGTGACTTAGAGACATTTTGTAATTTTTCTATGAATTGCTAACTTCTACCCAGTTTTCTACTTGGCACCTAATTGCTGTTTTAAGAGCTCATTACAAATTAGGGAACAGTGGTCTCTAAGGTAGGTGACAGAATTAAAGATTATTTGATATGAGCATGTCAAGTCACTATAGGACCAAACTATTAGAGTGTCATCTATATAGTCCTCGAAATTCCCCAAGACGGTGGCAGGACAAGGAGTAGGGAAAAGTCTGTGAGTCTGGTGTGTAAGTTTTCACTGACTTACAGAAGATGACCCTGTAGAAGGCAATTTAAAAAGAGAGGCAGAGCATGGATAGCCAGAGTCCCACAAACATGTATTTTAATTTGGTTCTGGGGAGGTCGTGTTCATCAGGTAGTAGTATGGAATCAGAGAGATTCTCTCCACGCTTGTGTTCCTGAGGTTCAGGAAAACATTCTTTGGTAAGAATGCCAAGGAATTGTGATTGAGAGGACAGTTTATTTAGTAGAAAAGTGGGATTGAGGGAGGAGACTATGAAGTGAAGCTCAAACAAGAGTCTCAAACCTTTTTTTTTTTTTTTTTTTGCCTCCAGGGTCATTGCTGGGGCTCAGTGACTGCACTACGAATCCACTGCTCCTGAAGGCCATTTTTCCCCTTTGTTGCCCTTGTCGTCTATCGCCCTTGTTAATATTATTGTTGCCGTTGTTGTTGGATAGGACAGAGAGAGGAGAGGAAGACAGAGACGGGGAGAGAAAGATAGACACCTGCAGACCTGCTTCACCGCATGTGAAGGGACTTCTCTGCAGGTGGGGAGCCGAGGGCTCAAATCAGAATCCTTATGCTCGCCCTTGCGCTTTGCGCCACCTATGGGCCTAACCCGCTGCGCTACCGCCCAGCCCCCAATCTCAAACCTTTTAAAGTATCTACTGGCAGCTCTTGAGTGACCCCCTTTAGAGTTCCCTCAATGTGAATGCAAACACCAGTCTTACTACAGGGAAGCTGGAAGGTGGGATGGGCAGTAACTTTTCAGTATCAGATGCCACTGTAGGACCATGAGGTACTAGGGATATGCTGGGGATTCTATGATTCATAATGTGTGATTAGTTTTTAATGTAACCCATTTCTTGAATTACTAACAGCTATGTATTAGAACCAGACATGTCATAAATGCTTTCCTTTCCCTGTAGTTCTGTCTCCAGCCTTCAGGGATATTTGGCTAATGTGAGGGTAAACACAAATAGCAGGTAAAAAGGGCCCTCCAGGATTAAAAAATTGGGGGGGGCTTTTATATAACACCCCTGAATTGTGCTTACATCCTTGGGATAAGGTTAGAAGCTACAGAGTAAACATAGAATCTGATATAATCACTAGAATTGAAAATAACAAATCTGATATAATGTGGTTTATATAGTAGGAGAGAGATTATTCTAGTAAGTACAGTATGCCCTTAAGATGTCTATGTACACTCTTAAAATGTTTATATTTAACATAAATGTATGCTCACATATCTAATAAACACAGAAGGGGAGCAGCCTTGCACATGACATAAGGCAAAATCTCATTACAAGATGTATATCATATGCCTGCCCCTCCGGATTTCTTCTCTCACCACCAGTGGTGTGATGAAGTAATTCTTTGCCTCCAGGGTTATCGCTGGGTCTCCATACCTGCACTACAAATCCACTGCTTCTCGAGGCCATTTTTCTCATTTTTGTTGCCCTTGTTATTGTTATTGTTGTTATAGCTGTTTTTTTATTGTTAGATAGGACAGAGAGAAATCGAGAGAAGAGGGGAAGACAGAGAGGGGAGAGAAAGACAGATACCTGCAGACCTGCTTCACTGCTAATGAAGCAAACCCCTGCAGGTGGGGAGCCGGGATCCTTACTTCGGTCCTTGCACTTCTCAATATGTGTGCTTAAACTGCTGTGCCCATCCCCAAAGTGATCCTTTCCAATCTGGGATTCACCAAAGAAACTCCAGGTCATGACAAGGGGATCTTCATTCAGTGGACTGAGTCATGTTCTTGTGATATTTACAATGTGATATTGAAAGGCATCTAGAAGTTCTCCTATCTATGTACAAAGAGACCACACCCTGAACCAAGCAAAGTCCATCTCAACTTTCAGTCACTCTAGGTCTGTCACTCAGGGAGTTATTTTTTCCTAATAGTTCAGTGTTTCTAGGAAAGGATGGGCCTTTTTTTTTTTTTTACCTCTCCCACACTTTTATTGAAACATGAGGAAATAATTAGCATGCCATTAAGTGGACTGTTGACCTGCTGACCATCTCTCCAGATCTGGAGCTTGGGGAAAAAAAAGACTGACCTTGTAGAAGAAGAAACTGAGGTAGGATACTAAGAGAGCCTTTTGGAAAGAGAACTGGACAAGGTGTTTGGGGTAAGGGAATGAGACTGAATGCATACTGCTTAAGGGAAGTGGTGACAGGAGTAATTCCTTGTTTGGGAGGTCTTCTTTGGTAATTTCTTCTTTGGGAGTAATTCCTTCTTTGGGAGGTCTTTGGGAGGTCTTTGGGAGATGGTTTGGGGAAAAAAAGGTAGGGCATGTCATTTTATTATTATTATTTAAGAAAGAAGACATTAACAAAGCCATAGAATAAGAGGGGTACAGTTCCACAATTCCCATAACCCAATCTCCATATCCCATCCCCTCCCCTGATAGCCTTCCCATTCTCCATCCCTCTGGGAGCATGGACCCAGGGTCATTGTGGGTTGCAGAAGGTAGGTCTGGCTTCTGTAATTGCTTCCCCGCTGAACATGGGTGTTGACTGGTTGATCCATACTCCCAGTCTGGTAGAGCATGTCTTTCAGTAACACTCTTCTCTATGGTTCTCTCTTTATCTTTCATTGAGGAATCAGTGTAACCCTGGAAAGAAAGCTGGTTGGAAGAAGAACCAGCTGACAGAGACGCTGTTGCAAATGGTTGGTTGAAGTGACTGGTAACAACAGACTGTGAGATTTCTAATACCTCAGTATAAGAGAGAATACTTCAGATTCCTGTCAAATTCGCATCACTGAGTGCAAATTTAGAGAAGTCGTTCAACGTTTAAGTTTATGGTGCTCTGGTTTCTTCTGATCATGACCCTTTGACCTTTTAATGTTGAGCTGTAAGAATAGTCACATAAAGCTCTGAAAAGAGAATTGGTTTTAGAATCAGCTGTTTCCTCTAGGTGTATGGAAAAGAAGCAATTACAACTTTAGCAATAAAAGGGAGCTATAGGATGCATGTCAAAGCTGATGAGCTTTTTCTGAAACTTGTGCAGAGTCACAGTCTATATGCTCCATTCTGGGATCCATTAATGGACAATGGGAAATTGCCTGACATCAGAAGGCTGAGTCATTCACTGTAGGCTGTTCCAGAGATTATTTCCTTCCATCTAGGTTATATTACCTGGGTAGTCTATGTGGCAAGCCTTCCAAAGCCCCTGTGGGGTAGGAGGCCCTATAGATAGGAGGCTGGCGGGGTGGGGTAGAGCCTCTGCCCCCTTCCAGGGAGGCAGCCAAGAAGAGGGTGTCTGCCCCATCTGCCAGGAGGGTCTGAGGGAAGCAGTGAGTACCAACTGCAAACACCTCTTCTGTCGAGTGTGCCTGGTGCAGCATGTGGAGAAGACCTCTGAACTCCTCTTCTGTCCTGTCTGCCGGAAGCCATGTTCTGAAGAGGTTCTAGGGGCAGGATATATCTGTCAAAGACATCAGAAGAAAGTGCACTACTTCTGTGAGGTGAACAAACTTCTTCTGTGTGAGGAATGCAAGAAGTCCCCCAAACACAAGTCTCATGAAGATTTGGCCACCGAAAAAGCCATCAAGCACTACAGGGTAAGGCCACATTATCACAAATATGAGTTCATAGAGGCCACCAACTCCATGAATTACCCCACCTACACCTTGTCCATTATGCCTGGAGTACCATAGAGCCTCCATAACTTTGTTTCTTCTATTTCCCCCTATTTTGACCCCTGTCTGCTTTTCTGTGTGTATTTTGTTACTAATGTAAAAGTTTCAGTGCACGGGTATATGTCTGAAAGGGGATATTGTCTCTGTGATGTCATATTTCCAAGGAGTATGAAATACTCTCACTTTCTTTATCTATGGGGTGAAAGAGTTTGGCTAGATAATGTAAAACTATTTCAGTTCTGGGAGTTGGGCGGTAGCACAGCGGGTTAAGCGCACGTAGCGCAAAGTGCAAGGACCAGCGTAAGGATCCTGGTTCAAGCCCCCCAGTTCCCCACCTGCAGGGGAGTCGCTTCATAAGTGGTGAAGCAGGTCTGCAGGTGTCTATCTTTCTCTCCTGTCTGTCTCCCCCTCCTCTCTCCATTTCTCTCTGTCCTATCCAACAATGAAAACATCATCAACAACAACAACAATAACTATAACAATAAAACAACAAGGGCAAAAACAAAGGGAAAATGAATAAATAAATTTTTTTTTAAATACTGGAAGACCTAGAACAGCTAACACTTATTTTGTTGAAAGAGTGATGTAACTTCAAAGTTACAACCCTTTTTTTCCCTATCACGATTCCTTAAGTAATCCATAGCTCCCCCACTGATTTGAATGCAAACTTCATGATTTGCCATATAGATATGCTTATATATTTTCTTCACTCTTTATTCTATTCTATACTTCTGTATATTCCTGCTTATGTATCAAACCAACTTAACCACTGTATTTTTGCAATATGTTTTCATGTCAAGCAGACAGTAGAAGGCTCACAATATTCTTATTTTTCAGAATTTTTGTCAATATGCATATGCACATATGTTCATTTTGACCAATAGTTTAAGTGCTATTCTACCTACTTCTCCACACCCCAGTCTAATTAATATTTTTGATTAAAAAACTGGTTTGTTTTTGTCATGGTGTCTTTATAACTAATAATGAAAGGTCAACTTCTTCTTTTTTTTTTTTTTTTACTTAAGAAAGAATTAATTAACAAAACCATAAGGTAGGAGGGGTACAACTCCACACAATTCCCACCACCCAATCTCCATAACCCACCCCCTCCCTGATAGCTTTCCCATTCTCTATCCCTCTGGGAGCCTGGACCCAGGGTCATTGAGGGTTGCAGAAGGTAGAAGGTCTGGCTTCTGTAATTGCTTCCCCGCTGAACATGGGCGTTGACTGGTCGGTCCATACTCCCAGTCTGCCTCTCTCTTTCCCTTTTAGGGTGTGTCTCTGGGGAAGCTGAGCTCCAGGACACATTGGTGGGGTCTTCAATCCAGGGAAGCCTGGCCAGCATCCTGGTGGCATCTGGAACCTGGTGATTGAAAAGAGAGTTAACATACGAGGCCAAACAAATTGTTGAGCAGAAAGGTCACTTCTAAAGTTTTCTTGGATGCCTCTCTTTTTCAGAACATGCTAAGCTATAAAATGAACAAGTGGGGAGTTCCATTTGGGGAGGCTTACAGGAAGTTTATAGATAATAACTTATAAGATCAAAGAGGCAAAGTCCTCTCTGGTTGAACTTCATTCTTTCTGTTGTAGGAAAGATAGAAGATAGGAAAAGAGGGTGAAGTTTCCCATCTAATGATGAGCCATGCACAAGAAAAAGAAATTCATTCACTCACTCAGTTACTATTAGTTACTATTAAGTACAAAGAAGGTGGCTCAGGAGGTTGTTCAGCAGCTAGAGCACAGGGCTTGAATTCCTGAAACTTCTGGCTTAATGCCCAGCCTCTCTCTCATATTTGATGAGAGCCTAGCGATACTCTTATTTTTCAAAATTTTATGAATATTCATGCACATATGTTCATCTTGACCAATAGTTTTAGCACTACTTTTTTTTGTTGTTGTTGTTTGTTTTAGCAAAGCATCACTCAGCTCAGGCTTATGGTGGTGCTGGAGTTTGAACCTGGGACTTCGGAGCCTCAGGTATGAGAGTCTTTTGCATAACCACTATGCTGTCTCTCTAGCCTGTTTTAGCACAGTTTTACCTACTTCTCCACACCCCAGTGTGAAATAAAGAAATATTTTTTAGGTATAAATATTACTCATAATCCTTGTCCATAAATGCACCCATAAGTTATGATAAGTAACCTAAAACACATAGCATTTTTTTTCTTTCTGATTTTTTTATTGGGGAATTAATGTTTTACATTCAACAGTTAGTACAATAATTTGTACATGCATAACATCTCCCAGTTTTCCATATAACAATACAACCCCCACTAGGTCCTCTATCATCCTTCATGGACCTGTATTCTCCCCACCCACCCACCCCAGAGTCTTTTACTTTGGTGCAATATGCCAATTCCATTTCAGGTTCTATTTGTGTTTTCTTTTCTGATCTTGTTTTTTAACTTCAGCCTGAGAGTGAGATCATCCCATATTCATCCTTCTGTTTCTGACTTATTTCACTCAACATGAATTTTTCAAGGTCCATCCAAGATCGGCTGAAAATGCCAAAGTCACCATTTTTTACAGCTGAGTAGTATTCCATTGTGTATATATACCACAACTTGCTCAGCCACTCATCTGTTGTTGGACACCTGGCTTGCTTCCAGGTTTTGTCTATTACAAATTGTGCTGCCAAGAACATATGTGTACACAGATCTTTTTGGATGGATGGGTTGGGTTCCTTAGGATCTATCCCCAGGAGAGGAATTGCAGGGTCATAGGGTAGGTCCATTTCTAGCCTTCTGAGAGTTCTCCAGACTGTTCTCCACAGAGGTTGGACCAACTGACATTCCCACCAGCAGTGTAGGAGGGTTCCTTTGATCCCACAGCCTCTCCAGCATTTGCTGCTGTTACCTTTTCTGATATATGACATTCTCACATGAGTGAAGTGGTATCTTATTGTTGTCTTTATTTGCATTTCTCTGACAATCAGAGACTTGGAGCATTTTTCATGTGTTTCTCGGCCTTTTGGATCTCTTCTGTGGTGAATATTCTGTCCAAGTCCTCCCCCCATTTTTGGATGGGGTTATTTGTTGTCTTGTTGTTGAGTCTGGCAAGCTCTTTATATATGTTGGTTATTAAACTCTTATCTGATGTATGGCATGTAAAGATCTTCTTCCATTCTGTGAGGGGTCTCTTGGTTTGGGTAGTGGTTTCTTTTGCTATGAGTATTTTTTTTTTTCATTTAAGAAAGACTTGAATTAAGTTTTCTTGATGTGTTAGGAGCCATAATGCATACCAGACATAGTGATAACAAAGTGTCATCCCTACTACTAGGAAGTGTCTGGTTAGTAAGAAATACAGAAATCAAACTACAAGATGTTTCTGATTTTTTGAAAAGAGCAATGGTCTGATCTGGGTGATACATAGTAATGTTGTCAATGAGGGCCTCATAGAGGCAGAGACCTGTAAACTGAGACCTAAACTAAGAAAAGTAGCTGACAAATTTAGAGACTTCACAGAAAGTCAGCACTAACTGAGGCCCAAAACTAGGAAAGTCTTGGAGGTGAAGAGTTGATAGGGCCAGGAAAATAATGCAGCAGCTGCACAACAAACTTTCATGCCTGAGCCTCACATGTCCCAGGTTTAATCCTCAGCACCACCATAAGTTAGAGCTAAACAGTACTGCGGTCTCTCTTTCATTAAGATAAAGAGAATAAATCTTTTTTTTTTTTTAAATACAGAGTTTGAATTGACAGGATATACTAATAAATTAGAAGTGGGGTGAGAGAGCTAAGGGAATCAAACATGAAACATGATTTCTTGAGTTTCTGATTTGAGAAATTGAATGAATGATGTATAAGAACTGTAGAGAACAGGTGTGAATGAAACATCGTTTCATTTAGAACAAGTAACATTTTACATTGCAATACCTTTCAGTAGGATTTTAGCTATGTAGTCAGATATGAAATCTGAGTCTCCAGAGAATGTTGAGAGTCATAGTCCCAGAGAACAGTGCAGGAATACATCAGAATAAAGATGATAATGATTTTTTAATTAAGTAATTTATTTGAGAGAGAGAACTGGAGTACCACTCTGGTATATGTAATGTCAGGGATAGAACTACGGACTCCATGTTTTTGGGTTTTGTGTTATACATGCTGCACCACTTCCCTAGATAAAAGGAGGGGGGAAAGCTAGATAAATCCAAGGGAACGGATACAATAGCCTTAGAAGAGAGTCTTGAGAGAAAAGAGATTTCAGAGCAAAGTTCTGAGAAGGGCCACCATTTAAATGTATGGTATAGGAGGACCCAGAAAAGGAGACCAAAAATGGTCACTATTGAGGTAGGACAAAAATAAGGGGAGTGGAGCTCCATATGCTTTTAGAGAAGAAGATGTTAATAAATAACATAAAAGGGGCCTGGGCAGTGGCAAACTGGGTTGAGCGCGCATAGTAAGAAGTACAACGACCCGTGTAAAGATTCCAGTTCAAGCCCTCAGCTCCCCATCTGCAGGGGGTCACCTCACAAGCGATGAAGCAGCTCTGCAGGTGTCTCTCTGCCTCTTTCCCTCTCTCTATTTCCCCCTCCCCTCTCAATTTCTCTCCATCCTTCCCTGAAAGGAAGGGGAAGGGAAGGGGGGAAAAAGGAAAGGAAAGGAGAAAAAAGGAAAGGAAAGGAAAGGAAAGGAGGAAAAAAAGGGAAAAAGGAAAGGAGAGGAGAGGAGAGGGGAGGGGAGGGGAGGGGAGGAGAGCAAAGGAAAGGAAATGAGAGGAGAGAAGAGGAGAGGAGGGGAGAGGAGGGGAGAAGAGGAGAGCAAAGGAAAGGAAATGAGAGGAGAAGAGAGGAGAGGAGAGGAGAGGAGAGGAGAGGAGAGGAGAGGCGAGGCGAGGCGAGGAGAGGAGAGGAGAGGAGAGGAGGGGAGGAGAGGAGAGCAAAGGAAAGGAAATAAGAAGAGAGGAGAGGAGAGGAGGGGAGGGGAGGGGGAGGGAGGGGAGGGGAGGAGAGGAGAGCAAAGGAAAGGAAATGAGAGGAGAGGAGAGGAGAAGAGAGGAGAGGAGTGAAGGGGAGGAGAGGAGAGCAAAGGAAAGGAAATGAGAGGAGAGGAGAGGAGGGGAGGGCAGGGCAGGGGAGGGGAGGGGAGGAGAGGAGAGGAGAGCAAAGGAAAGGAAATGAGAGGAGAGGAGAGGAGAGGGGAGGAGAGGGGAGGGGAGGGGAGGGGAGGGGAGGAGAGGGGAGGAGAGGAAAAGTGTTGGGTAGTATGCCAGCTCCCCCCCCCCACTTAAAGCTTCTGTCTCTAATCCTGCTTAACTAAGCACCTCCATGCCTGCAGGGCATTGGTTTAATCCCACTTAAAGCTGCAGACTATTTACATAAACCACTGTTAACTAAGCACCGCCCTGCCTCCAGAGCATTGGTTTAATCCCCTCTGGTTCACGATGTCTTTTTGCTCCGCCCCCTCTAGTAGTCACCCTGATTTCCACCAGTCTCTTTTTGCTCTACCCTCTCTACGTCACATCCTGTTTCCACCCTACTTGGCAAGTATATATATACAGCTGCTCTTCTGTTTTAAAACACTTGAGATTGCCTTCTGGCTCCAAGAGTTCCAGAGTCTATCTCCTGCAACGCTAGCCCACCCTCAGGCTATCCTGGCGGAAAGGAAAGGAAAGGAAAGGAAAGGAAAGGAAAGGAAGGGAAGGGAAGGGAAGGGAAGGGAAGGGAAGGGAAGGGAAGGGAAGGGAAGGGAAGGGAAGGGAAGGGAAGGGAAGGGAAGGGAAGGAAAGGAAAGGAAAGGAAAGGAAAGGAAAGGAAAGGAAAGGAAAGGAAAGGAAAGGAAAGGAAAGGAAAGGAAAGGAAAGGAGAGGAAAGGAAAAACATAAAGTGTGTTGAATGATTCTGAGTAGCCCAGCACAATGAGGGGAGATTAAAATGGTTGACACCAAATACATCGGGCAGTGAGGAAGCAGGTGTACACTGTCCACTGTCCAACCTATTTGGTGTAAACCATTTTAATGTGCTTTGCTGGAATGTGATGATGTTCTTGGACTTTACTTGATTACAAATACTGGTGATGAGGCTTTTATGCAGATGAAGATTCACTGTCTATATTTCCCTCAATAATCAGGGCATGAATTTCACATGATTACATCAGAGTAGTCTATCTTTAGGATAATAAGCTAGATTAATTATGTTTAACCACAGCTTTTTTCCCCCTATAGAGTATTTCTCATTATTTTAATTAACATTACATTAAGCTTGTTGATTTTATTAGTAATTAAGACTTGGTATTCTAAACAAAATGCAGTAGTGCCACTACACATTTCCCTTCATATCTCTGAATCAAATGTTAAATTGGCATTGTTTAAACTTTATGCTGAAAGTAGCTATGCATTTTATAGTATTTAATTTTTTGGTAATTAGTACTTGTATTTTCAAATAAGAGTGTGTGTCTTATATCCTTTAGGTTGTCTTAATAACTTTTGGTGATTTTTTTAAGTGAAAAATCTCATTCTCTCTGATATCTGATGAGATCACAAATTTTATTCATGAAGGAAGACAGAACAGTTCTTGCATTATTCCCTATTTTCAATTTTTCTTTTTTGAACATTTTGAGAAATGTTTTATAAATAAAAATGTGTTTGAGTTTTGTTTTTTAACTCTAATGAGTACTTTATTTACAGGCTATGAACCCACTAAACATTATTTTTATGCAAAATGGATGAATAAATATATATTTTAAAATAGAAAACTATCTTACTCATTATGGATACTATAAATGATAGAGCTGCATTACCTCTGATTATTTAGTACATTTACCTTTATTGTTGCTACCTTTGCTTTCTCTTTTCATCTACACAGTTTACAGTTGACCTCAAACTATTTATTAAAGTTTAAACTATACAAGAAGATAAGACTATGACTTTTTAAATTAGTTCTTCAGCATAGATAACATTCCTGGCAGAGGGAAGTAAAAAAGAAAACATAAGCAGGTGTGGCTGTGTGTTCAGGATCCCATAAGCAATTCTGTTAGTGAGCCTGGAGAGCATGGGGGAAGAAATGAGAATTTAGTGTTTGAGAAGATGGTATCAGAGTTTATAATAGGACTAGAATGCTGGATCAGAGCAGAGAGAAGCTCCCAAATAGGGGGAAAGTATATAAATACCACTAACTGTAAACCCCATTGATCTGACTTAGGTCATATTCATATTTAGCACAGGAGCCTGAGTAACCTCTGCATCCCTTTTGGTCCAAGCTCACAGTCCATAGTCATAGCTAGGAGCATTATAAACTGCACTCATTTCAGGACCAATCTTCCTCAAACGATAAAGTGTGTTGACCCAGCCTCCTTTCAGAGAGTGGGGCAATTTTTAACACTGTTGTTCTACATTAGGGGGAGCATCCTGTAAAGGCCCACAAGAGGGCTTAAGATGTTCCTGATGGAGATGACCATTGATGGTACAGAGAGGGATCTGTTAGAGGTGCAAGCCCATCCTATCTATGTGGCAATTCCAGGATTCCCTGACCCTGGAATAGGGCCTCAGATGATGGGGTGGCCAAAAAGGGCCATCATTACAGTGTGCTGGTCACTTGCCCTTATCCAACTCTTGTAGTCCTTACTTTGTCTAACAAGGTTAGCCTTAGAGTGAGTGAGGGAAGTGACATAGGAAGTGGGTGAGGAGGGTATCTAGGTGTAAGTAAAAAGCATTTGAGTGAGTACTTTGTGGTGGCTTTTTAAGTCTTTCTACCGGCTAGTTGCACCTATTGAGTCACTGTAGACTACTGCACACTTTTACTTTAAGGTGTATGTTTTCCCCCAACTTATGGATACATGTGCGCATGTGCTCTATCTCCTGGGCCCTGGTCTACATGTAGGTTCCGTAGCTTTGTTAAGAAGTGTGCCACCTGAAATGGAACTAAGGAGCCCTATGGCATCCCCTCCATTGGCACTGATCCACTGCACAGTTATGTCCTGTCGCTGTGGATCGACACAAACCCCAAGAAGCACTCCAGCATTCTGCTTGAGACTCAACCAGCAATTGGATCCTGGATTGCTCAGCTATGTATTTGGTAGGGGACAGGACTTATAAGTAAAACATAATTTTCTTTCTTTTTTTTAAATCTTTTTTTTTATAATTTATTTCTTTATTGGAGAATTAATGTTTTACATTCAACAGTAAATACAATAGTTTGTACATGCATAACATTTCCCAGATTCCCATTTAACAATACAACCCCCACTATGTCATTCATCATCTTTCATGGACCTGTATTCTCCCCACCCACCCACCCACCCACCCCAGAGTCGTTTACTTTGGTGCAATACGCCAATTCCATTTCAGGTTCTACTTGTGTTTTCTTTTCTAATCTTGTTTTTCAACTTCGGTCTGAGAGTGAGATCATCCCATATTCATCCTTCTGTTTCTGACCTATTTCACTCAACATGAATTTTTCAAGGTCCATCCAAGATCGGCTGAAAATGCGAAAGTCACCATTTTTTACAGCTGAGTAGTATTCCATTGTGTATATATACCACAACTTGCTCAGCCACTCATCTGTTGTTGGACACCTGGCTTGCTTCCAGGTTTTGGCTATTACAAATTGTGCTGCCAAGAACATATGTGTACACAGATCTTTTTGGATGGATGGGTTGGGTTCCTTAGGATCTATCCCCAGGAGAGGCATTGCCAGGTCATAGGGTAGGTCCATTTCTAGCCTTCTGAGAGTTCTCCAGACTGTTCTCCACAGAGGTTGGACCAATTGACATTCCCACCAACAGTGCAGGAGGGTTCCTTTGACCCCACAGCCTCTCCAGCATTTGCTGCTGTTGCCTTTACTGATGTATGACATTCTCACAGGAGTGAAGTGATATCTCATTGTTGTCTTGATTTGCATTTCTCTGACAATCAGAGACTTGGAGCATTTTTTCATGTGTTTCTCGGCCTTTTGGATCTCTTCTGTGGTGAATATTCTGTCCAAGTCCTCCCCCCATTTTTGGATGGGGTTATTTGTTGAGTCTGGCAAGCTCTTTATATATGTTGGTTATTAAACTCTTATCTGATGTATAGCATGTAAAGATCTTCTCCCTTTCTGTGAGGGGTCTCTTGCTTTGGGTAATGGCTTCTTTTGCTGTGAAGAAGCTTTTTAATTTGATGTAGTCCCATAGGTTTATACTTGCCTTAGTCTTCTTTGTAATTGGATTCGTTTCATTGAAAATGTCTTTAAAATTTATGCAGAAAAAAGTTCTGCCAATATCTTCCTCTAAGTATTTGATAGTTTGTGGTGTAACATCCAAGTCCTTGATCCACTTGGAATTTACTTTTGTATTTGGTGAAATACAGTGATTCAGTTTCATTCTTCTGCATGTTTCAACCCATTGTTTCCAACACCATTTGTTGAAGAGACTCTGCTTTCCCCATGTAATAGTCTGGGCCCCTTTGTCAAAGATTAGATGTCCATAGGTGTGGGGCCTCATTTCTGGGCTCTCAATTCTATTCCACTGGTCAGTGTGTCTATTCATGTTCCAGTACTAAGCAGTTTTGATGACAATGGCCCTATAATACAGTTTGAGATCTGGGAGTGTGATGCCTCCGGTTCTGTTCTTTTTTCTCAAGATTGTTTTGGCAATTCTAGGTCTTTTCTGGTTCCAGATAAACATTTGTAGCATTTTTTCTATTCTCCTAAAAATGTGCTTGGGATCTTGATGGGGATAGCATTAAATTTGTAGATGGCTCTGGGTAATATATTCATTTTGATGATCTTAATTCTTCCAACCCATGAACATGGAATATCTTTCCACTTCTTTGTGTCTTTTTCAATTTCCTTGAGTAGTGACTCATAATTTTCAGTATACAAGTCTTTCACTTCTTTGGCTAGGTTTACTCCTAGATATTTTATTGTTTTTGTTGCTATAGTAAAAGGAACTGACTTCTGGATTTCAATTTCTTCTAACTTAGTGTTTGCATAGAGGAATGCCACTGACTTTTGAATGTTAATTTTATAGCCTGACATGTTACTGTATTGCCTGATGATTTCCAAAAGCTTCTTGCTGGATTCCTTAGGTTTTCCATGTATACTATCATGTCATCTGCAAATAAGGAGAGTTTGACTTAATGCCTTTAATTCCTTGCTCCTGCCTGATTGCTATGGCAAGAACTTCCAAGACTATGTTTAATAGTAATGGTGATAGTGGGCAGCCCTGTCTAGTACCTGATCTTAGTGGAAATGCTTCCAGTTTTTCACCATTGAGTATGATGTTGGCTGTAGGTTTGCTATATATAGACTCCACTATCTTCAGGAATTGTCCATCTATTCCCATTTTTTGTAGTGTTTTAATCATAAAGGGATGTTGTATTTTGTCAAAGGCTTTCTCTGCATCTATTGATATGACCATGTGGTTTTTGGTCTTGCTTTTGTTGATGTGGTGGATCACATTGATTGATTTACGTATATTAAACCAACCTTGCATGCCTGGGATAAACCCCACTTGGTCATGAGGAACAATCTTTTTGATATACTGCTGTATCCGGTTGGCTAGAATTTTGTTCAATATTTTCGCATCTATGTTCATCAGAGATATTGATCTGTAGTTTTCTTTTTTGGTTGTGTCCCTGTCTGCTTTTGGTATCAGGGTGATGTTGGCTTCATAGAAGCTGGCAGGGAGTATTCCAGTGTCTTCAATCTTCTGGAAGACTTTTAAAAGTAGAAGTATTAGTTCTTCTTTGAAGGTTTTGTAGAATTCATTTGTAAAACCATCTGGTCCAGGACTTTTATTTTTGGGAAGATTTTTGATAACTGTTTCAATTTCATTAGCTGTGATGGGCCTGTTCATGTTATCCACTTCCTCTTTACTTAGTTTTGGAAGTTGGTAGGTATCTAGGAAATCGTCCATTTCTTCCAGGTTCTCTAGCTTGGTGGCATATAGTTGTTCATAGAAGCCTCGCATGATATGTTGAATTTCTACGGTGTCTGTTGTGATATCTCCTCTTTCATTTACTATCCAATTTATTTGGGTCTTCTCCCTTTTTTGTTTTGTGAGTCTGGCTAAAGGTTTGTCGATTTTGTTTACTCTTTCGAAGAACCAACATTTACTTTCATTGATCTTTTGTATGGTTTTCCTATTCTCAATGTTATTTATTTCTGCCCTAACTTTAGTGATTTCTGTCCTTCTGGTTGCTTTAGGGTTCCTTTGTTTTTCTTCTTCTAGGTCTTTAAGATGTGCAATCAGGCTGTTTATTTGTGCTTTTTCTTGTTTCTTAATGTGTACTTGTATAGCTATGAGCTTCCCTCTTAGTACTGCTTTAGCTGTTTCCCAAATATTTTGATAGCTTGTGTCTTCATTTTCATTGAACTCTCGAAACATTTTGATTTCTTCCTTGATTTCCTCTTTGACCCAGAAGTTGTTAAGAAGTGTACTGTTGAGCGTCCACATTTTGGCACTGTTACTAATCTTTTGTTGATTGTTAAGTGTTAAATTCCACTGTGGTCTGAGAAGATGCTTGGGATGATTTCAGTGCTCTTGAATTGGCTGATGCTGTCTTTGTGGCCTAATATATGGTCTGTCCTTGAGAATGACCTATGTGGATTTGAGTAAAATGTGTATTTCAGTTTCTTGGGATGAATGACTCTGAAAATGTCCAATAGTTCTAGTTTATCTATCTCTTCATTTAGCTCCCTTATGTCTTTACTGATTTTCTTCCTGTATGATCTGTCAAGTTGAGAGAGTGGGGTGTTGAAGTCCCCTACTATGATTGTGTTACTGTTAATATATTGCTGTAGCTCTTTCAGTAGAAGTTTGATGTATTTAGATGGCTTCTCATTGGGTGCATAGATGTTAATAATTGTTAAGTCCTCTTGATTGACTTATCCTCTGAGCATTAAGTAATATCCATTCCTATCTTTTTTAATCTTATCTATTTTAAAGTCTATCATGTCAGATATGAGAATAGCTGTTCCTTCCCTTTTTTGTGGGCCATTGCCTTGTATGATAGTTTT
Organism: Erinaceus europaeus; assembly: GCF_950295315.1. Classification (NCBI taxonomy): domain Eukaryota; kingdom Metazoa; phylum Chordata; class Mammalia; order Eulipotyphla; family Erinaceidae; genus Erinaceus; species Erinaceus europaeus. Next base: position 53,413,141 of record NC_080165.1, read on the forward strand.
CCATCCTTTCACTCTAAGTCTGTGTTTGTCTTGTTGAGTTAGGTGAGTTTCCTGTAGACAACATATTGTTGGGTTGTGTTTTCTGATCCATCTTCCTACTCTGTGTCTTTTAATAGGTGAATTCAGGCCATTGACATTTATTGATATCAAAGATTGAAGATATTTTAACGCCATTCTTGTAGAGTTTTAGAGTGTTTTGATAGATGTCCTATTTGTGGTGGTCTGGTTGTTTATAGGAGACCTTTCAGAACTTCTTTCAGGGCAGGCCTGGTGATGGTTGCTTCCTTCAACTGTTGCTTGTCTGAGAAGGTTTTGATGCTTCCATCTAGTCTGAATGACAGTCTAGCAGGATATAGTATTCTTGGCTGAAAGCCTTTCTCATTGAGCACTCGATAGATATCTTGCCATTCTCTTCTGGCCTGTAGTGTTTGGATGGAGAAGTCTGCTGCTAATCTTATGGGTTTTCCTCTGTAGGTGACTCTTTGTTTTTCTCTTGCAGCCTTGAGGATCCTTTTTTTATCCTTATTCCTTTCCATTCTAAGTATGACATGTCTTGGTGTCTTTAGGTCTGGGTTAATTCTGTTTGGGACCCTCTGGGCTTCTTGAATCTTTATGTCTTTTATGTTGTCTAGACTAGAGAAATTTTCAGCTATTATGGCCTGGAGATTGCTTTCTTCCTCTCCTTCTCTTTCCTCCTCTGGTAAGCCAATAATGCATATATTGTTTCTTTTGAAGTCATCCCATAGGATTCTGCTGTTGTTTTCAGCATCTCTTAATCTCTTTTTGAGATCTCTTACTTCTTTTTTAGTTGTCTCTAATTCATCCTCAATCTTGCTAATTCTGTCTTCAGTCTCATAGATTCTATTCTCTCTGCCCTCTGCTGCTTTCTGGAGTTCATCTATTTTGTTGCCCTGCTCTGATACTGTTTTAGCTTGTTCAGCTAGTTGCCTTCTTAGCTCAGCGATTTCAGCTTTCAGCTCTCTAATAACCATGAGATAATTAGTATTTTCCTCCATATTCTCATTTGTTGTTCCTGCATTTCTGATTACAATTTTTTCAAATTCTTTACTCACTCCTGTTATTATTTCCTTAGCTAATGTTTGGATGTTGAACTCGTTATTTTGTGATTCACCCTCTGGAGGACTTTTAGGTGGACTCTTGTCCTGGTTCGAGTCTCCAATATTTTTTCTTGTTGTTTTAACCATTTTATATATTATGTTATGAGTTCCTTTTATCAGTACTTTTCAAATTACTGATCACTATTGCCTGGATTGACTTGTGTCTAAGTAAGTTAATTAAAGGGTTTACAGTGGTGGAAGTTAACAGTTTTTTCAATCCCTGAGTTGGAGCTCAGTGGTTTAAAAGCCTTTTTTTTTTTTTTCTTCCGTATAGGCTATGGGAGCCTGAGTGCTTTTAAACTATCAATAGGCTTCTTAGCTTAATCACTGACTCCTGACCAAGAGATAAAGCAGGGTGTGGCAGAGATAATCCAGTGGTTATGCAAAGAGACTTTCACAGCCCCTCAGCTATGCCAACGAGGTATAGGTCTTCTCCTGAGTTTCCCGGTTAGATCTCTGTCCCCTGGTATTCCTCCCTGCCACTGCTCCAGATTCTGAGGGTAGTAGCAATGGAGACTCAGAGTTGCACTTGGTGAGTCTCTGGGGAGTCCTCTCCTCCCTTAAGCTGTCCCCTTGTTGGTGGAGCAGACTGGAGGTGGTGTCTCAACTGATAAACTGTTGAACTGTTAGCAGTCACTTAATCTCTCCTTAGGCTCCTCTCTCCTCTCAGTCACCAGCCACATGTGTTTGTACTCACGGGTGATTTACTGGGTTCCTGTGGTCATTTTAGTCCTGTCTTGTTTCGGTCCTGGGTGGTCTCCTTTGGTATTCCTAGTTGATCCCGGAGAGGAGAGGAGAGGAGAGGAGAGGAGAGGAGAGGAGAGGAGAGGAGAGGAGAGGAGAGGAGAGGAGAGGAGAGGAGAGGAGAGGAGAGGAGAGAGAGAGAAGCGATCTGCTGCTCGTAGCTCTGCCTCCAGAAGTCGAATGGGGCGATTCAAATCTTAAACATAATTTTCTTTAAAAAAATTTTTTTTGACCTGAGGAAGAATTTAGTGAACTACTCAGAATTTAGTGAAAAATTTAGTGAACACATTCCTTTCTTTAGTTCCTTAGTATACACATTCTCCATTTTACTTTTTTTTTTTAATATTTTGTTTAAAAAAGCCTTAAAATCTTCCTAACACAAGATTGGGGTGTGGGGAGAAAGAACCAAAGCATCACTCTGGCACATGGGGCGCTGGAGATGAACTCAGGACCTTCTCCTTCCAAGTTTAGCATCCTGCTCTGGGACTTGTTTATTTTACATGTTTGTCCCATTTTTCACCATTGTCCCACCTTCCATGGAAACCATTTAAAGTCTGTTGTATTCTTACTTTTAAAGATACATATTTGGGGGTCTAGGGAGAAGGCCTAAAGGCAAAAGACTTTCATGCTTATGACTATTAGCACCCAGGTTCAGTCTCCAGCACCACCACCATAAGCCAAAGCTAAGCAGTGCTCTATTCTCATTCTCTCTGTCTCTCATAACAATAAAATAAATACTAAATGGGAGTCGGGCAGTAGTGCAGTGGGTTAAGCACATGGACCGGCTTAAGGATCCCAGTTCCCCACCTACAGGGGACTCACTTCACAGGCAGTGAAGCAGGTCTGCAGGTGTCTGTCTTTCTCTCCCCTTCTCTGTCTCCCCTCCTCTCTTGATTTCTCTCTGTCCTATCCAATGACAGCAACAGCAACAACAATAATAATAACCACAACAATGATAAAACAAGGGCAACAAAAGGGGAAAAAATGGTCTCCAGGAGCAGTGGATTCATGATGCAGGTACCGAGCCCCAAAATAACCCTGGAGGCAAAAATAAATAATAAAAAATAAAATATTAAATAATATATTTAAAAAATAAACAGATATATAAAAAGGTAATAGTCACTTTTTAAAAATTTTTTTAAATTTTTTAAATATGTATTTTATTTATTTATTCCCTTTTGTTGCCCTTGTTGTTTTATTGTTGTAGTTATTATTGTTGTTGTCATTGTTGGATAGGACAGAGAGAAATGGAGAGAGGAGGGGAAGACAGAGAGGAGGAGAGAAAGATACATACCTGCAGACCTGCTTCACCGCCTGTGAAGCAAATCCCCTGCAGTGGAGAGCCGGGGTTCGAACCGAGATACTTATGCCGGTCCTTGTGCTTTGTGCCACCTGCGCTTAACTCGCTGCGCTACAGCCCGACTCCCCAATACTTTTTAAAATGATGCCATTCAGTTAACTTCCCCCCCCCTTTATTTGATAGAACAGAGAGAAATTGATAGGGAACGGGAGAAATAAAGACACTTGCAGCAGTGCTTCAATGTTCATGAAGCTTCTCCCCTATAAGTAGGGACTGGGCAAATCAAGGTCCCTCTGCGTTGTAATATGTGCACTCAACCATGTGTGCTACAGCCCAGTCCCAATGCCATTCAACTAAAAAAAAAAAAAAAGACACATATTACTGTAGTGTGTACTTGTAGATAAAATTCGCAAAATTATACTATAGGCCTCATTCTGTCTCTTGCTAGTGTTAAGATCAGTCCATCTTTTCTGCATTGTTTTCTGGCAGCTCCATAACATTCTGTTGTGCATATCTGTCATATTTTACTTATTTTTTTCCCCAAGAATGAACTTTACAGGATTCCAATTTCCTGTTAGCACAGCATTTGTGTGTGTGTACATCTTCTTAGGACCTCTAGGATATTTACCAAGAAACAAAGCCACTGGATCAAAGGGAGGTTCCAGCCTCTTCTTGGGGCCAAGAACTTAACTGTGTTCTGCTGAGTTCCTTCTGTGAGTACCACCCTTACCCTCCAGTCTGACAAGGAGATGTGTTCCTCTCTCTAGGAACGACTCAACCGCAAGATCAGGAAAATCAGAAAGCTTTTTGGGGGTCTTCAGCTCAAGTTTCAGAAAGAGAAGGAGACACTGCATACTACACAGGTGGGATTTTCAAGGCTCTGAGGAGAACCAACTGAGTGACCTTAGAACTCCTAGATCCTTTTCTGACCAGCTATCTTTCTGGAGTAGCCTAATTTGGTGGCAGTGGGGTCCTGGAGACTGGCCATCTGGTTACTGGGTTCAGGCAAGTTTAACCCTCTGGTCTTCATGTGATTTGTTTGTGGTATTGGTCTGCATGGTTTAGGAGACCACTAAAAAATTGGTCATCAATCAAAAATCACTACATAATCCATAACTTTCTGCCTCCGTCTTTGACAGTCTAACTTTATTCCTTTGCTCAGTTAAGTGTGGGGTCTTTTTTTACCCTATTATCAGAAGGGGGATAAAAGCAGTTAGTGGGAGGGCAGGCCTGAGTGGGGGAGGAGGGGAGTATCACACCTGAGTGTGATGTGAGGAGTTGTTACTGCATCTGTGAGACACACAGTCATCTCTTGCAGTGCCTGTGGCATTATCAAATGGAAGAAAACTAAGAAATAAACAGTCTCAGTCAGAATAACTGAGACTAAAGACCAGGAGAAAATCATCTGATGGTGAATCTTAGGCAGCTCTGTTTCTATAGTTTCAGGCAGACCATGACACCCACAGAGTGGAGGCAGAGCTGCAGAGCCAGCACCAAACCGGGAGACATCTAGATGCTCTCCCAGACCAGCTTGAGGACATACCAATGGAGACATCTAGAACCCTTGACTTCTCCAGTGACACAACACAGCTCAACAGCTTGCTTACTGATCTGGAGAGGACAGTTAAGGATTTGAATGCCAGCAAGTTGAAGGTGTGTGCCCTGAGTCTCTTCCCAAAGATTAAGGCCCCCATTCTGTCACCACCCCTGCCCTGTAGGCAGTAGTCTGCACATAGCATCCTTCTGGGAGAGGCTCTTCTGTGGTATGGTGCTTGCTTGTTCAAAAGCCCCATGTGTTGCTGCAGTTGAATAGGATGCAAATAGAAACCCTATCCCCTCCACTTCTCAAAGGGACTCTCCAGAGCTATATCCACTAGTGGGTAAAGGGGGGAGGTGGAATTTGGAGGTGATGGAGATCAGAGAACTCACTGCCTTTCTCTATCTCTCCTAGCATGCCAGTGACTTATTGGAAAGGTATGAACTGTCCCACGCTCTCACATGTGCTTATACCTACAAATCCAGAGACACAAACATTCATGTGAACTTTATCAAGGTCAAGGAGATCTACCACTCCCTTAATTTGAATATCTTTATGCTACAAGGTAGGGTTGGGGGGAGAGATTAAACAGAATATACCTGAGGATTTGTTTGTTTGCTTGCTTACTTGTTTCTAGGGCTAAACAATTATTAGACCAAGTTAAAGAAAAGAACTGATGGATCACTTCTCCAGTCATCTGAAGCAGTTTGAACGGGTTCATCTCCAGGTCACCTTATCTCAGACTCACCTCAGCTTCTTATTCTCCTTTCAAGATGTGCAGTCTCCTGCCAACTCTTCCCAGCAACTTCAGGTGTGGCCTCTCCTGAACATGGTCCCTTTCCTCATCTCCACAGCAGATGGACAGCTGTCAGAGCCTTCCAGTCTACCAGAAGCTTCATACACATTTTCTCTTTAAGTTAACAGTCTTGTTAAAGACACAGATAAAACTAATGAAAATAATAGAACTGGTGGGATTGAGGGTGGGAACTGAGGTCTTGAGAATGTTTTATTATTACATAGGAACATTGTTTGTGTCTCAACATTTTTTAAATTTACATTCTACATGAAATGCTGAACACTTCCAGACAAAGCAGTCTATTCCCTCCTCCAGTCCCTAATTCCTGACCTCCTTTTCCTACCTGCTGAAATAAAGATGAGCAGGATAATCTGAAACCTAAAAGTCAATATACTGTGCCTTCTCTCTCTGAGGTTGTACCCATTTAGTTCACCTCCAGGCCCCAGTGGGGAAACGATAAGACATTTCAGTTTATATCTGACCAGAGTAGACAGAGATAATGTGAAGATATTGCTAGTGGGGGCCGGGATGGTGGTGCATCTGGTTGAGCACACATGTTACAGTGCACAAGGACCCAGGTTCAAGCCCCTGGTCCCTACCTGCAGGGGGAAAGTTCTACAGGTGGTAAAGCAGGGCTGCAGGTATCTCTCTGTCTCTCTTCTTCTCTATCACTCCGTTCCCTCTCGATTTCTGGCTGTCTCTATCCAATAAATAAATAAAGATAATAAAAAACTAAAAAAATATTTGGCAATAGATAATATTATCTACACCAGCATGAACTAGAAAATATAATGTACATAAAACAGACAATACAGTTGACTCCTGACCCAGTGTATACTGTGTAGTTAGACCTGTGGAGGTTGTGACTGCCCTGAGAATATCTAATACTTTTTGCCATTATCTTCTCAACAATACAGTACAACACAGCATTTGCATCATATTAGGTTTTGTAGGTTATTCAGAGATGAACTGAAGTAGATGAGAAGATGTTCTTAAGTTATATACCAACACAACACTACTTTATATGGGCTTAGATGCCCTTGGGTTATGAGATAAAGGAAAGGAGGTCCTGGAGTCACTGCCTTCATCCAGATGCAGAGGCATGACTGTACTTATACTGAGCAAAGGACTTTTTTCCCCTTTCATTGACGTCCTGTAGGTTTCAAAGACTACATGTTTTAGGTATAAGCACAGCATTTAAAATTCCTTTGTTGAATGAATGAAAGCTGTTTCAAAATAAATTTATTATTAATTAATTTACTTATTTATTTTTTATCAGAGCACTGCATAAGCATTCTGGCTTATGGTGGTGCTGGAGATTGAAACTGGGACCATGGAGCCTCAGGCTGGAAAGTCTTTTTGTATAACCACTATGCTATATCCCCATCCTTGGTTTCCAAATTCTAAGCAGCTGTAAGTTAGTACTGAATCAGCATCAGGTAGGTAAGGGGGAGTGGGTATTCCTGTCACCAGTAATCAGCTTCTTCACCTCACACATGACCATAGTCTCCTTCAGCACCCTGTCTCTTCAAGACCTCTCCACCTCAAATCCACACATCTTCTTTTTATATATATATTTTATTTATTATTGGGTAGAGAGACAGAGAGAAATTGAGAGGGGGAAGCTAGACGAAGAGAAAGGCAGAGAAATAACTGCAGTATAGCTTCATCACTCGTGAAGTTTTCCCCCTGCAGGTGGGAGCCAGGGACTTGAACCTGTGTCCTTCCACCACTGTAATGTGTGCACTTAACCAGGTGCACCGCCACCTGGCCCTTCCACATATCTTCAAATGCCTAAATTCTCTCCACATTTTTGCTCCATCCCTCAAATACCACTTCTTATCCAGCTCTAAAGCAGTTTTCACTCTTTGAGTTAAATGCCCCATTTATCTAATTCATTCCAGTGCCTTCACCTGGAGCATTTTTACCTACCACAAGGGTACAGATGTACTATTACTGCTCCCACAGCTGACTTACGTGAGACTCAGTCCTCTCTACTATTTCATTTCTCAACCCCAGATGGTGATCAATAGTATAGGGAAAACTTTCCCCAGGGATTGAATATGGTCCTTGGGTTGTGGTTTATGACCCGGCTTTCCCTGGTCTCTTCCACCAAGGTGCCACATCTTCATATCAAACAGGAGTGACATCACCAGGAGAAAGCAGACACTGAGTGGTGTCAGGGTTTGAGATGGCAGCATATCTATTCATGGGGAAAATGGACATGATCTGTTGGTCACAGATCAGTCAGTTCCCCGGGTTTCTTTTCCCTAAAAAATGCTTCTTCCTGTCCTTTCTTCATTCACCAGCTTCAACCTCTTCCCATGAACTCTTTCAAGTTATGAAACAAGGTTTTCTTTTTATTTTCACATCACAGGTGGTCGGTCACCATATTGCTTGGATCACAGTTAGCACACAATGTATTGTTTTAGCATGTGAATACACAAAGCCCACTATTTGGGGAAGAATGTAGGATTAAGAGAGGCTTAAGTATCATACAGATGGCTATAAGACTGGGTCTAGAACACAGCTTCTCTGGCTTTAAATGGAGTATTCTTTTCTCGATGTGGTTTCTTCAGCACCTGGTGGGTATAATGAAGTGTACTGGCAGCAGCCCAAGTCCTTAGATACCCAACCATCCATCCACTGGGCACTGATGAAGGGACTGGTCAGCAGACTGAAAGTCATCCACCTTGCTGCCTGCCAATATCCTGACTCTGTCACACCACTTAAGGCATGAATTTCTGTTCCAAATCTTCCAGCCGAGGATAAGTTCATACTGTCCTTTCTTATAATAATTGAAAAGAGTAGTTGCATCCATCCTGTCAGGAGTTGAGGGAAAAACTAGACCCTCGACCCCAGAGTCCAAAGAAGGGGAAAACCTTCTGAGTGAAAGAGGCAGTGAAGGTGTAGATGGGCTCTTGGGTAGCAGCATTGACAAAAGTCACCCAACCCAGCTCATAGTCAAGAGATACTCGCACCTGCTGGGGCTGCTCCTCCAGAGTCAGTCGTGTAGGGAAGGCGTCCAGAGCTGAGACGAAGCCACACGCCAGCCTCACAGCCCACACTCCCTCATCTGGTCGCAGCCGCACCTCCCCCTTTCGCTTAATGGCCTCACTCGCCACACCCAAAGTACAGCTGCCCCCACGGGGCAGGTCTATGTTCACCACCCACGTGTGTCTCCCCTCTGTGAAGCCACTGTGAGCCAGGACACAGGTAACACGGTCAAAACGCTGGGAGTTGTCTGGTGAATTCTGCCACTTGTAGGAAAACCTAGCCCGGTGATGGTCTTCAGACAAAAGGAGCTTGGGGTGGGAAGTCTGGGGGTCCAGAGAGACATAAGCTGTGGGGAAACCAAAAGGAACACTGATGTCAGCAGACACATTATCACCTTCAAGAAAAGCTTAAGAACTCTCCCTTGGCACTCACCCATGTTGCTATTACCAACAATGTATTACCAACAATGTAAGACCAACATGGTGAGAATCACCTGGGAGCTTGCTAGAACTGCAACCTCTCAGATTTCCTCCACACCACCCAAAATAATCTGTACTTCAACAAGATCATGGATTATTTGAGCACATGTCAATGAATGCCTCTGAGGAAATGTTTGCTGGGACATCTATGCTCTCATCTGTTCTGCTTCCAGAAAAGTGTGTGTGTGCGTGTGCGTGTGCGTGTATACACATGTACACTGATCTGCCTCTGACATATCATGCCCTTCCCATCTTGTATTTCCTGCCTTGGAAAACAACGGCATTTTCTCCTCTATCCAAACTTCATGATTCCTCCCGTATCCGTAATGACTTATTTATAATCTTTGCTCCTGACAAATGTCCTGGCTCACCCACACACTGCTCATTTTGCCTCAGTAACTATAAAACTGTCATGGTCTGAGAACTACTTTTTAACATCACAGCTTCAGCAGACCCCAGTCTATCATTATTTTTCAGATCATTTATTGAAGCAAATACACAAATTCAGACCACTGAGGGGTTACAGATTCCCTTAAAACAATTATAAAACTGATAGATAGGGAACAACCTTGAATGGGGCCCATTCTGTTCATTCCTGTCTTACCCACAGGACATCCTCCTAATTCTCATCTAGGAAATGATACCTTAGAGGGAACTGTGTTCCCAACAGTTAAAAAAAAAAAAAAAAAAGATTCTAAATCCAGATCTTCATCCAAGAAACTGTTTGTGATAGACCTTGTCCTGTTCTGATTTAATCTTTCTGTCCTCTCATCACATACAAATCAGAGCAAGAGTTTTATACCTGGAGTGTGGTATGTGTATGTTTTTGCTTTGTGGTTCTCCCACAAACTACATAATGGTACATGTGTGTATGTGTGTGCACACATGAAAGATTGCCAGTCTTTTTCAGTTTTAGGTTTCTCCTTCCCTCCCACATTGACATAGGCTACTTACCTGGGTTATAGTCTAATTCAAAGCTGAGTTTTTCTGCAGAGTAAATAAAACAGGATAAGATTTTATTAGTCTCAACACTATAAAATATTTAATGATAAGGGAATTAAGGTTTAGAGAAGACAAGGGACAGAGGGCTGGAAGCTGAAAGTGTCTAGAACAGAGGTTTTTTGCTTATTTTATTTTATTTTATTTTATTTTATTTTATTGCCTCCAAGGTTAATGCTGGGGCATGGTGCACTATGAACCCACTGCTCCTGGAGGACATTTTTCCCCTTTTTGTTGCCCTTGTTGTTTATCGTTGTCGGATAGGACAGAGAAATGGAGAGAGGAGGGAAAGAAAGAGGCAGAGAGAGAAAGACAGACACCTGTAGACCTGCTTCACCCCTTGTGAAGCGACTCCCCTGCAGGTGGAGAGCCAGGGACTCGAACCGGGACCCCTATGCTGGTCCTTGTGCTTTGCGCCATGTGTGCTTAATCTGCTGTGCCACTGCCCAGCCTCCTAGACTAGTGGTTTTAAACCTAAGCTTGTACAACCTCTTCTAGAGAACTTGCTAAAACTGATTCAAGTGACCTGGAGAGCATCTAAGAATTTGTATTTCTGACAAGTTTCCAGGGGCACTGATGCTACTGCTTGCTAGATCTATTTAGAAGTTCCTGCCTTGGATCAAGAGCCCACCACATATAATAAATATTTAAGAAACAGCTATTTAGTGGATAAGTGGGTTGATTTATTTCTTGTTCTGCCTGGGAATCATTGTTGGGCTTGCCAAAGGTCAGTCTTTGATTAGAATAAAATTCCTTCACTGCCAGGCAATTAGGAGTACTTACAAGAAAGTCAACTGTGGGGAAAACACTTCTAGGGTGACTTTTTTGTGGATGAGTCATTTATAAACAGGTGGCATCATTCCAGAAGTCATCTGGGGGAGGAATGTTTGCCGAGTCACTTTCTGGTTCTCATGTTAAATTCTCCACACCCTCTCTTACCCCCATTCCCTGTTCTGAAAGGTTGGGAAGGATGCACTTAGTCCTCACTGGGCAGTTCAATGCTGAGAATCAAAACTTAAGTGAAGAGGTAGAGGGAAGGCAAAGAAAGAAAGTAAAAGTCAGCTACCACAGGGCAAAGGAGAATAAAGTTGCTGGGGTTTTTTTTTTCCTTGTTCTTAATAGGCCTCCTCCTCATCAAAAACTTGAGTGTTGACCAAGTAGATCAGAAGCAACCAATAGCACAGTTATATACAAGATACTGGGTACTGTACAACAAACCCTAACAAAAGGACTTTTCAAAGTTAACCCAATTACTAAATAATGTGATGATAACATTAACTATCGATTGTCTTTTTGAACCCTAAGACAGCAGGAACCTCACATCTCCACTATAGAGCCTCTACTTCCCCCAGTCCTGGAACCATTGGATAGGGCCCACTTTCCCGTATGCCTCTCCCAATCCATATCAAATAATATTGCATCTGCCAATCACAACCTAACCAACACAACGATTGCCACCTCAACATGCTTCACTTCAGACTGTGTCCAGAGACTTCACATGTGGAATGACAACCCTTCAACTTCATTACTCGGATGAGACCTTTCCTTTTATAGTATATTCTAATTTCATCTCAGGTGATTCACTTTCTAACAAAGTCCCAAAACCTAGATATACACCAGTTTCTGTGAGAGAGAGCATATGTTCACACGTATCCGTAAACTACTGCAAAATATATACCTGAAAGTAGAAGTACACTAGAGTTTGCAGTGAGTATCCCCCTAACACTTCCTCTCCACTATTCCAAGCTTTGGGTCCATGATTGCTCAACAATTTGTTTGGCTTCGTATGTTAACTCTCTTTTCAGTCACCAGGTTCCAGATGTCATCAGGATGCCGGCCAGGCTTCCCTAGACTGAAGACCCCACCAATGTGTCCTGGAGCTCTGCTTCCCCAGAGACCCACCCTACTAGGGAAAGAGAGAGGCTGACTGGGAGTATGGACCGACCAGTCAACGCCCATGTTCAGCGGGGAAGCAATTACAGAAGCCAGACCTTCTACCTTCTGCAACCCACAATGACCCTGGGTCCATGCTCCCAGAGGGATGGAGAATGGGAAAGCTATCAGGGGAGGGGGTGGGAAATGGAGATTGGGTGGTGGGAATTGTGTGGAATTGTACCCCTCCTACCCTATGGTTTTGTTAATTAATCCTTTCTTAAATAAAAAATAAATAAATAAAAACTTGAGTGTTGGGAGACGGGCAGCAGCGCAGTGGGTTAAGCACAGGTGGCGCAGAGCGCAAGGACAGGTGGAAGGATCCTGGTTCAAGCACCTGACTCCCCACCTGCGGGGGAGTCGCTTCACAGGTGATGAAGCAGGTCTTCAGGTGTCTGCCTTTTTCTCCCCCTCTCTGTCTTCCCCTCCTCTCTCCATTTCTCTCTGTCCTATCTAACAATGACAACATCAATAACAACAACAATAATAACTAAAACAACAAGGGCAAGAAAAGGGAAAATAAATAAATAAATGTAAATAAATAAATTAATTAATAACTTGAGTGTTACAGATACCTCCATGAATTTTTATTTAATTGTTGAGGGTGACATAGAAATCTTTGTTTTACTTAATGCGAATTGATGAAATTTATTTTTCAAATCAGTCATTTTTTTTCCCCCAGAGACCTGAAAATAAGGAAATCAAGGCCAGGGGCTGGGTGGTAGTGCACCTGGTTGAACATACCAGTGTAAAGAACTGATTCTAGTCCCTGGTCCCCAGCTGCATGGGGGAAGCTTTACAGGTTACGTGAGGCAGTGCTGCAAGTGTCTCTGTCTTCCTTACTGTCTCCCTCTTCCTTCTCAATTTATCTCTTGACATATACAATAAATAAAAATAAAATTAAAATTAAAAGATAAGAAAAATCAAGGCACAGAAAGGGTACAAGCCCTGCCAAAAGCTACACAAATCTTGGGTGATAAAACATTATAGCCATTCCCAAGCCCAGGGTTCACTGCTATGTGTGCTCAGAGGAGGCCTGTGGTGCTCTTACCCAGAAACATCTTCATCTCTCTCTGCAGTGGGTGGGCCTGCTGGGGGAAGTCCCGAATCCTCTGGCCCAGCTCAGAAGACACAGCTTCTGGTTTTCGGCACCTTCTGGTTTCACATCTAGAGGCAAAGAAGTGGTGAGGTCTGGAATTTACCTTCCTTGGCTGTGTCTCCATCTCAGCTGGCCACCTTCTAACTGAGCATGGAGGTGCCAGTTCCCATAGGCAAACATCCTTCCCCTGGGATGGACCCTCACCTGCCCTCAGACAATAGTATGCAAGGGTGTTTACCTATATCTGAACATTAGGATGCATTTATTTAAAAAATATTTATAGATACATATTTAATAGATATTTTTGATTGATAGATAGATAAATACCACAGCACTGAAGCTTCTTTCACTGAAATAGGAGCTGGCCTTGAACATAGGTACATAATAAGGCAGCAAACTATCCAAGTGAGCTATTTCACCAGTCCTGTGAGTCCACATGTGAATTTTTATCCAAAATATGAAACTTTTGGGTATTTGTGTGGCAACAGTTAAGAATATAGTGCAGGTATGTGTATGTCTGATAAAAAAAAAGAGAGAGAGAGAAGAACAAAACCATACTGCTTACCTTATTAGAGTGCTCCTGATATCCTAGGAGAAAGAGAGAGCAAGGGGTTAAGTTCCACCTCCCCACACTCCCATGTTCATTATAAGCAGGAAAGACACACTGCCACATTCCTAGCCTGGGATTAAAAAAGGATCCTAGATGCAAAGAATAAAGTCATTGTAGGGTTCACAAAGCATTAGGGACCTATCTGTCCTATTAATCAGAGACAAAAGCAAGTCCCATCCCAAGGTCTCAGTTTCCTAGTTCCAAGCATCCCCTCTTTAAATCATGTTGCTTTAGTTTACTCCCTTATTGGGATACTAGTTTCTCCCCTTCAGTCTGAAGAGATAAAATAGATCAGAAAGAACATCCTGATTGACGGATGGTGGAAAAAGAAGAGTTTACCTTGAAAATAGCACCTGATATTTGTGTGAATAGTATTAATGCTTTCAAAGTACATTTTCTTGTGGAAGCCTTACAATATTCCCATGAGGCAGGTAAGGAAATCTTTTCTGTTAAATGGATGATGGTACAGAGACCAAGGAACAAGATGATCATGGGGTTTCTGGAGAAGAAGTAAGACACAGAACTTGACACTGCTTATCAGAGAAACATAAATAAAGACAACAATGAGGGTGGTCTGGGAGGTGGTGCAGTGGATAAAGTATCAGACTCTCAAGCATGAGGTTCTGCATTCAATCCTCAGCCACACATGTACCAGAGTGATGTCTGGTTCTCTCTCTCTCCTTCTATGTTTCTCATAGGAGATAATAAATAAAATCTTAAAAAAAAAAAAAGGACAACAATGAGGTACCACTTTATACCTGTGAGAATATCATACATCAGAAAGACGGAAACAACAAATATTGGAAAGGATAGGGGTGGTGGTGGTGGTGGTGGTAAGAAGGGACAGTTTTGGACTGCTGCTGGTGAGAATGTAAATTGGTTCGACCCTTGTAGAAAACAATCTGTAGATTTCTCAGCACACTAGAAATGGACCTATTCTATGACCCAGCAACTTCTCTCCTGGGAATTTACCCAAAGGAAACAAAAATATCTATCAGAAGAGACCTATGCACACCTATGTTCTTAGCAGCACAATACTATTCAGCCACCAAAAAAAAAAAAAAAAAAACTATGAAGCATCTCCTTTACCTCATCTTGATGGAACTTGCAGAGATCATGTTAAGTGAGATAAGTCAAAAAGAGAAGGACAAATACCAAATGATCTTGCCTGTAAGTGGTACTTAAGAAATAAGCATATAGAGAAAAAACACAAAGCAAAACCTGGACTGGGTATGGCATATTGCACCAAAACAAAGAACTCCGGGAAAGGAGAGGGAAGAAGGGACAGAGAGAACCTTAAGGTTCTGTTTCATGATGCACAGGGAGATGAGTAATTGCACCTATAGTTTTACAACTGCATTGTAATCCATTAACCCACTCGCCCCCTCCAGTTAAAAATAAAATAGATTATAATAACTGGAACTTAGAAATGGTCCTGTGACCAGTCTTCCACCTGGGATTCAGAGGTGTGTGAGGAAAGAAGAAACAACTTAGCCAAGGTGAAGATGCAGCAAGTCAGAAGTAAGCATCAGTAAGCAGAGGCAGGCCTCACCGTCAAGAGCTCCCTGGCAGATCTCTTGTTTTTCTCTTCCAGTTCTGTAATCAGAGCACTAAACCGGCAGATCTCCTCACTGACCAGGACACCAAACTCATCTCGTTGCTTCAAGATATCCCCATCAAGCTTCTCCAGCTGAGCTAAAAGGATGCCCTGCTGTCCTTCCAGGAACCGGCTCAAGTGTGCAAACTCAGATATCACTTTCTGTCTTTTTGTAGCTACTTGAGTCTGAGGAGGCAAGAAGAGAGATCAGGAAGAAGTTATTCATCCTCCTAATTCTCCTCCTCCTCAACTTCCTTTTCTTTTTCTTTAGTTCATCTTCCTCCAGAGTTAGGTGATAAAAATCAGAGTCCCTCCACCATTATCCACTGCTGCTCCAAGTTCCCAAACAGACTGGAAATTGCTGCATGGTTTCCTTTGCATCTGCCATGCCATTTCTGGGAGCTGGGCCACCTATATTGCCTTGGCACCATCTGCTGGAGCTTCTAAATGGGTGAAGCTCAGAGGAGGTGTAGGGGAGGGGGAGGGAAAACTATACCTCCCACCTCCTATGAAGTACACATTCTGTGCTAGGCACTAAGCTGTATTGCAGGCATAACCTTACTCACTTCTTATAACCAGCCAGCGAGGCAGTGATTCTTTTTGAATCTCTATTTTACAGATAAGTAAATGGAGGACAGAGAATTGCTTGAGTTCATAGAACTAGTAAGAGTTGATGTTGGCATCAGGAATCAAACTCAGAATAGTTTAAAACTCCCCCAGACAATGGTGCCTCTGTTTCAGGGAACATCAGACTCTGAGGAAGGGATCCAGGGAAGGGATGATGACCTACCAAGAGGATTTGTATCCTCTGGTTTTCTCTTGACTGGACTCCTTGAATCTCATCTCTCTCTTTTCGTAGATTCTCAAGGCACCTCTGAATTTGTTCCTGTTGATAAAGAGTATAAACTATTTAAGATGGAAACAAATATTTGTTTTCATCCAGCCCCCTGTCTCCGGAGGTGAGACAATATCTGTATTTGTTTTGTTTTGTTTTCCGTCCTTGACAGCTTACTGTCTTTGGGTCTTGTTCTCCTTGACTTGATCCTACAAGAATTTTGTTTAGTACTGCCCCCTTTATTCTGTGCTATCATAGGCTATGATTTAAGGTTCACACTGAGTCTTCCTTTTTTTTTTTCAGATTAAGTAGTCTAATTTCTTTTGTCTTTAACAGATGATATCTGAGTAGTATGCTGAGCTTGAAATACCCTTTGAAATTATTTTGACTTTCTCAGATGTCTCAAATATCCATCTCTTATAAATGGAGTCAATTTTCTGTATATGTTTCTGGGTGAAGTTAATGTAAAACAATAAATAAATTATCTGTGTACAAGCAAATGTCCATATAGGTACATTTGGAAACACATAAAATTCTTATCATCAAATGTTAACTAATTGACAATCACACAGACACACACTTACATTAAAAAAACACTGTGGGGGACTGGACGGTAGTACAGCGGGCTAAGCGCACATGGCATAAATTGTACAGAACGGCATAAGGATACCGATTGTAGCCCCCGGCTCCCCACCAGCAGAGGGTTCACTTCTCAAGTGGTGAAGCAGGTCTGCAGGTGTCTATCTTTCTCTCCCCCTCTGTCTTCCCTTCCTCTCTCCATTTATCTCTGTCCTATCCAACAACAACAATAGCAATAACAACAACAACAACAATAATAACAGCAATGCAGCAAAGGGAAAAAATAGCTTCCAGAAGCAGTGGATTCATAGGGCAGGCATCAAGCCCCAGCAGTAACCCTGGAGGCAGAAAATAAAAATAAATAAATAAACACAGTGTAAATAACAAAAACCAGCACACACTCATTTTTATGACAGATAAAACTGCATACTACCTAAATATATGTAAATACCTGCATGTGTATACATCTGAATTTCCTCACAAACATGACTGCCCAGTTTTATTTTCTCACTCAAATGCCCAGACTCCCCTCCCCCCCACAAATACACTGTACATGTGGGCAAACATGGAAAATCTATACATGTACACACACTGCAATCATCAACTCAAACACAAACCCAGACATGCCTGACTGATCCCCAGCACAGACATGTTTTGGTCAATCATTCATTCAACAAGTATTTAATCCCTACTATGTGTTGACCGTAAGTAAACAACAAAGAACATATTTAAAACACAAACATAATCTGCCATGCCTTGGTCCATTGGCTGGGTAGTGATAGAAATAGGAAGATAAACTTTTGACTTCAAAGTGACCTAAATAACCCACAGATCTGCTCTGATTCTCTTGCTCTAGCCCAGTCTTAGCCGCCTCCTCCACTCCTCCAGTCCTCCAGCTCCCCCAGTTCGCCCCCCCCCCACACACACACCCTCCAAGCCTGTTTACATTTTCCTACCCTGTAGGGAGCTGCT
Organism: Erinaceus europaeus; assembly: GCF_950295315.1. Classification (NCBI taxonomy): domain Eukaryota; kingdom Metazoa; phylum Chordata; class Mammalia; order Eulipotyphla; family Erinaceidae; genus Erinaceus; species Erinaceus europaeus. Next base: position 53,430,735 of record NC_080165.1, read on the forward strand.
GCATCCTCCAAAAATCGAATGGTGTGTGCTCGGTGCTCCTGGGCCTCCCTGCACACCACACACAACTGCATCTCATCATCCTCACAAAAGAAGTAGATCTTCTCTCCGTGTTCCTGGCAGACATCCTCCTCCTCTGAGCCTGGGGTGGCCACCAGCCTGAGGCGCTCGATGTTCTCCACCACACTGGCCAGCTGCCAGTTGGGCCGGAAGTTCCCCAGGCGGAAAGGCTCCTTACAGAGTGGGCAGGTAGGGGGCTCCTCAGAGTCTGGGATGGGAATCTCCAGGTAGTGGTTGAGGCAGCCCCTGCAGAAGTTGTGGCCACAGTCGATGGTGACTGGCTCCCTCAGTGTGCCTTGGCAGATGGGGCAGTTGACCTCATCCACCAGGCTGGTCACAGAAGTGGCTGAGGCCATGGTGTTACTGTGTCTCTGGGTTCCACAAGGTCACCCTTTCCGCTTGGCTAAGGGAGCAGGGTTTGAAGAGCAGTGAGGACACACACTACACACCCATACACACTCATATGTGTTCACAGGCACACTCTGAATTCACACTGACATCTTCATAGCCATACACACACACACACACACACACACACACATCGCCAATGTGAATCTGGCAGTCAAGGTTCTGTTGTCCTCCTCACAGAGAAACAGATATATGTCTGTCAAGAGCAGAGATGGAGAAATAGAGGAGAGAGAGGAAGAAGGGGTCACACGCTTCCAGAGATGACCTCAGTTACTCTCTGGATAGATGTCCATGAGCTGGGGCTCACCATACCTTCCTGTCTATTCAGTCACTCAGGAGAAGGAAAGTAATGATATCCTAACCATCGACAGTTGCAAAAGATGGTTCTTCTTTGGTGGGCAGGATGGAGTCTGGGGCTCAGAGCAGTGATGCCACCCCATCCTCCCTGCAATATAACCAGCTGTCTCCAGAAAGATTGGAGGTATCAGCCAGCTCAGGGAGTGTGGTGACTCAGATAAGGTCGTTTTGGGATGGGGGTGGAGCACAGCACAGACAAGCTCACCAGAGATGCCCCCAAGTGGCCTACAAAGAGGTTGGGATATACACTATGTGGGAAAGGAGAAAGAAAAATAGCACAGCCCCATTTGTTTATGATGATGATGATGTACCTTACAGTGATGTAAGCAACTTAAATATATAATCTTGTTTATTCCTCCTGTCTGCCCTATAACATAGGTGTTATTCGCCTAAGCTGGGCTTAGCCAGATTATTTAGCTTATCCAGGGCACACATGAAGGAAGGTGCCTCCTGGTAAAGCACATGTTAGCATACACAAGGACTGCAGTTGAAGCCCCTGTTCCCACTTGCAAGAGGGAAAGTTTCACAAGCAGTAAAGCAGGTCTGCAGGTCTGGTCTGCAGGTCTCTCTCTCTCTCTATCTCTCTCTCTCTCCCTCCCCCTCTCTATCTCTCCCTTTTCTTTCAATTATTTTCTATCTCTACTCAATAAATAAAACTTTTTTATTTTTTATATTTACTTATTTATTCCCTTTTGTTGCCCCTGTTGTTTTTTGTTGTTGTAGACTATTGTCATCGTTGTTGGATGACAATAGGACAGAGAGAAATGGAGAGAGGAGGGGAAGACAGAGGGGGAAAGAAAGATACACACCTGCAGACCTGCTTCACTGCCTGTGAAGCAACGCCCCTGCAGGTGGAGAGTAGGGGACTTGACTGGGATCCTTACGCTGGTCCTTATGCTTTGTGCCACCTGTGCTTAACCCACTGCGCTACCACCCAACTCCCAATATGCCTTTTTTTTTATTTATTCCCTTTTGTTGCCCTTGTTGTTTTATTGTTGTAGTTATTATTGTTGTTGTCGTTGTTGGATAGGACAGAGAGAAATGGAGAGAGGGAGGGGAAGACAGAGAGGAGGAGAGAAAGATAGACACCTGCAGACCTGCTTCACCGTCTGTGAAGCGACTCCCCTGCAGGTGGGGAGCCGGGGTTCGAACGGGGATCCTTATGCCGGTCCTTGTGCTTTGCGCCACCTGCGCTTAGCCCGCTGCACTACAGTCCGACTCCCCAATATGCCATTTTTTAAAAAGAAAGAATGTGACTATAATTTGTACTCATATTTATATGTGTTTCAGAGTTGCTCTGTCCAATAAAAACATAATCTGAACCACATATGCAGTTGAATACTTCCTAGTGATCGTATTTGGGGAAAAAGTGAAACTAATTTTTAATACTTTATCCCCAAATATTAAGTTTCAATGTATAATCAATATGCAAATTAGTAGTAAGATAGTTTACATTCTTTTTCATTGCTGCTAAGTCTTTAAAATCTGGGTTGGCGTTTTACATAGCACATCTTAGTCAGGACCAGCCACAATTTTTTTTCCTTTTCTATTTTTCTCTCTTTTATTTATTTTTTAAAAAGGTGATTTGTGTGAAAGCCAGTCATTTTTTAAAAGATTTTATTTACTTTATTAATGAGAAAAATCGAAGGAGAAAGAGAAAGAACTGGACATCACTCTGGTACATGGTACATGTGCTGCCAGGGATTGAACTCAGAACATCATGCTTAAGGACCCAGTGCTTTGGGAGCTGGGCAGTAGCGCAGTGAGTTAAGCGCACATGGCACAGAGCACAAGGACTGGCATAAGGATCCTGGTTTGAGCCACCAGTTCCCCATCTACAGGGGAGTCGCTTCACAAGCGGTGAAGCAGATCTGCAGGTGTCTATCTTTCTCTCCCCTACTCTGTCTTCCTCTCCTCTCTCCATTTCTCTCTGTCCTATCCAACAACGACAACATCAATAACAACAATAATAACTACAACAATAAAACAACAGGGGCAACAAAATGGAATAAATAAATATTTTTAAAAGAATCCAGTGCTTTCTCCATTGTGCCACCTCCCAGACCACTTTTTAATTTTTTATTAGCAATTTAATAATGATTAACAAGACTGTAAGATAACAGGGGTAAAATTCCATACAGTTTCCGCCACTAGAGTTCTCTGTCCCATCCCCTCATTAGAAACTTCCCTATTCTTTATCCCTCTGGGAATATAGACCAAACTTCTCTATGGAGTGCAGACGGTGGAATGTCCGGCTTCTGTAATTGCTTCTCTGCTGGATATGGATGTTGGCAGGTCAATTCAGCCTGTTTCTATCTTTCCCTAGTTGCACAGGGCTCTGGAGAGGTGAGACTTTCGGATAGTCGGTAAAGTCATCTGCCCAGGGAAGTTAGAATGGAATCATAGTAGCATCTGCAACTTGGTGGTTGAAAGGTAGTAAAATAGAAAACTGGACAAACTGCTTAATAAAAAGGAACCCAAAGGTAGGACTAGAGCAGATGAAACTAAGGGTCAGGAGGACTAGCCACATCTTAATGCTTTGTGACCACATGAGTCCAGAGGCTCCTGGAATGGACAGCTTTTCGTTTGTATGGGAGTAGGAAGCGTGGGAAGAGAATGTAATGGACAAAGTAGTTGAAATGAAAAGGGAATGAAACAGGTTCAGGACTGCTCTTTCGGTGAGAACATGAAAGAGGTTGGCCTCGACTTATCCACAGAAGCAGGTGAGTGAGTAAAGACTGTGACCATTTATCACTGTCATGACTCAGAATTCAGCAAGAGCCTGGAGTGACCCCAACCTTGGACCTCTCTAGTTCTGTGAACTAGGGAAGTCATAACCTTTCAATTTACATTCCTGTTTCTGGAAAATAAAGGTACTCAGCCCTCCAAGAGTTGTTATCAGATTAGATGTAATAATACAAAGCCTTAGACAAGTGTGGTTTCATCTGATTATCTTCTAGACTAATTGAGTTTTCAAATTTTTGTTTATTAACATGAATCATTTATATCATTGCTTTTGCCCTCTCCTGCCTATAATTTAAAAATAAAATTAAAGTATAATGTCCACCAAACTTAGGTGGGAGTGAGGATGGGAGTTTTGGAGGGACCAACCTGGACAGATAAGGTAAATATAAGGAGGGAACCCTGTGAGCAGTCATCACTGTGCAGACCTGTATCATCTGAACAGAAACCTGGAGTCTCCGGAAGTCACTCACCTCCTGTTCTCACTGGACTTTGCCACGTGGGCACGCCTCATAGCCAGAAGTTTATGGCTTCCACTGCTCAACAGGAGACAAGAAGTAGTGTCCCCGCCCTGGCTGCCCCCACCCTACTGAAGCCCAGGGAGGGATTCTAGGAAACCCCATCCCCAGTGATCTCATGGCATGCTTTGCTCCCCACCTCAGAGACGGGAAGAAACCGGAAGCAATGGAAAATAGCCACAGCCATGAAAGCCTGGGTAATTCTCAATGCCCTGGAGTTTGGACCCACTTAGCTGGTGGGTGGTGGCCAGGGCTCTCAAGAGGTGGCGCCAGGTGACTTTCTTGTCTTCCTCTCTAGGCCTCCTAGTCCTTTCCTTCTGTGATTCATGCAGAAGCAACTCATGTGGAAAAAGAAACTCATGTGGGCAAAGCAGAGACTTGAGTGGACAGGCTGAGGAAGGCATCGTGATGTCTTTGACTTCTTCCCACAGAGGGGACACTTGTCCTGCCTGTAAGGGACCCCTGGAAGATGCAGTGACTGGCACCTGTGGACACACCTTCTGCCAACCGTGCCTCCCCCACCCTTCTCAGATGGGAGCCCATTCCTCCAGCAGAGTCCTGCTTTGTCCCCTCTGCCAGGAGAAGGAAGAAAAGGAAGCTCTCCTGGTCCCTGTGCCCCTGGGACCTCTGGGGGAGACTTACTGCGAGGAGCATGGGGAGAAGATTTACTTTTTCTGTGAGAACGATGCTGAGTTACTCTGTGTGTTCTGCCGAGAAGGGCCCTCCCACCAGGCCCACACTGTGGGCTTCCTGGATGAGGCCATTCAGCCCTACCGGGTAAGAAGTATGACTTTAACTGGAGTGTAATGGGGAATGTCCTACAGTGAAGGGAATGGGGTAGGAACTGGATGAAGGGCCACTATGTCCATATCAGGGGACCCTCAAGGCTATAGAAATTGTATACATACTCCCAGACTGAGGGAGAGGGTCATGTTCTGCCTGGATGTGTAGTTATTTACTATCTCAGGAGGAAACCTCAGCTCTAGGCCTCAGAAGACCTCCATAGTGATGGAGCACAAAAAAGTGTAGTTCCCACAAAGGAATGCAGGTTAAGGATGGAGGACTTGGTTCCCCAGAATACAGATTAGATGTGGGATATACCAAGGCCCTCACTGCTAGGGCTCAAATACTGCTCTTCTTTTTGAGGAGGGGAGGTGTAACATATGAATGTCTCTCTTGTATGAAAGTGGTTTCCTGAGATGCACTTCTTTAACTGTACAATATCCAACTCCAAGTTCTCGCCATCTGTCACCCAGACATGGCAGTTTCTGTGTTCCTGTTCTTCATGCTCAGCTTTCCAGTCACCGGCCAGTCTGCTTTGAGGTAGCTCTTCCTAAAACATACAGTCAATCATGTTGCTCCCCTGCTCACAGTCCTTTCGTGGATCCCCAGTACCTAAAGCAAGTAAGACATTCAGGGTAAGATCCTGCCTTTTTGTTCAGCCTTATACTAGTCACCCTCTCTCTCTCCCCAAGATATCATGTATCCAGTCAGAAAACTTTATCTACCTGCCTTTTTCTGAATTGTTCTGCCATTTTCTATTTCTAGCATGTGTTTCCTTCCAGCTAGAATGTACTTCTCTCCTTTCACTTTCTTTTTGTTTCCATTTAAAAAAATATTTCACTTAGGGAGTCGGGCGGTAGCACAACGGGTTAAGCACATGTGGCGCGAAGTGCAAGGACAGACGGAAGGATCCCGGTTCGAGCCCCCAGCTCCCCACCTGCAGGAGAGTTGCTTCACAGGCAGTGAAGAGGTCTGCAGGTGTCTATCTATTTTTCTCTCTTCCCCTCTGTCTCCCCTACTCTCCATTTCTCTCTGTCCTATCTAACAATAACAACATCAGTAACAACAACAACTACAACAACAGTAAAAAAAAAAAAAGGGCAATGAAAAGGCAAAATAAATAAAATATTTTAAACTTTTTAAAATATTTTATTTATTTGTTTGTTTGTTTTTGCCTCCAGGGTTATTACCGGGGCTCTGTGTCTGCACTACAAATCAACTGTTTCTGGCAGCCATTTGTTCCATTGTTGTTGTTGCTGTTACTATTGTTGTTATTGTTGTTGCTGCTGTTGGATAGGACAGAAAGAAATGGCGAGAGGAGGGGAAGACAGAGAGGGGGAGAGAAAGACACCTGCAGACCTGCTTCACTGCTTGCGAAGCGACCTCCCTGCAGGTGGGGAGCCGGAGACTGGAACCCGGCTCCCGGTTCTTTGCTCTAGGTGTGCTTAACTAGATGCATTATCGCCAGGCCCCCTGTTTTATTTATTTTAAGGAGAGATACACAGTGAGGAGAGAAAGAGAGAAAGGGGCAGGGAGGGGGTGGGGAACACCAGAGCACTGCTCAGCTTTGGCTTATGGTGGTGCTAGCGACTGAAACGAGAACTTTAGAGCCCCAGGATGAATATTGTTCTGGTTTTGCCCTCCTTATGGCTTTATTTTTATTTATTTACTATTTTCCAGGACAGAAACTGAGAAAGAAGGGAGTGATAAAGAGAGAAAGTGAGAGAGACAGGGATAGAAAGAGACTTGTAGCATTTGCTTTACTTCTTGTGAGGACCTGCAAGTGAAGACTGGGAGCTTGAACCCACATCCTTGTACATGATATGTGTGTGCTCAGCCAGGTGTGTCACCACCCAGCCCCCTGAAAGTCTTTTTTCATAATCATTATGCTGTCTCCCCAGTCCTTTTTCTTCCTCCATTTTACGTATTAAAGTGTACACTTCAATGGCAGTAAGCACATTCTTCCCTACTCTTCCCCATCTGGAAATGTATCTTTTTTAAATTTCTTTCTTAAAATTTATCTTAAAGGGGGTAGATAGCATACTGATTATGCAAAGAGACTCTCATGCCTGAGACTCTGAAATCCCAGGTTCAGTCCCCTGCACCACCATAAACCAGAGCTGAGCAGTGCTCTGATTAAAAAAAAAAAAAAAAAAAAGACATAAAATTTATTTTAATGTGTGAGATACAAAGAGAAAGAAAGAAAGGCCAGAGAAGCACTGCTCAGCTCTAGTTTATGGTGGTATTGGAGATTGTAGCCAGGACCCCAGAACCACAGCTGTGAAAGTCTTTTTGCATAACTATTATGCTGTCTCCCCAGCCCTTGGAAATGTGTCTTTGACTTCTTACTGTAAATGGTTTCAATTTCCTAAAATCTTTCCTTGTCCTTCCTCTGTTGCATTTTTTTTTATATGTTGCATGTTTTGTGTGCGCACCTTGATCACAGCTCTTTTGTCTATTTACTTTTTAAGCACTAGATAGATGACTGTGTCTTTTCCATCCTTGAGGTGTTGCAGAACCCAGCACTTAGTGGTGTGCCTAGAATGTGGAGGGCAATATCTGCGAATGAAATTACCTCTTTCTACCCATTCTTCTCTTTACAGGATCGTCTCAGGAGTCGACTGGAGGCTCTGAGCATGGAGAAAGATGAGATAGAAGATATAAAGAGTCGGGAGGACCAGAAACTCCACGTGCTTCTGGTAAAGGTCACATAGTTGGCCATCTTCTCCTTTGGTAGCTCCCTTAGACTCTGGTAAGCCTGATATGTGCTATCTGCTGCCTGGCTGGAAGGAATTGACAAACTTTTCTTATTCACTTTCCTGCTTCTATTTAGGGCTCTTAGGGTCAGATTTGTGGGATCTCAGAACCTCAGAGATGCAAGTAATTTTTACATTTTCCAATCCAATATTCATATTATTAGATTTTTTCTGAATTCAGGGCTTCACATATGCACCATTTCATCATTCCTGCTTGTTTGTTTTCTCTTATTAAAACATTTATTTATTTATTTACACGGGGGTAAGATGGGGTAGAACCAGAGCACCACTCTAGCACATGCAATTCCAAATATTGAGTGAGGGACCTGAGAGTTCAACCTTTTATCCACAATTTCAACTGCCAGATAGCTGGGATTTTTGTTTTGTTTTGTTTGTTTCCTTTTGTCACCACTGGGGCTTCACTACTCTGGGTTGAATTTTTTATATTTATTTTTTTATATTTTATTTACTTATTTAAGATAAATACAGAGAGACATATTAGAGTACTGCTCAGCTCTAATTTAATGGTGGTGCTGGGGACTGAAGCTGGAACCTCAGAGCCTCAGACATATAAGTCTGTTGCATAACCATTATGCTGTTTTCCCCAGCCCCCTGGAATGACATAGATAGATAGATAGATAGATAGATAGATAGATAGATAGATGCATACATTCATACATGCATACATGCATTCATACATGCATACATACATACAGTACACTGCAATACAGTGGGGGCCACCACAAATCAGGCCCATTATCCAGGTGAGCTATTTTGCTGGCACTCTAGGTTGTTTTATTTTTCAGAGACAGTGAGGAAGAAACGTTACTGTACCAGAGCTTTCTCAGGTGTCATGGCACCTCCCATGTGCCAAGACTTGAACCTGAGTTATCTGCGTTATAAAGTGCACATCCTACCCTGTGACCTACATCTCTGGCCTCTGACTTGTATGGATTGTTGTTTTACTCAGCATAAAATGAGGTCCAGGAAAATGGCCCTCCCAAGGTTATGATGGAAAGCCCAAGTTTATGATGGGAAGGCTAGACTTCTCCACACACATCCCAGTTTGTCTGACTGAGCATCACTTTCAGATGGGAGGCTTAAAGCCAGACACATATATCAATGTCTGGATTCTAGTCCTGACCACAAAACTGATTGAAGGATAATACGTGGATGACGTTGAACTCTCTGGCTCTCTCCCACCTCTTTATGCTACAAAGTTATCCAGGAGGAAATCTGCAGTCTAGGTATTTCTAGTCCCTTGACCAAGGAGACAGAGTTTGGAAACAGGAAGATGTCTCCAGTGCACCTCAGCTTTCATCAAAGTACACCTGTAAATGGTCACCTCAGTGGCCAAGACCAGCGCCACACACTCCTCCAATAATTTGTGGTGACTTATTAGATGATATATAGATAAGAGAGGATTTTTTGAAAGTTCAGCATACTCTGAAAGCATGACGCAGTATTAGAATTTCTAGGTAAAAGCATAGCTTTTACCATTGGTAAATTTACCCTGGAGCCACCTACTTCTACCATAGTATTACTTAGGAAACCAAGTCTTGGAACTAGTTACTCCCTGCTTCATTTAATCAATAGTATGTAGATGGTCCTCCTAGAAGTCAGCTCTGTCAGTTTTTCCTGTTTCATGCCTGTTTTTCTATTCCTTGAAGAAACAGATTGAGAGCAAGAAGCAGCAGGTGGAAGCAGCTTTTGAGAAGTTGAAGGAAGAGCTTAGAAACCAGCAGCATCTCCTATTGGCCAGATTGAAAGAGCTGGAGCAGCAGATTCAGAAAGAGAGGGACGAGTACATCTCGAAGGTCTCTGAGGAGGTCACCCGACTTGGAGTCCAGGTCAAGGAGCTGGAGGACAAGTGTCAGCAACCAGCAAGTGAGCTTCTACAAGTGAGAGACCCCTCCACCACTTCATGGGAGAGGAGAGAAGTCCCACAGAAAAGTGAAGCCATGCTAGGGGCTGGAAAATACTGGGAAAGGCAGAAAGTGGAAGTCAAGGAAGTCCTTTGGTCTAAAGATAGTATGCACAAGCAAACCCACAGAAACTGGATGGCTTGCCCATGTTATATTTTGTGGTTATGTTGAGGATTTGTAATCGGATGGTTTGGGGTTTAGCTGACTCTGTCAGTGGTGTGACCTTAACAAGTCTTCTTTTATGCTCTCTAAACATGGGGACAATAGCATAACCTTCCTCATAGCATTGTTGTAAAGACTAAGAAATAATTCATGCAAAATGCTCATTCCTGGCTCACAGGAAGAACGTAGACTGTTTTGTATCAGGTCTGTCTAATTACAGGCTAGTTTTTTGTATTCTACCATTTCTTAATTGACAAGAAACATCTCAAATGAGCTGACTAGAATTCTACTTTAATAAGGGAACATGATATAAAAGAACAGTTTGATGAATATTTAACCAAATATAACTCTTTGAAAGAGAGTTTTGAACTGATATGTTAAGTAAGAAAAGATGTATAGATCTCTGATGGGAAGGATGTGTAGAAACTAAAACTATGTTATCTTTCTACTGTAGGATGTCAGAGTCAACCAGAACAGGTAAGCTCACTTCCCCATCCTGCCTTCTTTATAGTTCAAGTACACATTTATACTTCTTTTCATTGTTTATCTCCTTTAAGTAAGAAATGGAGAGTGACAGGGAAGGGGTAGTCATTGATGCCCTCTCCCCCACCATCATCTCCCTATAAATTGTTACACAGAAAAGCGAAAGTCCTCTGACAGATACACCATCTCATTCATTCTCATATAATCGGCTCAAATTTACTAAAGGTTTATATCTTAAAGTTTCATTTTAAGCCAGTTGTTTGGTTTTTGTTCTTTTTTGATTTTCATTTAATTTTTTTGCCAATAGAGTTTTCACTAGGGCTCGATGCCTAAACTATGAATCAATTGCTCCTGTCAGCCATCCTCTCCTCACCCCTTTCTTTCTTGTTGTTGATAAAGAGAAACTGAAAGGGAAGGTAATATAGAAAGGGAGAAAGAAAGACACTTGCAACACTGCTTCACTGCTTGTGAGACTTTCCCCCTGCAGGTGGGGACTGGGTGTTTGAACACAGATTCTTGCACATGTTAAAGTGCATGCTCTGCCAGGTGTGTCAAGAGCCCGACCCCTAAACCAATTGTCTGTTATGAGGAATTCACTCTCCTCTAGAAAAGAAGTCATAAATAATAATTATGTTTCTAGGCTGATCCCAGAATGTCATCTAACCCCTGAAATAATTAGTGCTTACTTGACATTTAACACCATTTAAATGTAACCCTAAGGGAAAACATTTAGGGAATATGATAAAAAAAAATCTAGGGAATATGATAAAAACACAGAACTTGGAAAACAACAAGGGCAACAAAAGGGAATAAATAAATATATAAAATTTTTTATTTAAGAAAGGAGACATTAACAAAACCATAGGATAGGAGGGGTACAACTCCACATAATTATATAAATATTTTTTAAAGTTTAAAAAAAACCACAGAACTTAGAAAGTCAAAGTTGTTTTTTCAATAATTTTTCCCATTCAACTCTCCTATTTCTTTCAAAATTTTAAGTACTACCATAATAGGACAGCTACCATGAGTGATGAGGTATTGCAAATATCGGCTCTTTTCCTAATGCTATATAGCATCAACTGTCCTGGGGTCCATGGAGATAGACACTAGCCAGCACTTGCCAAATGCTGTGTGCCCAAGCACATGTGTATATGTGAAAGGCTGAACACAGGTGTCCACAAATCAGGAAATGTCTCTAAACCTATTTCTCAGGGCCAGGCAGTGGCACACCTGGTTAAGTGCACACATTGCAGTGTGCAAGGACCCAGGTTCAAGACCCTGATTCCCACCTGCAGGAGGAAAGCTTCTCAAGTGGTGAAGTAGGGCTGCAAGTGTCTCTGTCTCTGTCTCTTTCCCTCTCTATCTCCCCCCTCATCTTAGTTCTTCTCTGTCTCTATCCAATAATAGTAAATAAATAAATAAATAAATAGTAAATAAATATAAAAAACACATTTCTCACAGTGTTTGCCATATAGACCCAGAAGGGCCTTTGAGACCCTCTAATCTGATGAGGAAGCTAGGACCTAGAGAGAAAAGCGCTTGTTCAAGGTCACACAGCAAATGACAGCAAGAACTGAGCTGGAGTCAGAATGGAGGAATTCATATGCTTTTTCTTTCATATATTTTTTTCCTTCCCCCATCCCTCTCCCTCTTGTAACAAATAGCACATACATTAGAAAAATAAGTAAGGCTGTTTTCAGATGGTACTAGACTGTCCTTTGGAGGTTAGTAGGGGCAACGACCTTGGCCCCTTTTATTCCCCAAAGTCCAAACATTTACTAAAAGAACCTACATCTAATTCTTGAGAAATAGTTACCATTAAATTCTCTTAGATCTAACTATAATACCTCTTGTTTTAGTAGCTACACATTTCTAGCAAAGATAAAGAGATCATACTCACTTTAATTATTCACCACAGAACCTTTAGTCTGATTTTAGCCTCATAGTCTGCATGACCCAAACATTGTTTTTGGAATTAGAATTACAGTTGTTATTAATTTGCCTGCAGATGTGAGATGAAGACTTTTATGAGTCCAGAGGCCATTTCTCCTGACCTTGTCAAGAAAATCCGAAATCTCCATAGGAAAATACTCGCCTTACCAGAGATGATGAGGACCTTCTCAGGTAGAGAAGAAGGCATAGCAGCATTCCACACTCCCATTAGCTATCCTTTTCCCTGACATCCACCTCCATCTTTCCTGGCTCAAGACATCCTCCCTCTTTAAGCCTTCTCTTAGTGACCTCTTTCTACTGAACAGCCCTCTGGAGCATCTCCTCCTTTCCCCCAAAGTCAAGCACTGGACTGTGAGTCCAGAAAGATGAAGACTTAGCTCTTGAACCAGACAGACCATAGTCAATGGCAAACCTTTTCCCTTTCCTCATATTGTTCCTGGGATCTGCTGCTCTTGAGGGTACCTGTGAGAAACAATAAATTACATGTCTACCTGTCTATTTCTGTTTCCCTCAGAAAACTTGGTGCATCATCTGGAATCAGATTCAGGTAAACAAGGGACATCTGGGGGGACCATTTTCTCCATTTATCCATTCACTTGCTTATTTGGGGTTTGATTGCTACAGTGTAGCTCTTGCTAATTTTCAGATACTGGGGAAATTATAAAGCCTTTTCATCTCAAAATATTTTCACCTGTAAAGTGAAATATGCTGGGGGTCAGGTGGCAGTGTACCTGTTTGAGCATACATGTTACAATGCTCAAGGACAGGGCAGGGGGAGATAGCATAATGGTTATGCAAAGAGACTCTCCAGCCAGAGGCTCTAAAGTCCCAGTTCAATCCCCTGCACCACCATATATCAGAGCTGAGCAGTGTTCTGGTAAAAAAAATAATAATAAAAATAAAAATAATACAATGCTCAAGGACCTGGGTTCGAGCCTCCAGTCCCCATGTGCAGAAGGAAAGCTTTGTGAATGGTAAAATAGTGTTGCAGGTGTCTGTCTCTCTCCCTCTCTACCATCCCCTTCCCTCTCAGCTTCTGGCTGTCTATATCCAATAAATAATTAAAGATAATACAAAAAAATTTAAAAAATAAAAATGAAATGAAGTATGCTGTAGTAGTACCTACTTTGTATGTGGCTGTGAGGTATATAAATACAGTACCTTGTGCAAAGTAAATGCTCAGTTGTTACTGGTTATTATACAGATTTTATCCAAAATAGTTATCAAATCCTTGTCTTTTGCTCAGCATTGTACTAGACTCTACTGACTTGAACAAATCTAATTTGGAAAGATCAAGGATTTAATTTTAAATTGGTGCTGACCTTAGAACTATTTCCATAGGCATCACCCCACTCTGCTTTTCAAACTTAAATGTATGGGGACCAGGTGATGGTACACCTGGCTGAGCACACAATACAGTGCACAAGGACCTAGGTTCCACCTGCAGGGGGAAAGCTTTGCAAATAGTGAAGCAGAGCTACAGGTGTCTTTCTCTCTCCCTCCCTATCTCCCCCTTCCCTCTCAATTTCTGGCTGTGTCTATCCAATAAATAAATAAAGATAATAAAAAATTTTAAGGGGCCAGGTGGTGGTGCACCTGGTTAAGTGCACACTGTAGCGAGGACCCAGGTTCAAGCCCTGGTCTCCATCTGCAGGGGGAAAGCTTCACAAGTGGTGAAGCAGGGCTATAGTTGTCTCTCTGTCTCTTTCCTTCTCTATCTCCCCTCCCCTCTCAATTTCTCTCTGTCTCTATCCAATAATAAAAATAAATAAATATATTAAAAATAAAATATCTTTTAAAATAAATAAATAAAATTTTAAATGTATGTGGGGACTCTCACTCTTCTCTTTTTGTGGTGAGAGTCACCACGCAGATAGGGCCCACCTAGAACAAACAAGGCCCCTGACTGCCTCACCCAGAATTTCACAGGTTAGTATCCCACAGAAGAACTCAGAGTCAGCAGTAGCTAAATGCTAGGTGGTTGTAGCTCCTGTAATAATGTCTAGGCTGTCTGTGAATGCTCCCTTAGGTTTACCCATCAGGTTATTTTTGTCATCATACTGAATCCTACAAAGATGGTTGTGAAGATTACCCACTCTATCAAAATATGTTCAAGATTTTTTTTAATCATCTTACAGAGCAGCCTAGCAGTTTTAAAACTGAAACTGCACAGTTTGAAGACACCCTGAATGGCTGGGTTACAACAGATGATACTTTACAAGAACTTGTGGAACTCATCTATCAACAGGCCATACCTGTCTCAAATTTCTCTTACATGGGAACTCACCTGTGTAAATACCTGTCCTATCATTTGACAATTAGTCCACAGAGTGGTAACTTCTACCAATTGCTACTTCAAAGATGTCAGGCTGAACATAAAGTTAAAAATCAAGCTGCAAAAGGTGATGAAGTGACTCGAAAATTATTCTATGCATTTGTCCTTTGTGGGGAAACTTTACCTTAACCTAGAGATTAAGAGAACAAATGGGCAGGTTACAAGAGCAGATATTCTTTGGGTCTGTCTTCAGGAATTGCTGAATGCCCTCTTTTCTGATCCTGTGGATGACAACTTAATTTCTGCAGAAAAATTACTGAAGTTAACTGGATCCATTTTTGGAAGATGCCTGGAAGGAAAAAGGATGGAACTATATGGAAGAAATTAATCTGAGAATTGAAAATGTTGTCCTAGGTGCAAATTATAGCAGAAATATAAAAAAGATGCTCTTGAAAATTGTAGGGCTGTGGTCAAGTAATTGGGGTACAGTCCATGCAACATCAACTTACAGAGAAGCAACACCTGAAAATGATCCTATTTTATAATGTTTGTTTGTTTGTTCATTTATTACCAGAACACTGCTCAGTTCTAGCTGATAGTGGGATGGTGGTGTGAGGCTTTGAACCTGGAACTCTGGAGCCCCAGGCATGAAAGTCTCTTGGCATAACCATTATGCTATCTACCTTTCATCCTACTATTTTATAAATTAACAAACATTTTATACATCTGGTGGTGTTCTTTTCACTGCTGCTGATCTAGATTACCAAGAGAAATATCAAGAGTTACTTGAAAGAGAAGTTTGTTATTTTTCAGATTATGAAGAAAATGGAACAAATTTATTGGGGGCTGGTGAGACACACTTGTATAATATTAATGATGAGATAGACCCAGAGATAGAAGCTTATTAAAAGATTTGTTTGGAATCAGAGTGAAAGTGAAAACAATAGGGCCAGGTGGTAGCACAGTAGATTCAGCTCACACAGTGGGAAGCTCAAGGATGGGGGCAAGGGTCCCAGTTCAAATCTTCCCCACCTGCAGGGGGGGGTCGCTTCACAAGCAGTGGAACAGGTCTGCAGGTGTCTATCTTTCTCTCCCCCTCTCGTCTTCCCCTATTCCTCCAATTTCTCTCTATCCTATCCAACAACAACAATAACAATAATGGGGAAAAAATGCCCACCAGGAGCAGTGAACTGAGCCACAGCGATAACCCTGGAGGCAAAAAAAAAAAAAATAGTAAATTTAAATTTCAGTGTATCAGTTTTATAAAGCAGTTTAGGTCATGGTTACTTAGCAGATTACAGGGAAATAAAAAAATTGATCACACTTATACCAAATTGAGGATGTTGAGTTATGTTACTAATGTATGCAGCTTTACTTTTAACACTACTTGCCAAAATAAAGTTTATTCCCTATAATTTAATATATCTATATATATTAATATATAATAATTTATTGTGTACAGTTAATTATTCTGTTTTGGCTTCAATAAAATCAATTTTGAAGTTTTTTTTTAAATGTGGGAGAAGGAGTTACCTGGGGGCGGGGGTAGATAGCATAATGATTATGACTCTCATGCCTGAGGCTCCAAAATCCCAGGTTCAATTCCCCACACACACACACATCGCACCACCATTAAAAAAAAAAAAAAAAAAGATTTAAAAAAAATCACCTTGGGGATCTTGTTAAAATGCAGCTTCGGATTACATTTGATAAGTCTGAGGGCCTAGATTCTGCACTTTTTACAAATTTCCAGGAGAAACAGAAATCTCTGGTCCATGGGCCTCACTTTGAAAAGCAAAGCCTTACAACAACTCCAGCCAGATAGAAAAGCTGTGATTCCCTGACCTCGTCAAACAGGAAGGAAACCTGAGCCAGGCAGAAGCCAGGCCACAGCGGTGCTGTTTCTGCCTGCCTCCTAGGTGTCAGGTGTGTGCTGAGGCATTTTGGTTTGCAGCCAGCTCTGCTGATGTCCTTGATTTCTTCCCCTAGGGGTCGAAGTCACTCTGGACCCTCAGACCGCAAGTCGGAGCCTGATCCTCTCTGAGAACAGGATGTCGGTGCGGTACACCCGGCAGAAGAAGAATTTGCCCGACAGCCCCCTGCGCTTCGAGGGTCTCCCAGTGGTGCTGGGCTCCCCCGGTTTCTGCTCCGGGCGACACCGCTGGCAGGTGGAGGTGCAGCTGGGTGACGGCGGCGGCTGCAGCGTGGGGGTGGCCGGGGAGGAGGTGAAGAGGAAGGGTGAGCGGGGCTTGAGTGCCAAGGAAGGCGTGTGGGCAGTGATCCTGTCGCAGCAGCAGAGCTGGGCCAGCACCTCCCCCGGCACCGACCTGCAGCTCCCGGAGATCCCGCGCAGCGTGGGCGTCGCCCTGGACTACGAGGCAGGCCAGCTGGTGCTGCTCAACGCCCGCACGCAGGAGCCCATCTTCACCTTCAGCGCCGCCTTCTCCGGAAAGGTCTTTCCTTTCTTCGCCGTCTGGAAAAAAGGTTCCTCCCTGACTTTGAAAGGCTGAGGGTGAAGAGTCTGAAGGGCACTTATGCGAGTGGAGAAAGCAGCGTCCTGGGATCCCCACTCTGCTCTTGGCCTGCTGGGTTGCTTTGGAGGAAATGGGAGCTCAGAGGCGGGACAAGTGTTTCAGATTGTTTATACTTTTAATTTATCTTAACGTCCTTCAACTAACTCCCTGCCGTCTAAGCCGGGATCTGTGTACCAATAAAGACCCAGAAGGAAACCATACCGTGCCTAGGGCACCAGCAAAACGAAGAGTCAAGATAATCATTACGGGAGAAAACAGAACTTTGTTGATGTTGCATTAACTTACCCAGTTGACCTTTTTGCCAAATTGAAGTGTCATTGTATTATATATAGATTTCAGGTGTGTATCATACATGCATCACCTTTATCCTGATACATAAATTCCTCTTCCACCTGTTTTGATTGTGACACCCACATTCAGAAGCTGACATTTTTATAGGCCTTAGCGTCACTTCTCCAGCCCTTGGGTGGGTAAATCCAAGTTCCCTTCTTTCCTTTTCTTCCATTCAGGTCAATTCTCTTTCTCCTACAGAATGTCTTCAATGTTCCACCCACCAGACACCTGCATTTCATGTGTCTAATTCATGTTGACTGAGCTGACTAAAAGTCGAAATGGCAGAGGAAATCTCTGGGACCAAGACAGAATCCTGTCCCCTTTTTTACTCAGTACTAGGCTGATGGCAATAGAACCAGACCTCATTATTCAGTAAATTTAGGTTATGTCTTCAGGTCTAACCTCTCAACTATTTATTATTACCATTCTTTTTTTTTTGCCTCCAGGGTTATCACTCCACTCGGTGACTGCACTAGAATCCACTGCTGATGGCAGCCACCTTTTTTCCATTACTATTGTTGCTGCTGCTGCTGTTGTTGAATAGAGCAAAGAGAAATTAAGAGAGGAGAGGAAGACAGAGAGACCTGCAGACCTGTGAAGCGACACCCTGGCAGGTGGGGGGGAGGTGTTGAGCTAGGATCCTTGCACTGGTCTGCGCTTTGCACAGTGTGCTTAACCCGGTGTGCTAACTCCAGGCCCCTTTATTACCATTCTTCTTATTGGACACAGAAAAAAATCACATATTAAAATAAATTTAGAAAGCATGGTATGAATCTCTATGACAATGATCACTACCACCCTTCCTGATTCTAGTTCTTGTTCACCTCAAGGTTACAACTCACTTTCCCACCCTCCCATCCTGACTTTCATCCTTAGTCCAGGTTCCTTATAATGTAAGTCTAAGTACAAAATTACCTTCTTTCTTAATATTTTATTTATTTAGGGACAGAGAAACTGAGAGGGAAAGGAGAGAGTTAGTTACAGTCTTGTAGCACTATTTCACTGCTCATGAAGCTTACCCTCTGAAGGTAGGGACCAGGGGCTTGAACCTGTGTCCTTGTATGTGGCAAAATTACCTTCTTTATCCTACAAGCTTAACTCTTTAAGTGTGGGGCCATATATATTTTTTTAATTTCCACCAGGGTTGTCACTGAGGCTCAGTGCCAACACTACAAATCTACCGCTCCCAGAAACCACCACCTCTCTCCCTTTTGTTTTTCTTTTTCTTTTATTTTATAGGACACAAAATGAGAGAGGAGGTTGAGATAAGGAGAGAGAGAGACACCTGCAAGCCTGCTTCACCTTTCATGAAGCTTCCTCCCTGCAAGTAGGGAGCTGGGGCTTGAACTGGGTTCCTAGAGGATAGTAATATGTGTGCTCAACCAGGTACACCACTTCCAGGCTCTAGTCATCTGTTTCCTAAAATAAACTAAGGAAAAATTAAAAATAAACTAAGCACTTGCACCATATATGAATTTTATTACAAGATTATAGTACACGGTCCCGGAGGTGGCGCAGTGGGTAGGGCGCTGGATTCTTAACCGTGAGGTCCCGAGTTCAGTCCCCAGTTCAGTCCCCGGCAGCACATGTGCCAGAGTGATGTCTGGTTCTTTCTCTCTTCCTATCTTTCTCATGAATAAATAAACAAATTCTTTAAAAAAAAAAAAAAAGATTATAGTACAAATTAAAATGTGAATAATTACCTAAATTTAACTGAATAGAAGTCCTTTATAAAATTTTAAAAAAAAGGGAAGAGTCAAAAACTTGGGGTTCTTTTCTTCCACCCCATGTAACAGTAGAACTATCCTGTGTCTAATCCATAAATTATTTAAAATTGTTAAGCCAACCTAACAGTAGTACCTATAGTGGTAGTGTATAGTGTTTATTATGAAAGTATGGTTTATACTCATATGCTCATGATTTAAAAAAAAAAAAAGAACCACCAAACATTTTCAAAGAGTATAGGTGAGTGGTCTGGAGGGTGGCACAGTGGATAAAGCACTAGACTCTTAAACATGAGGTCCTGAGTTCAATGTCTGGCAGCACATATACCAGAATAATGCTATGACTCTTTTTCTCTCCTCCTATCTTTCTCATTAATAAATATATAAAATCCTAAAAGAAAAAAAAAGTACAGGTGAGAAATCCTTCCCTCCCAATATTTCCCATAGATAACCACTGGTGTCAAATGTTGTATCCAAGTGTATCTACTTTATTTTTGCACTAGTCACATCAGTATACTATAAATGCTTTGTGTCACTAGAAGTCCAATGTGCTATACTTTGGGATACAAAGCCACCCTTTATAAATACTATTTGTAGCACCAAAGGAAAGACGCTTATTGGTACTAGACCAGTAAACTCAAAATAAATTATTAAAAACACCAGAAGCCCTTCCCCATTAGAAGATACAAACTTGAAGAATATAACTTTGTTTTTAAAAAAACCTTTTTTGTTAAATCTTTTTTTATATATTTATTAATTTTCCCTTTTGTTGCCCTTGTTTTTTATTGTTGATGTAGTTATTGTTGGTGTTATTGATGTCGTCGTTGTTAGATAGGACAAAGAGAAATGGGGGAAACAAAGAGGGTGAGAGAAAGATAGACACCTGAAAACCTGCTTTACTACCTGTGAAGTGACTCCCCTGCAGGTGGGGAGCCGGGGGCAGGAACCGGGATCCTTATGGCAGTTCTTGCGCTTTGCGCCACGTGCGCTTAACTGGGTGCGTTTAACCTGCTGCTACTGCCCAACTCCCTTTTTTGTTTTTTTAATTTTCCCTTTTGTTGCCCTTGTTGGTTTTCATTGTTGTTATCCGACTCCCTTTTTTTAAAATTATCTTTATTTATTGAATAGAGAAAGCCAGAAATTGAGAGGGAAGGGAGTTATAGAAAGGGAGAGAGACAGAGAGAGATACCTGCAACACTGCTTCACCACTTGCAAAGCTTCACCCCTGCAGCTGGGAATCAGGGCTCAAACCAGGTCCTTGCACATTGTAACATGTGCACTCAACCAGAGGAATATAATTCTAAGAGTTTCAATTTTAGAACAATCTAAAGGAGATTAAACATTGGCATTCTTAAATGATTGAAAAACTAAAATGAAAGAAAATTACATAAATATCTGGTGCAAAATCCAAGTAGAATTCCTAGACACAGAAATATGATGAATGAAATTAGAGATTTGAACAACAGAATACAAAGTTCTAAATATGATTTATATGAATTTGGAAGGAAATTTCTTTTCTTGGGAAGTAAAAAGAGAGAAAGCAGGATCAATACTTTAAGAGATACTAAACTTTCTTTGTACCTGGCAAAATTATGGTATGTTATGTATGTATGTATGTATGTATATATGTATGTATGTATGTATGTATGTATTACCAGAGCACTGCTCAGCTTTGGCTTATGGTGGTGCAGGGGATTGAACCAGAAACCTCAGAGCCTCAGGCATGAGTCTGTTAGCATATCCATTATGCTATCTCCCCTGCCAAAATCCTAAAATCTCAACTCAAAACAGTTTTCCAAAACTGTTAAGAGGCCCCATGCAGGGACCAGGAGATATCACAGCTGTAGTACACAGGACGTGCATTGCAGTCTCAGGTTTGATCCCTGACACCACCAAAAGTCAAAGCTGAGTTGTGCCTGGTTAAAACAAACAAACAAACAAACAAATCAGTACCATGCAAATATTCAAGAAACACAAGACCTAAGCAAGACAATGACAAGTCAAGTCAGATACAGAAACAAAGATGAAGAGAAAAATTGGAAAAAATGGGGAGAAAGTGAATTATCTTCCAGAGAACAACTGAAATGCTAGCAGACTTCTCAGTAGCACCAACATATAGCATTTGGATAGTCATTCAATGCCTGAAAAAAGTTACTGTCCAGAGGGTTGGTAGGTAGCACATGTAGTAGAGTACACGCTTAACCATGCAAAATGACCCAGGGTTCAAGCCCCCAGCTATCACAGAGGAGCATCATGTAAGGGGGAAGATTCACAAGCAGTGAAGCAGTGCTGTGGTATCTCTCTTTTGCTCTGTATCTCTATACCTCTCTGTCTCTATCTGGGGGGAAAAAATGCATCTATCAGGAGCACTAGAACTATGCAGGCCTAAAGCCCTTGCAGGAAAAAAATATTGTTCAATTAAATTTCCATTCTCAGCTAAACTATAGCTCCAGAATGAAGATAAAATTAAAGTCACTCAGGAGTCAGGCAATAGTGTAACAGGATAAGAGCAAAGCACAAGGACCGGCGTAAGGATCCCAGTTCAAGCCCCCAGCTCCCTACCTGCAGGGGAGTCACTTCACAGGTGGTGAAGCAGGTCTGCAGATGTCTGTCTTTCTCTCCCCCTCTCTATCTTCCCCTCCTCTCTCCACTTCTCTGTCCTATCCAACAACAACAATAAAACAAGGGCAACAAAAGGGAATAAATAAATATTTTTAAAAAATTAAATTCACTCACAGGCAGAAGTTGAAAAACAAGATCAGAAGAGAAAACACAAGTAGAACCTGAACTGGAGTTGGTGTATTGCACCAAAGTAAAAGACTCTGGGGTACAGGTCCAAAAAGGATGACAGAGGACCTAGTGGGGGTTGTATTGTTATGTGGAAAACTGTTGTGCATGTGCAAACTATTGTATTTACTGTCAAATGTAAAATATTAATTCCCCCCATAAAGAAATTTTTAAAAATTTAAATTCCTCAAGGGGAAAAAATGTAGTTCACCATAAATCTTTGCTGAGAGATAGTTTAACATTTACCTCTTAGGAAGAAGAAAGTTAAGCCCAAAAAGAAAGAAGGTGGATATAATTATCACCGAATTAGCAAAGTAATTGGTAAATCATGTAAGAAACTAGAAAGAAACATGAACTCTATAGAACTACAACTGTAGTAGTAATTACTTGGGAGCATATTAAGACAAGGTTGAACAAATCTACTTTCAGATGAATTAAAAATAAAAATTTGGGGGGTCGGGCGGTGGCGCAGTGGGTTAAGCGCACGTGGCGCAAAGCACAGGGACCAGCGTAAGGATCCCGGTTCGAGCCCCCGGCTCCCCACCTGCAGGGGAGTCGCTTCACAGGCGGTGAAGCAGGTCTGCAGGTGTCTATCTTTCTCTCCCCTTTTCTGTCTTCCCCTCCTCTCTCCATTTATCTCTGTCCTATCCAACAACAAATTGTGTCAACAAGGGCAATAATGATAACCACAACGAAGCTACAACAAGGGCAACAAAAGGTGAAAAAAAAATGGCCTCCAGGAGCGGCGGATTCATGGTGCAGGCACCGAGCCCAGCAATAACCCTGGAGGAGGAAAAAATAAAATAAAATAAATAAAAATAAAAATTTGAAGGGGCCCGGTGGTGGTGCACCTGGTTGATCACATGTTACAATGCACAAGGACCTAGGTCAGGTTCCCAGTCCCCACCTGCAGGGGGAATTCTTCACAAGTGGTGAAGCAGGGCTGCAGGTGTCTCTCTGTCTCTCCCCCTCTCTATCTCTCTTGATTTCTGGCTGTCTCTATCAAATAAATAAAGATAATAAATTTAAAAAAGAAAATTATTTAAAAAAATAAATAAAAATGTTAGTGGTCAAGGAAGTATCTGTGGAAGAGCACAGGACTTGCATATGTGAGGTCCAGCATTTGAAGTCCCGCTCACAGATGTTTTCTCTCTAGCTCTTTTAAGTTGAGGAAAGAGTTAACTACTAGAGCACAGAAACTGAGTGCCTGAGGCCCCAGAGGTCCCAGAGTTTAGCAATGTTCTAGTCTCTCCCTCTGGGCTTCTCTCTCTCTCTCTGTCTCTCTCTCTGTCTCTCTCATATAAGACTCTTTCTCTCTTTCTTAATAGACAACTTGAGAAGGAAGGGTGTATGCAGGTAGATAGACAGACAGACCTGTAGCACTGCTTCGCCACTTATGAAACTTCTCCCTGCAGGTGAGGACCCAGGCTTGAACCAGGGTCTTTACACACTGTAAAATGTGTACTCAAATGTGTGCCACTGCCTGGCTCCAAGACTTCTCTCTCTTATAAAAATAAAAACTTGGGTGGTTCAGGAGGTGGTTAAAGCACTGGACTCTCAAGCATTAGGTCCCCGAGTTAGATCCTCAGCAGCACATATACCAGAGTGATGTCTGGTTCTTTCTCTCTCTCCTCCTATATTTCTCATTAATAAGTAAAATTTTAAAATAAAAAATAAATACTTGAGGGCCAGGCGGTGGCACACTGGGTTAAGCACACGTCCATAGGATGAAGCGCAAAGACCACTGCAAGGATCCCAGTTCAAGCCCCTGGCTCCCCACCTGCGGGGGGGGGGGGGGGTCACTTCACAGGCAGTGAAATAGGCCTGCAGGTGTCTACCTTTCTCCCTTTCTATATCCCCTCCCCTCTCAATTTCTCTCTGTCCTATCCAGTAAAAATGAAAAAAAAAATGGCCACCAGGCATCTCCATTAGGAACAACATCATAAACCCTCTTGTGGGCTCTCCAGGACATTGCCCTCAATGTAGAACAATAGTGGTGGAAATTGCCCCACTCTCCAGAGGGAGGCTGGGTCAACATACTGTGTCACTCAAGGAAGACTGGTCCTGAAATGAGTTCAACCTAGTATGTTCCTAGCTATGGCCATGGACTGTGAGCTCAGACTGACATGGATGCAGGTTACAGAGGCTCCTGTGCTAAATATGAATAGACATGAGCCCTAGGTCAGATCAATGGGGTTTATAGTTAATAGTATTAATATACTTTTCCCATATTTGGGAGCTTCTCTACCCTTATCAGCTTTCTAGTCCTATCCTCAACTCTGACACCATCTTCACAGACAATACACCTAGCCCACCTATATGTCAACTGTTGGACTCAGTCAAAAATTAGTAGTCATGGGCCCACTGGAATATACCTAAAATAGAATTCCTAGTTCCTTCCAACATGAAGACCACAAATTTCATCTGCTATCCTTTTTTTAAATTTTTTATTATCTTTATTTATTTATTGGATAGAGACAGCCAGAAATTGAGAGGGAAAGGGGATAGAGAGGAAGAGAGACAGAGAAACACCTGCAGCACAGCTTCACCGCATGTGAAGTTTCCCCCGCAGGTGGGGACCAGGGACTCGAACCTGGGTCCTTGCTCATTGTAATGTGTGCTCAACCAGGTATGCCACCACCTGAACCCTGCTATCCTTTTTTTTTTTTTTTTACCTTTAGGTTCCTGATTATTAAACAACTTGTTCTGCTTTATATCTTTTTTTTTTTTTTTCTGCTTTATATCTTAATGCTTTTCAGTCACCAAACTGCAGATTGTTCAATGATGCCAACCTGACTTCCCTGGGAAGATGGCCTCACCATTTGTCCTGAAACCCTACCTCTCCAGAGTCCTGTCCCACTAGGGAAAGACAGAAACAGGCTGGGGGCATGGACCTACCTGTCAATGCCCATGTCCAGCGAAGAACCAATTACAAAAGCCACTTTCCACCTTCTGCATCCCATAAAGATCTTTGGTCTATACTCCCAGTGGGATAAAGAATAGGGAAACTTCCAATGGAGGGGAGGGGATATGGAACTCTGGTGTTGGGAATTGTATTGAATTGTACCGCTCTTATACCACAGTCTTATCAATCATTACTGAATCACTAATAAAGAAAGTTATTTAAAAATAAAGAAAGTTATTTAAAAACATAATAAAGACAAAGTTATTTAAAAACATAATAAAGACATAGTTATTTAAAAACATAATAAAGACATAAAAACATTAATAAAGAAAGTTATTTTAAAAATTTTTTTGAAAAAAAATGGCCACCAGGAACAGTGGATTCGTAGGGCTGACACCAAGCCCCAGTGATAACCCCGAAGGCAATAAATATACTTTTTAAATCAAAATTTGAAGGAAAGCAGTTAGGTAAGTGTTCAGCATTAGCATTAAGGTCCTAAGTTCAATTCCTGGCACCATATATACCTACGTTATGCTCTAGTTTCTATCTGTCTCAGTAATAAATACATCTTATAATTGAAGGAGAAGCTGTATAACTTTTCAAAATTTATTTATTCCCTTTTGTTGCCCTTGTTTTATTGTTGTAGTTATTATTGTTATTAATGTCATCATTGTTGGATAGGACAGAGAGAAATGGAGAGAGATGGAGAAGACAGAAGGGGGAGACAAAGATAGACACCTGCAGACCTGCTTCACCGCCTATGAAGTGACTCCCCTGCAGGTGGGGAGCCGGGGGCTCCAACCGGGATCTTTACGCTGTCCTTGCGCTTTATGCCATGTGCACTTAACCAGAAGCTGTATAATTTTAAAAGAACATTTTCATGTCCTTGGGATAAGGATTTCATCAGTAAAAAATGCATTCGTTGCAAAGATATAGATCGGTAAATTCTATTTATAAAAGTTGAGAACTTGGGGGTTGGGCAGTAGTGCAGCAGGTTAAGTGCACACGGCTCAAAGCGCAACAACAAGCGTTAAGGATCCCGGTTCAAGCCCCCAGCTTCCCAACTTCAGGGGGTCACTTCACAAGCGGTGAAGCAGGTCTGCAGGTGTCTTTCTCTACCTGTCTCCCCTCCTCTCTCGATTTCTCTCTGTCCTATCCAACAACAACATCAATGACAACAATAACAATAATAATGACAAAAACAAGGGACACAAAATGAGAAAAAAATGGCCTCCAGGAGCAGTGGATTCATAGTGCAGGCACTGAGCCCCAGCAATAACCCTGGAGGCAAAAAAGAAAAAAAGAAAAAAAGAAAAGTGAGAACTTCTGGGCCAGGCAGTGGTGCACCTGGTTAAGCACTCACATTACAGTGTGCAAGGACCCAGGTTCAAGCCCCTGGTCCCCTACCTGCAGAGGGAAAGCTTCACAAGTAGTGAAGCAAGGCTGCATGTATCTATTTCCCTAACTACCTTCCTTCTCAATTTCTGTCTCTATCCAACAATAATAAAAATATTAAAAAATAAAAGTTTTTTTAAAAATTGAGAACTTCTGCTTTTGCCGGCGCTCCACTCTGGTGTTCAGACGCAGGAAAGGTTACTGCGTGAGGTGGCCATTTTCTCTACCTCCACGTGGCCCAACCTGCTTCTCTAACACCCAACTCTGAGGTGCCAGCGTGAATGAAGATTTGTGTTTCCTCTTCGCTCTGGACCCTCTCTCTCTCTCTTCTCTGCGGCCCGTGCACTACAACATCTGGCTCTACAACACTCCCAGAGGGATAAAAACTAGGGACCCCTCCATTGGAGGGGAGGATATATGGAACTCTTGTGGTGGGAACTGTATGGAATTGTAACCCTTTTATCCCACAATCTTGTCGATCATTATTAAATACTAATAAAATTAAAATGAAAGAAAATATGAATGGTTGGGGGGCAGGCACACACATTACCATGCACAAGGACCTGGGTTCAAGTATCTACTCCTTACCTGCAAGGGGGACACTTAACAAGAGGTGAAGCAGGTCTGCAGGTGTCTGTCTCTCTCTCTCTCTCTAGCTTCCCCTCCTCTCACAATTTCTCTCTGTCCTATCAAATAAAGAGAAAAAGGAAGAAAGAAAGAGAGGGAGGGAAAGAAAGAGTGGCCACAGGAACAGTGGATTCATCATTCAGGCACAATAAAATAAAATAATAAAATAAAATGTAAACTGGCCATACCATTAGTTGTAAGCCCGCCTTCCTGGAAAAAAAGTCTAAACTCCTCAGGAGACTCCATCTTGTCCCCACCCCACCCCACCAACCCAGGGGCTCCTTTGATCTCTTGCTCCCCTCCTGGCACTTCTTGGTTCAGCCAAGACTAATGAACTCTATAAGGTCTGCACAGTGGACATCTCTGTACCTACACTTGGAAGGATAACTTAATAAATGTGGGAACTGAAACTTCTTTTTTTTGGTCTTCAGGGTTATTGCTGGGGCTTGGTGCCTGCACTATGAATCCACTGCTCCTAGAGGCTATTTTTTCCCTTTTGTTGCCCTTGTTGTTTATCGTTGTTATTATTGTTGTTGTTGTTATTGCTGTCATTGTTGGATAGGACAGAGAGAAATCGAGAGAGGATGGGAAGATAGAGAAGGAGAAAAAGACAGACACCTGCAGACCTGCTTCATCGCTTGTAAGCGATCCCCCTCAGGTGGGGGCGGGGCTTGAACCAGGATCCTTGTGCTGGTCCTTGAGCTTTGCGCCATATGCGGTTAACCCACTGCGCTACCACCCAGCCCCCTAAGAAACTTCTTATGACATGCTCCTTCCCCCAGGGAGAGCTCACACTATCTTCCTAACTATCTCCATTAAAACGTGGACGGACTTAGATCACAGAAAGTGCAGTGTGTTATTAAAAACACGTTTCTCCTCCACAGTAAAAAAAATAAATAAAATAAAAAATAAAAGTTGAGAACTTCTAACTAGTGATATACTTTAAATTTATTTTTATGAGAGTTCTAACTAGTATTTTTTTTTTTTTATTTACTTTTTATCAGAGAGGTCAAAAAAAGCTGCTCAGCTTTTTTATAAAGTGGCTCTGGGAGTCAAATGTGGCCCTCAGTCATGCAAGTTATGAGCTTTGATATGCTAAGCTATCTCCCAAGCGCAAGAATTTCTGATTACTAAGAAAACAAAAAGGTAAATCACAAACTGGCGGTAAATTTGACGATTTATTTTAAAATAACAAGACTAAAATATGGAGTGTATGATGAGCTATGTGGATCAAGCTATAAACGATGAAGCTAAATATAGGTCACTTGCTTGGTTCCAGAGATAGTCTAACACTCTCACCAGCATCCCTGAATAGAAAGGCTTTATTTATTTATCTTTAAGGTGTTTGTTTTATTGTTGTTTTATTGTCACCATGGTTTATCACGGGACTCAGTACCAGCACTACAAATCCACTATTCCCGGCAATCATTTAGTCCTTTTTTTTTTTTTTTCTATTTTATTTGATAGGACAGAGAGAAATCAAGATGGGAGCTGCAGACAGGGAAAGAGAAAGAGACAGACACCTACAGACCTACTTCACTCCTAGTGAAGCTTCTCCACTGCAGGTGGGGAGCAGGGGTTTGAACCTGGATCCTTAAGCATGGTAATGTGTGTGCTCAACTGGGTGTGCTACTGCCCTAAAATTTTTGTTGTTTTTTTAATTCATTTATTTATTCCCTTTTTTTGCCCTTGTTGTTTTATTGTTGTAGTAATTATTACTGATGTCATTGTTGTTGGATAGGACAGAAAGAAATTGAGAAAGGAGGGGAAGACAGAGTGGAGGAGAGAAAGACACCTGCAGACCTGCTTCACCGCCTATGAATCGACTCCCCTGCAGGTGGGGAGCCAGGGGCTTACACGGTCCTCGTGCTTTGCGCCACCTGTGCTTAACCCACTGCGATACCACAGAACTCCCCCTAAAGTTTTTTTATTGTAGCAAAAATACCATGTAACATGAAATTTACCAAATCACACTTTATTTTTTATTTTTTTAATACCAGGATTATAGCTGAGGCTTGGTATCTGCACAATTTCATTGCCCCCAAAAGCCATAAATATATTTAATAAAGAGTAAGACAGAGAGACAGAGAAGAGTGAGAGGAGAGACACCTGTAGCACTGCTCCATGAATCATGAAGCTTCCCCAGGCGGGTGTGAACCCACTGAATGTGCCACCACCCAGCCGCCCCAAGTGTGAAGCATACTTACATTGTTGTAAAGCATATATATATTTTTTTTTTTTTTTAAACCAGAGCACAGCTCAGCTGGTTTGCGGTGGTTCAGGCGACTGAACCTGGGACTTTGGAGCCTTTGGCATGAGAGTTACTTTGCATAACCATTATGCTATCTACTCCTGCCCTAACGCAGATCTTCAGAACTTTTTCATCTTGCAAAAATAAGAAAACCACAAAACAAAAAAATTGGATGTATTTTTGGACTTATTTTCTTTTTTTTATTTTATATTTATTTATTTTTAGATAGCTAGAAGTCAAGAGGGAAAGGAATGATAGAGGTGGAGAGAGAGTAGTCTGGGAGGTCCACAGTAGATAAAACTTTGGACTTTCTTTCTTTTTTTTTTTTTAATTCCATTATTTATTTTTTTTCCCTTTTGTTGCCCTAGTTGTTTTTCATTGTTGTTGTAGTTATTATTGTTGTTGTTGTTGATGTCATGGTTGTTGGATAGGACAGAGAGAAATGGAGAGAGGAGGGGAAGACAGAGGGGGAGAAAAAGATAGACACCTGCAGACCTGCTTTACCGCCTGTGAAGCGACTCCCCTGCAGGTGAGCTGGAGGCTTGAACCGGAATCCTTATGCCGGTCCTTGTACTTTGCACCACCTGCACTTAACCCGCTGTGCTACCGCCTGGCTCCCGGGCTTATTTTCTAATGAATTCAAGATATACTATGGAGGGAGGTGAAAAAATCATATACAAGAAGAATTGAGAATGCCTTGCATTTTTTTTTTAATCACCATAGTCAAAATTCTATCACCAATATACAGGAAGTTAGGGTACAATTACATCATCTCTTTAAAAGAAAACACCAGGGCTTCCTCCTGATTGCATGGTGCCAAAAGTATATAGAACTTGGGCCATGGCATATAGCAAGGCAAGTGCCCTACCCAACTATTTTTTTTTAAGATATATTAATTTATCTAATGAAAAGGAGAGAATACGCACAGAGATTTAACTTATGCAATGCCAGGTTCGCATGCAAATAAGTCCTACACTCTACCACTGGGTTACCTCCCTATCCACCCAAATCATTTTATAGCCCAACATAAACTTGATATGAAAAACTGATGTAGAGAAGGAAAATCTTTAAGTCAGTTTTATTTATGAATACGTATATATAAATCTTAAATAAAAATAAACATAATTGAGCAAAAAAATTAAATGATAGAATTTACCCCTAGAATGCAAATTGGTTTAACATAAAAAAAATCATCAATGTCATTCATTAGTAGGTTAAAGAGAAAAATACACTTACTTCAATACAAGTAGAAAAGCATTTGGTATAATTCAACATACGTTTATAATGAAAATGTTTAATAGACTAGGAATTGAGTGTTCCTATCTTTTAAAGCATAAGCTACAAAATTATACATAAATATTTAATTTAACATACCTAATAATTCTAACTAAAAAACAGACACATCCATCTTAAATCAGGAACAAAGTACACTGGAGTTCCTAAGTAAATGAATAAAAGCAAAGAAATATAAATATCAAGATACAAATTTATTACTATCAGATTATCACTTTGTTTTTATTCAAAACGCCCTGACTCTTTCAGAAAGATTCTCTAGGAAACGCCAATCTCTATTCTTCAAACAACTTCATGAGTTAAAGCAGACATCATATGTAATTTCACAAATCAAGCCCCTGAAAGCTCTCACCATTCCATTCTCTTTACATACCCTGAGAAGACAACTTGAACAATTACCATCTTACCATCCTGGCAGGCAAGGACTTTGGAGTTAGCATAAATAGTACAAGTGAGGCTTTAACTACATTCTCTCTTTTCTCCTTCTTAATCATATGTGTCATAATCCAGTTCCTCAGTCCCAGAGCCCAGCTCCAAAGTATCCCATTTTCCCATACTCATCCACTAGTATACCCAAATGTTGGTTTGCTGTCTCCACCACTAATGAAAAAAAAAGTAACAAATGCAAAGGAGGATTTAAATGGGAAGAAGACACAGAAGAACTATTCTTTTTTTGGGATTTCCAGTATGATGCTAAAGGTAGAACCATAAGGCTGTGCATAGGCATGGGTCGAACTATTGCAGGTCAAACATCAGGGTTCAGATCAATGCATCAAGATGACAAAACTGACAGTAGCAACTAAAGACTAACCGATGATGGTGACACCTAGGGAAGATAAGACTGTAGAAAATGAAGGGGGGGGAAGTGGGGGAAGAAAAGACAAAGTAATCAGTGTAACACATAAGTATAAATAGCTTTTGGTGCTGGCAAAAGAACTCACTTGAACAGTGGTCTGCTTTGCCGTGTGCCTGACCCAGGTTTGAGTAGTCAAAGCTCCGTGCTATAGTTTCTTCCCACCCCACCCGGTCTTGCTTTTCTTTTCTGAAAATGCATGGAGCTGTGAAACTCCAGAGATGATAAAAACAAAACAAAAGCCTGTGGGTTCTATTTCCTTTAGAGCACTGTTTATATTCAAAGGATTCAGGGCGGGCTGTGCTGGATGCCACTCACCATCATTACATTCTCCACCGACATGGATCTCAGCGCACAGTTACCACTGAAAGACTAAGCACAAGGTGGAGCCTTGGTGTTAGCTGCTCTAAAGCCCATGAAAGGCTCTTCTAAAAAGGATAGCGCTTCTACAAACAGGACAGGAAGCAAAGTCCTAAAGGACCCACAGGGGTACAGAAGAAAAACACTGAGCTATTATTATTGTAACATCTTTGTAACTATGACTGAGGCCTAGTGAATGTGAATTATAACAAATTATCTAAATCTCCAAGCTGTTCATTCAACAAGCTTTTAATGAGCACCAGCTTCAAACCTGGTGTCACAGAGAATGCAAGTAGAAGACAGGGTGCTAGCCCTCAAGGAGCTTACAAAAACAGAGAGATGATTCAGGCAGCATGTGATACAGAGTGCAACTTTTGAAACAATAGAGATCCACAGAGCAGGGAACAGTCAATTAGAGCAGAAGAGTAAAAATTGGATAAGCAAGGACTGGCAGAGTGCCTGGAATGAGGAACGCTGAGAGGCAACGTGGCTTGAGCAAGAGCTTTCATTCAACTGGCGGAACTAGGGGAGCCTGGACACAGGCTGGGGCTTGGGTCAGACCGATGTGCAGGATGTAATCCCTCTGTTCATGAAGAATCAGTTGCTTGCTTCCTTCCTCTCTACTTCCCACATTGCTCTGTCTTATGAAAATGAAACTCATGCAGAGTAGGGTCAGTTTCAGAAGTCGCATCATCTGTGAGCAACTGATCAGAGAATTCCAAGCAGGGGAACACCTGTTTGACTGCATACTTTCCCTTATATTTTCAAATCAAGTGATCAGGAGCAAAATATTCTGGACCCTCCTCATAAGGACCAACTTATGGAGATAATTTATTCATCTCTGGTCAGTTATCCCCAAAGCTATGTGCACCCAGGGCCTTCCTCTAAGATCACAGAGGGCCCCAGAAGTCCCACCTCCTACTCAGGGAAACCTCACTGGCTTCAGAGAAGGGTGGATTCCACTCCAGATCTCATCGATGATTTTCACTGGCACTCCAGGAGACTTAAATTGCTTGGAAAGTCTCAGCATATTTTCATTCAGTTCATTTTCAGCACCTTCTTGATATTTAACTGTGAGTTAGGGTGGGAGTAAGTCCGTTTAAGTGCCAAGGAAGGTAGGCAGCAGAGTGATTTTGGGTAAAAGGAGAACTCTGTGATTTGAGAATAGCAAAATGGCTAGGGTAAGGATCTCGGGGTCTATCCCAAGAACATCTGGGTTTAATACTGTGAAAGAAAATGCTGTCATGCCTCTTCTTCAATAAAGACAGAGCTGGGCTGAGTCAAAGGCAGTGGTCTGAAAGGAAGGAGCCCTCATAGACTCCAGGGTCAGAAGTTTACACAGGAAGTACACAGGAGGCAGAAGAACCTGACTACAGCAGCATGGGTGGAGCAACAGCACTGAGCAAGGCCTCAAAGGAGCTAGTCACAGGGAAATGGTGGCAGTAGATGTGGGGTCTCTTCTCTCCCCTGTGGGAGGTGCTCTGGCAAGGTGTCTCTTGGCCCCATCACAAAGTACTAAAATTCTAGAAGTGGGACATCAGTATGTAGGGGACAGGAACAAGGCTCAGGGTTTCAGCAGGAGGCGTGTCCCCGGCCACTTGAGCCACAGGAAGGGGACCAGGCGGCGGGTGAAGGTGGTGGTGAAGGTGTAGATGAGTTCCTGGGACTCCGCATTAGTGAAAGTCACGGTGCCTCCTTCGTAATCCAGGGCAATGCCCACTCTCCGGGGCCGCAGTGCTGGGAAGAGCTCAGCCTCGGGGCTGGTGTTGGCCCAGATGCCCGCAGAGGAGAGGCGCAGTGCCCACACCCCATCTTCTGGTCGCAGCGAGAGGTCTCCCTTCCTCTTCATCGAGTCTCTGGCCACCCCCACCATGCAGCTTTCTAGAACTTCCTCCTCTTCTTCCTCCTCTGCTTCTTCTTCATCTCCTAAGGACTCCTCCTCATCATCTGTTTCCCAATCATCATATCTGTCCCCATAGCCAGGCTCCTCTTCTTCTTCTTCCTCTTCCCCTTCTTCCTCCTCACCCCCCTCATCTTCACTCTCAGACCACCCTTCCCTCTCCACCTCTACTTCCCAGTAGACCTTGCCCCAGGTGAAGCCTTTACTGCCCAGCACCCCTGGCTCACAGTCAAACTGCTGGGGGTGCAGGTAAGTACTGTGATACAGGCTACTGTAGGTGACACACTTCCAGTCCTCCGACAGCTGCAGGTACCCACTGGCCGACTGTGGGTCCAGTGTGACACTCACTGTGGGGACAGAGGAAGAAGTAACAGTATCATTGTTGGGCCAGTGACCATAGTGTCCACAGGAGAGATGCCACACTACACAAACCAAGGGCTGTGAGTGGTACAATGAGCACATGACCATGGGATCAAACGCAAGCACAGCACCGGGGTCTGGAACATAGGTGGCCTTTGGCCCCGCAATGCTGTAGTTAGTTGGCTCTGAATACAGGAGTCACATGGTCAGGCAGATGAGAAGAAACTTAGTCACAGAGAAAGAACTAGTGACAGACCTTATCAGAATAGAATAACCAAACACAGGGCAAAGAAAGGTCAAAATATGCAAGACAGGGACTTGAGTAGCTGGGAAATTCTCACTGTTGCAGAGAGAAAAGACTCTTGGAGTCATACAGAGGGCAGTTAGTGGGAGAATATTTTTCATTTGAAGTAAATGAGGGAAACAATATATATAGTGATTTTGTTTAATATAAGACACTCACCTATCTTATACTCCAAGTCTCTGAGCAGCTTCCCTGGGAATAAAAAATAAAGGACAGCAATGACCCTCAGGGCCAGGAAACTTAAGGGTTCACTTCTTAGTTGGACAGTTTTAAATTTTTTACCCAGGTTTCATTCCTGAAACCTCAAGAGAAAAAAAAAAAAAGATAATAACCAGGAAGCCCTCAGAGGGGTCAGAGACTGTGACAGTAAGGAGTCTATCTCTTTTTTGTTTTGTTTTGTTTTGTTTTGTTTTGTTTTTTCTTTTTCTTTTCTTTTCTTTTATTTATTTATTTATTTATTGCCTTCAGGGTTCTCACTGGGGCTCAGTGCCTGGAGGCCATTTTTCCCATTTTTGTTGCCCTTGTTGCCCTAGTTGTCATTATTGTCATTGTTGTTATTGCTGCTGCTGTTGTTGTTGGATAGGACAGAGATAGCTTGTGAAGCGACCCCTGCCCCCTGCAGGTAGGGAGGCAAGGTCTCGAACTAGGATCCTTACAACAGTCTTTGCGCTTCACACCATGTGTGCTTAACCCACTGCACTACCTCATAGCCCTGTAGTCTTTCTCAGCTCCTAATTCTCACCCTGATGCTATCCCCACTCCTTACCTTGGAATTCTCTCAGGCCT
Source organism: Erinaceus europaeus (assembly GCF_950295315.1). Classification (NCBI taxonomy): domain Eukaryota; kingdom Metazoa; phylum Chordata; class Mammalia; order Eulipotyphla; family Erinaceidae; genus Erinaceus; species Erinaceus europaeus. Next base: position 53,465,569 of record NC_080165.1, read on the forward strand.
CGTTGCAGAGACTGAAGTTTATCTGTGAGTTCACATGTTCTTTTTTTTACTACTCGAGCAATGGGTTTCCCAATCCAGAACTTCTTCCGTTGGTACCTGAGAAGATAACAACAGATGTTAAAATGCTAAGTTCTTGCATTTCTCTCAATCTCTGTAATACTATGAAGTGGGTAGGAAAGAAATGACCATCTCAGTGAAGAGGGAGGAAAACAGGTTCAAAGATACTAAATGAACTGCCCAAGGCTGAAGTGGGACTTTTGACCAGCAGCAGACTCAACAGTCATTGTTTTTGCCTATGAAGTCACATTCCTATCTTACCCTTTCTCAGAAAAGGATATTAAGCCAAGGAGTTGAGATTACAGAGAGAATTTATTCCAATAGCGAACAAACCTCCAGTTCTCACAAGGTGTGTTCTTGTTTCTCAACAAGGATGGGACAATTATTAAGATCATCAGGATAAGCAATGGGACCCTGGTACCTCTGACATCATATTGTTCCCTATTAATCCAAATAAATCATGGTCAAGAGCAAGGGGTGAGGACACAGACATCAAAGAATAAGGCACACTATGGAAAGGAAATTCTTTTACCTGTTCACGAAATCTCTGGTATCCTGCAAGGGAAACACAAGCATCAATATGAATCTAAGAAGACTTCCATCATAGGTACCAGCATCGTATTACAGATGGGGATGCATCAATGAACAAATGCAGTGCCTCCCGCATGGAGCTGACATTCCAGTGAAAGCACTGGGCAAAACAAAACAATCACAGTGACAGAGAAAAAATTATGATAGAGCCAAATTCTGAGGAGATGACACTTGGGCTAAGATTTAAAGAATATGTTGGCTGGTACATTCTAGATCCTAAGAAGAAAAATAATAGGCCCCCCAGGAACATGTCTAAAATGGTTCTCCTAGCTTTCTTCTACCCTAAAATCCCTAATCTCATCTGCTCTAATCCTACTTTTTGGTTCCTGTACATTAACCATCTTGTCTCAACTTAGGTCATGCCACCTTCCAGACACCAAGCTACAGATGCTACCAAGACTCCACCCCAACTTCTCTGGACAGAGGACCTCACCAATGTGTCCTGGACCCTCACATCTCCAGAGCTCTGGTTCCCTAGGGAAAGACAGAAACAGGCTGGGGGTATGGATCGACCTGTCAACGCCCATGCTCAGTGGAAAAGCAGCTATAGAAGCCAGAACTCCTACCTTCTGCTCCCCATAAACAATCTTGATCCATACTCCCAGCTGAGGAGAAGTGATAGGATGAAGATAAGAGGACTCTGCATTCCAGTTCCAGCAGCACCCAGAGAGAAGGAAAAGGAGAGGGATATATGGAGGTAGCGATGATGTTATGAGTGGCTTAGAGGGGAAGAGAAGATTGAATCAGAAAAAGAAGGGGCAACTATGTATAAATTTGGAGAGAGAGTTGTAGAGAAGATGGTTGGCACATGTCTACAACTTTAGGGGAACTGTGGTGAATTGCAGTGGGGAGAGTAAAGATTCAGAACTCTGGTGGTGGGAATGGTGTGGATTCAAGCCTCTCCCTCCCCCTCCCCCCTCCCTCCCCTCCCCTTCCTTTCCCTTCCTCCCTTCCTTCTTCCCTTCCTTTTCTCTTATAATAGAACCCCTAGAGTTAATAGGTGGGAAATGGCCAACCAACAAGAATATATTTCCCAGGTCATGTACCTAAACTCCAGGCAATGGGGTGTGAAAGAAAGCAATAATTACAATTTAGTGTCAGGATATCTGTTTGGCTTTTCTGTTTTGTTTTATTTAATAGAGATGCTGCTTCCACACCTTCTTTTTTTCCAGCTGGATTTTGCATATACTGGTGGGTGAGCCCAACTCTGGCTATACAGCTGAGGACACATTCTTTAAAGTTAGTAGAACAGCCAGATGGCAGGAACCCAGCTCTCTGGAGGATCTCAAGGACAACAGCCCTGAAAACTAAACATCTTTCATCATTGAAATGCTACTGAGAAACTAACTTCCATTTTCTGTTTTTTAATATTTATTTATTCCCCTTTATTGCCCTTGTTGTTTTATTGTTGTAGTTATTATTGTTGTGGTTATTAATGTCATCGTTGTTGGATAGGACAAAGAGAAATGGAGAGAGGAGGGAAAGACAGAGAGGGGGAGAGAAAGACAGACACCTGCAGACCTGCTTCACTGCTTGTGAAGCAACTACCTTACAGGTGGGGAGCCAGGGGTTTCAACCAGGATCCTTACACTGGTCCTTGCACTTTGTGCCACGTGCACTTAACCCGCTGCGCTACAGCCTGACTCCCTAACTTCCATTTTCTATAAACCCCTATACATGAGTTTGATACAGCACTTGGCTATGCCATATAGATGAATGAAAGAAGACAACATGAGCATAGTGACCCAGTCTGTAGGCTGATATATGGACCAGGTGAGCTAGTGTTGTGGCAGTAGAGACACAGAAGTTGCATATTCCAGGCATGTGTGAGACTGACTCCGCTGGCACACAGGTTAAGGACAATCAAGGACAGACCAAGGTTTGAGCAGGTGGGAAGATGGTGGTGTCAGCTATGTAACAGGAGAATGGAACCAGAAGGGAGTGCTTGTGAAATGTTAGTTATTTCCCTTTCATGAGTCTCAAGCCTACATAAAAGTCTGCTAATTTTTTGTTTTACTTATCCCACAACATTCACTGTTTCTTATGACCTTGAACTGCTCTAGAAACCTGGGATAGGATAGCTTAAAAAGAGACACAAATTCCTATTCTTGTTAAGAGCTGACCATCTAGGAAAGGAGATAGCAAACAATCAACATAACAAATACATTATATTATTCTATTATGGGATCCATGTTATAAGAAAAAAAAAAGAGGAGAGTGAAAAGGACTGGGGGGGGGGGGGGCAGATAGACCTCTTCAAAAGAGAAAGGTCTGAGAAAGAAATAGTTGCTGGTTTCAGAAACTCAGGAAAAGTGTTGGGCTCTGTTCCAGGAAAAATCATCAAAGAAATCAGAAATTATACCCCATTCCACTATGATGTGACTGCCCAGAGACCAGTTGTGAGTTTCTGGTAAATCCTCCTAATCTGCCCCTCAAAACAAGTTAAATTCAAGTCAGCTTCAGAGAATGGGGTAGCAAATTCGAGACAGCCTATGTCAACAAGTCTGCTAACACCTCGTGTAAAAGGGTAAATAAATGGGCAATGGAAGGAGGAGGGGCTAGGGGGTCCATGAGAGCATATCCTGCAACATGGAAGTTGTTAGAACACTAGGAAGGGAGAGATTAAGGGATGTGTAAGGGTTAAGACAGTAAGCAGACCGGGAGTCAGGCGCAGCAGGTTAAGTGCATGTGGCGCAAAGTTCAAGGACTGGCGTAAGGTTCCCAGTTCAAGCCCCTGGCTCCCCACCTGCAGGGGAGTTGTTTCCAGGCGGTGAAGCAGGTCTGCAGGTGTCTATCTTTCTCTCCTCCTCTCTCTTCTCTCTGTCCTATCCAACAACGACATCAACAACAATAATAACTACAACAACAATAAAAACAAGGGCAACAAAAAGGAAATAAATAAATATTAAAAAAAAAAAAAAAACGTAAGCAGATCAGAGAGGAAGGGACCCAGAGACCAATGAAGAAATCTTTCTCCCAAAGGACAGAAAAGGGACAATGCAGGAGTCCTAATCAACCTGCAGCTACACATAGGCCTCGGAGAGAATCATCCTGTCCAAGACTCCTAGAGGTCCTTCCACCCCTGACACTCTTGGGGCAATCTGAGCAGAGCAGAGGCTGGGGTATGAACCACAGTCATACCTTTGCATGGGCCATACCTGGGGCATCAAGGAAAGAAAAAAAAAAACACTCAAGAATGGAGCCAACAATGGGAAAGAAAGAGGAGCAATCTGTATCCTGACCCATCCAGGGCTGAACCAAGGAGGGTGTGGGTATCTCTTTATCCTCTCCTATTCCCTAACTTCCTTCCTCCTTAGTAAAGTCCTGCTATTCCCACTTCAGAGACACTGATTTCCTTTATTATATTTGGCAAAAGTTCTATTTTATATCTTTTGTCCTCCTGTTTCTCCTTCTTATCTGTATTTCTCTATATATTTTTGGATCATGGCCCCTGGTTTATTTATTTTATTTTATTTTATTTTATTTTATTTTATTTTATTTTATTTTATTTTATTTTATTGGCTCCAGGGTTATCGCTGTAGCCCTACCACTGGCTGGAGATAACCAGTTCCTGGAGGAGACCGTGAGTGGTTTCACTGCAGACAGGCCCAGCTACTCCAAATCATGCCAAGTGGAGACTGAGGACTATCATGTAAGCCTTCTCCTAGCCCACAAAGGCAGGAAGATCAAATAGGGTCCTTCCAATCATTCTGAACCACACTTAATTCAGGCAAGTATCATTCATTTATCTGGGAAGCTCTCAGAAAAAGCTGTGATATTATCTCAACTTGGCATCCTATACTCCAGTCTAAAACTTTCCTCTCTAAGTATAAAGGCCACCTCCCCCAATTATTCCAAAGACACTCTGCTCTTCACCCCCCCCCCCCATGCCCCTAGAACGAGAGAAGACCTCACCCATCTGGGTGGCCCATCTCCTCCAGACCCTTGGGGTCCTTGACAGAAGCCACTTTCTCAGTCAGTAACCACTACAGGCTTCCTCATCTCCAGAACCACATAAAGCTTCCACTGGACAAATGTCTGCCAGTGATTTATTCTAACAGTGATAGTAGTGATAAAGTTGCAGAATAGTAAAGTATTGATGATGTCCCCTACCATTTCTACAGTAATATAAAAACTTTAAAATATTTTATTTACTTAATAACATGACACAGAAAGAGGGGAGAAGAAGACAGAGAGGGAGCCAGAGAATCACTCTGGCACATGTGATGCCAGGGATCAAACTCAAGACCTCATGCTTGAGAGTCCAACACTTTACCCATTGTGCCACCTTCCAGATCATTTTAAAACATTTTTTTTAGTAGAAAGTTTACTTTTGGAAGCCACACTTTGTCAGTTTTCTCTACCCATGTGATTGCTGGAATAAGTGGGAACAGGTAAGGATTTTCACCCCCATGTTTGAGAGGAGGTGATTCTCCAGGCCCAGGACCCGCAGCAGGATCTCCCTGTCTGGGGAAGGTCTCTTACCTGCAACAGTTCTGTGGCCGGCTGCTGGGCCTTGCCCTCCAGCTCAGAGATGATGTGTGCCAGCCGGTCCAGCTCCCCAACACCTTTGGTCTTGTACTTTTCCCTGCCCTCCGTGAGCTCCTGCTCCAGCTTCTCCAGCTCGTCCAGCAGGTGCTGCTCACGCTCCCTCAGGAACTGATGGCCCTGCTCAAACTCAGCCACAATACTCTGCCTCTGCTCCTGAAGCTTCTTCTGCAAGGGTAGGAGAGGGAAGAGGGAAGTGAGTCCCCCTGGAATCATGTTAGAGGTGCACAAGGCGGGGTCTTCTCCTTAACTTACCTCCATTTATGAATTCCCTAACATTCAGGCTCAAAGTAGATCCACTAAGTCAATCAGTTTGCTTTCCTCGGCTGCCTTTCAATTAAAACTCTGACTGCATGACTGGCCAGTGCCAGGCAATTCAGTATGCTGTGGAGATCTTTGAAGAACTCTATGAACCAGCACACTCTGTTCTCTGGATACCAATCTCTGCCACATCTCCTAGGAAGTTTTCCTTGATTAATTTCACCCAAGTCTGCTCAGTCATTTAGGTTGGGGTTTCATCAGTGTCTACCCACACTAAGGGTCTGGGGGTGCTTCTTGATGCTCCCCTGCTTTAATGCTTTACTCTTGCCCTTTTTCAGGATCTAATCACTCACTGCTGAGCATGACTCCAAATCCTCCAAATATCCACGTTTCATCATCAACTTGCCCCATGGAGAATTCAAGTTTCACCAATATTCCCCCCTCTTGACTCATCCCTGATCAGCACATAGTGTGCTATTTGTTTCTTTCTTTTCTTTGCTTTTCTTTTATTAATGAGAAAGATAAGAGGAGAGAAAGAAAGAGCCAGACATCACTCTGGTACATGTGCTGTTGGGGACTGAACCCAGGATCTCATGCTTGAAAGCCTAGTTCCTTAGCCACTGCACCACCTCCTGGACCACAATATGCTGTTTATTTTCTAACTGCTGAGTCATGGTTTCTAACTGCTGAGTCAGCACCTTCACTTGACACAGTGCCATCTCAGCTGGTGCTGTCTTCTGTGCCCTCACCTCAAGGCCTATTCTGCATCCATCTCCCTCCTTCAAAACCCATCATGTCTCTCTCACCGTCTTTAAAGGAAGAATGAGGTGATGCACCTGGTTGAGCATACATATTTCAGTGCCCAAAAACCTGGGTTCAAGCCCCCAGTCCTCACCTGCAGGGGAACACTTCTTGAGTGGTGAAACAGTATTGCAGATATCTCTCTTTTTCTCTCCCTCTCTATCTCCCCTGTCCCTCTTGATTTCTCCCTGATTCTACCCAATGACTAAATTAATTTTTTTTTAAAAAAAAGGAAGGATGAAGCCAGACCTTACTCAGCAGTACCCTATCCTCTGGCAACAATGTCCAAACATGGCCCTACAACTGCCAGAGAGAAGGAGAAGCCTTAGCTAGCACCTAGGTTTTATACTTATCAGGCGAAAAAAGCCCCACAGGGTGGAAATACTTGGGCTAAAACCCAGGTCTCTTGTCTGCCAGGTCAGTGTTCATTCCTGGGTGAGCTCAGCTTGCCTCCAAGCTGCCTCTCTACTTCTCAGGCCTCCCTGCTCCACATGATCCACTTCCTCGGGGATTTCTCACAACAGCCTCACTTACCAGCACAGCCATGATATCGGCTTCTCCCTTCACCTGAAAACCCTGGATTTTGTCTCTGTCTCTTCTTAGGATACTCAGGTGGTTCAGGATTTTTTCCTGCAGAAAGACAAACAGTGGGAAAGACGCACACTCTGAATTAGGACAGGAAGGAAGACTCTGCCTAGCTCTTTGTCCAGCAAGAAACTTCAGAGGGGTACAACAAAGCACCCCCAGTGGGGTAGCAGGGAATCTACAGAGGTAGAGGGGTTACCCTGTGGGGCTGGGCGGCCTTCTCCACCAGGATGGCCGTGTGCAGCCTGTGTTCCCGAGATTCCCGGCATATCACACACAGCAGCTTCCCATCGTCCTCGCAGTAGTAGTGCAGCTTTTCCTGGTGCCGTTCACACAACCTGGTGTCCTGCTGTTCTCGGCTCACGTTTCCTGGCTGCCTACCCTTGTCCACCTTTAGCCGCTCAATGTTCTCTACCAGGCTGGCCAGCTGCCACACAGGTCGGATATTCTCCTTCTTAAAAGCCTTCTTGCAGAGGGGACAAACAGGGCGCCCCCCTGAGATGGGGCGGACGTCAGTGGTACAGCTACGGCAAAAGACATGGCCACAGTCTATAGTCACAGGGTCCCGCAGGTAGTCAAGGCAGATAGAGCAGGTCACCTCCTCCTCCAGGCTCCGCAGCGGGGCTGATGTGGCCATGGTGTCTTTAGCTCAGAAAAGTCTCTGTTCACTGGCAGGATCTTCTCCTCCCTGAAGATGAAACATGGAGTTAAGAGCAGGCACAAGCAGGGGCAGAGGTGGTAGTCTCACATAGGCCGTCAACTCCAGCCACTGATCAGTCAACTCTTACAACTATTTAAATGGCTCACACAATATCACAGCAAGTGATCTTACCAGTCACCTAGTCTAACTCTTGCACCTCACTGAGGAGGAAACTGAGGCCCTGAGAAGGTGCTTTAGTAGAATGAGAAACAGAGTCCACGTAATGTTGCTGGGAAACTTTTTCCCAGACCCTTTCCTTCTATCTGCTAGGAAACTGCTCAGACATACCAGTTATGATAGAAAAAGACATCAAGGGGCCACGTGGTGGTGCATCTGGTTAAGCACTCACATCACAGTGCACAAGGACCCAGGTTCAAGCCCCTGGTACCCAAATGCAGGGGGAAAGCTTGTCGAGTGATGAAGCAGGGCTACAGGTGTCTTTTTGTCTCTTTCCCTCTCTATCTTCCCCTCTTCTCTCAATTTCTATCTGTTTCTATTCAATAATAAATAAATAACATTAAGAAAAAAGAACAAGACATCAATAATTATTCGCTGGAATACTTATGACCAATCTACAGCACACACTAGTTACACAGTGCTCCCTCAGTAATGCTGTGTACGAACTGTGTATTTTTCATGGGGGTGGGGGGAGTCCTGACAAAATAAAGAGACTCCTTGTATGTGCTTCTCCTTGTCTTTTCAAAGACAAAGAACCCTGAAGTACTTTTTATCAAGACTCAAGAAACACCAAGCATCTGAGTCCTAATGTCCCCCTTTATAGAAGTTTCCCTGAGCTGGGTTGCAGATTCAACTTGGCTAGCTTTCCCTAGAAAGATCTACCTCAGGGTTGAGTGGTAGCAACCTGGTTGAGTGCACACGTTAAAATGCTCAAGGACCTGGGGTCAAGCCCCTAGTCCCCACCTACAGGAGAGAAGATTTGCGAGTGGTGAAGCAGTATTGCAGGTGTCTCTGACCCTCTCTATTTCCCCTTGCCCCTCAGTTTCTGGTTGTCTCTAGCCAATAAATAAATAAAGATAGGGGCTGGGTGGTGGCTCCCCTGGTTAAGTGCACATGTTACAGTGTGCAAGGACCTGAGTTCAAGCCCCCAGTCTCCACCTGCAGGGGGAAAGCTTTGCAAGTAGTAGAAGCAGGGCTGCAGGTCTCTCCCTCTCCCTCCTTCTTTCTCCCTCCCTCTCTCTCTCTCTCCACCTCCCCCCCTTCCCTCTCAATTTCTGGCCGTCTCTATCCAATAAATTTAAAAAATATTTACAGGGGAGTCAGGCGGTAGCACAGTGGGTTAAATGCAGGTGGCTCAAAGTGGAAGGATTGGAGTAAGGATCCCAGTTCGAGCCTCCGGCTCCCCACCTGAAGGGGGGTAGTTTCACAAGCAGTGAAGCAGCTCTGCAGGTGTCTGTCTTTCTCTCCCCCTCTCTGTTTTCCCCTCCTCTCTCCATTTCTCTCTGTCCTATCTAACAATGACAACATCAATAACAATAATAACTACAACAATAAAACAACAAGGGCAACAAAAGGGAAAATAAATAAATAAATATAAACAATTATAATTAAAAAATCACAAAAAAGTATATATATATATGACTCTCATGCCTGAGATTCAAGTCCCAGGTTCAATCCCTTGCACCACCATAAGCCAGAGCTGATCAATGCTCTGGTAAAAAATAAATAAGTAAAATACAAAAAACACACGTAAAAGAAAAGAAAGATCCACCTCCACTCAACCTGCTGACAACACGACCTAGACATACTGAATTCACTCCAGTTGAGACTGCTTCTTGTAGTTGGCCTGGTTATTCCAAGAATAACAAGGGTGAGCTGTTCTAGCTGGGCTCATGACGGAAATCAGTAGGAGGCATCCTCAGGTGACTGTGACTGTAACATCTTGATGAGGGTTCAGCCCTCAACGGGAGCATGGTAGCTGACCACAGAGGAGTTCAGTCCTGTTTTATCTTTGTAGTTCTGGCCCATTGCCTGAGGTTAGGAACCTCTACATACCTAGCAACAGTTGCTTCCTGCCCAAAATGCTGTATGGCAACAGCAAACTCATTCAAGTGCTCTGAGTCTGAATTTATCCACCCATGAAATAGCTGCATAATATTTTTATTAGTGTGTTGAAAGTGCAGAGCCTACTTGTGACACAGAGGAAAATCTACAAGAATCTAAAATTTGCTTCCCAAATCCAGTGAGTCTTCAAAGCACAAAGAAAGAAAGAGAGGAAAGGTAAAGTGGCAGCAACGGAGGAAAAATCAACGACAGTGACACATGCTTCATGGGCTAAGGGCTGAGGAATTTGCTCTGTAAAGATCCATGGGAGACAGCTAGAGCCTCTGTTGGGACGAGACAGCAGACAGGATGCACAACTAACACTAGGCTGGAATGGAGCATTTGGAATCACAGGTAAATCTAAACTATTACTATTACACAGTCAGTACACTGCAACAGAGTTCAGTGACCTTGAACTTATTTACCGTAGTGATGTGAATGAACTAGAAATAACACACACACACAGAGGCAGTAAGTTCCAAAGGAAAAGCAAGACAGGAATTACTTCTTGAGACTCTAATACATTGCATACGAGAGGTACATGTGCTTTATAGAGTAGTGTACGATGTAACGGTGATTATACTGCTGACAACAAACTTCAACTGGAAGCTCCAAGAAATTTAGGTGTGACTTTCAGAGTTGTAATGACGCCACACCTATGGTAATCTAATTTTTCCCCCCTCCAGGGTTATCACTGGGGTTCGGGGCCTGCATTATGAATCCACTGCTTGTAGAGGCTATTATTTCCCTTTTGTTGCCCTTGTTGTTTATCAGTGTTGTTATTATTGTTGTTGTTAGATAGGTCAGAAAAATCGAGAGAGGAGAGAAAGGCAAAACGGAGGAGAGAAAGATAGATAGTGGGGGGCAGGCAGTGATGCACCTGGTTAAGCACTCACATTACAGTGCACAAGGACCCAGGTTCAAGCCCCTGGTCCCCACCTGCAGAGGGAAAGCTTTTGAGTGGTTGAAGCAAGGCTGCAAGTGTCTTTTTGTCTCTCTCCCTCTCTATCTCCTCCTCCTCTCTCAATTTCTCTCTATCTCTATCCAATAATAAATAAATAATTTAAGAAAGAAAGAAAGATAGATGGACACCTGCAGACCTGCTTCAACACCCATGAAGCAATACCACCACCACCACCACCACCACCACCACCCCCTGGCAGGTGGTGAGCCAGGGGCTCCAACAGGGATACTAGGGTCCTTGTGCTTCACACCATGTGTGCTTAACCTGCCGCACAACCTCCTGGCCCCCAGTCATCTAATTTTTGACAAGGGTGCCCAGACTATTAAATAGAGAAAAAAGAGAGTCTCTTCAACAAATAGTGTTGGGGAAATTAGGTTGAAATGTGCAGAGTGAAACTGAACCACTACATTTCACCAGAGATAAAAGTAAACTTTAAATGGATCAGGGCCTTGGATGTTAGACCAGAAACTATCAAATACTTAGAGAAAAATATTGGCAGAACCCTTTTCTTTTTAAGTTTTATGGACATCTTCAGGAATACAAATCCAATTGCAAGGAAAACAAAAACCACCACCTAAACACAGAGACCCCTCACAGAATGGGAGAAGATCTTTGTAAGTCATACATCAGACAAAAGGTTAAAGTAGGGAGAGGATATGAACAGAATATTCACCACAGAAGAGATGCAAAAGCCCAACAGACATGTGAAAAAATGCTCCAAGTCAGTGATTGTCTGAGAAATGCAAATAAAGACAACAATGAGGTACCACTTCATTGCTGTGGGAATGTCATACATCAGAAATATAGTAACAGCTGGGAGTATGGCTCGACCTGGCAATGCCCACGTTCAGCAGGGAAGCAATAACAGAAGCCAGACCTTCCACCTTCTGCACTCCATAATGACCCTGGGTCATACTCCCATGGGATTAAAGAATAGGAAAGCTATCAGGGGAGGGGATGGGATACAGAGTTCTGGTGGTGGGAATTGTACCCCTTATCCTATGGTTTTTGTCAGTGTTTCCATTTTATTAATTAATTAATTAATAAAAAAAGAAATACAGTAACAATAAATGCTGGAGAAATTGTGGGGAAAAAGGAACCCTCCTGCATTGCTGATGGGAAGGCAAATTGGTCCAACCCTTATGGACAGCAGTATGAAGAATTCTCAGAAGGCTAGAAGTGGACCTTCCCTATGATCCTACAATTCCTCTCCTGGGGATATATCCTAAGGAACCAAACACACCCATCCAAAAAGATGTATGTTCATAGCAGCACAATTTGTAATAGCCAAAACCTGGAAACAACCCAGGTGTCCAACAACAGATGAATGGCTGAGCAAGTTGTGTTATATATACATAATGGAATAATACTCAGCTATTAAAAATGGTGGTATCACTGTTTTCAGCCAATCTTGGATGGATCTTGAAGAAATCATGTTAAGTGAAATAAGTCAGAAACAGAAGGATGAATATGGGATGATCTCATTCACAGGCAGAAGTTGAAAAACAAGATCAGAAGAGAAAACACTAAGCAGAACCTGAACTGTAGTTGGTGTATTGCATCAAAGTAAAAGATTCTGGGGTGGGTGAGAGGGAGAGTACAGGTCCAGGAAAAGGATAACAGAGGACCTAGTGGGGATTGTATTGTTATGTGGAAAACTGAGAACTGTTATGCATATGCAAACTATTGTGTTTTATACTGTCAAATGTAAAACATTAATCCTCTAATAAAGGGGGGAAATCCTATTTTATTATTAAAATGGCCATTCTACCAAAAGCAATCTGCAATTTCAATGCAATCTCTATCAAAATTCCAATGGCATTTTTCAAGATAATTGAACAACTTGTCCAAAAATTTGTGTAGCCAAAAAAGGCCACAAATTGCCAAAGTACTTCTGAGAAAAAAGGAAAAATATGGAGGCATCTCACTCCCCAATTTTAGTTTATACTACAAAGGTAATAAAAACAGCACGATACTGGAATAAAAAATGGACACTTGGATAGAGTAGAATCAAATGCCCAAAATAAACCCACACATATACCACCACCTAATATATGACAAAGAGGTAAAAAAAACCATTCAGTGAGGTAAAGAATGTCTCTTCAACAGTTGGTGCTGGGAAAACTGGGTAGCCAGCCACATGTGGAAAAGTGAAACTGGACCTAGCACCATACACCAAGGTCAAATCAAAATGGATTAAAGATCTAGATATTAGATCAGAAACTATAAAATGTATAGAAGAAAATGTTGGTGAAACTTTGCAGGACCTTCACATCAAAGATGTATTTGGAAGGGCTAGGTGGTGGCACACCTGGTTGAGCACACACCTTATAGTGCACAAGGACCCAGGTTCAAGCCCCTGTTCCCCACCTGCAGGGGGAAAGTTTCACAAGTGGTGAAGCAGGGCTGTAGGTGTCTCTCTGTCTCTCTCCCACACTATCTCCCCCTTCCCTCTCAATTTCTGGCTGTCTCTATATAATAAATAAATAAAGATAATTTTTTTTAAAAAAAAAAAAAAGATGTATTTGGAGACTCAACACCTTGGGCATGAGAAATGAAAACAAGAGTAAATAAATGAGATTACATGAAACTAAAAAGCTTCAGGTGGGGATAGACAGCTTAACGGTTATGCAAAAAGACTCCCATGCCTTTAGCTCTAAAGTCACAGGTTCAATACCCCACACCAACATAAGCCAAAGCTGATAACTGCTCTGGTTATATATATATGATGTTTATAATTGTTTAAGTGGTTTATGATAGTTTCTCTACGTTTGCATAGGTTTGAAAATGTCCATAGCAATTTAAATCCCCTACAGGTGAGGACCGGGGGCCCGGGTCTTTGCACATAGCAACATGTGTGCTCTACCACATACACCACCGCCCGACCCCTAAAAATATTCTTTAAAAATTAAAAAAAAGAGATGAAAAACATATTCATTCATGTGGAATCTAGAAATCTGATTTACATAAGCTTGCTCAAAAAAAAGAAAATCAAACAAAACAGAAGCAAGCAAACTATAAGACTTATGAGAACTATAGTGGTTATCTTTAGGAGGTGGGAGGATAGAGATACAGAACTTCAGTTGTGGGTGTGGTGTGGAACTATACATTATAATCTTACAGTCTTGTAACAAAGTCTTCATAACAATTTTTTTAAAAAGCTGATTCCATTAAACTCGGGGACATCATATCAGTTAACAGTTATTAAACTAGAGGCTCAGGCAGGGTTCTGACACTAATGTGACATCCATAACAAGCCTTTTTTTTTTTTTTTACCAGAACACTGCTCAGCTCTGGCTTATGGTGTGCAGGGGATTGAACCTGAGACACTGGAGCCTCAGGCATGAGAATTTCTTTGCATAACCATTATGATATCTACCCCTGCCCTCTCTCCTCTTTTGAAGCATACACAAATAGTGTCAAAGTCTGGAATGTACGTCTCCCACATCCCACACAAAAATAAATTCAGGGCAGGGCTACATAGCATAATGGTTATGAGAAAATCAGCAGGGGAAAATGTTAATGTTTAAAGGACTGACTGAACAAAGTGGTGAATGTACAGCACCAACTATTCAATACTGTGGTTAAACAGGCTTATTCTAAACACACACACACACACGTTTCCCCCCACCCCAAAATGACTTTGGGCTTGAAGTCGGTCGGCCTACTATTCGGTTGCAAGCAGCCAGACAGACCCACTTACTTCTGGCTGTGGAGACAACAACGGACGGGTGCCCGAGTTTGAGACAGACAAGGGGAAGCAAGGATATTCATCTGGGAAAAGGCAAACGGAGAGTCAAGCAAGCAGGAAGCATTAGGCCAGCAGGGAAGACTAAAGAACTTAACCAGCTTGGAGCAACGAGAACGCCAGGTGACCCCGTTCGGTTCCGGGCCCGGAAGCCCCATTTAGCGCTCCGGGCGGGAGGGCGCGGTGCGGGGTGCGTGCGCGACTGCGGCTTTTTTGCATCTTTCATGGGGCGCCCGCTACTCACCGGTCCCGAGCAGGGGCCGCACTCCCCCGGTTGTGGTAGCTCCTGTCCCCGGGCGGCCAGTTCCGGGTCGCGAGCTTCACGAGCACCGATGCTCTAGCGCGCCCCCCACCGGCTAATCTCTGGCTCTTCAGAATCCTGCTCCGAGATTTCTGCCAGATCAGCTTCTGGATTGGCTCCTGCGCGGCTCCACCTTCCAATAAGAAACTTTAGACTCCTTTACATCACTAATCACTGGGTAAATTCGGAGGCGGCAACTCAAGTGGGGGGGGGGAAAGGAAAATGAAATAAAGCTAAGCAGAAGGCTGCGCGGGAGCCGCGGCGGGAGTGAAGCTGGTAGTGCTTGTTAGCGCTGTGCGGGTTGGAAGCGGGCAGAGTCCTGAGGCCCAAAGAAACATCTTTCTAAGATTCTATTAATAGGATACCAGCCCCCCCCCCCCCCCCCGTCCCCAACTCCCTATCTTTCTCACTTCCCCTCACCCCCAGAGGTCTGCACTGTGAGGCAAAGTGACCCTGCCGGCCAGGTGCATTCAGACTCCCAACATGACCTAAATTTGTTTTCAGAACCAGACAGGCTGTCTCAACAGCCAAACTTTCTCAGGGTACTATTTTCAAAGCACCTAGGACAAGTCAGATGTTTAAAAGAAAATACCCTTAGGGCTGGAGAGATAGTATTATGACTATGCAAGGGACCAGGAGCACCTGGCTAAGCACACCTGGCTAAGCGCACACATTACAGTGCACAAGGACACAGGGTTCAAGCCGCTGGTTCCCACTTGCAAGGGGAAAGCTTCACGAGTGATGAAGCAGGGCTGCAGGTGTCTCTCTGTCTCTACCTCTCTATCTCCCCTCTCAATTTCTCTCTATTCAATAATGTATAAATAAATATTTTTTAAAATTTTATGACTGTGCAAAAAGACTCATGCCTGAGGCATCAAAAGTCCCAGATTCAATACAGAATACCATGAAAACCAGAGCAGTGTTTTGGTCAAAAGTAAAATAAAAATACTCTTAAGCCATATGGTCATTATGACCCCACTTGACAGATAGGGAAACAGTTTCCACAAATTAAGAGACCTCACTGAAACTCAATGGGGCTGTTTCTCTCATTCCCATGAAACTTAACCATGGTATCCCTGTGACAGAAAACCAAGCTTTGCCATACCAGCTTATGCATAAGAGGAGCTAGCTTTTATTGTCATTCAAACCTGTAGTCAGAGAGTGGAGTATATTAGAAACCCTCTAAGGAGCCCTTTTTCTAGGAGGAAATGAAGGGGGGGTGGGAAAGTCAGGAACTAAATTTGGGGCCAGTTGAGGAAAGATCAAAGCCTCCCTCCCCCAATTATTCCCAGCTGTAGAATCATGACTTCTAGAACAAAACCCAAGATAGGTCTGAATTACTTTTTATTGCTACCAAAGGGTAAGGCCCTTTAGGATGAGGATGAGAGCTTGTGTCAGCAAGATCTCCTTTTTGTTTCCAGATTCAATACTTACTGGAGTTAAATTCAATCCAATTAATTAGTCAGTCTCTGGTGTGGTCTGCAAGGTGGTGCACTGGATAAAGCATTGGATTCTCAACCATGAGGTCCCGAGTTCAATTCCTGGCAGCACATGTACCACAGTGATGTCTGGTTCTTTCTTTCCTCCTATCTGTCTCATGAATAAATAAATACATTCTGGGAGTCATGCAGTAGCGCAGCAGGTTAAGCGCAGGTGGCGCAAAGTGCAAAGACCAGACCAGCATAAGGATCCCAGTTCGAGCCCCCGGCTCCCCACCTGCAGGGGAGTTGCTTCACAGGCGATGAAGCAGGTCTGCAGGTGTCTATCTTTCTCTCCCCCTCTCTGTCTTCCCCTCCCCTCTCCATTTCTCTCTGTCCTATCCAACAACAACGACACCAATAATAACTACAACAATAAAACAACAAGGACAAAAAAAGGGAATAAATATAAAAAATAAACAAAATAAATAAATTCTAATATATATGTTATTTTTTTTTTGAAAAAGTCTCTGCTCGTTCCTCTCCCCAGGTCATATCAGACAGTCCAAGTGCAGTACTTCTGAACCCTAACTTTAAGTACTTTACTCAGAAACCAGAGAGCAGGCAATGTAGGCTCAGACTAGGGTGACTAGAGGTTTCATAGAGGTTCCTGCAAGTCTCCTACCTCAGGAAGATGACCACCTTAAAGTTTGCTGAACAGCCCAGCCTGCACTTCTTTTCTGTTCTGCCTATAGTCTGTTGTTGGGAAATTGTGAGGGCTCACAAAGCACCCTGCATTCTTGATACTATAGCCTATCTACATAATCATTGTTTGCCTGAAAGATCCCCACCCATTCAATTCCTTTGTTCTATCTTCTTTCTACCCTCAAGACCCTCCCTGTCTGCAGGGTGTTGGTAACATGTGTAAGCCTGATAGAGCTTAGGGAGAACCACCCCCATCTTTGGATGGAGGTCTGAGAAGATAACCTCTTGGTAAGTCTCTCTCAACCGAGGTGAGCATAAGGGGGGAAACTCAGACTTGGTTCTTTCCTTCTTGACTCTCAGGCCCACAGTAACTCCAATACTTCCCTCCATTAACTGCAGGCCACATGGCCACAGATTCACTTATTCAAAGTCACCTTCTGATCACAGAAGAACACACCTTATCACACACTTCATCACACACCTCAGACCCCAGACAAGAGAAATTCCAAACTATATGGCCTTTTGATATCCATCTTCTTTCTGTCTCACCCTACAGGTTTAACCCCTATGTTTCTCTCAAATACCTTTGGATAATTAAGTTGCTTGTGTTATGGAGAATAACTGTCTTGTATCTCATCAATTCCTGTCATACCAGCCCCCTACCTTAGGGGCATGCTGACTGTTAAGAAACCTGTAATTTCTGTCATATTTCAACAATAATTAACTTCATTGCTTTTCTATTTAACTCATGTCCACTTTGCTAATAAACAGACTTTAGGATTCTGGGATTCTAAGGACTCAGATTTCTAGATTCACGCTTAAGAGTCCCCTGGTGTCTTTTACTTCGTGTCACCCCTGTTGTGAGCGAGAAAGAACCAGCCCGTTACCATTCCCCTAGAGGCCACCCTGCTGGAGAGGGAGAGAAACACCCCGAAATGCAGGGTATTATTAATCCTACCAGTTAAAACCCTCACAACAATTTCTAAGAAAGTTTCTACCTTCCCAGCCCCTTTTGCCCTTCTCCGCCTCTTTCCTAGCTATTTCCGTTTCCGACTTGCCACTTCTGGTTCTGCCCTTTAAAAGCCTTGGCTCTCTAGTCAATAAAGAGATTTGCATTGCCTCGCCACCATGTGTTTGGTTCCTGAGTCATCTCCCTCCAGTCGCTGAGTGAGTAGCAGTCCAGGCTGGCTCCGCCGAGTTCTCTCTAACCCAGAGAGTACACACCTGGGAAGCAGCACCCCCACGCTAGCCCAGCAGGCTGTTTTGTCCTGGGCCACCTTCTGTGTGGTTATTGCCATAACTGTTATATGAAAATGCTCCAGTTTCCTTGGGTCTGTAGTGTTCAACCTCTGCACAGAATTTGGGTTGGTGGCTGACTGGGGAGGGTGAGCCAGTACATTTGTCACCAAGGATTTGTCATTGATGATTGTAGATGTTGCAGAGATGGGAATGAGTTTAGGCCCTAAACCCTATAGTCACAGGAAGGTGGAGGAATTTGCAAAGGATGCAATACTCTAAGTTTACATATGGTGGTGGTGGCGGAGGGAGGGGTCTTCAGGAAAAATTCACACATTTTGACACCCAACATTTTCCCCTACTTTCTTTTTGCAGCAGCAGTATAATGCGTCAGTTCCTCTCATTCAAGGAGATTAAATGAGATAATGTACAACTTTTAAATCAGTGAATAATTGTTGACTAAAGTGTATGATATAACTATAAACATTTTGAAATGAGAATTTATTTATTTATTTATGTGAGAGATGATTAGGTCTTCTCTTCAAAAGAACATGAATAGAACAACTGTTTAGTATAAAAATTCTTTTTATAAATTGTTATCTGGGGGCTGGGCGCTTAACAGCAGGTTAAGCGCACATGGTGCAAAGTGCAAGGGCCATTTTAAGGATTCCGGTATGAGCCCCCAGCTCCCCACCTGCTGGGGGACACTTTGCAAGGGGTGAAACAGGTCTGCAGGTGTTTATCTTTCTCTCCTCCTTTCTGTCTTCCCCTCTTCTCTCGATATCTCTCTGTCCTATCTAACAACAATAGCTATGACAACAATAACAATAACAACTACAATAAGAGCAACAATAAGGGCAACCAAATGTGAAAAATGGCCCTCCAGGAACAGTGGATTCATAGTTTGGGCACTGAGCCCCAGCAATAACCCTGGAGGCAAAAAGAAAATAAATTATGGTGAGGTGTATGATACAAAAAATCCTAACAAAGGGATTTTTCAAAGTTAACCCAATTGCCAAATAATGTGATTATAGCAATAACTCTCTATTGCCTTCTTAAACCCTAGGACAGCAAGAACCTCCCAATTCCTCTACAGAGCCTATATTTCCCCAGTCCTGGAACTTCTAGACTGGGGCTCACTTTCCTGCATGCTTCTCTCAATTCATACCAAATGATATTGCATCTGCTGATCCAAAACTAATCAACGCAACCAGTACCACCTCAATATGCTTCACTTCAGACTGTCTAGAGACGTCAGGCATGGAATGTCAACCCTTCAGCCTCATTACTCGGGTGAGACCTTTCCTTTCATAGGATTCTCTAATTCCATTCCAGGTGGTTCACTTCCCAACAAAGTCTCAAAACCTAGATATAGACCAGGTCCCATTAGATAGGGCATATGTTCACATGTGTCCACAAATAGGGCAAAATATATACCTGAAAGCAAAAGTACACAATAATCTACAGTGAGTCAGTATGAAGTTCATAATGACACAGTGTCCACTTAGACTTAGATACCCTCCTCACCTATTTCCTATTATGCTTCCCTCACTCACTCCCAAGCTGAATAAGGGCAAAAGACTGGCATACTTTAACGGTGACTCTTTAGTCACTATCAAGCCACCCCATCAGCTGGGGCCCTAGTTGGGGAGTCCTGAGATTCCCAAACAGACATGATAGGTCTAGACTGTGAATAAATCCCTCTCTCCATTGTTACTGGTCATGTATATCAGGAACAACAAAACAGATCCCTCAACATGGATCAACAACGGTAGAGAATGTTCCATCCTCTAAAGGGAGGTTGGACAACATACTCTATGCTACACCTGAGGAAGATGAGTCCTGATATTGGGGCAGCTTGGAATGTTCCTACTGATGACCACAGAATGTGAGCTCAGATCTCCAGGGATGCAGAGGTCACATAGGCTCCTAAGCTGAATATCGGCCCCAGATCAGATCAAATCGATGGGATTTACAGTCAACAATATTTATACACGTTTCCCATATTTGGGAGCTACTCCCTTCCCTAATCCAGCTTTCTCATCCTTTTTCTAGCCATGACATTATCTCCCCAGACAATAACTAGGATCCAACTCCATATCAGATTTCAGGCTCAGGGGGAAAAAAAAAAAACAGGTATAGCCACAGGCCCTTTGGAATTTAATTAAAATATGTCTACTAGCTATCTACAGAATGGAGACCCCACCCCCCAACTCTTCATCTACACTATTCCAGCCTTTAGGTTCATGATTAGTCAACAACTTGTTTGGCTTTATATGTTAACTTTCTTTTCAGCCATCCGGTTCCAGATGCAAGCATGATGCCAACCATACTTCCCTGGACAGACAACGCCACTAATGTGTCCTGGAGCTCCAATTCCCCAGAACCCCTCCCCACTAGGGAAAGAGAGAGACAGGCTGGGAGTATGGATTGACCTGTCAACACCCATGTTCAGTGGGAAAGCAATTACAGAAGCCAGACCTTCCACCTTCTGCACCCCACAATGACCTTGGGGCCATACTCCCAGAGGGTTAAAAACTAGGAAAGCAGGAGTTGGTCGGTAGCACAGCAGGTTAAGCAGACGTGGTGCAAAGTGCAAGGACAGGCATAAGGATCCCAGTTCGAGCCCCCGGATCCCCACCTGCAGGGAGTCACTTCACAAGCGGTAAAGCAGGTCTGCAGGTGTCTTTCTTTCTCTCCCCCTCTCTGTCTTCCCCCTCCTCTCTCCATTTCTCTCTGTCCTATCCAACAACAATGACATCAGTAATAACTACAACAATAAAACAAGGGCAACAAAAGGGAATAAATAAATACCTAAAAAAAAAGAATAGGAAAGCTATTGGGATGGATGGTATACTCGGAGTTCTGGTGGTGGGAACTGTGTGGGGTTGTACCCCTCTTATCCTATGGTTTTGTCAATGTTTTCTTTTTATAAATAAAATTTTTAAAAAAGAAAAATTAAATAAATAAATTGTTATCTCTGACCACCTGTGGCCAGTAGTTTTGTATTCTTTAGATCAGCTCCTTGCAGTGCTTGCTACTCCTCCAGCAGAGACCCTCAGACACTCTTCCTGTTGGTAACATGTGTAAGCCTGATAGAGCTTAGGGAGAACCACCCCCATCTTTGGATGGAGGTCTGAGAAGATAACCTCTTGGTAAGTCTCTCTCAACCGAGGTGAGCATAAGGGGGGAAACTCAGACTTGGTTCTTTCCTTCTTGACTCTCAGGCCCACAGTAACTCCAATACTTCCCTCCATTAACTGCAGGCCACATGGCCACAGATTCACTTATTCAAAGTCACCTTCTGATCACAGAAGAACACACCTTATCACACACTTCATCACACACCTCAGACCCCAGACAAGAGAAATTCCAAACTATATGGCCTTTTGATATCCATCTTCTTTCTGTCTCACCCTACAGGTTTAACCCCTATGCTTCTCTCAAATACCTTTGGATAATTAAGTTGCTTGTGTTATGGAAAATAACTGTCTTGTATCTCATCAATTCCTGTCATACCAACCCCCTACCTTAGGGGCATGCTGACTGTTAAGAAACCTGTAATTTCTGTCATATTGCAACAATAATTACCTCCATTGCTTTTCTATTTAACTCATGTCAATTTTGCTAATAAACGGACTCTAGGATTCTGGGACTCTAAGGACTCAGATTCTAGATTCACGCTCAGAGTCCCCTGGTGTCTTTTACTTCGTGTCACCCCTGTCGTGAATGAGAAAGAACCAGCCCGTTACCTTTCCCCTGGAGGACACCCTGCCGGAGAAGGAAAGAGACACCCCGAAATCTTCCTCCTTTCCTTATATAGGCAATGGGGAGATTGTGAGCTCTGAAGTCCAGCCCAGGGGTGGAGGAGACAGTTCTGCGTCAGGTATAAAAGATGGGAGAAGGCTAAAGGGGGCCCGCTGCTGCCTGATGGCCACTGTTGGCAGCACACCCTTTTGTAAAGGAATAAATGCCTTGCTTACACTCCTTATTTTTTGCTTTGACCTAGTAATTATGTTCTTTGAGCAGCTCTTGTTGGACCTCATAAAGATCTAGAGACTGTCCTCTACAGTTGACTTTTAGATCCCTTTTTTTTCAATGTACTAATGAGAAATATAGGAGGAGAGAGAGAAAGAACCAGACATCATTCTGGTACATGTGCTGCCAGGGACTGAACTCAGGACCTCAAGCTTGAGAGTCCAGTGCTTTATCCACTGTGCCACCTCCCAGACCCAAATGACTTTTACATAGTGTATTTACTGAATTAAAATATGAAATTCTGGGAGTCAGGTGACGCGAAGCACAAGGACCTGCATAAGGATCCCAGTTCGAGCCCCCAGCTCCCCGCCTGTTGGTATGCTTCTAAATCCTGCTTATAAGACTTTCTGTTTTGACCATCACATTAGGTTCGCTTGTATTACTTAGGATGTATTCTATTTACATAACCACTGTCAACTAAGCACTCCCTTGCCTCTGGGACATTGGTTTAATCCTCACTGGTTCACGCTTTTCCCTTCTCCCTGCCCCCTATCCTACATACTTCCTTGTTCCTGACTCTTCTGCCTCAGGAGAGATGTAGGACAGAATTGTGTTGTGATTAGAAGAGATTAGATTGTTGAACCACATCCCCGTTCGTCAATAAAGAGATACTGCTTCCCAGCTCAGCCATGAGTCCCTGGTCATCTCTCTCTCTCTCTCTCTCTCTCTCAGCTAGCACAACACCCGCCTGCAGGGGAGTTGCTTCACAAGTGGTAAAGCAGGTCTGCAGGTGTCTTTCTCTCTCCCTCTCTGTCTTCCCCTCCTCTCTCCATTTCTCTCTGTCCTATCCAACAACAACAACATCAGTAACAACAACAATAGTAACTACAGCAATAAAACAACAAAGGCAACAAAAGGGAATAAATAAATATTAAATATATATGACATTCATAAATTTTAAGTTCTTAATACTGTTAAGAGTGCTCCCTTTAGAAGCTGGCCATTAAGGGGTCTTAGCTGCTGTCCATTGTAATAGGAGGTACAGCTTCAGAAAAAGGTAGAAATTTAAGTCTCTGAGTCTGTCTTTTTGTTTTTGTCCCTGAGGCGTCACTGCCACAGCTGCAGTTGCCATTTGCTGAGAGAGAGAGCAAGGGAGAGAGGGGTGGGGGAAGTTATCACAGTACTAAATATTCCCCCAGTGCAGTAGGGGCTGGGCTTCAACCTGAATCTCACCTATGGCAAAGCAGGCACCCCCCAGGTGAGCTATCTCATTGGCACCCCTTTTCTTTTGTCTCCAGACTCACATTCCAGTTGCTGGAAGTAAGTTCAGACAAAGTCATCAATCTATGGCCACGCCCTTCCCCCAGTTCAAACCCAGTCCCTTTGGTCTTGATTTCACAAATTTAGGATTTTATGTCTTTTAATTCAAAAGTTAGTGAAGATATATAGTGAACAATAAGAAATTGACTTCGAGCCCTAGGAGATAGCTCAACCTGTTAGAACACCAGCTTGCAAGTCAGTGGCCATAATTGCTGTAGATACTACCAATACCACCTATTCCAGAGCCTAGCAGATTTCTGGTGTCTACACTACCGCCCACCCCCACCCCCCGCAGCCCCATCCCCCATGCCATTTTCTCATTTCTCATTCTCATATTAAACAAACAAATCTTTAAAAAAAAATCCTGGAGAAACTTAACTTTAAAATTTAAATCTTTTTTTAAGAAAATTTTTCATTTATTTATGAGAAAGACAGGAGGAGAGAGAAAGAACCAGACATCACTCTGGCACATGTGCTGCCGGGGATCAAACTCGCAGCCTCATGCTTGAGAGTCCAAAGCTTTACCACTGCCCCACCTCCCGAACCACGGAATCTTTTTTTGTTGTTGTTGTTCCCTTTTGTTGCCCTTGTTGTTTTTTATTGTTATAGTTATTATTGTTGTTGTTATTGATGTCATTGTTGGATAGGACAGAGAGAACTGGAGAGAGGAGAGGAAGACAGAGAGGGGGAGAGAAAGACAGACACCTGCAGACCTGCTTCACCGCCTGTGAAGCGACTCCCCTGCAGGTGGGGAGCCGGGAGCTCAAACTGGGATCCTTGCGCTGGTCCTTGCGCTTTGCGCCACGTGCGCTTAACCCGCTGCGCTACCACCTGACTCCCTAAAATTGCTGTGACTGTTTTCAAACCTATGCCAAAGTATAGAAAGGAAATACGAACCACTTCAACAATTACCAGCATTCTATGTTTCATTCTCTTTTCTTTTTTTTAACAGAGCATTTATTGGCTCTGGCTTATGATGATGTAGGGGACTGAACCTGGGACTTCAGAGTCTCAGGCATGAGAGTCTCTTTTGCATAAACATTATGCTGTCTATCCCTGCCCTGCTTCATGTGTTCTTTTCTCTCATTTTTTATTTGTAACTAATAGTGGGTTACAAAATTGTAAGAGTAGAATGTGTAATTCCATACCACACCCACCACCAAAGTTTTGTGTCCCCACATGTATTATTTTTTTATATTTATTTGTTCTTTTTTGTTGCCCTTGTTGTTTTATTGTTGTAGTTATTGATGTCATCGTTGTTGAATAGGACAGAGAGAAATGGAGAGAAGAGGGGAAGACAGAGAGGGGGAGAGAAAGATAGACACCTGCAGACCTGCTTCACCGCCTGCAGGTGGGGAGCCAGGGGCTCAAACCCGGATCCTTATGCTGGTCCTTGTTGCTTTGCACCACTTGAGCTTAACCTGCTGTGCTACCACCTGACTCCCCCCTCATCCTCATGTATTATTAAGACAGAATTTAATTCTTCTGTTTCATATTCCTAATCTGTGGGATTTTATGTATTTTATTTTATTTTACTTTATTTTTGCCATGAGAGTTATTTCTGGGTCCCACTGCCTGCATGGCTTCACTATTTCTGGTGGTAGTTGTCATCATCCTCCTCCTTTTAAAATTAATTTTTATTTATTCATTTCTTGGATAAAGACAGAGAGGGATTGAGAGGGAAGGGGGGATAGAGAAGGAAAAAGAAAGAGTCACCTGCAAAACTGCTTCATCACTCATGAAGCTTCCACCCTGCAGGTAGGGACCAAGGGGTTGAATCAAGGTCCTTGATCATTATAGCATGTATACTCTACAAGTGTGTCACCACCTGGCTTCTGCTTCTTCTTTTGATGGATGAAAGAAGGGAGGGGTTGGGCGGTAGCACAGCCGGTTGAGCGCATGTGGCGCAAAGCGCAAGGACCAGTGTGAAGATCCCGGTTGCAGCCCCTGGCTCCCCACCTGCAGGGGAGTAGCTTCACAAGCAGTGAAGCAGGTCTGCAGGTGTCTATCTTTCTCTCCCCCTCTCTGTCTTCCCCTCCTCTCTCTCCATTTCTCTCTGTCCTATCCAACAACGAAAGACATCAACAACAATAATAACCACAACAAGGCTACAACAACAAGGGCAACAAAAAGGGGGGAAAATGGCCTCCAGGAGCAGTGGATTGATTCATGGTGCAGGCACTGAGCCCCAGCAATAACCCTGGAGGCAAAAAAAAAAAAGAGAGAGAGAGAGAGACTGAGACCTGCACTGCTTTGCCACTTCTCCCCACAGGTAGGTACCCAAGTCATTATGCATGGTAGTATGTGCACTCTACTAGGTACCCCACCACCCAGCCACTTGAGGACTATGTTTTTTGTTGTTGTTGTTTATTGCTGTTGTTGTTATTATTGCTTTCATTGTTGTTGGATAGGACAGAGAGAAATGGAGGAGGGGAAAACAGAGAGGGAGAGAGAAAGATAGACACCTGCAGACCTGCTTCACCGATTTTGAAGCGGACCCCCACCCCCACCCCCACCCCGCACAGGTGGGGAGCCGGGGGCTCGAACCAGGATCCTTACACTGATCCTTGCACTTTGCACCATGAGTGCTTAACCTGCTGTGCTACCACCCTGCCCCCTACTTTATTGTTTATTCATGAGAAAAATAAGAGAGAGAAAAAACCAGACATCACTCTGGTACATGTGCTGCTGGGAATAGAATTTGGAACCTTATGCTTTAGAATCCAGTGCTTTATCCACTGCACCACCTCCCAGACCACAAGAACTACTCTTTGGGGCCGGGTGGTGGCTCACCTGGCTTAGCGCACATCTTACACTGCTCAAGGACCCAGGTTCGAGCCCCTGGGTCCCACCTGCAGGGGGAAAGCTTTGCAAGTGGTGAAGCAGTGCTGCAGGTGTCTCTCTTTCTCTCTCCCTCTCTGTCTCCCCTACCCTCTCAATTTCTGGCTGTCTCTATCCAATAAAGACAATTAAAATCTTTTTTAAAAAAGAACTACTTTTTAAGTAAATATTTTTTATGTTAGAATTAGAAATACACATAAAATTTTTACCATTGGTATAGAATTCCTGTGTGTCCCACAGTCAGTATCCCCTATAGCTATCCTCTCATATCACTCATTTGTACAGCCAATGAAGCAATATAAATGCGCTCTTATAAAAGCCATGCCCGGGCCACGTGGTGGTGCGCCTGTTTGAGTGCACATGTGACAATGCGCAAGGACCAATTGCGCAAGTTTTCTCCCAGTCCCCACCTGCAGGGGGAAAACTTCACAAGTGGTAAAGCAGGGCTGTAGGTGTCTCTCTATCTCTCCCTCTCTAGCTCCACCTTCCCTCTCAATTTCTGGCAGTCTCTATCCAATAAATAAATTAATATAATAATAAAAAATTAAAAGTAAATAAATGCCATACCATGTAGTTATGGCACATCAGGTTAAGTACACATAGTACGAAGTGCAAGCTGAAGCAGGTTTGTACGTGTTTATCTTTCTCCCTCCCTCTCTTCCCCTCCTCTCTCAATTTCTCTGTATCCTATCCAAAAAATAAAAATTAAAAAATGGCCTCCAGGAGCAGTGAATTCCTAGTGCAGGCACAGAGCCCCACTGATAATCCTGGAGGCAAAAAAAAAAAAAAAAAAGCCATACTGTAATAAGATTTTTTTTTAATATTTATTCCCTTTTGTTGCTCTTGTTGTTTTATTGTTATAGTTATTATTGTTATTGTCGTTGTTGGATAGAACAGAGAGAAATGAAGAGAGGAGGGGAAGACAGAAAGGGGGCGAAAAGGACACCTGCAGACATGCTTCACTGCTTGTGAAGCAACTCCCCTGCAGGTGGGGAGCTGGGGGCTGGAACCGGATCCTTAGGCCGGTCCTTGGGCTTTGAGCCACGTGCACTTAACCCGCTGCACTACCACCCGACTCCCTGGATTTTCTTTTTTTTTTTTTTTAATATTTATTTATTTATTTTCCCTTTTGTTGTCCTTGTCATTATTGTTATTTTAGTTACTATTGTTGTTGTTACTGATGTTGTCATTGTTAGATAGGACAGAGAGAAATGGAGAGAGGAGGGGAAGACAGAGAAGGGGAGAGAAAGATAGATACCTGCAGACCTGCTTCACCGCTTGTGAAGTGACTCCCCTGCAGGTGAGGATCCGGGGACTCCAACAGGGATCCTTAACGCAGGTCCTTGCACTTTGCTCCACGTGCGCTTAACCTGCTGTGCTAATGCCAGACTCCCTTAGATTTTCTTTTAATTGAAGGTCCTATCCAGATACAACATTAAGTAAAGTCTGAATGATGTTTCTTTAAGGTTTCTGTGGCCATGGTGCTTTCTCATTCTTGTTGTTCTTAATGACCTGATTTCTTGACGAGAGAGAGAGAGAGAGAGAGAGAGAGTGAGAGAGAGAAGCAGAGGATACCTTAATTTGAGTCTGGGTGAGTAAAGTTCTGAAAAGACTTAAAACAGGCAGAGCCATTCTCAACACAACATATCAGGCTACATGTACATATCCACTTTATCATCCCTGGTGGGGTTAACCTTTATACCTGGCTGGAGGTTGTGTTGTGTTTCCCAGTTTCTCCCTATGAAATTCTGTTGAGGGGTAAGGAGGCTGAGATGGCTCTCCTTCATAGTTATAAATTCATCATGCTAAAGATCACCAGAGAATTGGAGAGAAAAGCATGATTTGCAGGCATTTTTAAGCTTTTATTCAAGATAAGTGAGAGAATATTTGCAGATTGACATATGGGCAAGAAGCCCAAAATGGGAATGGGAGTTAGGCTTTGATGAACGTCTAAGGGCCTACCTTCACTTTTTTTTTTAAGATTTTTAAAAATATATTTATTTATTTATTCCCTTTTGTTGCCCTTGTTGTTTTATTGTTGTATTTATTATTGATGTCGTTAGATAGGACAGAGAGAAATGGAGAGAGGAGGGGAAGACAGAGAGTTGGCGAAAAACACACCTGCTTCACTGCCTGTGAAGTGACTCCCCTGCTGGTGGGGAGCCAGGGGCTGGAACGGGGTCCTTATGCTGGTCCTTGCGCTTTGTGCCACCTGCGCTTAACCCGCTGCGCTACTGCTGGACTCCCCACTTCTTTTCTAAGTCACACTCACACCTATTAACAGCTTCCAAGTGTCATCCTTCCTTTCCCTTCTCTTGCTGGTAAGGGAAACAAGGCCTGACTTTCTCAGGTGATCCTGATTCTTTTCCTCTCAGTGAGGGGCAAAACAAAGGTTGCTGGACAGAAGCTCTGGGCCCAGGTAGAATTCTCTGGTTCTTACCTTCCCCTAACAGTTCCACTTCTCCTTTGTCCCTTTCCACATTGCATCTTTAGAAGGAAGTCACTATTCGCAACCCCTACTAAAAAGATGTTTTACTATAAACATATGAAGACAAGTCTTTGTACAAACCTAAATGTTCTTTTTTTATATTTGTTTATTTCCTTTTGTTGCCCATGTTATCTTATTGTTGTAGTTATTATTGTTGTTGTTATTGATATCGTCATTGTTGGATAAGACAGAGAGAAATGGAGAGAGGAGGGGAAGACAGAGGGGGAGAGAAAGATAAGACACCTGCAGACCTCCTTCACTGCTTGTGAAGCGACCACGGGGCTCGAACCAGGATCCTTACGCCAGTCCTTGCATTTTGCGCCACGTGCGTTTAACCCACTGCGCTACCACCCCACTCCCTTTTTTTAAAAAATATTTATTTCCTTTTGTTGCCATTGTTGTTTTATTGTTGTTGTTATTGATATCGCAAACCTAAATTTTCAAATGAGTTTGGTAAATATCAAGGAAAGTGTTAACAGGTTTTATCAAGTCTGTATTTAATTTTATAAGAAACTGCCAAGCCCCTTCCATAGTATTTGTGTTATTTTATATTCCTGACAGCAAGTGAGGGTTTGTACCACATGCTGGTCAGCCCTGGGTAGTACAGCAGTTTCCTCTTAGCTCTATTTTTAATTTCCATGGTTAACTGGGATTCGAATTTTTTACGTATTTAGATAGACCATATTCACACAACCTTACCACAGTATGTTAATTGTTCTATCTTACTATCAAAATGTTATTTTTAATCTGTGTCTAAGTTATTGATATTTATTGATATCATAGATAGGTATGTGCTTGAAGAACGCTATTTCAGAGATTTTCTTGGGTCTTGGAACATATCCCCAGCAGATCAAGTGTTACTACTGTATTGTTTGTTTGTTTGTTTGTTGACCAGAGCACTGTTCAGCTCTGGGGAGTGAAGCTGAGACCTCAGAGCCTCAGGCATGAAAGTCTTTTGTATAACCCAGCCCTACTGTATTAGTTTTTGCAATTAGGCCACTGTGATAGGTGTGTAATGGCATGTCACTGTTGTTTTCATTGCATTTCCTTAAGATCATATGATGTAGAATAGATATGTTTATGACTAGAATTTTGCTCATTTTCATTTATTTTTTAAATATCCCAATATTTTTTTAATTTAACATTAATTTTTTAATTGGGGCCAGGCAGTGGCATACCCAGTAGAATGCACATATCACCATGTGCAACGACCTAGATTGAACACCCTGGTCCCCACCTACAAGGGGAAAGCTTCACGAGCATTGAAGCAGTGCTCCATCTCTCTCTCTTTCTCTCCCTCTCTCCCTCTCCTTCCTTCTCAATTTCTCTCTGTCCTAGAAAATAAAAGGAGGGAAATGGCCACTGGGAGCAGTGATTCGTGGTGCAGGCACTGAGCCCCAGTGGTAACCCTGGTGGCAATTTAAAAGCTGATTAGTGATTTAATAGTGGTTTACAAGACGATACGATCACAGAGTGTAGTTCTACACCTCACCCACCACCAAAGTTCTGTGCCCCCACTCTCCCAGTGATAACCACCACAGTTCTCATAAAGTCTGGGTCACTTTTTGTTTTTTTCCGCAAGTTCACATGTTCCAATTACCTATATTCCACATACAAGCAAAACCAAGATGGATGGAAATAGAAGGAATCATGTTGAGTGACGTAAGCGAGAAGGAAAAGAATGACTACTGGATGATCTCACTGATGGTCTCGAAAAACCAAAGCAAAGGACAATTTAGGCAGAAACCTCAATGAACAGATTTTTTTTTCCCAAATCGGTTGCAGCATGTTTGAGGACTCAAACTCAGAAGAGTGAAGGGAGGAAAACTGAGGAGAAGTTGGGCATTTAAGTTCTTTTTTTTTTCATTATCTTTATTTATTTATTGGATAGAGACAGCCAGAAATCAAGAGGGAAGGGGATGATAGAGACGGAGAGATGCCTGCAACACTGCTTCACCACTTGCAAAAGCTTTCCCCCTGCAGGTGGGGAGCAGGGGCTCGAACCCAGGTCCTTTCTCTGATCAGTGCTCTGGCAAATCAAACAAACAAACAAAAACAAAAACTAGTTTGTTTGTTTTTGCCAGAGCACTAATGCTGGAATGTAAAAGTGGGCATCCACCAGGAGCCTATAGATTTTCCATTTCATAAGCTTCACTAGCAGTGAAGCAGATCTGCCAAATGTCTCTCTGTCTCTCTCCCTATCTCCCCCTCCTCTCTCAATTTCTCTCTGTCCTATCCAATAAGATGGAAAAAATGGGGGGTTGGGTGGTGGCACAGTGGGTTAAGCGCATGTGGCGCAAAGCACAAGGACCGGCTAAGGATCCCAGTTGGAGCCCCTGGCTCCCCACCTGCAGGGGAGTCACTTCACAGGCGGTGAAGCAGGTCTGCAGGTGTCTATCTTTCTCTCCCCCTCTCTATCTTCCCCTCCTCTCTCCATTTCTCTCTGTCCTATCCAACAACGAACAACATCAACAATGGCAATAATAATAACCACAATGAGGCTACAACAACAAGGGCAACAAAAGGGGGAAAAAATGGCCTCCAGGAGCGGTGGATTCATGGTGTAGGCACCAAGCCCAGCAATAACCCTGGAGGAAAAAAAAAAAAAAACTTTAAAAAAAAGTTGTTTTTTTTTATTTATTTTTTATTTAAGAAAGGATAAATTAACAAAACCATAAGGTAGCAGGGGTACAACTCCACACAATTCCCACCACCCAATCTCCATATCCCATCCCCTCCCCTGATAGCTTTCCCATTCTCTATCCCTCTGGGAGCATGGACCCAGGGTCATTGTGGGTTGCAGAAGGTGGAAGGTCTGGCTTCTGTAATTGCTTCCCCGCTGAACACGGGCGTTGACTGGTTGGTCCATACTCCCAGTCTGCCTCTCTCTTTCTCTAGTAGGGTGGGTCTCTGGGGAAGCAGAGCTCCTGGACACATTGGTGGGGTCTTCAGTCCAGGGAAGCCTGGCCAGCATCCTGATGGCATCTGGCACCTGGTGGCTGAAAAGAGAGTTAACATACGAAGCCAAACAAATCGTTGAGCAATCATGGACCCAAAGGTTGGAATAGTGGAGAGGAAGTGTTAAGGGTGTACTCACTGCAAACTCTAGTGCACTTCTAAAAAAAAAAAAAAAAAAAAACTCTAGTTTAAAAAAAAACTCTAGTGTACTTCTTAAAAAAAAAAAGATAGAAAAAATGGCGGAAGTGGTGGGATTCATAGGGTCAGCACCGAGCCCCAGCAATAACCTTGAAGGCAAAATAAAATAAAATGAAAATCTTCAGTTGTTACTGCTATGTGTCTAAATACCATGCTTATAATTCTTATGTTTTTCATTGTTAGTTCATTGCTTCAGCCCTTCTTGTACACATCCCAATCCTTCCAATACAATTACATTATAAGTTTGTTTAGGTCACTGTGCAGTATTTGCGTTATGATAGTCATGTCATATACTGAGCATTTAGTATACTATGACTACTTTTCCTTTCTTGAATTGATCTTTTATATCCCTTGATAATAATTTTCTGTTTTTCTCTGAGAACATGTGTATTTATCTGCATACACTTTTTTTTTTATTTATAAAATGAAAACATTGACAAGACCATAGGATAAGAGGGGTATATTTCCACATATTGCCCATGGCCAAGAGCTCCATATCCAACCCCCTCCCTTGAAACCTTCCTTATTCTTTATCCCTCTGGGAGTATGGATCCAGGATCATTGTGGTGTGTAGAAAGTGGAAGGTCTGGCTTCTGTAATTGCTTCCTTGCTGAACGTGGGCGTTGGCAGGTCAATCCATACTTCCAACCTGTCTCTCTCTTTCCCTAGTAGGGCAGGGCTCTGGGGAGTCAGGGCTCCAAGACACATGGTGGGGTCCCCTACCCAAGGAAGTCGGGTTGGTATCACCTGGAACCAGGTGGCTGAGATTCCCAGGTTAAAAGCAGCTTCCTTGCAGAGCTCACACCAGGAGTTGTCTCCAACTGGCCATCTTGGCTCCGCCACCTCGGCATACACTTTAAACAGTTACTACATGAAATCATTTCTCCGCCTTATTTAATATTATAATTTTTCTGTTGGAAGCTAAAGAAAACTCAAAGCAGAGAAAACTTAAATAATTTGTAGACACTCTCCCCCTCGTCTCTCAATTTCTCTCTGTCCTATTGAATACATAAAAAAATTTTTGGAAAAAAAAATTTGAAAAACTGGCCACCAGAAGCAGTGGCTTTGTAGTGCAGGCACTGAACCCCAGAAATAATAACCCTGAGGGCAAGAATAAAAAAGAGAAAAAATCTGGGAGTTCCCTTGTGACTCCAGAGCACTACTAAGATATTTTTCTGATAAGATATTTGGTTTTGTTTTTTTTTCATTTTAGTCTATTAATAATGCATTTTATTGTGAGACACAAAATCAGCTTTATAAAAACCAGGGATCAGTTATTTAAGACAGCTGCTGTGAGGTTGCTGTCTGAGAAATCCAGTCAGGTTTTCACAAGAATTGGCTTTACTTTCAGTTTCCCTTTCTCAAGGAGGTAAGTAAACAGGTGCCCTGGCCTCCTCCACATGACCTCTATCCTTCTCTTCTCCAAAGGTGAGTCTGTAGCCAGAATAGGCCCTGCTCTGGGATCCTAGGAGTCCCCATGTGAAAAAAAAAGCAGCTTAGAAGGCCGTTTTCTTTCTGCTCTGAGGGAGTAGGTTCTTCCTTTACAGAAGATAACTCCACAACCTGTATATCAGGTGGAATCAACACATGAAGTAAAATTTGAAGTGTGTATTCTGACAGGTCCCCAGACTTGAATATTGAGCATCGAAACTAAGGGCCTTTA
This sequence comes from Erinaceus europaeus, assembly GCF_950295315.1. Lineage (NCBI taxonomy): Eukaryota > Metazoa > Chordata > Mammalia > Eulipotyphla > Erinaceidae > Erinaceus > Erinaceus europaeus. Next base: position 53,498,991 of record NC_080165.1, read on the forward strand.
GAAGTGTCCTTTTTTTTCTTTTTAACAGATTTTTTTAAGGTTTTATTTTATTTTATTTTATTTTATCTTTTACCAGAGCACTGCTCAGCTCTGGTTTATGTTGGTGCAGAGGATTGAACCTGGGACTTTGGAGCCTCAGGCATGAAAATCTATTTGCATAACCATTATGCTATCAACCCCAGAAGTGTCCTTTTTTTTTTTTTTTAATTAAATCAGGCTCTTCCTAACTAAAGAAATCCCAACTGTGACTAAATTGAAAGAAAATTGTAGGCTTTCAAATGTTGGGTATGAAACTTAAAGGTGGTAGTTTTTTGTTTGTTTTTTTGTTTTGTTTTTTAATGTTTTGCCTGGTCTCAGCAATGGCATTTCCCCCTAGACTGGGAGTCAGCTGTCTGATACTGTATCAGATTGATTCAGTATCATGTATTGAGATGGTGCCCAGGACTATTGCTCTGATCAGAGGGCTTTCTGGACACCATACTGGTGTTTGGTGCCACCCAGTGGTTATATTTGGAAAAGCAGGTAGATTTTCTTGTAACTGCTGCAGATTTTTCTTGTCTGTCAGGGAGGCATTAGTAGATCAATGAAGAACAGCTAGTACCAACATGGCACTAGCAATAATTGAATTTAGAGGGAGGTTGTAGTTCCAGCCCATGCCAGCCATGCTGTGGTCCAGCCACTGCTCAGTTCCACATTTGTTCCAATCTTCATTCAAATATGCAAGTCCTATACTTTACAACTGAGTATCTCCTAGTTCTCTTCATTCTTTATTAACTTGTTGAAGGCCCTTGATTAATTGATAGCCTGATATTCTTTTTTAATGTATTTATTTCCCTTTTGTTGCCCTTGTTTTTTATTGTTGTAGTTGTTATTGTTGTTGTTATTGATGTTATCATTGTTAGATAGGAAAGAGAAATGGAGAGAGGAGGGGAAGACAGAGAAGGGGAGAGAAAGATAAACACCTACAGACCTGCTTCACCACCTGTGAAGCTACTCCCCTGCAAGCTCCAACTGGGATCCTTAGCCGGTCCTTGCGCTTCGCCCCACTTGTGCTTAACCCGCTGCTACTGCCCGACTCCCAAGAGCCTGATATTCTTTTTTTTTATTTTTAAATTACCTTTATAATTTTTGGATAGAGACAGCCAGAAACTGAGAGGGGAGGGGGAGATAGGGAGAGAGACAGAGAGACACCTGCAGCCCTGCTTCACCACTCGCAAAGCTTTCCCCTGCAGGTGGGGACCAGGGACTCAAACCTGACTCCTTGCACACTCAACCAGGTGCGCCACCACCTGGCCCTGATAGCCTGATATTCCTATAGTTCTATCTTGCTTTCCATTTGTTTTCCATTTATATTATCTTGTGGAAGTTAAAATTTAGTGTTCTATTAAACCTCTTCAATTGTTCATTTCTGTGATACTTTTAATTTCTTTCTTATTGTATGATTCTGTATGTTTTTATATAATCCTCTTTTGTTTTATATGTTATACATAAAGTCTTAATAATAATCCAGTCCCAATATAATATAGACAAGGATTAACTCTTGTAACCATCTTTTTTTGTTGTTGTTGTTTAAGTTGTAGCCAATTTTTATCTTGGTATGATAAATTGTGTTTTTAATATTTAAATACGCTAGACATTGAAATGCACATTAATTAGAGCTTCTTGGGCATGCTGCATTTGAGGATATGTGTAAGATCTATATAGACAAATCCGTGATCCCATAAGAAGATAGTTTTAATACACATCAACCTATGAATCCCACAGTATTTGGGGGGATAGACTAAAAACTAAGAACATTTTAGATATACACTGTGGGTATAACTCACTGTACCCACCACTGATGTTCCTGCAATCCACCCCCTTTGCTCTGATAGCCTTCAAATTTTTCAGAGTATAAGAAATAGTGTCCGGGGCTGGGTGGTGGCGCACCTGGTTGAGCGCACATGTTACAATGCGCAAGGACCTGGGTTCAAGTCCCCGGTCCCCACCTGCAGGGGGAAAGCTTTGCGAGTGGTGAAGCAGGGCTGCAGGTGTCTCTCTGTCTCTCTTCCTCTCTATCTCCCCTTTCCTTCTTGATTTCTGGTTGTCTCTGTCCAATAAATAAATAAATATTTTCTTTTAAAAAAAATAAAAGAAGAAAGAAAAAAGAAATAATGTCCTATTTTTTTTTTTGCAAACCTGCTTACTTTTATTTTTAAATTTTTATTTATTTTCCCTTTCTATTGTTGTTGTAGTTATCATTGTTGTTGTTGTTAGATAGGACAGAGAGAAATGGAGAGAGGAGGGGAAGACAGAGAGGGGGAGAGAAAGATAGACACCTGCACACCTGCTTCAGCGCTTGTGAAGCGACTCCCCTGCAGGTGGGGAGCCGGGGGCTCGAGCCGGGATCCTTAAGATCTTATGCAGAGTCGTTGCGCTTGGCAACCCGCTGCATTACCGCTGGACTCCTGGCTGCTTACTTTTGTTATCTACATTCCATACATAAGTGAAAGCATTTGGTAGCTGTCTTTTCTTCCTCTCGTTCATTCTTTCATTCTTCTTTATTAAGACAAATAAATTGAGAGAGAAGGGAAGACAGAGCACAAGAGAGAGATAGAGATAGAGACAGACCTGCAGCATTGCTTCATTGCTCCTGAAGCTTCCCCCCCTACAAAAACATTTTCCCCCTTTATTTTTCTTTTTAATTTTTACTTCCTAACCCCAGTGTAAATTTATTGAGAAGATGTTGGGGCGGGGTGGTGGCACACCTGGGTTGAACACAAATGTTACAATGCTCAAGTACCGGGGTTTGATCCCCCAGTTCCCACCTGCAGGCAGAATGTTTTGTGAGTGGTGAATCAGTGCTGCAGATATCTCTCTCCATCTCTATCATTCCCTTCCCTCTTGATTTCTGGCTGTCTCTATCCAATACATAAATAAAAAGATAATAATTTTTAAAAAAGAGAAAATGTTGATTTGTAGGATTGTTGTTGCCATCTCCTTTCTTTCTTTCTTTTTATATTTATTTATTCCCTTTTATTGCCCTTGTTGTTTTATTGTTGTAGCTATTATTGTTGTCGTCATTGTTGGATAGGACAGAGAGAAATGGAGAGAGGAGGGGAAGACAGAGAGCAGGAGAGAAAGAGAGACAGCTGCAGACCTGCTTCACCGCCTGTGAAGCGACTCCCCTGCAGGTGGGGAGCCGGGGGCTCAAACCGGGACCCTTATGCCATCTTTTTTTTTTTTTTTTTTAATGAGAGTACTGTTCAGCTCTGGCTTATGGTGCAGGAGACTGAACCTGGGACTTTGAAGCCTCAGGCATGAAAGTCTCTTTGCATAACCCTTATACTATCTAGCCTCCTCTATTTCATTTTTTATCCTATCCTGCGTCTATTGTTACACATCTGGAAAATGCCTACTTTATTTTACTTTGCTTCCAGAGTTATCACTGGCACTGCATGCCAGCACTATGACACCACTGATCCTGGCAGCCATTTTTTATTGGATAGAACAGAGAGAAATTGAAAGGGGAAGAAGACATATATGCACTTAACTCAGCCGTCTGGAAAGTTCCCTATGGTCCATCCCATAGGGTTTCTCGAGAATCTCATGACCCAGTCATCTCCCTGACCACTTGTGTAATGTTTTCTTCCTGCAGGTGAAAAAGGGGAGAGCCCCATTCAGGCTGCACCTAAGGATTGTGAATGTGTGGTCCCTGAAACCCTTAGGATAATGTACTTGGAAAATCCATAGGAATATCACACCCCATAATTCCTCTTTTAGTCTCATCTATTAACTCTGATCATATCATCTTTTTGTTGTTGTTGTCCTCCAGACAGTGATAGTGCCCAGCGCTCTGATGTGTCTCTCACAGATACCAAAGGTGAAGAGACCTGAAATGAGACTTTGGGGCAGAGAAGATAGAACTGAATTGTGACAATTCTTTGAACAGAACATTTTAACTATGTGGTGGTTTGTTCAAAATGTTATTATTAATTTGACTCAACAAAATTGACCTTATTTTTCTTTCACAGTGTCCTCCATGGGACTGAGTCATGGTACATTTCTTCATGTTCTTACTTTGTGACTTTTAAAATCCACTGATTCACTTTCTGCAAATGTCATTTCAATCTGTCTGTATGTCTTCTTTTTTCCCTTTCTTTTATTTGATATGACATAGAGAAATTGAGAGGAGAGCAGGAAATAGATAGAAACAGACACCTGCAGCACTGCTTCATCACTCCTGAAACTCCCCCTCACCCCCCAGCAGGTAGGACCCACCGGTTTGAACCAGGGTCCTTGTGCACTGTGACATGTGCTCAGCTGTGTGCACCACCACTTGATCCCCTGTATCTACGTTCCTATAATGTAATGTGAGAAAATGGAATGACTAGGTTACCCTGCCCACCAGCACCTACTTTACACACTAACTTGTCTTCTTTTCCCTGATCGACTTTGCCATTCCAGGAAAGGTGGGACTGGGTTGTCTTTAGTACTTAGTTTCCTCTTTTCCAAGTAATAATGCCTACTTCACATTGAAAATAAGAACCTGGACACCAAACTAAGAAAACTAGGAACGAAGAAGAATATAAAACAGGCGGTGGCGCAGCAGGTTAAGCACACATAGCCTGAAGCACAAGGACTGTCGTAAAGATCCCATTTAAGCCCCCAGTTCCCCACCTGCAGGAGGGTCACTTCACAGGCAGTGAAGCAGGTCTGCAGGTGTCTCTCTTTCTTTCCCCCTCTCTGTCTTCTCCTCCTCTCTCCATTTCTCTCTGTCCTATCCAACAACAATGACATCAATAACTACAACAACAATAAAACAAGGGCAACAAAAGGAAAAAATAAATAATAAAAAATAAAAAATAAATAGATTAACAAACTAGAAGTTTGCACCTTATTATTATCTCCACATTCCCTCCATCCCCAGCTGCTGATAAATAGCAATCTACTCTTGTTTCTAGAAATTTAGCCTGTTTAGATTTCACATGAATGTGATATTATTACCAGCTTGCTATGGGTTTTTCCTGTATAATTGGAATACGAATTTTGTGGTCCAGGAGGTGGTGCAGTGGATAAAGCATTGGACTCTCCAACATAATATGCTGAGTACAGGGAGTCGGGCTGTAGCGCAGCGGGTTAAGCGCAGGTGGCACAAAGCACAAGGACTGGTGTAAGGATCCCGGTTCGAGCCCCGGCTCCCCACCTGCAGGGGAGTCGCTTTACAGGCGGTGAAGCAGGTCTGCAGGTGTCTGTCTTTCTCTCCCCCTCTCTGTCTTCCCCTCCTCTCTCCATTTCTCTCTGTCCTATCAAACAACAACAGTGATAACAATAATAACTACAACAATAAGACAACAAGGGAATAAATAAAATAAATAAATATTTTTTAAAAATTAAAAAATATGCTGAGTTCAGTCCCTGGGGCCACATGTACCAGAGTTACATCTGGTTCTTTCTCTCTACCCTGCTATCTTTCTTATTAATAAATAAATGAAATCTTTAAAAAATAATTATAATTTCCACACATGAGCAATAAAAAGAGTGAGTTTATTGGAAAGGTAGGAAAGAAAGAAACATACAGCAAGTGGACTATCCCCTTGAAAGAAGTAACGTTTTGTCCCTTGCTAGCTGAACTTAAACAGGATTTTGAATCTTTAGAATCCATTTCTCCCCCAGCTGTCACATTAACACACACACACATACACACACACACACACACACATACACACACATACACACACACACACACACACATATACATGTCACATAAGATGTAAATGTTTACTTGAGTATACCCAATCCTTTCAGTTTCACAGGCCTTTTTGCAGATGCAATTGTCCCTTTGTGTCTGGAGGAAAACAAGATGCTCACGCATGCTCTTCCCGTTACTGCTGGCCCCATCTCAGTCTGTCACACTTGTTGGTCATTTGTATTTGTCACACTTTCACAATAGTTTGTTGATGGATGTTTCCTTGAAGAGAAGTGAGAAGCAGAGGGTCCTGAATACATAATCTGCACTTGCCTTGAAAGGATTTCACATATATCCTTCATATCCCCCATCTATATAGCTAATCTACCTAAATATTGTCCAATGTGTGTCTCTTTCATTCTAACTTATTTCACTTACTATAATGCCATCAAGTTTCAGGCACTTTTTGCAAAAGCCTTCTTTTCCTTCTTTTCCTTCTTTCTCATGGCTGAATAATATTTACTCATGTGTATATGTATGTGCAAAAATATATAATAGAATAATATATATACATGTGAATATGCAATTATATGTGCCTCTGTGTATATATATTTTTTATTTATTTATTTTCCCTTTTGTTACCCTTGTTGTTCTATTGCTGTAGTTATTGTTACTGTTGTCATTATTGATGTTGTCATTGGTGGATAGGACAGAGAGAAATGGAGAGAAGAGGGGAAAACAGAGAGGGGGAGAGAATTTCACCGCTTGTGAAGCAACTCCCCTGCAGGTGGGGATCCAGGGACTTGAACCAGGATCCTTAGGATCCTTATGCTGGTCGTTGCGCTTGGCGCCACCTGTGCTTAACCAGCTGCGCTACCACCTGACTCCCTGATTATTATTATTATTATTATTACTATTTTTGAGAGATCCCACAACACTGAAACTTACCCCAGTGCTATGGTATTCCCATGTGATATTATTGTGGGTGAAGAAGGGTAAGGGCTCTAGCGGTCCCCTTTGGTGCCCTGCTGATCAGGTCACAAATGAATATCAGGGTGAAGAATCGGAGATTGGGGGGGGCTGTGTGGTGGCACACCAGGTTAAGCACAAATAGTACAAAGCAGCAAGGACACCCACAAGGATCCCAGTTCAAGCCCCTGGCTCCCCATTTGCAGGGGGGTTGCTTTACAAACAGTGATGTAGGTCTGCAGATGTCTCATTTCTCTCTCCCTCTCCTCTCGGTTTCTCTCTGTCCTGTCCAACAACAGAAATGGCAATAACAAAAACAACAACAAATGAAAAAAAAAAAAAGAATCAGAGACTTTGGAGCTGGGTGCTGGCACACCTGGTTGAGCTCACATATTACAATGCACAAGGACCCAGGTTTGAGCCCTCAGTCCCCACCTGCAAGGGAAAAACTTTGAGAGTGGTAAAGTAGTGCTACAGGTGTGTGTGTGTGTGTGTGTGTGTGTGTGTGTGTGTGTGTGTGTGTGTGTGTGTATGTGTGTGTGTGTGTGTGTGTGTCTTCCACTATATCTCCCGCTTCTCTCTCAATTTCTGACTGTCTATATTCAATAAATAAAGATAATTTAAAATTTTTAATATTAAAAGAAATCAGATTTCATCAGGTTTCAGACAGATAGGGCATTATTGAAGCAATGCAAGGATAGAATGGAGACAGGTGCATATAGGCCTTAAAGAATGAGAAGCCCCGAGTTTCCTGGCCCTCCTAGTTCCTCTCTGTGTCTCTTTCTCTTTCTCCCCCCGCCCTTCTACTGCTTAGCTCTGGCTGATGGTGGTACAAGGGATTGAACCTGGGACTTTGAAGCCTCAGGTATGACAGTTTCTTTGATAACCAGTATGTTATCAAAGTTTTTGTTTTTAGTTTCTTTGCCTCCAGGGTTATTGCTGGGGCTCAGTTCCATAATGATTGCACCAGGGCTGGGGAGACAGTATAATCGTTATGCAAACAGACTTTTTTTTTAATTTCTTATTTATAAAAAGGAAACACTAACTAAACTATAGGATAAGAGGGGTACAACTTCACACAGTTCCCACCACCAGAACTTTGTATCCCATCCCCTCCCCTGATAGTTTTCCTATTCTTTAACCCTCTGGGAGTATGGACCCAAGATCATTGTGGGTTGCAGAAGGTTGAAGGTCTGGCTTCTGTAGTTGCTTCCCCACTGAACATGGGGCAAACAAACTTTCATGCTGAGGCTCTAAGGTCCCAGGTTCAATCCCCAGCACCACCATAAGCTAGAGCTTGGGTCTCTATCTCTCTGTGTATCTTTCTCTCATTAAAACAAATTAAAGGGGGTCGAGCAATGGCCCAGCGAGTTAAGCACAGGTGCCACAAAGTGCAAGGACTAGTATAACGATCCCGGTTCGAGTCCTGGCTCCCCACCTGCAGGGGAGTCACCTCACAGGCGGTGAAGCAGGTCTGCAGGTGTCTCTCTTTCTCTCCTCCTCTGTCTTCCCCTCCTCTCTCCATTTATCTCTGTCCTATCCAACAACGAAAACATCAACAACAACAAGGGCAACGAAAGGGAAAATAAATAAAAATAATTTTTTAAAAAATTAAGAAATAGTTGTTGTTAAGTTCAGGGGCTCCAGCTGGCTGGGCTAGCGTCGTGGTGGTAGACAGAGACTGGGGACACACAGCTGGGCTGAGAAGCTGCAGTTTAATCTTTATTCATGAGCGGGCAAATCACCACACCATGTGCTTCCCCATAATTCTCTCTCTACTGCTGCTGCTGGGACTCTGGACATCCTTAGCATAGGGGGCGGGGAAGAAGAGGGGTGGGAAACTAGCAAGGGCCAAGCCATTTCTCTCAGAGGTAGGAGGAAGAGGACCAAACCAACACGAAGAATACCAACAAATAGTTGCACGAATTTACAGCCCCACCAACAGTGTTGAAGAGCTCCTTTTTTTCTATATCTTTTGCAATGCTTGTCAATCCTGGCCTTTCAAAAAATAGTTATTCTCACAAGTGTGAGGTGTTTTAGTTTGCTTTTTTGTTGATTGTTAGACTAGAATAGTGTACATTTATGGTGGGCTAAGAGAAGATGTCTTATAGTTATTTCTTTAAAAAATATGTATATATGAAAATAGATTGAATGTCTCAAACTTTTTTTTTAGATTCTCTTCCAAAGAGAACTTCTTTTTTTTAATTTTTTTATTATCTTTATTGATTTATTGGATAGAGACAGTCAGAAATTGAGAGGGAAGGGAGGGAGAGAGAGAGTGAGAGACAGAGAGACACCTGCAGCCCTGCTTCACCACTTGTGAAGCTTTCCCCCTGCAGGTGGGGACTAGGGGCTCGAACCTGGGTCCTTGCGCATTGTAACGTGTGCTCTCAACCAGGTGTGCCACCACCCAGCCCCCGTCTCAAACTTTTTGATGCATAAACCATAGCTCTCAGTATATGTTCCTTCAATCTAAGCACTTAAGACTTCAAATTGGCAATCAGATTGAATTTTAACATTGAGATCAAATTTTTAATACATTTCTAATAATGACTGGTTCTTTGAAATATTCAATCTCCTAAAGGCTTAGACCAGGGAGAACAGAAGCAACTGGTGGTGTTCCTTTATAAAATACAAATATATGTACATAGCATAAAAGAACATAAATTATAGTAAGGTCTTGTATGCTACGTCAAATCCTAACAATGGGATTTGCAAAATGAACCCAATTGCCAAATAATTTGGATATAGCTATAACTAACCATTGCCTTCTTTAACCTCAAGACAGCAGGAACCTTCCCCTTTCTCTATAAAGCCCATATTTCTCCCAGTCCTGAAACCTCTAGGGTGGGGATCACTTTCCTTCATGCTTCTCCCAATACATACCAACTGATACTGCATCTGTTGATCTCAACCCAGTCAATGCAACCAGTACCACCTCAGCATGTTTCACTTCAGACTACATACAGAGACCTCAGGAGTGGAATGTCAACCCTTCAACCTCATTACTCGGGTGAGACCTTTCCTAGCTCATAGGACTCCTTAATTCCAGTTCAGGTGGTACACTCCTTAACAAACCTCAAAACCTAGATATAGACCAGGGTCCATGAGATAAGGCTTACGTACTTGTATCCATAAGTTAGGGGAAAGCATATACCTTAAAGCAAAAGTGCACAATATTTTGCGGTGAGTCAATAAATGTAGCAAGCAAGCAGAAAGACCTATAAAGACACCATAGAGGGAGTCGGGCTGTAGCGCAGCGGGTTAAGCGCAGGTGGCGCAAAGCACAAGGACCGGCATAAGGATCCCGGTTCTAACCCCGGCTCCCCACCTGCAGGGGAGTCGCTTCACAGGCGGTGAAGCAGATCTGCAGGTGTCTGTCTTTCTCTCCTCCTCTCTGTCTTCCCCTCCTCTCTCCATTTCTCTCTGTCCTATCCAACAACGACAACAACAATAATAACTACCACAATAAAACAACAAGGGCAACAAAAGGGAATAAATAAATAAAATAAAAATTAAAAAAAAAAGACACCATAGAGTACCTAATGAAATAGTTTCTTAGACCTAGATACCCTCCTCACCTGTTTCCTATTCCACATCCCTCAATCACTCCAAAGCTAACCTTGTCATACAAAGTAAGGACTACAAAAGCTGAATAAGGGCAAGAGACTGGCATACTTTAATGATGACTCTTTAGTCACTATCAGGCCATCCTATCACCTGGGGCCCTGGTCAGGGAGCCCTGAGGTTCCCACACAGACATGATGGGCCTAGACCTCTAGTGGATCCATCTCACCACTGTCACTGGTCATCTCCATCAAGAATAACATAATGGACCATTTTGTGGGCCCCTATAGGACCTAGCCCTCAATGTGGATAAATAAGAGTAGGGAATGTTCCATTCTCTAAAGGGAAGTTGGACAACATATTTTACCTATCACTTGAGGATGATGGGTCCTGAAATTAGTGCAGCCTGGAATGTTCCTAGACGTGACCACAGAATGCCAGCTCAGACCTACAGGGATGCAGAGGTTACATAGGCTCCTGTGCTGACTATGGCCTCAGATCAAATCTATGGGATTTACAGTTAACAATATTTATATACTTTTCCCATACTTGGGAGCTACTCTTTCCTGATCCAGCTCTCTAGTCCTTTTTTCCAATTATGACACCATCTCCCCAGAAAATAACTTAGTCCACCTGCATGTTAGATGTCAGACTCAGGCAAAAACTAGTAAGGTCATGGGCCCCTTGGAATATACCTTCTTCTTCTTCTAGCGTTTGCCCTTCTTCCGTAGCCAGTCAACAGCGTCAGGTTGAGCCTGATGTAAAGTTTCGAGACCTCCTTTGAATCTGGAGAGGTGGCAGTCGTTGACTATGTGGGTCATAGTCTGTCTGTAGCCGCAGGGGCAGTTCGGGTCGTCTCTGGCTCCCCAGCGATGGAACATACCTAAAATAGACCTACTAGCTTTTTCCAAAATGGAGACCTCACAGCTTCATCTGCAATATTCTTGTCTTTAGTTTCATGATTAGTCAACAATTTGTTCTGCCTTACATCTTAACTCTTTTTCAGCCACCAGGTTTCAGATGCTATCATGATGCCAACTGACTTCCCTGGGTAGATGACCCCACCAATGTGTCCTGGAACCCCGCCTTCCCAGGCCCCTACCCGACTAGGGAAAGAGAGAGACAGGCTGGGAGCATGGATTGACCTGTCAATGCCCATGTTCAACCGGGAAGAAGTTACAGAAGCCAGACCTCCCACCTTCTGTACCCCATAATGATCCTGGGTCCATACTGCCAGAGGGATAAAGAATAGTAAAGTTTTCAAGGGAGGGGATTGGATACAGAGTTCTGGTGGTAGGAATTGTGTGGAATTGTACCCCTCTTATCTTATGGTCTTGTCAATACTTCCACTTTATAAATAAATAAATAATTGGGAACAGAAATATTACATATATGGCAGAGGGTAGATAGCATAGTGGTTATATAAAGAGACTTCATGCCTGAGGCTCCAAAGTCCCAGGTTCAATTCCCTGCACCACCATAAACCAGAGATGAGCAGTGCTCTGGTAAAAATTTTTTAAAATTTTAAATGTATATTTATTTATTTATTGGAGAGAGACAGAGAAGTTGGTAGGGAAGGGAGAGATATGTAACATATATGTTATAACACAATATTATTCCATTTAAAAAAATTAAAGACTTGGGCTGGGGAGATAGCATAACGGCTATTAACAAGAGACTTCCATGTCTGACGCTCTGCTGTCCCAGGTTCAATCCCTAGTACCACCATAAACCAGAGCTGAGCTGGGGGCCAGGTGGTGATGCACCTGGTGAGCGCACATATTACAATGTGCAAGGACCCAGGTTCAGGCCCCTGGTCCCCACACAGTTGTATACAGGGGGAAAGCTTTGCGAGAGTCTTCTCTTTTTATTTAATTTAATTAATTTATTTATTTACTAGTTAGACACAGAGAGAAATTGAGAGGGGAGGGGAAAGATAGAGAGGGAGAGAGACAGAAAGCCACCTGCAGCCCTGGTTCACTACTCGTGAAGCTTTCCCCCAGCAGGTGGGGACCAGGGGCTTGAACCTTCATCCTTGTGCTCTGTAACATGAGTGCTTACCCAGGTGCACCACTGCCTGGACCCTGTCTCTCTTCTTCTCTATCTCTCCCTTCCCTCTCAATTTCTGGCTGTCTCTAGCCAATAAATAAAGAATTAAAAAAATTTAAAAAAAAAAAAAAAACAGAGCAGGCAGGGGTAGATAGCATAATGGTATGCAAAGAGACTCTCATGCCTGTGACTATAATGTCCTCGGTTCATTCCCCCACATCACCATAAGCCAGAGCTGAGTAGTGCTCTGGTGAAAAAAAAAAAAAAAACAGAGCTGACCAGTGCCCTATGTGTCTATCTCAAATTTTTTAAAAATTAAAGACTTACCCTGAAATAAAATTAGGTGTGTGTGTGTGTGTGTGTGTGTGTGTGTGTGTGTGTGTGTGTGTACTTCAACTAGAAAATTTGGCTTCCATTGTTCACACCAAAAAGTGATGTTCTAGAAGTTTCTCAGTGATTCATTCATTTCATATTTAAGACTCTTCCCTCCCTTTAATCCACCAGCCTCACCTCATGAAAATAACAAGAAACAAACTCATGTTCAGATGTTTATTTGCAGTAAAGCATTAGAAGCTCCATGCAACAGGAATTTGAGACAAGGATGGAAATAGTCCATCCCCACCTATGCTGGAACAGGGAAGTCATCAGGTTAAGAGAACACAGGTCGTTGTGTGTGTTGAGGTGAGGGAGGACAGTGGCAGAGAGTTCATCATTCTCCTCACTTTCTCACATTATACACTAGAAACATAGGCACACTCAGATGCTCTTTGCAGAAAAAAAGTATCAGAAGAACATGAAGTCACAGTGCAGGATAGGAGGTGAACAAATCCGACATCACTTGGTCCCATACAATGCCTCACACTACAGAAGAAAATAATCACAAATTAAGGTCAGTCACTATAAGTGGTAACATTCCAAACAGTCCATCAAAAGCTCTAACGTCCAAACCAGACTCCCCATAACTTAGCAATGTCCACCCTGCCTCATCCCTTCTCCACTCCAGGCCTCCTGGGTCCTACCTTTAGGATTCCTGAGATGTACAAGATACATCTCAGTACCTGAAGAAGAGCAAGACAATCTGGTGAGAGTTCACAGGACGTGAAACTAAAGAACCATTGGGATAGGGAGTCAGGCAGTAGCGCAGCGGGTTAAGCGAACGTGGTGCAAAGAACAAGGACAGGCGCAAAGATCCCGGTTCAAGCCCCTGGCTCCCCAACTGCAGGGGAGTCGCTCCACAGGTGGTAAAGCAAGTCTGTAGGTATCTGTCTTTATCTCCCCCTCTCTGTCTTCCCCTCCTCGCTCCATTTCTCTCTGTCCTATCTAACAATGGCATCAATAACTACAATAATGAAAAACAACAAGGGTAAGAAAAGAGAAAATAAATAAGTAAATAAATATTTAAAAAAAAAAAAGAACCATTGGGGTGAGTGAGCTCCTCCATAGACTCACATATACCCCTCCACCCCCAGAATTTCAGGGATTGACTTTAATCCTTATCTGCAGCGTGGGTGTATCTCCATCTTTTTTTTTCCAAATTATTTTATTGTTTATTTTTTTATTATCTTTATTTATTGGATAGAGACAGTCAGAAATTGAGAGGGTAGGGGGAGATAGAGAGGGAAAGAGAAACAAAGACACCTGCATCCCTGTTTCACCACTCACAAAGCTTTCCCCCTGCAGGTGGGGACCAGGGCCGCGAACCTGGGTCCTTGTGTATTATAACATGTGCGCTCAACCAGGTACGCCACCACCTGGCCCCTATCTCCATCTTTTCTACCTGTGGAAAGGAAACATCTGTGATAGGTAAAGGAAGAAATTGAGTCATGAGAGCTAGTGGAACTTGCTAGTTGATGGACCACAGGAAAGTTTCTAGAACTTTGACTGACAATCCAGCAAGGATCAGAAAACATCAATAAGAAAAGAGATGGGGGGTGCTCCTTGGCATATATTGCCAGGGGGAGAATTTTAGGGTCATAGAGTAGGTCTATTTCTGGACTTCTGAGAGTTCTCCAGACTGCTCTTCACAGGGGATGGGCCAATTTACATTCCCAACAGCAGTGCAGGAGAGTTCCCACAACCTCTCCAGTATTTGTTCTTGTTGCCCTTTCTGTTGAATGACATTCTCACAGGAGTGAAATGGAATCTCACTGTAGTCTCTATTTTCATTTCTCTGAAAATCAGTGACTTAGAGCATTTTTTCATGTTTGTTATCCTTTTGGATCTTTTCCTTGGTGAATATTCTGTTCCTATCCTCTCCCCATTTTGGGGTGGGATCATTTGCCTTTTTATTGCTGAGTTTGGTGAACTCTTTATATAGTTTGATTATTAGCCTTTTTGTCTGATGTGAAGCATGTAGATATCTTCTTCCATTCTGTAAAAAGTCTCTTGGTTTTGGTCATTGTTTCTTCTGTTGTACAGGGTTGTTTTGTTTTGTTTTGTTTTGTTTTTGCCATCTCCCTGGCTTGTTTATTTATGTTTGCCTTCCTTGCAACTGAGTTTGTTATCATTGAAGATGCCTATAAAATTTTGATGGAAAAGAGTGCTGCAAATATTTTCCTCTAAGTATTTGATAGTTTCTGGTATAACATCCAATCCAAGTCCTTGGTCCAGTTAGAGTTTACGTGTGTGTGTGTGTGTGTGTGCGTGCTTGTTCATATGTGAGTTAGAAATCTTTGAGACACTGTAGTATAAGCAAAATTGACATGAGAAGTCTCATGGTATTGTCAAAAATGTCTATAATTTTTCAATTTTTAGATAAAATATAGGATAGGGTGAGATAATGTATATTAAGAATTCTGAGAATCTTCCATTCACATATTGAAGGTTCAAGTCATATAAGATTGTAATATGCCACCCTCAGTGAGGGCACTGATGTTATATGCAAACATTCTAGCCACAGAAGTGGTCTATCATCAGACACAAAACAGCTATCAGAAAACAAGTATCAATACATGAGGTTGTGAGAAAAATCAGTAAAACAGATGTTTTTGAACACATCTCATACATTTACAGAGTATAATGACTTTTTAAAGATGGAAAAGGAACTATATAGGTAGCTAGAACTGACTTGGAAGTATTAATATGTATGTTTGTTCCTTGGAACTCTGGATAGGCAAATATCACCTATAGACTCTACCGGTCATCTCTCTGTTTCTGTTCATAAAGTCTCATTGTAATACAGTCACACCATGTGTTGGTGTATTTTTATAAGCTTTATTTATTGTCCCTTTTGTTGCCCTTGTTTTTTATTGTTGTTGTAGCTATTATTATTGTTGTTATTGATGTCGTGGCAGGACAAACCTCTACATGGGGCTTGAAACCCATCAGCCAAAGAAGAGAAACATGGGGCTGGGCACTGGTACACCTGGTACACACAGTTGAGCACACACATTGCTGTGCACAAGGTGCAAGCTCGCAGCCCCCACCTGCAGGGGAGAGATTTCACAAGTGGAGAAGCAAGTGCTCTCCCCCTCAATTTCTCTCTGTCCTCTCAGAAAAGAAGCAGGAGAAAAGGAATAATAGCCACCAGTAGAGGTGAATTTACTGTGCAGGCAACAACAAGAACCTGAGTGACAACAACAACAACCTGGTGGCAGTGAAAAAATAAAATAAAATAAGGAAAATATACATCACCCAATTGCTTTCCTTACCTAAGTATTTCTTCCTCCTCACCATAATTCCAATCAACACAACTCCTATCACCACAAACAGAACCAAGCCGATAATAATGTTCAGGATGGAGCTGGTGAATGGAGGAGGTATTTCTGGGAAAGAAAAAGAAGGTGGCACCAAAGTAAGAAAGCAGAAGTACACTAGAGTTTGCAGTGAGTACCCTCCCTAACACTTCCTCTCCACTATTCCAACCTTTGGGTCCATGATTGCTCAACAATTTGTTTGGCTTTGTATGTTAACTCTCTTTTCAGTCACCAGGTTCCAGATGCCATCAGGATACTAGCCAGGCTTCCCTGGATTGAAGACCCCACCAATGTGTCCTGGAGCTCCGCTTCCCCAGAGACCCACCCTACTGGGGAAAGAGAGAGGCAGACTGGGAGTATGGACCGACCAGTCAACGCCCATGTTCAGCGAGGAAGCAATTACAGAAGCCAGACCTTCTACCTTCTGCAACCCTCAATGACCCTGGGTCCATGCTCCCAGAGGGATAGAGAATGGGAAAGCTACTGGGGAGAATGTGGGATATGGAGATTGGGTGGTGGGAATTGTGTGGAATCGTACCCCTCCTACCCTATGGTTTTGTTAATTAATCCTTTCTTAAATAAAAAAAAAAAGTGAAAAAAAAAAAAAAGAAAAGAAAAAGAAGGTGACGGTCTAACCCCCAAGGCCCTAGCCCCAACCCTGTTAAAGGGCTCCAGAAGCACTTCTGATTCCCTTGAAAGAGACTTTGTGCCCACATTCCCCTCCTTACCCACTCTCAGAATGATGGGCTCAGGCAGCCCCTCATGCTGCACATGGCAGGTGTATCTCTGCTCCTCTCCAGAAGGTACCACCACAGCTGCCCACTTCTGGAAGGTTTCATCCCCTCCAGGCCTGGTCTCCGCAAACTCCGTGTCCTGAGTCAGGTCTTCCCCATCCCGCTGCCAGATCAGGGTGATCTCTGCAGGATAGAAGCCCAGGGCCCAGCACTTCAAGATGACTCCATGACTTGAGATGGAGCGGTGGGTCATGTGTGTTTTGGGGGGATCTGTGAGAGTCAAAGCAGGGAGGGCTCAGGCAAAAATCTGTTAAGTAGCACCTAATCTAAGTACAAGACACCAAAGCTACTGATAATTTCATTGCTAACCAAAGTGAGTCAGGATTGTCTTCTTTCTGATCATAGACAGAATCAGCACTAAGCAAAGCAGGTCCAAAACAAGGGTGTGGAAACACAGTCCTACATGGGACAAGAATCATTTCTAGATTCTCTACCCTCTTAAAGTCATTGGTCAATTTCTCCAGATAATTGTTAATGGGCACTCACAAGTGTGTGCCTAGTAGGAAACGATCAGATATGTAACCTGCCCCACCCCCCAGAGCCTAAAAGCTCTCTTAAGAGTAATTTCACCCTAGGGAAGCCTAAAACGAATGTGAGATGGGTAGCACAGCAGGTTAAGTGCACATGGCACAAAGTGCAAGGACTGGCTGAAGGATTCCGGTTCAAGCCCCCAGCTCCCCACCTGCTGGGGAGGTTGCTTCAAAGCAGTGAAGCAGGTCTGCAAGTGCCTGTCTTTCTCTCCCCCCCCCCTTTTTTTTAAATTTTATTTATTAATGAGAAAAATAGGAGGAGAGAGAAAGAGCCAGACATCACTCTGGTACATGTGCTGCCAGGGATTGAACTCAGGACCTCATGCTTGAGAGTCCAATGCTTTACCCACTGTGCCACCTCCTGGACCACCTCTCCCCCCTGTCTTCCCCTCCTCTCTCGATTTCTCTCTGTCTTATCCAACAACAATGACAGCAAGATCAACAACAATAATAACAACAACAATAAACAACAAGGGCAACATAAGGGAAAAAATAGCCTCCAGGAGTGTGGGCACCAAGCCCCAGCAATAACTCTGGAGACAAAATAAATAAATAATAAATTTAAAAGAAGAAGGAGGAGGAGGAGAAGGAGAAAGAGAAGGAGAAAGAGAAGGAGAAAGAGAAGAAGAATGGTAAGATGTCACTGCCCAGAAGACTAAAGATGGGAGCTTCCCCAAATCCACACTGGCTAGTGAGGAAGCAGTCCTAACACACTGGCCTCACCGGCTGTAGTCTAGAAGTCTAAATACGCTACACTGGTATCTGGATCACCTCTGGGGAGACCCCCACTCACATTCTCAGAGAGAACTAGCCCAAGCTGGAAGTAGGGGAAGAGCTGAGTGAGTGGACTATGTGGGTAATTACCTGTGCGATTCAAGCTCTCCCCTCCACACTCCAAGTATCTTCGAAGCCACAGGATGCACTCTTTCTCCAAATAGATCTTGTCTCTCTCTATGAAGTCCTTCCTGTTGTGTTCCCATTTCTGCTTGGTGTAGTGAGCCATGGGTGACAGTGGTATGTATTGCAGAAGGTTCATATCCAAATTCAGGTAGTCATCACCATCATAACCATACCGCCAGTATCCTATAGTACTACCATTGTCCAGGAGCTCACAGCCGTAAGTGAACTGGAGGGTGTGGGCATCTGTTCAGTCCCAGGAAAACAGTGTCATTAACATGAGAATGTGCCTTCAAGACCTCTCCATGAGTGGTCTCTATTCCCCCACACCTCCTGCCTTTTTTCTTCTTCTTAGGAGGTATTAATATTCTAGACAAAGTGGTATGATCACTTAGTTCTGATCAACTTTACATGCTATTAGATCTACAGTGGACTATGCTCTGTCCCTGAATGTGTTGAAAAAAATACTAAGCTATCAAGGGAAGGGATGGGAAATGGAGTTCTGGTGGTGGGAACTGTGTGGAAATGAACCCCTCTTATTCTATGGTCTTGTCAATATTTCTATTTTATAAATAAAGTAAAATAAATACAAAAAAAGAAAGAAAGAAAAAGTGCTAAGGAGGGCAGGGGTAGATAGCATAATGCTTATGAAAAGAGACTCTCGGGAGTCAGGCTGTAGCGCAGCGGGTTAAGCGCAGGTGGCGCTAAGCACAAGGACCCGCGTAAGGATCCTGGTTCGAGGCCTGGCTCCCCACCTGCAGGGGGTCGCTTCACAAGCGGTGAAGCAGGTCTGCAGGTGTCTATCTTTCTCTCTCTCTCTATCTTCCCCCTCCCCTCTCCATTTCTCTCTGTCCTACCCAACAATGACAACAATAACAACTACAACAATAAAAAACAACAAGGGTAGCAAAAGGGAATAAATAAATAAAATAAAATAAAAAGAACTCAATACTTCTATTTAAAAAAAAGAAAAGAAAAGAAAAGGAAAGAGACTCTCCTGCCTGACACTCCAAAGTCTCAGATTCAATCCCTTGCACCACCATAAACCACAGCTAAGCTGTGCTCTGGTAAATTAATTAATTAGTTAATTAATTAATTTTTAAAAAAAACAACAGTGATGTTCATATTCAAAATACTTTCATGCCTGAGGTACTAAAAGTCTCAATTTCAGTCCAGAAACCAGAGCTGAGCAATGTTCTAGTTAAAAAAGGCAAAATAATTGTTAAATGGGAAACTGGGGAATGTTAATGCATGTACAAACTATTGTATTTACTGTTGAATGTAAAACATTTAATTCCCCAATAAAGAAATAAATTTTTTAAAAAAAGGCAAGGGAGTCGGGCGGTAGCACAGCGGGTTAAGCGCAGGTGGTGCTAAGCACAAGGACCAGCGGAAGGATCCCGGTTCGAGCCCTCGGCTCCCCACCTGCAGGGGAGTCGCTTCACAGGCGGTGAAGTAGGTCTGCAGGTGTCTGTCTTTCTCTCCCCCTCTCTGTCTTCCCCTCCTCTCTCCATTTCTCTCTGTCCTATCCAACAACAATGACATCAATAATAACTACAACAACAAAATAATAAGGGCAACAAAAGGAATAAATAAAAATAAACAAATAAATATTTTTTTTAAAAAAGGCAAAACAACAACAACAACAAAGTACTGCGAGTCGGGCGTTAGCGCAACGGGTTCAGCACAGGGCACAAAGCACAAGGACTGGTGTAAGGATCCCAGTTCAAGGCCCCAGCTCTCCACCTGCAGAGGGTTCTCTTCACAGGTGGTAAAGCAGGTCTGCAAGTGTCTGTCTTTCTCTCCCCCTCTCCATCTCTCCCTCCTTTCTCCATTTCTCTCTGTCCTATGCAACAACAATGACATCAATAACAACAAAAATAATAACTACAACAATAATAACTACAACAATAAAACAACAAGGATAACAAAAGGGAATAAATAATTTTTTTTTTTTTTAAAGTACAAAGGGGCCTAGGGAAAGAGCATAGTGGTTATGTGCCAGGGGCCATAACAGGTTACTAGGGTCCCCAAAGGATGAGGGGTATCGGCACAAATGAGATGAGAGACACGTCAACTGCTTCAAGAGCAGGAAAGAGGCATCTCTGCTTTCTCTTTGCAGAGCTTTACTTTTATATGTTTTTCACCCAGATACACATACGTTCATTATTTTTGGAGAATTCTTTGCACAGCTATTTACCATAAAATTCATTTCTTTATTTTAGCAGTTAATAATATAAACTCTTATTGTTACCTATTGATCTATAAATTATAACTTATTTTTCTTGAGCAAGCTTCTTGAAATATCATGAGTTTTCTGTAAAGCATCTATTGTTTCTAAAAGGTCAGTTTCTACGAAGTAAATTATCTTGTTTATAGTATCTCCATTAATATCTCTGTCTATTTATGAACTCTTCTGTTTCAGGTAAGCAATAGATGTCACATCCCTGCCTTTCATAGTGCTTATTAACCTGCCTAATGGTAGCAACTTTCTTTTCTCAGAAAAGCAAACACCAAGGGGGACGGGACCCTGCTAGTCTATTGATAAATGGTAACTTATTAACCTCAACCCACTTGCCCTTAATGTTAACCACATGACTATGGTATTCATCATAGATACCTGTAAATGGAAGAAAAGCATCAGTAGATGGGGGCGGTTGATAAGGGCCCTTACATTTTGGGGGAAACCACAGTTCTCTATATTTTCCTCTAACCTTTTCTACCTGTGGTGTGGGTGCTAGGGTGACAAGAGGTGCAAGTAACTCTTTCATAATTGGCCAATTGTCATATTCTGAACCTCTTTAGTAAAATTACATAGCTTTGTACAATTAAACAAAGGGGAAAACAATTCTTCCTCTTGGAGTCTCCTGAAAAAGTCTGCATTACTGATATTGCTTGTTCCATTATGATCAATCTCATAGAGTGCGGTGCAGGTTTTGTCATTTCTTTTATTAATGGTCAGGCTCTGAGCCTGGCCATAGGTAAGGATTACTAAAACCACACAGAGCTTAATCCCAAACCCTATACATGGCAAAAGGCGAGATAGTTTCAGTTTGGCCTGGAGAGTACATCTGTGCTGAACTTCCTGCGAAGCTGGTACCGTGTCAAGCAGCTCGCGTGGCGGCACCTGTACCAATTATGCAAAAGATTTTTATGCCTGAGGCTCTAAGGTCCCAGGTTCAATTCCCCCACAACACCATAAACCAGAGCTGAACAGTGCTCTGGTAGGAAGAGGGTGGAGGATGAGGAAGAGTACATTAAAAGTGGGCAAGGGAGATAGCATAGTGGTTATGCAAAAAGACTTGTCTGGGACCTCAAAATCTCAGGTTCAACTCTCTGTACCACCATAAGCCAGTACTGAGAAGTGCTCTGGGGCAGGGGTAGCATAATGGTTATGCAAAGAGAATCTACCACCTGAAGCTCCAAACTCCCAGGTTCAACCCCCTGCATCACCCTAAACCAGAGATGAGCAGTGCTCTAGTAAAAAAAAAAAAAAAAAAACTCTGGTAAAACAACACTGAAAAAAATAATAATAATAAAATAAAAAATAAAAACACTGAAAGGGAGTTACAGACTTTAGTTTTGCCATGACTAGGCAAGTTATTCAACCTCCACGGTTCTTGTGTAAATGAAGAGTTAGGCTGTAATTATAATTATAGATCTCCTATACATAGCTACACATTCTTGCAAACAGAATCACAGCATTACAAAGTATTCTGTACAGTTTTCATGGATAGGTGGGGGTAGATAGCATAATGATTATGCAAAGAGACTCTCACACCTGAGGCTCCAAAGTCCTAGGTTCAATACCACCCCCACCCCACCACCCCCATCCCCTGCACCACCATAAGCCAGAGTTGAGCAGCGCTCTGGTGTCAAAAAGAAATAGTTTTCCTTGAATAATATGTACTGAACTATGTCTGCCAACATCACCACTTGAGGGTCAAGCCCTCAAGTGATTGTTTTGGCAATTGTAAGAGGCATTTAAAGTAATAAAGTGAAGAGAGCTTGGTGATGGTGCACATGGTTGAGCACACATACTACCATGCACAAGAACCCAGGTTCAAGTCCCCACCTGCAGCAAGGGAGCTTCATGAGTGGTGAAACAGTGCTGCAGGTATCTTTTCCTCTCTGTTTCCCCTTTCTTCTCAATTTCTTTCTATAGGTATCCAATAAATAATTAAATATTAAGAAAACAATGAAGTGATGAAGATCAAGCACTAGTCTAATGTAATTGGTGACATTTTATAACATGTGCATTCAACCAGGTGGACCACCACTGGCCTTTCTGGTAACACTTTAAAAGGGAGAGAGGAGGAGCCAGATGGTGGCACACCTGGTTAAATGCTCACATTATAGTGTGGAATGACCCAGGTTCAAGTCCCTGGTGGCCACCTGCAGAGGGGAAGCTTCACAAGTGGTGAAACAGGGTCTTTATCTCTCTCCCTATCTCCTCCTCTCCTTTAATTTCTCTCTGTCTCTATCCAATGATAAATAAATAAAATATGGTTTTAAAAAGGGGGGGAGAGGGCAGATAACATAATAGTTATGCAATCACACTCTCATGCCTGAGGCTCCAATGTCCCAGATTCAATCCCCTGCACCACTATAAGCCGGAGATGAGCAGTGCTCTGGTAAAAAATAATAATAATAATTAAATTAAATAAAAAATCCAGAGGTGGAGTACGAGCAGCAGCAAATCGCTTTCTCTCCTCTCCTCTCTGGATCAACTAGGAATACCAAAGGAGACCACCCGGACCAAAACAAGACAGAACTAGAATGACCACAGGAATCCATTAAATCACCGGTGAGTACAAACACATGTGGCTGATGACAGAGAGGAGAGAGAAGTGTAAGGAGAGATTAAGTGACTGCTAACAGTCCAACAGTTTATCAGTTGACACACACCTCCAGTCTGCTCCACCAACAAGGGGACAGCTGAAGGGAGGAGAGGACTGACTCGCCAGAGACTCACCAAGTGCAACTCTGAGTCTCCACTGCTACTGCCCTCAGAATCTGCAGCAGCGACAGGGAGGGACACCAGGGGACAGAGATCTAACCAGAAAATTCAGGAGAAGACCTATACCGACGTGGCATAGTTGAGGGGCTGTGAAAGTCTCTTTGCATAAGCACTGGATTATCTCTGCCACACCCTACTTTATCTCTTGGTCAGGAGTCAGTGATTAAGCTGAAGCCTATCGATAGTTTAAAAGCCCTCAGGCTCCCATAGCCTACAGGGAATAAAAAAAAAAAAGAGGCTTTTAAACCACTGAGCTCCAACTCAGGGATTAAAATACTATTGAAACAACTGTTAACTTCCACCACTGTGAACCCCTTAATTAACTTACTTAGACACAAGTCAATCCAGGCAATAGTGATCAGTAATTTGAAAAGTACTGATAAAGGGAACTCATAACATATTATATAAAATGGCTAAAACAAGAAGAAATATTGGAGAATCGAACCAGGACAAGAGTCCAACTAAAAGTCCTCCAGAGGGTGAAGCACAAAATAACGAGTTCAACATCCAACATTACCTAAGGAAATAATAACAGGAGTGAGTAAAGAATTTGAAAAAATTGTAATCAGAAATACAGGAACAACAAATGAGACTATGGAAGAAAATACTAATTATCTCATCGTTATTAGCTGAAAGCTGAAATCGCTGAGCTAAGAATGCAACTAGTTGAACAAGCTAAAACAGTATCAGAACAGGGCAACAAAATAGATGAACTCCAGAAAACAGTAGAGGGCAGAGAGAATAGAATCAATGAGGCTGAAGACAGAATTAGCAAGATCGAGGATGAATTAGAGACAACTAAAAAAAAAGTAAGAGATCTCAAAAAGAGATTAATAGATGCTGAAAACAACAACAGAGTCCTATGGGATGACTTCAAAAGAAACAATATACCCATTATTGGCATACCAGAGGAAGAAAGAGAAGGAGAGGAAGAAAGCATTTTCCAGGCCATAATAGCTGAAAACTTCTCTAGTCTAGACAACATCAAAGACATAAAGATTCAAGAAGCCCACAGGGTCCCAAACAGAATTAACCCAGACCTAAAGACACCAAGACATGTCATACTTAGAATGGAAAGGAATAAGGATAAACAAAGGATCCTGAAGGTTGCAAGAGAAAAACAAAGAGTCACCTACAAAGGAAACCCCATAATATTAGCAGCAGACTTCTCCATACAAACACTACAGGCCAGAAGAGAATGGCAAGATATCTATCGAGTGCTCAATGAGAAAGGCTTTCAACCAAGAATACTATATCCTGCTAGACTGTTATTCAGATTAGATGGAGGCATCAAAACCTTCTCAGACAAGCAACAGTTGAAGGAATCAACTATCACCAAGCCTGCCCTGAAAGAAGTTCTGAAAGGTCTCCTATAAACAATCAGACCACCACAAATAGAACATATATCAAAACACTCTAAAACTCTACAAGAATGGCATTAAAATATCTTCAGTCTTTGATATCAATAAATGTCAATGGCCTGAATTCACCTATTAAAAGACACAGAGTAGGAAGATGGGTCAGAAAACACAACCCAACAATATGTTGTCTACAGGAAACTCACCTAACTCAACAAGACAAACACAGACTTAAAGTGAAAGGATGGAAAACTATCATACAAGCCAATGGCCCACAAAAAAGGGCAGGAGCAGCTATTCTCATATCTGACATGATAGAATTTAAAATAGATAAGATTAAAAAAGATAGGAATGGACACTACTTAATGCTCAGAGGATCAGTCAATCAAGAGGATTTAACAATTATTAACATCTATGCACCCAATGAGAAACCATCTAAATACATCAAACTTCCACTGAAAGAGCTACAGCAATATATTAACAGTAACACAATCATAGTAGGGGACTTCAACACCCCCTCTCTCAATTTGACAGATCATCCAGGCAGAAAATCAATAAAGACTTAAGGGAGCTAAATGAAGAGATAGTTAAACTAGAACTACTGGACATTTTCAGAGTCATTCATCCCAAGAAACTGGAATACACATTTTACTCAAATCCACATGGGTCATTCTCAAGGATAGACCATATATTAGGCCACAAAGACAGCATCAGCCAATTCAAGAGCACTGAAATCATCCCAAGCATCTTCTCAGACCACAGTGGAATTAAACTAACACTTAACAATCAACAAAAGATTAGTAACAGTCCCAAAATATGGAAGCTCAACAGTACACTTCTTAACAACTTCTGGGTCAAAGAGGAAATCAAGGAAGAAATCAAAATGTTTCGAGAGTTCAATGAAAATGAAGACACAAGCTATCAAAATATTTGGGACACAGCTAAAGCAGTCCTAAGAGGGAAGTTCATAGCTATACAAGCACACATTAGGAAACAAGAAAAAGCACAAATAAACAGCCTGATTGCACATCTTAAAGACCTAGAAGAAGAACAACAAAGGAACCCTAAAGCAACCAGAAGGACAGAAATCACTAAAGTTAGGGCAGAAATAAATAACATTGAGAATAAGAAAACCATACAAAAGATCAACGAAAGTAAATGTTGGTTCTTCAAAAGAGTAAACAAAATCAACAAACCTTTAGCCAGACTCACAAAACAAAAAAGGGAGAAGACCCAAATAAATTGGTAGTAAATGAAAGAGGAGATATCACAACAGACACCGCAGAAATTCAACATATCAAGCGAGGCTTATATGAACAACTATATGCCACCAAGCTAGAGAACCTGGAAGAAATGGACGATTTCCTAGATACCTACCAACTTCCAAAACTAAGTAAAGAGGAAGTGG
This sequence comes from Erinaceus europaeus, assembly GCF_950295315.1. Lineage (NCBI taxonomy): Eukaryota > Metazoa > Chordata > Mammalia > Eulipotyphla > Erinaceidae > Erinaceus > Erinaceus europaeus. The sequence goes on from NC_080165.1 coordinate 53,524,946, forward strand.
ATAACATGAACAGGCCCATCATAGCTAATGAAATTGAAACAGTTATCAAAAATCTTCCCAAAAATAAAAGTCCTGGACCAGATGGTTTTACAAATGAATTCTACAAAACTTTCAAAGAAGAACTAATACCTCTACTTTTAAAAGTCTTCCAGAAGATTGAAGACACTGGAATACTCCCTGCCAGCTTCTATGAAGCCAACATCACCCTGATACCAAAAGCAGACAGGGACACAACCAAAAAAGAAAACTACAGACCAATATCTCTGATGAACATAGATGCGAAAATATTGAACAAAATTCTAGCCAACCGGATACAGCAGTATATCAAAAAGATTGTTCATCATGACCAAGTGGGGTTTATCCCAGGCATGCAAGCTTGGTTTAATATACGTAAATCAATCAATGTGATCCACCACATCAACAAAAGCAAGACCAAAAACCACATGGTCATATCAATAGATGCAGAGAAAGCCTTTGACAAAATCCAACACCCCTTTATAGTCAAAACACTACAAAAAATGGGAATAGATGGAAAATTCCTGAAGATAGTGGAGTCTGTATATAGCAAACCTACAGCCAACATCATACTCAATGGTGAAAAACTGGAAGCATTTCCACTAAGATCAGGTACTAGACAGGGCTGCCCACTATCACCATTACTATTCAACATAGTCTTGGAAGTTCTTGCCATAGCAATCAGGCAGGAGCAAGGAATTAAAGGGATACAGACTGGAAGAGAAGAAGTCAAACTCTCCTTATTTGCAGATGACATGATAGTATACATGGAAAAACCTAAGGAATCCAGCAAGAAGCTTTTAGAAATCATCAGGCAATACAGTAATGTGTCAGGCTATAAGATTAACATTCAAAAGTCAGTGGCATTCCTCTATGCAAACACTAAGTTAGAAGAAATTGAAATCCAGAAATCAATTCCTTTTACCATAGCAACAAAAACAATAAAATATCTAGGAGTAAATCTAACCAAAGAAGTGATAGACTTGTATGCTGAAAATTATGAGTCACTACTCAAAGAAATTGAAAAAGACACAAAGAAGTGGAAAGATATTCCATGTTCATGGGTTGGAAGAATTAACATCATCAAAATGAATATATTACCCAGAGCCATCTACAAATTTAATGCTATCCCCATCAAGATCCCAAGCACATTTTTTAGGAGAATAGAACAAATGCTACAAATATTTATCTGGAACCAGAAAAAACCTAGAATTGCCAAAACAATCTTGAGAAAAAAGAACAAAACCGGAGGCATCACACTCCCAGATTTCAAACTGTATTATAGGGCCATTGTCATCAAAACTGCTTGGTATACTAGGACCCCAACTGTATAAAATGGGGCACAAAGTAGAATAAGTGTGGTGGTGGTGGTGGTGGTGGTGGTGGTGGTGGTGGTGGTGGTGTGTGGGTGTGGGGGGAGGAGAGTTGTCTCAACAACACTCTGATTTAACCCATAACAGTCAGTAATAATAAAATAAAATAGGACCAGGCACTGGCATACCCAGTTGAGCAAAAAAAAAAAAAAAAAAAAAAAACTGCTTGGTACTGGAACATGAATAGACACACTGACCAGTAGAATAGAATTGAGAGTCCAGAAATGAGGCCCCACACCTATGGACATCTAATCTTTGACAAAGGTGCCCAGACTATTAAATGGGGAAAGCAGAGTCTCTTCAACAAATGGTGTTGGAAACAATGGGTTGAAACATGCAGAAGAATGAAACTGAACCACTGTATTTCACCAAATACAAAAGTAAATTCCAAGTGGATCAAGGACTTGGATGTTAGACCACAAACTATCAGATACTTAGAGGAAAATATTGACAAAACTCTTTTCTGCATAAATTTTAAAGACATTTTCAATGAAACAAATCCAATTACAAAGAAGACTAAGGCAAGCATAAACCTATGGGACTACATCAAACTAAAAAGCTTCTTCATAGCAAAAGAAACCACTACCGAAACCAAGAGACCCCTCACAGAATGGGAGAAGATCTTTACATGCCATACATCAGATAAGAGTTTAATAACCGGGGGCCAGGCGGTGGCGCACTTGGTTAAGTGCACACATTAAAGTGCACAAGGACCCAGGTTCAAGCCCCTGGTCCCCATCTGCAGGGGGAAGGCTTCACGAGTGGTGAAGCAGGGCTGCAGATGTCTCTCTCCCTCTCTATTTCCCCCTCCCCTCTCAATTTCTGTCTATCTCTATCCAATAATTAATTAATTAAAAAAATATATATATATATATATAAAGTGTTTAATAACCAACATATATAAAGAGCTTGCCAGACTCAACAACAAGACAACAAATAACCCCATCCAAAAATAGGGAGAGGACATGGACAGAATATTCACCACAGAAGAGATCCAAAAGGCCAAGAAATACATGAAAAAATTCTCCAAGTCTCTGATTGTCAGAGAAATGCAAATCAAGACAACAATGAGATATCACTTCACTCCTGTGAGAATGTCATACATCAGAAAAGGTAACAGCAGCAAATGCTGGAGAGGTTGTGGGGTCAAAGGAACCCTCCTACACTGCTGGTGGGAATGTCATCTGGTCCAGCCTCTGTGGAGAACAGTCTGGAGAACTCTCAGAAGGCTAGAAATGGACCTACCCTATGACCCTGCAATTCCTTTCCTGGGGATAGATCCTAAGGAACCCAACACATCCATCCAAAAAGATCTGTGTACACATATGTTCTTGGCAGCACAATTTGTAATAGCCAAAACCTGGAAGCAACCCAGGTGTCCAACAACAGATGAGTGGCTGAGCAAGTTGTGGTGTATATACACAATGGAATACTACTCAACTGTAAAAAATGGTGACTTCACCATTTTCAGCCGATCTTGGATGGACCTTGAAAAATTCATGTTATGTGAAATAAGTCAGAAACAGAAGGATGAATATGGATGATCTCACTCTCAGGCAGAAGTTGAAAAACAAGATCAGAAAGGAAAACACGAGTAGAACCTGAATGTAAATTGGCATATCTCACCAAAGTAAAAGACTCTGGGGTGTGTGGGTGGGGAGAATACAGGTCCATGAAGGATGATAAATGACATAGTGTGGGTTGTATTGTTAAATGGGAAACTGGGGAATGTTATGCATGTACAAACTATTGTATTACTGTTGAATGTGAAACATTAATTCCCCAATAAAGAAATAAATTTTTTAAAAAATTAAAAAATTAAAAAGAAGAGAGGATACTCCATGTGCACATACTAAGGAAATCCTGCCAGACCTTGACTTTCTAGCCTCTAGGACAGTCAGAAAATAAATAAATTTCTGTTGCTTAAGTCTGGAGAATTTTTTTATGGAAGCCTGAGAAGACATTAGGGTAATGAAAAATGTAAAACAACTTTAAGTTTCTAAAAAAATTATGAATTTCAAAGTAAATAACTCTGAGATGACTCCAGTGTGGATTAATTACACTTTCCTCTGGGCAACCACAGACTACTTGGTCAAGTTTCTAATTCAACACTTAACACACTCTACCAAATATCACTGTGTATCATCTCTCTCCTATTCCACTCTGAGCTCTGAGAAGGCAGGGAATATGTCGTGTCTATCATAGACATATGTGGTTGACTCCATGCTCCTATATGTATGAATTGATGAAAACCTGAGCAACCTCACTATTCAACTCTATTTGTACCTCTTACTGGTTGATGTTTTGATTTGACATTTAAGACCCTTTGCAAACCATTCCAACAGTTCCCAGCAGAGAAGACATTAATTACTGAGGGGGCCAGAGAAAAGGTATGATGACCTCAGCCCCACCCTGAGTTAACAAAAAGTTCCACCTAAACCCAACCAATCAGAGACGAGCAGGAAAGTCCCTGAATATTAAGAAAGGAGAACAGACGTTGACCTGAAACCAACTGTTCCTTGTTCCGTATAAACATTCCCACCTGTACCATAACTATAAAAAGGTGGGATGAGGGGGTTGGGTGGTGGCGCAGTGGGTTAAGGACATGTGGTGCAAAGCGCAGGGGCCGGTTTAAGGATCCCGGTTCGAGCCCCCGGCTCCTCACCTGCAGGGGAGTCGCTTCAAAGGCGGTGAAGCAGGTCTGCAGGTGTCTGTCTTTCTCTCCCCCCTCTCTGTCTTCTCCTCCTCTCTCCATTTCTCTCTGTCCTATCCAACAACAAACGACATCGACAATGGCAATAATAATAACCACAATGAGGCTACAACAACAAGGGCAACAAAAGGGGGAAAAAATGGCCTCCAGGAGCGGTGGATTCATGTGCAGGCACTGAGCCCAGCAATAACCCTGGAGGAAAAAATAAAATAAAATAAAATAAAATAAAATAAAATAAAATAAAATAAAATATTAAAAAAATAAAGGTGGGATGAAAAATTACTGGAGTCGCAGACTCTTCCCTCTCCCCTTGCGTAGAAGGTTGTTGGCGGCCCAAGCTTAAGCTTGCTAATAAAGGCTCTTGCTATTGCATGTGATTCTGGTCTTCTTTGAGTGAGATCGAGACTCGAACCTCTGGGCGTAACAATTACAAATTATTGGGGCCAGGTGGTGGCACACCTGGTTGAGCACACATGTTACAAATCATTAAATGGGGGGAAATACAAAGCAGAACTTGTACTGAATTTGGTGTACTGCGCCAAAGTAAAAGACTCTGGTGTGTGTAAGAGGTGGATTTAGCTCCTGGAGCATGAGACTGGAGGAGGATGGGGAGGGTAGCAGAGTACTGTGCAAAAAAACTGAGAAATGAGGGGCCGGGTGGTGGTGCACCTGGTTGAGTGCATGTAGTACAATGTGCAAGGATGCGAGTTCGAGCCCCCCATCCCCACCTGCAAGGGGAAAGCTTCATGAGTGGCGAAGCAGGGCTACAGGTGTCTTTCTGTCTCTCTCTCCCTCTCTATCACCCCCTTCCCTCTTGATTTCTGGCTGTTTCTATCCAATAAATAAAGATAATTAAAAAATTTTTTAACTGAGAAATGTTACATATGTACCAACTACTGTATTTACTGTCAACTGTAAACCACTAATCTCCCCAATTTTAAAAAAATTACTAAACTTGCAATGTCAAATCTCACCCCACACTGTGCCCTGATTTCTTATTAGTTGGGACCACTTTTGTTTTCCTCATCAACCCAAATAATGCATATCCATCAGGTACAAAAGTATATCTCATTCATGAGACATTCTCTGACCACTGGGTGTCTTGTGAACTTTGGTAAACTATTTCTCACCTTCTCTTTTGACATGTTAGAGGTTCTGCTCTTAGGCATCTCTGGGTATATCTCATAGTGTCAATAAGGTGTTTTCAGCACCCAGAAAACAAATGTTAAGCATGTATTCATGACCCAATGAAACTACTGAATTGGTTGATTGATTTGACTGACTGATTATTATCAAAAAGACCCACCCACCTTATGACCAGACTAGAGTAGCCTTCATTCTATTTACCCACTCCACTTGACCCTATGGAAATAATTTTGAGAGGGCCTTCTGCCCTGGGAGAGGGGTAAGGTGGGAGTATTGTTTTTCCTTTCTTTTTCCCAGGCACCTACCTGCTTGCTTTTGTTTCAATGCTTTGTTCAGACTATGGGTAATGGTTTGGTTGTAGTATTGCTGCAAATTCCTCAAATTTAGGTGGAATAACTTCATCCGACTTGTAAAGATCTTGGTCTCATCGTCAAAGTAGCTTGGCCCCTCCTTCAACCACAGAGCATGAGATTTTGCCTTCATCCCCACACTGTCATAGTGGATAAAGCGTTGGTCATCCACATAGCCAAAGGCAGAGAATGCAGGGACTCCTGGGACTGGCTCAGATACAGCTGAATAGAAATACTGCAGAGAATGTGATCCTAAAGTAGGAACCAGAAACAGTGCGTCAGTCAGCTGCAAGATTACTGAGGAATTACCTAGTTCCCAATTTATGAGGGAACCGGTGTGTATGTCCCTGTGTATTTATGTGTTTGTAACAGAAGAGACAGAATACACACCATAAGCCAATGGAAAGATAATTACACAACAATCTTCTTCATAAATGAATTCAAATAACACACTAAATATGTACAAGAAAGTCCAGTGAAACAATACATAAATGTTGATTCAACCCATAGAACCATGGAACCATTGGAATAGGTTTCATGAAGACTTCCTTCTTTTTCCCCTCACTTAAATTTTTGATATATATGTATAAATATACATTATATTAATACAAGGGTGAGAGAGAGAGAGAAGGGGAGAGAAAAAAAACCAAAGCACCACCTGACACATGCAATGAGGTAGGGGAGAAAGAATTGAATTCAGGACCTCATGCTTCCAAGTCCAATGCTTCAGCCACAGAACCATCTCCCAAGTAACACACCCCTTGTTTTAATTAAAGCATATTCACACCTTAGATTCTCAGTCACATTTAAGGATTAAGGATATGTTCAGGCTCAACAAGTAATAATGAAGCTAGTACTACTAGAAAGATTGCAGGCCCACATGCATTTTAAGCTTAAAGAGAAGAGACTTTTTTTTTTTACCAGAGCACTGCTCAGCTCTGGTTTATGATGGTGCGGGGGATTGAACCTGGGACTTTGGAGCCTCAGGCATGAGAGTCTCTTTGCATAACCATTATGCTCTCTACCCTCCACCCAGAAAAGACGTCTCCACTTGGTCGATTCCAAATTATATTCCTCCATGAGGATAATTGCTGGAACTATCCGTTCCACCCCGGATCCATGGCTGCCAGTTCTTAGCAAGATCGCCCCGCCAGATATTCGTCGGGATGCGGCATCATCTAAGTTCATTTCCCACGTCTACGGTCGACCGGACCTGCCAATATACGCGGATATCTTCGCCCACCCTGTCCAATGCTTGACGTCTCATCACCCAATCTGGTCCCCTACGCCTACACTGAACTTCTCTGTTCCAGACTCTTGGAAACAGAGTTGGCAGTCAGCTGAGGTAAAGAACAAACACCTCATCACAGACCCCTGCAAGCGTCAAGCCGGCTTTGACCTAGCACGTTATGATTGGGCCCTCCTCAATCGCTATCGAACAGGCCATGGCCGGTGCGCCTCTATGTTCCATCGCTGGGGAGCCAGAGACGACCCAAACTGCCCCTGCGGCTCCAGACAGACTATGACCCACATAGTCAACGACTGCCACCTCTCCAGATTCAAAGGAGGTCTCAAAACTTTACATCAGGCTCAACCTGACGCTGTTGACTGGCTACGGAAGAAGGGCAAACGCTAGAAGAAGAAATGACAAAGAACACCATACCCCTTCCAGACTAGATAACTAGAACAAGAGCAGAAAACACAGTGAAGTTCATGCAACCACAATCTAACTCCCTCAAGCTTCATATTACTATCAAATAAGCTGATGATAAATTTCCCGAAGCAAAATTTTCTCCCACTATTAACAGTTAGGTCAGACACTAACTTCATCATGGAAGAGATATTATAATGGTTATGCAAACATATTCTCATGCCTGAGGCTCTAAGATCCTGTATAACCACCATAACACAGAGTAGAGCAGTGCTCTGGTAATAATAATAATAAGAAGAAGAAGACATTAAGTTCAGAAGGTTATACACAGATCGAATATTAGAACAGGGCTGGGTGGTAGGTAGCACAGCTAGTAGAACACACACATTACCATGTGCAAGGGAAATGGAATAGTAAAATATTAGAACTGGGTGGCCCAGAGCTTCTCAGTCAAACCCCCAGTTCCCACCTGCAGGGAGAACTTTCATGAGTGGTGAAGCAGATCTACAGGTGTCTCTCTTACTCTCAATCTATCTCCCCTCCCCCTCTCAAGTTCTCTCTATCCTATCAAGTACATTTTTTAAATAAAATAAATATTTTTAAATTACTATGATATTAAATTTGGGCAGGGATAGATAGAATAATGGTAATGCAAACAGACTTTCATGCCTGAGGCTCCAAAGTCCCCCCCAGATTCAATCCCCTGCACTATCATAAACCAGAGCTGAGCAGTGCTCTAGTAAAAAAAAAAAAAAAAAAAAACACACTTCATACCTGTGAGGATGGCCAATATCAACAAAACAAGAAGTAACAGGTTTAGATGAGGTTACAGAGAAAAAGGAACTGTCACACTGTTAGTGAGAATGCAAATTAGTGCAGCCTTTTTGGAAAACCGTTTGAGTCCTTAAACAAATAAAAATGGAAATGCCTTATGATCCCACAACACCACACTTATAGACATTTATCCAAAGGACATTGAAATACTAATTGGACATATGCACCCCTATGTTCACAGCTGCATTATTCACAATAGCCAAAGAGTGAAGGAAGTCTAAATGCCCATCTACAGATGACTAGATAAAGAAGCTATGGAAGCATTCCAGGAGGTGGCGCAGTAGATAAGGCATTGGACTCTCAAGCATGAGCTCCCAAATTTAGTCCCCGGCAGCACAAGTACCAGAGTGATGTTCAATTCTTTCTCTCTCTCTCCTGTCTTTCTCATTAATAAATAAGTAAAATATTTTTAAAAAGAAGTTATGGAATATATATCCTATGGAATACTACTATGCAATTAAAAAAATGATAATGTGCCCTTTGGGTCAAAATGGATGGAACTGGTTGCGATTATGCTTAGTAATAAGTAAAGAGATGAAAGACAACTATATGGTTTCCCTCATATATGGAATTTAGAGGACGGAGACACATATACTTAGGGAAAAAGAAAACAGAAGTAAGCAAATGGTCTTTAAGACTTATGACAACTATAGTGGTTATCTTTGGGAGGTAAGAGGGTGAGGATACAGAACTCTGGTGGTGGGTGTGGTGTAGAACTATACCCTATAATTTCACAATCTTGTAACCTACTATTAATCACAAATAAAATAATAAAGTTATGGGATATATACTTCAAGAAATACTACTCCGCAATAAATAAAAAAAGAAGATATTGTCTCCTTGGGGACAAAATGGAGGTGATTATGCTTAGTGCAATAAGTAGTGAAAGACAACTACTGGATAGTTTCACTCATGTGGAATCAAAAGAGTGACACGGGGGGCTGGGCAGTTGAGCACCTGTTAACTACACATGCTGACATGCTCAAGAAACCAGATTTGAGCCCCTGCTCCACACATGCATGAAGGAAACTTCACAGTGAAGCAGTCTGCAGGTGTCTTTCTTTCTTTTTACCAGAGCACTGCTTAGCTTTGGCTTATGATGGTGTGAGGGATTGAACCAGGGACCTCCCACCCTCAGACATGAGAGAGTCTGTTTTGCATACCACTATGCTATCTCCCCCACCCCAGGTATCTTTTTTTTTTTTTTTTTACCAGAACACTGCTCAACTCTAGCTTATGGTGGTGTAGGAGTTTGACCCTGAGACTTTGGAGCCTCAAGCACGAGGGTTTCTTTGAATAACTATTATGCTATCTACCCTCCGCCCTCAGGTGTCTTCTTATCTCCCTCTCCATCCCCCTCTCCCTTCTCAATTTCTCTGTCCTATCAAATAAAATATAAAGAAAAAAGGGGAGTTGGGCGGTGGCGCAAAGGGTTAAGCGCACATGGTACAAAGCGCAAGGACCTGCGTAAGGATCCCAATTGGAGCCCCCAGCTCCCTACCAGCTCTGTCTTCCCCTCCTCTCTTGAATTCTCTCTGTCCTATCCAACAGCTATAACAACAATGGCAACAACAACCACAACATGGGCAACAAAATGGGAAAACAATGTCCACGAGAAAGAAAGACAGAAAGAGAGAGAGAGAGAGAAAGGAAGGAAAGAAGGAAGGAAGGAAGGAAGGAAGGAAGGAAGGAAGGAAGGAAGGAAGGAAGGAAGGAAGAAAGGGAAAAAGAAAGAGAGAAATTAAGGGGGCAGGGCGGTAGCGCAGCGGGTTAAGTGCAGGTGGCGCAAAGTGCAAGGACCAGTGTAAGGATCCCAGTTCAAGCGTCTGGCTCCGTACCTGCTGGGTAGTCACTTCACAGGTGGTGAAGCAGGTCTGCAGGTGTCTATCTTTCTCTCCCCCTCTGTCTTCCCCTTCTCTTTCTATTTCTCTCTGTCCTATCCAACAATGAGATCAACAACAACAACAATAACTACAACAACAATTAAACAAGAGCAACAAAAGAGAAAATAAATAATACAAAAATTAAAAAAAACAAGGGCAACAAAAGGGAAAAGAAATAAAATATTTTTAAAAAGATAAAAAATAAATAAAAGAATAAAGACAAGTGGTCTGAGAGGTAGGGCAGTGGATACAGCATTAGAGTCTCAAGCATTAAGTCCTGAGTTCAATCCCCAGCCATACATGTAGCAGAGTGATGTCTGGTTCTTTCTCTCTCTCTCTCCTCCTATCTTTCTCATTAATTAATAAATAAAATCTTTTTTAAAAGAAAAATATATTAATGAATAATGAGATATCACTTTATACCTGTAAGAATGTCATCCATTTAAATACACAATAAATATACCAAAGAACATATAAGGAAACAATAAATGTTGGCAAGGATGTGGGGGATAAAGAACCTACACTCTGGGTGGAAATCCAAATGGGTCTGATCCTCGCAGAAAAAACACTTTGGAGATTTCTCAGAACACTGGAAATAGTTCAGGGCCTGGAACAGGATGGCAAAGGCCCTAGTGGGTGTTGTATTGTTGTGTGGAAAAATGAGAAGTGTTATGCATGTACAAACAATTGTATTTACTGTCAACTGTAAAACATTAATCCTCCAATAAAGAAATAAAAAGAGAGGACTCCTAGGCGTACATCTAAAGGACATGAAAATACTAATCTGAAACAATATACACACCATGATGTTAATATCTGCCCTATTCATAATAGCCAAAACATGGAAGCAAGCTATTGATAAATGCTCAACTAGATGAAGTTACAGGACATATGTTTAAAGAAACATTACAAAACAAAACAAAACAAAAATGTGATTGTATCATTTGGAACAAAATGGATGGAACTACAGGTAATTAAGCTGATAAATAAACACATGAATTTGCAAAAATAAAAGTAATAAAAAGGTAAAAAAAAAAAAAAGAAAGAAAGAAAAGAAAACTAGAAATGGACCTACAGCATGTAATTTAGCCAAACAAAAATACCTATCCAAGGAAATCTCTGTACATCTAGGTTCATAGCAGCACAATTCATAATAGGCCAAACTTGGAAACAATCCAGATGTCCAATGACAGATGAGTGGCCAATATATATAATGTTACTCAGCTACTAAAAATGATAAAGTCAAGTGCAAGGACCAGCGTAAGGATCCTGGTTCGAGCCTCCAGCTCCCCACCTGCAGGGGGGTTGCTTCACAAGTGGTGAAGTAGGTCTGCAGGTGTCTATCTTTCTCTCCCCCTCTCTGTCTTCCCCATCTCTCTCCTTTTCTCTCTGTCCTATCCAACAATGACAACAAGAATAACTAAAACAATAAGTGCAGCAAAAGAGAATAAATAAATAAATAAATATTTTAAAAATGATAGTCATATCCTTTGCCTCATCTTGGATGGAACTTAAAGGAATCTCACTAAGTGAGATTAAACAAGAGAAGGACAAAACTGAATGATTTCACTTATAAGTGAAATTTAAAAACAATAATAGGAAGGGAAAACACAAAGTGAAACCTGGACTGGGTATGGTGTATTGAAACAAAACAAAGTATTCTGGGGAAGGAAGGATAGGAAGTGGGTGGAAAGGGCATTAGGGTGCATAATGAAAAAAAAAAAAAGGATCTAAGTTGGGGGTGAGAGTGTTTTGCAGAAACTGTTGTGGGATACAGGCAAGGAAGACAACTTGAGACCAAAGTCTAATTTTGAGAGTCTTTATTTCCTGGCCTGGGACTGTCTCCCAGAGAGGCGCTGTTCAGAGAGCACTGTTAGCCCTTGTTACACAGCTGGTTATAAAGGCAAAAACCTGCAAGCAAGCAGGGTACAGAAGCTAATATAGGCAATTATTTTTGGAACACCTCCTTTTGACCCTCTCAACTTCTTCTCCCAGAAATCCACACCTGCTACTGCCTCATTTTTTTTTTTTTAATTGTCGGAGTACTGCTCAGCTCTGGCTTGTGGTGCCAGGGATTAAGCCTGGAATTTTGAGGCTTCAGGCATGACAGTCCTTTTGCATTACTATTATGGTATTGCCCCACCTCTCCTCTATCTCCTCTCTCTCTCTCTGGACAGAAATTAATAAGAAAGGGTAAAGGAGAAGGGAGGAGAGGGGAAAGGGGCCCGCAGCACTTTTTGTGAAGCTTCTCATCAACTTCGAGGTGTCCAGAGGTTTCAATTTGAAGTCTTTCAGTCCCCACTGGGTTTCTTTTGCAATTCTTCTTCTTCTTTTTTTTAATATTTATTTATTTTACTGCCGGACTCCCTCCTTTGCAATCCTTTCAACTACCTCCCCTTCCCCGCCCTTCCACCTCCCTCCACCTCCAGGTCCTACTCACTGGCTCCGGTCTCCACTGGGAACCTCAAGAACGAGAAGAGGAGGATCAGCAAGAACAGCATCGCCTCAATAAGACTGGCCCCAAGATTTTCCCAGCGGCGCCATCGAATGGCACACACAGTATCCTGAACCCCCCCAACCAGAGCTACTGTGGTGGTGTAAAGTTGTGCACCACTGCAATAGAAGTGGCTGGGCGGGGAAAGAAAGGGGGTGGAGATTCTATGTCTGTGAGCTGGAGATACGGGCGGGCGGGGTGTGTGTGTGTGTGGGGGATGCTATGACTGGGAAATCCTCCTGAGGTTGGTTTACCAAGAGCATGGGAAATCGAGGCAAGCAGAAACCAGCCTTCTGTCCCACATGGTTAAGGCAGCACCACACCAGCCTGCAGCCCAGAGCTGGTCCAGATGGAAGTCACATATTAAGCTGATGGCTTAATACTTAAAAATACTTGAGGCTACTGCCCAGCTCCCATGTTTTTCCTTTACAGAGAAAAAGAGGCAGAGACAGAGAAATAAACAATTTTTATTTTCTTTATTTGTTGGATAGAGACAGTCAGAAATCAAGAGGAAAGCCTCCACACCTATGGACACCTAATCTTTGACAAAAGTGCCCAGACTATCACATGGGGAAAGCAGAGTCTCTTCAACAAATGGTGTTGGAAACAATGGGTTGAAACATGCAGAAGAATGAAACTGAATCACTGTATTTCACCAAATACAAAAGTAAATTCCAAGTGGATCAAGGACTTGGATGTTAGACCAGAAACTATCAGATACTTAGAGGAAAATATAGGCAGAACTCTTTTCCGCATAAATTTTAAAGACATTTTCAATGAAATGAATCCAATTACAAAGAAGACTAAGGCAAGTATAAACCTATGGGACTACATCAAATTAAAAAGCTTCTTCACAGCAAAAGAAACCACTACCCAAACCAAGAAACCCCTCACAGAATGGGAGAAGATCTTTACATGCCATACATCAGACAAGAGTTTAATAACCAACATATATAAAGAGCTTGCCAAACTCAACAACAAGACAACAAATAACCCCATCCAAAAATGGGGGGAGGACATGGACAGAATATTCACCACAGAAGAGATTCAAAAGGCCAAGAAATACATGAAAAAATACTCCAAGTCTCTGATTGTAAGAGAAATGCAAATAAACACAACAATGAGATATCACTTCATTCCTGTGAGAATGTCATACATCAGAAAAGGTGACAGCAGCAAATGCTGGAGAGGGTGTGGGGTCAAAGGAAGCCTCCTACACTGCTGGTGGGAATGTCAATTGGTCCAACCTCTGTGGAGAACAGTCTGGAGAACTCTCAGAAGGCTAGAAATGGACCTACCCTATGATCCTGCAATTTCTCTCCTGTGGATAGATCCTAAGGAACCCAACATATCCATCCAAAAAGATCTGTGTACACATATGTTCTTGGCAGCACAATTTGTAATAGCCAAAACCTGGAAGCAAGCCAGGTGTCCAACAACAGATGAGTGGCTGAGCAAGTTGTGGTCTATATACACAATGGAATACTACTCAGCTGTAAAAAATGGTGACTTCACCGTTTTCAGCCGATCTTGGATGGACCTTGAAAAAATCATGTTGAGTGAAATAAGTCAGAAACAGAAGGATGAATATGGGATGATCTCACTCTCAGGCCGAAGTTGAAAAACAAGATCAGAAAAGAAAACACAAGTAGAACCTGAAATGGAATTGGCGTATTGCACCAAAGTAAAAGACTCTGGGGTGGGTGGGTGGGGAGAATACAGGTCCAAGAAGGATGACAGAGGACCTAGTGGGGGTTGTTTTGTTAAATGGGAAACTGGGGAATGTTATGCATGTACAAACTATTGTATTTACTGTTGAATGTAAAACATTAATTCCACAATAAAGAAATAAATATTTTTTAATCTTAAAAAAAAAAAAAAAAGAACAGAAGAGAAGGCAAATCAAATACCTTTCTGGAGAATTATGATCACAGAAGTCGTTATTTGCTTTTTGAGAAGTCATATTTTATTTGCATTATGCTAGACTCAGACCTGAAAAGTGGTGCATTCTTGTCATAAGAATCTGATTTGCCTTGACATTTCCTGAGAGACAGATAAGCAAGTGTAGCAAGTGGCCACTACCCTGAAAAAAGTCAGAGGTAGGGTAAGTGTGTAGTCCCTATTCAGACAATGACCTAAGTGGGGTGGAGTTTCTAGGGATTTTCTTTTTTGCCTCCAGGATTATTGCTGGGACTCAGTGCCTGCACTACAAACCCACTGCTCCTGGAGGCTATTTTTTCCCTTTTGTTGCCCTTGTTGTTTATCACTGTTATTATTATTGTTGTTATTGCTGTCATTGTTGTTGGATAAGGCAGAGAGAAATGGAGAGAGGAGGAGAAGACAGAGAGTGGGAGAGAAAAACATCTGCAGACCTGCTTCGTTGTCTGTGAAGCAACTGCCCCTGTAGGTGGGGAGCCAGAGAGGAGTTTTATTATACTGGTGTGTAGGAGACTCCAGATCACTCCAGGAAGTTAGCCCCACACCTTTGAAAAGCACAGTTTTATTGAGGTCCCCCTCCCCAAATGGGTGGAGGGAGCAGGTTTGTTTCACTATTACAAAGTAGGCAGAAACAGACAAAGGCAATCTTTCACATAATTGCTATACATCTTCCTTATCTGAGGCCTTGGCATGGGTAAAGAAAGGGGAGAATGGGAGTCGGGCTGTAGCACAGCTGGTTAAGCGCAGGTGGCGCAAAGCACAAGGACCGGCATAAGGATCCAGGTTCGAACCCCGGCTCCCCACCTGCAGGGGAGTCCCTTCACAGGCGGTGAAGCAGGTCTGCAGGTGTCTATCTTTCTTTCCCCCTCTGTCTTCCCCTCCTCTCTCCATTTCTCTCTGTCCTATCCAACAACGACAACAACAATAATAACTACAACAATAAAACAACAAGGGCAACAAAAGGGAATAAATAAAATAAATATTTTAAAAAAGGGGAGAACTAGTGCCTAGTGCCTGGTATATATCAGCCCTGAGACAGCTGTACCTATTTTTTTTGAGTTGTGATAACAGATCGATTTGAATTCTAGCACCTGAAGTAATATAAGGGCAGGCTTTATAAACTCACGGAGCTGTTTCAATAAAGTGACAACTATGAGATACCACTGGCTAGCTCCAAATCAGGAACATGCTTTCAAACTGTTGAAACACAATCCACAGAGTGAAAGACAAGATCAGAAGCCATCCACAGGGAGACTGTCAAGTCAGAGGTTCACAGTGACTACTGGATATAAGGGCTGACATCTGGTTAGGGGTGTTGAGAGTGACTGCAGGTTCTTATCCTGTGGTACTTCACTGGGAAACTTCCTCAGGTATTACGTGAATGACCAGAGGTGGGTCCAACTGGGACCAAACAAGTAAGTAAAGTTCTACCAGAGTTTCTGTAGTTTCCACTTTTTTTTCTTTTTGTCAGTTAAAAGTGAACAGTGAGAATTAAATATTTTTCTTTACATATACACAAGGTATGCTGTGAAAGCATACTTGCTTACAAACATAAAAAAATACTTGTAAACTAGTTAAGAAAATAATGTATAAAAGTATATAGCAAAAACATTCATCATCTCTGACCCTGAAAAGATCAATTTCACATTTTATATTACAGACAAAAAAGAATTAGTTTTGTTTAATCTCTTATCCAGAAATACTTGAAAAGGAAGATGGACAGAAATTTAGTTATTTTTACTCTTAGCAAGGCTGTGAAAAGAGTTAAATTTAAAAAAAAATTAAGAACACTGAAACACCTAAGTCCAGAATGAGTCCAAATATTTGGCCACAAAGAATATTATCATCTTTAACAGTAATAATAATAATAAATGATCTATAAGTACTTTTTAATCTACAAATACAATAAGCATTTTGATATTCTGGCCATTGAAAAACAAAGACTGTAGCATCAGGAAAGGTCTAAGATGTCTCCCTTTTGTGGGTTCAATTCAGTGTATTTAAGGATAACTAAAGTTGACATCAAAATTTTCGACAGAGGCAAAAGTTCACATTTTAAAAAAAAACCTCTTTATGCTTCTATACAGACTATCAGTAGGTTGGAGCTCCAGTGGCGCAATCGGTTAGCGCACGGTACTTCTTCTTCTAGCGTTACAGACTATCAGTAGGCAATATGATTCCAGAAGTTAAAAATTATTTCACAATATAGGACTTCAGTTTAGCAAACAACTGATTCTTCCCTATTAAAATATGAACCCTTAAAAAAAAGGAAGAAGAAGAAAAGAAGAAGATGAAGAAGAAGAAGAGGAGAAGAAGAAGAAGAAGAAGAAGAAGAAGAAGAGGAGGAGGAGGAGGAGGAGGAGGAGGAGGAGGAGGAGGAGGAGGAGGAGGAGGAGGAGGAGGAGGAGGAGGAGGAGGAGGAGAAGAAGAAGAAGAAGAAGAAGAAGAAGAAGAAGAAGAAGAAGAAGAAGAAGAAGAAGAAGAAGAAGAAAAGAAGGAGAAGGAAAAGAAGAAGAAGAAGAAGAAAAAGAGGAAGAAGAAGCATGTCTGAGTATACATATAAGTATCTTAAAGAATAATCAGATAATCTTCGAAGCAGCCTTAGTGTTTCCATTATGTCTGTCTTGAGATGATCATAGAATTCACTTCATGGAAAGAAGATGCCAGTTTCTGGTTCTAAGGCTACCATGGTGACCATTTGTCTAAGGCTAGGAAGGTCGACCGACATATGATGGTTAGGAGGAGAAGAGATCAGGGCTTTTCCTGACAGTCGCGAGGTACGATTCAAAGGATTCTTAGAAAATGACACAATGGCAGCCTTTCTTATCTTTTTATTTCCTAGTTGGCTCTGGTGAAGGGGGACATTCCTGCTCTTGAAATTTCCTGATAACTTTGACAAGATCATGGAAAGCCTGATCTGCATTCATCCTGATCTTTGCTGAGGCCTCCATGTATGTTACTTTCAGTTGCCGTGCCAGCTGCTGTCCTTCTCCCTGTGTTACCTGTCTTTGATGATCCAAATCTGCTTTATTACCAATTAAAATCATTGGGAACTCATCATGGTCCTTCACTCTGATAATTTGTCTTTGAAACATAGATTTCTTCAAAACTGCCTCTTTCTGTGACTGAAAAAACCAACAGGAAACCCTTACCAGTTCTCATGTACTGTTCTCTCATAGCTCCAAACTTCCTGTCCTGCTGTATCCAGAATATCTAGCCGGGCAGCTCTGTCATCTATCACTGCTTAGTATAAGAATCCTCAATGGTTGGGTCGTAATCCGCCACAAAGACTGGATGAAGTGGATGGTGAGCGCTGACTTGCCTACGCCGCAGCTGCCGACCACCACGGCCATGGGGACGCTGCCCGCCTAGGCCCGGCTCCGGCTCCGGCTCCGGCTCCGGCTCCGGCTCCGGCCCCGGCCCTGGATCCAGGGACGTGCGCGGTCGGGGGCTGCGGGCTGGTAGGCGGGCGGCCTAGCGCGGGGCGCAGAGGGCGGGGTGCGGCCGCGGGAGCCAGTCCGGGTGGCGGCAGGGCGCCCAGGCCCGCGGAGTCCCGCCCACGGCACCGAGAAGCAGGGAGACCGCAGGGGTTAGGGGAGGCGGCGGCCGGAGGTCGCGCTCCTCTCGGCGTCTCCGAAGCGCCTGCGGGTCGCCGCCTCCAGCGCCGCTACAAAATTGACAGCTGTACCTTTTTGCACCATTGTCTTGGGCCTATTAGCTTAGAAATGTGAAGGGGAGGAGAAACGGCAATTGCAGCCTCTGTCTTAACTGCCAGAAAAGTAAACACAAAGAGGGAAATGCAGTCTTAGGCTCTATGTCCCCACATCACCTGAGAAAGGCAATTCTCTACCAGGTGCATAGGCTAAATATCCACATGGTGCAGTCCGCCTGCAGTGCAGTGGGTTAAGCGCAGGATCAGCGCAAGGACCGGCGTAAGGATCCCGGTTCGAGCCCTGGCTCCCCACCTGCAGGAGTCACTTCACAAGCGGTGAAGCAGGTGTCTTCCTCTTCCCCTCTCTTGTCTTCCCCTCCTCTCTCCATTTCTCTCTGTCCTATCCAACAATGACAATAATAACTATAACAATAAAACAACAAGAGCAACAAAAGGGAATAAATAAAATAAGTATTTAAAAAATATCCACATGGGGTAAATCAAAAGAGTGTGTAGCTCTGCATTCATTTAGTCTGCCGCTATAATCTCAGTGTTCTAAGAACTTAATATATCTCAACTTATGCATACACTCTACACATTACTTAACAAGAATGTACTTTTTAAAAACATTTTATTTATTATTTATTTATTTATCTATGAAAAAGATAGGAGGAGAGAGAAGGACTCAGACATCTTTCTGGTACATGTGCTACTGGGGATCGAACTCAGGACCTCATGCTTGAGAGTCCAATGCTTCATCCACTGCGCCATCTCCCCGACCACAAAGAATGTACTTTTCATAGAAAAAAAAAACACTGGACTTGCTAGCTGGAGATCTGGTTTCTAGTCCAGTCTGCTACTACATTTAGTAGTAAATGTTGGAGGGGATAGAAAATGAGTTGACCTCTCTGACCACCAAATGTTTTTTAGCAAAATAAATAAAACACTACTCGAACTTTTTTAAACGAGCTATTATTTTTTCTTTACGGGGGCGGGGGAGTTTAATGGTTTACAGTCAACACTAAAATACAGTAGTTTGTACATGTGTAACATTTCTCAGTCTTTTACTTTGGCGCAATACAACTCCAGTTCAAGTTCTGCTTTTTCTGTTCTTATTTTTCAACTTCTATGAATGAAATTATCTCATATTCATCCATTTCTGGCTTATCTCATGTAACATGATTCCTTCAAGCTCCAAAATGAGGCAAAGTAGGTGAATTCGCCATTTTTATTTTATTTATTTTTATTGTTTTAATATAGATTGTTTATTAGCTCAAAAAACAAACATGGTTGTGGTCTGGGGAAGAAAATCACTTAGTAAAGACAGAGAAAATATAGACAAGAGGTGCTTAATTGGCCTTGCAGACGCCTTCACCTACTTGCCGCTAACGTCCTACAGCCATGGTCAACCCCACCGTGTTCTTCGACATCGCCGTCGACCGCGAGCCCCTGGGCCGTGTCTCCTTCGAGCTGATTGCAGACAAAGTTCCGAAGACCGCAGAAAACTTTCGCGCCCTGAGCACTGGAGAGAAAGGGTTTGGTTATAAGGGTTCCTGCTTTCACAGAGTTATCCCTGAATTTATGTGCCAGGGTGGTGACTTCATGGCACCGGAGGCAAGTCTATCTATGGAGAGAAATTTGAGGATGAGAATTTCATCCTGAAGCATACAGACCCAGGCATCTTGTCAATGGCAAATGCTGGACCCAACACAAACGGTTCCCAGTTCTTCATCTGCACTGCTAAGACCGACTGGTTGGATGGCAAGCATGTGGTCTTCGGCAGAGTGAAGGAGGGCATGAACATTGTGCAGGCCATGGAGGGTTTGGGCTCCAAGAATGGCAAGACCAGCAAGAAGATCACCATTGCTGACTGTGGATAAATCTAATAAATTTGAGGGTTTTTTTTATTAAAAAAAACTGCTTAATTGATATATATGGAAAAATGCATTCAGCACCAGTAGAATGAGCATGCTTCAAAAGCACATGAAGTATCCATAGAAAATTGCTAAACAAAATAATTTAGAAGATGTGCTCTTAGTATTTTCTTTTTTTTATTTTTTAAATTTAATTTTTATTTTTTTAATTTCTTTATTGGGGAATTAATGTTTCACATTCAACAGTAAATACAGTATTTTGTACATGCATAACATTACCCAGTTTTCCATATAACAATACAACCCCCATTAGGTCCTCTGTCATCCTTGGATCTGTATTCTCCCCACCCACCCAGCCCAGAGTCTTTTACTTTGGTGCAATACGCCAATTCCAGTTCAAGTTCTACTTGTATTTTCTTTTATGATCTTGTACCTGAGAGTGAAATCACCCCATATTCATCCTTCTGTTTCTTTTTTTCTTATTTTATTTTTTTAATTATTTTTTTTCTGATTTTTTTATTGGGGAATTAATGTTTTACATTCAACAGTAAGTACAATAGTTTGTACATGCATAACATTCCCCAGTTTCCCATATAACAATACAACCCCCACTATGTCCTCTGAATCCTTCATGGACCTGTATTCTCCCCACCCACCCACCCACCCCAGAGTCTTTTACTTGGGTGCAATACGCCAATTCCATTTCAGGTTCTACTTGTGTTTTCTTTTCTGATCTTGTTTTTCAACTTCGGCCTGAGAGTGAGATCATCCCATATTCATCCTTCTGTTTCTGACTTATTTCACATAACATGAATTTTTCAAGGTCCATCCAAGAGCAGCTGAAAACGGTGAAGTCACCATTTTTTATATCTAAGTAGTATTCCATTGTGTATATATATATATATATATATATATACATACATATATACAACTTGCTCAGCCACTCATCTGTTGTTGGACACCTGGGTTGCTTCCAGGTTTTGGCTATTACAAATTGTGCTGCCAAGAACATATGTGTACACAGATCTTTTTGGATGGATATGTTGGGTTCCTTAGGATCTATCCACAGGAGAGAAATTGCAGGATCATAGGGTAGGTCCATTTCTAGCCTTCTGAGAGTTCTCCAGACTGTTCTCCACAGAGGTTGGACCAATTGACATTCCCACCAGCAGTGTAGGAGGGTTCCTTTGACCCCAACACCCTCTCCAGCATTTGCTGCTGTCACCTTTTCTGATGTATGACATTCTCACAGGAGTGAAGTGGTATCTCATTGTCTTTATTTGCATTTCTCTGACATTCAGAGACTTGGAGCATTTTTTCATGTGTTTCTCGACCTTTTGGATCTCTTCTGTGGTGAATATTCTGTCCATGTCCTCTCCCCATTTTTGGATGGGGTTATTTGTTGTCACCATTTTTAATAGCTGAGTTGTATTCCGTTGTGTACCATAACTTACTCAGTCACTCATCTGTTATTGGACACCTAGGTTGCTTCCAGGTTTTGGCTATTACAAACTGCCAAGCTATTTGTTAATTTGTGATTAATAGTGGTTTACAAGATTGTAAGATTACAGGATATAGTTCCATACTGCCCCATCAAAGTTCTATGTCTACACCCTCGCAATAATAAACAACATAGTTCACAAAGACAATTTGTTTTCTTTTTTCCGAGTCCA
The DNA here is from genome assembly GCF_950295315.1 of Erinaceus europaeus. NCBI lineage: Eukaryota > Metazoa > Chordata > Mammalia > Eulipotyphla > Erinaceidae > Erinaceus > Erinaceus europaeus. The sequence goes on from NC_080165.1 coordinate 53,546,542, forward strand.
TGTGTCAAACTGCTTTTTTTTTATTTCTTTACTGAGGAATTAATATTTTACATTCAACAGTAAATACAATAGTTTGTGCATGCATAACATTTCCCAGTTTTCCATATAACAATACAACCCCCACTAGGTTCTCTGTCATCCTTTTTGCAAACTTTTTCTAAGACATTAATGTGTACAAGAGCCCTGACAGATACTATTGTAAAACTGGGAATTGGTAAACAAAGTCACGACACCTAGAGGTTACTGGAAAAGTTTTTATTTCTGGCGCAACAGACCCAAAATCAGCTAATGCCAAAAAGTTTCTGGGCCTTGATGTGCTGTAAGACTTTCCTTTTATAGATAAAGCTGACAAAAAATGATTCATAATTGTGCATACAAGGACTAAGAGATGGGCAGAGGTCATAAAGACTGTCAGGACTTTAATAAACACCAGAAGCTGGCTTTCAATCTGCCAGGGCTTTTACAAGCACCAAGAGGAATAAGGGGTTAGGTTTAGAATTTATGGGTGGCCTGGAGGAGCTTGGTACAGTTGCCATTAATTTCAATACACTCTGCTTCACCATGTGGCCTCAAACATACTATTCTACCCAAACTGTAAGTATCCTGACCAATAGGAATAGTGTTCCAGAGATACCAGAAAACTTAGGACAAAGAAGTGCAAACAAGGTATCCCAAGTGACAAATAATAAGGTAAAAGGGCAGGAGGATCCAAGCCTACACCTACCTCTCATTATGTAATCTCACCTTCACACCCCACTCCACTCTATCTTATCTCAAGGGGCCACACTCATTGGCAAAGATGGCAATAAGCACTCCCTGACACAGCAGGAGGCTTCACCACCATTCTTTTATTGTCCCATGCTTTACTGTGCATAGTCACCTCCTTCGGAAGCCAAGAAACAGGTGATCCGTAGCAGAAAGCAAACATCTGAGGCAGTCAGAAGCCAATAGTTCTAGTTAGAGCACAGTTTTGAGGACTCTTAGCTTTGCACTTTGTAGTAAATTTCTTCCTTTTTTTGCCTCCAGGGTTATTGCTGGGGCTCCGTGCCTGTGAATCCACTGCTTCTGGAGGCTTTTTTTTTTTAACTTTTTAAAAAATATTTATTTATTCATTCTTTCCCTTTTGTTGCCCTTTTTTATTGTTGTAATTGTTGTTGTTGATGTCGTCGTTGTTGGATAGGACAGAGAGATGGAGAGAGGAGGGGAAGACAGAGGGGGAGAGAAAGACACCTGCAGACCTGCTTCAACGACTGTGAAGCAACTCCCCTGCAGGTGGGGAGCTGGGGGTTCGAACTGGGATCCTTATGCTGGTCCAGTCCTTGTGCTTTGTCCCACCTGCGCTTACCCCGCTGCCCTACCGCCCAACTCCCCTGAAGACTATTTTAAACCTTTTCCCTTGTTGTTTATTGTTATTATTATTGTGTTATTGCTGTCGTTGGATAGGACAGAGAGATCGAGAGAAAACAGGAAGACAGAGGGGGAGAGAAAGACTCCTACAGACCTGCTTCACTTCCTGTGAAGCAACCCCCCTGCAAGTAGGGAGCCAGGGGCTCGAACAGGGATTATTATGCCATTCTTTGTGCTTTGCACCCTGTGTGCTTAACCCACTGCACTACCACCTGGTCCCCATCAATTTCTTAAATCAGGAAATGTGAATGATGTCACTCAAGGATTGGGGAGATAGCATAATGGTTATGCAAAAGAACTTCTGGCCTGAGGATCCAAGTTCCTAGATTCAATCCCCAGCACCACCAACAGCCAGAGCTGAGCAGGTCTTTCTCTGTGTATCTCTCACTGTAACAAATCTTTTATTTTTAATTCTGTCATTCAAGATTATTTTGTCTACTTTGGTTCTCTTGCATTTCCATATGAATTTAGGATCAGTTTCTCAACTACAAAGTTAGCTGAAATTGTATTGAGATAGCGTTGAATCTGTAGCTCAAAGAGAATATTGTCATCTTCACAATACTGAATGGACACAAACTATCTCAATATTTTTTTAAATTTTATTTATTTATTATTGGACAGAGACAGAGAGATATTGAGAGGGGAGGGGAAATAAGAGGGGGAGAGACAGAGAGACACCTGCAACACTATTTTACCAGTCATGAAGCTTTTCCCCTGCAGGTAAGGACCAGGGGCTTGAACCACCCCCCCCTTCACCACCCCCCAAACACACACCCGTCCTTGCACACTATAGTATGCGCTAATCCAGGTGTGCCACCGCCTGGCCCTGTTAATTTCCTTTATTTTCAGGATTTCACCATTTCGTAGATGTTCATTTTTTCTAGGTATTTCTTTCTGAAGCTATTACTTTGTGTTTAGCTAGAGAACCACTTTGCCTGACCATTGGTAGTGCCAAAGGAACCTTTCACATGCAGGTCCTGCACACTACCAAGGCACAGCTCTCCAACCCTCCAGTCATTAATGGGATCATGATTGTGTATTGCTGATGCACAGAATTGGCTCTCATATAATGATCTTGGTGCTTTTGTATTGCTCTGTGTTAACACAAACTTGGCAGCTTAACATAATGTAAGTTTATTTCACACAACTCACCTGCTTCTGTTCTGCATTCAGATCATTTCAGCTGTGTGAAGTGGCACCTTGCTGTTGTTTTAATTTGCCTTTTCTTGATGACATATGTTGGGGAACATCTTTCCATATTGCTTGCCATCTGTATCTTCTTTGGTGAGTTTGTTTTGTTTTTTTGTCACCAGGGTTATCATTGGGGCTCCATGCTGGCACTACAAATCCCCTGCTCTTGGTGGCCACTTTTGTGTGTGTTGTTGTTTTTTTATAACTGGATTGGCCAGAGAGAAATTGATAAAGGAGCGGATAGAGATAAACACCTGCTGACCTGCTTCAACGCTTGTGAAGCGAATCCCCTGCAGCTGGGGAGCCGAGGCTTGAACCGGGATCTTTGAGTGGGTCCTTGCATTTTGTACTATGTGCATTTAACCTGGAGTGTCACCGCCCACACCCCCCACTTTGGTGAGGTATCTATCAACATCTCTGAACTCCTTATACTGGCTCCTGATTTTTTATTTACCAGCAGGGCTATCACTGAATGTATACATGACACCAGCACTCTTGGAAGCCATTTTCCCCCTTTTTTGTCTCCCCCCCCTTTTGTTACACTTGTTTTATCACTGTTGTGGTTATTATTATTGTTGATGTTACTGATGTCATTGTTGTTGGATAGGACAGAGAGAAATGGAGAGAGGAGGGGAAGACAGAGAGGGGGAGAGAAAGATAGACACCTGCAGACCTGCTTCACCACCTGTGAAGCAAGCCTCCTGCAGGTGGGGAGCCGCAGTGTTTGAACTGGGATCCTCACACCAGTCCTTGCACTTTGCACCATGTGTGATTAACCAACTGTGCTACCGCCCAACCTCCCTTTTTGTCTCCTTTTTGATAGCAAGATAGAAAGAAAAACACCTCCAGTACCACACTCCCCCTCTTGTAAAACTTACCCCAGGTTTATTCTTCACACCTGGTAATGTATGTGCTTTATTAGTTGAGTCATCACCCTCATTTCTTTGCTAACAGAGTTAGTTATTGCTGGGGTTTGGTGCCTGCAGGACTCCACCCCTCCAGGAGTTTGTTTGTTTTTAATAAAAGAGGGAAAGAAAAGTGAAACAACTACAGCACTGCTCCACTGCATCTGAAGTCCCCCCCGACTGGGACTGGGTCCCTGTGAATGTAACACATATACTCTACTGGGTGTGCCACTACCTGGCCCTGATTTCTGTTTTTTTGTTTTGTTTTGCTGTTTTGTAGGGAAGTGATTGAAAAGCGAGATACACACCTGCAGCACTGCTTCACCACTCATGAAGCTTCCCCCTATAGGTGGGGACCAGAGGCTTGAACCTGGATGCTTGTGCACTGCAATGTGTGCACTCAACCCGCTTTGCCACCACCTAGTCCATTTTCTTACTGAGCTTTTAAGAGTTCTTTGCTCAGGCAGAAGTTGAAAAACAAGATGAGAAACGAAAACACAAGTAGAACCTGAAATGTAATTGGCATATCGCACCAAAGTAAAAGACTCTGGGGTGGGAGTGGGTGGGTGGGGAGAATACAGGTCCATGAAGGATGATGAATGACATAGTGGGGGTTGTATTGTTAAATGGGAAACTGGGGAATGTTATGTATGTACAAACTATTGTATTTAATGTTGAATGTAAAACATTAATTCCCCAATAAAGAAATAAAAAAAAAAGAGTTCTTTGCATATTCTAAGTAATGCTATTATTTTGCCAGGTGTTTTTAAAATATACCATCCTAGCCTGCTATCACTTTAATATTGTCATTCACACATAAGTACCTGGCACCTCAGAGCCTCAGGCATGAAAGTCTTTTGCATTGCCATTATGCTGTCTCCCCTGCTCCACAAATAAGTTTTTAATTTCAATAAAGTCCAGTTTGTCTATTATTAGTTTCAAGAGCTGTGTCTTTGGCGTTTATATCTCCAGCAATCCAAAATGGAAGGAACCCAAGGGGATTATGTAGAGAAAAAGTAAGCCCAAGGAGAAAGACAAACATTAGATGAATTCAGCTATATGTGCACTATAAAGAAACAAAGCAGATAAACAAAGAAACAAGCACTATGAAGTTTTTTTTAGGTTTATTTCTCTATTAATATGAGGGGGGGCAAGAACACATCAGAGCATCACTCTGGCACATTCAGAATCAGTGAGCGAAATCGAGATCTCATGCTTCTAAGTCCTGCAATCTCCCACTGAGACCTAAAAGGGGGGGGGAGATAAAGAGGATCCATTCCCTCATCAAAAACTTCTTTTATTTTTTTTAAACATTTAAAAAAATATTTTATTTAGTTATGAGAAAGACAGGAGGAGAGAGAAAGAACTAGACATCACTGGCACATGTGCTGCTGGGGATCGAACTCAGAACCTCATGTTTGAGAGTCCAAAGTGTTATCACTGCGCCACCTCCTGGACCACAAAAAAAAAAAAAAAAAAAAACTTTTTTAAAAAAGAAAAACATAACTTCACATGTGAAACAATCTATTATAGCAGATCTAGATTCCAATTCCTCTCTCCTGGGGGCAAGACGGTGATGGTTTTATGTGGTCTATACTAACACCATGGAGTCTCTTTCCCTTGTAGTGTGAAGCTTCAAATATCTCCAGTTTTTTCTTTTTCTTCTTTATTTTTATATCTTACCAGAGCAGTGCTCAGTTCTGGTTTAAAGCAAGGCTAGAGATTGCACGTGGAACCTCTGGGGACTCAGGCATGAAAGTATGTTCAACCTCTGAGAGTGGAGAGCACCGGCACATCGCCCTGACACACAGAGCTCAGAATTTGATGCTTGCTTCTAAGTGCAGTGATCTATCCGCTGGGTCATCTCCCAGGCCACTGTCTCACTGCAGCCTTTCCTAAGCAGGAATAACCTTCTTATGTGCACAGAGCTTTCTATGCACTCAAAGCTAAGTAGGTTGTCATTCACATTGTCCCCTTTGGCTGCCTCATTCTTTGCTGTCCCTCTAAGCTTTCTGACTGGCTGATGTTTTGTCACTTGCCCTACCCAGTATGACTTCTGGTTAGTCTTCCTAAAATAAAGACCTGTCTCTTTCCCCACCTCACATTTTTCACTTTACTTTCTTAAGTTTTTTTTTTTAATTTTAAAAAAATTTTCTCCCCTTTTGTTGCACTTGTTGTTTATCGTCACTGTTGTAGTTATTGTTTTGTTGTTGCTGTCTTCATTGTTGGTCAGGACAGAGAGAAATGGAGAGAGGAGGGGAAGACAGAGAGGGGGAGAGAAAGATAGACACCTGCAGACCTGCTTCACCACCTGTGAAGCGACTCCCCTGCAGATGGAGAGCCAGAGGCTTGAACCAGGATCTTTACGCTGGCCCCTGTGCTTCACGCTATGTGTGCTTAACCTGCTGTGCCGCCACCACCACCCGACTCCAAGTTGTTTTTGTTATTGTTGTTTAATCCATATGGACTCATAGGTATTCATATTCTGTTTTTTGGGGTTTTTTTTGTTTTTTGTTTAAGATTTTACTTATTTATCAGTGAGAAAGATAGGAGGAGAAAGAACCAGACATCACTCTGGTACAGGTGCTGTCAGGGATTGAATTCAAGACCTCATGCTTGAGAGTCCAACACTTCATTCACTGCTCTACCTTCCAGACCAATGCTTTATTTTATTTTTAAGTTTTTTATGTATTCATTTATTTTATTATTGGATAGAGACAGAGAGAAACTGAGAGGGGGAGGGAGAGAGGGAGATACCTACAGCCCTGCTTTACCACTCATGAAGCTTTCCCCCTGCAGGTGGGGAACAGGGACTTGAACCTGGGTCTTGTGCATTGTAATGTGTGCACTTAACCAGGTGATCCACCAGCTGGCCCCATTCTACAGGTTTTAATTACTTTCATCACTATGTTGTTGTTCAGATTATTCTGCTTTTAGTCATCAGATATTTTCAAGTTTAGCTACTATGTCCCTGTTTTTTTACTGAGCACTACAAAATATATATATTTTGGGAGCTCTATATATTGGGAGCTGGGTGGTGGCGCATCTGGTTGAGTGCACATGTTACAGTGCACAAGGACCCAGGTTCGAGCCCCCAGTCCCCATCTGCAGGGAGAAAGCTTCACGAGTGGTGAAGCAGTGCTGCAGGTATCTGTCTCTCTCCTGTCTATCATCCCCTTCCCTCTAGATTTCTGGCTGTCTCTATCTAATAATCAAATAAATATGATAAAAAATTTTAAATAATACTAAAATAAAATTATACATATATATATATATATATATATATATATATATTTTTTTTTTTTTTTTTTTTGGCTATATCAGAGTTAACACAGATAGTTGTCAAAAGGCCTTCCAGGCTAAAAGAAGCCTACCTTATCTGATATCCCTGAATTACGCCTACATCCTTGGGGTAAGGTCAGGATTTGCAGAGTAGACAAAATCTGTTATCGTTACTGAGTTGGAGATAACAGAGTCTCATATAGAGTGGTTTACATACTAGAAGAGATTATCCTATTTCTAGGCCCTTAAAATGTTTATGCACACTTTTAAGACGTTGAAACTTGACACAGCTGTACATATACATACCCAATAAATAAAGGAAAGGAGCTGTCCACAAGACACAAGACAGAATCTCATTGACAGATGTACAACATGTGCCCACCACTCCAGACTTCCTTTCATTTATCTCTCATCCCTGAGATTTGGTAGAGCTCAGGGTCCTGGCATCTGGTCCTGAAACCTAGCACTGCTATACAATACTAATTGTCATCACAAGGAAAATAACATTTTCTTTTCTTTTTTTCATTTGATTTTTAATAATTTATTTATTAATGAGAAAGATGGGGGGGAACCAGACATCATCACTCTGGTACATGTGCTGCAGGGGATTGAACTCATGGCCTCATGCTTGAGAATCCAATGCTATATCCACTGTGCCACCTCCATGACCACTTTTTTTTTAATGGGTCTATGGTGTTAACTAAACTTGCAATTACTGTGTAATATTAATTAATTATGCTGTAAAACTTAAACTGATACAGTGCTGTATATCAATTATATCTCAATAAAACTGACCTAACCAGAGGATTTATTTATTTATTTATTTATTTACATTATTTGATAAGACACAGAGAAACTAGGAGGGGAGCAGGCACTAGAGAGCGAAAAAGAGATACCTGCAGCACTGCGCCACTGCTGTGAAGCTTCCTCCTGCATGTGGGGGCTGGGGGCTTGAACCTGGGTCCTTGTACATGGTAACATGTGTGCTCAACCAAGTAAGACACTGTCCAGCTCCCTATGCAGAGGACTTTGAGAATGGGGTTGAGCAGGCATGGACCAACCTCTTCTGCTTTTCCTTTTCAAATCTTCAAGTAGAAGAGATGATTTCTACCCAGGTGTCCAACAACAGATGAGTGGCTGAGCAAGTTGTGGTATATATACACAATGGAATACTACTCAGCTGTAAAAAATGGTGACTTCACTGTTTTCAGCCGATCTTGGATGGACCTTGAAAAAATCATGTTGAGTGAAATAAGTCAGAAACAGAAGGATGAATATGGGATGATCTCACTCTCAGCCCGAAGTTAAAAAACAAGATTAGAAAAGAAAACACAAGTCGAACCTGAAATGAAATTGGAGTATTACACCAAAGTAAAAGACTCTGGGGTGGGTGGGTGGGTGGGGAGAATACAGGTCCATGAAAGATGATGAATGACATAGTGGGGGTTGTATTGTTAAATGGGAATCTGGGGAATGTTATGCATGTACAAACTATTGTATTTACAAAGTTGGATAGATTACATGTGTGACAAATTATATATAAACAAGCAAAAAAAAAAAAAAAGAAGAGATGATTTCTGGGTAAAGTGCACACGTGCACAAAGCACAAAGACCAGTGTAAGGATCCCGGTTCGAGCCCCCAGCCCCCACGTGCAGGAAGAAGCTTCACAGCAGTGGCGCAGTGCTGCAGGTATCTCTTTTTCTCTCTCTAGTTCCGGCCCCCCACCTGCAGGGGAGTCACTTCACAAGTGGTGAAGCAGGTCTGAAGGTGTCTTTCTCTCCCTCCCTCTGCCTTCCCTCCTTTCTCCATTTCTTTTACTTTTCTTTCCTTTCTTTCTTTCTTTCTTTCTTTCTTCCTTTCTCTCTTTCTTTCTTTCTTCATTTATTTATTTATTCATTAATGAGAAGGACAGGAGGAGAGAAAGAACCAGACATCACTCTGGCACGTGTTGCCAGGGATGGAACTCGGAACCTCATGCTAGAAAGTCCAACACTTTATCCACTGAGTCACCACCCGGACCACTCCTCTCTCCATTTCTCTCTGTCCTACCTAACAATAACGATGTCAATTAACAACAATTATAATAACTACAAGGGCAACAAAAGGGAATAAATAAATGTTAAAAAAAATAAATAAAAGAGATGATTAAAAAAAAGATTTTATTTATTTATGAGAAAGATAGGAGGAAAAAGAACCAGACATCATTCTGGCACTTATGCTGATGGGGATCGAACTCAGGACCTCATGCTTGAGAGTCCAAAGCTTTACCACGGCACCACCTCCTGGACCACAAGAGATGATTTCTTATCTGCGCCTAGCCATATGATAGCTTAGCTAGAGAGTTCTCTTAGAGACTCTCATGGCTGAGGCTCCAAAGTCTAAGGTTCAATCCCCTGCACCACCACAAACCACAGCTGAGCAGTACTCTGGTGACTAACATAAAAAAAAAAAATCCAAACATTTTCATAAAACTCACAATGGTTCGTGCATCCATGAAATAGTATACCTGGGAGCATGCCTATATTGCCACGCTCACAACCTAACACCCCACATGGAAGTACTAGGGCCGTGGGGGAAACTCCAGTGCTGTGGTGTGTCTCCCTTTCTCCCAATCTGAAAAAAGGCAGCCCAGTGCAGTTAATCCCCAATCATGAACAACAAATAAACAAAACTCCTAAAAGTGGGATTTTCATCAGTTACTACTGTTTCCTTCTCTTGTTCTGAAACTGGCAGGGAGAATAGAGATCTATTTATCATGTCTCAGTACAACAAGGCAAAGATGACTCCCCCCCCCCAGTACATGATTTATTTTATCACTATTATTTTTACTAAAGTACTACTCACCTCTGGTTTGTGGTGGTGCTGAGGATTGAACCTGGGACTTTGGGGGTCTCAGAAATTAAAGTTTTTGCATAGCCACTTATGTAATCTCCTCAGTCTTTTTCCTTCCCTTAGCACTATCAGCCAGGGAGTAATCTCTCTCACACACAAGAAATCAGCTTTAGGGGCTTGGTGTTGGCGAACCTGGTTGAGTACACAAGTTACTATGCACAAGGACCCAGGTTCAAGCCTCAGGTTTCCACCTGCGGGGGAAAGCTTTGCAAGTGGTGAAGCACTGCTGGTGTCTCTCTGTCTCCCTCTCTATTACTTCCTCCCCCATCAATGTCTCACTATCTCTATCCCATAAATAAAGATTTAAAAATAAGAAAAGAGAGATGAGAAACTATTATTTAAAAATAATAAGGGGCCAGGTGGTGACACATGTTACAATGCATAAGGACCCAGGTTCCAGCCCCTGGTCCCCACCTGCAGGAGGAAAACTTCACCAATGGTGAAGCAAGGCTGCAGGTGTCTCTCTGTCTCTCTCTTTCTCTATCACCCTTCCCTCTTGATTTCTGGCTGTTTCTAGCAAATATCACATAAATAGACAATTGAAAAATAATAAAGAAATCAGTTTTAAAGTACAAAACAAGGGGCCGGGTGGTGGCGCACTTAGTTAAGCGCACACAGAGTCCACAACCCGGTTCAAGCTCCTGGTCCCCACCTGCAGGCGGAAAGCTTTACAAGTGGAAGCAGGGCTGCTGGTGTCTCTCTCTGTCTCTCTCCCTCTCTCTCCCCACATCCCTCTCGATTTCTGGCTGTCTCTATCCAATAAATACAAAATAATTAAAATTAATAAATAAAAAGTACAAAACAATAAAATCTGCAGGACCTATACTATCTATATCTAGGATAACTGTTGGATTGAGGGCAGGGGAGATAGCATAACAGTTATGGAAAGAGAGACTCAAGCCTGAAGCTCCAAAGTCCCAGGTTCAATCCCCTGCACCATCATAGGCCAGAGCTGAGCAGTGCTCTGGTGTTTCTCTCTCTCTCTCTGCATCTTTCTAAAAATAAAATATAAAAAAATAATAACTGTTGGATTGACTCTTTTGCATGGGGGTATAGCATACTGGTTATGCAAAAGACTTTCACTCTGGAGGCTCTGAGCTCCCAAAGTCAATCCCTAGCATCACCACAAACTAGGATTGAGCAGCGCTCTGTCAAGAAAAATTAAAAAATCTTTTTTTTTTTTTTTTTTTTGCCTCTAGGGTTATTGATGGGGCTCCCGTTACTCCACCACAATCCACTGCTCCTGGAGGCTGTTTTTCATTTTGTTGCCCTTGTTGTTACCCTCGTTGTTGTTATTGTTGCCATTGCTGTTGTTGAACAGAGAGAAATCGAGAGAGGAGGGGAAGACAGAGATGGGGAAAGATAGGCACCTGCAGACCTGCTTCACCTTCCGTGCCCCCCCCACAGGTGGGGGGGGCTAAAACCAGGATCCTTATGCCCCTCTTATGCTTCACACCATGTGTGCTTAACCAGATGCGCTATCACCGGCCCACAAAAAGAAATCTTTCAAGTTAGTTATTTACAATCTTAATAAATTAACTAAAAGATTATATAAGATGACTTAAGAGGTGACACAAAGGATAAAGTGTAGGACTCTCAAGTTGGGGTCCTGAGTTCAATCCCTAGTATCACATGTGCCAGTGAAATGTCTGGCTCTTTCCAACTCTTCTGAATATATATACACGTACATGTATATACATATTACATCCCTCAGAGCACTGGTGATGAATCTGGGACCTTTGGTGCCCCAGGTGTGAAAGTTTTTTTTGCATAACCATTATGCTATCTGCCCAGTCTTTTTTTTTTTTATATTTATTTTATTTATTTACTCCCTTTTGTTGCCCTTGTTTTATTGTTGTAGTTATTATTGTTGTTGTCGTTGTTGGATAGGAAAGAGAGAAATGGAGAGAGGAGGGGAAGACAGAGAGGAGGAGAGAAAGACAGACACCTGCAGATCTGCTTCACCGCCTGTGAAGCGACTCCCCTGCAGGTGGGGAGCCGGGGTTCGAACCGGGATCCTTATGCCGGTCCTTGTGCTTTGCGCCACCTGCGCTTAACCCGCTGCGCTACATCCCGACTCCCTATCTTCCCAGTCTTAAGAAAGGCCTGGGAGTCGGGCTGTAGCGCAGCGGGTTAAGCGCCGGTGGCACTAAGCACAAGGACCCGCATAAGGATCCTGGTTCAAGCCCTGGCTCCCCACCTGCAGGGGAGTCACTTCACAGGTGGTGAAGCAGGTCTGCAGGTGTCTATCTTTCTCTCCCTCTCTCTGTCTTCCCCCTCCCCTCTCCATTTCTCTCTGTCCTATCCAACAACAATGACAACAATAATAACTACAACAATAAAACAACAAGGGCAACAAAAGGGAATAAATAAATTAAAATAAATATAAAAAAAATTAAAAAAAAAAAAGAAAGGCCTGTGGTATTTACCACTAGGGGTTCTAAATCTTAATAACTATAGTATGTGGTAATGTCTTCAAGTCTTCCGGTTCCCAAGATGAGAAATTAAATACTGCATAGTGATTATAAACAGCACCGCAACATCTACATGGCAATGAATAGCTTGCCGTGTCCTCTTAACCTCCACTAAAATCTGATCATCTCTTTTGTCAGCATTCTGGAGGCCATGAGTTTAAGGAGGAGAGAAGAAACGGCAGGCCATCTCAGGCAGCTGTCAGACTGGTCCTAGCACTAATTCCTCTCCATCCTCCATCACCTCTAGCAGAGGACTTCTCCCAAGTACCACTGCTTGGCCCTCTTCTTCCAAAGTCAAAAGCAAGGAAGTATAAACCAAAAGTCTGGAAGTCTCCACACAGGCACCATTCACTCTTGCTGAGAAACTCAAGCGACAATCCCCAAATAGAAAGAACACATACCAGGGGCCAGGAAGGGGCGCACCCGGTTAAATGCACACAGTACTAAGTGCAAGGGCCCACTCAAGTTCAAGCCCCCGCTCCCCACCTGCAGGTTTGTAGGTGTCTATCTCTCTCTCTCAATTTCTCTCTGTCCTACAGAATAAAACGGAGAAAGAACAACAAGAAAGAAAAAAATAAAGAAAGGAGGGAAGAAAACCCAGTTAAGGTGTTTGAGGTGTGCTTGCTGTGAGAAGACCCCGTGCCAGCAGAATCGCGGTACCAGCTCTCTCCGGGCTCCCCCTGCAGCGGCAGGAAGACAGGTGTATTTAGAAGCCCGTCTAGCGGGAGTCAGGTGGTAGCGCAGCGGGTTAAGCGCAGGTGGCGCCAAGCGCAAGGACCGGTAAGGATCCCGGTTCGACCCTTAGGCTCCAAATATGCAGGGGAGTCGCTTCACAGGCAGTGAAGCCGGTCTTCAGGTGTCTATCTTCCTCTCCCCCTCTGTCTTCCCCTCCTCTCTTCATTTCTCTCTGTCCTATCCAACAACGGTGACATCAACAACAATAATAATTACAACAATAAAACAAAAAGGAGTATTTTTTTAAATAAAAAATAAAGAAGTCCGTCTAGCAGGGGCAAGGCGAAGAGCCTAGAAAGCCCTAGACGGGGAGAACTCAGAGCTGCAATGTCAAAGGCTAAACCCCAACTAATACGGAAGTGACGTGCCAGCTGATACCATCAGGTCCGCCTCGTTATTGGCCGCAGTCTCAACTAGTCACCGTTCCTCATAACTGGCCCAAAAAGAGGCTCAGAGAAGCTCAAAGTCCGCACACGCCCCTGCCCCGCCCCAGCCCCGCCCCAAAGATTGCGGAGCCCATCTCAGACCTGCGGCGCCCGGCAGATGCAGCCCAAGGCCGCCTCGCGGGTCCGCTGCCATTCGCGCCCTGAGGGCAACGAGCTTCAGCGTTTAGCCACGCGCATGCGCGGCTTTCATTCTCCCGAGGATTCCTCCGACCATCTGAAGGCCGCATTTTAGCCACCTGCCCCCACCGCCCCCCCCCCCCCGGGTCCTTCTTGCCCTTGGCTTCTCCTGCTGGGTCTCACCTGCGGCCGCCCTCCTTCCCTCTTCCGCAGGCACCTGTATGCACCGCAGCAGCCAACCGCCCTCCAGCAGCCCAGCTTCCAGTGACAAGAGCCCCTCCGCGCGGCTTCCGCTTCCGGCGAGTATTGTGTGCGCGCTGCGGCGCGGGGGCGGGGGGAGGAGGAAGGAGGGAGGCTGCGCTCCGGCGGCTCCGCGCCCCGCACTCCCGGACCCGAAGCCGGGAAGGTACGTTCTGCTCCCATCTCGCGCCCGGGCCCTGGGGCCTGTCCCCGCCGGCCGGCTCCGCGCGCCGTGTCCCACCACCCCGCGACTGCGTCACTGGCCCCCAGCACGTAACCACAGCTGCCTCCGCCCGCCCCGGGCCGGAGCGGACGTTTTGCCGCCCCGGCGACGTCAGCGCGTCCGGCGTTGCTTGGCTACCCCGCTGCTCCCCGACCCGCTCGCCTTCCCCGGGAAGCTCTGGCGCCGACACGGCAGGTCTGAGCGGCGGGAGAGCGGCGGGCTGCCTGCCTTAACGTCACGCCTCCTCCTCACCTGGACACATCCCTCCCTCCCCGCCATTCTCTCCCCCCGGGCCTCAGCATCCCATGGGAGAAGATGGAGACGGGGTGGGACTGAGATGTGAACCACGCCGGGGAGAGGATGCTAAGTAAGGTGGGACCCGGGATAGTGGCAGACACTAAATGAGGACGACCCCGAAGTTTGCCCCTCTACTAAGACAGGCTCGCTGTGGCTGTGAGCTCCGTCTCTCTCTCTCTCTCTCTCTCTCTCTCTCTCACACACACACACACACACACACACACACACTGTTTATTCATTTTAATTTTTTTTAACCAGAGCACTGCTCAGCTCTGGTTTATGGTGATGTGGGGGATTGAACCTACACTTTGGAGCCTAAGGCATGAGTCTCTTTGCATAACCATAATGCTATCTAACCTTGCCCCCCCCCTTTTTTTTTTTTAACTTTTTCAAAGAGAGAGAGAAACCAAAGCGCCCTCCAATGCTGCAGGGACCAGGCTAAAAGTCGTGCACTCTCCAGGTGAATTATTTTGCCGGCCTTTCTTTGCCATATTAACCTAAGCTTTCACCGGTTTCTTTTTCACATCGCTAATTTAGATCCTTCCTGATCTCTGCCTAACTGCATACAATTTAATTCATCTCAAATCGGAAGGACATCTGATTTCTAGGCTGGGGAAGTGGCAGGGTCAGTAGTCAAAAGTTGACTCTTCTGGACCAGGCAGAAGCTTGGTCCAAATTATCACTTTCTACTCCAAATTAAACTTTGTACGTGTGTTATCAATATAGTCAGAAATAATTGTTTTATTTATTTATTTTAACCAGTACACTACTCAGCTCTGGCATGTGGTGGTTTGGAGGATGGGACCTGGGAGCCTGAGGCATGAGCCTTTGCATAACTATTATGCTAGTTATCCCTCCTCCCCCCCCACCTGGAAATAATAATTGTTAACCCAACTCATTACATAACCATTTCTCTCAGCACATAGACCTAAATTCTTTCCTTCTGCTGGACCCCTTAGTGGGAAGAGGAGGGAAGGCAGGTAAGAGGAAAAAGGCTATAGGGATAGAAAACTCAGTTATTTCATAAATGAAAGTGGCAATGTTTTAAGAATGGATGAGGACATTTTATGTCTCTTTGCTATCCCATTTTTGAAGCTTCCTTTGAGATTTTGATTTCCTATTTCTCTTAATTACCAACCATTTCATAACCTTTTAGTTGAAAACAAAGAGCATCCAAAGAATTAGTTAACACAGCAATTTGGCAAGATTCTAGTCACTGCTGAATATTTAGAATAGACGTTTACTGACCTCCTTTTTGGCCTGGACTTGGTAACATACTCTTCAGTATGTTACAGTATGAACATACTAAGTATGTTACCACGAATTATCATTTGTCAGCACTTCCAAATGTCTAAATGAAGATAATTAGAAAAGAAATAATATGTGAGTCTTTTCATTCCAAGAGGGAATGCTTTCTCAAGGCTAACCTGTTAAAAGCAAGAATAATATCAAACTTCCTAAAAAGTTATCCTGACCTAATTACTTCCATTTATATCATTTAAAAGAGTGAGAGAACAGTGGCAGAAGAACAAGCTTAGGCTCCAATGGAATACTACTGTAGTAAAGATTTTCTGTAACATTAAACTTTTTTATTTATTTATTGGGGAATTCATGTTTTACATTCAACAGTAAATACAATAGTTTGTACATGCCTAACATTTCCCAGTTTTCCATATAACAATACAACCCCCACTAGGTCCTCTGTCATCCTTCTTGGACCTGTATTCTCCCCACCCACCCACCCACCCCAGAGTCTTTTACTTTGGTGCAATATGCCAATTCCAGTTCAGGTTCTACTTGTGTTTTCTTTTCTGATCTTGTTTTTCAACTTCTGCCTGAGAGTGAGATCATCCCATATTCATCCTTCTGTTTCTGACTTACTTTACTTGACATGAATTTTTCAAGGTCCATCTAAGATCGGCTGAAAACGGTTAAGTCACCATTGTTAATAGCTGAGTAGTATTCATATATATATATATATTTATACCACAACTTGCTCAGCCACTCATCTGTTGTTGGACACCTGGCTTGCTTCCAGGTTTTGGCTATTACAAATTGTGCTGCCAAGAACATATGTGTACACAGATCTTTTTGGATGGGTGTGTTGGGTTCCTTAGGATATATCCCCAGGAGAGGAATTGCAGGATCATAGGGTAGGTCCATTTCTAGCCTTCTGAGAGTTCTCCAGACTGTTCTCCACAGAGGTTGGACCAATTGACATTCCCACCAGCAATGTAGGAGGGTTCCTTTTCCCCACACCCTCTCCAGCATTTGCTGCTGTTACCTTTTCTGATGTATGACATTCTCACAGGTGTGAAGTGATATCTCATTGTCTTGTTTTGCATTTCTCTGACATTCAGAGACTTGGAGTATTTTTTCATGTGTTTCTCGGCCTTTTGGATCTCTTCTGTGGTGAATATTCTGTCCATGTCCTCCCCCCATTTTTTATTTATTTATTTTTTATAGGGTAGGAGGGGTACAACTCCACACAATTCCCACTGCCCAATCTCCATATCCCACCCCTCCCCCGATAGCTTTCCCATTCTCTATCCCTCTGGGAGCATGGACCCAGGGTCATTGTGGGTTGCAGAAGGTAGAAGGTCTGGCTTCTGTAATTGCTTCCCCGCTGAACATGGGCGTTGACTGGTCGGTCCATACTCCAAGTCTGCCTCTCTTCCCCCCATTTTTGGATGGGGTTATTTGTTGTCTTGTTGAGATTTGCAAGTTCTTTATATATTCTGGTTATTAGCCTCTTGTCTGATGTATGGCATGTAAAGATCTTCTCCCATTCTGTGAGGGGTTTCTTGGTTTGGGTAGTAGTTTATTTAGCTGTGAAGAAGTTTTTTAATTTGATGTAGTCCCATAGGTTTATGTTTGTCTTAGTCTTCTTTAATTGGATTCATTTCATTGAAGATGTCTTTAAAATTTATGCGGAAAAGAGTTTTGCCAATATTTTCCTCTAAGTATCTGATAGTTTGTGGTCTAACATCCAAGTCCTTGATCCACTTGGAATTTACTTTTGTATTTGTGGTTCAGTTACTTTTGTATAGTGGTTCAGTTTCATTCTTCTGCATGTTTCAACCCATTTTTTCCAACACCGTTTGTTGAAGAGACTCTGCTTTCCCCATTTAATAGTCTGGGCACCTTTGTCAAAGATTAGATGTCCATAGGTGTGAACATTAAACTTTGAAGTACATTAACTTACAAGGCAAATGCACAGGACCAGGTTGAGAGCACATGTTACAGTGTGCAAGGACCCAGGTCCCCACCTGCAGGGGGAAAGCTTCACGAGTGGTGAAGCAATGCTGCAGGGGTGTGTGTGTGTGTGTGTGTGTGTGTGTGTGTGTGTGTGTGTGTGTGTGTGTGTGTGTCTCACCCCCCTTCCCTCTCAATTTCTTGCTGTCTCTATCCAATAAAGATAGGGGTTGGGTGGGGGCGCAGCAGGTTAAGCACACATGACACAAAGCACAAGGACCGGCTCAAGGATTCTGGTTCCAGCCCCGGCTCCCTACCTGCAGAGGGGGTCGCTTCACAAGTGGTGAAGCAGGTCTGCAGGTGTCTATCTTTCACTCCCCCTTTCTGTCTCCCCTCCTCTCTCAATTTCTCTCTGTCATATCCAACAACAATGTCAGCGATGACAACAACAATAATGACAAAAGGGCAACAAAATGGGAAAAATGACCTCCAGGAGCAGTGTGGATTCGTAGTGCAGGCACCAAGCCCCAGTGATAACCTGAAGGCAAATAAATAAAGGTTTAAAAAAGAAATAAAGATAACATTTTTATTTAAAAAAAGAAAAGGAAAATGCACAACAGTAGCACATGGAATTTGCATACATGAAGTCCCAAGTTCCATCCTTAGCACCACCAATAGCCAGAGCTGAGTGATTCTTTAGTTTAAAAAGAAAAAAAAAAAGTTGGGCGTTGTGCAGTAGTGCCCCAGGTTAAGCGCACATGGCGAGAAGCACAAGGACCAGCATAAGGATCCCTTTTTGGGAGTCGGGTGGTAGCGCAGCGGATTAAGCACAGGTGGTGCAAAGCGCAAGGACTGGCATAAGGATCCCGGTTCGAGGCCCCAGCTCCCCACCTGCAGGGGTGAGTTGCTTCACAAGCAGTAAAGCAGGTCTGCAGGTTTCTTTCTCTCTGACTTCCCACCACTCTCGATTTCTCTCTGTCCTACCCAATAACAACAAGGACAACAAAAATGGGGGGAAATGGTGGATTAATAGTGCACCAAGTCTCAGCTATAATAACCCTGGAGGCAAAAAAAAAGTTATATCATGAGATACCTAATTTAAGAAGTATTAGTGCTTAACTTTTATGAAACATCTCATTTTCTCAGTCTTCTTTCTCTGTTAGAAATATATACCAAATTGGGCCTGGGCAGTAGCGCAGTGGGTTAAGTGCACATGGCACTAAGTGCAAGGACCAGTGTAAGAATTTGGGTTCCAGCTCCCGGCTCCCCATCTGCAGAGGTGTCACTTCAAAGGCGCCAGTGAAGCAGATCTGCAGGTGTCTATCTTTCCTCCTTTCTGTCTTCCCATCTTCTCTCTCGATTTCTCTCTGTCCTTTCCAACGGCAGCAACAGCTATAACAACTACAAGGGCAACAAAATGGGAAAAATGGTCTCCAGGAGCAATGGATTCATAGTGCTGTCACCAAGCCCCAGCGATAACCCTGGAGGCAAAGAGAAAGGAAAACATATTAAACTAGGGATACATTGATCAAGACTTTCTGGTTCTAAGATTTGTATGGAATGAGCTAGAGTCAGAAATTTTCTGGCATAGAGCTGAAGGGGCCACTGATACTGATGAGAAAACAGAGGCAAGCCATAGTAGATAATGTGTGTCAGTTTGCTGAAGAGAAAAAACAGACTGATGACTGGGAGTAACAAGCTTTGAAAACGGAGAAACAAAGGAGAGACTGAATCCAGTGGGAAAGGAAATGTAAAATATTAAGATGGGGGCAAATCTGAAGTTATAATTTGGTTATAAATGTCAGGCAGCTAACATTTACTTTTCTCTGCCCTCTCCCTAACCCCAAGTTAAATAATGGCTGAGACAAGTCTGATAGAGGCTGGGGCCTCTGCAGCCTCCACAGCTGCTGCTCTGGAGAACTTACAGGTGGAAGCGAGTTGTTCTGTTTGCCTGGAGTATCTGAAGGATCCTGTCATCATCGAGTGTGGACACAACTTCTGCAAAGCTTGTATTACCCGTTGGTGGGAGGACCTTGAGAGGGATTTTCCTTGTCCTGTCTGTCGAAAAACATCCCGTTACCGCAGTCTCCGACCTAATCGACAACTGGGCAGTATGGTGGAAATTGCCAAACAACTCCAGACTGTCAAGCGGAAGATCCGGGATGAGAACCTCTGCCCCCAGCACCAAGAGGCCCTCAGCCTCTTCTGCTATGAGGACCAGGAGGCTGTATGTTTGATATGTGCAATTTCCCACACCCACCGGGCCCATGCTGTCGTGCCACTGGATGATGCCACACAGGAGTATAAGGTAGGGAGCCATCCACACACACATTGTCAGCAGTGGAGCAAGAAGTAAAAGCTTAGGAGTCAGGCTGTAGCGCAGCAGGTTAAGTGCACATGGCGCAAAACGCAAGGACCGGAGTAAGGATCCCTGTTGGAGCCCCCAGCTCCCCACCTGTAGGGGAGTCGCTTCACAAGTGGTGAAGCAGGTCTGCAGGTGTCTGTCTTTCTCTCCCCCTCTCTGTCTTCCCCTCCTCTCTCCATTTCTCTCTGTCCTATCCAACAACGACGACATCAATAACAATAATAACTACAAGGGCAACAAAAGGGAATAAATAAATAAAATTAATTTTTTAAAAAAGAAGTAAAAACCTAAGACTTTGTGAGAGCTGTGGAAGTTATAGTGGTGGAGGGAGTGGTCACAGAACTTTGATGGTGGATACAGTATGAAAATAATACTTCTGTAATCTTATAACCTTGTAAAAAATGAGTATTAGATCACTAATAATCTTATTCAATTATCTTTATTTATTAGAGACAGCCAAAAATGGAAAGGGGAAGGGTTGTCAGAGAGGGAGAGAGACAGAAAGACTTCTGCAGCACTGCTTCACCACTCACAAAGCTTTCCCCTGCAGGCGGGGACTGAGGGCTCGAACCTGGGTCCATGAGCATTGTAACCTGTGCACTCAGCCAGGTGTGCCATCACCCAGCCCCACTATAATATATTTTTAAGTGAAAATAGAACACAGAGAAGAAGGGATCCTCTGGGATCAGAAAAAAGTTCCTGACAGAGTCTATATCGGGTGGAGGGTAGATAGCATAATGGTTATGCAAACAGATTCTCATGCCTGAGGCTTCAAAGTCCCAGGTTCAATCCCCACCACCACCATAAGACAGAGTTGAACAGTGATCTGGTAAAAAAAAAGAAAAAAAGAAAGTCTATATCTGGTTCTCGCTCTCTCTCTCTCTCTATGCTGGTACATGGTTTCATTTGTTTTCCATGAGTATAGTTTCTCACCACTCCCCTCACCAAGGGTCTGTGTCCCCACCCCTACCACCTTAGATACCTGGTTCTCATTTTATAGAACTACACGCATTCAGAGAGTACACAGTATGCCTGATTAGTTACCCTCAAACAGGATGAGAGGAGTAGTGAGAAATATCCCAAAATTTCTGTGTGGGGGGGGTGGGGTGGAGAATGGGAAAGAAAGGCCTTTACTGCTCTAGGATGTTTTTTTCTGGTAAATAGGACGTGGAAGAGACCACAGCACCAAAGCTTTCAATACATGGAGGCCAGGCTTGAACTTGGGTCACTGATGCACATGGTAATGTAGTCTACTATCCAAGTGAGCTATTTTACCAGTCCCAAGTTACTTTTTTTATATATATTTATTTATTTTCCCTTTTTGTTGCCCTTGTTGTTTTTCACTGTTGTTGTAGTTGTTATTGATGTCGTCGCTGTTGGACAGGACAGAGAGAAATGGAGAAAGGAGAAGAAGACAGAGGGGGAGAGAAAGATAGAAACATGCAGACCTGCTTCACTGCCTGTGAAGTGACTCCCCTGCAGGTGGGCAGCCGGGGGCTCGAACCAGGATCCTTAACCCACTGTGCTACTGCCCGCCTTCCCAAAATTACTTTTTGTTATGCATAAGAATATATGTAGTTGGGGCTGGTTGGTAGAGCACCTGGTTATGGGCACCTGTCACAAGTACCCAGATTCAAGCCCCCGTTCCCCACCTGTAGGGGGAGCACTTCACAAAAGGTGAAGCAGGTCTGCAGGTGTCTGTCTCCCTCCCTGTCTCTCCCTTCTCTCTGTTTCTCTCAGTCCTGTCAAATAAAATAAAAAGAAAAAGAAAAAAAAATCCACTGTCCGGAGCAGTGGATTCATGGTACAGGCACCGAACCCCAGAGATAACCCTAGTGGCAAAGGGAAAGAGAGAGAGAGAATAGTATTGTAGTCTTGGAATGTAAGGTGTTTTTGTTTTGTTTTAGAGAGAAACAGGTAGAGAGTCAGAGAGAATTATGAAAGAGACCACAACACCAATGCTTCCTTCAGTGTGGCGGGGCTGAGCTTGATCCTGATCGTGCAAATAGCAAAGCAGTGTACTATCCAAGTGAGCTATTTCACCAGCTCACATCTTTATAAATATATGTATTTTTATTTGTTACATATTAGAGTTTCACATGAGACAGAGAAGGAGAAAGAAAACCAGACCACTACACTGATTCATGAAATGCTGGAGATCAGACTGAGAACCTCAGGTGCAGAGGTCAGTGCTCTACTGATTGAGCTCGTTTCCCACCACCTCTGTCCTGTCTTTTTTTTTTTTCAATGTAAATGAGAGAAATCACATGGAGAAACTTAGGAAAAACTGAAAAATGATATGGTTTCTTCATCATCTCCCTCTGTTCAAGGCACCCCATTTATTCTCTTTGTTGGGAAAGGGAAACTAATCCCCACCAAACTAAACTGAGCCTGTCTTATTGCACTTCTCCAGATAGTGAATAACGTAGCATCTGATTTAGGTCACGACTGAGACCCAGGATAAATGAGCAACAACATAGCAATTGGTACGGTGAAATAGCTCCTTTGGATAGTGTGCTACTTAGCCATATGCATGAGCCCAGTACAGGCTGGTCCCCACTGCATTGAAGGAAGCTTTGGTGCTGTGGTCCCTTTCTTTTTCCCACCATCCCCCTTTGCCTTTCTGTCTTGAAGAAGGGAGGAATACCGATTTATTCACTTATTATTGGGGTGGGTAGAGACAGAAAAAGAGCATCATTCTGGCATATAATCTATTCTGAGGACTGGACTCAGGACCTTATGCTTGCAAGTTTGTTATCTACTCACTGTGCCACCCCTCCCCCCCCAGGGTACAGACACTAAGAATTTTAGTGTCTTGGAAATTTCTAGGGTACTTTATAGCGCAGTGGGTTAAGCACAGGTGGCGCAAAGAGTAAGGATTCCAGTTTGAGCCCCCAGCACCCCACCTACAGGGGGAGTCGCTTCACAGGCAGTAAAGCAGGTCTGCAAATGTCTGTCTTTCTCTCCCTCTCTCTGTCTTCCCCTCCTCTATCCATTTCTCTCTGTCCTATCCAACAACATCAACTAAAACAAAAAAAAAGGGCAACAAAAGGGAATACATAAAATAATTAAAAAAAAGAAAGAAAATTTAAAAAAAATAAAATCATGGAGGTGCTGGGGAGGTAGCATAGTTTTTTTTTTAATTTATTCCCTTTTGCTGCCCTTTTTATTGTTGTAGTTATTATTATTGTTGTTGTTATTGATGTCATTGTTGTTGGATAGGACAGAGAGAAATGGAGAGAGGAGGGGAAGACGGGGGGAGAGAAAGACAGACACCTGCAGACCTGCTTCACTGCCTGTGAAGCGACTCCCCTGCAGGCGGGGAGCCAGGGGCTCGAAACAGGATCCTTACGCCAGCAGAGCACTGCTTAGCTCTGCTTATGGTGGTGCAGGGGACCAAACAGAGACGACCCGAACTGCCCCTGCGGCTACAGACAGACTATGACCCACATAGTCAACGACTGCCACCTCTCCAGATTCAAAGGAGGTCTCGAAACTTTACATCAGGCTCAACCTGAATGGAAGAAGCTGTTGGCTACGGAAGAAGGGCAAACGCTAGAAGAAGAATGGGACCGAACCTGGGACTTTGGAGCCTCAGGCATGAGAGTCTGTTTGCATAACCATTATGCTGTCTACCCCTGCAAGTAGCATAGTTCTTAAGCGAAGAGTCTTCCATCCCTGAAGCTTTGAGATCCCAGGTTCAATCCTCATCACCACCATAAGCCAGAGCTGAGCAATGCTCTGGGGGAAAAAATAAATAAAATCTTAAAAACAAGATTTAAGGGAGTCGGGCGGTAGTGCAGCGGGTTAAGCGCACATGGCACAAAGCACAACGACCGGAATAAGGATCCCAGTTCGAGCCCCCGGCTCCCCACCTGCATGGGAGTTGCTTCACAAGCAGTGAAGCAATTCTGCAGGTGTCTATCTTTCTCTCCCCCTCTCTGTCTTCCCCTCCTCTCTCCATTTCTCTCTATCCTATCCAACAACAACAATAACTACAACAATAAAAACAACAAGGGCAACAAAAGGGGAAATTAAAAATTAAAAGTGGGGATTTGAGTGGTAGCACATCCAGTTAAGTGCACACAGTACTAAGTACAAGGACCCATGAAAGGATCTGGGTTTGAGTCTCTCCCTACCCTATAGGGGGGATGCTTCACAAGCTTTGAGCCCCAGCAATAACCTTGGAGGCAAAAATAATAATAAAGGGTATCCTAGCCAACCCGAATGCCACCTCTCCCACTTTCTCTCAGGAAAAACTGCAGAAGTGCCTAGAACCCCTGGAACAGAAGCTACAGGAGATCAACCGCTGCAAGTCCTCTGAGGAGAAGAAGCCTGGTGAGCTAAAGGTAAAGGCAGGTAATCCCATTTGGACTGCTCTAAGGGCTATTAACCAAACAACCATACATACAGTATTTAATCCCCTAGTTTGGATTCATTAGGAAAGTGTTCTTTTTTAAAAAATGATGAGGGGCTGGGTGGTGTTACAGCAAATAGAGCACAGTATGTCTAGTCCCCACTTACAGGGAGAAGTTCATGAATGCTAAAGCAGAGCTGCTGGTCTCTCTCTCTCCCTCCCTCCCTCCCTATCTTCCTCCCCCCTCAATTTCTCTGTCTTTCCAATAAATGAATTAAATATTAAAAAGAAAAAATGGTATTTTGTTAGATTTGATTGTCTTTAAACATTGTACTTAAATTGCTTATTAAGAGTTAAGTACTGAGGAAATGGATGAGGTGAAGGACCGAAAAAACACCTTATATCTGGGGTGTTGAGATTTTATGCCTGTTGGACTTTTCTTTGTAAAATAGGGGAAAAAAATTCTCTGCTGAGTGTAGGGATGAGCGTTTCTTAGAGAAGACTGTAGGGAAGAAAATTTAGAAGGTTTACTGGGGAGGAAGGGAAATGTAGTTGACCAAGAGCTTTCTGAACAATTGCACCTGCCTAGAGACATTAGGACGACAATCTCCTAATTTAGGTAAACTCAAGTATATTAGATGATGATTGTTCATTTCTTTTTTTTTTTTTTTCTTCCTCCTCCAGGGTTATTGCTGGGCTCGGTGCCTGCACCATGAATCCACCGCTCCTGGAGGCCATTTTTTTTTCCCCCTTTTGTCGCCCTTGTTGTAGCTTCGTTGTGGTTATTATTATTGCCCTTGTTGACGCAATTCTTTGTTGGATAGGACAGAGAGAAATGGAGAGAGGAGGGGAAGACAGAGAAGGGGAGAGAAAGATAGACACCTGCAGACCTGCTTCACCGCCTGTGAAGCGACTCCCTTGCAGGTGGGGAGCCGGGGGCTCGAACCGGGATCCTTACGCCAGTCCCTGTGCTTTGCGCCGCATGCGCTTAACCCACTGCGCCACCACCCGACCCCCTCTTTTTTTTTAATATTTATTTATTTTCCCTTTTGTTGCCCTTGTTTTTCTTTAATTGTTGTTGTAGTTATTGTTGTTGTTGATGTTGTCATTGTTAGGACAGACGGAAATGGAGAAAGGAGGTAAGACAGAGGAGGAGAGAAAGATAGACACCTGTAGACCTGCTTCACCGCCTGTGAAGTAACTTCCTTGCAGATGGGGAGCTGGAGGCTCTAACTGGGATGTTTATGCTGATCCTTGCGCTTTGTGCCATGTGAGCTTTACCCGCTGCGTTACCACCCAACTCCCGTTTGTTCATTTCTAATTTGCTCTCCTCCCCACTTTCTGACTATAGGACACTATCAAATCCTCAAGCTAGAGGAAAGCCACTTCCAACCACTCTTCGAAATTAACTTTCCTGGGCAGGGGGAGATAACATAATAGTTATGCAAAGAGACTCTCACACCAGAGGCTCTGAAGCCCCAGGTTCAATCCCCTGCACCACCATGAGCCAGAGTTGGGCAGTGCTCTGGTGTTAAAAAAAAAAACAAAAAAAAATGAAATTAACTTTCCTAACTGTCATATAGTTTTACATCTATTTTATATCTTACCATATTTGTAACATGTTACATTGGTAACTGACATATTCTATTGGACAGTGCATATTAACATTAGCATTTATGCTAACTTGTCTGTGCATTAATTCACTGGGTGTCTACGACATTCCAAATTTACATGGCTATTTTAGGTCTTGGGATTCTTTAGGTCTTGGGGTCCAGATTGAAGCTCTAAGGAAGACTTTTTTTTTTTTTCCCTTTTGTTGTCCTTGTTGTTTTATTGTTGTAGTTATTGTTGTTACTGATGTCATTGTTGTTGGATAGGACAGAGAAATGGAGAGGGGGAACCGGGATCCTTCCGACAGTCTTTGCACTTTGCTCCATGTGCGCTTAATCCGCTGCGCTACCACCCAACTCCCTTTTTTTTTTTTTGCCTCCGGGGTTATTGTTGGGGCTCAGTGCCTGCGCCATAAATCCACTGCTCCTGGAGGTCACTTTTTTCCCCCCTTTTTGTTGCCCTTGTAGTTGTAGCCTTGTTGTGGTTATTATTGTTGTTGATAATGTTATTCATTGTTGGATAGGACAGAGAGACATGGAGAGAGGAGGGGAAGACGGGGAGAGAAAGACAGACACCTGCAGACCTGCTTCACCACCAGTGAAGCGACTCCCCTGCAGGTGGGGAGCCAGGGGGCTCAAACAGATAGCCTTCCACCGTCCCTTGAGCTTTGCATCACTTGCACTTAACCCACTGCACTACTGCCCAACTCTCCCCCCCTCCCCGTTCTTGGTTTTTTTTTTTTTTTTTTTTAATACCAGAGAACTGCTCAGCTCTGGCTCATGGTGATGCAGGGGATAGAACCTGGTATTTTGGAGCCTCAGGCATGAGAGTCCCTTTGCATAACCATTATGCCATCTACCCTCACCCTTTTTGTTTTTTAAAGGTTTTATTTATTAATGAGGAAGCTAGGAACAGAGAAAGAAAGAATCAGACATCACTCTGGTACATGTGACTTTAATACCTCAAGCATTAAAGTCTAATGCTTTATTCACCATGCCACCTCCTGGACCACCTAGAAATCTTCTTTGGCAATGGTGTATTTAAGACACCTCTAAAGTAAGGATTACCACCCCCTTGTTATACTGGAGGAAATGGGACTTGGATAAGTGTCTGGTCCCATCTCATATAGCAAGTATATAGCAACAGTATTAGTTCTGAGTGTATCAATAAATATTGGGGGGCGGGAGTCACGTGGTAGTGCAGCGGGTTAAGCTATGTGGCACGAAGTGCAAGGACTGGCGTAAGGATCCCGGTTTGAGCCCCCGGCTCACCACCTAAAGGGGAGTCGCTTCACAAGCAGTGAAGCAGGTCTGAAGGTGTCTTATCTTTCTCTCCCTCTGTCTTCTCCATCTCTTTCCATTTCTCTCTGTCCTATCTAAATCTTTTTTTTTTTTTAAAGGGCAACAAAAGGGAAAATAAATATATATAAAAGACAAAAAATAAATATTGGGGGACAATGAGCAAATACAGTTCCTGCCCTCCTCTATCTTACAGTTAAGTAGAGAAAATAGATAATGGCTTGGCACAAAAAGCATAGCTGCCAGTTCAGGGTAGAAATTTGAGCTCATGGAGCCAGGTGGTAGTGCACCTGGTTAAGCACACACATTACAGTGCACAAGGACCCAGGTTCAAGCCCCCATCCCCACCTGTAGGGGGGAAGCTTCACAAGAAGTGAAGCAGAACTGCAGGTGTCTCTGTCTCTATCTTCCCCTCTCCTCTCAATTTATTTCTGTCTCTATCCAATAATAAATAAATAAAAATATTTAAAGGGAGTCAGGTGGTAGCACAGCAGTTTAAGTGCATGTGGTGCAAATCGCAAGGACCAGTGGAAAGATCCTGGTTCGAACCCCCGGCTCCCCACCTGCAGGGGAGTCGCTTCACAAACAGTGAAGCAGGTCTTCAGGTGTCTGTCTTTCTCTCCCCCTCCTCTCTCCATTTCTCTCTGTCCTATCCAACAACGATGACATCAATAACAACAACAGAAATAACTACAACAATAAAAAATAAGGACAACAAAAGGGAAAATAAATATTTTAAAAATTTAAATATATATATTTAAAACAGAAATTTGAGCTCATTAAAAAAGAAAATCCAGGAGCGGGGTAGCACAGCAGGTTAAGTGCACGTGGTGCAAAGTGCAAGGACCAGGGTAAGGATCCCGGTTCAAGCCCCCAGTTTCCCACCTGCAGGGGACTTGCTTCACAAGTGGTGAAGCAGGTCTGCAGGTGTCTATCTTTCTCTCCCCCTCAGCCTTCCCCTCTTCTCTCCATGGTTCTCTGTCCTATCCAACAACAGCGATATCAACAACAACAATAATAACTACAACAATAAAACAAGGGCAACAAAAGGGAATAAATAACTTATTTTTTAAAAATTAAGGGAGTCAGGCAGTAGCGCAGTAGGTTAATTGCAGGTGTAGAAGTAGAAGGACCGGCATAAGGATCCCAGTTCGAGCCCGGGCTCCACACCTGCAGGGGAGTCACTTCACAAGTGATGAAGGAGGTCTGCAGGTGTCTTTCTCTCCCCCCCTCTGTCTTCCCTTCCTCTCTCCATCTCTCTGTCCTACCCAGCAACGACGACATCAATAGCAACAACAATAAAACAAGGGCAACAAAAGGGAATAAGTAAATAAATAAATATTAATTAAAAAAAATTTTTTTAAGTGGGGCCGGGCGGAACCACAGCCAATTAAGTGCACATAGTCCTGTGTGGAAGGACCAGGGTTTGGGCCTCCGCTTCCCACCTGCAGCCAGGACACTTGAGGAGCAAAGAAACAGGTCTTCAGATGTCTGTCTTTCTCTCCCAGTCTCCCCTTCCCCTCTCAATTTCTCTCTATTTTGTCGAATAAAATAGAAGGAAAAAATGACCACCAGGAGCAGTGGATTCATAGTGCAGGCATCCAGCCCAGTAATAACCCTGGAGTCTAAAAGAAAAGAAAGGCAGAGAGACCACAGCATGGAAACTTCTTCAACTGCAATACAGTCTAGGATCAAATCTAGGTTGTATACTTGACAAAGCAGCACGCTATCCACTGCTCAGTTTAGTATGCTGGTACCTGGGATTGAACCTTGAGAAATTTGAAATACTTGAAAATAAGTTTATTCTCTCTCCCTCTTTTTTTTTTTTTTTTAATTTAGTTATTTTACCAGAGCAGTGCTCTGGGTCTAGTTTATGGTGGTGCTGGTGATTGCATTTGGTACTTTTGGAGCCTCAGACATGAAAGGCTCTTTGCATAACCATTGTGCTGTCTCCCCAGCCCATAAAGCTTACTTTTTATTTCTTTATTTATTTATTTTTACCAGAGCCCTGCTCATCTCTGGCTTATGGTGGTGGGAAGGGGGGTTGAACATTTCTTTATTTAATGTCTTGTTGCCCTTGTTTTATTGTTGTAGTTATTATTGTTGTTGTTATTGATGTCGTTGTTGGATAGGACAGAGAGAAATGGAGAGGGGAGGGCCAGAGAAAGATAAACACCTGAAAACCTGCTTCATCGCTTGTGAAGCGACTCTCCTGCGGGTGGGGAGCCAGGGGTTAAAACTAGGATCTTTATGCCAGTCCTTGCATTTTGCACCACCTTCATTTAACCCGTTGCACTACTGCCCAACTCCCTCTAAAGAATTTTTTAAATATTTATTTTCCCTTTTATTGCCCTTGTTTTTTTTCTCTTTTTTATTGTTGTTGTAGTTATTGTTGTTATTGATGTCGTCATTGTTAGATAGGACAGAGAGAAATGGAGCAAAGAGGGGTAGACAGAAAGGGGGAGAGAAAGATAGACACCTGCAGACCTGCTTTACTGCCTGTGAAGCGACTATCATGTAGGTGGGGAGCTGGGGCTCGAACCGGGATCTTCACGCCCATCCTTGCGCCCTCTAAAGAATTTTTAACCTAAATTTAAAAAAAATTTTTTTTTTTCATGGTCTGGGAGATGACACAGTGGATAAGGCAGTGGACTCTCAAGCATGAGATTTCGAGTTCAATCCTTGGCAGCACATATACCAGAGTGATATCTGGTTCTTTCTCTCTCCTATCTCTTTCATTAATTAATAAATAAAATATTTTTTAAACTTTTTTTTTCAAATAAATGTAAATTAGCTGGAGTTGGAGAGATGACTAGAATGCATGCTGGGCAGGAGTAGATAGCATAATGATGATTATGCAAAGAGACTCTCATGCCTGAGGCTCCAGAGTCCCAGATTCAATTTTCTACACCACCATAAGCCAGGGCTAAACTGTGCTCTGGTTAAAAAAAAAAAAAGAAGGAAAAAGAAAAATAGAATACATGCTGCATGCTTCTTAGCATGCTTGAAGCTAAGAGTTGATCCCTGGCTCATTTATAGTGTCAATTACATTTCAGGTGCCACTTACAGTCTTTTTTTTTTTTTTTAACCCCTCCAGAGTTGTCACTGGGGCTTGGTGCCTGCACAAATTCACTGTTCCTGGAGGCTATTTTTTCCCTTTTGTTGCCTTTGTTTATCATTGTTGTTGTTGTTATTGTTGTTATTGGTGTCATTGGTGTCATTGTTGGATAGGACAGAGAGAAATCTAGAGAGAGGATGAGAAGACAGAGAGGGGAAGAGAAAGACAGACACCTGCAGACCTGCTTCACCACTTGTGAAGTGACCCCTCTGCAGGTGGGAAGCCAGGGGCTCGAACCGGGATCTTTACGCAGGTCCTTGCCCTTTGTGCCATGTGCACTTTACTGACTGTGCTACCACTCAGCCCCCACCTATAGTCTTTTAAGGCTTATGAGATAGGTTATGAAAAAAATTGTCATACCTGAGACTTCTAAGAAGCTTCTGCTTAATTGAACTCTCATACCTTGGAATCACCGTAAGCCAGAGCTGGATAGCGCTCTGGTAAAATGAAAAACACAACTATTTTTAAGTAATGTAAAAAATCTAGGTGAGGCAGAGAAAATAGCAAAATGGTTTTGCTAAGAGTCTCTTATGTTTGAACCTCCAATGTCCCAGGTTAAATTCCATACACCACCATAAGCCAGAGCTGAAAAGTGTTTTAGTGACTCTCTCTCTTTCAAAAATATATTTAAAAAAACAAACCTTGGGGAAATGTACCCTTGTAACAACAGTCCTATAAATCAGCATTTCCTCAATAACATGATACTGAAAGGAAGGCCCAGTTGAACACACAAGTACCATGCACAAGGACCTGATTTTAAGCCCCCATCCCGCTCCCCACCTGCAGATGGGGAGCTTCACCAGCAACGGAACAGATCTGCAGGTGTCTTTATCTCCCCCTCCCCTCAATTTCTTTCTGTCTTGTCTAATAAAGAAAAATCAACTGTCAGCAGCAGTGAATTCGTTGCACCCTGAACCCCAGCAATAACCCTTAGTAGTGAAGCAGGGCATTGGTGTCAGACCACTTACCTTCTTTTCTGTTTTGCCTCCAGGGTTATCACTGGAGGTCGGTGCTAGCACTACGAATCCCCTGCTCCTGGCAGCCATCTTTTTTCCATTTTATTGGATGAGAGAGAGAGAGAAATTGAGAGGAGGGGGAGATAGAGAGGGAGAGAAAAGTAAACACCTAAAGCCCAGCTTCACAGTTTGTAAGGCCACGCCCCTGCAGATGGGGAGTGGGGTACTGGGATCTTTGCTGGGGTCCTTGCACTTCATACTATGTGAGCTTAAACCGGTGTGCCTCCCCTGGGCCCCCTTCCCTTCTCAATTTCTATGTCCTATCAAATAAAAGAAAATGGGGGTTGGGCTGGTAGTGCACCCAGTTAAGCACACATAGCGCGGAGCTCAAGGACCTACGCAAGGATACCAGTTTGAGCCCCTGGCTCCTCACCTGAGGGGATTGTTTCACAATCGATGAAACAGGTCTGCAGGTGTCTATCTTTCTCTCCCCCTCTCTGTCTTCTCCTCTTCTCTCCATTTCTCTCTGTCCTATCCAACAACAGCAACAACAATGGAAAAAATAGCCTCTGAGAGCAGGGGGTTCATAGTGTAAGCACTGAGGATAACCTGGAGGCAAAAAGGAAGAAAGAAAGAAATGGCCACCATGAACAGTAGATTCATTGTGCAGGCACTGAGCCCTACCGACAATCCCAGTGGCAGTATAAAGAGAAAGAAAAGCGGGGTTAGATAGCATACCGGCTATGCAAAGAGACTCATGCCTGAGGCTCCAAGTCCAGGTTCAATCACTCACACCACCATAAGCTAGAGTAGAGCAGTGCTCTTGGGTGGGGGGAAGAAGGGAGGAAAAGTGATGAAGTTGGGAGGGAATGAAAGAGTTTGGGGGCCTACAAAATAGCTCAGTTGGATGGTGTGTTGCTTTGCTATATATATTCTTCCTGGGTTCAAGGCCTGACTCTGCTGCATTAAAGAAAGTTCTATGTTGTGGTTTCTTTTCCTCCCTCTCCCTCTCTGTCACTCTATCTGAAAAAGTCAGCCTGGAGCAGTGAAGTCAAGAGATGACCCCAAAATTAATTAGTAATTATTAAGTAACTGTGGTGAAATAAAAACTGCAGATAAAATTACCTGTCTACATTGTTTTGTGAAGACTTTATTGTGCCTAGATATAGTATAACAGCATACAGAAAACAAAATCCTTTTTTTTTTTTGCCACCAGATTTATTGATGGGGCTCAGTGCCTGCACACTTGATTCCTGGCAGTCAATTTTTCCTTTTATTATTATTATTTTGTCTTCCTTTATTTAATAAGACAAATTGAAAGGGGAGAGGGAGAGAGTCACAAACCTGCAGACTTGCTTCATCACTTGTGGAATGTTCTTCCCCGGCCCCCACATGTGAGTCTTGGTCCTTGCACATGGTAGCGTGTGCATTAAACTGAGGGTACCACCACTGAAAATTAATTTTAAAAATATTTTTATTTACTTACTGGATAGAGACAGAAATTGAATGGGATGGGGAGATAGGAACAGAAGAGACAGACACATACAGCCCTGCTTTACCACTTGTAAAGCCTTCCCCCTGCACGTGGGGACCAGGTGCTTGAATCAGATACACCACTACCTGGTCCCCAAGAAAAGTAATTTTCGTGAAGTCTAATGTGTATATATTTGATCATGACTATCCTAAAAGATCTATGATTTTATCTTTGTATCCTTAGACATGATATCATCAACCAAGTCATAAATATAAATTCATACTGTGACAGTTATATACTAATGTTGACTCATATTACAGCTTAGCTCTTAGTGAAACTCTAAGAAAAATTCAATTAAGGAGCTGGGTGATGGTGCACCTGGTTGAGTGCACATGTTACAATGCACAAGGAGCCGGGTTCAAGCCCCCGGTCCCCACCTGCAGGGGCAAAAGCTTTGTGAGTGGTGAAGTAGTGTTAATCTCTTTTCCTCTTTATCTCCCCCTTCCCTCTTGATTTCTGACTGGCTCTATTCCATAAATAAAGATAATTTAAAAGAAAGGAAGGATACAGTTTAGTGTTAGTGGTTTTTTCTTTTGTTTTCTTTTTTCTTTTTTTTTTTTTTTACTAATTTCTGAAAAAAATAGGTACAGTTGGGTTCAGGCAGTGGCTCACCTGTGTAAGTGAACACACTACAGTGCACAAGGACCCGGATTCAAGCCCCTGGTCCCTACCTGCAGGGGGAAGCTTCACAAGTGGTGAAGCAGGGCTGTAGGTATCTCTCTATTAATCTCCCTCTCAATCTCCCCTCCCCGTCTCAATTTCTATCTCTATCCAGTAATAAATAAAAATAAATTTTTTAAAAATTAGGTACAGTTGACAGTTGAACAGTAAGTTTTGAACTCTACAAAGCCAATTAAAGTGATTGTTTTCAAAGTACATAAATGTACTTTTCTTTCTTTTTTAATATATGTTTTATTTATTTTGTTTACCAGAACACTGCTCATCTCTCACTTCTGGTGGTGTGGGGGATTGAACCTGGGACTTTGGATCCTCAGGATTTTGCTTTTGTTTAACCTTTTTTTTTTTTTTTTTTTGCCCATAGTCAAAACTTTATTGAAAAACTGACACCAAAATAGGAGATTATTGTATACCTTATAAAATTAAACGTAATTACACTATACTGATCGAATTACTAAACTGATAAGGCTTTCGGCGATGTAACACAAATTCTGGGAGTTGCCTGGTCATTAGTGCTGCTTCTTCTAAACGAACACCCTTCTGTGAGTCTGGCCTTGCCTCCCGTCGGCTGGCACAGCACAGAGAACCACCGTCTGCACGTGGCCGAAAACCGTGGTGATCTTGTAGCAATCTGGACATTTCACATCCATAAAGTAAGAATTTGGGCTTTGAACCAGTCATTTCTTTTTATGCTTTTTCTTTTCTTTGTCCAGGGACAGGTGCAGCAAATCTCGGGCCAAAGGCATGTTGATCCTTCCAAGTTTAAGCAACAAAGAACTGTTAAAAAATAACCTGGGAGTTGGGCGGTAGCACAGCAGGTTAAGCGCACGTGCCGCAAAGTGCAAGGACGGGCCTAAGAATCCCAGTTCAAGCCCCCCAGCTCCCCTCCTGCAGGGGAGTTACTTCACAGGCAGTGAAGCAGGTCTGCAGGTGTCTATCTTTCTCTCCCCCTCTGTCTTCCCCTCCTCTCTCCATTTCTCTCTGTCCTATCCAACAACAATGACATCAATAACAACAACATGAATAACCACAACAATAAAACAAGGGCAACAACAACAAAAAAAAGGGAATAAATAAATATTTTTAAAAAAGAAAAACAGTTTATAGCTGTGACTTCTTGTGTTTCCAATGCTGTTGCCTCACAGAGGCTGGAACAGCAGCAGAAAGACCCTATATGGGCATCAGGGACACTGATCTGGCCTGTTCACTCAGGATAAAATCTCTCCTTTTCCACCAAGATATATAAAAAGGGAAATCAAGGGAGTTGGGCATTAGCACAGCGAGTTAAGCACACATGGACCAAAGCACAAGGACCGGTGTAAGGATCCCAGTTCGAGCCCCCGGCTCCCCACCTGCAGGGGAGTCGCTTCACAGGCAGTGAAGCAGGCCTGCAGGTGTCTATCTTTCTCTCCCCCTCTCTTCCTATCCTCTCTCCATTTCTCTGTCCTATCAATGACAACATCAATAACAACAACAATAACTACAATAAAAAGACAACAAGGGCAACAACAGGGAAATTAATAAATAAAAATAAACAAAAATTTTTTTTAAAAAAAGGGAAATCAAACACTTTAGCGCCTGCTGCTGGCACAACAAGAAAAGAACAGTAAGTGTGAACACAGAAATATAGATGGCAATGACAGAAAAGCCAAATGACCAGACGGACAGGGATCTAAAAAAAAATGACAATTCAGAAAACTCATTATAAAATCACAACAAGAAATTAAAGTTAACATTCAAGAACTCAGTGATCATTTTACAAAAGAATTACAGAATACAGAAAAAAAGAACTGCAGGAGTTGGACGGTAGTGCAGCAGGTTAAGCGCAGGTGGCGCAAAGTGCAAGGACTGGCGTAAGGATCCGGGTTTGAGCCCCTGGCTCCCCACCTGCAGGGGAGTCGCTTTGTGGTGAAGCAGGTCTACAGGTGTCTCTCCCCCTCTCTGTCTTCCCCTTCTCTCTCTCCATTTCTCTCTATCCTATCTAACAACAACGATATCAATTACAACAACAAAGAGAACTAAACAGTAGTAAAAAGGGGGGGACAACAAAAGGGAAAATAAATATTTTTAAAAAGTTAAAAAATAATCAAAAGAAAAAAACACTGCAGGGCCTGAAGGACACTTTGAATACAATTGAGGTAAGAGGCCTCGGAAGTAGACTTAATCAGGTGGTGGAAAGAATATCAACACTGGGAGTCAGGTGGTAGTGCAGCAGGTTAAGCGCATGTGGCGCAAAGAGCAACGACCGCCGTAAGGTTCCCAGTTCGAGCCCCTGGCTCCCCACCTGCAGGGGAGTCGCTTCACAGGCGGTGAAGCAGGTCTGCAGGTGTCTATCTTTCTCTCCCATTCTCTGTCTTCCCCTCCTCTCTCCATTTCTCTCTGTCCTATCCAACAACAATGACATCGACAACAAGGGCAACAAAAAGGAAATAAAAGAATAAATATTTTAAAAATTATAAAAAAAGGAATATCAACACTAAGGGAGTTAGGCAGTGGCGCAGTGGGTTAAGTGCACGTGGCGCAAAGCACAAGGACCAGCATAAGGATCCTGGTTTGAGCCCCTGGCTCCCCACCTGCAGGGGAGTCGCTTCACAAGCTGTGAAGCAGGTCTGCAGGTGTCTATCTTTCTCTCCCCCTCTCTGTCTTCCCCTCATCTCTCCAGTTCTCTCTGTTCTATTCAACAACAACAGTAATAACTACAATAAAGCAACAAGAGCAACAAAAGGGAATAAATAAATATTGAAAATATATATATATATATATATCAACTCTAGAAGACACAACTGCCATACTTTGAACTGAAATTTCTTGGAGTGGAAACAAAAATGTAGCACTTCTCTCTGAAATAGCAGATTTCATCAGAAAGATGAATATCAGAGATACTGGTATCACTAAGGAAGGAGAGAGAGGTAGAAAACATATTCAAAGAAATTTTAGCAGAAAATTATCCATACCTGGGGCTAGTGGTGCACCTGG
Source organism: Erinaceus europaeus (assembly GCF_950295315.1). NCBI lineage: Eukaryota > Metazoa > Chordata > Mammalia > Eulipotyphla > Erinaceidae > Erinaceus > Erinaceus europaeus. The sequence goes on from NC_080165.1 coordinate 53,582,840, forward strand.
TTAAGCACACATCTTAAAATGTACAAGGACCTGGGTTCAAGCCCCCAGTCCCCACCTGCAGGAGAAAGTTTAATGTGGTGAAGCAGTGCTGTAGGTGTCTCTCTGTTTCTCTTCCCGACTCCCACTTCCCTCTCAATTTCTGACCATCTGTATCCAATAAATAGAGATAATTACAACATTTTAAAGAAGGAAAAATATTCATACCTGAGCAATGTTAAAAATAAAATCCAAGAAGTTGAATGAACACACAACTAAATTTTTGAATCCAAAATCACACACCAAGATATTATAAAGCTATCCAAAACCAGAGATGAGAAAGAAATATTGCAGACTAAGAGTCTGACGGCGTGCAACAGGTTAAGCGCACATGGCGCAAGGGCCCATAAGGATCCGGGTTTGAGCCCCGGGCTCCCCACCTCAGAGAAGTCGTTTCACAGCGGTAAAGCGGGTCTGCAGCTGTCTATCTTCCTTTCCCCTCTGTCTTCCTCTCCTCTCTCCATTTCTCTGTCCTATTCAACAATGATGACATCAATAACAACAACAATAGTAACTACAACAATAAAAAAAACAAGGGCAACAAAATATATATATTGCAGACTGCCAGGGAAAGGGATAAAGTCACAAAGATAGAACTATCAGGCTGTCATCAGATTTCTCATCACAAACCCTAGAGGCAAGGAGGGACTGGAATGGCATATTCAAAGTATTAAAAGATAAGAATTGTCAGTGACAAATTCTGTATCTTGCTAAACTTCAAGTATGAGAGAGAAACAATAAATCTTTTAAAACATTCAGAAACCAAAGGAATTTGCCACTATCAAACCTGACTTAAAAGAATTACTGAGGGGAGTTGGGCAGTAGCGCAGTAAGTTAAGCTCACGGACCGACATAAGGATCCTTGTTCGACCCCCCAGCTCACCACCTGCAGGGAGGTCCCTTCACAGGCCATGAAGCAGGTCTGCAGATGTCTTTCTTTCCCCCTCTCTGTCTTGCCCTCCTCTCTCCATTTCTCTCTATCCTATCCAACAACATCAATAACAACAATAGTAACTACAACAATAAAACCAGGGCAATAAAAGGGAAAAAGTAAATATTTAAAAAAAAAAAAAAAGAATTACTGAGAGAAGTCCCACAAGGAAAGAAGCAAAGGAATTCCATCTTTTAATGACATGATCAATATTAGAATAGAACCAGGAACACAAAAATAGGGAAAAATAGACACAGGAAAGTGAAAAGCAAAATAGAGTGACACAGTTGAATGTTGGTGAATCTTATAGATATTGTAAAAGACTCTTATAGATATTGTAAGTTAGACATACTATTCATGATAACTGCAAAATATATGACAGAGGTGCCAAAACCATTCATTGGGGTAAAGAAGGTCTCTTAACTGATGGTGCTGACCCAGTGGTGGTGCATCTGGTTAAGCGCACACGTTACAGATGGTGCTAGGAAAATTGGCCGACCACATATAGAAACCATACACCAATGTCAAATCAAGATGGATTAAAGATCTAGATAATAGATCTAAATTAATAGAAGAAAATATTGGTGAAACTAAACTTTGCAGGACCTTCACATCAAAGATGTATTTGAGGACAATCCCCTGGGCATGGGAAATGAAAGCAAGAGTAAATAAATGGGATTACATAAAACTAAAAACTTCTACACGTTGAAAGCAAACTACACAAGGATAACCAGACAACCAAGTAAATGGGAGAAGATATTTGCACATCACATATCAGGCAAGGGACTGATATCAAGCATCTATGCAGAACTGGTACAGATCTACAAAAGAAGCAAAAATAACTCAGATGTGAAGTGATACATCGTGACTTAGAGCAGAGCTGCTTGATTTTTGTTACTGAGTTGTGTGAGTTCTTGATATATTTTGATATCACCTTTTCGTTGGGTATATCTTTAATGTTTATTTCTCCTATGATCTTTGCTTCCAGGTTATCTCTAGAGGTTACAGTGACTGTTCTCTAAGAAAGGGAAATTCCAGTGGAGGGAAACACAATTGTCCTGTTACTTCTAGTGGCACTAGAAATCTATATTAATTCATGTATGTGCTGGGAGCATAAAGGCATTCATGTCCCTCTGGCCCAGCTAAACATAATACTCTTCTTTCCTCAGAGATTAGTGGAGAGTCGCCGACAACAGATCTTAAAGGAATTTGAAGAGCTTCACAGACGACTAGATGAAGAACAGCAGATGTTGCTTTCACGACTAGAAGAGGAGGAACAAGACATTTTACAACGCCTCCGAGAAAATGCTGCTCACCTCGGAGACAAACGCCGGGACCTGGCCCACTTGGCTGCAGAAGTGGAGGGCAAGTGCTTACAGTCTGGCTTCGAGATGCTTAAGGTTCGGGCTTTATCCCTACATAGCCCCACAATCAGTCACAGCTTAGGTTTACAGAGGCCATTCTGAATGGTGTTTTGTGTGTACTTTTTTTTTCTTTTTTAACCTCCATGGTTATCGCTTGAGCTAAATGTAATATGAATCCTGGAGGCCTTTTTCTTTTTTTCTTTTTTGATAGGACAGAGAGAAATTGAGAGGGAAGGGAGAGATAAAGAGGGTCATAGATAAATACACCTGCAGACCTACTTCACCACTTGTGAAGCATCCCTGCTGCAAGTGCAGAGCAGGGGTTTCAAACCCTGGTCCTTGTGCATGGTAGTACTGTATGTACTTAACTGGTGCACCACCCCTGCCCCTCACAGGCCATTCTGTCAGTTTAGGATGTTCACTCTTCCGTTCCTCTAAATTCAATTTTTTATTCCAGATATACTTAAAGGAGCTTTCTCTACAGAAAGGCTTCTCTGAGGCACCACCGCCAGCCTCCAGTTACCATTATTTTGAGTCCTAGAACTTGATGTACTAGTACATGAAAAGAATAGAAATGTAGGTTGAATGATACTTGAAATAATGCATTTCTTTGAAGATGTAAATAGTGCTTCTAGTGGTCTGGGGGGTGGCACAGTGGATAAAGCATTGGATTCTCAGCCATTAGGTCCCAAGTTTAATTCCCCAGCAGTACATGTACCAGAGTGATGTCTGGTTCTTTCTCTCTTTCCTCCTGTCTTTCTCTGAATAAATAAATGTTATTTCTAAAAATGTTTCTAAATATTTGAGATGATTTGTTCTCTTAAGCAGATGAACAGTGATAGCAAGAGTGTAGGAAACATTTCTTTTTTTTATAACCAGAGCACTATTCAGCTCTGGTTTATGATGGTGCAGGGGATTGAACCTGGGACTTTTGGAGTCTCAGGCATTAGAATCTCTTTGCATAACCATTATGCTATTTACCCCCACCCTAGGAAACTTCTTATTGTAAAATATCAAATTACCAGCATTTGAATCAGAGACCTTGTTGTGCCTTATCTGCATGTTATGTATTGCTTGGCATCTACTTTTTATATAGATAAATATTTAATTTCTTTCCTTTTTTTTTTTTTTAGTTTATTTGTTTTATAGGACAGATATAAATTGAGAGAGGAAGAGAAGAGAGAAAGAGGCACTGGGGCCAGGCAGTGGCACACCTAGTTGAATGTGCATGTTACCATGAACAAGGATCCAGGTTCAAGCACCTGGTCCCTACATGCAGTGGAAAAGCTTGATGAGTGGTAAAGGAAGTGCTGCGTGTGTGTGCGTGTGCGTGTGCGTGTGTGTCTTTTTCTATCTTCTCTGCCTCTGTTTATCTCTTTCTATCTCTATCCAATAAACAGTGCATAAATAAAATATTTTTTAAAAAAGAAAGAAGAGGGCACCTGTAGCACTGCTTCACCTCATGGAGTTTCTCCCCTGCAGGTGGGGACTGGGGGCTTAAACCTGGGTCCTTGCCTTGTACATTAAAGAGATTTGTCTTTTTACTCTGGACCCCATGTACTCACAAGTCAAGTTTGGCACACTATTAATACTTAGAGCCAGTGTCACAATAGAAAAGTCTCGTTCATTCCTGTGACACCAGTCTGGAGCTATCTGTACTAATTTCCAAGAAGTAGTTGTGTGGTCAGTACTTGGTGGGAGGAGTAAAAAGCAGACAATCCCTGCCCCTTGCGTTGAGCTCCCAGTGCCCTTGATCAGCAAAGATAAACACACAAGAAATCATCTTGAGAGTCATAACTATCAAAAGTTTAAAGTGGGAAGCAGATTAGGAGACATAGACTCAGATCTGTTTGGACCCTTTGCATTGTAACCCTTAGTGGGACCTGCACCTACTTTATAAATCTAAAACTTTGGGGAGTAGGGGGGATGTTTTGCTTCTAGCACCCTTGAACCAGGACCAATATTGCTTTCTTTTCTCCTTCCCTCTAGGATGTCAAAAATACCCTGGAAAAGTAAGTGATTCTTTTATCTCTTTGAGTGAGTTAGGTCTTAGCTTACAGACTTGAGTACAGTAAGGAACTGGGGAAGCAAGGATGGGAAGATTATGTTGTATGGGTAGAATATGGAAGAATGTCCTTTGTGTCTATGAGGCCAGTTAGAGGGCAAACCACTAGGGGTAATAGTCCCTTACCTTTTCCTGTTTGAGCATCAAGTCTTCCTTGAGAAGGAAGGAAGAAGATACCAAGAAAATGTAGAAACAGATCTTATCTGTACCTATAATTGTGTCCAAGCAAGATGGGAGGAAGACATATTTGGGTCAGTAAAGAACACAGACTGTAATCATGTGTTTGCATGAAATAATACAGTCCCCCCCCCCCGAAAGTTGTGATAGTTATTTTCTTTAAATATTTTATTTTATTTTAGCGAGCAGTTCAGAGAGAGGGAGAGACAAGAGACCAGAACATGGCTCAGCTCTGACTTTATGGTGGTGCTAGGGATTGAACCTGAGACCTCAGAGCATCAGGCATGAAAAAGTTTTTATAACCATTATGCTCTCCCCCAAGATTCTTTTAAGATGTATATATATATTTTTTTAATTTTTTATATTTATTTATTTATCCTATTTTGTTACCCTTGTTCTATTGTTGTAGTTATTATTGTTGTTGTAATTGATGTCATTGTTGGATAGGACAGAGAGAAATGGAGAGAGGAGGGGAAGACAGAGAGGGGAAGAGAAAGATAGACACCTGCAGACCTGCTTCACCGCCTGTGAAGCGACTCCCCTGCAGGTGGGGAGCCAGGGGCTCGAACCGGGATCCTTCCGCCGGTCCTTGCGCTTTGTGCCACCTGCACTTAACCCGCTGCGCTACCGCCCGATTCCCTAGATGTATATATATATATTTTTTTAATTAATTAATTTATTTTCCCTTTGTTTTTGCCCTTGTTGTTTTATTGTTGTAGTCATTATTGTTGTTGTTATTGATGCTTTGTTGTTGGATAGGACAGAGAGAAATGGAGAGGGGAGGGGGAGACAGGAAGAGAGAAAGATAGACACCTGCAGACCTGCTTCACCGCTTGTGAAGCGACTCCCCTGCAGGTGGGGAGCCGGGGGCTTGAACCGAGACCCTTATGCCGGTCCTTGTGCTTTGCACCACCTGCGCTTAACCGCTGCGCTACCACCTAGATATATATTTTAACACCATTCTCACCACATAAGGACTGTTCCCCACCCCCAGTCCCCTGCGGTGGACCTGAGAATCCACCCTCCCCCCAGAGTCTTTTACTTTGGTGCAATACTCCAAACCCACTCCAAGTTCTGCTTTGTGTTTCCCTTTCTGTTCTTATTTTGAGTCATTCTTTAAAAAAAAGAAAGAACATTTTTATTTATACATTGGATAGAGATTGAGAAAAGGAGGAGATAGAGAGGAAGAGAGAGGGGCCAGGTGATGTACCTTGTTGAGCACACATGTTACAATGCACAAGGACCCAGTTTGAGCCCCTGTCCCCACCTGCAGGGGGAAAGCTTTGCAAGTGGTGAAGCAGTGATGCAGGTGTCTCTCCATCTCTTTCCTTTCTATCTCCTCCTCCCCTCTCAATTTCTGACTGTCTCTATCCAACAAATAAAGATAATTAAAAGACTTGAGGTGGGGGGAAGAGACAGAGAGCGTCCTGCAGCACTGTTAACACCACTTATGAAGCTTTCCCCCTGCAGGTGGGGACCAGGGGCCTAAGCCTGGGTCCTTGCGCACTGTATTGTTTGCACTTTACCGGGCAAATAGCCACCTGGCCCCCTGAGTCATTTTTTTTTTTAATGTTTGAACTAGTATTTTAAGCCTCTCTAATTTTCTTTTTCTTTTTTTAAACTTTGGCAGCTTTTTTTTTTTTTAAGATTTTATTTATTTATTAATGAGAAAGCTAGGAGGAGAGAGAAAGAACCAGACATCACTCTGGCACATATGCTGCTGGGGATCAAACTCAGGACCTCATGCTTAGAGTCCTAAGCTTTATCACTGCGCCACCTCCCAGACCACCTGAGAGTCATTCTTAAGGATCTGTTCAAGGGACTGTGATTTTTCTATAGACTGCTCTCCAACCCCCCTCAAAAAAAAAAAAAAAATCTATCATCAGGGAAGAAGAAAAGAGCATATGAAGCTAGAAAAAAAAATTGGTTTCTACCTTAAAGGTGTCAACATCTAAATATTCCCTACTGGAGCTTACCCTGACCTTGCCCTTTCTCCTCCTCTCTCTCTACCCTCCTAGATGTGAGAAGGTGAAAACCATGGAGGTGACATCAGTATCCATAGAGCTGGAAAAAAACTTCAGCAGTTTTCCCCGACAGTACTTTGCCCTAAGGAAAATTCTTAAACAACTAATTGGTGAGTTGTTCCCTTAAGGAAACTAGCAGAGTGAATTGGGAGAGAGAAGAAAGTCTTTAGATCCTACTATATTTGGGCTTCCATTTATCCCATCCCCCCTCCCTTTCTCTCTCATCATCTCTAGACATTAAATAATTTGCTTAAACTGCTTCATTCCTTCCTGAGAATATAAGGGAGTGTCCTAATAATAATTTCTCAAAGAAAATAGTCACAAACTAGTACTGTGTCAGGAAAAAAGATATACAATCACTCTACCTCTTGACCATAATGCCTTCTTATTCTGTATTCTTTCTGGTCCTTTGACTGTGTCTTGTACTTCCCTCCATATAACATGAGAATATTGAGGTGAGATATCAGAGGTGGATAGCAGGAAGATCACACAAAAGCTAAGGCATCAACCCTTGCGAGCCAAGATTATTAGCTTTATTTTTTAGGGCCAGAGTGACAAATGAAGCCATTATTCCTCTCCTTTCGTGATACCACAGATTGGGGAAGTAGGCCAAACCATGGTTTTCTACGTACCTCTAAGAGAACAGGCTCTATAAAGGCAGGCTGAAAGAGAGAGGCAGGGACATTTAGCTATTCCCATCCTCATCTAGCTCCCCACTCTGGCTTCTCCCGCCAGCGGATGTGACCCTCGACCCTGAGACTGCTCATCCTAACTTAGTCCTGTCAGAAGACCGGAAGAGTGTCAAGTTTGTGGAAACCAGACTACGGGATCTCCCCGATACACCACGGCGTTTCACCTTCTACCCTTGCGTCCTGGCAACTGAGGGTTTCACCTCAGGTCGACACTACTGGGAGGTGGAAGTGGGTGACAAGACCCACTGGGCAGTGGGAGTCTGCCGGGACTCTGTGAGCAGGAAGGGTGAACTGACTCCACTCCCTGAGACTGGCTACTGGCGGGTACGGCTATGGAATGGGGACAAATATGCCGCCACCACCACACCTTTTACCCCTTTGCACATCAAGGTGAAACCTAAGCGGGTGGGCATATTCCTAGACTATGAGGCCGGCACGCTATCCTTTTACAACGTCACAGATCGTTCTCATATCTACACCTTCACTGATACTTTTACTGAGAAACTTTGGCCTCTCTTCTACCCAGGCATTCGGGCTGGTCGGAAGAATGCTGCACCACTTACCATCAGGCCCCCAACAGATTGGGAGTGACAGGCAGAGACATGGTAATAATTGGGCTAAAAGAAGGGTCAAAAGAGCTGTGGTCCTTCCTTCCTGTGACCTGCTGGAATGTCTTCATGTCTACCTGGCTCCAAGTCTGAACCGTCTAGGAGAAACACATTGGTTTCTCGAATGGTTTGTGTGTGGGGGTGGGGAAAGGACTGGACACAACTGAATCTCCCTCCTATCAGAGTGGAGAGCTGGTTTCCAGGGGGTCATCTTCCCTGAGGTCCATCAGGGTTTCTACTGCTCAAGAATAGGTTGGGGAAGGAGAGCTTTTCCAAGAATAAAATGTCTATGGGAGGGTTTGAGTTGCTCAAGCCCCTCTACATCCCGGAAGAGGTTCTTTGACCCAGAATAACACTATTGAGAATTCAATCTGTTGTGCCTCTAGATTGAATCATGATGAACCACAGTTGTTTTTATAGGCCTAGAAGTGGAGGGCATTTTCTGAGGGTATCAAGAACGTGAGAAGGAAGGTCTGGAAAAGCTATAGGAACTGATACCTAAAGAATATAGGAGAGGAGAGATATTTCTTTGATTGCCATAGGTGTAGGTAGGATTGGTCAAAGGTAGAGGTGTAGGGAGGAGAGAGTGAGGAGAAAGGAGAGGAATATCTAGGTCCCAGCCTCAGTCTTCAACAGAGCTGACTTATCACCTGTTCCTAATAACTGATTGTCTCCAAGAAGTCAGTCACCTTACTCCTCTCCGTAGGTGAGGTGCCAGAGATCCTACAAAATAGTCTGTCACTGTGTTCCCAAGGGAACTTGGGAAGAAAAGAATCGGTATTAGAGGACAGAGGAAAGTATTTCTACTCAAAATCCTTAGAGAATGTTACTGAGTAAGTAGCTAGTCCCAAATTGTCAGCTTTGTTACCTGAGTAAGGTATATAAACTAGAGAGGGAAAAAATAAATGGAGTCTTCCTCACCCTCAGACAGGGTAGAAGAGAATGTGTGTGTGGTAAAGGCCAGATCAGTAATTTCTTTTTTGTCAGTGTGCTTCTGGCCTTGGACCTAGCCTTCACAAGAGCCAATCTGTTGATTGTTCCTACCACTCACCTTCTGCCACTTTCTCTACCAGAGAATGTAAATCATTTTTAATTAATTTTTAGGCCAAAATAAACAACCAGTAAGGTACTTTTGTTGTCCAAACACAGGTCAAGCACTGCATGCCAAACCAGATTAAGATGACTTAGATTATCTGCTACTTGGGTGATCAGCAGTTTACAGACGTTTGGGACAAGAAACTGCAGTTTAAGGGTGTCTCAGTTTCTCCTACCACCTCAACAGGACTTTGTCCAGACTCTCCTCTTACCTTTGTGCCTTGACTGTGGTTCTTTGTGGAAAAATGCTTTGGATGGTAAACATAATATGGAACAAAGGATCCACTGAAGTGATCTGTGTTGTGTGATGATTTGACAACAACCTTTGTCAGTGTGTAAAAATTACTGGTGTTAACACATTCTGAATTGACTGAAGTCGGGTTGTTCTAGGCATATATATATATATATATATATATATATATATATATATTTTTTTTTTTCCCCCTCTCCCCAAAGCACTGCTTAGCCCTGGCTTACAGTGGTGGTGGGGAAGACTGAACCTGAGACTTCAGAGCCTCAGCCATGAGAGTCTCTTTGCATAACCATCATGTTATCTATCCCTGCCCATGGGCATCTATATATATATTTTTTAAATAATTTATTTATTCATGAGAAAGAAAACTAGATATCACTATGGTACATTTGCTGCCGGGGATTGAACTCAGGACCTCATGGTTGAGAATCCACTGCACCACCTCCTGGACCACAAAAAAAAATTTTGAAAAGATTCACATGGATGTGCCAACTGGGGAAGGTTCTGGTTCTGTGGTGACTCTATATATCTGAAAGAGTTGGCCTGGGGATAATGAAATACAGAATGAGGTCCTGGGACAGAGAGGAAACAGACATTTAAACCAATAGATTAATTTTTTAAAAGGAATTCATGGTCATTCACTATGACACAGCAGTCAACACAGGATGTCAAACAAATGGGAGATTGGTGAAATGAATGTGTTAGGGCTGGGATGCAACTGTAAAAGAGTTTATGAACAAGGGCCAGGGGGAGATAGCATAATGGTTATGCAAAGAGACTCTCATGCCTGAGGCTCCAAAGTCCCAGGTTCAATCCCCTGTACCACCATAAGCTAGAGCTGAGCAGTGTTCTGGTAATATATATAGCATTGTGTAACAGGCAATGTCTTTTTGGTAGGTGGAAAAGACTTGGTAAGCCATTCACTGTTTTCTGATAAAAGATTTTTCTCAGGGCCAGAAGTGCTATTTCTCTCTCTGTTTGCCTTGTGGTCCTTTTAAATATTCTACCCCATCAGAGCACTGTTCAATTCTAGCTTAACTTTCTGGGAGCTGAGCCTCATGCACAAAAATCTATTGTTTAAACCACTGTGCTACCTTCCCAGGCTCACTCTTGCGTTTTTGCTTTTTGTTTTGTTTAACCTCTGTTCTTTATGTCTGTAAATACAGACATCTACCTTTGGCTTCAAAAGAGTAGGATAGACGATCTAGCTGCATGTAAATTGTTTAATTATAAGTAAATAACCATCCTCCCCTTTTTAAAAAAATAAATAAAAACACTACTCAGTCCTGCTTTATGGTGGTACTGGGATTTTGAACCTAAGTAGGAACTTCTGGCACGAGTCTTTTTTGCATAGCCATTATTCCATCTCCTTGGCCCTTACCGCCATATACTGTCTGCGTAGAGACCAATCTCGGAAAATATTACACACACACACACACACACACACTCCCTCTCTCTCTCTCTCTCTCTTAGCTCCACCATAATTTATCTTTCTGGGTGGAGACAGCCAAAAATTGAGAAGAGGGGAAGATAGGGAGAGAGACACCTGCAACCCTGTTTCACCACTCAAAGCTTTCGCCCCGCAGGTGGGCACCAGGGGCTCAATCCCTGGTCCTTGCGTATTGTAATATGTTCGCTCAAGCAGGTGCACCACCACTTGGCCCCACTGCACCATTCTCTAGGTAGTATAACTGATCACTCTTGAAGATCAGAAAGAAAATAAAACAGTTCGAAGGACTCAGAGCTGCGATGGGATTGAAGTCTCTGGGTGGCACCAGAGTAGGGGCTTTGGCCGCCGCTGCTCGGACACAGGAACTACACTTCCCAGAAAGCTGTGCGCGGACGCTGGGGCGGGGCGGAGCCACGGACAGAGCGGAGCCTTCGCGGTGCAGATGGCGGGGTCGGTGAAGGACCGCGAGGCCTTCCAAAGACTTAGTTTTCTTTACCAGGTGAGTCTCCGGGGTGCGGGTGCGAGCGCGGAGGGCGGCCGGGTGCAGCTGCCCGCTGGTGACCACACTCCTGCCTCAGGCCGCCCACTGCGTCCTCGCACAGAACCCGGAGAACCAGGCGCTGGCGAGGTTTTACTGCCACACGGAGAGGACCATCGCGAAGCGGCTCGTCCTGCGGCGGTGAGACTGGCGCCCGGCGGGGCTGGGAGGGTGGGGCCGGGGCGCGAGGCCCGATCACCCTTTTCTCTGCCCGCAGAGACCCCTCGGTGAAGAGGACTCTCTGCCGTGGCTGCTCTTCCCTCCTTATCCCGGGCCTGACCTGCACGCAGCGCCAGAGACGTGAGTGCTCGGCCGAGGGAGGCGGCGGCTTCTCGCTTTAGTTGGGTGACATTGTAGGACGTGCCGGAGCCGCTTTCTCCTGCTCTGAAGATGCGACTCCACTCAACTTGGCGCTTGGCTTTCCCACCGTAACTGACAGTGGGGAAAAGATGTTGCCTTTAGACTATCAGAGGCAGTGCCACCATGCAAAACATGTTGTTTGATCTCGTGGAAGACAGTCCTCCTATTAATTCACTCAGTATTCACTTCTTGTTGACATGATCTCACTGGACAAACTAAGAAGCAATATAGTTTAAATATTTATTTCCTTTTTGTTGCCCTTGTTTTATTATTGTTGTTATTGTTGTCATCGTTGTTGGATAGGACAGAGAGAAATGGAGAGAGGAGGGGAAAACAGAGAGGGGAAGAGAAAGATAGACACCTGCAGACCTGCTTCACCGCTTGTGAAGCGACTCCCCTGCAGGTGAGGAGCCGGGGGCTCCAACCGGGATCCTTAAACTGGCCCCTGCGCTTTGCTCTGTGTGCTCTTAACCGGCTGCGCTACCGCCTGACTCCCACCAATATAGCTTATAAAGATGTAGATGTTATAATTGGAGGAATAAAATGTTACGTTACTGATTTCAGTGGCAAGATTCGTGATAAGTAGAGGGAGTGGGATATATATAAATTCTAGGCATGTGTGAGGAATCCTTAAATTGTGTTGTCAAGGAAAGGAGTGATCAGGAGGCTGAAATTTCAAATTAGAAGGCAAAATAGGTTCGAGACAGAAATAGCACATCTTAAAGAATCTTGCTGCGAAGTTGGGCACTGATTGTGTGTGTGTGTTCTTATGCACTTGAGTTATTGCTGGGCCTTAGTGCTCCACTGTTTCCAGTAGCTTTTTTTTTTTTTTTTTTTAATACCAGAACACTAATCAGTCTGGTTTACGGTGGTGTTCGGGTGCAGAAGGTTGAACCTGGGACTTTGGAGCCTCAGGCATGAGAGTCTCTTTGCAGAATCATTATGCTATCTACCCTCCGCCCAGCCTTTTTCTTTTTGATAGAGGGTGAGAGGAGAAACACCTACAGCACTGCTCCACTAATGAAGCAACCCCCTCCAGCTAGGGACCCCAGCACTTGAACCTGGGTCATTATGTGTAGTAACATGTGCACTCTACCAGGTGAACCACAATCTGGGCCCTGGACTAAAAGATTAGTACCAAGAAGTTATAGTTTGTGCAGGGACCTGACACCATCATATTTGCATTCCTAGTGGGGGAAAGGTAGAATTACTAAGTGGAAAAGTCCTGAAGGCAAAATTGGATGCAAGAGACCTCTCTTATTTGACCCTGGGCACTTTCTTCCTTTCCCCTACCTTTACCCAGGCTGCAAGGGACAGCGCTGGACAGTGCAGACTTGCTTAACATGCCAACGCAGCCAACGATTTCTCAACGATCCTGAACATCTACTCTGGGGAGATCGGCCTGAAGCCCAGTTGGGGAACCAGGCAGGTGAGATGTGTAGAGAAAAATGGGGAAGTGGTCCGGGAGGTGGTGTAGTGCCTAAGGCACTAGACTCTCAAGTATGAGGTCCTGAGTTCAATCCCCAACAGCACATGTACCAGAGTGATGTCTAGTTCTCTCTCTCTCTCTCCTATCTTTCTCATTAATAAATAAATAAAATATTTTTTTAAAAAAATGGGGAAGCTACCCTACCGCTAGAGGTTAGGGATAATGAGTGTAGAAATGAGGACAAATAAGGGAGTTCTGGGCTCCTGTGAAAGGTGCCAAAAGAAAAAAAAATAATAACCAAACTAACGCTACTTATCTCCCTAGATCTCAGTAAATCACCACAGCCTCTGCGAAACATAGTCCACCCTCTTCCAGCCAGCTTTCCTGAGGAGAAAGTGCAGCCTCAAAGCTCCAGTCACCAGTCATGAATTCACCCATCTTCTAAATAAATAAAGCTTAATTATGTTTAACTTTGTATGATTCTGTTCTGTGACCATTTCAGTTCTTAATTTTTCCATTTTTCTGCTTGTCTATTTCTGTTTCTCTGACAATGGCTACTCTCTCTTTGTCCTTACAACCTTGTATTCCCCCAATTCAAGGATTTCCTGGTTTCCATAGACTGCTTGGCCCCACTAAGCAACTCCTATTTCCAGGACGCTGACTCCAGTGCCCCTTGGCCTTGCTTCCTCAGTATAAGGCCCATTAGGAACTCAAGCTCCAAGGCTTTCTGCAAGGGCATAAGCTTTCTTAGAGAATTCTATATTTATTTTATTTTAAATAAAAGAAATATGGGAGTCGGGCTGTAGCACAGCGGGTTAAGTGCATGTGGCACGAAGCACAAGGACCAGTGTAAGGATCCCGGTTCGAGCCCCGGCTCCACACCTACAGGGGAGTCACTTCACAGGCCGTGAAGCAGGTCTGCAGGTGTCTTTCTCCTCCCTTTCTGTCTTCCCCTCCTCTCCATTTCTCTCTGTCCTATCCAACAATGACATCAGTAACAGCAACAATAACTACTACAACAACAATAAAACAATAAGAGCAACAAAAGGGGGAAAAGCAAAAAATAAACTATTTTGAAAAAGAAAACATGGAAGATCCCATGGAAGAGGATCCTAACCCTCAAACCTCCCATTTGAATCATAGCCACTACTTATTCTAAGGCAAAAATCCTATAATTGGTGTGGGGATGGCTAGTTGCTATGTAGAGAAGTATGGGACGGCCACTTCCTAGCCTTTGGCTCAGACTGCCCAGCTGCTAGTTTCTCAAGACCAAAGGGTGTGTCCTTGGGAAGATGGGAGAAGCAACAAATATGAGGGAGGTCATCTCCATGTGCCTGCAGAAGCAAGGGAATTTGAACAGTGAGGAAATATACCAACACCTAGACACCTGCTTCACTGCTGGTTAAACTACCCCCCTAGGTGGGGAGCAGGGGCTGGAACACAAGTCCAGGTAACATATGCACTTAGAACTGAGTACGCCACCACCGGCTCCCTCCCACCTACATTTTAAAATATCATAGGCAATGCCTCTAGGACCAGTGGACGCCCAACTCCTTCATTCTGAAGTTTTCTCTTCTGTAATGAGACTGAAGTTACCAGGACAATAGGTGGGACACGGTTTTACGGAAATATCCGAGGAACAGCTCTGAAGGTTACAACTCTAAGATGTAGCAGATCCAAAGGACGAGTTTAAGGCCAATACCACGTGGAGGGCAGGGAGATACTTTTTTTTTTTAATTTTTTTAAATATTTATTTTATTTATTCCCTTTTGTTGCCCTTGTTGTTTTATTGTTGTAGTTATTATTGTTGTTGTCGTTGTTGGATAGGACAGAGAGAAATGGAGAGAGGAGGGGAAGACAGAGAGGGGAGAGAAAGACACCTGCAGACCTGCTTCACCACTTGTGAAGCGACTCCCCTGCAGGTGGGGAGCCGGGGTTCGAACCAGGATCCTTATGCCGGTCCTTGTGCTTTGCGCCACCTGCGCTTAACCCGCTGCGCTACAGCCCGACTCCCCCCAGGGAGATACTTTTGACCTGCGCGGTTCGTCCTGGCACACAGCTTTTATAGCTTTCATACTCGGCGCGGCACAAGCTGATTGTTTAGAAACAATGTCCATCGAGAAGTCAGGCGGTAGCGTATCGGGTTAAGTGCACATAGCACAAAGAGCAAGGACCCCTATAAGGATCCCAGTTGGAGCCCCCGGCTCCCCACCTGCAGGGGAGTCGCTTCACAAGCAGTGAAGTAGGTCTACAGGTGTTTTATCTTTCCCTCCCCCTGTCTTCCCCTCCTCTTTCTATTTCTCTCTGTCCTATCCAGCACCGACAACTACAATTAAAAAAAAAAAAAAAACATGAGTGCCACCCAGCATGCTTCACTTCAGACTGTGTCCAGAGACTTCAGGTGTAGAATGACAACCCTTCAGCTTCATCACTCGGGTGAGACCTTTCCTTTCATAGTATTCTCTAATTCCATTCCAGGTGGTCCACCAGGTCCCCTGAGATAGAGCATATATTCACACATGCCCATAAACCAGGGAAAATATGTGCCTGAAAGCAGAAGTACACAAGAGTCTGCACGGAGTACCCCCCAACACTTCATCAGCCATGATTATTCCATGATTGGTCCATGATTGTTCAACAATTTGTTTGGCTTTGTATGTTAACTCTTTTCAGCCACCAGGTTCCGGATGCCAGCATGATGCCGACCAGACTTCCCTGGACTGACGACCCCTCCAATGTGTCCTGGAGCTCCGCTTCCCCAGAGACCCACCCTACTAGGGAGAGAGGCAGACTGGGAGTATGAATCGACCAGTCAACGCCCATGTTCAGCAGGGAAGCAATTACAGAAGCCAGACCTTCCACCTTCTGCAACCCACAAGGACCCTGGGTCCATACTCCAGAGGGATAGAGAATGGGAAAGCTATCAGGGGAGGGAATGGGATATGGAGATTGGGTGGTGGAAATTGTGTGGAGCTGTACCCCTCTTATCCTATGGTTTTATTAATGTCCCCTTTCTTAAATAAATTTTGAAAAAGGGCAACAAAAGGAAATAAATATTTTTTAAAAAAAGGAAACAATATCAATCAAGCTGCTGACAAAGTTGAGAGCAGGTTGGCTACCATCAGAACTAGCCACTCAGATGCTAAAATGCAGAAGTGGGCGTCCACCAGGAGCCTATAGATTTTTCATTTCAAGAGGACTGAAGCAAAATCCCAGCCAGTCATCTGTACTTACAGATGTGAAACTCCAGTCTATACAGTGTCCTCTCCAGTTCAGGTTTTCCTGCCTGAAGATCCTCTAGTGCTAAAAACTGAACCCAGTCTCCTTTTATGTTCTTGGACCTGGACTTTCCTCTCTACTCCAGGGCCTAACCCACTATACCAGGTTAAAATTCATCCTGGGCATTCATTCCGTCAGTTATGGTTAAACAGTTGGTCTCACTACAGAAGGCTGTCTGATCCAGACCCTCTAGAGATCATCTACTTTGAGCTCTGCAGATTTGCTCAGAATAAACAAGGCTTCTTTCCTACAGTGCAATTGAGAATTTGCTCTTGTAACAATCTTTCAGCTTAGCCTAAAAAATGACTGATTCTGGTAACCCAAAGCACAGCTCCTCTTCCTCTTATTCTCTCTTTTTAATTTTTATCATCTTTATTTATTGTATAGAGACAGCCAGAAACTGAGAGGGAAGGGGAGATAGAGGAGAATGACAAAGAGACACCTGCAGTACCACTAGCAACACTTTTCCCCTGCAGGTGGGGACCGGGGGCTTGAACCCTGGTCCTTGTGCATTGTATCATGTTCACTCAACCAGGTGAGCCACCATCAGGCCCCTCTTTTTTTTTCTCAGTTGGGATGTCAGCAAAAGAGGTCCTTCTTTAAAAAAAAATTTTTTTATATTTATTTTCCCTTTTGTTGCCCTTGTTTTTTATTGTTGTTGCTATTGATGTCGTCGTTGTTAGATAGGACAGAGAAAAATGGAGAGAGGAGGGGAAGACAGAGAGGGGGAGAGAAAGATAGACACCTGCAGACCTGCTTCACTGCCTGTGAAGTGACTCCCCTGCAGGTGGGGAGCTGGGGGCTCAAACCCAGATCCTTACGCCCGGTCCTTGTGCTTCACACCACCTACGGCTTAACCCGCTGCACTATCCCCCGACTCCCAAGAGGTCCTTCTTGCAGTGTGACTAGGGGATGAGAGTGATGGGGACAGAAGCGCAGACTCTCATATGGAGAACTGGAAGTGTGGTCAGGTCAGTTTTATTCTAGATTTGGACTTTACATTGGCAGCTCTGTGCTAGGTGAGTTCTGGCAGTTCTGGAAGAGTAGAGGATGGCTGGGGCACAGGACACTTTTTACTTTTCAAGAAAGTTCAAACACTACCTCTGTGCTTAAGCAAGAAATTCTGGCCTAGAAGTCTTAAAATACCTACACAGAAGTCAGTTTTGCATAATGATCCCAGGTTCAATGCTCGCAACACCATAAACTAGAGCTGATCAGTGCTTTGGTAAAAAGAAAAAGAAAGGGAGTCGGGCAGTAGCAGCAGGTTAAGCGCACGTGGCGCGAAGCACAAGGACCTGGTGTAAGGATCCAGGTTCGAGCCCCGGGCTTCCCATCTGCAGGGGCGTTGCTTCACAAGTGGTGAAGCAGGTCTGCAGGTGTCTTTCTCTCCCCCTCCGTCTTCACCTCCTCTCTGCATTTCTCTCTGTCCTATCCAGCACCAACGACATCAACAACAATAACTACAACAGTTAAAAAAAAAAAAAAGGGCAACAGGGAGTTGGGCAGTAGTGCAGCGGGTTAAGCGCCAAGTGGCCCAAAGCACAAGGACCGGCGTAAAGATCCAGGTTCCAGCCCCTGGCTCCCCACCTGCAGGGGAGTCGCTTCACAAACAGTGAAGCAGGTCTACAGGTGTCTTATCTTTCTCTCCCCATCTTCCCCTTCTCTATTTCTCTCTGTCCTATCCAACAACAACGACATCAGTAACAACAACTACTACAATAAAAAGCAAGGGCAACAAAAAATAAATATTTTTTTTAAAAAAAAGTCAGTTTCACTTTTACTTTCCCTCGAGGAAAGTCCTTGACTGCTTCCAAGGGAAACGGTACCAGTTCCAAGGGAGGAAACTAGCCTCCTTGCTTTCTAGCCACTGCATCTCTTGTGCTTTGTGTCACGTGTGCTTAGCCCACTATGCTACTGCCCAACTCACCCACTGCATCTCATAATACTGAGTCTCAGCTCCTTTTAGAGAACAGGTGAATCCACTGCGGAGTCTCCTAATTGCCAGACCCTTCATTTGGTCTTGGTTTGCTCAATGCCCACACTGCCTAGGAGAATCATAGCCCTTAAAAAATTCTAGCTCTTGGGGCCAGGGGGTGGCACAAGGACCTGGGTTCGAGCCCCCAGTCCCCACCTGTAGGGGGAAAAGCTTTGCTAGTGGTGAAGCAGGGCTGCAGGTGTCTGTCTCTCTCCCTCTCTATCATCCCCTTCCCTCTCTATTTCTTGCTGTCTCTGTTCACTAAATAAAGATAATGAAAAAATGAAAAAAGAAAAATTCTAGCTCTAGGAAAGAGGGTAGATGGCAAAATGGTTATGCAAACAGATTCTCATGCCGAAAACTCCAAGTCCCAGGCTAAATCCCGCACTACCATAAGCCAGAGCTGAACAGCGCGCTGGTAAAATAATAATAATAATAATAATAAATTCTAGCTCTAAAATCCAGCAGCAAGAATGAAGGTGCAATGGTCTGGGAGGTAGAAGGTGCAATAGTCTCGGAGGCAGACAGTAGATAAAGCATTAGACTCTCAAGCAGGAGTTCCTGGGTTCAAATCAACCCTGGAAGCACATGTATTAGAGTAATTACTGTCTGGTTCTTTTTCCCTCTTCTCCTACCTTTCTAATAAATAATCTGAAAAAAAATGAAAGTATGGGTACTTGGTATGAAGGGGTACAGGGAGCTATGGAGTAGGGGGAACAACTAAGACGGTCCTGCAGCTCCTCACTAGGTCTATTCACAATACAAAGGGTGTGTGTGCCTTATGGAGGACAGGAGAGGCAAAAGTGAGGCCCCCTCCACTTTGCTGCAGAACCAAGGGGTGAAGGGATAAGAAGCGAGGACTCATGTCCCTACATGGAAACCTAGACTACAGTAGGATGAGAGAGCTGGTGTGTTTGTTGATCAAGGCTTTGGTGGTTAAGAGTGAAGCAAAGATAGCAGTTTCCAAAACTAAGCTGTAAGGGAGAGAACTAGAAAGCAAGGACTTGGGGGGACACTGGTAAGAAAGACACTCTGGGAGTCGGGCGATAGCACATCGGGTTAAGTGCACACGGTGCAAAGTACAAGGACTGGAGTAAGGATCCCAGTTCCAGCCCCCAGCTCCCCACGTGCAGGGGGTTCACTTTGCAAGTTAAAGCAGGTCTATATCTTTACCTATCTTTCTCTCCCCCTCTCTGTCTTCCCCTCCTTTTGATTTCTTTCTGTCCTATCCAACAATGACAGAAATAACAACAACAACAATAATGATAAACAACAAGGGCAACTAAAAGGGAAAAAGTAGCCCCCAGGAGCAGTGGATTCAAAGTGCAGGCAACAAGCCCCAGTGATAACCCTAGAGGCAAAATAAAAATGAAAGACAGACAAGCACTCCCAGCTAAACCAATTGTACATTTCAGATGACTGCAGTATGAATGACTGAGTGCTGTCCTTGTCAAGACAAGCCTTTTTTTTTTTTAAATTTTATTTATGGGAGTCAGGCGGTAGCTCAGCGGATTAAGTGCACGTGGCACAAACTGCAAGGACAGGCAGAAGGATCCCGGTTCGAGCCCCCAGCTCCCCACCTGCAAGGGAGTCGCTTCACAGGCAGTGAAGCAGGTCTGCAGGTGTCTGTCTCTCCCCCTCTCTGTCTTCCCTTCCTCTCTCCATTTCTCTCTGTCCTATCCAACAACATCAATAACAACAACAATAAAACAAGGGCAAAAGGAATAAATGGAAAAAAATTATTTAAAAAAAAATTTATTTATTTTATTTTATTTATTTATTCCCTTTTGTTGCCCGTTTATTGTTGTAGTTATTATTGTTGTTGTTATTGATGTCGTCACTGTTGGATAGGACAGAGAGAAATGAGAGAGGAGGGGAAGACAGAGGGGGAGAGAAAGATAGACACCTGCAGACCGGCTTCACCACCTGTGAAGCAACTCCACTGCAGGTGGGGAGTGGGAGGCTCAAACTGGGATCCTTACTCCGGTCCTTGCGCTTCAAGCCATGTGCACTTAACCCACTGCACCCCCCCCTTTATTTTTTTCAACCAGAGCACTGATGAGCTCCCGCTGATGGTGCTGGGGATTTAACCTGGGATTTCAAAGCCTCAGGCTTGTTTCTTTACATAACCATTGTTATCTACCCCCTCCTCAATAAATCCTTTTTTAAAAAATGGGCAAAGTGGTTGGAGAAGTAGAGCAGTGAATAAAGCATTGGACTTTCAAGCATGAAGTCTTGAGTTCAATCCTTGGCATTACATGTGCCAGTGAAGTAAACCCTGGTACTCTCAATAAAAAAATACACAAATAAAATTTTAGAGTATTCCCATCCAAGTGGTCAGGAAAACTTGGACATTAAAAAAAGGGGAGGGCACAAAGCAACTGCATGGGAAACAGCTACAGTAGTTTGATGTGGCTATGAACTGTCACCTGAAGAACATCTATATGGACTGTTTTGGAGAGATTATTGTAGATTTAAAAAAAAAAAAAGAATTTATTTATGAGAAAGATAGGCAGAAAGAAAAAGAACCAGACATCAATCTGGTACATGTGATGCCGGGGATTGAACTCCGGACCTCAAGATTGAGAATCCAGTGCTCCATTCACTGCACCACCTCCCAGACCACAAGACTACTGTAGACATTTCAGACTATAGACCCTACTTTTTCTACCTTTGGAGGTGGTTGCAGGTAGAATTGAAGGAGCTACAGGGGGTAGTTTGCAGGTAGAATTGAAGGAGCTACAGGGGGTAGTTTGCAGGTAGAATTGAAGGAGCTACAGGGGGTAGTTTGCAGGTAGAATTGAAGGAGCTACAGGGGGTAGTTTGCAGGTAGAATTGAAGGAGCTACAGGGGGTAGTTTGCAGGTAGAATTGAAGGAGCTACAGGGGGTAGTTTACAGGTAGAATTGAAGGAGCTACAGGGGGTAGTCTCAAGTGTACAAAAAGAGACGTGCAGATTCCCTAGGGGAAGGGGCTTGGAAAGAAACTCTGTAAGACTTGCAGTGTGATTATGGTATGTGTGGAGGTGTCCAGTGGGAGTGACAGAGAAAAGCAGTGGGGGAGCTGAGTTCCCTTCACATGTGTCAGCTGTTAATGATTTTGAGTGAATGTGATTGAGAGCCTCTGTATAAGCCCCAAACAGTGAACAGGGTGTACACGTCTGTTCACATGGAGGTAGTGAATATATTGTCATTTATACTACATACCCATGGCTGGGAAGACAACATAATGGTTACACAAGACTTTCATGCCTGAGGCACCAATCGTCCCAGATTCAATCCCCAGCATCACCATAAACCAGAACTGGTAAGTATTCTAGTAAAACAAAAAGGAAAAAGGGGCCAGGCGGTGGTGCACCTGGATAAGCACACACATTACAGCGTACAAGGACCCAGGTTCAAGTCTGTGGTACCCACCTGCAGGGGGAAAGCTTCATGAGTGGTGAAGCAGGGCTGTAGGTGTCTCTCAGCTGCTCTATCTCCCTCTCCCCTCTCAATTTCTCTGTTTCTATCTAATCATAAATGAATAAAAGATTAAAAAAATAATAAATAGGGAAACCAGGGTGGGGGAGATAGCATAATGATTATGCAAACAGACTCTGCCTGAAGCTCTGAGGTTCCAGGTTCAATCCCCTATACCACCATAAAACAGAGCTGAGTAGTGCTCTGGTAAAAATAATAGTAATAATAAAAGTAATAGCAATGGTGGAGGGTAGATAGCATAATGAATATGCAAAGAGACTCTCATGCCTAAGGATCCAAAGTCCCCGGTTCAATCCACCCACACCACAAGCCAGAGTTTAGCAGTGCTCTGGTTAAAAAAAAAAAAAAAAATAGTGATAAACCAGAGGCCATGCAGTGGTACACCCAGTTAAGCATATACATGACCATGCACAAGGACCTAGGTTCAAGCCCCTGCTCCCCACCTATAAGGTGGGAAGCTTCATGTGTGATAAAGTAGTGCTGCTGGTGTCTCTTCCTCTCCCTTTCTTTGCTTTTTTAAAGACTTTATTCATGAGAAAGATAGGAGAGAAATAAAGAACCAGACATCACTCTGGTACATGTGCTGCCAGGGACTGAACTCAGGACTTCATGCTTGAGAGTCTAGTGCCTCAGCCACTGCGGCATCTCCCGGACCATCCTCTCCCTTTCTGTAACCTCTTGCTCTCAATTTCTATGTTCAAGTTAAAAAAAAAAAAAGAAAGAAAGAAAAAATGGCCACCTGAAGTGGTGGATTTGTTGGACAGGCACCCAGCCCCAGTAACAGCCCTGGTGGCAAAAAAAAAAAAAAAAAAAAGAGTTGTATCAATTTGTGCCGAGCAGCTTCTTCTTCCAGAAACTCATGGTATAACCAGGTCTGGCAGCAGAGGGCACACAAGGCTGCTGCACCAATGCAAAGCAAGCTTAGATTTGGACTAGGCTGAAAAAGCCTGGAGTGACCTTTCCTTCTCATGTTGATATGGGAATCCTAAAATGTAAGTGTAAAAGTAAGCAGGGAAAGTACGCTTTGTGGACTTAGAACCACTGAATTAACTCCCAAGAGAACTTTTTCTTGTCAAAGGTAGTACACAAGAAGAAAAGAAAAACCTCTCACAGCTGAAACAGCTGCTCTCACCTCAGTCCATTTGGGGAAGGGGCTACAAAGCAGACAATCTTTATTCACAAATGGGGCAGCAGAGGGGAGACACTCCCAGGACAGTCCAAAAGCAAAGTGGATGAAGACGATGGCATTGGGTAGGGACTCAGCACTCGTCCTCACCCAGCAGAGCATAAGGGTTTCGAGCAGCCAGGCTGGACCCTGGAACTGAGGTTGGGGTGTCTTCATCACCTTCCCCCTCTTCATCTGCATCCCGGTCCTCCTCAACTTCCTCCTCACAGGAGCTGCTCAGCTCTTCCTCTTCTTCCTCTTCCTCATCACCTGCTGGCCCCACTCTGCCTTGTGAAATCACCAGCTCCGAGGTTTCTGGATGGGACTCCCAGGTGCCTGGGGAACCAAAACAAGACCAAGAATGGAGGCCACAGAAAGGTGGCATTTATTAATTTTTTCAGTCAGCCACATCTTTTTAAAATAATTTTTATTTATTTACTTATTCCTTTTTGTTGCCCTTATTGTAATTATTGATGTCATCGTTGTTGGATAGGACAGAGAGAGGAAAGGAAGACAGAGAGGGGGAGAGAAAGACAAACACTTGCAGACCTGCTTCACTGCCTGTGAAGCGACTCCCTTGCAGGTGGGGAGCCGGGGGCTCAAACCGGGATCCTTATGCTGGTCCTTGTGCTTTGTGCCACGTGTGCTTAACCTGCTGCGCTACTGCCCGACTCCCAGTCAGCCACATCTTAACTCCAGTCTACCACCACCACCTTGCCAATGGACAACCACTGCCCTGGCTGGGCAGATGAGGCAAACTCATCAGAGATTCTAAGTGACAACACTGACCAACAGGTAGAAACCAGGTTTCTCCTTGCTCCAAGCAACCACAAAGCCCACATTCTCTTACCTGCACCACAGCAGGGGTTAAGGAAGCACACTGGTGCTCTGACCGACCTTTCTGTTTGCTGTATCCTGGGGGGTGAAAACACAGGCAGAGGCGACCATCCACTGCTAGCCTCAGGAGGCTATTGGCTGCTCTGTACACATCATTTCGGGCTGCTTTGGCTGTCTTATAACCACGTTTCTCTGCCCAGGCTGGAAGGGGAAATGAGAGAAACAATCACACCCAGTCATACCATCAACCCACTGCAATAACAGTCCTTTCAGTTTCTTCCAGAACTCTCCATGTTGGAGGTCTTGCTGGCCCTGTGACAGATATCTAGGGGTGACAAGCCAGCTGCTCTGTCCACATAAGAACCTCTAAGCAGAGACAAAGCAGGACAGAATAAGGGGCAATGGAAGAAGCCAAATCATAAAACCCACCTTCACAGATGTCCCAAGCACACCAGGGGTGTTCTGCTGAGGGGTCCTTGGCCTCTGGGTGACGCAGGTGGAGCAGGACCTGCAGTGGGATTCGGGAGGCCAAGTAGCCCACGGCGGTGTACGGCTCCTGGATTTGGGCAATGGGGTAGATCCCCGCCAGAACCTGAAAGAAACAAGAGTGCTCAGCATCTTCCTCCACCTACTACCAGAAGGTTCTCTCCCTCCCTGCTTCCTTTGCTTTCATACCTGCAACTGCCGGGGCAGAAGGGAAGGGAATATGAGGCCAGGGCAATCACAAAGCTTCACTGTGGGAGTGAGGAAGTAGGTCTGGAAGTATCGGGTGTGGCCTGGGGTTCTGGAGACGCTGACAACCTTCCTTCCCACCAGCCCATTGATCAGTGAGGACTTCCCCACATTGGGGAAACCTGAGAAAGGTAAGGAAAATGTACGTTAGCTTTTTTTTTTTTTTTTTAATAATTTTTCATTTTAAGAAAATATTTACTTTGGAGAGAGACAGAAAGAAATTGTGAGAGGAGAGGGAGATAGATAGGAAAAAGAGAAGCACCTACAGTATTGCCTCACCAGTTATGAAGCTTCCCCCACTGCAGGCAGGGGCTGGGGGCTTGGAGCCAGGCTCTTGTGTACTGTAACATGTGCACTCTACTAGGCCTGCCACCTCCCAGCCATCTTTTTTTTTAAATTTTTCCCTTTTGTTTCCCTTGTTTTTTATTATTATTATTATTATTTTTTGTTATTGATGTCATTGTTGGATAGGACAGAGAGAAATGGAGAAAGGAGGGAAAGACAGAGTGGGGGAGAGAAAGATAGACACCTGCAGACCTACTTCACCGCCTGTGAAGCGACTCCCCTGCAGGTGGGGAGCCAGGGGCTCCAACCAGGATCCTTAGCGCAGGTCCTTGCACTTCACACCACATGCGCTCTGGCCCCCATCTGTTAGCTTTTATTTTGCAGTGGGCAAGAAGTGATGTTGGAGCTATGGATCAAAGGGGAACTAAGATTCAGAAATAAAGGAAGCGGTATGGCCTTGAAAAATGACAAATCAGTCTCTAAACTGTAACCGGTTGACTGTACACATTAGAGCGAGGCACCAGGACCTAAGTCCAAGCCTCCAGTCCCCACCTGGGGGGGAAGCTTCACAAGTGGTGAAGTAGGGCTGCAGGTGTCGGTCTCTCTCCCTCTCCCACTTCCCTTTCAATTTCTGTCTCTACCCCAACTAAACAAATTAAAAAAAAAATATTATCTTTATTAATTGGAGAGAGACAGCCAGAAATCAAGAGGGTGATAGAAAGGGAGGGACAGAGAGACACCTACAGCACTACTTCAACTCACAAAGTTTTCCTCCTGCAGGTGGGGATCAGGGGCTCAAACATGAGTCCTTGCGCATTGTAACATGTGCGCTCAACCAGGTGCACCACCACTGGCCTCCATAAATAAAATATTTTTAAAAATCTTTATAATTGGAGGGAGGGTAGATAGCATAATGGTTACGCAAACAGACTCTCATGCCTGAGGCTACAGAGTTCCAGGTTCAGTCCCCATACCACCGTAAGCCAAGGCTGAACAGTGCTCTGATAAAAAAAACAAAACAAAAAAAAACCACAACTTTATAATTGTGTAGCTTTGTGTCTATAGTAGACATAGGGCACAATTCCAGTGAGACACATACCTAATTATCACAACTTCTCTAGAGACAATACTGGAAAACCCTGGGGGGTCATGACTACCATCTTTATTCTGGAAGACCAGTGTCTGCACAAGTCTCCTGGTCAGCATGTAGGCCGCTCAGCCTCAGAAACATCCTTCCAAAGACTGTTTTCCTCACCTCACTTTAGCTATCTATTCCCTTGGGCAAATGTGGGGCCTGTCACTGCACATCTCACAATTTTAATTATAAGTACTTCACTCTCTGCCCTGACAGTTCCTCTTTTCAGATCATTCTGGTCCCTCCACTCCATTCACAATTTGACCCTTACTATAGTACAGAAACATGATTTAAGATCCAACTTGGATCTTCTTACTTAAGAGCCCATAATTCCCCACAGCCAAGTCCCTCCCACAGACTTCGAACTTCCTAATCCTAGCTCTTCCCTCTACCTTACTCATCCAGCAAAACTGTCAACTGCCACTCTGCCTACTCAGCACTTGCTCTTGGGCAGCTGAAATGACAACTGGGAAAGATGTGGACTGTGCTGAATGAGCTCTTTCCACAACACACCAAAAGCGTCTCCTTTCAAAAGAGCACTGAGCTGCCTGGGAGGTGGCTTAGCAGTGCAGCACAGAGCTTGTATATATGAGATCCCAAGATCAAGTTCTGGTAGCAAATACACCAGGCTGGTGATCAGTGATGCTCTGGATCTCTCTCCCTCGTTAAAAAATGGTTTTTAAAAAAAGGGGGCAGGAATCAAAGAATCACTGAGTAGGGAATTGCCTTGTTGTTTTGCCATGTGTATAACCCAGGTTCAAGCCCTGGCACCCTATGGGAGTGCTACATACCTTCCTGCTCCCAGCCCTCTTCCACTCCTTTTCCTGGAAAGTCATTTTACAGATGGGGTGGTGTTTCATATGGCAGATGTAGGACTTGCATGTGTGAGAACCCAAGTCCATATCAGAGCAATGCTCTGGTCTCTCTCTGACATACTATATTAAATATATATATTAAATAAAATATATATGTGGATATATCCATTATCCCTAGATTCTCATGCACATGCTATGTTACCACTGAGTGTTCTCCCAGGGTCAATTCTTTTTTAAAGATTTATTTATGTGTTGATGAGAGGAGAGGAGAGGAGAGGAGAGGAGAGGAGAGGAGAGGAGAGGAGAGGAGAGGAGAGGAGAGGAGAGTTGAGGAGAGGAGAGGAGAGGAGAGGAGAGGAGAGAGGAGAGGGAGAATCAAGCTATCACTTTAGTACATACAATGCCAAGGGACTTGATGCCTGTAAGTTCAATAGTTTATTGCACCACTTCCTGAGCTGCATTCAGGCTCAAATCTTTTTTTTTTTTCATTCTTTTTTAGACAGAAAGAGGAGCAACTCCATCATGTACGGAGCCCTCCCCACCCCCCCTTGCCATCTGTGATGCCACAAATGGAACCCAGAGCCTCAGGCATGTAAGCTGGGTGCCCTACTGGGGAAGTTATCTTAGTCACTCTGTCATTTTTTATTTAATTTTAATTTTTTTGAGACAGATGCAAATAGACAGAAAGAAACACCAGAGCACTGCTCAGCTCTGGCTTATGGTGATGCAAGGGATTGAACCTGGGACTTTGGAGCTTCAGACATGAGAACTATTTGCATAACCATTATGCTATCTCCCCTTCATTCCTCTGTCATTTTTTATGATGTTCTAGATTTGTCTTCTTCCTTTTTTTTTTTTTTTAACCAGAGCATTGCTCAGCTCTGGCTTATGGCGGTGTGGGGGATTGAACCTGGGACTTGAGAGCCTCAGGCATGAAAGTCTCTTTGCATAACCATTATGCTATACCCCCACCTCCCTTCTTGCTTTTATTTGATGTTGGGATCAAACCCAAAGCCTTACACAAGAAAATGTGCTCTCTGGCTCACCTTTCTGTCCCTTTTTGATCATGACCCTCTCTCCCTTTGCACATGTGAGCATTATCCTGAATTGTAAGGGATTCCACTACTGCTGTTTTTTTTTTTTTTTTTTTTTTTTTTTTTTACGATCTGTGTATCTCTAAGTGGTACTGCTCAATTTCACAGCTTTTGAACTTACACAAATGGAACTACAGATGCTGTTATTCTGGCTCCTTTCCCATACCATATTAAATGAGGGAGGTTTCACCATGTTGTGGCTCATTTCTGGTCAGTCTACCACAATCTGGCTTTTTCTTCTCCACTCAAGGGAAACAACTGATCTTCATGTTGCCAAGCCTGCTTAGCAACTCTCTGCTCTTATTTATTTATTTTTGGAGAGAGACAGAGAAATTGAGAGGGAAGGGGTGATAGAGAGGGAGAGAGACAGAGAGACACCTGCAGCCCTGCGTCACCACTTGTGAAGCTTTCCCCCTGCAGGTGGGAACCAGGGGCTTGAACTTGGGTCCTTGTGCACTGTAATTTAAGTGTTCTATCAGTTGTGCCAACGCCTGGCCCCTAAGTCTCTGCTCTTATCTCACTTCTCCTATCAATAACACTTGACCTTTTGAGCCCTCCTTTCACTGCCAAAGATTTTTTTTTTAATCTGATTTCTAGAACACTCTCTTGGTTTCCTCTTCTTTGCCCAGTCTCTAAATACAATTTGAATTTCTCTTCCCCACCTACCTCCTCTTATACATCTCACCCAGTCCCATAGCTTTAAATAACATTTATAGAGTTGGAGAGACAGCACAATGGTTATGCAAAAGACTCTTATGCCTGAGAGTCTCACTTTCAGTCCCTGGCCCCACTATCAGCTGGAGCTTAGCAGATCCCTGTTTGTTTTTTTTTTAAAGGCAGCCTAGGGGTTGTCAAGCGGTATAGCACAGCGGGTTAAGTGCACGCAAGTGGCACGAAGTGCAAGGACCGACTTAAGGATCCTGGTTCAAGTTCCCGGCACCCCACCTGCAGGGAAGTCGCTTCACGGGCAGTGAAGTAGGTCTGCAGGTGTCTTTCTCTCTTCCTCTATGTCTTCATTTCTCTCTGTCCTATCCAACAACGATGACATCAATAACAACAACAACAATAGTAACTACAACAATAAAAACAAGGGCAACAAAAGGGGGGTATGAAAAGCAAATAATAAAATAAAAAGTTCCAGTTTAAAGGCAGCCTAGGAGGCAGCACAGCAGATAAAGCATTGGACTCTCGAGTATGAGGTCCCAAGTTTGTTCCCTGGCATCATACATGCCAAATTGATGCTCTGGTTCTTTTTGTCATAAATAAGTAAATACATTTTTTTTTATTTGCCTCCAGGGTTATCTCTGGATATGCCTGCACCATGAATCCATTGCTTCTGGAGGCTATTATTTCCCCTTTTGTTGTTCTTGTTGTTTATTGTTGCTGTTATTGTAGTTGGGTAGAACAGAGAAATGGAGAGAGGAGGGGAAGACAAAGAGGGGGAGAGAAAGACACCTGCAGACCTGCTTCACCTCCTGTGAAGCGACTCCCCCTGCAGGTGGGGAGCCGGGGGCTCAAACCAGGATCCTTAGGCAGGTCCCTGTGCTTCACGCCTTGTGTGCTTAACCCGCTGCACCACTGCCCAGCACCCGTAAATACTTTTTAAAAAGTTTATGGTGGGGAGTCGGGCTGTAGCGCAGCGGGTTAAGCGCAGGTGGCACAAAGCACAAGGACCGCATAAGCATAAGGATCCCGGTTCGAACCCCGGCTCCCCACCTGCAGGGGAGTCGCTTCGCAGGCGGTGAAGCAGGTCTGCAGGTGTCTATCTTTCTCTCCTCCTCTCTGTCTTCCCCTCCTCTCTCCATTTCTCTCTGTCCTATCCAACAACGACAACAATAACTACAATAAAACAAGGGCAACAAAAGGGAATAAATAAATAAAAGCTATCAAGAACAATGAACCCACCTTCTCTGACCCATCTTGGACAGAGCTAGAAGGAATTATGTTAAGTGAGCTAAGTCAGAAAGATAAAGATGAGTATGGGATGATCCCACTCATCAACAGAAGTTGAGAAAGAAGATCTGAAAGGGAAACTAAAAGCAGGACCTGACTAAATTGAAAGTAGGGCACCAAAGTAAAAACCCTGTGGTGAGGGGTAGATATGCAGCTTCCTGGGCCGATGGGGTGTGGGGGTAGGTGGGTGGGGTGGGACAGTCTTTTGGTGGTGGGAATGGTGTTTATGTACACTCCTAGTGAAGTGTAGTCATATAAATCACTAATTAATATGAGGGGGAAAATTAATTGTATGTCTTGAAGTTTTTAAAATACAGACTGAGTCTTTTAATATATAGGCTGTGTATTTGATATGCGGACTCTCTCAAAAGCCTAGACCAAGTAGATCAGAAGCAACCAATGGCACAGCTATATACAAGATACTGGGTACTATACAGCAAACCCTAACAAAAGGACTTTTCAAAGTTAACCCAATTACCAAATAATGTTATAACATTAACTATCCATTGTTTTTTTGAACCCTAAGACAGCAGAACCTCACATCTCCACTATAGAGCCTATATTTCCCCCATGCCTCTCCCAATCCATATCAAATAATATTGCATCTGCCGGTCGCAACCTAATCAACGCAACGATTGCCACCTCAACATGCTTCAGCTCAGACTGTGTCCAGAGACTTCACATGTAGAATGACAACCCTTCAGCTTCATTTTTCAGGTGAGACCTTTCCTTTCATTGTATTCTCTAATTCCATCCCAGGTGATTCACTTTCTAACAAAGTCCCAAAACCTAGATATAGACCAGGTTCTGTGAGAGAGAGCATATGTTCACACGTATCCATAAACTAGTGCAAAATATATAACTGAAAGCAGAAGTACACTAGAGTTTGCAGTGAGTATCCCCCTAACACTTCCTCTCCACTATTCCAACCTTTGGGTCCACGATTACTCAACAATTTGTTTGGCTTCGTATGTTAACTCTCTTTTCAGCCACCAGGTGCCAGATGCCATCAGGATACCGGCCAGGCTTCCCTGGACTGAAGACCCCACCAATGAGTCCTGGAGCTCCGCTTCCCCAGAGACCAGTCAACGTCCATGTTCAGCGGGGAAGCAATTACAGAAGCCAGACCTTCCACCTTCTGCAACCCACAACGACCCTGGGTCCATGCTCCCAGAGGGATAGAGAATGGGAAAGCTATCAGGGGAGGGGATGGGATATGGAGATTGGGTGGTGGGAATTGTGTGGAGTTGTACCCCTCCTACCCTACGGTTTTGATAATTTATCCTTTCTTAAATAAAAAAGAAATTAAAAAAAAAAAGTTTATGGTGGGGGGAGTGGAGAAGAAAACTATCTGCCAATAGCTCCCCAAATTTAAATTCCTCTCAAATACAAATCTATAATCCTTTCCCCCAAGTCCCAAGGTCATATATAGCCCTGTCTCTGCTTGGGATACTTAAAAAAGATTCTCAAATTCAATTTCTGATACCATAATGCATCCCCTCCAAGCCTGCTCTCCTCCAATCTTCCTGTCTCAGTATTCCCAGCTGATACTA
The DNA here is from genome assembly GCF_950295315.1 of Erinaceus europaeus. NCBI lineage: Eukaryota > Metazoa > Chordata > Mammalia > Eulipotyphla > Erinaceidae > Erinaceus > Erinaceus europaeus. Next base: position 53,614,166 of record NC_080165.1, read on the forward strand.
TAAAAACCTGTCTTTTTTTTTTTTAATGCTTTCAGGGTTTCACTAGGGCTCAGTGCCTGCACAACGAATCCACTGCTCCCAGTGAACATTTTTTTCTTCTCCCACCCCACCTCCCACACACACTTTTTTTTTTGCCTCCAGGTATATTGCTGGGGCTCAGTGCAAATACACTGCTCCTGTAGGCTTCCCCCCCTTTTGTTGCCCTTGTTGTTTTATCGTTGTTGTGGTTATTATTATTGATTTCGTTGTTGTTGGATAGGACAGAGAGAAATGGAGACAGAAGAAGACAGAGAGACACCTGCAGACCTGCTTCACTGCTTGTGAAGCAACCCCTGCAGATAGAGAGCCGGGGACTTGAACCAGGATTCTTAAGCAAGTCTTTGCACTTCGCAAACCACATGCGCTTAACCCGCTGTGCTACTGCTTGACCCCCCACTTCTTTTATTTGACAGTTCAGAGAGAAACTGAGAAGGGAAAGAGAAGGGAAGGGGAAGAGAGTGGGGGAGGAGAACAGAGACACCTGAAGCATTTGATTGACTGTTCATGAAGCTCCTCCCCTGCAGATGGGAAGGTGCGCCACCACCCAGCCCCTTCCAGTTACTCTTTACTCCTTTTCATAACCCTTTAATATAATCACTGAAATTCTGTTTGATCTCCAGCGCCAAATGTGCTAGAGTGATGCTTTGGCTTCTCTCTCTTCTCTTACTGGAAACGTTCTCACATGTAGTAAAATAAAGCTTTAATAAAGGGGGGGGCAGGCAGTGGTGGCGCACCTGGTTAAGTGCACACACTACAGTGCACAAGGAACTGGGTTTGAGCCCCTGGTTCCCACCTACCAGGGGAAAGCTTCACAAGTGGAGAAGCAGGTCTGTAGTGGTCTGTCTGTCTCTCTCCCTATCTCCACCTCCCCTCTCCATTTCTCTATCAAATAAAAAACAATAAAAAAAAAAAAGGGATGAGGCACCTGTGACAAGACAGCTCATTTGGATAGTGCACTGCTTTGCCATGTGCATGGTCCAGTGAGCCGCCTACTGCAATGAAGAAAGTTTTGATGTTATCTTCTGTCTTTTTTTTTTTTTTGCCTCGAGGGTTATCACTGGGGCTTGGTGCCTGCACTATGAATCCACTGTTCCTGAAGGCCTTTTTTCCCCCTCACTTTGTTGCCCTTGTTGTTGTCGTTATTGTTATTGTTGGATAGGACAGAGAGAAATCAAGAGACGAAGGGAAGACAGAGAGGAGAGAGAGACAGACACCTGCAGACCTGCTTCACCACTTGTGAAGTGACTTCCCTGCAGGTGGGGAGCCAGTGGCACAAACTAGGATCCTTATATGGGTCCTTGCACTTTGCAACATATGCGTTTAACCTGCTGTGCTACCACCCAGGTCCTTGCTCACTGTAATGTGAGCACTTAACCAGATGCACTACCACCTGGCCCCACCCTCTTTCTCTTCCTTTCTTTTTTAAAACAATTCTATTCATTTATTAATGAGAAAGATAGGAAGAGAGAAAGTAGCAGCTACCACTCTGTTACATGTGCTGCCAGAGATTCAACTCAGGACTTCATGCTTGAGAGTCCAATGCTTTATCTACTGTGCCACCTCCCAGACCACACCTCTCACCTTTCTTATCCAAAATGGGTCTTAATTGTATATTCCTTTTTCTCTCACCAAAAACAGAGATAAATCTTTTAATTAGGCAAAGAGTATCTTTGATAATAAAATTAATGGGTGTAATATAGGTGGGGGACTAACATGGGCTGGGGAGGTAACATAGTGGTTATATAAAGACCCTCATGCCTCAGGCTCCAAAATCCCAGGTTCAATTCTCTGCAGCACCATAAGTCAAAGCTAAGCAGTGCCATGGGTGGGGATCGGGCGGCAGAGCAGCAGGTTAAGCGCACATGGCACAAAGCTCAAGGACCAGAGTAACGATCCCAGTTCGAGCCCCTTGCTCCTTACTTGCAGGGAAGTCACTTCACAAGCAGTAAAACAGGTCTGCAGGTGTCTATCTTTCTCTCCCCATTCCCCTGTCTTCCCCTCCCCGCCCCTGTCTTCCCCTCCTCTCTCGACTTCTCTGTCCTATCCAACAACAACATCAATAGCAACAATATGGGAAAAAATGGCCTCCAGGAGCAGTGGATTCATAGTGTAGGCACCCAACCCCAACAATAACCTTGGAGGCAAAAAAAAAAAAAAAAAGTGTCCTGGTGACTTGTATATCTTTCTCTTTCATCAAAATAAAAAATGTTAAAAAAAAAAAAGCTAAACTAATGCTATCTAAGTTCTTACTATAATTTACTTTTTAATTGTTATTGCTTGCTAGGGTTATCACTGGGGCTCAGTTCCTGTACCATCCCTTTTTACTTGGTGACCATACTGCTTATTTCCACCTAGATACATGGTGAGAGACAGAGAGAGGAGAGACCCTACAATACTACTCCACTACTAGTGAAGTTGTCCCCTGGCAGTCACCCTCATGTGGTTGCCAAGTGCTTAAACCTGGATCCTTATATATGGTAACGTGTGCTCTCTACTGGGTGAGCCACCTGCTGACCTCACCATCCTCATTTTTAAAATCAAAGTAACTTGGGCAGGGGAGACAGCATAATGGTTATGCAAACAGACTCTCATGCCTGAGGCTTCTAAATCCCAGGTTCAATCCCCTGCACCACCACAAGCCAGAGCTGAGCAGTGCTCTGGTGTTTCTGTGTGTGTGTCTCTCTCTCTGCTTCTCTCTCAAAAATAAAATCAATTAATTAAAAAAAAAGAAGATATTAAAAAAAAAAAATCAAAGTAACTTAAATTTAGAGAAGGTAAAAAAAAACTGCTCAAAATTGGGAGGTTAGGTGATAGTGCAGCAGGTTAAGCACATATAGCGCAAAGCGCAAGGGTTGGTATAAAGATCCCGGTTCGAGCCCCCTGCTCCCCACCTGAAGTAGGCTGTTTCACAAGGGTGAAGCAGGTCTGCAGATGTCTACCGTTCTCTCCCCCTCTCGGTTTTCCCCTCCCCTCTCCATTTCTCTCTGTCCTATCAAACAACAACAGCTATGACAACAATAATAATAACAAGGGCAACAAAATGGGAAAAATGGCCTCCAGGAGCAGTGGATTTGTAGTGCAGGCGCTGAGCCCCAGCAATAACCCTGAGGCAAAAATAAATAAATAAAATTTTAAAAATTGCTTGTGTGGTCTGGGAGGTAGCACAGTGATAAAGCTTTGGACTCTTAAAGTATGAGGTCCCGAGTTTGATCCCTGGCAACACATGTGCCAGAGTGATGTCTGGTTCTTTCTCTCTCCTGCTATCTTTCTCAAAAATAAATAAAATCTTAAAAAATTTTTTTTTTTTTTTTGCTCAAAGTCAACTATAGCTGAGAAGAGGTGGGATTTCATTCAGAAGCGCCATGATCACTTTACTATATAGCACTTTGCCTTCCAAGACCCTATACCCAGAGGGGTCCCGGCCACTTTCTTCTTCTGCAAGACATGACTGCTGCTCCCTTACCCACACAGCCAATGGTCACCACTCCATCCTTGTAGCGTTCCTGGTTTGGGCTGGTCGGCTCCATCGCTGAGTCAGTCTGCTGCTCTACCAGGACTGCCGGCCCATCATCCTCTTCTTCCTCCTCCCCAGAGCCATTACCCCACGTAGCCCCAGCCACATCCCGGGCAATCTTCTCTCGCCAGCTGCTCAAGTCCACTGTTGAGGAAAGAAGATGAAGAGGTTCTCTGCAGAGCTTGCAGATGATGACAAGGCTTATGGAACTGCTAATGTACCCGGCGCCTTCTGGAGTTGGAAGTGCCAAACTGCACAGCTGATTCCCAAGCCTTCACTAGATAAACTAGACTAGACTCATACTTTACTTTTTTTTTTCCTTTTTACCAGTCCTGGCTTTTGATGGTGCAAGGGACTGAACCTGGGACTTGGAGCCCCAGGCATAAGTCTCTTTGCATAACCATTATGCTATTACCAATGTCTACTCACACATTTCTCAGTATGAATTCCTAGAAAGTACTGGGAAGACTGAAGGCAACAGGGCTTCTATCTGCAGCCTCTCTTAACCCACCATGTCAGTCTGCTCCTGCTTCAATCCTTCCCCTGGCCTCTCACCTGTGTCCATAATGGAGTTGACTTTGGAAAAAGGAGACAGATGTAACAGAGCTCAGGAATTCCCCGTGCCCTTCTATAGCTTTATCTAAGGAGCACATACCTTTCCCTGCAGTGATGGCTTCACAAGCTCTCAGCAACTGCTCTGGCCCCAGGGCCCGAGTCCATCCTCTCCCCCGCCTCCGACTTTTCTTCAAGACTGAGATGAAGGCACAAAATGATTAGCACACACTTTGGGACTTAATGCATGCCATCTTTCTCAGTAATCTTTGGCCAAAAATGAGCCACCCCTTTGTCAACAAGACTTTTAGTTATCTTTGTCTCCTACTGCCCTGATCACCATCTGCCCTCCACATTGCCCACTCACCGCCACTAGGGTCCTGTGGGGCTCGGGGGTCCCTCGGGAAAGAGGTAAAAAGGACGATGTGGAGTTGGGGGTAGTGTTGATGAAAATAATGCTTCCAGGCAACCACAAGAGCTGGCGGAGCCAGATCCACCTTGTTCAGGACCAGCACCAGGGCCAACCCAAGTTCTCCAGTCACATACTCATAAAATGCTGGTGGGAAATTCACAACCTGGGGTGAAGTTTGTAAGAAAACAGAACAATGAGAAGGCAACCAACAGTACTCTGCCTCCAGTCCCCCCCCCCACCCCAAATCACCAAGTACATACTTCTCAGAGACAATACCCTAGTTGTAGCAGATCCTGAGGCAAAAGCATAAATCAATCAAACTAAACTGGAAACAAGGTAGGGGTAAGTAACACCTGTGCATTTCTCTCTGGGTTTTTTTTTTTTTTTTACAAGTTTCAATTAGGAACAGAAATAGTCTAAAAAACAAGACAAGGAAAAAGTGACACCTAGCACACTGGGGTAAAAGGCTGGGATGGACATCGGGTAGAAATCAACATTCCCTTTTTGTATGTAGACGTGCATATATATATATGGGCGTGAAAATGTCTGCTTATGTGTTGAGCACGTGTTACTATACATCAGTGCACACATATATATATTCGGGAGTCTGCACAGAAATGTTTGTGTATGTATTATTAGAGATCAGCTATACAAGTGTCCTCACAGATCTCCCTTTCTCCCACTGGAGGACAACAGTGAAGTAGCAGAGCAGGTTCATACAAGGACCACCCAGGAGCAAAATCTCAAACCTTAATCTCCACCCTAGCAATCTGCGTAAGGCTGATCCCTGTGGTAACTGATGTAGTCAGGGAGGGGGAAGCCCCGAGCTGTCTAGCTAGAATACCCTAGAGCTCCACATTGGGATTTTGTATTGGATGAAACTGGTGGACCGGGAACAAGATGTTAAGTTTTTCTTCAAAGCAAGTAAAGGAGGGGATAGTCAGCTGGCCAAAGGCAGAATGGGAACTCCTATGAACAAAGGACTGAAGTCTTCATTCTCCAGTACTCACTGGATGTCGAATATCAGTGATCAGCAAGATGATGTCAGACATCTCCAATACCCGCCATAACTGCCTCCATGTCTGCAAAGACAAAATCAGTGGAAGAAAGCCTGAGTCCAGAGTCCTCTTGCCTGGCCTCAGTATGAACACAGGTCACTATGCCGCAGCCCTGATTCCACCCACACCATGCTTACTTCCAAATTGTGCTCAAAGTAGCTGAGTTTCTCAGAAGTGTGAGCCCCATGAATCTTCCCAAGATAGTCCTGGAAGCTCCGTTCCTCCTGGTTCATTAATTGCTCCTTGGTCATCTCATAGTTCCAAGGAGGGCGTCGGGGAAAGTCCAGGACTAGAAAAAACAAAAAAGTCCAAGTAAATCTCAGGGCAGTTTTAGGACTCAAGGGTGCATCCCAGACCCCTCCTTCCTCACAGTCAGTTCTTAACTCTTCCAAATTCTCCCCACTGGCTACTGTCCCAAGCATGCAGGGACTGAGCTCCCACTCACCTGAGTCTGGCTGATAGACCTCTTGGATGTCCAGCTCCAGCAATTCAGCACTGACTGGCTGTAGAACTTGTTCCCGAGCAGCTCTCTTTCTCCTCTCCACATCCTCTCGGCTGTCTCGCTCAAAATGCAGTCGGTATCTAGGGGTACAGGGACCACAGTACCCATCGTAACCTGTAACTACAAACTCCCTCTTGGGCAGCCAACTTCACAAAGCTTTCTCCTTCAAGCTCTTCACCACGTCTTCTCTGAGCCGGCCTTCCACAAATCCCTCTTTCATGCAATATTCACCCTTCATAGCCCCCTCCAGCCCTTCCTCAAGGGGGGGGGGGGGTAGTGGCCTGCAGAGGACTGCATTCCAGCTTCTATCACCAGCAACTAACTTTGCCCCAGTGCTCCGACTTCCGGGTGGGCGGGAAAGTCGGACTCGGCTCCCCCAGACCACTCTCACCGATTGGGGTCATAGACACGAGGGCCCAGGCCCTGGGCTGGTTGCTGGTTGAGCCTGCGGATGTGATGGGTCACAGACTCCCCGTCCGAGGTGTCCGTCTGCTCCTCCCGCCGCTCCCGGCTCCCGCTGCGGCTGTTGGAACTGGATCGCAGTCCATCTTGAAACCCTGCGTGCAGGAGCCAGTGACGCCAGCGCCAATGCACCCAAAGGCCCCCCTCCCGGGTCGGCTGGTTCCCCGTCACCTCACCACCAATGCTTTTGAGGCCCTGTCCTACTAACCACCCTGTCCAGGACCCTCGCGGATGTGTGTGGGGGTGGGGGAGCTCCCTCCAGCTCCAGGGATCTGTGGGGACGGCGCCCCGTTCGTGCTGGAGGCATTCCCCTCCCCCACTCTCCATCCTGCCCCACGTCCTCTGCACCTAGGGGGCTGCAGCGAGGGAATCCCCTCCGCGGCCGCCCACGCGCACTCGCGCGCCGCCTGCACCCCCTCCCACGCCCCCCAGAGGCGCAGCCGGCACACCCCTCCTTCCAGATGTGCGGGAGTCTGAGCCCCGCCCCCTCCTCCGGCTCCCGCACTGACCTCGCTTCCGCTCGCGCTTGTCCTGCAACTGCTTCTTCTTCTGCTTCACGCTGAAGGGCTTCTTCCTCGGCATGGCCTGGACCAGCTCACCTGGCCCACCCTCCGCCGAGCTCCGCTGCCTCAACTGACTCCGGCCCCCCGCCCCCGGGGCAGCCCCGCCGCAAGGGCCCGGGACCCTACAGGGGGCGGAGCCACAGGGTGACGTCAGCGGGCGGGCCTAGTCGCTTCTCCTCCGCAGCCCCGGTGGAAGGCGGCCGGCGGGAAATGCAGTCGCTTCCCTCTGGGAGCGAGACGAGAGATGATGCGGAGTGGGCTGCTGGCACGTGAGAGCCAGTAGCTTGGCGAGGTCGCCGCGGCGGCTGGAGAGGCGGCGCGCGTGGGAGGACTAGGCAAACTTCGTCACGGGCGCTACCAACTCGCCGCCGGCGGAGGGGGGGCGCGTGTCATCACCACCTTGCGCGCGGGAGAGAAGCTACCACTCACCTGGAGGGGGAGGCCTGAGGAGGGCGGGCCTACCGCCTAGGGGGAGAGAGGGGCGTGGACTCCTAGAAGCGACTTTACCGAGGCTCTCACTAGACCTTAGTGGAAAGTCGTGACTGTGCGTCCAGTGGGTGAACCCAAGTTGATGAGCTCCACTGGGGACAGACTCAGAGATCGGAGGGGAGGGTGGCGGGATAAAGTGTCCTGGGCACTGCCCTGCTGGGACCCAGAGGCCTGGAAGGAACGTATATAAGGAGCAGGTTGACAGATCATCAGTGCAAGCGCGGACGAGGAGCGAAAGACTTTTGGAATGAGATCGAAAGTTGTGCCTGCAGCTGTTACTATAGTAACCGGGAACCGGATGTGGCGCTTTCGGGATGCGACAGTCTTCTCTTTGGCCTTCTGGCCCGGGAGCAGGTGAACACCGCGAGGAACTGGTTGTGCGTATGGGGGTGGGGGGGGTGTAGGTCCGGTGAGAGAAAAAAGTGGAATTTATTTTAAGCCTTTATAGAGGCGCAGCAAAGGGAAAGTTTGCAGCTGCTAAAACGCCTTGCAGAGGAGACTTATGTCAAAATGCCGCACAAAGGGTCCCCTCAACCTGCCGGAAATGAAATGGCGGGAGCTTCAATCTTAACTGTCTGTCGCCCCCCGGAAGCGGAAACAGAATACCAGCGTGCCCCTTCCTCACTGCCCTCCAAATCCCGCTGCAGCCATTGCCGCAACCACGATGCCGAAACGAAAGAAGCAGAATCAGCAGCAGCCGCCGCAGCAGCAGCTCGGATTGACCGAGCGGGAAGAGACTGGAGACGAGGAGGATGGGGGTCCCATTGGTAAGGAGCTCCGGAGGGCTGTGCACCTGTCTTGTCAGCAGGTCTGGACAAGGGGTTAGGAGCTGAAGAGGTGCAGAGGAGGGGGCGCTAACGGAAGGAGGAAGGGCGCACGCGCTGGTGCAGGTGGGGGCGTGGGGAGTGTCCTAGGTGCAACCCCGAACCAGGAGAAGGCTTCTGCTGGGACCCTTAGCTCCAATCCGGTCCCCAAACCTTTCTAGATAAGCTAGAAGAGAGAGGATAAAGAGCCCGTGTGCGCAGCCGCAGAATGGCAGAGGAGAGGGGCCCTAGAGCGGTGTCAGATTCGCTGACTGGGATGACAATTTGTGATCAGATTTTCACAAGCAAGATGAATGGGCTTCCATCTCTTAACCGTTCTGCCATGTGGGGCTAAAGCTATGTCGTTGGCCAGCAGTTAAAGAGAGGATTACTTCTGTAATCACTTGTGGTGGTTTGGATTGCAACGGTGTACACGGAAGAGACGAGAAAGTTGTCATTATCTAAAAGCAATTTGAAAAGACTTCTTGATGGAGTAGTCTCCACGTTTATCAAACCATAAGAACTCTGCAGAAGAAAGGACATCGAGATGGGGGGTGGGGGAAGAGCCTCCAACAATTGCTGACATATATAATTGACCTTATTGGTGGATTAAGAAAGTAAGAAATAGAACAGAAAGTACCACCATCAATCCTTTAGACTATTCTGATTATCTTATTTTCATGTCTCTTCTTAGGACCACCCAGCCTTTTGGGCCCTCCCCCCATGACCAATGGGAAGCCTGGTGATCCCAAGTCAGGTGAGAAGGGAGGAATCTTGATCCTTGGATTGGGTCCTGAAAAAGGGGAGAGGGGAGGCAGTAAAATCCAGGAAAGACTTAAAATTAAAAGGAATTTTGTACCTAAATGAATCGGGAGATGTGTAGTAACATTGGGGAAAGATTAAAAAATTCAGTGTTATAAAGATGTTAATTCTTTTTTTTTTTTTTTTTTAACCAGAGCACTGCTCAGCTCTGGCTTATGGGGTGGGGGTGTGTGTGGTGGAATTGAATTTAGGACTCAGGCAGGAAAGTCTCTTTTGCATAATCGTTATGCAATCTACCCCCACCCAAAATGTAAATTCCTACCAAATTGATCTAGAGTCAATATATTCCTAGATAGAATCCCTATAATGGTGTGTAAATAAACATCCTATACCACTATGTGAAAATGTAAGGATCATAGTGAGACATTACAATCAGTCTTAAAATGCAAAGATTTACTGTGAACATAAAGACTTTATTGTAAAGCTATTGTAATTTTGACTGTGGTTTATTCACTAGTACCACTATAAGCCAGAACTGAGCAGTGCTCTGGCCTCTCACTAAGTAAAATTTAAGAAAAAGTAATAAAGATTCTATATAGTCTAGCAATCTCACTTGTGGGCATATATATCGAAAAGAATGTGAAGCAGTATCTCTTTCAAAATATTTATTTGGTGGGGAAGATAGCATAATGGTTATGCAAAGCGACTCTCATGCTACAGACTCTAAGGTCCCAGGTTTAGTCCCCTGTACCACCATAAACCAGAGCTGAGCAGAGCTCTCGTTAATTTTATATATATATACTAATGAAAGAGACCAGAACACTGCTCAACTCTGGTTTATGGTGGTACTGGGAATTTGAACCTGGGGCCTCCAAGCTTCAGACATGAAAATCTTTTTTTACTTATTAATTAGTGGAAAAGAAAGAACCAGAGCATCATTCTGGCATATACAGTGCCAAGGATCAAATAAAGACCTCATGCTTAACAATCCAATGTTTTATCCATTTCACTATCTCCTAAGCTACTGAGGAGTATTTTGAAGAGATATTTGTACATCCATGTTTATAGCAGCATTATAAACAATAATCAAAGGTGGAAGCAATCCAAATGGATAAAGATAAAGAAAATGGGGGCCCGGCAGTAGCGCAGCAGGTTAATCGCACATGGTGCAAAGCGCAAGGACCAGTGTAGGGATCCGGATTCGAGCCCCTGGTTCCCCACCTTCAGGGGGGTCATTTCACAAGTGGTGAAGCAGGTCTGCAGGTGTCTATCTTTCTCTGCCCCTCTCTGTCTTCCCCTCCTCTCTCCATTTCTCTCTTTCTTATCCAACAACTATAACAACAACAATAGACAACAAGAGCAACAAAAGAAGACAAATGGCCTCCAGGAGCAGTGAATTCGTAGTGCAGGCACCAAGCCCCAGCAATAACCCTGGAGGCACACAAAAAAAAAAAGATAAAGAAAACTTGATATATCCTTAGAATCCAGTTACTATTCAGCCCTCAAAAGGTGGGATGTCCCCTCATTTTACAACATGAATGATATATTTTTTAATATTTATTCCATTTTGTTGCCCTTATTTTATTGTTGTAGTTATTGTTGTTGTTATTGATGTTGTCATTGTTGAATAGAATGGAGAGAAGAGGGGGAGAGAAAGACAGACACCTTAGACCTGCTTCATTGCCTGTGAAGCAATGCCCCTACAGGTGGGGAGCTGGGGGCTCGAACCGGGATCCTTCCTCAGGTCCTTGCACTTTGCGCCATGTGTGCTTAACCCTCTGTGCTACCGCCAGACTCCCCATGAATGAGATTTAAGGCCATGCTTTCATGCCTGAGGCTCCAAGGTGCCAGACTTAATTTCTAGTACTGCCATAAGCCAGAGCTGAGCAGTGCTCTAGTAAACAAATATGCACACATATATGTAGCAAAAAACATGCATTAAAACTATTCATAGCATCACTTTTCACTATAACTCCAAAGCAGAAACTGCAGATGTCCATGGTCAGTAGAATGATTGTTCTTTGTGCATGTAATCATATATTATACTACAATGAAAATTAATAAGCATGAGACCTGAGAGGTAGCACAGTGGCTAAAATGCTAGACATAAAAGCATGAGAGACTGAGTTTGATTCCTGGCATTGCAGAATGGTACTCTGGTTCTCTCCTCTCTCCATCTCTCTCTCTCTCTCTCTCTCTCTCTCTCTCTCTCTCTATATATATATATATATATATATATATTTCTTTTTTTTTGCCTCAAGGGGTTTTTTTTTGTTTGTTTGTTTGTTTTTTGCCTCACTGGGGCTCAATGCCTATACTAGGAATCCACTGCTCCTGGTGACCTTTTTTTTTTTTTTTTATTTTTCCATTTTATTGGATAGGACAGAGAGAAATTTAGAGGGAAAGGAAAAACAGAGAAAGAGAAAAAGGGGCCAAGTGGTGGTACACTTGGTTAAGTGCACAAGGATCTGGGTTCGAGCCCCTGGTCCCCACCTATAGGGGGGAAAGCTCTTCACAAGTGGTGAAGCAGTGCTGCAGGGCTCTCTCTCTCTTTTTTAAAATTATTTTTTAATATTTATTTATTATATATTCCCTTTTATTGTCCTTGTTTTATTGTTGTAGCTATTGTTAATGTCGTTGTTGTTGGATAGGACAGAGAGAAATGGAGAGAGGAGGGGAAGACAGAGAGGGGGAGAGAAAGATAGGCACCTGCAAACCTGCTTCACACCTGTGAAGGGACTCCCCTGCAGGTGGGGAGCTGGGGGCTTGAACTGGGATCCTTAACCTGGTCCTTGCACTTTGCGCCACCTGTGCTTAGCCTGCTGCACTACCGCCCAACTCCCTATCTCTCTTTTTTTTTAATCTTTATTTATTAGATAGACACAGCCAGAAATTGAGGCGGTAGGGGATATAGAGAGATAGAGAGACACCTACAGCACTGCTTCACCACTTGCAAAGCTTTTCCCCTACAGGTGGGGACCAGGGGCTTGAACTCGGGTCCTTGACTATAACATATGCGTTCAACCAAGTGCACCACCACCCGTTCCCCGGCAGGTGCCTCTCTATCTCTCTCCTTCTCAAATTCTCTCTGTCTCTGTCCAATAATAAATAAATAAATAAATTTTAAAAAGAGAGAGATAGACACCTGAGGATTTGCTTCACTGCTTATGAAGTGACACACACCCCCCACAGGTGGGGAACTGGGACCTGGAACGGGGATCTTTCTGTGGGTCCTTGCACTTCGTACTATGTGCACTTAACCCTATGGCCACTTCCTGGCCCCTCTCTTATCATTAATTAAAATAAAATTTAAAAAAACCTTTTCTCTGGGCAACCTGGATGAATCTCACATACATGGTGTTGAACCAGACTAAAGGATGCAGATTGTATGATTTGATTCCTTTTATATGAAGTTCAAAAACAGGCATGAAAACTAACCTATGGTGGTAGAGCCAGGATAGTAGAGCATGAGTGAGTAAGGAGGTGGGGCACTTCTGAAGTGCTAATAAGACTATCCTTCATTTGAGTGGTGGAAATGTAGGTTTACCTCATGATAATTAAGTTGTGCACTGGAAAGTAGAGTATTTTGTTATGTACATTGTTCTTTACTGAAAAGTGTAAAAAAAAAAAAAAAAAGAATTCAGGTCTTTACCACGATTAAGCTATCCATTGATTACCTTTCCATGTCTTTCACTTTTTACAGTTTTTCACAGAGGTCCTCCAGAATCAAGGGGACCAATGATTCCACCGCTGCTGAGTCTCCCACCTCCTCCTCGGGGTAGAGGCTCATTTCGGGGAGGCCTAGGTCCCAGGGCTGGCCCATATGGTCGTGGTTGGTGGGGAGTCAATGCTGAACCTCCTTTTCCTGGACCAGGCCATGGGGGTCCCTCCAGGGGAGGCTTTCACAAAGAGCAGAGAAATCCTCGAAGGCTCAAAAGCTGGTCTGTTATCAAGAATACTTGCCCACCCAAGGATGGACCCCAGCTTGTGGAAGGTGAGGTCTTTTTTTTTCATGCCTGTGCACATTTAATACCCATAATCCTATATGACCTAATTCCCAGAGTATCCTTGACTTCTTCTTTGGGCTGTTCATTGTCCTTTAGAAGTAGGAGTCACCCTGAATGTTTCCTCCCTTAGAAAATAACAACTCTTCTGAAATATCTGGAAGTGGTAGAAAGTTAGACAGACATTGACTGCCTTCTCTGTCTCTGCTTTCTGTTAACATCTGTATTTTTTATTCAAATTTTAAACTTCCCACTTTTTACTTGTTCACAGACAAATCTGGCCGCCCTGTCTGCCGACACTTTGCCACAAAGGGCCATTGTCGATATGAAGACCTCTGTGCCTTCTACCACCCGGGCGTCAATGGACCTCCTCTGTGAGACTGTGCCTTCCCATCCATGCTGGAAGGAAGCCTCTGGGCCCTGGTGGCCATATATTTCCCTGTAGTCCTATGATGGCTACTGTGAGGCTATTTCACCCACCACCCTCAGTCAGTGATGCCCACCCCCGTCCACTACCACCTCCCTCGTTTGGGATTCAGAGTTGTGTTTTATCACTGGTGCACAGTGTGTGCTCTTCTGATCCAGCCTCCAGAGACTCACCATCAGGATCCCCATCTTTGCTCCCTCCAACTGCCTTCTGGATCCCTCACCAAAAGACTGCTGAACAGGAAACCTCTGGTGCTGTTTCTTGTGCATCTGTCCACCCAGTCCCCAGTATTACCCTTGATCCCTGGAAGCCTAAGAGCAGTTTCCTACCATTCCCTTCTTCTAGCTGCTTGTTTTAAGTCCTTTTTGTGTGACACTCTCTGACCCCAATGTTGTCAGCTGCTCCGTGAAACTCGCCAGGTTGTCTCACCTGGGGTCCAGTTTGGATGACTGCTACAGAGTTACTCCCTAAAAGGCCACTCTACCCTGCTTTTGGATTTTGTAGTTTCTGTGTCAGTAGCATGATCCCCACCGCTATGGTCTGTGATCATTGTGCTTTGTGAAACTGTGCATCCCCTCGTAGCCTTTCTTGGTGTCTGTGGCATTTTTATGACTTCCCAACACGAGTAGTTTTTCTGCCAAATTGAGTGGCTTTGGTGCCCTCAAGCTTTCCCCCAACATGGAAGAATTGTGAAACTTTGCACAGGACCACCTACCTGATCCTCCCCATCCTTCTCCCAGTGTTGGGTTTGACACTGGCCCAGTAGATACCCTTTAAAGTCTCTGAGGGACCACTGTAACCCTTTTTAGTCAGACTATGTCATTGTGAAGCCACCAGCCCTTTCATTTGGATTCTGTGAATTTCCACCTGACCTATCTTTGGTGGAACCTAGACTGTACTGTCACCTTCTTCCAACCTTCTTTCCCTGCATCCCTGGCACTGGTTGTTTTCTATGAAAACAACCGTGAACAGGCTCCATTTTAAACTGACCCTGAGGAGATGGGTCAAGAATTGTGTGTGCAAGAAGAAGGGATGAGAGCTGTTGGAAAACTAAGAATGAACTTTTTTTCTTTTTGACATTTTTTTTTATATTAGTAATAAATACAGTGGAAACAAGCATTATCTTTAATCCCTGTGTTCCACTTGTCTCTGGAGGTACAGATGAGGCTATTCTTAATGAAGTCAGTTTGCTCTTGATTTAGTTTACACACTAATTATAGAAAAAAGACTAGACTTCAGTTCTGTCAACTTGAAGGAACCAATGGGATCTCACTAATAAATAGACACAGCTAGGCCAGGCTGCATTTTGTGAGGGTAAAATTTTGTAGGAGAAAAGAAACTTGAGGTATACAGGTTTGCCTATAGTGGATTTTAAACATTTTACCTTTGTTTGTAGGTTTGATGTTTATGGAGTGTTAATGACAAAGCAGTCTTTCAACAAATGTTTATAGAGTGCCTAAGGGCCAGGCAGTACACTAGGCACTCATGATAATCAAGAGCCAAAACCAACAAACTTGAAATCTGCAGGGGAAAGATAAGATTGGTCATCAGACAATCGCAAATACTTACAAAGTTATCTTGTCAAACCTGCCATGAAGAAACAAGACATGATGGAAGGTGAGTGTATAATAAAGGGAGTTTGGGAAGGTGACAACTGAGCCAAAGCTCTGAGGGACAGGCAGGAGGAGAGGTGGGAGAGCATAGCCTGGGTAAAGGTACTTGCTAGGAGAATGGAAGAGTGGGAGGTGAGGCAGAGGCACTGAACTAGAAGTGAATTGGAGCTTGTCCACTTATCCAGTGTTTCAGGCAGTTACCATGTATTCACTTTGTTTTTTTTTTTTCTAAAAGATCAACTTTTGGGAAGCACAAGCTAGAAGGTTACTTCAGTCCAGGTAAGTCATGATGATGGCATAGACTCTGGTAGTGGAGTGAGAGCAAGTAAATATTTGGAAATAGATTGTAAATTGTAAGTCTTCTAGGTTTCTTAGAGTAGACCTGACTTGCATAGATAAATGTCTTTTTTTTTTTTTTTTTTTAAGATATTGGAAGAAAACAAGCAGAATGTCACAAGTTTACTTTAGGATGGTTAAGTCTGAGCCACCCTTTATAAAACATCCAGTGAGGGTGTAAATTGGAAACTCGGGGCCAGGTGGTAGTGTACCTGGTTAAGCATATACATTATAGGTACAAGGACCCGGGTTCAAACCCCTGCTCCCCACCTGCAGAGGAAAAGGTTCGAGTAGTGAAGCAGGGCTGCAGGTGTCTCTGTCTCTTTCCTTCTCTGTCTCCCCAACCCCTCTCAATTTCTTTCTTTTTCTTTTTATTTTTTTAAAGCTTTTATTTATTTATTTTGTTGCCCTTGTTTTTTGTTGTTGTTGTAGTTATTGATGTCGTTGTTGGACAGAGAGAAAATGAAGAGAGGAGGGGAAGACAGAGAGGGGGAGAGAAAGATAGACACCTGAAGACCCGTTTCAGTGCCTGTGAAGCGACTCCCCTGCAGGTGGGGAGCCGGGGGCTCGAACTGGGATCCTTCTGCTGGTCCTTGCGCTTAATCCGCTGTGCTACCGCCCGACTCCCCCTTCTCAATTTCTTTCTGTCTCTGTCCAATAATAAATAGAAGAAAAAAAAGATTTAATAAATGGGAAACTCGTTTTTTGTCTTATGTATGGAAAACCCAATTCCTTTTTTAAATTTTATTTGATAAGATAGAGAGAAACTGAGAGGGAAAAGGAGATAAAGGAGAGAGAAGAGCTAGAGAGACAACATAATATGTTATTCAGAAAGACGTTCATGCCTGAGGCACCAGAGGTCCCTAGCTCCACCGTATGCTAAAGCTAAGCAGCGCTCTGATGTTTAAAAAAGAGAGAGGAGAGAAACCTGTCGTACAACTTCACTGCTCACGAAACTTACCCCTGCAGGTGGGGACTGGTGGCTTGAATCCAGGTCCTCGCACACTATAATAATGTATGTACTCAATCAGGTGTGCCACAGCCCAGCCCCTTAAAACCCAGTCCTTGACTGCTGTAAATGTCTTCCCTGTGAGTCTTCTGACTTCTCACACAGCATACTTACTTAGTGTCACCAAATATGTGGAGGTTTTCCTTACACCTAGCAATTCTCTGTATCACCAATTCGATGTCTTCTGATTTAGCTGCATTTTGAAACTATCTTCCAAGATAGCATCAGATCTCCTAAGAATCCAGCACACGCACACTCACGTGTGCGCACACACACACCCTGCTGAAAACTCAGATAATCACTTATATTAGCCAAACCAGATATAGATTGAAGATTCCAATAATCTCTGCTTGGGTTCACTTAACTTCCTACAGCAGTCCTTAGGACTTGGCAAAACATATTTACTAGTTTTTGGTTTTGTTTAATAACTTCTACTGTTAAAAAAAATAAATTAAATAACTTTTACTGTTAATGGTATACAAGATTATGAGATTTCAGAGGTATAGATTTCAGAGGTATAGATCCACAAATGTGTGTGTAATTCACCACACCTACCACAAAATCCCACTCCCTTTTGATAATCACCATAGTTCTCACAAGTCTAAGAGACAATGTGTTTTGTTTTGTTTACCAGAACACTGTTTAGTTCTGGCTTATGGTGGTGTGAGGGATTGAACCTGGGACCTATGCTATCTACCCTCCGCCCGAGACAACGTTAACTATTTATTTTGCAAATTTATTTGCTTCAATTGTCTATACTCCGCATATGAATGAAACCTTCCAGTAGTTGTTTTCACCACTTTACCTATTTCACGTCTCAAATCACCATCATCATCATCTTTTTTCATGTCAGAGTAATATTTCATGTGATTCCATATTTTTGTTATTGTGAATAGTACAGTTAGGAACATAGGGGTGCATGTATTTTTTTGAGTTAGTAAAACGTTATCTGTTCCATTTATTATTATTATTATTATTATTATTATTATTATTATTATCATTTTACCAAAGTACTTTTCAGGTCTGGCTTATGGTAGTGTAGGCAGTTGAACTTGGGACTTCTGAGTCTTAAGCATGAATGTGTTTTGCATAAGCATTATGCCATCTCCCTAACCCAGTTAACCAGATTTTGTGTTTGTTTTTTTTTTTAAGAACATGGTAAATGATGCCCCTGTGTGTGTACATTCACTCACCTAGAAGTTCTCTAAATCCCCTAAAACTTGGATTTATAGAGACATCTTGGGCTAGGGAGACAACATAATGGTTATGCAAAAGTTTTTTGTGCCTGAGGCTCTGAGGTCCCAGGTTCAATCCCCAGTACCACCATAAGCTAGAGCTGAGCAGTGCTCTGGTCTCTCTCCCTCTCTATATCTTTCTCTATATATCTTTCTCATTAAGATAAAGCAAATAAAATTTCTAAAAGAAAAAAAAAATGACATCTTCACTTATACATAATCAAATATTAATTCCATTTACAGCCCCTTCCTCCTCTGAAGGCGTGAAACTGAGTATGAAACTGAAAATTCCGAGCTTCTAGTCTTGGCTTCAAATGAGTAAATTAAAAACAAAAATCCAATAGCTACTTTTGACTTTACTAATTTGTCATCTCCAGGACTTCACTAATCAGGGCCAACATTTTCAAATAAAGACAGCTACAGAAAGGGGGAGAAAACTACAGCACTGTTAATTCAGTGTGTTAAGGACCAGCTTCAAACTTGGGTCACACACATGGCAAAAGCAGCACACTACCCCTGCAGGTGGGAACCAGGAGCATAAATGCAGGTCCTTGCAATTGAAATATATGTGTTCTATCAGTTGGGTCATCACACACACACACACACACACACACACACACACACATCTTAATCTCATCTAGAGAGAGGGAGGAATGAAACAAATCTATAATTAATTTTTTTAAAGCCATGATTATGGCTAGTAGGTGGCACATTGGAAAAGCACTGGACTCTCAAGTATGAGGTACTGAGTTCGATCCCTGGCTGTGTACCAGAGTGATGCTCTGGTTCTCTCTCTATAAATAAAAAAAAAAAAAAATGCTCACCTGGCTAGTGTGCCTTCTTTGCCATGAAGACTACCCAGATTTCAGTCTAGCCCCCACTGCACTACAGGGAACTTCTGTACTGTGGTGAATTTTCTTCTCTATGAGAAGCTTAGTGGGGGAGCAGTGAACTCCCAACAAGAATAGCAAAAACAGAAATGTAACTTTTCTTATTATTACTGTTACTATATTTGTGGATAGAGACAGCCAGAAATTGAGAGGAAAGGGGAGATGGACAGGATAAGAGACAGAGACACCTGCAGCATTACTTCACCACTTGCAAAGCTTTACCCCCTGCAGGTGGGGACCAGGGACTTGAACCCAGGTCCTTGGACATTGTAATATGTGCACTCAGTCAGGTGTACCACCACCTGGTCCCACACTTTTTCTTTAAGATAGTGGTAGAGGGTGGGGGAGATAGCTTAATGGTTATACAGAGAGACTTGTCTGAGGTCTCAAGTTCAATTTCTAATACCACTGTATAAAGGTAGATAGCATAATGGTTATGCAGAGACTGTCCCAGGTTCAATCCCCCACACCATGATAAGCCAGAGCTGAGCAGTGCTCTGATAAAAATAAATAAATAAAATACATCTAATACCACTATAAGCTAGAGTTGAGGTAAATACACCTGAAGGCATAGGGAGTAGGTCAGAATTACTAGGTTGTCAGAAGTCATGATGCATTTATGGATAGAAAAACATAGAAAGTGTGGTGGCACAGTTGATAAAGCATTAGACTCTTAAGCAGGAAGTCCCAAGTTCGATTCCTGGCAGCACATGTACCAGAGTGATACCTGGTTTCTCACCTGTCTTTCTCATTAATGAATAAGTAATTTTTTTTTATTAGATAAAGACAGCCAGAAATCAAGAGGGAAGGGGATGATAGGGAGAGAAACAGGGAGACACCTGCAGCACTGATTCACCACCCACAAAGCTTTCCCCCTGCATGTGGGGACCAGGGGCTCGAACCCAGGTCCTTACGCATTGTAATACGTGCACTCAACCAGGTGTGCCACCACCCTACCCTTAAATAAAATGTTTAAAAAGAAAAAAACAAGAGGGCAGAGGTAGATAGTATAATGGTTATGCAAAGAGACTGTCATGCCTGAGGCTCCAAACTACCAGATTCAATCCCCTGCACCACCATGAGCAGAGCTGAGCAGTGCTCTGGTAAGAAGGGAGGGATGGAGGGAAGGAAGAGAGGGCCCAGGTGGTGGTGCACTTGGTTGAGCACACAGGGATCTTGGTTCGAGCCCCAACTCCCACCCTATAGGTGGATAGCTTTGTGAGTGGTGAAGCAGTACTGCAGGTGTTTCTCTCTGTTTCTCTTCCTCTCTATCTCCTCTTCCCTCTTGATTTCTGACTGTCTCTATCCAGTAGGTAAATAAAAGATGATTTAAAAAGGAGAAAAAAGACATAGAATACCCCATGAGGGCTGAAGGTAAATAGCATAATGGTTATGCAAACATACTCTCATATCTTGAGGCTCCAAAGTCCCAGGTTCAATCCCCCGCAGCACCATAAGCCAGAGCTGAACAGTGCTCTGGTTAAAAAAAAAGAGAAAGATACACTATGGAAGGTGGGGGAGACAGCATAATGGTTATGCAAATAGACTTTCATACTTGAGGCTCTGAGGTCCTAAGGTTCAATCCTCTGTACCACCATAAGCCAGAGCTGAGCAGTGCTCTGGTTAAAAAAAAAAAAAAGGGGCCGGGTGGTAGCGCACCAGGTTAAGCACACAGAAGAAGCTCAAGGACCAGCACAAGGATCCCAGTTCAAGCCCCCCAGCTCTCCACCTGCAGGGGAGTCACTTCACAAGTAGGTGTCTATCGCTCCCCCTCTCTGTCTTCCCCTTTTCTCTTGATCTCTCTCTGTCCTATCCAACAGCAACAATGGCAACAAAATGGAATCATGGTACAGGCACCAAGTCCCAGCAATAACCCTGGAGGCAAAAAAAGATACATCATGACTTTTCTAGCAACCCATTAGTTCTGAATAATGTACTTGCTTTGCCTTGTGCATGTCCCATTGCTGGTTTGAGCCTAGCCCCACTGCAGTGAAGGAAGCTTTGGTGCTGTGTCTTCTGAAAACATCAGCCTGGAGCTGTGATGCTTTGGTAACAATGAAGGGGGGAAAATTTTTCTTGTTTTTAACCAAGTCGAGGCTTCTTAGTATTTACGGTTTTCAGTGACCTTGTCTCTGTCTAGACAAGTGTGAAATTACTTGTCATGGTTACCACCAAACAACCTTGTTTGACATTGGTGTTCTGTGACATTGTGCTAAACAGAGAGAGCATCGTAGCATGAAAGTATCAGGGTTATCACTGGGGCTCTGCTGGCACTATGAATCTACTGCTCCCCGCAGCCATTTTTCTTTTTCTTTTTTTTTTTTTCTCCTGTTTTATTTGATAGGATAGAATGAGAGGGAAGGGGGAAACAGAGACAGAGAAAGGTACAGCTGAGTACTAGGTGGTGGTGTACCTGGTTAAGTACACACATTATAGTGTGCAAGGACCCGGTTCAAGCCACCAGCCCCCACCTGCAGGGGGAAAGCTTCAAAGTGATGAAGCAGGGCTGCAGATGTCTCTGTCTCTAATAGTAAATATATATATTTTAATTTTTTTTAATTATCTTTATTTACTGGATAGAGATAGCCAGGTATTAAGAGGAAGGGGGAGATAGAAAGGGAGAGAGAGAGATACCTGGAACCCTGCTTAACCACTTGTGAAGCTTTCCCCCCTGCAGGTGGGGACTAGGGGCTTGAACCCAGGTCCTTGAACACTGTAATGTGTGCAGTTAACCAGGTGTGCCACCACCCAGCCTCAATAAAAATATATTTTAAAAAGAACGCAGACATGTTTCACCACTTGTGAAGTGTACCTGCTGCAGGTGGGGAGTGGGGGCTCAAACCCTGGTCCTTGTGCTGAGTACTGTGTGTGCTTAGCTGGGTGTGCCACCACCTACCCCCCCCCCCAACTCTTAGAAACACTGTTTTTTTACTTAAACATTTTTTTTTTTTGCCTCCAGGGTTATTGCTGAAGCTCAGTGCTTGCACCATAAATCCACCGGCCATTTTTCCCCCTTTTGTTGACCTCGTTGTTGTAGCCATTGTTGTGGGTGTTATTGTTGATGTCGTCATTGTTGGATAGGACAGAGAGAAATGGAGAGAGGAGGGGAAGACAGAGAGGGGGAGAGAAAGACAGACACCTGCAGACCTGCTTCACCGCCTGTGAAGCGACTCCCCTGCAGGTGGGGAGCCGGGGGCTGGAACCGGGATCCTTATGCCGGTCCTTGCGCTTTGCACCTTGTGTGCTTAACCCGCTGCGGGGAAGACTTCACAAGTGGTGAAGCAGTGCTGCAGGTGTCTCTGTTTCCTTCTCTCCCCCCCCCCTTCCTCTCAATTTCTGGCTGTCTCTATCAAATAAAGATTTAAAAATTTTTAAAATAAAAATCTGTGAGAGAATGAGAATGACTTCAGGGAGTTAACCACAACAGTGATGCAAAGGAAAGAGATGGGGACTTGGTCTGGGGCAGAGGTGGAAATAAGTGGTAGATTTGGAATATCTTTGAAAGTCTATTGATGACAGTCTCATCTTTTCTAATAGCTCAGTCCAGAAACTTTGGAGTCATCATTAGGTTCTTGTCACATCTGACTTCTGATTTAACCACCTCTTTTTAAAATATATCCAGGGGCTGGGAGACCATTCACCTGGTAGAACTCACTTTTCACACCAAACATCAAGGCTTGAACTTCTGTTACCACATGGAAGCACCATGTAAAAAGGGTAGCTTCAAGTAGTGTTGTGGTGTCTGTAACCCTTTATCTAAAGAAAGGAAGGGGTCAACAAAATGGCTCACTTGGATAATGTGTTTGCTTTATCATGTGCACACCCAGGTTTAAGCCCAGCCCCCACCACACTGGAAGAAGCCTCAGATATTTTCTCCCTGTTTCTGCCTCTATCTAAAAAAGCCTGGAGTGGTAGAGCCCCAGCAACAACAGCAAATAAAATAAATAGGCTTTTTTAAAAAAAAAAAAATTAAAAAAGGGGGAGTCGGGCTGTAGCGCAGCGGGTTAAGAGCAGGTGGCGCAAAGCACAAGGACCGGCATAAGGATCCCGGTTCGAACCCCGGCTCCCCACCTGCAGGAGAGTCGCTTCACAGGCGGTGAAGCAGGTCTGCAGGTGTCTATCTTTCCTCCTCTCTGTCTTCCCCTCCTCTCTCCATGTCTCTCTGTCCTATCCAACAACAACAACAACAATAAAACAACAAGGCAACAAAAGGGAATAAATAAAAAATAAAAAAGGAAGAGCCATCCCAGAGAACAAAACGGGGAGAGATGTTTGGTTGTAGTAATAGGGTTTTGTGTGGCCTGAAGGGGAAGAGAAAGAGGGCAATTATGTACAAATGTAGACAGATAGTTGTACTGATGGCAGTTAACTCATGTCTGCAACCTTTGGAGAACCACAGCAGTTTGCAGTGGAGAAACTTGGGATTCCGAACTCTGGTGGTGGGAATGGTGTGGAATTATACCCCTGTTGACTTGTAATTTTGTAAATCAATATTGAATCGCTAATAAAAAAAGTTTTAAAAAAACAAAGAGGAAGAGCCAGCAAAATAACCTGCTTTTCTTTTTTTTAATCTTTATTGATTTTGAATAGAGACAGAGAGAAATTGTAAGGGAAGGGGGAATAGTGCAGAAGAGAGACAGAGACACCTACAGCCCTGCTTCACCACTTGTGAAGCTTTCTCCCTGCAGGTGGGGACCAGGGACTTGAACCGAGATCCTTGTGTACTGTAATGTGTGCGCTTAACCAGGTGCGCCACCGCCTGGCCCCACTTAACCTGCTTTTTTATGCATGTGACCCAGGCTCAAGACCAGCCCCTACTACACTGGAGGAAATTTGGGTGCTCTGGTTTCTGTCCCGCTCTCTGCCTCTCTATTTCTCTATTTGAAAAAGTTAGGCTGGAGCAGTGAAACCAGAGATGACTGAAACAAAAACATGGGAGTCTGGCAGCAGCCATGGAATTCTGCAGGCTTGAACTTAAGTGATAACACTAGTAGCATAAATATAAATAAAATAAAAATATATCTAGAAATAAACCCTTTGTGTTATCATCACTACTGTCTTCACTATTACAATGGTCAGAGTCATCATCTGGTCTCCTTATTCTGCCATCCCTCCCCACTCCACATTCCTTAGTCTATTTTCAGTATAATCCCCAAGGTCATCCTTTTAAAATTTCCAACATGTTACATCAGTCCTCTGCTCAAGACTTTGTAATGATTTCTATTTTACCTAAAGATAGAAACCAAGGGGATATAGCTCCACAGCGAGGATACTTTCAGCAAATATAAAGACCTAGATATGAAAAAGAAAAAAAAGAATAGAAATCAGGTTCTTAGGGGCTGGATGGTGGTGCACCTGGTTGAACGCACATGTTACAATGCGCAGGGACCCAGGTTCAAGTCTCCAGTCCCCACCTGCAGGGGGAAAGCTTCACAAGTGGTGAAGCAGGGCTGCAGTTGTCTCTCTGTCTCTCTCCCTCTCTAACATCCCCTTCCCTCTCAATTTCTGGCTGTGTCTATCCAATCAATAAATAAAGATTTTAAAAATTCTAAAAAAAAAAAAAAAAGGGAGTCAGCAGTGGCACAGTGAGTTAAGTGCACGTGGTGCAAAGCTCAAGGACCAGCGTAAGGATCCTGGTCTGAACCCCCGGCTCCCGACCTGCAGGGGTGTCGCCTCACAAGTGGTGAAGGTGTCTTATCTTCCCCCTCTGTCTTCCCCTCCTCTCTCCATTTCTCTCTGTTCTATCCATAACAACGACATCAATAACCACAGCAATGTTAAACAACAAGGGCAACAAAAGGGAAAATAAATTTAAAAAATAAACAAGGGCAACAAAATGGAATAAATACATATTTTTTAAAAGAATAGAAAAATTAAAAAAAAAATAAATCAGTTTCTTAGGATAACCTTTGTTCAATGAGGTGGCTTAGTGGGGGAGTACAGGACTTGCATTTGAGTGGTCTCAGGATTTGATGCCCAACCCCATTTGTTTCATAGCAATAATCTGGTGATCTGGTTGTAAGTTTTTGTTTTTGTTTTTTTAAGATTTTATTTGTTGGGGGCCAGGTGGTAGTCCAGTGGGTTAAGCACACATGGCACAAAGTACAAGGACTGGCATAAGGATCCCAGGTGGGGGTTGCTTCACAAGTGGTGAAGGAGGTCTATAGGTGTCTATCTTTCTCTTCCCCTTCTCTCTCAATTTCTCTCTGTCATATCTGGCAACAACAACAGCAATAACAATAAAAATGACAACAACAAGAGCAACAAAATGGAAAAATGGCCTCTAGGAGCAGTGGATTCATAGTGCAGGTAAGGAGCCCCAGCAATAACCCTGAAGGGAAAAAAAAGATTTTATTTATTAAAAAATAAATATTTATTATTTTTATTTATTAATGAGAAAGAACCTGACATCACTCTGGTACATGTGCTGCTGGGTATTGAACTTGGGCCCTCATGCTTGAGAATCCAATGCTTTATCCACTGCACTACCTCCTGGACCTGGACCACTTTTTTTTTTTTCCAGAGCACTACTCAGCTCTGGCTTAAGGTGGTGTGGGGAACTGAACCTGGACCTTGGAGCCTCAGGCATGAGAACCTGTTTGTATAACCATTATGCTGTCTACCACTGCCCTCCACTTTTTTAAATCCAGAGAACTCAACTCTGATTATTGGTGGTGCTGGGGAGCTAACCTAGGATCTATTGAGTGCAAGTCCTGTATGCCAGTGCTGCACAATCTTCTCAGCCTGAAATTATTTATTTTTAATTTCTTTATTGGGGAATTAATGTTTTACATTCAACAGTAAATACAATAGTTTGTAATGCATAACATTTCCCAGTTTTCCATATAACAATACAACCCCCACAAGGTCCTCTGTCATCCTTCTTGGATCTGTATTCTCCCCACCCACCCGGCTCAGAATCTTTTACTTTGGTGCAATACGCCAATTCCAGTTCAGGTTCTACTTGTGTTTTCTTTTCTGATCTTGTTTTTCAACTTCTGCCTGAGAGTGAGATCATCCCATGAGACCAGAGCACTGCTCAGTTGACATGTAGTACTGAAGATTGAACTTGGGTTCTATAGCTTGCAAGTCCTGTGCTCAACAGTTGAGCTATCTCCCCACCTTAATATTTTCCAAAAGGAAAAAATAAAAAGAACCTAGTTGGGAGTCAGGCAGTAGCGCAGCAGGTTAAGCACACATGGCACAAAGTGCAGGGACCAGTGTAAAGATCCCGTTTCGAGCCCCCAGGTCCCCACCTGCAGGAGTCACTTCACAGGTGGTGAAGCAGGTCTGCAGGTGTCTATCTTTCTCTTCCCCTCTCTGTGTTCTCTTCCTTTCTCCATTTCTCTCTGTCCTATCCAACAAGGACAGCATCAATAACAACAACAATAACTACAGTGATAAAACAAGGGCAACAAAACAAAGTAAATAAATATTTAAAAGTTAAAAAAAAAAGAACTTAGGAATCTCAATCACAGTGGCTATAGCACTACGCTTGAAAACATGAAGTCCTGAGTTTAATTCCCAGCATCACATGCATCAGAGTCATCCTATGGTTTTCTCACTCTCCTTAATAAAGCCTTATGAAAAAAATGAGGGAGTCCGGTGGTAGTGCAGCGGATTAAATGCACGTGGCACAAAGCACAAGGACTGGCATAAAGATCCCTAAGGATCCCGGTTGAAGCCCCCGGCTCCCCACCTGCAGGGGAGTCGCTTCACAGGCGGTGAAGCAGGTCTTTGGGTGTCTATCTTTCCCCATCTCTGTCTTCCCCATCTCTCTCCATTTCTCTCTGTCCTATCTAACAACAACATCAATAACAACAATAGCAACTACAACAACAAAGTCAACAAAATGGTTAAAAAAAAAAAAAAGGAAAAAATGAGGGGGTCGGAGGAGCCGGGTGGTGGTGCAGCGGGTTAATTGCACATGGTGGAAAGTACACAGACTGGCCTCAGGATCCGGGTTTGAGCCCCGGTTCCCCACCTGTAGAGGGTTCACTTCACAGGAGGTAAAGCAGGTCTGAAGTTGTCTTTGTCTCCCCCTCTTCTCTTGATTTCTCTCCGTCCTATCCAACAACAATGACAGCAATAACAACAATAATAATGACCATAAACAAGGGCAACAAAAGGGGGAAAAAAATTAAAAAATGAGGGGGCCGGGTGGTGATGCACCTGGTTGATTGCACATGTTACAATGCTCAAGGACCCAGGTTCAGTCCCTCAGTCCTCACCTGCAGGGGAGAAGCTTCACAATCGATGAAGCAGGGCTATAGGTGTCTATCTTTCTCTCCCCTTCCCCTCTCTATTTCTGGCTGTCTCTGTCCAAAAAGTAAATATTTTTTAAAAAGAACCAACAACAATGACATCAGTAACAACAATAATAACCACAACAAAGGTAAACAATAAGGGCAACAAAAGGGGAAAAATGGCCTTCAGGAGCAGTGCAGGCAATGAGACCCAGCAATAACCCTGGAGGCAAAAAGGAAAAAAAGAAATGAGGCTAGGAGGTGTCACACCTAGTTGAATGCACACATTACCATTCACAAGTACCTTAGTTCAAGACCCTAGGCCCACCTGCAGGGGGGAAGCTTCACAAGCAGCGAAGCAGTGCTGTAGTTTTCTTTCTCCATCTCTTTGTTCCTTCCCCTCTAAATTTCTCACTGTCACTATCCAAAATAAATATATGATTTTTGAAAATTTTAAATATTTATTCCCTTTTGTTGCCCTTGTTGTTTTATTATAGTTATTATTGTTGTCGTTGTTGGATAGGACAGAGAAATGGATAGAGCAAGGGGAGGCAGAGAGGGGGAAAGACACTTGCAGACCAGCTTCACCGCCTGTGAAGTGACTCCCCTGCAGGTGGGGAGCCAGGGGTGGGGTGGGGTGGGAGGGTGTGTGATGGGATCCTTACTCATCTGGCGCCTGAACAGGGACCCCAGATGCCAGGCTAGCCTGAGGGTGTTTCTTCCCGGGCACCTGCTCTCTGGGTTGGAGAACTTGGCTGGAGCCAACCTAGCCTGCTGCTTACTCAGTGATGCGGGAGAGGGACCAGGAACTCTTGGCTGAGGGGGAATGCAATGCAATTCTGCCTTTATTGATCAGAAAAGAACTACCTTTATACCTTCCAAAGCAGAAGTGGCAGGTCGGAAAAGGAAATTGGTAAGATAGGGGGTGGAGAGGAGAAAAGAGAGTGAAAGTAGCAAGCTTCCATCTAACCAGTGGGGATTAAACCAATGCCCTGCAGGCAGGGCGGTTCTCAGACAAAATGATTATTTAAATAGACCAC
This sequence comes from Erinaceus europaeus, assembly GCF_950295315.1. Classification (NCBI taxonomy): domain Eukaryota; kingdom Metazoa; phylum Chordata; class Mammalia; order Eulipotyphla; family Erinaceidae; genus Erinaceus; species Erinaceus europaeus. Next base: position 53,642,122 of record NC_080165.1, read on the forward strand.
AGTGTTAAGCAATGGAGCAGAGGGGAGCTGGCGTAATGCCCAACAGTACTAAGTGCAAGGAACTGTGCAAGGATCTGGATTTGAGCCCTGGGTTCCGTACTTGCAGAAGAGACACTTCACAAGCATCAAAGTAGGTCTGCAGTTGTCTGTCTTTCTCTCTCCCTCTGTATCTCTTCCTCCCCTCTGAGTTTCTCTGTCCAATCCAATAAAATGGGGAAAAAATGATGCTAGGAACACTGGATTCATAGTGCATGCACCAAGACCCAGTGATAACCCTGGAGGGAAAGAAAAGGAAAATTGAGGGAGTGGGGCTGTAGCGCAGCGGGTTAAGCGCAGGTGGCGCTAAGCTCAAGGACCAGTGTCAGGATCCCGGTTCGAGCCCCCCCGCTCCCCACCGGCAGGCAGGTCCCTTCACAGGCGGTGAAGCAGGTCTGCAGGTGTCTGTCTTTCTCTCCCCCTCTCTGTCTTCCCCTCCTCTCTCCATTTCTCTCTGTCCTATTCAACAATAATGACATCAATAATAACTACAACAATAAAATAACAAGGGGGCAACAAAAGGGGGCAACAAAATAAATAAAATTTTTTTTTAAATTTTAAAAAAAGGAAGATTGAGTAAGCAGTTGGACTTAAGAACCTGGATCCTAGAGCAAATTTTGTATACATGCCAAAACTTATCAAAATGTATACTTTGTACAGCAGTTTTTATTATTTTTATTCTATTTTTTTTTTTTATCAGAATAGAACACTGCTTAGCTCTGGCTTATGGTGGTGCGGATTGAGTCTGGGCCTTTGGAGCCACAGGCATAACAGTCTCTTGCATAACTGTTATGCTATGCTATCTACTCCTACCCCTATGCTATCTACTCCTACCCCTTATTTTTTATTTTTTAGACTATTTATTCGATAGAGACAGCCAAAAAACAAGAGGGTAGGGGGAGATAGAGAGCACAGGTAGATAGCATGATGTTTTTACAAAAAGACTCTCATGCCTGAGGCTCTGAAGTCCCAGGTTCAATCCCTCATACCACCTAAACAAGAGCTGATAAATGCTACGATAAAAAAAATAATAATAAAATAAAAAGGGAGTCGGGTGGTAGCACAGTGGGTTAAGCGCACGTGGCGCGAAGCACAAGGACCAGAGTAAAGATCCTGGTTTGAGCCCCGGGTTCCCCACCTGCAGGGGAGTCCCTTTACAGGTGGTGAAGCAGGTCTGCAGGTGTCTGTCTTTCTCTCCCCCTCTCTGTCTTCCCCCTCTCCATTTCTCTCTATCCTATCCAACAACGAACGACATCAACAATAATATTAACCACAACAAGGCCACAACAACAAGGGCAACAAAAGGGAATAAATTAATTAATCTAACAATGACAACATCAGTGATAACAATAATAACTACAACAACAATAAAAAGCAAGGGCAACAAAAGGGAAAATAAATATAAAAAATTAAAAAATAAAAAAGAAGAAGGGAGAGAGAAAGACATCTGCAGCACTGCTTCACCACTGGCAAAGCTTTCCCCCGGCAAGTGGGGACTGGGGGCTGCTCATTATAACATGTACGCTCAACCAAGTGTGCCACCACCAGCCCCTTTATTTTTATTTTTATTAATTTAATTTATTTATTTAACCAGAGCACTGTTCAGCTCTGGCTTATGGTGGTGTGGGGGATTGAACCAGGGGCTTTGGAGCCTCGGGCATGAGAGTCTGTTTGCATAACCATTATGTTATTTACCCTCTGCCCTATTTTTATTTTTTAATTTAAGATTTATTTGAAAGAAAATCAAGCATCCCTTGGCACATGGGATGCCAGGGGTTGAACTTCATACTTGAGTAATCCAACACTTCTCGGCCATACAGCAGTTGTTTAATTTTAAAGTAAGCATTTATTTGTAATTAATAGCGATTTACAGCAGTCTTTTTTTTTTTTAATTTTATTTATTCATGAGAAAGATAGGAAGAGAGAAAGAACCAGATATCACTCTGGTACATGTACTGCCAGGGATCGAACTCAGGACCTTATGCTTGAGAGTCAATGCTTTATCCACTTCACCACCTCCTGGACCACTCTTTTTTTTTTTTTTAAATACACACACAAACACACTTGAATTTGTGATACAGCTCAACTCTAGGCTGACAAGGCCTCTTCCAGCGTCTTTATGTCCCTAACCACACACAAGAGAATGCAGCACCCACCTATAAAAATTGAGTGTCTCCATTCTGTACTAGTCAGATTGTTATGTTCCTTTCTGTGTCTTTTAGTCATTGATCCGGCATTCCCTAGCATCATAAAAGGTTTTAGATGCCGGCGCTAGCCCCGCCCCGCTCCTTGCAAGCCACGCCCACTAGCTCCCAAGGGGAGGTTACCGCGCCCACGTGTTCATGTGGGGGTGGGGTAAATTCCATGCTGCCGGAAGCGGAAATAGTACCCGGCTCCGCCTGAGTAGCAGAATTACCACCGCGATGCCGAAGGGTCCCAAGCAGCAGCCGCCGGAACCCGAGTGGATCGGGGACGGAGAGAGCACTACCCCCACAGGTGAGGTCGATATGCAGAAAGCGGAGGAGAGAGGACAGTACGCGTGTATGCAGAGGCCTGTCACCGGCGCCAGACTGACTGGGCCCTGGGGTGGGGGGGGGACCACGCATGCGTGCGGTGGGGTCAGCCGCGTTTCCGCGGTCCTGGTGGGTCTAGGCTCGGGGTTCTGGGCGGAGTGTCGGGGTGCAGCGCGCGAGTGCCTGTGGGAAGGGGCCGGACGTGATAGAAAGCATATGGTACCGAGAGAGTTGGAGAGAAATGAAAAAACCTCCACTTTAGGACATCGTCTCCACCACTCTCAGTTCCCCGTCACAGGGGCTCACGAGGCGTCCTCGATCTCACCCGCACGCGAACACTCAGCCCCACAGCCCGAGATTAACTTGCTTCTCGAGAGATGACTCCCTCCATGTTCTCGTTCATAAGTCACCCACCTGACTCACCTAGGGCAGGAGTGTAAAGGCAGCAGGCTGTTGGAGTCAGGCATAATGTTTATGTGAATGTACTTTTGGTAAGGGGAAAAACATACTTCATGGGAGAGAGAAGGATTGAATTATTGTTATTATTACTGGATTATTATTATTTCTCAGTGTATTTTTTCTTTTTTTCTTTATTTTATTTATTTAAGAAAGGATAAATTAACAAAACCATAGGGTAGGAGGGGTACAACTCCACACAATTCCCGCCACCCAATCTCCATATCCCATCCCCTCCCCTGATAGCTTTCCCATTCTCTATCCCTCTGGGAGCATGGACCCAGGGTCATTGTGGGTTACAGAAGGTGGAAGGTCTGGCTTCTGTAGTTGCTTCCCCGCTGCACATGGGCGTTGACTGGTCGGTCCATACTCCCAGTCTGCCTCTCTCTTTCCCTAGTAGGATGGGTCTCTGGGGAAGCTGAGCTCCAGGACACATCGGTGGGGTCTTCAGTCCAGGAAAGCCTGGCCGGCATCCTGATGGCATCTGGAACCTGGTGACTGAAAAGAGAGTTAACATACAAAGCCAAACAAATTGTTGAGTAGGATTATTATTATTTTTAACCAGTGCGCTGCTAAGCTCTGTATGTTGGTGCCGGGGGCTGAACCCCAGGTACCATTGATGACTCAGCCATCAAAGTATTTTAGCACAATTATTATGCTCTCTTCCCAACTTGGCAGAGAAAATGAACATAATTACCATAAGCACACAGTGATTGGCTTTTTTTGTAAGTTTTTTTTTTTTTTTATCAGAACACTACTGAGTCTAACTTATGGTGATGTTGAAGGTTGAACCTGGGACTTATAACCTCAGGATGAAAGCCTTTTGCATAATCATGATACTATCATCCCTGCCCTAATTAGTGAAAGAGCAGGAAACAGGATATCTCTGGCACATGTGGTGCTGGGGATCAAACTCAGGATCTCATGCTTCAGGGTCCAACACCTTATCCACAATGTCACCTTCCAGGCCACCACCGTGATTAATTTAACAAGCCTTTATATTGGGTACCTCCAGTAATCTGGTGCTTATAAAAGATAAGCCTTGCAAGTGGTCCAGGAGAAGGTTCAGTGGATAAAGCATTGGACTCTAAGACAAGAGGCCCCACATTCAGTCTCTAGCAACACATGTGCCAGAATAATGTAATAAAAAAAAAAGTTAGTACAAAGGTAGAGATATAGATGAATCTATTTGCTAGTATTGAGTGACTGTTGTACTAAGCATGGAAATAATAAAAAGCTTTAAAAATGATTTTTTTTTTTTTTTACATTTATTTGAGAGAACCAGAGATAGTGATGACTAGCATGTGCAATGCCAGGGTTCAACTTCAGGACTTAATGCTTGAGAATCTACTGCCTTATCCATTGCACCACTTCCCAGGCTGCCACTAATTAAATTTTTTTTTTTTTTTTTTTTACCAGAGCGCTGTTCGGCTCTGGTTTATGGTGGTGCGGGGGATTGGACCTGGGACTTCAGAGCCTCAGGCATGAGAGTCTCTGCATAACCATTATGCTATCTACCCCCGCTCTTAAGTTTAATTCCCAAGACATTAGAGGACCTGGGCTGGTGAGATAGCGTAATGGTTTTGCAAGACTTTAATGCCATGGTCAGGGAGTTGGCATAGACTCTCAAGCGTGATGTCCTGAGTTCAATCCCCAGCAGCACATTTACCAGAAAGAGGTCTGGTTCTGGGGGTCGGACAGTAGCACAACAGGTTAAGCGCACATGCGCAAAGCCAAGGAATGGCGCAGGGTTCCCTGTTCAAGCCCCTGGCTCAGCACCTGCAAGGGAGCCACTTCACAAGCCGTGAAGCAGGGCTGCAGGTGTCTGTCTTTCTCTCTGTCTCGCCTCCTCTCTCAATTTCTCTCTGTCCTATCCAATAATAACAGCAACAACAACACGACTACAACAACAAGGGCAACAAAATGGGAAGAAATGGCCTCCAGGAGCAGTGGATTTGTAGTGCAGCGACTGAGCCCCAGCAATAACCGTGGAGGAAAAAGAAAATATCTGGTTCTTTCTCTCCTCTAATCTTTCTCATTAAATAAAATCATAAAAAAAAAAAATTTAGGGAGTCAGGTGGTAGCGCAGCGGGTTAAGCGCACGTGGCGCAAAGCACAAGGACCAGAGTAAGGATCCTGGTTTGAGCCCCCGGCTCCCCAGCTGCAGGGGAGTCACTTCACAGGCAGTGAAGCGGGTCTGCAGGTGTCTATCTTTCTCTCCACATCTCTGTCTTCCCCTCCTCTCTCTATTTCTCTCTGTCCTATCCAACAACAATGACATCAATAACAGCAACAATAATAACTACAACAATAAAACAACAAGGGCAATAAAAGGGAATAAATAAATATTAAAAAAAAATTAAGGGAGTCAGTTGGTAGCCCAGTGGGTTAAGTGCAGGTGGCTGAAAGCACAAGGATGGGTGAAACGATCCGGTTCAAGCCCGAGGCTTCCCACCCCACCTACCTGCAGGGGGAATCGCTTCACAAGCAGTGAAGCAGGTCTGCAAATATCTTTCTCTCCCTCTTTCAGTCTTCCCCATCTCTCTCTATTTCTCTCTGTCCTATCCAACAACAGCATCATTAACAACAATAATAACGTACAACAATAAAAACAAGGACAACAAAAGGGAATAAATAAAATATTAAAAAAATATTTTAAAAAAGAAAGCACTGTACTCTCAAGCATGAGGTTCTGGGTTCAATCCCCAGCAACACATGAACCAGAGTGATGTCTGGTTCTTTCTCCTATCTTTCTCATTAATAAAAAATTTAAAAAATTAAAAAAAGACTTTAAAGCCTGATACTCCAAAGTCCCGGGTTCAATCCCCAGCACCTCCATAAGCTGAGCAGTGCTCTGGTGAGAAGAAAAAAAGGAGGGAGGAACCCCATTGACTTGCAGGTTAATCCAGAGGTGCCACGATGTCTAAAGTGGCACTTGCTTAGCTTGCAAGCATGGTGTCTTGAATTTGATCCCTGGCATCAAAGGTGTAATGCTTCAGTGTGTCTCCTTTCTCCCTCCACCTGATATACTAAGCATCTGTATATTGCCATGTTACCATATGCATAGCTGCACATACATGCGCATGTATGGCTTGCAGAAAGAATGATGGGCTGGTGAACTAGGTCACTCAGTGAATTGCTGTGCCACATGTGTGACCCAGCTTCTAGCCCAGGCTCCACAGTAGTGAAAGAAGCTTTGGTGCTATTGTCTCTGTCTCTTCCAGAAAAATAGTAATAACACATTGGTAAGTGCATAGATAATGATCCAGTTGGCATAAATAATGATCCAGTTGGCCAGCAGAATAGCTCACTTGGATAGTGTGCAGCTTTGCCATGTGTGCAACCCAGGTTCAAGTTCTGCCCCTACCATGTTGAAGGAAGCTTTAGTGTGTAGTCTTTTTGACTCTTTACCTTTTTGCCCTTCTATCTCTAAGCAAACAAACGAAAATGTCCATTCACACAGTGTCACAACACTGAGAGTACAGAATGGCTTAAATTGTTTTATTATTACTTATTTATTTTGCCTCATTCAAGGTTATCACTATTTCTTGGTGCCTGTACTACAAATCCACTGCTCCTGGTGGCCTTTTTTTTTTCTCTCATTTTTTTGGATAGGACAGAGAGAAATTGATGGGGGGAAATAGGGGTAGAGAGAGATTGACACCTGCAGACCTGCCTCACCTCTTTTAAAATGTCTCCCGTGCAGGTAGGGAGCCAGGGGCTCAATCCAGTATCCATGTCCGGGTCCTTGTGCTTAGTACTATGTGTGCTTAACCTGATGCACTACTGCCTGCCAACCCCCTGAATGGCTTAAAGTGTTAAGTTAATAAGTAGAGAAACCCAAGGGTCCAGGCTGTAGCGCAGCAGGTTAAGCCACATGGCATGAAGTGCAAGGACCCGTGTAAGGATCCCAGTTCTAGCTCCCTGGCTCCCCACCAGCAGGGGTTCATTTCTCAAGTGGTCAAGCAGGTCTGCAGGTGTCTTATCTTTCTCTCCCTCTCGAGATTTCTGTCTGTTCTGTCCAACAATAACAATAGTGACATCAAGAAGTATAACAAAAATGGGTGGGGGGAATGGCCTCCAGGAGCAGTAGATTCGTAGTGCAGGCACTGAGACCCAGCGGTAACCCTAAAGGCAAAATAAAAAAAGACATAGACCATTTAGGAGGCTCTATTAGAGTTGAGAGTAAGACAAGGCAGTGAAAATAAAATACTAAGGTGGTACTGAATAGAACTAGAAACTAAATAAAAGGTAATAAATTAAAGATAAGTCATTTTAGTAGCTTAGTGAGTAATAGACTATTAATTGATATCAGTATTTGGAGAGACTAATTGATACCTTGTCCAGTAGGAAATAAGAACAGAAGGGGAAACACGGGAGTCAGGCAGTAGCACAGCAGTAAGCGCTCGAAGTGCAAGGACCGGCTTAAAGATCCTGGTTCGAGCCCCCAGCTCTACACCTGCAGGAGATTCGCTTCACAAGCAGTGAAGCAGGTCTGCAGGTGTCTATCTTTCCCCCTCTGTCTTCCCCTCCTCTCTCCGTTTCTCTCTGTCCTAACAATGACGACATCAATAGCAACAACAATAATAACTACAACAGCAATAAAAAACAAGGGCAACAAAAGAGAAAATAAATAAATATAAAAAAAATTTTAAAAGGTGGGGGGACACAAAGCAACACTTGGACTGGACTGAAGTGTTACAGATATACCAACTTCTGTATTTTATTGTCAGCTGTAAACCATCAGTCCCCCTAATAGGGGGGTAGGGGAAAGGAACTTGTTTTCCAGTATATTCTGAATTAAAATGATACCTCTAGCCCAGCTACTTTTGCCAGCTACTTCCCACCTCTGCCCTCATATTATATATTCTTACTTCTCTCCCTTCTCAGCCACCCTACACCAGACCACCACTGTCTGTCTTGTGGGAAAGAAAGAATGAGGGTTTGGAGAGTTATATGCACTGGTAAAATGGAGTGGCAGCCTCTGAGAACATCTCAGGGTAGATTAAGCTGCCCTGGAATTTTCAGATTCACAATGTCTTCTTAATTTTCTAGATAAAGTAGTGAAGAAGGGGAAGAAGGACAAGAAGATCAAAAAGACGGTGAGGAAATGAGGGTTGGGAATGAGAAGTGACTGGGTATTTCTAAGCAAAACATGGGCATATGAAAGAGGTGAATTAGAGGGAGGAGGAAAGATCTTAGCAAAAGAGGAAGCATGGTAAAGGTAAATGGGGGTGGTAAATCCTATTTGGAATATACTGTGTGGCACAGAAGGTCTTGGTCTCTGAACCATGTTGACATATCTGAACTCTCTTGATAGTTTTTTGAAGAGCTAGCAGTAGAAGATAAACAAGCTGAGGAGGAAGAGAAAATACTCAAGGACAAGGAGCAGCAGCAACAGCAGCAGCAGCAGGTACAACTATGGGGGCCTTCCAGTCCTGGGAAATAGTTTAGCAGCCACTAACCTCTCTCCAGTACATGTTACTTCCCTCAGCTGATGCTTGAATACAGTAGGGGTCCGGGCTTCATTCACTTGCTCTCTGTTGTGTTTAGCAGCAAAAAAAGAAACGAGACACTCGAAAAGGCCGGCGAAAGAAGGATGTGGATGATGATGGAGAGGAGAAAGAGCTCATGGAGCGTCTCAAGAAGCTCTCAGTACCAGCCAGTGACGAGGAGGATGAAGGTGAATGAGGGGACATTGATACTTAGAATTCCTGAGATAGGAAAAACGAGTGACTTTGTTCCATAATCTATAAATTGGATTCGACTGAAAAGCCAGACATGTGATTCTTAGTCTCCACCTGCAGGGTGAAAGCTTTACAAATGTGAAGCACGCTGCAAGTGTCTGTCTCTGTCCAAAAAAAACAAAATAATAGTAAGTTATCTTTTTAAAAAAACTTATCTTCTCTTGTCATTTCAGTACCTGTTCCAGTACCCCGAGGAGGGAAGAAAACCAAGGTATGTCATCTGTGATTACTAGAGATAGCACCACCACCACCCCTTGAAGTGCAGCTTTGACTTACATAATTATTTCATTCTCTAGCCTGGTAATGCTTTTGCAGCCTTGATTCAGGATCAGAGTGAGGAGGAAGAAGAGGAAGAAAAATGTCCTCCTAAGCCTGCTAAGCCAGAGAAAAATCGGATCAATAAGGTAAAATGCTCAATTGGGGGAGCACAGGGTTTGGATGCATGTTCCATCCATTGGGACCACTTGTATTGGAGTGGTACTCTGACTTCTCTTTTCTATGAAATACTTTTTATTTATTTATTTATTTATTTATTTTCCCTTTTGTTGCCCTGCCTTTTTTTTTATACTGTTGTAGTTATTATTATTGTTGTTATTGATGTCATCACTGTTAGATAGGACAGAGAAAAATGGAGAGAGGCAGGGGAGAGAAAGACAGATAACTGCAGACCTGCTTCACCACCTGTGAAGTGATTTCCCTGCAGGTGGGGAGCTGGGGGCACGAACTAGGATCCTTACTCGGGTCCTTATGCTTTGAACCACGTGCACTTAACCTGCTGCGCTACTGCCTGACTCCCTCTTTTTTTTTTTTTTTTAAAGATCACATATATACATATATATTAATGAGAAAGATAGGGAGTGAGAGAAAGAATCAGATACCACTCTGATACAGGTGCTGGGGATTGAACTTGTGACCTCATGCTTGAGAGTCCAAAGCTTTACCCACTGCACCACATCCCAGACCACTCATGAAATTCTTTCCTTTTTTGGGGGGAGCGGGGGTTTGAGGGTATTAACTTCAGGGTTATTGCTAAAGCTCATTGCTGCCAGAACTACAAATCCACTGCTCTTGGAGGCCATCTTTCCTTTTTCCTTTTTTATTGGATAAAACAGAAATTGATAGAGATGAGGAAGATAAAGGGGGAGAGACAGGCAGACACCTGTGGACCAGCTTCACCACTTGTGAAATGACCTCCCCCTGCAGGATTCTTGCGCTTTGTGTTAAGCGCGCTTAACCCGGTGTGCTACTGTCTGCTCTCCCCCCTTTTTAGTGTTAATTATTTATTTATTATTGGATAGAGACAGAAAAATTGAGAGGAGAGGGAGAGAGTGAGACACCTGCAGCCCTGCTTTACCACTCATAAAGCTTTCCCCTTACAAGTGTGGACCCGGGGCTTGCACCTAGGTCCTTGTACACAATAATGTGTGTGTTTAACCAGTTGTGTCACCACCTGGCTCCTGTGAAATTCTTTTCCATGTGAATTAAATAAATCTTTTTTAAAAAGCAGCTGTTAAAAATCCTGGGGTTTTTTAAAAATATTTTTATTATATTTATTTATTGGGTAGAGACAGCCAGAAATTGAAAGGAAGGAGAGATAGGCACCTGCAACATTGCTTCACTCATGAAGCTTTCCCCCTGCAGGTAGGGATGAGGGGCTTGAACCTGGGTCTTTGCACACTAAACATGTGAGCTGAATCTGGTATTCCACTGCCTGGTCCCTTTAAAGTACTATTTCATCACCGAGGAACCTACACAGGTTCTGTTGCCTTTAAATTAGAAACCTAGGGACTGGAGAGACAGCATAATGGTTATGGTACAAGACTTTCAGCCCTAAGGTACCAAAGGTCCCAGGTTCGGTCCCAATACCATATTAGCCAGAGTTTAGTAGTGCTCTGGTTTCTTCTATCTCTCTCATTAAAAAAACAAATATTTTTTTTCTTCTTCTTATTCAGAAAAACATGTATTCATGGTGTGGAGGGGATGATCAGTCCTTGGCCTCCACCTTCCTTAAGGCAGCCAGTATGTTATTGAGCTCCTTCTACTTTCTGATGACGGGGATGTAGGTCCTCTCTCACTTCTGGATGAACTTGAGTGCCTGCTTGTCCTTAGAGACCTCAAGCAGCTCCATGGCATGGTGCTCATAGAGGGCAAAGCTGCACACTTCCTGGATCATGTCCCACACAAACTTGGTGTGCTTGGTGAGGGGCCTGTGGCGGCACTGGGCCTCAGCTTGCTGATGTTCTTGGTGACTTTGTGGCCCTTGTTGAAGCAAATGGCCATGGGGTAGCTCACAACCATAGCTGCTGCTCTGCTGAGGCAGAAAGTGTGTGTGTGTGTGGTGTGTGTGTGTGTGTGTGTGTGTGTGTGTGTGTGTGTGTGTGTGTGTGTGTGTGTGTGTGTGTAAAATGGTAGAAATTTAGAGCAGGAGTAGATAGCAAATGGTTTTGTAAAGAAACTCTCATACCTGAGGCTCCAAAATCCCAGGTTCAACCCCCTACACACACTACCATAATCCAGAGCTGATCATTGTTCTAGTTTAAAAAGAAAAAAATGGGGCTAGATGGTGGCGCACCTGGTGGAGTGCATATGTTACAATGCACAAGGACCCAGGTTTGAGCCCCCAGTCCCCATCTGCAGGGGGAAAGCTTTGCAAGTGGTGAAGTAGTGCTGCCTGTGTCTCTTATTCTCTCTCCCTCTCTGTCTGCCCCCCTGCAGACCTGCTTTACCACTCATGAAGCTTTCCCATTGCAGGTGGAAACCAGGGTCTTGAACCTGGATCCTACACACTCTGAAGTATGCATTTAACCAGGTGCATCACTACTTGGCCCCTCTCCCTAATGCCCCCACCCCACTTTCTCTCTGTCCTGTCAAATAAAATAGAAAAAATGACTGCTGAGAGGCCTGGCACCAAGCCCCCAAAAAAGTTTCATATGAGAGAGGAACTACTCCTGTACATCCACACTGGGGATTAAACCAGGAGACTCAGGCATACAACTTCAAAGTTACACTAGCTGAGCTATTTCCCCAGCTATACTAACACTTTCTAGTTATCTCTGTAATCTTATCTCAAGCAGGAAGCTAGGTTTTTGTTTGTTTTTCCCTAGCTAGTTTTATTGTACTTATCTTGTAGCAACAATGCTGAGTTAACAAAGTATACTTTGTTATAATTAACTTCCTATTATAGTTAGCTTCCTAGTCCTAGACTCCCTAGAAATACTTAAGCCACTAGGTCTTCAATGAATTTGTGTATGTCTCCTCCAGGCTGTATCTGAAGAACAACAGCCAGGAGTCAAAGGCAAAAAAGGAAAAGAGGATAAATCAAAGGGGAAAGCCAAGGTGAGGCAAGTATGAGCAAGAAGGAATGCTGGGGCTCTGGAGTTGAGCATTTCACCAGACTGGCTGTTTTTTCCCTGTTAGCCTCAAAATAAATTTGCTGCTCTGGACAGTGAAGAGGAAGAGATTGAAGAAGAAATAACTAAAGAAAAGGAGCCACCGAAACAAGTGAAAGAGAAGGCCAAGAAGACAGAACAGGTGTGTTTTTGTCTTTGGGGAAAAGCAGAGTGAGGGACCAGGGCTCCATGGACACTGGTGGACCAGGATCTAGAGGTGCCATTGCTTTATAGAATCAGTTTTTCTAAAGGCTATGTAAAAATGTGGGCCACATATATATATAATCTCTTACACATACAATTAATTTTTTTATTATCTTTATTTCCTTACTGGAGAAACTCAGACAAAAATCGAGAGGGAAGGAGGTAATAGGGAGAGAGACGGAGAGACACCTGTAGTACTGCTTCACTACTTGTGAAGCTTTCCCCCTACATGTGGGGACCAGGGGGTCAAACATGGGTCCTTTCGCACTGTGACATCTGCACTCAACCAGGTGTGTTACCACCCAGCCCCTTAAAAAATTTTTTTTTATAGAGAAATGGAGAGAGGAGAGGAAGACAGGGGGAGAGAAAGACCCCTGCAGACCTGCTTCACCGCCTATGAAGTGACTCCCCTACAGGTGGGGAGCCGGGGGTTCGAACCGGGATCCTTAGGCCGGTATTTTTTTTTCTTTTTTAGTTAATTTATTTGAGACAGAAATTGAGAAGGGAGGGTAATAAGAAGAAATGGGCGGTGGGGACTGGGTAGTAGCGCAGCAGTTTAAGCGCACGTGGAGCAAAGCGCACGGACTGGCATAAGGATCCTGGCTTGAACCCCCAGCTCCCCACCTGCAGGGGGTTGCTTCACAGGTGTTGAAGCAAGTCTGCAGGTGTCTATCTATGTCTCCCCCCTCTGTCTTCTCCTCTCTCCATTTCTCACTGTCACATACAACAACAGTAATAACAATAACAAGTGATCCGGGAGGTGGCTCGGTGAATAAAGCATTGCACTCTCAAGCATGAGGTCCCAAATTCAATCCCCGGCAGCACGTATACCAGAGTGATGACTGGTTCTCTCCTAACTTTCTCATTAATAAATAAATAAAATCTTTAAAAAAAAAATAACAGCAACAATAAACAACAGGTAGAGGTAGATAGCATAATGGTTATGCAAAGAGACTCTCATGCCTGAGACTCCAGTTCAATCCCCCACACCACAATAAGCCAGAGCTGTGCAGTGCTCTGGTATTTGCCTCTGTGTCTTTCTGTCTGCATCTATCTCAAAAAGTAAATAAATTAAAAAAAAAAAAGGGGGGGAACAAAAGGGAAAAAAGAGCCTCTAGGAGCAGTGGATTTCTAGTGCAGGCATCGAGTCCCAGCAATAACCCTGGAGAGAAAAAAAGAAGAAACAGAAACATCTACAGCCCTATTTCACCACTACTGAAAGCTGTCCCCCGGCAGGTGGGGACCAGGGGCTTGAATCTTGTAATGCACACTAATGTGTGTGCTTAATTGAGTGCTACACCTACTGGCCCCACTTTTAAATTTTAAGTTTTATCGTATATTATAAGAGAGAAACAGACCAGAGCACTACTTATGCATATGTGGTGCCAGGGGTCCAACCAGGGTCCTCATACATACAAGTACTGCACTGCACTTGCTGAACTATCTCCCCAGCTGCTCTGACACATACTTTATTTAAAATAAAAAATCCGTTCTGAAAATATTAAAAACCATACCTAGTTCCATGAACCATATAAAATAGGTGTCTGGGGGCTGGGTGGTGGTGTATCCAGTTAAACACATGGCCCGGATTCAAGTCCCCACTTCCACCTGCAGCCAGGATGTTTCACAAGCAGTGAAGCAGGTTTACAGGTGTCAGTCCTTCTCTGTCTCCCCTCCCTCTCAGTTTCTCTGTCCTATCAAATAAAATGGAGGAAACAAACAAAAAAGGCCACCAGGAGTGATGGTTTCATAGGGCCCGCTTGCAGCCCTAGCAATAGCCAAAAAGAAGCGTCAGGTCAGATTTGACCCAAGGACCATTCCGTCATCTGTAACCTCTTTTCAGAAAGGAAAAAACTCTGGCATGACCCTCAGGCAGTCTGGGTTCTGGCTCTGGGAATCAGCAGTTCTGTGGCATTGAGTACCTCTTTGTACCTTGTTGTATCTCAGTGATCTCATCTGTGATATGGGCAAGCCGAATTCTACTGTCCTCTTTACCTTTGGCATATTTTGAGTTATTGTGGGTTTTGTATTTTTTTTGTGTGTGTGTTATTTTGTTTTATTTCTTTTTCAACTGCTTTAGGTCAATTGTTGATTTAGAAGACTTAACACAGCGTTCCAGTTTCGTATCTCCTCATGATACATGTCAGCATAGTATACTCTCCACCAACTTGTTGTCTTTCTCCACCGCAGGACACTAGGTTCCTAGCGCACTTTTTTTTTTTTAAACCAGAGCACTGCACGGCTCTAACTTATGGTGGTCTGGGAGATGGGACCTGGGAATTTAGATCCTCAGGCATGAGGGTCTCTATAACTTTTATGCTATCTACCCCTGCCCATTCCCGCTCTTTCCGTCTCCTACCTCCTCCATACTCTTAGAGTCTGCACATCTGCTGCAGTAGACCACAGTTAATGTAAGGTATGAAGTCCTTTTGCTCAGCCCAAGAGGTGACACAGTGGACAAAGTGTTGGACTCTCAAGCATAAGGTCCTGAATTCAGTTCCTACCATATTATGTATCAGAGTAATGCATAGCCACTGTACTATTACCTTTATTTGTTTATTAGATAGAGACAGCCAGAAGTTGAGAGGAAGAGAAACACAGAGACACCTGAAGCCCTGTTTCACTACTGGCAAATATTTCTCCCTGCAGGTGGGGACTGGGATCTTGAACCTGGATCCTTGTGCTTTGTAATATATGCGCTCAGCCAGGTGTGCCAGCACCTGGCCCTTTTTATTTATTTTTTTTTATGAGAGACTCCCACGTCTTTTTTTTTTTTTGCCTCCAGGGTTATTGCTGGGGCTCGGTGCCTGTACCACAAATCCAGTGCTCCTGGAGGCCATTTTTTCCCTTCTGGTGCCCTTTTTTGTTGTTGTTGAGGTGTTGCTGGTGGTTATCACTGCTGTCATTGATGTCATTGGATAGGACAGAGAGAAATCGAGAGAGGAGGGGAGAGAAAGATAAACACCTGTAGATCTGTTTCACCACTTGTGATTTGACCCCCCAGCAGGTGGGGAGCCAGGGATTTGAACTGGGATTGCTACGCCGGGCCTGGGCCTTGCGCTTGGTGCCATGTACACTTAACCTACCCCACCACTGTCCGACCCCCTCCCACATCTCTGTACTCTGTCTACTCTCAGAGTCACCTCCTGGACCATATGTCTTTTTCTTTTTTTCTTTTTCTTTTTTGAAAATATTTTATGTATTTTATTTTGGGAAAGACAGAGAAACACTAGAGCGCTGCTCATCTCTGCCTTATGGTGGTGGGGGTGATTGAACCTGGAACTTCAGAGCATCAGACATGACAGTCTCTTTGTATAATAACTCCTATGATATCTATCCCCCCCTATTTCTCTTTCCCCCCCTCCTGCCCCCTGTATTTTTCTTTTAAAGAATTTATTTAGGAGAAAGAACCAGACATCACTCTGGCACATGTGCTGCCAGGGACTGAATTCAGGACCTCATGCCTTAGAGTCCAGTGCTTTATCCACTGTGCCACCACCCAGACCACAGCCATATGTATTCCGTATGTATCCCCCCACCCCCTTTTAACCAGGGCACTGCTTAGCTCTGGCTTATGGTGGTACGAGGGATTCAACCTGGGACCTCAGAGTCTCAGGCATGAGAGTCTCTATAACCATTATGCTACCTACCCTTGCCCAACCATATGTATTTTCTATTTATGTGATTCTGCTGTATTTTTTCATGGCTGCGTGCTAGGACTTTGAGACTTTTCTTTGCATATCAACAAGGGATACCACAGAAACATAATATATATATGAGGAAAAGAGCCACTCTACTTACTCTGTACTCAAATTACAGTGTGTTTGAAAGTTATAGTTCTAAGTCCATATTTATTGTTATACTCCACACACAGATACCCATGTGGTCTGTCTTGTGCCATTCCATAGTGGCAAAAATGAATAAAGAGCTGCAGTCCTCCAGAACCTTCCATGATATCTTAAGATTGGGTGAAGGAAAGAGCTGACTAGACCTAAGAGTTGATGGCATGAAATCTAAATTCTGGAAGACAAACTGCACCTTCTCACCCACCACTCCCTTTTTTTCCCCCCCCCAGGACTCAGAGGAAGAAGGAGAAGAGGAGGAAGAAGGGGAGTCTAAGGCCAATGACCCTTATGCTCACCTTAGCAAAAAGGAGAAGAAAAAGCTAAAGAAACAGGTAAGGGTGGTGGTGCACTTGGTTAGGCACATACATTACAGTACGTAAGGACCTGGGTTCAAGCCCCTGGTCCCCACCTGCAGGGGGACATCTTCATAAGTGGTAAGACAGGGCTGCAGGTGTCTCTTTGTCTCTTTCCCTTCTCAATTTCTCTCTGTCTATATCCAGTAATATAAATAAAGAAAGAAATAGGTAAAATATTTGGCTTTTATTAGTGAATTCAGGAAATAGAAGACTGAGGTGCTACTGCAAGTCGAACAGTGGAGATGAGAAGAGCATTGTATTCTGTGTCTTGTGTAAATGTCTGATAACATTATGGTGATGAGAAACTAGCAGAAAAAGTAACTTTGAATATGATTTTTTTCCTTCGCTAGATGGAATATGAACGCCAGGTGGCTTCTTTAAAAGCAGCCAATGCTGCTGAAAATGACTTTTCTGTGTCACAAACTGAGGTGTCCTCCCGACAAGCAATGTTAGAAAATGCATCTGATATCAAGGTACAGTCTTGAGGGAGCCACTCCCAGCCAGCTCACCCACAGAGACAATAGACAAGAAAGGGCATTGAGCATGGGGGGAGAGGTGAGGCTGCATGTCAGAAGCTTCCTATAGGAGGGCCAGGCAGTAGTGCACCTGGTTGAGCCGATATTACCATGCACAAGGACCCAGGTTTAAGCCTCTCATCCCCCCTTGAAGGGAGGGAAGCATTACTAGTGGTGAAGCAGTGCTGCAGATACCTAAGAAAGGTAGAGGAACCAAACTTCCTGTAGGAAGAAAGCTATCGCAGTTGTCTTTGAGGGAAGATTCTCATGTGCCCATTCCTTCCCTGTGCTGTTCCTGACTATAGCTCGAGAAGTTCAGCATCTCTGCCCATGGAAAGGAATTATTCGTCAATGCAGACCTGTACATTGTAGCAGGCCGCCGCTATGGGCTAGTCGGGCCCAATGGGTAAGAGGAAGGACTGAATGTACAGGTGGAGGGGCTGGGAGGTTCTCTGTGGAGACATGGTTCTGATGGCTCTCATTCCCCAGCAAGGGCAAGACCACTCTCCTCAAGCATATTGCCAACCGGGCCCTTAGCATCCCTCCCAACATTGATGTGTTGCTGTGTGAGCAGGGTGAGTCCGATAGTGGGAGGAGGGCTTGGGGAGGTTTAAGTGGGAGTTTGAGGGTGAGGGTTGGGCACTTGGAGTAGATGAGCTAGTCAAAATAAAAGCTTTTGGAGAGTGACCTTGGAACGACCTGAATGTTCCCCTCTGCTCCCCAGAGGTGGTAGCGGATGAGACACCGGCAGTGCAGGCTGTTCTTCGAGCTGATACCAAGAGGTTAAAGCTGCTGGAAGAGGAGAGGCGCCTACAGGGACGATTGGAGCAGGGGGATGACACAGCTGCTGAGCGGCTGGAGAAGGTAAAGAACATGACATACATGGGCTAGAGTTTGGGGGTTCCTGGAACCTTTGAACATGTTTCCTTATCTTCTCTCCTCCTAGGTGTATGAGGAATTGCGGGCTATGGGGGCAGCAGCTGCAGAAGCCAAAGCTCGTCGGATCCTGGCAGGTCTGGGCTTCGACCCTGAAATGCAGAATCGGCCCACACAGAAGTTCTCTGGGGGTTGGCGAATGCGTGTCTCTCTAGCCAGGTATGTTACAAGTCTCTCTCTCTCTCTTTTTCATTTGTTAATTGTATAGAGACAGCCAGAAATTGAGAGGTAAAGTAGGGAGAGGGAGAGGGAGACACCTGCAGCACTGCTTCACCACTTGCAAAGCTTTCCCACCTGTAGGTGGCTAATGGGGGCTCGAACCCTGGTCCTTGCGCTTTGTAACATGTGCTCAACCATGTGCGCCACAAGCTGGCCCCACCAGTCTCATTTTTATTTTTTAATTTTTTTATCCAGAGCACTACTCAGCTCTTATGGTGGTTCACGGGATTGGACCTGGTACTTTGAAGCCTCAGGCATGAGAATCTCTTTTTATAACCATTATGTTTTCTTGTTTTTTTTGGTTTTTTGTTTGTTTTTATTCCCTTTTGTTGCCATTGTTTTATTATTATTATTGATGTCATTGTTGTTGGATAGGACAGAGAGAAATGGAGAGAGGAGGGGAAAGAAAGATAGATATCTGCAGACCTACTTCACTGCCCGTGAAGCGACTCCCCTGCAGGTGGGGAGCCGGGGGCTCGAACCCGGATCATTACACTGGTCCTTGCTTCACGCCACGTGCGCTTAACCCGCTGCGCTACTGCCCAGCTCCCACCATTATGCTTTCTATCCCGCCTCTTGTTACATAATTCTCATTCATCCAAAGCCATAGGGAGACTCAAGATCTTTTTAGTATTTTTACTTATTACTGGATATAGACAGAAATTGGTGGGGGGTGGGGGGCTGAGAGACAACTGCAGTTCTACTTCACCATTCATGAAGCTTTACCCCTGCGGGTGGAGACCAGGGTCTTGAACCTGGGCCCTTGTGCAATGTAATGTGTGTGCTTAACCAGGTGCAACACAGACTGACCCGCCATTGATATATTCTTAGGTCTTCTGCATGGGAACTTCTCTAAGGAGAGATTTGGGAAAAGTGTTTATGGTATCAGGCTCTAACTCCTTGAGGCTTATTTAGGTTTCTCTGAAGTCAGAATCTTCCACTGACCTTACATTCTGTTTCCCCACCCTCCAGAGCACTGTTCATGGAGCCCACACTGCTGATGTTAGATGAACCCACTAACCACCTGGACCTCAATGCTGTCATCTGGCTCAATAAGTAAGTTTCCCAAGATACTATCTTTAATCATTAACTCTCACCTTTTTTTTTTTTGTCCTTGATACCTATCAGTCTAACTCTTCTTTCCCTTCCTGCCTTTGTCTGTCTGATTGCCCTGATTTAACTCTAACTTGACCATTCTAACATTTTCCACACTCTTTAAAACCCAGCTACCTCCAGGGCTGGCGGAAGACACTGCTCATCGTCTCCCATGATCAGGGTTTCTTGGATGACGTGTGCACTGATATTATCCATCTTGATGCTCAACGGCTCCATTACTACAGGGGCAATTACAGTAAGTAGGATTATTTGCAAGAAGAAAAATGGTGTGAGTCTTTTTTTTTTTTTTTTTAATTGATTTAATAATAATGATCAAGTCTGTAGGTTAAGAGGAGTACAATTCCTACCACCAGAGTTCTGTATCCATCCACTCTATTAGAAGCCTTCCTTTTTTTTTTTTTTTTTTTCTTTTTGCCTCCAGGGTTATTACTGGGGTTCGGTGCCTGCACTATAAATGCACTGCTCCTGGAGACCATTTTTCCCTTTTTGTTGCCTTTATTGTTATTGCTGCTGTTATTGGATAGGACAGGGAGAAACCAAGAGAGGGAGAGAAAGACACCTGCAGACCTGCTTCACCACTTGTAAAGCAACCCTCCCTGCAGGTGGGGAGTTGGGCACTAGAACTGGGATCCCTGTGCCAGTCCTTGCACTCTTTTTTGTTTGTTATTATTATTGGATAAAGACAGAGAGAAATTGAGAAGGAAGGAGACAGGGAGAGAGACAGAGAGACACCTGCAGCCCTACTTCACTACTCATGAAGCTTTCCCCCTGCAGGTGGGGATCAGGGGCTTGAACCTGTGTCCTTGAGCACTATAATGTGTGCTCTTACCAGGTGCACCACCACCTGGTCCCTGTCATTGCGCTTCTTGCATTTCCGCATCATGTGGGTTTAACCCGATGCACTACCTCTCGGCCCCCAAAGACTTCCTATTCTTTATCCCTCTGGGAGTATAAACCATGAGTCATGGGGTGCAGAAGGTGAGCGGTCTGGCTCCTGTAATTCCTTCTCTGCTGGACATGGGTGTTGACAGGTCAGTCCATACCCCCAGCCTGTGATGGGAGTCTTAAGGAAGGTCTGAGGTGAAGGAACCATAGGAACATTGTGACAGGTGACATATTTTAGAATTCTGGACAGTGATACCTACTTCTACCCTTCTTCATCCTGCTTATGGCTCTACTGGTAAGAAAGGCAGTTATTGGGAGTTGGGCAGTAGCGCGGTGGGCTAAGCGCAGGTGGCGCAAAGCGCAAGGACCAGCCTAAGTGGTTCTAGACCCCAGCTCCCTACCTGCAGGGGAGTCACTTCACAAGTGGTGAAGCAGGTCTGCAGGTGTCTTTATCTTTCTCTCACCTCTCTGTCTTCCCCTCTTCTCTTCATTTTTCTCTGTTCTATCCAACAACAACGACATCAATAACAATAATAATAATAGCTACAAAAACAATAAAAACAAGGGCAACAAAAGGGAAAATAAATAAATATAAAAAATAAATTTTAAGAAAAAAAAAAAAAGAAAGGCCATTATTAATATCTCTTGCCCTCTTCTGCTCCAGTGACTTTCAAGAAAATGTACCAACAGAAGCAGAAGGAACTCCTGAAGCAATATGAAAAACAGGAGAAGAAGTTAAAGGAGCTGAAGGCAGGTGGCAAGTCTACCAAGCAGGCAGTGAGTATCTGAGGGTCTTCCTGGGATGGAGGTCCCTTCTGGTAGAGTGGATAAAGAGAACCTCAAGGACACCAAACTTGAGTTTCAGTGTAGAGTGTCGCAGGCCTTTCAGGTTTGATCTCAAGCTCTGCGGAAATCATGCTCCGTCAAATCATCTCAGGCCAAGAAGAATCCTAGCTTGATCCCTCTCTTCGTCTTTATTGGAGCTGGAGGTACTGGAGCAGCACTGTAAATCACGCGCCTAGCATTGTTCAATCCAGAAGTCAGCTGGGACAGAAAGAATAAACCCCGAACCCTGGAAGAAACTGGGTCCCAATGATCAGTACAAGTTCTACTCAGTGAATGTAGACTATAGCAAACTGAAGAAAGAAGGTCCAGACTTCTAAGTGAAAATATTTCACTATACAGCTGCTTAAAATGAAGGTCTTCCAGAAGCCATCCGTACAATTTTCCACTTAACCAGGAATTCTCTTTCCTTTAAATACACAAAATCATGTTTGTGTATTATAGGGGTTTATACTGATTAATATCTGAAATGTGGAATTAAAAAAAAAAAAGAACACCAAACTTGGTTAGGGATATATAGCATTCTGGTTATTCAAAGAGACTCATGCCTGAGGATCCTAAATACCAGGTTTAGTCCCCTGCACCACCATAAGCCAGAGCTGAGCAATGCTCTGGTAAAAACAACGGGCGTTGCACAGCGGGTTAAGCGCAGGTGGTACAAAGTGTAAGGAGTGTCATAAGGGTCCCAGTTCAAGCCCCCAGCTCCCCACCTGCAGGGGAGTCACTTCACAAGTAGTGAAGCAGGTCTGCAGGTATCTTTATCTTTCTTTCCCCTTCTCTGTCTTCTCCACCTCTCTCCATTTCTCCTATCCACCAACGATGACAATAGTAACTACAACAATAAAACAAGGGCAACAGAAGGGAATAAATAAATATTTTAAAACAAAAACAATCTACATTCAAGAACTGCTATAAAAGGTATGGGTTTCTCCTTTTCTCCTTCCTCTCCAGGAAAAACAAACAAAGGAGGCCCTAACTCGAAAGCAGCAAAAATGCAGGCGGAAAAATCAGGATGAGGAGTCGCAGGAAGCTCCTGAGCTCCTGAAGCGCCCCAAGGAGTACACTGTTCGCTTCACATTCCCTGACCCCCCACCGCTCAGTCCTCCTGTGCTGGGCCTGCATGGTAAGCAGCTGCAGACCAGCAGCACCCCAGAATCGCCCCCCAGTGTGGACCTGTTTCTCTTCAAGACCATTACATTCAGGGGGGACTCAAAAGAAAAGCACTTCTTTTTCTGCCTCTCAGGTGTGACGTTTGGCTACGAGGGGCAGAAAGCACTCTTTAAGAACCTGGATTTTGGCATTGACATGGACTCAAGAAGTGAGTTGTTAGCTTTGGAAATGGAACAAAAGCCAGAGTGAATTTCTGGGGACTTGGGTGACACCTGTCTTCTTTTTTTTTTTTTTTTTTAATTTATTGGGGAATTAATGTTTTACATTCAACAGTAAATACAATAGTTTGTACATGCATAATATTCCCCAGTTTCCCATATAACAATACAACCCCCACTAGGTCCTCTGTCATCCTTCTTGGTACATACACCTGTGTTCTTCCTTGTAGTATGCATCGTGGGCCCTAATGGCGTGGGGAAGAGCACCCTGCTCCTGCTGCTGACGGGCAAACTGACTCCAGTAAGTCCTGGAATGAGAAAGGGGAGAAATGTGGAAGCACAGCTTTTCACTAGAGGGGTAGAGTCAGGATACTTTACTGTGGAGTTCCATACAGAGAAACTATCAGATGTTTTTCATGTCCCCAAAAGGTGCCATAGAGAATTGTTCAGGGACGGGGCGGTGGTGCACATAGTACAGAGCACAAGGAGCCTGGTTCAAGCCCCCAGCTCCTGCGGGGGGGGGGGGGGGTAGGAGGGGGGGGAGAATGACTTCACAAGTGGTGAAGCAGGTCTGCACGTGTCTGTGTCTGTCTTTTCTCTCTTTTCTCTTTAACTCCCCCTTCCCTCGTTTCCCTGTCCTGTCCAAAAAAGATGTTCGCCAGGAGCATTGCATTTGTAGTGCAGGCACAGCCCCAGCAATATCCCTGGAGGCAAACAAAGAAACAACAAAAAATGAATTGTTCAGGTTCACTAAGTGAAGGGAACCAGCATAATTGGGTTGTACTCAGAGCACACTCCCCCAGTTATGTTTTACTAATCTAAGAAATACATGTGGGGTGGGCGGGGCTAGATAGCATAATGGTTATGCAGGTTATGCTCTTGTGCCTGTGGCTCCAAAGTCCCAGGTTCATTCCCCCACACCACCATAAGCCAGAGCTTAGCAGTGCTCTGGTAAAAAAAAAAAGAAAAGAAAAAGAAAGAAAGAAAATAAATTCAGAGCCTCAAGGGATTAAAGTTTCTTTAAAATATAAAAAGAAGGGGCCGGGTGGTAGCGCAAATGGTTGAGCGCACATATTACAATGCGCAAGGACCTGGGTTCAAGCCCCGAGTCCCCACCTACATGGGGAAAGCTTCACAAGTGGTGAAGCAGGGCTACAGGTGTCTCTCGATCTCTTACCCTCTCTGTCTCCCCATTCTCTCTGGATTTCTGGTTGTCTCTATCCAATAAATAAAGATAATAATAAAAAAAATTAAAGAAAAAAGAAGGAAAAGAAAAATACATGTGTAACCTGGGAGGTGGCACAGTGGATAAGTGTTGGATTTTGAGAGCATGAGGTCCTAATGTCAAAATGATGCTTTGGTTCTGTCTCCCTCTCTCATTAATAAATCTTTATTGGAAAAAAAGGGGGGGATCCATGTGGCAAGATTAGGATATAGGTCAACCTACAGAACACATACTTTATCATGCACAAAGATCCATGTTTGAGCCCCTGGCCGCTACATGGAAGTACATGTGAGGAAGGAAGCTGAATAAGCAGTGGAGCAGTGTGTGCTGTCTCTCTTCTGTGTTCCTCTTCTCCCACTCCTGTCTCCCTCCCCCCTTCTCTGTCTACCATTCTCCCTGAATTTAAAAATTAAAAAAAGTTCTGTGATCTTATATTTCCATTTTATTTTCAAAAAAATATATATATAAGGGGGCTGGACCGATGTAAGAATCCGAGTCCACAAAGAGTTGAATCATGCCAGGTACATGGCCCCAGTGATTAAAAATAGGAGTGTTGCGGGGAGGAGATAGCATAATGGTTATGCAAAAGATTAATGCCTGCAACTCCAAGGTCCCAGATTCAATCCCCAGTGCTACCATAACCCAGAGCTGAGCAATGCTTTGGTATATCTCTTTGTATCACTAAAATATGATAATCAGAGGGCAAAGGATGGGTATGCCATAATTTATGTGATGTCACTCATTAGATTACTTCATTTAAAAATGAAGATTTATTTACAGGAGGTAGAGAAGAGCGAAAAGAACCAGAGCATTGCTTTGGTATATGTGCTAGTTCAAAGCTCTTGCCGTTGTACCACTTTCTGGCCTCTAGAATATTTCTGTTTCACTAAAAAAAGCAGTACTGTGGTAAATATTGTTCTCCTTTATGGATTTTTTTTTTTCCTTCCATGGCTTATATAACTTTTACAACCATATAGTGCTTCTAAAAAGGAAGAGAGGGAGTCAGGCGGTAGCACAGCTGGGTAAGCGCATGTGGCGCAAGCGCAGCACAAGGACTCCGGTTCGAACCCCCAGTTCCCCACCTGCAGAGGAGTTGCTTCACAAGTGATGAAGCAGGTCTCTCCCCCTCTCTGTCTTCCCCATCTCTCTCTGTCTTGTCTAACAAAGACAACATTAATAATAACTACAACAACAATAAAAACCAACAAGGGCAACAAAAGGGAGAATAAATAAATATAGAAAAAAAGAAAGTTATGAATCTATTTTTTGTATGTGGTTGTTTGCCCCAGCAACCCCACCCCACTCCCATCTCCCTTTGCCCTATATTCTGACTTCCTGGGTATGCCTTCATTATATTAAGGAGAATATCCATGTTCCCTCCTTCACATTGACTTACTTCCTGCCCAATTATGATATTATCTCCACTTTGGAAATACTGGGGTTGCAGTACCTTCCTTTTTTTCCCTTACCTTCTTTCTCGCTTTCTTTGCAGACTCGTGGGGAAATGAGAAAGAACCACCGACTGGTGAGTTGACTTTGGGAGTTGGGAAATAAGAGTCCAGTAGAGAAGTATGACTTCTCTCACCAGTTCCCTTTTCTTCTGGGCAGAAAATTGGCTTCTTTAACCAGCAGTATGCAGAGCAGCTGCGCATGGAGGAGACGCCGACTGAGTACCTGCAGCGGGGATTCAATTTGCCCTACCAGGATGCTCGAAAGTGCCTCGGTCGCTTTGGCCTTGAGAGTCATGCCCACACTATTCAGATCTGCAAACTCTCTGGTACCACTTAAGAGGGGCAGGGCAGTCATCCTTAACATTCATACCAGGGGAGTTGGGTGGTAGCTCAGCGGGTGTAGTGCACATGGTGCAAAACACAAGGACCGCGTAAGGATCCCAGTTTGAGCTGCCGGCTCCCCACCTGCAGGGGAGTCGCTTCACAGGCGGTGAATCCGGTCTGCAGGTGTCTGTCTTCCCCTCCCCCTCTCTGTCGTCCCCTCTTCTCTCCATTTCTCTCTGTCCTATCCAACAATGACGACATCAATAACAACAACAATAACTACAACAACAATGAAAAACAAGGGCAACAAAAGGGCAAATAAATATTCATAACAACAGATAGAAAGGAAGAGCACCCAGGACTTGGGGGTCTGGGGGGTGCAAACGGACACAGTCAGGGTTTATCTGCAAATATGCAGGACCACAAAAAGTCTGATGATTGGGAGTCGGGCGGTAGCACAGAGGGTTATGTGCACCTGGCGCAAAGTGCAAAGACTGGCATAAATAAGGATCCTGGTTGGAGCCCCTGGTACCCTACCTTCAGGGGGTTCGCTTCACAGTCAGTGAAGCAGGTCTGCAGGTGTCTCTCTGTCTTCCCCTCCTCTCTCCATTTCTCTCTGTCCTATCCAGTAATGATTACACCAATAACAACAATAAAGGCAACAAAAGGAAATAAATTAACAAAGGGGGGAGGGTCTGATGATTGAACCTTTTCCTTTGCTACAGGAGGGCAGAAAGCCCGAGTTGTGTTTGCAGAGTTGGCCTGTCGGGAGCCCGATGTCCTCATTTTGGTAAGTGAGCTGGCATGTGTGAGAGGGTCACGGGACTAGGGGGTCAGAACAGTCGGTCATGGACTGCCTCTCCTCCACAGGATGAACCCACCAACAACTTGGACATTGAGTCCATCGATGCTCTGGGAGAGGCCATCAATGAATACAAAGGTGGTAAGTCAACTCAGGGTGTGCCTTCCCTCTTTGGGAAACAGGTGTCGCTTGGCTTGGGCTCCCTTCGATCAGCTAATGATTCCCTGTTCTTTCTCTGCCAATCTCACCATTTTTCTTCAAAGCCGTGATTGTCGTCAGCCATGATGCCCGACTAATCACGGAAACCAACTGCCAGCTATGGGTGGTGGAGGAACAGAGTGTTAGCCAAATTGATGGTGATTTCGAGGACTACAAACGGGAGGTGTTGGAGGCCCTGGGTGAAGTCATGGTCAACCGACCCCGAGAGTGAACTTTCCTCCCTGGACGTCTCCTGAAAGACAAGTTGTGTGGCCTAGTCCTCTGCGTCTCCCTCTTGCCACTCTCACCAATGGTCTGCAGCTGACCCATCAACTACTTGGATACATGAAGGTGGAGTGGGTCTTTATGTGCCAGGACACCACATTGACTGGTTCCTTTTCAGTGAAAGACTTGTCTATTTCACATTCTTCAGAAAACTGAGCTGGCCTTATTCTTGATATATACTCTGTCTACCAGCAGATGTGACTGTCCTGCTTGTGGGGTTCCATTCAACCAAACTTCTGGCTAGTTGTTGTGACACTGTTTTATCACTCAGAAGCTTCAGACCCAACTACCACCCTGACATTTGAGTGGTGCTGCCACCCTCTTTTGCTGGATGTGTATAATGCTGACTTAGTGATACAGCTCAGGAGTTGAGGGGAATGTTGAGGCATGTGCTGTGTCACCCAAGGCTTAGTGCCTGAGATTTGTCTCTGGTCTAATAGGTTTGTGGACAGGAAAGGAATGATGCTTAACATGAATTTCCCTTTACAAGGGAAAGAAAGAAAGAAAAGGAATTGCCACCACCCTGTAACTTTCTAGAAATTAATGAAAACTGGAATTCTTCATTCTTCATTTATTTGATTCCATTTTTCTAGTGCATTCTGTGTATCTTCTCTTCCCCACTAACATGGATGGTATTCTGTAGATGGTCCTTGCATATACATTATACGTTTAGATGGTGTTTGAGCAGCCTCGCCCCCCCCCCCCCAACCTTCAGACAGTGAAAATGGAAAGTGATTTATTCCTTCAATCTAGGACACTTAAATCTCACTGTCCAAGCTCTACCATGAGGTCAGATATTCCCAGTGAGCTGATCCTCTGAAAAGTTACGTGATCAGCAGACATTTACTGTGTGGGGTGGATTTGAAGGTTCATAAGAAGGGTTTGGAGCCGGGCAGTAGCACAGTGAGTTAAAAGCACAGGGCAGGAAGCACAAGGACCCTCATAAGGATCCCAGTTGCAGTTCTGCAGGTGTCTATCTTTCTCTCTCCCTCTGTCTTCCCCTCCTCCCTTGCTCAGTTTCTCCCTGTCCTATCCAACAACGACAGCAATAACAATCAGAGCAACAAAAGAGGAAAAACAGCCTCCAGGAGCAGTGGATTTGTAGTGCAGACACCAAACCCTAGCAATAACCCTGGAGGCAAAAAAAAAAAAAAAATATATATATATATATATATATATATATATATATATATATATGCCAACTGGAGGTGTACCTGGCTAAGTGAATATTATTACCATGTACAAGCACCCAGGTTCAAGTCCTAGGTTCCTATCTGCAGGGGGAATGTTTCACAAGTAGTGAAGCAGTGCTGCAGGTGTATCTGTCTTTCCCAACCCACTCACTCTCAACTTCTCTCTGTTTTGTCAAATAAAATTAAAAAATAATAATAATAGAAGAAGGGAAAAGACAAAGGTCTGCCTTCATGAAGAGTCCAGTTAAAGACTTAAAAAGAGTGGTCCAGGGAGTTGGGTGGTAGTGCAGCCGGTTCAGCGTACATGGCACGAAGCGCAAGGGCTGGTTTAAGGATCCCGGTTTGAGCCCACAGCTCCCCACCTGTAGGGGAGTCATTTCACAGGCGGTGAAGCAGGTCTGCAGGTGTCTTATCTTTCTCTCCCCTTCTCTGTCTTCCCCATATCTCTCCATTTCTCTCTGTCCTATCCTACAACAATGAAAAATTTTTAAAAAAATTTTTAAAAAGGAGTGGTCCGGGAGGTGGCACAGTGGATAAAGCACTGGACTCTCAAACAGGAGGTCCTGAGTACAATCACCGGCAGCACATGTACCAAAGTGACATCTGGCTCTCTCCTCCTATCTTTCTCATTAATAAATAAAATATTTTCAAAACCAAAAAATATATATTGTTTTAAAAAAAGACAAAAGTAAGACATGGGGATTGGGCTTTAGCACAGTGGTCTATTTCTCTGTCCTATCCAACAAAAATAGCTATAACAATAACAACTACAACATAGGCAACAATATGGGGAAATGGCCTCAAGGAGAAGTGGATTCTTAACCCAGGCACCAAGCCCCAACGATAACCCTGGAGGCAAAAGAAAATAACATTTTAAAAAGTCAGACATGGTGGGGGCTTGGGCAGTAGCGCAGCAGGTTAAGCACATTTGGCGCAAAGCCCAAGGACCAGAGTAAGGATCCCAGCTGGAGTCTCCGGTTCCCCACCTCCAGGGGGATTAAGTCACAAGCAGTGAAGCAGGTCTATAGGTGTCTGTCTTGCTCTCCCCCTCTTGTCTTTCCCTCCCCTCTGGATTTCTCTCTGTCCTATTCAACAACAACATCAGTAACAATAACCACAACAAAGATGAAACAAGGGCAACAAAAGGGACAAAATAGACTCCAGGAGCAGTGGATTCCTAGTCCAGGCACCGATTCCCAGCAATAGCCCTGGAGGGGATAAAAAAAGACATGGGGCCTGTGTGGTGGCACACCAGGTTAAGCACACAGTACAAAGCGTAAGGACCTGCACAACGACCCTAGTTCAAGCCCCTGGCTCCCCACCCTCAAGGGGGAAGCTTCACAAGTGGTAAGCCAGGTCTGCAGGTGTCTTTCCCCTCTCTACCTTCCCTTTCAATTTCTGTCCTATCCCCCCCCCAAAAAAAAAAAAAAAAGGCCTCCAGGAACAGTGGATTCATAGTGCTGGCAGGAAGCCCCAGTAATAACCCTGGAGGCAAAGAAAAAATGTGGGACCAGGTGTTGGCGCACCTGGTTGAGCACATGCAGTCCACTGCACAAGGACCCAGGTTCAAGTCTCTGGTTGCCACCTGCAGAGGGGAAGCTTTGCAAATGGTGAAGTGTTACCTGTGTCTCTCTGCCTCTCTCCTCTATCACCCCCTTCTCTTGATTTCTGGCTGTTTCTATCAAAATAAAGATGGTAAAAAAATTTAAAGATTTTAAAAAAGACACAAACATGATGTGATCATTTACCAAATGTATAGTGTTCTGTATTTTTCTTAATGATACATACATAGGGAAATAGAAAGGAAAGCACTCCTCAGCTCTTCAATGCAAGGATTGAACCTGGGACCTTGGAGCCTCGGCTATAAATGTCTTTTCCATAACCATTATGCTGTTTCTCCTGCCCACAGTTATCTTTATCCTAAGCTGCTACATGTTCATAGAAGGTAAAGATTATTCAGGCCTCCTGATGGGCAGGATTATTTGAGAATGGATCTTGTAAAGTAGGACTTTGGCGGGGAGTCGGGCAATGAGTGATACACCTACTAGAGCATATGTGTTACCTGTGTAAGGACCCAGGTTCAAGCCCTTCGTCCTCACCTGCAGGAGAGATGCTTCATGAGTGGGGAATCAATGCTACAGGTGTCTTATCTCTATCCCCACCATTCCTCTCAATTTTTTTTATTTTTTTTATTATTTTAATGAGGAAGAGTAGCTACAGAGAGAGAGACACCAGAACACCACTCAGTTCTGGCTTATGATGAGGTTGAGGATTGAACCTGGGACCTCAGAGCCTCAGGCTTAAAAGCCTTTTGCATAACCATTATGCTGTCTCCTCAGCCTATTCCTCTTAATTTCTATCAAGTATCAATAAAAAGTTGAGGATTGGGGGTTGGGCAATAGCAGAACAGGTTAAGCACAGGTGGCTCAAAGCACAAAGACCAGCTTGAGGATCTGGGTTTGAGCCCCAGCTCCCCACCTGCAGGGACGTCCCATCATAAGCAATGAAGTAGGTCTGCAGGTGTCTTATCTTTTCTCTCCCCCTCTGTCTTCCCCTCTCTCCAGTTCTCTCTGTCATATCCAACAACATCAATAACTACAACAATAAAAAACAAGGGCAACAAAAGGGAATAAATATATATTTTTTTTAAAGTTGAGAGTCAGGCGGTAGTGCAGTGGGATAAGCCCAGGTGGTGCAAAGCTCAAGGACCAGAGTAAGGATCCTGGTTCGATGCCCCCCAGCTCCCTACCTGCAGGGGGGTTGCTTCACAGGTGGTGTCTGCAGGTGTCTGTCTCTTGCCCCTCTCTGTCTTCCCCTCCTCTCTCCATTTCTCTGTCCTATCCAACAATGATAACAATAAAACAAGGGCAATAAAAAGGAATAAAAAAAATTTTGAGGATTAGGCAAGGGTAGATAGTATAATGGTTGTGTAAAGAGACTCATGCCTTAGACTAAGAAGCTGAGGTGCAGTCCCCCACACCACCATAAGCCAGAGCTAACCAGTGCTCTGGTTAAATGCAGCAGGTTAAGTGCACATGGAGCAAAGCAAAGTGCAAGGACCACCAGCATAAGGATCCTGGTTTGAACCCTCAGCTCCCGCCTACGGTGGGGGGTTGCTTTACAGGCTGTGAAGCATGTCTGCAGGTGTCTATCTTTCTCTCCCCCTCTGTCTTCTCTTGATTTCTCTCTGTCCTATCCAACAACAAAAGGGAAAAAATAGCCTCCAGGAGCAGTGGATTCACAGTGCTGGCACCAAGTCCCAGCGATAACCCTGGAGGCAGAAATAAAAGGGAAGGGGTATTAGCTGAAAAATGAGTTTCTTATGCAGACATCCAAGTATTTTGATAACCCTGGTGGCAATTAAAAAAAACAAAAGGAGTCGCATGGAGGTGTACTCAGTTGAGCGCGCTCACGTTACAATACACAAGGACCTGGGTTCCAGCCGCTGTCCCCATCTGCAGATGGAGAGCCTTGGTAGTGGTAAAGCAATGCTTCAGGTATCTTTCTGACTCTATCTCCCCCTACCTTCTCGATTTCTGGCTGTCTATATCCAGTAAATAAAGATAAAAAAAAATTAAAACGAAAAGTAAATATATATTTAGGAGTTAATGAGAATATGATGTCACTTTTTTGTTTGGAGATGGGAGTTTGGAAAGTAAAATACAAATGAAAATGTTTGGCAATTATTTTACTACTTGTGAGCAAGATGAACCATGAACACGGGAAACCTCATAATTTTTGTTACAGAGATGAGTTAATTAGATGCTAAACTCCAGGGACAGAGACATGGGATAGAAAGGACAGGAAAGGGAGTGGGGCGGTAGAGCAGCAGGTTAAGCACACGTGGCACGAAGCGCAAGGACCAGTGCAAGGATCCTGCTTTGAGCCTCTGGCTCCCCCACTTGCAGGGGAGTCACTTCACAAGCGGTGAAGCAGGTCTGCAGGTGTCCGTCTCCCTCCCCCTCTCTGTCTTCCTCTCCTCTCTCCATTTCTCTCTGTCCTACCCAACAATGACGACATCAATAATAACAATAACTACAACAACAATAAAAAGGGAAAATGAATATTAAAAAAAAAAGGACAGGAGAATGGGATTGGGTGGTAGAGCAGCAGGTTAAGTGCACGTGCCACAAAACGCAAGGACCGTCATAAGGATCCCGGTTGGAGCCTCCAGCTCCCCACTTGCAAGGGGGTCGCTTCACAAGCGGTGAAATAGGTCTTTCTTTCCCCCTCTGCCTCCCCTTACCTCCCGATTTCTCTCTGTCCTATCCAACAACAACATCAATGGCAACAAAATGGGGAAAAACAGCCTCCAGGAGCAGTGCAGGCACCAAGCCCCAGCAATAACCCTGGAGGGAAAAAAAGAAAATACAGGAGAAACCCGGTGGTGGCGCACCTGGTTTAGCACACATTACAGTGCTCAAGAACTCAGGTTCAAGCCACTGGTCCTAACCTGCAGGAGGAAAGCTTCACAAGTGAAGTAGAGCTACAGGTGTTTGTTTCTTACCCCCTTTATCCACCCACCCCTCTCAGTTTCTCTCTGTCCCTATCCAACAATAAACATATTAAAAAAAAAAAAGTTGCAGCCTTGAATGTAAAACATTAATTCCCCAATAAAGAAATTAAAAAAAAAAATGTTGCAGCCAGGTGGTAGTGTACTGCAGTATACAAGGACCTAGGTTCAAGCTCCCAGTCCCCACATGCAGGGGAAAAGCTTCATGAGCAGTGAAGCAGTACTACAGGTGTCTCTCTCCCTTTCTGGTTTGGTTTGTTTTGTGTTTTGTTTTGTTTTGCCAGAACACTGCTCAGCTCTGGTTTATGGTGGTGTGGGAGATTGAACCTGGGACACTGGAGCCTCAGGCCAGAGTGTCTTTGCATAACTATTACACTATTTACCCTCACCCTCTCTATCCCCCTCCCCTCTCAAACTCTGTCTCCATCCAGTAATAAATTTTAAGATAATTAAAAAGTGTTTAAAAATGTTGGGGCCAGGTGGTGGCACACCTGGTTGAGCACACATGTTGCAATGTGCAAAGACCCAGGTTCAAACCCTCGCTCTCCATCTGTAGGGGTAAAGCTTCATAAGTGGTGTAGTAGTGCTGCAAGTGTCTCTTTGCCTCTCTCTCTTTTTTATTTTTTGCCTCCAGGGTTATTGCTGGGGCTCAGTGCCTGCACCACGAATCCATTGCTCCTGGAGGCTAATTTTCTCCCTTTTTGTAGCCCTTGTTATTTTATTGTTGTGGTTATTGTTATTACTGTTGTTGTTATTGATGTCGTCGTTGTTGGATAGGACAGAGAGAAATGGGGAGAGGAGGGGAAAACAGGGAAAGATAGATACCTGCAGACCTGCTTCACCACCTGTGAAGCTATCCCCCTGCAGTTGGGGAGCTGGAGGCTCGAACCAGGGGCCTCTCTCCCTATCTTCCCCTTCCCCCTCAATTTCTGGCTCTTTATCCAATAAAGATCATAAGGGGGCTGGGCAAGTAGCACAGTGTGTTAAGCACACATGGCACAAAACGCAAGGACCCAAGCAAGGTTCCTGGTTCGCGCTTTTTGGTTAGGGCTTAACTGACTTTGAACATCAAATTTGGGTACTAGTTTTTTTATTTAACAAATAATCTGGATTAATCACAAAAACTGGTAAAAGAATACATAATACTGGACTGCAAGCACAGGTTATGCAGAAAGTAAGTTACAGTGGGGACATATCCAAATCAAAGATAAAGGAACACCCTTCTTAAAACAATTGGAAGGGAAAAGTTAGAATCTAGGCCAAGCACCTGTTGAATATAAAGTAATTTTCACCATTTCATGAATTAGGCTTGTTCCCTTTGCAGGTGGGGATCCAGGGGCTCGAACTGGGATCCTTGCACCCATCATTGAGCTTTGTGCCATATGCACTCAACCTGTTGGGCTACCGCCCGACCCCCAGCCTTTTTTATTATTATTTCTTGGATAGAGACAGCCAGAAATCAAGACAAAAGTGGGTGATAGTGGGAGAGAGATAGATACCTGCAACACTGTTTCAACACTTGCAAAGCTTTCCCCCACTGCAGGTGGGGGTTGGGGGCTCAAACCCCAGTCCTTGCACATTGTAAGGTGTGTGCTCAACGAGGTGCACCACAACCCAGCGCTCTTAAGTTTTTTTTTTAATTTTTTAATGTTTTATTTATTTATTATTGTATGGAAACAGAGAGAAATTGAGAGGGGAAGACAGAGAGGGAGAGAGACAGACACCTGTAGTCCTGCCTTACCACTTGTGAAGTTTTCCCCCTGCAGGTGGAGACCAGGAAGCCTCGAACCAGGGGCCTGAACCTGGATCCTTGCGCACTGTAATGTGCACACTTAAACCAAGTGCACCACCACCACCTGGCCCCTCCTCTTAAGTTTTTATTAAGAAGATAGGATGGGGGAGTCAGACGGCAGCTCAGCAGGTTAAGCACACGTGGCGCAAAGCCCAAGTACCAGCATAAGGATCCAGGTTTGAGTCCCCAGATCCCCACCTGCAGAGGAGTCGCTTCACAGGCAGTGAAGCAGGTCTGCAGGTGTCTTTCTCTCCCCCTCTCTGTCTTCCCCTCCTCTCTGGATTTCTCTCTGTGCTATCCAACAAAAATAATAATAGCAACAACAATAATAATTGCAACAATGGAAAAATGACCACCAGGTGAAGTGGATTCATAGTGCAGGCATCAAGCCCCAGCAATAACCCTGGAGGAAAAAAAAAAAAAAAACTAACTAAAAGATAGGTGGAGAGAAAAAGAACCAGAACCAGACATCACTCTAGTACATATGCTACTGGGAATTGAACTCAGGACCTCATGCATGAGACTCCAAAAGCTTTATCCACTGTGCCACTTCCTGGACTATACCTACCTTTTGTTTCTTCATCTGTACAAGGAGGGTGATAATAAGCATCTACCTCATAGGGCACTTGAAAGACTGTATATTAGGGAGTCGGGTGGTAGCGCAGCGGGTTAAGCGCAGGTGGCGCAAAGCACAAGGACTGGCATAAGGATCCCGGTTCGAACCCCGGCTCCCCACCTGCAGGGGAGTCACTTCACAGGCGGTGAAGCAGGTCTGCAGGTGTCTATCTTTCTCTCCTCCTCTCTGTCTTCCCCTCCTCTCTCCATTTCTCTCTGTCCTATCCAACAACGACAACAACAATAATAACTACAACAATAAAACAACAAGGGCAACAAAAGGGAATAAATAAATAAAATATTTTTAAAAAAAGAAAGAAAGACTGTATATTAATATAATAAAATAATTTAAAAGAAAAAATATAAATGAAAAGTAGTGATGACAGCTTGGGAGATTTTACAGTGAATAGACTTTTGGACTCTCAAGCATGGAGTCTTGAGTTTGATACCCAGTATTGAATGTGCCATAGTGATGCTTTAGTTTTTTTTCGGGTGGGGGTAGATAGCATAATGGTTATGCAAAGAGACTCTCATGCCTGAGGCTCTAAAGTCCCAGGTTCAATACCCCACACCACCATAAGTCAGAGCTGAGCAGTGCTCTGGTAAAAAAAAAAAAAAAAAAAAAAAAGTTTTTCTCTCTCTCATACCATCATAAATTTTAGTAAAATTGGATGGGAGAGAAGCATAATGATTATGCAAACCAACTCTTATGCCTGAGGTTCCCAGGTCCCATGTTCAATACCCACATTTACCGTAAGTCAGAACTGAGTAGTTCTGTGACAATAATAATAATAATATTGTGATGAATGACCAAGTGTAAATAGTTCAGAGCAAAAGACTTGCATAGAAAAAAAGAAAGAAGAAAGAAAAAGTGATTGGGTAATATCACACCCAACTGAGTGTACACATTACTATCATTACCATAAGCAAGGAATCAGTTTCAAGTCCCTGGTCCCAGAAGGGCAGAGGAAACCTCAAGAGAGGTGTAGCAGCAGATGTCTCCCCTATCTCCTTCTGCCCCCCCCTTTTTCTTCTTCTTCTAGCGTTTGCCCCCCCTTTTAATTTTTTTATCTCATAGAAAAGAGAGAAATGGGGAGTCAGGCAGTAGCTCAGCAGGTTAAGCGCACGTGGCACAAAGCGCAAGGACCAACTAAGGATCCCAGTTTGAGCCTCTGGCCCCCCACCTGCAGGGGAGTCGCTTCACAGGCGGTCAAGCAGGTCTACAGGTGTCTATCTTTTTCTTCCCCTCCTCTCTCCATTTCTCTCTGTCCTATCCAACAACAACAATAATTACTACAACAATAAAACAACAAAGGCAACAAAAGGGAATAAATAAATATATTTTAAAAAACAATTTAAAAAAAAAGAAAGAAAAGAAAAGAGAGAAATGGGGCCAGGCTGTGGTGCACCTGGTTGAGCACATGTTACAGTGCGCAAGGTGAAGCAGGTCTCTCTCTGTCTCTCTCCCCCTTTGCCTCCCCCTTCCTTCTCGATTTCTGGTTGTCTCTATCCAACAAACAAATAACAATAAATAAAAAAAGAAAAGAGGGGATTCGGGCAGTAGCACAGTGGGTTAAGCACACATGGCACAATGCAAGGACCAGGGTAAGGATCCCAGATTGAGCCCCCAGCTCCTCACCTGCAGGGGAGTCGCTTCACAGGTGGTCTGCAGGTGTCTATCTTTCTCTCCTCCTCTCTGTCTTCCCCATCTCTCTCCATTTCTCTCTGTCCTGTCTAACAAAGACAACATCAGTAATAACTACAACAACAATAAAAACCAACAAGGGCAACAAAAAGGAAAATAAATAAATATAAAAAAAAGAAGAAAGTTATTCTTAGGTCCTCTCAGTATTTTTTTATATATTTTTTATTATAAGATAGAGACAGAGAGAAACTCAGAGAGGTGGGGGAGAAAGAAAAGGAGAGAGACAGACACCTGCAGCCCTAGTGTCTGTAAAAGGAGAGAGACAGACACCTGCAGCCCTAGTGTCTGTAAAAGGAGAGAGACAGACACCTGCAGCCCTGCTTCACCACTTGTAAAGTTTTCTTCCTGCAGGTGGAGACCAAGGGCTTGAACCTGGGTCCTTGTGTGTGGTGATACATGCATTTAACCAACTGTGCCACCGCCTGCCCTCCCCTACTTCTCTCTATCCAAAATAAATATTTTGAAATTTTTAGTGATTTTTCACATCTTCCTGAGGAGAAAACAAAGATTCAGAAGACACTTTCGCCAGCCCACAATCATCATGCTTGCAGAAGGGTGTTCCAGTGACAATATCCCTTGTTTATCTGACTCCAGTGTACTGGATATGTACTCTAATCAGCAGAATGTAAATAAGAACCAAAGAATAAGTCCTAGAGGGACAGAGGATTCAAACTAGGACTGTGTTTTAAGGAGGACTATCAATGCTACAATGGGAAAGGTGGAAACTGGGACAAAGAATGTACAGATACATAGATCTCACACTTTGGGCTAGGGAAATGGTATAATGGCTATGCAAAAAAGACTGTCATCCCTCAGCTCCCAGGTCCCAGCTTCATTCCCCAGCGCCTCCATAAACCAGAGCTGAGAAGTGTTCTGGTATCTCTGCTAGAGGCAACGTCATGGCTGCTGTCAAAGTCCAAGCAAGCTAGGACTGAACTGAAACTATTCATCCTTTTTGTGTAATGGCAGAGGTGACATCACGTCTGTTGCCAGACAGTCTGTACAGACTGGAACCTACTGCAGAGCAGGAAGTTCTAGACTAAACTGAAGCTATTTGTTTTTAATTACATTGATAATTTGAGGACTTATTGGCTATATTGGAAATACACAAATATTACCTGAGAACAACAGAAAGAGACCCCCAGGGGAAGTATATAGTGTCAACAATTATGGCAGTGAGTGTAACAAGACTAAAAATCTCCTAGGAGCAGAAGCTGTTGTACCCATTGAAAGGCTTTCAGAAAAAGAGCTACTAGGGAGTTGGGTGGTAGCACAGCAGGTTAAGCACATGTGGCACCAAGCACAAAGACCTGCACAAGGACCCTGGTTCGAGCTTCCGGCTCCCCACCTGCAGGGGAGTCACTTCACAGGGGTGAAGCAGGTCTGCAGGTGTCTCTCTTTCTCTCCCCCTCTCTGTCTTCCCCTCCTCTCTCCATTTCTCTCTGTCCTATCTAACAATGACAACATCAATAGCAACAGCAATAATAATTACAACAACAATAAAAACAAGAGCAACAAAAGGGAAAATAAATAAATATAGAAAAATTTAAAAAAAAGACCTACTTATTACCATTACAGCTTCTCAATTAGCTGGACTCAGACCAAAAGCCTGAATTATGGGTGGGCTTATAGTAAGAGTGACAGACTGTGGTTTTCATATAGTTATAAGAAGACTCTATTGTTTACCCTCACCTACAGACTCCTGCCTTCACTTACAGGTATCTATGGTGTATAGATAGAAGTTGTGGGGAGTTGGGCGGTAGTGCAGCAGGTTAAGCGCAGGTGCAGGTGGCGCAAAGCACAAGGACCAGCATATAGCTATGTAAGGGTTAATGGATAGAAGTTAGTAAACTTGGGAGTCGGGCTGTAGCACAGCGGGTTAAGCGCAGGTGCAGGTGGCCCAAAGCACAAGGACCGGCATAAGGATCCCGGTTCGAACCCTGGCTCCCCACCTGCAGGAGAGTCACTTCACAGGCGGTGAAGCAGGTCTGCAGGTGTCTATCTTTCTCTCCTCCTCTCTGTCTTCCCCTCCTCTCTCTATTTCTCTCTGTCCTATCCAACAATGACAACAACAATAAAACAACAAGGGCAACAAAAGGGAATAAATAAATATTTAAAAAAAAGAAGTTAGTAAACTTTCATGTAGGCAAAAGTTAGTGAACTCTCATATATTCAAAGGTTAGTCAAAGAGAGCCCTCATACTGTGTGCTTACTTTACAGCAGAAGATTTCTATTTTTTTTAATATTCATTTTATTTATTCCGTTTTGTTGCCTCTGTTGTTTTATTGTTGTAGTTATTATTGATGCCATCATTGTTGGATAGGACAGAGAGAAATGGAGAAAGGAGGGGAAGACAGAGAGGGGGAGAGAAAGATAGACACCTGCAGACCTGCTTCACTGCCTGTGAAGTGACTCCCCTACAGGTAGGGAGCCAGGGACTCAAACCAGGATCCTTATGCTGGTCCTTGTGCTTTGCGCCATGTGCGATTAACCCGCTGTACTACTGCCGGACTCCCAGTTGGTTCATTCTTAGAGTGAAAGGGACCACAGCACTGAAGCTTCTTCCTTCCATTCTTAGAGTGAAAGGGACCACAGCACTGAAGCTTCTTCCTTCCATACGGTAGAGTCAGGCAAATGGCAAAACAATGCATTATCCAAGTGAGCTATTTAACTGGCTCATGAGGTCTTGAGTTAGACTCCCAGTACTATATGCTAGAATGATGTTTTGGGTTCTCTGTTAAAAAATAACAAAATTGGGGAGTCCGGCGGTAGCGCAGCGGGTTAAGTGCACATGGCACAAAGCACAAGGACCGGCTAATGACCCCGGTTCGAGCCCCCGGCTCTCCACCTTCAGGGGGGTCGCTTCACAGGCGGTGAAGCAGATCTGCAGGTGTCTGTCTCCCCCTCCTCTCTCCATTTCTCTCTGTCCTATCCAATAACGACAATATCAATAACAACAACAATAATTACAACAAAAACAAAACAAAGGGAAAATAAATATTAAAAATAAATTTTAAAAATAACAAAAAAAATTTGGAAAGTTGGGCAGTAGCGAAGCCTGAAGGTTAAGCGCACATGGCGGCAAAGCACAAGAACCAGAGTAAAGATCCCGGTTCAAGCCCCCGGCTCCCCTCGTGGAGGGTAGTCGCTTCACAGGCAGTGAAGCAGGTTTGCAGGGTTTTTCTCTCTCCCATGTGTCTTCCCCCCCTCTCCATTTTTCTCTGTTCTATCCATCAACGACGACATCAGTAATAACTACAACAATAAAAACAAGGGCAACAAGAAGGAATAAATAAAATATTTTTTTAACAATTGGGGGTCGGGCTGTAGCACAGCCTATCTGGCTACAACGACATCAATAGCAACAACAATAATAACCACAAAAATGATCAAAACAACAAAGGCAACAAAAAAAAAAGGAAAATAAATAAGTAAATTTAACAATACAGCCCCCACTGGGTTGTATGGGAAAATGGGGAATGTTATGTATGTACAAACTATTGTACTTACTGTTGAATGCAAAACATTAATTTCCAAATAAAAAAATAATTAATTAATTAAATTTAAAAATATATTTATTCATTTTCCCTTTTTGTTGCCCTTGTTGTTTTATTGTTGTTTTTATTGATGTCTTCTTTGTTGGATAGAACAGAGAGAAATGGAGAGAGGAGGGGGAGACAGAGAGGGGGAGAGAAAGATAGACACCTGTAGACTTGCTTCACCGCCTGTGAAGCGACTCCTCTGCAGGTGGGGAGCCAGAGGCTTGAACTGGGATCCTTATGCCGGTCCTTGCACTGCGCCATGTGTGCTTAACCCGCTGCGCTACTGCCCGACTCTCTCTCTATATATATATATATATATATTTTTTTTTTTGCTTCCAGGGTTATCGCTGGAGCTCGGTTCCTGCATTATGAATCCACTGTTCCTGGAGGCCATTTTTCCAATTTTGTTGCCCTTGTGCGCTTGTTGTAGTTGTTATTGTTGTTGTTGCTGGATAAGACAGAGAGAAGTCGAGAGGAGGGAGAAGAAGACAGAGGAAGAGAGAAAGACACCTGCAGACCTGCTTCACTGCTTGAAAGGCGACCCCCTGCAGTTGGGCAGCTGGGGACTCAAACTCGGATCCTTATGCCGGCCCTTGCGCTTTGCACCATGTGTGCTTAACCCTCTGCGCTACCGCCCAGCCTCCTAAATAAAATATTTTTTAAAATTGGGTGGGAGGAAGTCGGGCTGTAGCGCAGTGGGTTAAACGCAGGTGGCGCAAAGCGCAAGGACCAGCATAAGGAACCCTGTTTGAGCCCTGGCTCCCCACATGCCAGGGGAGTCGCTTCACAAGCGGTGATGCAGTTCTGCAGGTGTCTATCCTTCTCTTCCCTTCTCTGTCTTCCCCTCCTCTCTCCATTTCTCTCTATCCTATCCAACAACGACAACATAACCAGTATGGTATGTCCCCAGCCTATAAAATAAGTTTTAAAAAAAAGGGGTCAAGGGTAGATAGCATAATGATTATGCTAAGAGACTGCCATGCCTGAGGCTTCGAAGTCCCAGGTTAAATCCCCTGCACCACTGTAAACCAGAGCTGATCAGTGCTCTGGTTAAAAAAAAAAAGGGGGGGGGGGTCCGGGCGGAAGCGCAGCAGGTTAAGCATACGTGGCACAAAATGCTAGGACCAGAGTAAGAACCCCGGTTCAAGCCCCAGGCTCCCCACCTGCAGGGGAGTTACTTTACAGGCGGTGAAGCAGGTCTGCAGGTGTTTATCTTTCTCTCCTCCTCTCTGTCTTCCCCTCCTCTCAATTTCTATCTGTCCTATCCAATGAGAACAATAATATTAACAACAATGATAAACAACAAGGGGTGCAAAAAAAGGGGGGAAAGGCCTTCAGGAGCAGTGGATTCATAGTGCAGGCATCCGGCAATAACCCTGGAGGCAAAAAAAAAATGTGGTCCAGGAGGAAGGTGGCACAGTAGATAAAGTACTGGACTCTCAAGCATGAAGTCCTGAGTTCGATCCCCGGCAGCACATGTACCAGAGTGATGTCTGGTTCTTTCTCTCTCCTCCTATCTTTCTTTCTTTTTTGTTTATTTTCCCTTTTGTTACTCCCCTTTTTTATTGTTGTTGTTGTTATTGATGTTGTCGATGTTATACAGGACAGAGTGAAATAGAGAGAGGAGGGGAAGACAGAGAGGGGTAGAAAAAGACACCTGCAGACCTGCTTCACTGCCTGTTAAGCGTCTCCTATGCAGGTGGGGAGCCAGGGGCTTGAACCAGGATCTTTACACTGGTCCTTGTACTTCATACCACACACGTGCGCTTAACCCGCTATGCCACTGCAGGACAGATCTGTGTGGTGATTAGGTGTTGGACTATTTGCCTGCTCGTGAATAAAGATAAAACTGCATTCTCAGCTCAGCCACGAATTTCTGGTCATCTGTTACCTGCCCATGAAGCCAGCCCGGAGAAAACAACAAAGTCTCCTTACCAGGAATTCGTTGTTGGACATTAAGCCAGCCCTCTGGTCCCCCCTGCTTGATACTATGGCCTATTTACATAATCATTGTTTTGCCTGAAAGATTCCCCACCCATTCTTTGATCTATCTTTTTTTTTACCTAGAGACCCGCCTTGCCTGCAGGGCCTATTAATTCCACCACCAGTTAAAACCCTAGCAACCATTGCTATGGAAGCTTGAACCTGTATCCTTACACCAGTCCCTGCACTTTGTGCCACATGTGCTTAACCCACTGCACTACCGCCCGACTCCCCTGTTTCACCACTTTTTAAAAAAAATATTTATTCCCTTTTGTTGCCCTTGTTGTTGTAGTTATTATTGTTGTTGTTGATGATGTCGTTGTTGTTGGATAGGACAGAGAGAAATGGAGAGAGGAGGGGAAGACAGAGAGGGGGAGAGAAAGACAGACACCTGCAGACCTGCTTCACCACCTGTGGAGCGACTCCCCTGCAGGTGGGGAGCCAGCCGGGGGCTCGAACCGGGATCCTTGTACTTTGCGCCACCTGCGCTTAACCCGCTGTGCTACCGCTCGACTCCCTCACCACTTTTTAAAAAATATTTATTATGGAATCAGGCAGTAGCACAGTGGGTTAAGGGCAGGTTGCGCATAGCAAGCCAAGGACCAGCATAAAGATCCTGGTTCAAACCCCCGTCTCCCCAACTGCATAGGAGTCACTTC
Organism: Erinaceus europaeus; assembly: GCF_950295315.1. Classification (NCBI taxonomy): domain Eukaryota; kingdom Metazoa; phylum Chordata; class Mammalia; order Eulipotyphla; family Erinaceidae; genus Erinaceus; species Erinaceus europaeus. The sequence goes on from NC_080165.1 coordinate 53,684,797, forward strand.
ACAGGCAGTGAAGCAGGTCTGCAGGTGTCTGTCTTTCTCTCCCCCTCTCTGTCTTCCCCTCCTCTCTCCATTTCTCTCTGTCCTATCCAACAACAATGACAGAAGTAACAATATCAATAATAACAACAACAATGATAATATACAAGAACAACAAAAGGGAATAGATAGATAAATAAATAAATAAATAAATATTTTTTTAAAGAAAATATATGGGCTTCGGGTGGTAGCGCAGTGGGTTAAGCATATGTGGCACAAAGCACAAGGACAGGTGGAAGGATCCTGATTCGAGCCCCCGGCTCCCTCCTGCAGGGGGATCGCTTCACAAGTGGTGAAACAGGTCTGCAGGTGTCTGTCTTTCTCTCCCCCTCTCTCTCTGTCTTCCCCTCCTCTCTCCATTTCTCTCTGTCCTTCCAACAACAATGACATCAATAACAACGATAATAATAACCACAATGATAAAACAACCAGGGTAACGGGAAAATTGGTCTCAGGAGCAGTCGATTCGTGATGCAGGCACCGAGCCCCGGAAATAACCCTGGAAGCAATATATATACCCTTTTGTTACTATTGTTTTATTGTTGTTGTTACTGATGTCGTTGTTGAATAGGACAGAGAGAAATGGAGAGAGGGGAAGACAGAGGGAGGAGAGAAAGATAGACACCTGCAGACCTGCTTCACCACTTGTGAAGTGACTCCCCTACAAGTGGAGAGCCAGGGATTGAACCCGGGCCTCTAACGGGGATCCTTACACCGGTTCTTGCGCTCAGGTCCTTGTGCTTTGTGCCACGTGCTCTTAACCCACTGTGCTACCACCTGATTTCCTGTTTCACCATTTTTTTTTAAAGATATATTTTTAAATATTTATTTATTATTTATTCCCTTTTGTTGCCCTTGTTGTTTTTTATTGTTGTAGTTATTATCGATGTCGTTGTTGTTGGATAGAACAGAGAAATGGAGAGAGGAGGGGAAGACAGAGAGGGGGAGAGAAAGATAGACACCTCCAGACCTGCTTCACCACTTGTGAAGCGACTCCCCTGCAGGTGAGCCGGGGGCTTGAACCTGTATCCTTACACCAGTCCTTGCGCTTTGCGCCACCTGCGTTTAACCCGCTGCGGTACTGCCCAACTCCCATTTCACCACTTTTAAAAAATATATTTATTTATTTATGCCCTTTTGTTACCCTTGTTGTTTTATTATTGTAGTATTATTGTTGTTGTTGCTGATGTCGTTGTTGAATAGGACAGAGAGAAATGGAGAGAGGAGGGGAAGACAGAGAGGGGGAGAGAAAGAGAGACACCTGCAGACCTCTTCACCGCTTGTGAAGCAACTCCCCTACAGGTGGGTAGCCGGGGGCTCCAATTGGGCCTCGAACCAGGATCCTTACCCCGGTCCTTGCTTTTTGTGCCAGGTGCACTTAACCTTCTGCGCTACCACCCGACTCCCTGTTTCCCTGCTTTTTATTTATTTATTTATTTATTTATTCATTTATTTATTATTTAAGAAAGGATTAATTAACAAAACCATAGGGTAGGAGGGGTACAACTCCACACAATTCCCACCGCCCAATCTCCATATCACACACCCTCCCCCGATAGCTTTCCCATTCTCTATCCCTCTGGGAGCATGGACCCAGGGTCATTGAGGGTTGCAGAAGGTAGAAGGTCTGGCTTCTGTAATTGCTTCCTCGCTGAACATGGGCGTTGACTGGTGGGTCCATACTCCCAGTCTGCCTCTCTCTTTCCCTAGTAGGATGGGTCTCTGGGGAAGCTGAGCTCCAGGACACATTGGTGGTGTCTTCGATCCAGGGAAGTCTGGCCGGCATCCTGATGACACCTGGAACCTGGTGACTGAAAAGAGAGTTAACATACAAAGCCAAACAAATTGTTGATCAATCATGGACCCAAAGCTTGGAAAAGTGGAGAGGAAGTATTAGGGAGGTACTCACTGCAAACTCTAGTATACTTCTGCTTTCTTACTTTGGTGCCATACTCCAAACTCAGTCAATTTCTGCTTTGCATTTCTACTTTTTCTTTTTTTTTTTTACATGCATAACATTCCCCAGATTCCCATTTAGCAATACAACCCCCACTATTTCATTCATCATTTTTCATGGACCTGTATTCTACCCACCCCAGAGTCTTTTACTTTGGTGTAATACTCCAATTCTATTTCAGGTTCGACTTGTGTTTTCTTTTCTAATCTTGTTTTTCAACTTCGGCCTGAGAGTGAGATCATCCCATATTCATCCTTCTGTTTCTGACTTATTTCATTCAACATGATTTTTTCAAGGTCCATCCAAGATCGGCTGAAAACGATGAAGTCACCATTTTTTACAGCTGAGTAGTATTCCATTGTGTATATATACCACAACTTGCTCAGCCACTCATCTGTTGTTGGACACCTGGGTTGCTTCCAGGTTTTGGCTATTACAAATTGTGCTGCCAAGAACATATGTGTACACAAATCTTTTTGGATGGATGTGTTGGGTTCCTTAGGATATATCCCCAGGAGGGGAATTGCAGGGTCATAGGGTAGGTCCATTTCTAGCCTTCTGAGAGTTCTCCAGACTGTTCTCCACAGAGGTTGGACCAATTGACATTCCCACCAGCAGTGCAGGAGTGTTCCTTTGACCCCACACCCTCTCCAGCATTTGCTGCTGTTACCTTTTCTGATGTGTGACATTCTCACAGGAGTGAAGTGATATCTCATTGTTGTCTTTATTTGCATTTCTCTGACAATCAGAGACTTGGAGCATTTTTTCATGTGTTTCTCGGCCTTTTGGATCTCTTCTGTGGTGAATATTCTGTCCAAGTCCTCCCCCCATTTTTGGATGGAGTTATTTGTTGTCTTGTTGTTGAGTCTGGTAAGCTCTTTATATATGTTGGTTATTAAACTCTTATCTGATGTATGGCATGTAAAGATCTTCTCCCATTCTGTGAGGGGTCTCTTGATTTGGGTAGTGGTTTCTTTTGCTGTGCAGAAGCTTTTTAATTTGATGTAGTCCCATAGGTTTATACTTGCCTTAGTCTTCCTTGTAATTGGATTCGTTTCATTGAAAATGTCTTTAAAATTTATGCGGAAAAAAGTTCTGCCAATATTTTCCTCTAAGTATCTGATAGTTTCTGGTCTAACATCCAAGTCCTTGATCCACTTGGAATTTACTTTTGTATTTGATGAAATACAGTGATTCAGCTTCATTCTTCTGCATGTTTCAACCCATTGTTTCCAACACCATTTGTTGAAGAGACTCTGCTTTCCCCATGTAATAGTCTGGGCCCCTTTGTCAAAGATTAGATGTCCATATGTGTGGGGCCTCATTTCTGGGCTCTCAATTCTATTCCACTGGTCAGTGTGTCTGTTCATGTTCCAGTACCAAGCAGTTTTGATGACAATGGCCCTATAATATAGTTTGAGATCTGGCAGTGTGATGCCTCCGGTTCTGTTCTTTTTTCTCAAGATTGTTTTGGCAATTCTAGGTCTTTTCTGGTTCCAGATAAACATTTGTAGCATTTGTTCTATTCTCCTAAAAAATGTGCTTGGGATCTTGATGGGGATAGCATTAAATTTGTAGATGGCTCTGGGTAATATATTCATTTTGATGATGTTAATTCTTCCAACCCATGAGCATGGAATATCTTTCCACTTCTTTGTGTCTTTTTCAATTTCTTTGAGTAGTGACTCACAATTTTCAGTATACAAGTCTTTCACTTCTTTGGTTAGGTTTATTCCTAGATATTTTATTGTTTTTGTTGCTATAGTAAAAGGAACTGATTTCTGGATTTCAATTTCTTCTAACTTAGTGTTTGCATAGAGGAATGCCACTGACTTTTGAATGTTAATTTTATAGCCTGACACATTACTGTATTGCCTGATGATTTCCAAAAGCTTCTTGCTAGATTCCTTAGGTTTTTCCATGTATACTATCATGTCATCTGCAAATAAGGAGAGTTTGACTTCTTCTCTTCCAATCTGTATTCCTTTAATTCCTTGCTCCTGCCTGATTGCTATGGCAAGAACTTCCAACACTATGTTGAATAGTAATGGTGATAGTGGGCAGCCCTGTCTAGTACCTGATCTGAGGGGAAATGCTTCCAGTTTTTCACCATTGAGTATGATGTTGGCTGTAGGTTTGCTATATATAGACTCCACTATCTTCAGGAATTTTCCATCTATTCCTATTTTTTGTAGTGTTTTGATCATAAATGGATGTTGTATTTTGTCAAAGGCTTTCTCTGCATCTATTGATATGACCATGTGGATTTTGGTCTTGCTTTTGTTGATGTGGTGGATCACATTGATTGATTTACGTATATTAAACCAACCTTGCATGCCTGGGATAAACCCCACTTGGTCATGATGAACAATCTTTTTGATATACTGCTGTATCCGGTTGGCTAGAATTTTGTTCAATATTTTCGCATCTATGTTCATCAGAGATATTGGTCTGTAGTTTTCTTTTTTGGTTGTGTCCCTGTCTGCTTTTGGTATCAGGGTGATGTTGGCTTCATAGAAGCTGGCAGGGAGTATTCCAGTGTCTTCAATCTTCTGGAAGACTTTTAAAAGTAGAGGTATTAGTTCTTCTTTGAAAGTTTTGTAGAATTCATTTGTAAAACCATCTGGTCCAGGACTTTTATGTTTGGGAAGATTTTTGATAACTGTTTCAATTTCATTAGCTGTGATGGGCCTGTTCATGTTATCCACTTTCTCTTTACTTAGTTTTGGAAGTTGGTAGGTATCTAGGAAATCATTCATTTCTTCCAGGTTCTCTAACTTGGTGGCATATAGTTGTTCATAGAAGCCTCGCATGATATGTTGAATTTCTGCAGTGTCTGTTGTGATATCTCCTCTTTCATTTACTATCCGTTTTATTTGGGTCTTCTCCCTTTTTTGTTTTGTGAGTCTGGCTAAAGGTTTGTCAATTTTGTTTACTCTTTCGAAGAACCAACATTTACTTTCATTGATCTTTTGTATGGTTTTCCTATTCTCAATGTTATTTATTTCTGCCCTAACTTTAGTGATTTCTGTCCTTCTGGTTGCTTTAGGGTTCCTTTGTTGTCCTTCTTCTAGGTCTTTAAGATGTGCAATCAGGCTGTTTATTTGTGCCTTTTCTTGTTTCCTAATGTGTGCTTGTATAGCTATGAACTTCCCTCTTAGGACTGCTTTAGCTGTGTCCCAAATATTTTGATAGCTTGTGTCTTCATTTTCACTGAACTCTCGAAACATTTTGATTTCTTCCTTGATTTCCTCTTTGACCCAGAAGTTGTTAAGAAGTGTACTGTTGAGCTTCCACATTTTGGCACTGTTACTAATCTTTTGTTGATTGTTAAGTGTTAGTTTAATTCCACTGTGGTCTGAGAAGATGCTTGGGATGATTTCAGTGCTCTTGAATAGGCTGATGCTGTCTTTGTGGCCTAACATATGGTCTATCCTTGAGAATGATCCATGTGGATTTGAGTAAAATGTGTATTCCAGTTTCTTGGGATGAATGACTCTGAAAATGTCCAATAGTTCTAGTTTATCTATCTCTTCATTTAGCTCCCTTATGTCTTTACTGATTTTCTTCCTGGATGATCTGTCAAGTTGAGATAGTGGGGTGTTGAAGTCCCCTACTATGATTGTGTTACTGTTAATATATTGCTGTAGCTCTTTCAGTAGAAGTTTGATGTATTTAGATGGCTTCTCATTGGGTGCATAGATATTAATAATTGTTAAGTCCTCTTGATTGACTGATCCTCTGAGCATTAAGTAGTGTCCATTCCTATCTTTTTTAATCTTATCTATTTTAAAGTCTATCATGTCAGATATGAGAATAGCTGCTCCTGCCCTTTTTTGTGGGCCATTGGCTTGAATGATAGTTTTCCATCCTTTCACTTTAAGTCTGTGTTTGTCTTGTTGCGTTAGGTGAGTTTCCTGTAGACAACATATTGTTGGGTTGTGTTTTCTGATCCATCTTCCTACTCTGTGTCTTTTAATAGGTGAATTCAGGCCATTGACATTTATTGATATCAAAGATTGAAGATATTTTAACGCCATTCTTGTAGAGTTTTAGAGTGTTTTGATATATGTCCTATTTGTGGTGGTCTGGTTGTTTATAGGAGACCTTTCAGAACTTCTTTCAAGGCAGGCTTGGTGATGGTTGCTTCCTTCAACTGTTGCTTGTCTGAGAAGGTTTTGATGCTTCCATCTAGTCTGAATGACAATCTAGCAGGATATAGTATTCTTGGCTGAAAGCCTTTCTCATTGAGCACTCGATAGATATCTTGCCATTCTCTTCTGGCCTGTAGTGTTTGTATGGAGAAGTCTGCTGCTAATCTTATGGGTTTTCCTTTGTAGGTGACTCTTTGTTTTTCTCTTGCAGCCTTGAGGATCCTTTCTTTATCCTTATTCCTTTCCAATCTAAGTATGACATGTCTTGGTGTCTTTAGGTCTGGGTTAATTCTGTTTGGGACCCTCTGGGCTTCTTGAATCTTTATGTCTTTGGTGTTGTCTAGACTAGAGAAATTTTCAGCTATTATGGCCTGGAGAACGCTTTCTTCCTCCCCTTCTCTTTCTTCCTCTGGTAAGCCAATAATGCGTATATTGTTTCTTTTGAAGTCATCCCATAGGACTCTGTTGTTGTTTTCAGCATCTCTTAATCTCTTTTTGAGATCTCTTACTTCTTTTTTAGTTGTCTCTAATTCATCCTCAATCTTGCTAATTCTGTCTTCAGCCTCATTGATTCTATTCTCTCTGCCCTCTACTGATTTCTGGAGTTCATCTATTTTGTTGCCCTACTCTGATACTGTTTTAGCTTGTTCAGCTAGTTGCCTTCTTAGCTCAGCAATTTCAGCTTTCAGCTCTCTAATAACCATGAGATTATTAGAATTTTCTTCCATATTCTCATTTGTTGTTCCTGCAGTTCTGATTACAATTTTTTCAAATTCTTTACTCACTCCTGTTACTATTTCCTTAGCTAATGTTTGGATGTTGAACTCGTTGTTTTGTGCTTCGCCCTCTGGAGGACTTTTAGCTGGACTCTTGTCCTGGTTCGAGTCTCCATTATTTTTTCTTGTTGTTTTAACCATTTTATATAAGTTAACAGTTTTTTCAATCCCTGAGTTGGAGTTCAGTGGTGTAAAAGCCTTTTTTTTTTTCCCTGTAGGCTATGGTAGCCTGAGGGCTTTTAAACTATCAATAGGCTTCTTGGCTTAATCAATGACTCCTGACCAAGAGATAAAGCAGGGTGTGGCAGAGATAATCCAGTGGTTATGCAAAGAGACTTTCACAGCCCTTCAGCTATGCCACCGAGGTATAGGTCTTCTCCTGAGTTTCCCGGTTAGATCTCTGTGCCCTGGTGTCCCTCCCTGTTGCTGCTCCAGATTCTGAGGGTAGTAGCAATGGAGACTCAGAGTTGTACTTGGTGAGTCTCTGGGGAGTCCTTTCCTCCCTTCAGCTGTCCCCTTGTTGGTGGAGCAGACTGGAGGTGGTGTCTCCACTGACAAACTGTCGAACTGTTAGCAGTCACTTAATCTCTCCTTAGGCCCCTCTCTCCTCTCTGTCACCAGCCACGCGTGTTTGTACTCACGGGTGATTTACTGGGTTTCTGTGGTCATTCTAGTCCTGTCTTGTTTCGGTCCGGGTGGTCTCCTTTGGTATTCCTAGTTGATCCGGGAGAGGAGAGGAGAGGAGAGAAAGCGATCTGCTGCTCTGCTCGTAGCTCCGCCTCCGGAAGTCGAATCTGTTTCACTGCTTTTGAAGTGTATCCCCTGTAGGTGGGTATTCAGGGGCTTGAACCAGGTGTACCACAGCTCAGCCCCCATTCTGTCCTTTTTAAAAAATATATATTTATTTATTTACTTTTTTTTTATTTATTCCCTTTTGTTGCCCTTGTTGTTTTATTTTTGTAGTAATTATTGTTGTTGTTATTGATTTTGTTGGATAGGACAGAGAGAAACGGAGAGAGGAGGGGAAGACAGAGAGGGGAAGAGAAAGATAGACACCTGCAGACCACCACCTGTGAAGCGACTCCCCTGCAGGTGGGGAGCCAGGGGCTCAAACCCAGATCCTTATGCCAGTCCTTTCGCTTTGTGCAACATGTGCTTAACCCACTGTGCTACTGCCCGACTCCCTCTGTCCTTTTTCAGTTTCTTTCCCTGTTTTATTTTACTTAGTACAGAGAGGAACTGAGAAGAGATGAGAGGGCAGTGGTAGACAGCGTAATGGTTATGCTCCTAAGTTCCAGGTTCAATCCCCCGCACCACTATCAACCAGAGCTGAGCAGTGCTCTGGTAGGAAGAAAAAAAAAAAAAGAAAGATAGATAGAGAGAGAGAGAGAGAAGGAAAGAAAGGAAAAGAAAAGGAAAGGAGAGAAGAGAAAAGAAAAGAAAAAGAGAGGATAAGATAGCAAAATGTCTGATAACTGCAGACCTCCTTCACTGCTTGAGAAGCTTTCCCCTTGCTGGTGGGGAGTGGGCTTGAACCCACCAGTTAACGCTTGGTAACATATGCACTCAACTGGATGTGCCCCTAACAAATTCCCACTCTTTTTTTTCCCCCGAATTTTTTTTTTTTACCAGAACACTGCTCAGCTCTGGTTTATGGTGGTGTGGGGGACTGAACCTGGAACTTTGGAGCCTCAGGTATGAGAGTCTCTGCATAACCATTATGCTATCTACCCCTGCCCCAAATTCTCACTCTTAGCCTCTATCAAAAATGAAAATGAGAAAAAAACTTTTAGGGAGTTAGGTGATCTGGGGGATGGCGCAGTGGATGTCTCTCTCTCCCTCTTCCTACCCCCTCCCCCTCCCTCTCTCTCTAATAAATAAATAAAATCTTAAAAAAAAGTTCAGGGAAGAGAGTACATAACATAATGGTTATGCAAAGAGACTTTCATGCCTGAGGCTCCAAAGTCCCAGGTTCAGTCCCCCACACCACCATAAACCAGAGCTGAGCAGTGCTGTGGTTAAAAAAAAAAAAAAATTCAGGGAGTCAGAAGATAATGCAGTGGGTTAAGGTACTATCTTTCTCTCCCCCTCTCTGTCTTCCCTTCCTCTCTCCATTTCTCTCTGTCGAATCCAACAATGACGACATTAATAACAACAATAATAACTACAACAATAGTGGTACAGAAGGTAGCACAGTGAATAAAGTGTTGGACTCTCAGGAATGAGGTCCTGAGTTCAGTCCCCGGCAGCACAAGTGATGTCTGAGTGATGCCTGTATCTTTCTCTCTCTCCTCCTATCCTATCCCTCTCACTAATAAATGAATAAAATATACAGAAGATTTTAAAAATAACTACAACAATAAAACAACAATGGCAACAAAAGGGAATAAATAAAAATTATTTAAAAGAAAAAAATTCAGTGACATGGAGCAGTATACTTGTCATGTGGACTGTGAAATCTTTTTAAATTAAAATAGAAAAAAATTAAGTGGTTGGGGAGGTGGGGCAGTGGACAAAACATTGGACTCTCAAGCATGAGATCTGGAGTTCAATCCCCAAGAGCACATGTATCAGAGTGAGGTCTGGTTCTTTCTCTCTCTCCCTTCCCCTCTCTTTTTGCCCTCAGGGTTATTTCTGGGGCTCGGTGCCTGCACTATGAATCCACTGATCCTGGAGGCTATTTTCCCCCTTTTTTTGTTGTCTTTGTTGTTTATCGTTGTTGTGGTGGTTATTGCTTTCACTATTGTTGGATAAGACAAAGAAGTTGAGAGAGGAGGGGAAGAGAAAGACACCTGAACTTTCTTTTTTTTAATTTTATTTATTAATGAGAAGGATAGGAGACAGAGAGAGTACCAGGCATCACTCTGGTATACGTGCAGCCAGGGATAGAACTCAGGACTTCATACTTAAGAGTCCAACACTTTATCCATTGTGCCACCTCCTGGACCACAAGTGTCTCTCTTTATTTTATTCATATATATATATATAATTCATATATATATAATTTCTGAGAGAGATGCAGAGAGAGAGACAGAAACACCAGAGCACTGCCCAGCTCTGGCTTATGGTGGTGCGTGGGATTGAACCTGGGACTTCAGATCCTCAAGCATGATAGTCTCTTTGCATAACTGTTATGCTATCTACCCCACCCTCTCTTTCTCTATCTCTATCATCTCCTTCCCTCTTGATTTCTCACTGTCTCTGTCCAATAAATAAATAAAGATAATTAAAAATTTAAAAAGCTGTGTATTGGTTGGCTAGACAGAAATACAGAGGGAAGGGAGAGATAGGAGATAGAAAGAGAGACACCTGCAGACCTGCTTCACTGCTTCAGAAACTTTCCCCCTACAGGTGGGTACCTGGGACTTGAACTCAGTCCCTACTTTACCAGGTGTGCCACTGCCAGCCCCTTTTTAATTATATATATAAGAATTTATTTAGAAAAGAAAACACAAGTCGAACCTGAAATGGAATTGGCATATTGCACCAAAGTAAAAGACTCTGGGGTGGGTGGGTGGGTGGGTGGGGAGAATACAGGTCCATGAAAGATGATGAATGACATAGTGGGGGTTGTATTGTTAAATGGGAATCTGGGGAATGTTATGCATGTACAAACTATTGTATTTACTGTTGAATGTAAAACATTAATTCCCCAATAAAGAAATAAAATATTTAAAAAAAAAGAATTTATTTATTTATTCATGAGAAATATAGGAGGAGAGAGAGAAAGAACCAGACATCACTCTGGTACATGTGCCGTGGGGGACTGAACTCAAGACCTCATGCTTAAGAGTCCAATGCTTTGTCCACTGCGCCACCTCCCAGACCATAGTAATTCACCTTTTTTTTTTTTGCCTCCAGGGTTATTGCTGTGGCTCAGTGCCTGCACCATGAATCCACTGCTCCTGAAGGCCATTTCCCCCCCCCCTTTTGTTGCACTTGTTGTGGTTATTATTATTATTATTTTATTTAATTTATTTATTTATTTATTCCCCTTTTGTTGCCCTTGTTGTTTTATTGTTGTAGTTATTATCGATGTCATTGTTGTTGGATAGGACAGAGAGAAATGGAGAGAGGAGGGGAAGACAGAGAAGAGGACAGCAAGACAGACACCTGCAGACCTGCTTCACCGCCTGTGAAGCGACTCCCAAGCAGGTGGGGGGCCGGGGGCTCAAACCTGGATCCTTTTGCCAGTCCTTGAGTTTGGCACCACCTGCGCTTAACCCGCTGCGCTACCGCCCGACTCCCTGTGGTTATTATTTTTATTGTTGTTTATTGTTGGATAGGACAGAGAGAAATGTAGAGGAGGGGAAGACAAAGAGGGGGAGAGAAATGGAGAGAGGAGGGGAAGACAGAGAAGAGGACAGAAAGACAGACACCTGCAGACCTGCTTCACCGCCTGTGAAGCGACTCCCCTGCAGGTGGGGAGCTGGTGGCTGGAACTGGGATCCTTATATCAGTCCTTGAACTTTGCGCCACGTGTGCTTAACCCACTGCACTACCGCCTGATGCCCAGTATTTCACCTTTTAACTAGGCCCTTAGTTAGGTTATGTCCTCAGATCCTCTCCAAGTATTCAAAGAAATAGGCTGGTGCACTGAACACTCTCCTAAAATTGGGACGATATGATAGGAAATTTGTGCCATTGATCTTACTGAATGTAATGCCACCTCTGAAAAGGAGATGACTGCTCTCATGTGGTCAACCTTAGAAATAGCAACCAAGAAATATGGGTCAAGTTTTTCAGTATTTTCCAGATTATATATCAATCAATACCACCTGAGACTGGGATCCATCACAGACTTTTTGACTCAGAATTTGCTGAATCAGACAGGGTAGCATAATGGTCATGCAAAAAGACTCTCATGCTAGAGGCTACAGGTCCCAGGTTCAACCCCCTTTACCACTATAAACCAGAGCTAAATAGTGCCCTGGAAATAAATAATTAATAAGGGAGTTCAGGCGGTAGCACAGTGGGTTAAGAGCACATGGCATGAAGCTCAAGGGCCAGGTAAGGATCTCCGTTAGAGCCCCCATCTCCCCATCTCGGGGGGTGGGGTGGGGCGTGTCGCTTCAAAAGTGGTGAAGCAGGTCTGCAGATGTCTTTCTCTCCCTCTCCCTGTCTTCCCCTCCTCTCTCCATTTCTCTCTGTCCTATTCAATAACAACGACAACAATAATAAAATAACAAGGGCAACAAAAGAGAAATAAATATTTAAAATAAATAAATAATAAAAAGAAATTGGTGGATCCATTTTTATTCTGTCTTTTTTTTTTTTTTTTTTTTTTCCTCCTCCAGGGTTATGGCTGGGCTCGGTGCCTGCACCATGAATCCACCGCTCCTGGAGGCCATTTTTTCCCCCTTTTGTTGCCCTTGTTGTAGCTTCGTTGTGGTTATTATTATTGCCCTTGTTGACACAATTCGTTGTTGGATAGGACAGAGAGAAATGGAGAGAGGAGGGGAAGACAGAGAAGGGGAGAGAAAGATAGACACCTGCAGACCTGCTTCACCGCCTGTGAAGCGACTCCCCTGCAGGTGGGGAGCCGGGGGCTCGAACCGGGATCGTTACGCCGGTCCCTGCGCTTTGCGCCACATGCGCTTAACCCGCTGCGCCACCGCCCGACCCCCTATTCTGTTTTTTTTTTTAATTGGGGAATTAATGTTTCACATTCAACAGTAAATACAATAGTTTGTACATGCATAACATTCCCCAGTTTCCCATATAACAGTACAGCCCCCACTAGGTCCTCTGAATCCTTCTTGGACCTGTATTCTCCCCACCCACCCACCCGAGTCTTTTACTTTGGTGATACGTTATTCTTTCTTTTTTTTTTTTTAAGAATTTATTTTTTTATTTTTATTTTTTTATTTCTTTATTGGGGAATTAATGTTTTACATTCAACAGTAAGTACAATAGTTTGTACATGCATAACATTTCCCAGTTTCCCATATAACAATACAACTCCCACTAGGTCCTCTGAATCCTTCTTGGACCTGTATTCTCCCCACTGACCTACCCCAGAGTCTTTTACTTTGGTGTGATACATTATTCTGTCTTTCAATAGACCTTCAGATGATTCTGAAGAAATTAAAAGGTTGAGAAACAAACCCCTTTTTTAGCCTCCCATGGAACCTTGCCCTCAACTTGGATCAGTAACGATAGAGAATGTTCCACCCTCAGAAGGGAGGCTGGGCAACATACTTTATGCTACACCTGAGGAAGAATGGTTGGAATATTCTTGGAATTGGATTCTTGGAATCCAATTCATTCATCTTGGAATGTTCTTACTCATGTCCACAGAATGTGAGCTCAGTTCTACAGGGATGCAGAGGTCACATAGGCTCTTAAGCTGAATATGGGCCCCAGATCACATCAAATCGATCAATACAATTCAATCAACAATATTTATACCACTGTCCCATATTAGGGAGCTACTTTCTTTCCTGATGCAGCTTTCTGGTCCTTCTTCCAGCCATGACATTATCTCCCCAGACAATAACTTGGATCCACCTGCATATCAGATTTCAGGCTGGGGTGGAGGGAGAAAAGGAAAAAAAAAAACTAGTATAGTCACAGGCCCTTTGGAATATAACTAAAATATGCCTACTAGCTATCTACAAAATGGAGGACCCCCCCCCAACTCTTCATCTGCACTATTCCAGCCTTTAGGTTCATGATTGATCAACAATTTGTTTGGCTTTGTATGTTAACTCTCTCTCTTTTTTTTCTTAAATATTTTTATTTATTTATGAGAAAAATAGGAGGAGAGAGAAACCACACATCACGCTGACACATGTGCTGCCTGGGCTCAAACTCTGGACCTTATGCTTGAGAGTCCAAAGCTTTACCACTGCGCCACATCCCAGACCAAGATGTTAACTCTCTTTTCAGCCACCAGTTTCCAGATGCCAACCAGACTTCCCTGGACAGACAACCCCACCAATGTGTCCTAGAGCTTCACTTCTCCAGAGCCCCACTCTACTAGGGAAAGAGAGAGGCAGGCTGGGAGTGTGGATCGATCAGTCAATGCCTATGTGCAGCAGGGAAGCAATTACAGAAGCCAGACCTTCCACCTTCTGCATCCCACAATGACCTGGCTCCATACTCCCAGAGGGTTAAAGAACAGGAAAGCTATCAGGAGAGGGAATGGGATGCGGAGATCTGGTGGTAGGAATTGTATGGAGTTGTACCCCTCTTGTCCTATGGTCTTATCAATGTTTCCTTTTTATTAAGAAAAAAAAGGTTGAGGAACACTATCTCAGATAAAACATACCCTCCCAGGGAGTTCGGCGGTAGCACAGCGGGTTAAGCGCACATGGCGTGAAGGGCAAGGATGGTGGAAGTGTGGGACTATGTGAAAGCTTGGTAGAGCTTAGGGGGAGCTCCCCCCATCTTCGGATGGAGGTCTGAAAAGACACCTTTCTTGTTAGCCTCTCTCCATAGAGATGAGCCAAGAGGGAAAAGTCTATCAGACTTAGCTTGCCATTATCAGGCTCCCAGCTCACAAGAAAACCCACACCCTCTCTCTCTTAGTTCCCCCTGCTGTCAACCAAATGGTTGCCTACTTTAGAATTCACTCACTCAAAGTTCACACATTCCACTTCACCTTTTGATCACAAAGGAAGAGCACTTCCTGTCACACACTCCTAACAGGGACAAGTGAAAAGCCCCCCAAAACCTTATTTCCTGAAGCCCTTTTGATGTCCTGAAAGTCTTGTTCTTCCTTCTCTATCTTACCTTACTGGTTCAACCCCTATTCTTCTCTCAACTGCCTTTAGATAAGTAAATGCCTGCATCAGGAGACTGTTTTGATCTTTATGTATCAACTCTCCTTATACCAGCCCCCTGCCATAGGAGCATGCTGACCTTTAAGAAACCTGTGAATTCTGACATATGTGAAAACTCTTCTTTGTGTAACCTTCTATATTAACCCAAACCCACCCCCAATAAACGAGTTGATCCATCAGAATGCTTCCCGGTGTCTCCTGTCTTTATTGTTGAGTCCTTGTGCTAGTGAGGGGAACCAGTGGTTTACCTTTCCTTGCTGGGAGTCATCTGGCAAACAGGGACAGGCAAATATATATATATATATATATATATATATATATATATATATATATAGAGAGAGAGAGAGAGAGAGAGAGAGGGAGTTGGGTGGAGGGTAGATAGCTCTCATGTTTGAGGCTCTGAAGTCCCAGGTTCAATCCTCCCCATTCCCACCATAAGCCAAAGATAATCAGTACTCTGGTAAAATAAAGAAATAAATTTTTGAAAAAAAGTGGTCAGGGAGTAGTGATACTGTGCAATTCAAGGCCTCTACCTCTGAAACAACACCAAGTGATAAGATTAACTTTATTTTATTTATTTATTTTTACCATAGCACTGATCACCTCTGGCTTATGGTGGTGTAGGGGACTGAATCTGGGACTTCAAAGCCTTTTTGTATAACCATCATGCTATCTACCCCTGCCCAATAGGATTAACTATATTTATTTTTAATTATCTAATTATTTATTTATTCATGAGAGAGACAGGAGGTGAGAAAGAACCAGACATCATTCTGGTACATGTGCTGTTGGGGATTGAACTCAGGACCTCATAGTTGAATGCTGGGCTAGCTTTGCGGGCGGGAGAGAGTCGACCAGGAACTCGTGGTGGAGCGGGAACACAATGCAATGCCTTTATTGATCAGAGACAACGCCTTTATACCTTTTGAAATGGAAGTGGCAAGTGGGAAAAGGAAATGGCTAGGAGAGGGGGGTGGAGAAAAAGAGCGAGCGTGAAGGTAGCAAGCTTCCATAGCAGCTGTTGCGAATGTTCTAACCAGTGGGGATTAAACCAATACCCTGCAGGCAGTGCGGGTCTCAGGCAAAACAATGATTATGGAAATAGACCACAGCTTCAAGCAATGCAGGGGACCTGGTATAATGACCAACATCTCTACCTTTCTTTTTATCTAATGGCCATAGTATCAGTAATGCGGGGTGCTTTGTGAGGCAGGGAGTCTGATAGGAGGTGGCACACTTTTGGGGTACTACTGTCCCTCCTTGCTCAACCTCTTGGTAGAGAGAGAGACTAACAGGATTGACACACCCCTCAGGTTCAAACCCTGCCAAGCTCAACCACATCCTCACAATATCCCAACATCTCCCTCTTTCTTAATGGCCATATATAAGTGGGTCAATGTCTGTAAAAGACTCCATTTCTGTCAGAGGAATAGCAGTGTAGGGGTGAACAGAAACCTACAACCAATGCTTATCCACCGTGACACCTCCCAGACCACAGGATTAACTTGATATATACAAAGCTTTGGGTGGTCCGGGAGGTGATGCAGTGGATAAAGCATTAGACTCTCAAGCATGAGGTCTTGAGTTTAATTGCAGGCAGCACATGTACCAGAGAAATGTCTGGTTCTTTCTTTCTCCTACCCTTCTCTCCTATCCTTCTAAATAAAACCTTTTTTTAAAAAATGAAAGTTTCGGGACTGGGAAGACAGCATAATAGTTATGCAAAAAGACTTTCCTACCTGAAGCACTAAGGTCTCAGTTTCAATCCCCAACACCACCATAAACCAGAGCTGTGTAGAGCTCTGGTCTTTCCTCTTTTTTTAATTTTTATTTACTTATTCCCTTTTGTTGCCCTTTTTATTTTTTTGTTGTAGTTACTACTGTCATCATTGTTGGATAGGACAGAGAGAAATGGAGAGAGGAGGGGAAGACAGAGAGGGGGAGAAAAAGACACCTGCAGACCAGCTTCACTGCCTGTAAAGGGACTCCCCTGCAGGTGGGGAACCAGGGGCTCAAAATGGGATCCTTATGCCAGTCCTCCCTCTTTGTGCTGGGTGCACTTAACCCACTGTAGCACCCTGGGACTCCCGCTCTGGTCTTTATATACCACTCTCTTCTCATGAAAACACACACAGGGTGGGGTGGATTGCATAATGGTTATGCAAACAGACTCTCATGCCTGAGGCTCCAAAGTCCCAGGTTCTAGCCCCACACCACCATAAACCAGAGCTAAGCAGTGTTCTGGTGAAAAAGAAACACACGGGTAGATAGTATAACATAATGATTATACAAAGAGACCCAGGTGCCTGAGATTTCAAAGTCCCAGGTTCAAATCCTCCACACCACCATAAACCAGAGCTGAGCTAAGCAATGATCTGGTTTAAAAAAAAAACAAAAAAACTGGGGAGTCAGGCGGTAGCACTGTGGGTTAAGCACAAATGATGCGAAGTGCAAGGACCACCAGTGTAAGGATCCCAGTTTGAGCCCCCAGCTCCCCACCTGCAGGGGAGTCACTTCACAAGCTGTGAAACAGGTTGGCAGGTGTCTATCTTTCTCTCCTCATCTCTGTCTTCCCATCCTCTCTCAATTTCTCTCTGTCCTTTCCAACAACAGTGACAGCAATAACAACAATAATAGTAACAACAATGATAAACAACAAGGGCAAAAAAAGGGGAAAAATGGCCTCCAGGGGCAGTGGATTTGTAGTGCACCCAGCCCCAGCAATAACCCTAGAGGCAAAAAAAAAAGAAAGAAAGAAAGAAAGAAAGAAAGAAAGAAAGAAAGAAAGAAACACACACAGTTATGTTATTGAAACTGGAAAGTAGGACTACAATACATTTTTTTCCAGTGGTAGTTTATTTATTTTAAAAAGGAGACATTAACAAAACCGTAGGATAGGAGGAGTACAACTCCACACAATTCTCATCTCTTGATCTCTATATCCCATCCCCTCCCCAATAGCTTTCCCATTCTTTATCCCTCTGGGAGTATGGACCCAAGGTCATTGTGGGATGCAGAAGGTGGAAGATCTGGCTTCTGTAATTGCTTCCCCACTGAACATGGTCCAGACTCCCAGTCTGCCTCTCTCTTTCCCTAATAGGGTGGGTCTCTGGGGAGGCAGAACTCCAGAACCAGAACACATTGATGGGGTCCTCTGTCCAAGAAGTCTGATTGGCATCCTGCTGGCATCTGGAACCTGGTGGCTGAAAAGAGAGTTAACATACAAAGCCAAACAAATTGCTGAACAATTATGGACATAAAGGCTGGGATTGTGCAGATGAAGGGGCGGTACTCACTTCAAACTATTGTGTACTTTTGCTTTCAGGTATATATTTTGCCATAGTTTGTGGATACGTGTGAACATATGCTCTATCTCAGGGGACCTGGTCCATATCTAGGTTTGGGGACTTTGTTAGGAAGTGAACCACCTGGAATGAAATTAAAGAATACTGTGAAAGGAGAGGTCTCACCCGAGTAATGAAGCTGAAGGGTTGTCATTCCACACCTGAAGTCTCTGGACACAGTATGAAGTGAAGCATGCTGAGGTGGCACTCGTTGTGTTGATTAGGTTGGGATCGGTGGGTGCAATATTATTTGATATGAATTGAGAGAAGCATGCAGGAAAGTGGGCCCCACCCTACGGTTCCAGGACTGGGGGAAATATAGGCTCTATAGTGGAAATGTGAGGTTCCTGCTGTCTTAGGGTTCAAGAAGACAATGGATAGTTATTGTTATCATCACATTATTTGGTAATTGGGTTAACTTTGAAAAGTCCCTTTGTTAGGATTTGCTGTATAATACCCAACATCTTGTATATAGCTGTGCCATACAATACATTTTATGAGAAGCAAGGAGGTTTTTTTAATATATATATTTATTTATTTAGTCCTTTTGTTGCCTTTCTTTTTCTTTTTTTTTATTGGGGAATTAATGTTTTACATTTAACAGTAAGTACAATAGTTTGTACATGCATAACATTCCCCAGTTTCCCATATGTTGCCTTGTTTTATTGTTGTAGTTATTATTGTTGTGATTGATGTCCTCATTGTTAGATAAGACAGAGAAATGGAGAGAGGAGGGGAAGACAGAGAGGAAGCAAGAAAGACACCTGCAGACCTGCTTCACCGCCTATGAAGTGACTCCCCTGCAGGTGGCGTGCCAGGGGCTTGAACCAGGATCCTCCCAGGATCCCTGCCGGGCTAGCTTTGCGGGCAGGAGAGAGACGACCAGGAACTCATGGCTGAGTGGGAACGCAATCCAATTTTTTTTTCTTTTAATCAGAAAAGAATCTGCCTTTAAATATCTTCTAAGACGGAAGTGGTAGGGTGGAAAACAGGAAGTGACTAGGAGAGGGGGCGGAGTGGAAAAAGAGCCCTAACCAGTGGGGATTAAACCAGTGGGGATCTACCCAATACCCTGCAGGCAGGGCAGGTCTCAGGCAAAACAGTGATTATGTAAATAGACCACAACATCAGGCAATGCAGCAGACCTGGCATAATGAACAACTTATATTTATTTTACCTTTTGTTGCCCTTGTTCTTTTTTTGTTGTTGTTGTTGTAGTTATTACTGTTGTTATTGACGTTGCCCTTGTTAGACAGGACAGAGAGAAATGGAGAGAGGAGGGGAAGACACAGAGGGAGATAGAAAGGTAGACATCTGGGGAGTCGGGCTGTAGCGCAGAGGGTTAAGTGTAGGTGGCGCAAAGCACAAGGACCGGCATAAGGATCCCGGTTTGAACCCCGGATCCCCACCTGCAGGGGAGTCGCTTCACAGGTGGTAAAGCAGGTCTGCAGGTGTCTATCTTTCTCTCCTCCTCTCTGTCTTCCCCTCCTCTCTCCATTTCTCTCTGTCCTATCCAACAATGACAACAACAATAATAACTACAACAATAAAACAACAAGGGCAACAAAAGGGAATAAATAAATAAAATTAAAAAAATATATATATATATATTAAAAAAAGAAGAAGAAAGGTAGACATCTGAAGATCCACTTCACCCACTGTGAAACGACGCTTAACCCGCTGTGCTCCTGCCTAACTCCCCACCAAACTCCTTTTATTTTAAAAGTACTTATTACTTGTTTACAACTTTGGGCACATGCAATCATGGGAATCAAGCTTAGGACCTTATTCTTAAGTGTCCAATCCTTTATCTATTGGGCCTCACAACCTCTTTTATTTATTTATTTTTAATATTTTGCTTAATTTTAATAAGAGATACAGGAAGGAAGACTTGGAAAGACCAGAGCTCTGCACAGCTCTGGTTTATGGCGGTGCTGGGGATTGAACCAGGAACCTCAGAGCCTCAGTCATGAAAGTCTTTTTGCATAACCATTATGATGTCTCCCCAGCCCCTCTTTTATTTTTTTTGATATATTTTGGAGGCTGGATGTTGGTACACCTTTTAAAGCACAAGCATTACAGTGTACATAACCCAAACTCAAACCCTCCCCGCCCCCCACCATCACCACCACCAGCAGAGGGGAAATTTCAGGAGTTGTGAAACACTATTGCAGGTACCTGGGACCATGGGGGCTCAGGAATTAGAATTAGTTCCTACAAATATTATGTTATGTTGCCCCACACACACACTGCACCCCCAAGTTCAGTTGCTATCATCACATGGACAGATGTGATGCTCTGGTTCTCTTTTGTGTCCATAAACAATACTTAGAGGGATTTGGGCAGTATAGCACGGTTTAAACACATATTGTATGTACAAGGATCCCAGTTTGAACCCCTAGCTCCCTACCTGCAGGGGACCGCTTACAAGCAGTGAAGCAGGTCTGCAGGTGTCTCTCTCTCTCTCTCTCTCTCATCTCCCCCTCCTTTCTCAATTTCTTTCTGTCCTATCCAATAAAAATGAAAAATGGCTACCAGGAGCAGTGAATTCATAAAGATGGCACCAAGCCCCAGTGATAACCCTGGAGGCAAACAAATAAATTTTAAAAATAATACTTAGAAAAAAGAACATTAAAAGCAACCACGTTGAAGCATACCTAATAGAGCACACAGGTTATGTGCAACGACCTGGGTTCAAAACCCAGTCCTGATCATCAAGGGATGTTTCTTTCTTTCTTTTTTTAAAAATTATTTTAAATATTTATTTATTTTCCCTTTTGTTGCCCTTGTTATTTTATTGTTGTAGTTATTATTACTGTTGTTATTGATGTTGTTGTTGGATAGGACAGAGAGAAATGGAGAGAGGAGGGGAAGACAGAGAGGGGGAGAGAAAAAGAGACACCTGCAGACCAGCTTCACCCCCTCTGAAGCGATTCTTCTGTAGGTGGGGAGCTGCTTGCACTTCGAGTCACATGCGCTTAACCCGCTGGGCTACCTCCAGATTGCCAGAAATAAATTTCAGGAGTGATGGAGCAGTGCTGCAGGTGTCTCCTTCTATCTCTATCTCCTTATCTCATTTGTTCACCCTCTATATAAAAAAAAACAAAAAAACAGAGATTCGACTTCCAGAGGTAGAGCAATGAGCAGCAGATTGCTTTCTCTCCTCTCCTCTCCTCTCACAGGTCAACTAGGAATACCAAAGGAGACCACCGGGGAACGAAACAAGACAGGACAAGAATGACCACAGGAACCCAGTAAATCACTGAATCTGGAGCAGCGACAGGAAGGGACACCAGGGGACAGAGATCTAACCAGGAAACTCAGAAGACCTATACCTCAGTGGCATAGCTGAGGGGCTGTGAAAGTCTCTTTGCATAACCACTGGATTATCTCTGCCACACCCTGCTTTATCTCTTGGTCAGGAGTCAGTGATTAAGCTAAGAAGCCTATTGATAGTTTAAAAGCCCTCAGGCTCCCATAGCCTACAGGGGAGAAAAAAAAGAGGCTTTTAAACCACTGAGCTCCAACTCAGAGATTTAAATACTATTGAAACAACTGTTAACTTCCACCACTGTGAACCCTTTAATTAACATACTTAGACACAAAGTCAATCCAGGCAATAGTGATCAATAATTTGAAAATTACTGATAAAGGGAACTCATAACATAATATATAAAATGGTTAAAACAACAAGAAAAAATATTGGAGAATCGAACCAGGTCAAGAGTTCAGCTAAAAGTCCTCCAGAGGGTGAAGCACAAAACGAGTTCAACATTCAAACATTAGCTAAGGAAATAATAACAGGAGTGAGTAAAGAATTTGAAAAAATTGTAACCAGAAATGCAGGATCAACAAATGAGAATATGGAAGAAAATACTAATTATCTCATGGTTATTAGAGAGCTGAAATCACTGAGCTAAGAAGGCAACTAGCTGAACAAGCTAAAACAGTATCAGAGCAGGGCAACAAAATTGATGAACTCCAGAAAACAGTAGAGGGGCAGAGAGAATAGAATCAATGAGGCTGAAGACAGAATTAGCCAGATTGAGGATGAATTAGAGACAACGAAAAAAGAAGTAAGAGATCTCAAAAAGAGATTAAGAGATGCTGAAAACAACAACAGAGTCCTATGGGATGACTTCAAAAGAAACAATATACGCATTATTGGCATACCAGAGGAAGAAAGAGAAGGAGAGGAAGAAGACATTTTCCAGGCCATAGTAGCTGAAAACTTCTCTAGTCTAGACAACATCAAAGACATAAAAATTCAAGAAGCCCAGAGGGTCCCAAACAGAATTAACCCAGACCTAAAGACACCAAGACATATCATACTTAGAATGGAAAGGAACAAGGATAAAGAAAGGATCCTGAAGGCTGCAAGAGAAAAACAGAGTCACCTACAAAGGAAAACCCATAAGATTAGCAGCATACTTCTCCATACAAACACTACAGGCCAGAAGAGAATGGCAAGATATCTACCGAGTGCTCAATGAGAAAAGCTTTCACCCAAGAATACTATATCCTGCTAGACTGTCATTCAGACTAGATGGAGGCATCAAAACCTTCTCAGACAAGCAACAGTTGAAGGAAGCAACCATCACAAAACCTGCCCTGAAAGAAGTTCTGAAAGGTCTCCTATAAACAACCAGACCACCACAAATAGGACATATATCAAAACACTCTAAAACTCTACAAGAATGGCGTTAAAATATCTTCAATCTTTGATATCAATAAATGTCAATGGCCTGAATTCACCTATTAAAAGACACAGAGTAGGAAGATGGATCAGAAAATACAACCCAACAATATGCTATCTACAGGAAACCCACCTAACTCAACAAGACAAACACAGACTTAAAGTGAAAGGATGGAAAACTATCATACAAGCCAATGGCCCACAAAAAAGGGCAGGAGCAGCTATTCTCATATCTGACATGATAGACTTTAAAATAGATAAGATTAAAAAAGATAGGAATGGACACTACTTAATGCTCAGAGGATCAGTCAATCAAGAGGACTTAACAATTATTAACATCTATGCACCCAATGAGAAACCATCTAAATACATCAAACTTCTACTGAAAGAGCTACAGCAATATATTAACAGTAACACAATCATAGTAGGGGATTTCAACACCCCACTCTCTCAACTTGACAGATCATCCAGGCAGAAAATCAATAAAGACATAAGGGAGCTAAATGAAGAGATAGATAAACTAGAACTGTTGGACATATTCAGAGTCATTCATCCCAAGAAACTGGAATACACATTTTACTCAAATCCACATGGGTCATTCTCAAGGAGAGACCATATATTAGGCCACAAAGACAGCATCAGCCAATTCAAGAGCATTGAAATCATCCCAAGCATCTTCTCAGACCACAGTGGAATTAAACTAACATTTAACAATCAACAAAAGATTAGTAACAGTGCCAAAATGTGGAAGCTCAACAGTACACTTCTTAACAACTTCTGGGTCAAAGAGGAAATCAAGGAAGAAATCAAAATGTTTCGAGAGTTCAATGAAAATGAAGACACAAGCTATCAAAATATTTGGGACACAGCTAAAGCAGTCCTAAGAGGGAAGTTCATAGCTATACAAGCACACATTAGGAAACAAGAAAAAGCACAAATAAACAGCCTGATTGCACATCTTAAAGACCTAGAAGAAGAACAACAAAGGAACCCTAAAGCAGCCAGAAGGACAGAAATCACTAAAATTAGGGCAGAAATAAATAACACTGAGAATAGGAAAACCATACAAAAGATCAACGAAAGTAAATGTTGGTTCTTTGAAAGAGTAAACAAAATCAACAAACCAGACTCACAAAACAAAAAAGGGAGAAGACCCAAATAAATCGGATAGTAAATGAAAGAGGAGATATCACAACAGACACCGCAGAAATTCAACATATCATGCGAGGCTTCTATGAACAACTATATGCCACCAAGCTAGAGAACCTGGAAGAAATGGACGATTTCCTAGATACCTACCAACTTCCAAAACTAAGTAAAGAGGAAGTGGATAACATGAACAGGCCCATCACAGCTAATGAAATTGAAAAAGTTATCAAAAATCTCCCCAAAAATAAAAGTCCTGGACCAGATGGTTTTACAAATGAATTCTACAAAACCTTCAAAGAAGAACTAATACCTCTACTTTTAAAAGTCTTCGAGAAGATTGAAGACACTGGAATACTCCCTGCCAGCTTCTATGAAGCCAACATCACCCTGATAATAAAAGCAGACAGGGACACAACCAAAAAAGAAAACTACAGACCAATATCTCTGATGAACATAGATGCGAAAATATTGAACAAAATTCTAGCCAACCGGATACAGCAGTATATCAAAAAGATTGTCCATCATGACCAAGTGGGGTTTATCCCAGGCATGCAAGGTTGGTTTAATATACGTAAATCAATCAATGTGATCCACCACATCAACAAAAGCAAGACCAAAAACCACATGGTCATATCAATAGATGCAGAGAAAGCCTTTGACAAAATACAACATCCCTTTATGATCAAAACACTACAAAAAATGGGAATAGATGGAAAATTCCTGAAGATAGTGGAGTCTATATATAGCAAACCTACAGCCAACATCATACTCAATGGTGAAAAACTGGAAGCATTTCCACTCAGATCAGGTACTAGACAGGGCTGCCCACTATCACCATTACTATTCAACATAGTGTTGGAAGTTCTTGCCATAGCAATCAGGCAGGAGCAAGGAATTAAAGGCATACAGATTGGAAGAGAAGAAGTCAAACTCTCCTTATTTGCAGATGACATGATAGTATACATGGAAAAACCTAAGGAATCCAGCAAGAAGCTTTTGGAAATCATCAGGCAATACAGTAAGGTGTCAGGCTACAAAATTAACATTCAAAAGTCAGTGGCATTCCTCTATGCAAACACTAAGTTAGAAGAAATTGAAATCCAGAAATCAATTCCTTTTACTATAGCAACAAAAACAATAAAATATCTAGGAGTAAACCTAACCAAAGAAGTGAAAGACTTGTATACTGAAAATTATGAGTCACTACTCAAAGAAATTGAAAAAGACACAAAGAAGTGGAAAGATATTCCATGTTCATGGGTTGGAAGAATTAACATCATCAAAATGAATATATTACCCAGAGCCATCTACAAATTTAATGCTATCCCCATCAAGATCCCAAGCACATTTTTTAGGAGAATAGAAAAAATGCTACAAATGTTTATCTGGAACCAGAAAAGACCTAGAATTGCCAAAACAATCTTGAGAAAAAAGAACAGAACTGGAGGCATCACACTCCCAGATCTCAAACTGTATTATAGGGCCGCTGTCATCAAAACTGCTTGGTACTGGAACATGAATAGACACACTGACCAGTGGAATAGAATTGAGAGCCCAGAAATGAGGCCCGACACCTATGTACATCTAATCTTTGACAAAGGGGCCCAGACTATTACATGGGGAAAGCAGAGTCTCTTCAACAAATGGTGTTGGAAACAATGGGTTGAAACATGCAGAAGAATGAAACTGAATCACTGTATTTCACCAAATACAAAAGTAAATTCCAAGTGGATCAAGGACTTGGATGTTAGACCACAAACTATCAAATACTTAGAGGAAAATATTGGCAGAACTCTTTTCTGCATAAATTTTAAAGACATTTTCAATGAAACAAATCCAATTATAAAGAAGACTAAGGCAAGTATAAACCTATGGGACTACATCAAATTAAAAAGCTTCTGCACAGCAAAAGAAACCACTACCCAAACCAAGAGACCCTTCACAGAATGGGAGAAGATCTTTACATGCCATACATCAGATAAGAGTTTAATAACCAACATATATAAAGAGCTTGCCAGACTCAACAACAAGACAACAAATAACCCCATCCAAAAATGGGGGGAGGACTTGGGCAGAATTTTCACCACAGAAGAGATCCAAAAGAAAGAGAAACACATGAAAAAATGCTCCAAGTCTCTGATTGTCAGAGAAATGCAAATCAAGACAACAATGAGATACCACTTCACTCCTGTGAGAATGTCATACATCAGAAAAGGTAACAGCAGCAAATGCTGGAGAGGGTGTGGGGTCAAAGGAACCCTCCTACACTGCTGGTGGGAATGTCAATTGGTCCAACCTCTGTGGAGAACAGTCTGGAGAACTCTCAGAAGGCTAGAAATGGACCTACCCTATGACCCTGCAATTCCCCTCCTGGGGATATATCCTAAGGAACCCAACACATCCATCCAAAAAGACCTATGTACAGATCTTTTGGCAGCACAATTTGTAATAGCCAAAACCTGGAAGCAACCCAGGTGTCCAACAACAGATGAGTAGCTGAGCAAGTTGTGGTATATATACACAATGGAATACTACTCAGCTGTAAAAAATGGTGACTTCACCGTTTTCAGCCGATCTTGGATGGACCTTGAAAAAATCATGTGGAGTGAAATAAGTCAGAAACAGAAGGATGAATATGGGACGATCTCACTCTCAGACCGAAGTTGAAAAACAAAATCAGAAAAGAAAACACAAGTAGAACCTGAAATGGAATTGGCATATTGCACCCAAGTAAAAGACTCTGGGGTGGTTGGGTGGGTGGGTAGGGAGAATACAGGTCCATGAAGGATGATAAATGAGATAGTAGGGGAATGTATTGTTAAATGGGAAACTGGGGGATGTTATGCATGTACAAACTATTGTATTTACTGTTGAATGCAAAACATTAATTCCCCAATAAAGAAATAAATTAAAAAAAATAGATGTCTCATTAGCGTAGTAAGTAGTGGGTCAGTTTCATAAAAAAGCAAACAAATGGGATTGGGTGGCAGCACAGCAGGTTAAGCACACGTGGTGCAAAGAGCAAGGACCGGCATAAGAATCCTGGTTCTAGTTCCCAGCTCCCCACCTACAGGGGAGTCGCTTTACGGCGGAGAAGCAGGTCTACAGGTGTCTTTCTCTCCCCCTCTCTGTCTTCCCCTCCTATCTCCATTTCTCTGTCCTATCTAACAACGATGACATCAATAAAAACAATAATAACTATAACAACAATGAAAAACAACAAGGGCAACAAAAGGGAAAATAAATATAAAAACAAAACAAAAACGAAAAACGCCAGAGAATCGTGGAATCATGCAGGTAGCAACCCAGCTATAAAAACAAACGTGCGCTCAACCAGGTGAGCCACCACCCAGCCCCGACCAAGCATTTTTTTTTAAGTTTAATAGATTTTTTAAAATATTTATTTTTGTTGCTCGTTTTTATTGTTGTAGTTATTATTATTGATGTCATTGTTGTTGGATAGGACAGAGAAATGGAGAGAGGAGAGGAAGACAGAGAGGGGGAGAGAAATACAGACACCTGCAGACCTGATTCACCGCTTGTGAAGTGACTCCCCTGCAGGCGAGGAGTCAGGGGTTCAAACCCGGATCCTCACACTTGTCCTTGCGCTTTGCACCATGTGAACTTAACCCACTGCGCTACTGCCTGACTCCCTCCCAGGTTTTTTTTATTATATATTTTTGCCTCCAGGGTTATTGTTGGGGATCAGTGCCTGCACTATGAATCCACTGCTCCTAGAAGCCGTTTCCCCCAATTTTGTTGCCTTGTTATTGCTGTTGTTGGATAGAGAAATGAGAGGAGGATGCAGACAGACAAGGGGAGAGACACATGCAAACCTGCTTTACCACTTGTGAAGTCATCCCCCTGTAGATGGGGAGCTGTGGGCTCGAACCAGGATCCTTATGCCAGTTCTTTTTTATTTTTTTTTTTTAATTTCTTTATTGGGGAATTAATGTTTTACATTCAACAGTAAATACAGTAGTTTGCACATGCATAACATTCCCCAGTTTCCCATATAACAATACAACCCCCACTAGGTCCTCTGAATCCTTCCTGGACCTGTATTCTCCCTACCCACCCACCCCAGAGTCTTTTACTTTGGTGCGATATGCCAAATCCATTTCAGGTTCTACTTGTGTTTTCTTTTCTGATCTTGTTTTTCAACTTCTGCCTGAGAGTGAGATCATCCCATATTCATCCTTCTGTTTCTGACTTATTTCACTCCACATGATTTTTTCAAGGTCCATCCAAGATCGGCTGAAAACGGTGAAGTCACCATTTTTTACAGCTGAGTAGTATTCCATTGTGTATATAGACCACAACTTGCTCAGCCACTCATCTGTTGTTGGATTTATGCCGGTCCTTATGCTTTGCACCATGTGCGCTTTACCCGCTGTGCTACATGTGTACTTAATTACATATATATTTATATATATATGTAATATATATATATTATATATATATATATATACCTTTAAAATTTTTTATTTTCCCTTTTGTTGCCCTTGTTTTATTGTTTTAGTTATTATTGTTGTTGGATAGGACAGAGAGAAATGGAGAGAGGAGGGGAAGACAAGAGAGGGAGAGAAAGATACCTGCAGACCTACTTCACCGCCTGCGAAGCGACTCCCCTGCAGGTGGGGAGCTGGGGCTTGAACCAGGATCCTTACACCAGTCCTTGTGCTTCGCGCTACATGCAATAATATTATATATATATTTGTTTTAAGACTTTATTCATGAAGAAGATAGGAGGAAAGAGAGAAAAGGAACCAGACATCACTCTGGTAAATGTGCTCCTGGGAATTGAAATCAGGACCTTATGCTTGAGAGTCCAATGCTTTATTCATTGCATCACCTTCTCCCGGCCACTCTATCTCTTTTTTTAATTTTATTTATTTTAATACCAGAGCACCGATCAGCTGTGGGGGATTGAACCTGGGATTTTGGAGCCTCAGGCATGAGTCTGTTTGCATAAATATTATGCTATCTACCCCCACCCAATTATGTATTTTTAACCAGAGCACTGCTTAGTGCAGGGGGCTGAACTTGGGACATCGAAGCCTGAGAGACTTTTTGCACAACCATTATGCTATTTATTCCCCCCTCACACCCCCGATTATTTATTTTTATTGCTCAGATGCAAGATCTGGGCTCCTTTGCTTTTTCACTCAGATAAACACCACAGCATCTCCCACTGTGGCCACTCAATGCATGAAGCTATTTTACCAGTTCTGCTCTTACATTTTTCCTACTCCCATCCACCCTTTGTTTCTTTCCACTAAGTGGTCACAGGGATAAGAGGTCTTAACCAGAATTATGACGTCCACACCATTTCACTACTTACAGCTCCAACAATCTGAGGAACTCTGAGACCCTGAGGTCTCATCTACCTTCTCAAAGACCTGTGGCATCTACTATATGCTACGGTGATTTGACAGTTCAGTATTCCTTCACTCGTTTCACCTAATTCCAACTTATGTCTTAGAATGGGGATCAAACTCAGGACTCTCATGCTTTTAAAAAATTTTTTTTTGACTCTCATGCTTTTAAGTCTAAGTGTTCTAACCATGCTAGCAACTCCCAACTCAAGAGGTGGATTTAAAAAAAATTTTCCCTTTTGTAGCTCCCCCCCCTTTTTTTTTTTTTTTATAATTTTCCCTTTTGTAGCCCCATTTTTTATTTTCCCTTTTGTAGCCTTTTTTTTTCTTTTTTTTTTTACCAGAGCACTGCTCAGATCTGGCTTATGGAGCCTCAGGCATGAGAGTGTTTGCATAACCATTATGCTATCTACCTGCCCTTGTTGTTTTATTGTATTTTTTTTTTTTTGAGCGCTGGATTTTTAATAAAGAGTTCAAACACACCAGGGGTTAAATAAGATGCTTCTCTTTCCACATTTTATTAATAATGTACAAAATATACAAAACCAAAAGAAAAAATAATCATCCTCAAATCCATTGTGGCTCTAACCCAAGACCCTGCACAAAACCCAACCAATCCACTGTTTTCATAGAAAACAACTGATGCTGAGACAGGTGAAGGGGACAGCTGGGGAAAGGGATGTGATCTTGTCAAATCCACACAGGAGGAACCTGGTGGGGACTCAGCAGTGGCTGACGGGGCAAGGGAGCTGGAGGCCTCACACCGACAGGGTTCCATGTAGGGGCAAGGAGCACGCTCACTCCCAAAGGCAGTGCATGTAGTGTGACTATCAGGCCCAGTATGCTGGGCAAAAGTTGATGAAAGCTGGTCTCACTGAGGTGTTTTATAGTTTCTAGACTAAACTATAGGGAAGGGTGAAGCAACACCACTGGCCTCACCCATGCCAGCTAAAACTCATTGAAAGCATACATATAGATGTCATCATTGAACCAGGCAGACCCATGATGCAAACTTAGGTGTTTGTTAGAAGGTCGCAAAGTCTTGAAGATCCAAATGTAAATCTTGTGTCAGGGGGAAGAGTGGGGATGTGTTCCAGAACTCAAGTCCAGCCTGATTGAGTTCTCTCAGTGCAGTGGGACTACCCCTTTCACTCTCTCTTCACTCTACGAGGAATCATGAACTTGGCGGGGATGATTTCATAGGTGCAGCTGATCCCATGTCAAAGTTGTATGTGCATGTGAAGGATCCGTAGTAGACGAGTAAAGGTCTTCTCCAGGATGACAAGCTTTAGGTTCTCAGGCATCAAGGGTAATACTGGAAAGGGGTTTGAAGTACAGGGCAGATCTCCTCAAAAAGTGAAGTCAACTGGGTCTCCTCTTCAGCAGTCCAGGGTACAGAATGTGTCCAGTCTCTCTCCTCCCCAGACTGGAGGAAAATATGTACATCAATGCGCACCAGTGATCAGAAACCCCCAGGAACCCAAGCAGGTGGGAACTGAGGGGCCGGCTCCTCATCAGCTGGGGAAAGGGGAAAATGGGCCTCACAGAAGCCATAACACAGGGTGGAAGGAGCAAGGCTACAGTCCACAGGGGTGTGTGAGAGGAGCAGGCAGGTGATCCCTAGGGCAGGGGGGGCCCATTGACACCCGGGTGGTAGAAGGCACAGTTGTTCTCATAGCGGCAGTTGCCCTTCATCATGAAATGTCGGCAAACAGGGCGGTTTGACATGTCTGTGGGAATGATGGTGGAATGGTTAGATAGGGAATGACTTAAGATGCCACCCGCAGCCTCCCAGTCTATGGAACCCTGCTAACTTTTTAGAGACAGTGTCTTTAGGATTTGAGAGTGGGACAAAGGGTATGAATTGCCATGCATGCTGGGAACAGAGAGCTCTCATGTTCAGCCAGGCACACTCAGGGTAGTGACACTGCCTAGAAACTTGTATGGGACCAAAAGCCAAATGGGGGAAGACAACCTCCTTACCTCCTCCATGGTTGTGGCCTCCATCGTGTCCTCGGTGGCCCCCTCCTCCGTGGCCAGGGCCATCATGGCCACGGTGCTCATGAGGGGGTGGTCCTCGATGATCATGGCCTCGGTGACCAGGGACATCATGAGGTCTGTGGCCATGGGGACCCCCATGTCCAGGACCATCATGGGGACGATGTCCACCACTGCCACCCATGTTCCCACCAGGGCCTTCATGAGGTCGATGTCCACTGCCCCCGCCCATGCTGCCAGGGCCTTCATGGGGGCGATGTCCCCCACCTCCACCCATACTGCTTCCAGGGCCTTCATGGGGGCGATGTCCACTTCCACTGCTCATGCCCCCACCAGGGCCTTCATGGGGGCGATGTCCACCACCTCCAACCATGCCTCCACCGGGGCCTCCTCGTCCATTTGGGGGTCCACCTCCAGAGCGACCTCCTCTGGCTCCTCGAAATGGAGGAGGAGGAGGAGGTGGTTCATTTCCTCGGCCACCACGACCTCTATGGTATGGAACAGGACCAGGTCCTGGACCACCTCGCATTGGGCCACCCCGCATGGGGTCACCAGGCCCATCCCAAAAGGGATCACCCCCTCGAGGAGGAGGTGGAGGACCGAGAAGACGTGGACCAATTGGCCCACCGGGGCCCCCAGGGCCTCCATGGGGACCTGTTAAGGAAAGAGAGAGAGTATTAATCTCAACTGTTATATTCAGGGACCACCATTCCTTACCCTAGACCACCCTTCACCTTTTTTTAAAATTAGTCCTATACTATTACTAGGCTAAAATCAAGCAGAGAAGCCCATTTTAACCTTTCACTAATCACATACCTGGCATAGGTCCTCCAGGTCCAGGGGGGAAGTGCTGCATGCCTTTGGGACCCCCAGGGCCTCCTGGTGGGAAACCATTGGCTATTGGACCAGGGCCCAAGAGTCCGTGTGGTACTGTTAATGAAGGGGTAAAACATTAAGAAGATTCTAGAAGAGTGGCAGATGGCCCATTCCGATCAACCTGGCAGAGAACAATGCTCTCTGTTTCTATGTTGTGCCATCAAGTGGTAATAACTCCACTTTTCTACTGTAGCCACCCTGTAACCCCCCCCCCCCCATCAGGCTGATAATTACCTAGCATCTGCTTCAGCTTGTCTGAATAGTCTGGTTGCTTCAGCATTTCATCTGATGGATGGCTATTTGGGCTACCCTGTGAGGAAAAGTAAACAGAAAACAAGGTTTATAGACGGTATACCAGTAGAGAAAAGGGGAAACCAAAGGGGAAGGGTAGTGGAAAGCTGAGGGCTGGGGTATAGAGGAAAGAAAGGTGTGTACCATTATGGATGTGAGGATCTCCTGGACATTGATGCCTCCTCCTCCAGGACCCTGGGGGCTTTTTCCAGCACCCATGCTTCCCATAAGATTGGCCAGAACCGGAGGCAACTTCGAGCCCCCTGCCCCATCTGGTGAGCCACCAGCCCCTGCGGCTTCTAGAGTCTCAACATAAGGAGTTTCATCCATGGAACATTCCTAGAAGAAAAAAAGCACAAGTATGAGGACTGCAAGAATGAAGAGGTATTCCCACATGAAAGCTGCATTAGAAACATCAAAGCTCCCGCCAGCACAGAATACTCACCTCATCTAGGGGGATGAGTTTCGGGGGTATAGGTTCATAGGGCTCAGGATCAGGCTCGTGAGGACTATCAGGAACAACATAGGTGATGGAAAAAAAAAAGTGATGATCAAATTATTTATTTTGCCTTCAGATTTCTTCCTAATCTCCATTACCCCCACGATTAGACTAGGGAGTTAGCATACTAGATCCCCAGAACCACCATAAACCAGAGTTTAGGAGTGCTCTGGCAAATAAAATACCCTCAGGATATATTCCTTTGGGGAGTGTAAGTGCTCACACTCAGGATTTGAATCCTATTCTACTCACCTCTCTTTGTTCAGGAAAAGCTCCTGAAGGATTCCTTTCTCCCGCTCAGCCTGGATATATCGCTCCTGACTGTTACTTCCAGGAGTGACAAGTGGTGAGGGCAGAACCAGAGGACGAGGGCACACCCAGGGAACTTTCTCTTCCATATTATCATGGCTCAGACGCCGAGCTGTCTCAAATGCATGTCGGTCTGACAGTATCTCTCGCTTAGCTGCTTCACCAAAGTCTTTGATCTTATTCACGTTTACTAGTGTCAAGAAGAAAAAGCAAGCAAGTTAAGTACAACCGAGCATATTCTTTTTAAACTTTCAATGCCCGCCCCCATAAAATAAAAAACTGGACTTCTCACCTCGTTCAGTTTCATCTAGTTCAAAATAGAAATACTCTCTCAGCTTGCCCTCTTCAGGCCAGGTCACAGTTTTCCTCTTCCTGCCTTTCCGGGTCAGCTGGCTTGGATCTCCAGGACTCTCCACTGGCTTTGCATCCAGAGCTCCTGGCTCCGAAGAAGCTGTAAACAGGAGAGGTTTCAGACCTCATTCTTTTCACAACTCACCCCACTGCCCTTGTAAAACTAAGCTCACTGACAGACTTACCTGTATCCATGAGCTCTGGGACTTCAACAGGGGGAACTGGAGTGCCTGGACGCTCTGTTTCCATTGCCTCAGAAGGGGGTGCTGGTTCTGGGGAAGAAGGTTTGACTGTGCTTGGTTCTGTGCTTGTTTTCCCTTCAAATGGACTTGGCTATTGTGGAAGAAGAAGTTAATGAGTTGATCAACATCAAGGTAAAGCAATTAGTCAAACATCTAAGAAGAATCCCCCCACAGGTTCCTATAGAAGTTTTTGCCTTCTCTAACACTGTCCTACCACCACCACCTACATCTAAGGCAAAAGTATTCTCCTGCTCCTTTCCCCTTTTATGTTTTACCAGAGCACTGATCAGCTATGGCTTTGGTGCTAGAGACTAAGCCTGGGACCTTGGTGTTTCAGGCATGACAGTTGCTTTGCATAACCATTATACCATCTCTCTAGTCAAAACCCTGCCCATACCAACCACTCCTAGCTGTTTTTGTTGTTCCTCAGATTTTTTTATTTAATTATTATTATTTTTTAAATACCAGAGCACTACTTAACTCTGGCTTATGGTGGTGTGGGGGATTGAACCTGGGACCTCAGAGCCTTAGGCATAAGTGTCTGTCTGCATAACCACAATGCTACCTCACCGTACCAAGGCCTTTTTTTTTTTTTTTAATAATTTTTTTAAGTACTTATTTATTCCCTTTTGTTGCCCTTGTTTTTATTGTTGTAGTTATTATTATTGTTGTTGGAGAGGACAGGAGAAATAGAGAGAGGAAGGGAAGACAGAGAGGGGGAGAGAAAGAGACAGGCCTCAGCGCTTGTGAAGCGACTCCCTTGCAGGTGGGGAGCCGGGAGCTTGGACAAGAATCCTTATGCTGTTCCACCACCCAGTCCCCCATCACTGACACTTCCTGCCCAGACCCATACCTTGGTAGCTGTAGGTGACAGCACCTTCTTCTTCTTCTTAATTTTGATGCCTGGAACAGGGGCTGAATTGAGAGCATCTAGAAAGCCCAGGCCCTCCATAGCTACAAAAAAAAAAAAAAAAAAAAAAAACCCATAAAATGGTATCATTAGACTTTGAACTTCAGTGTTCTATTCCCATAGACAGTCTAGGCATAAATGGATCAACAGAAACCCTACTTCAACCTATGACACAACAAGTTCAAGGTGACTAGGAAGCATATGCAGGATTCATATAAAATATTCTTTGAGAGAGACAGAGAAATGGGGGGGGGGGGACAGAACAGATAGAGAGCACTACTCTACCAGTAAGCACCTGCATATGATCATACTCAGGGCCTTACATCTGCTAAGATATCTTCATAGTCCAAAATTCTCATTTTTCTTCCGGGTGTGACTTTGGGTATGAATTTTAGCACAAATAACTGAGGAAGCCAGCACCTTTGAATATGATTATCCTGCCAACTAGAAATTCCCCTAACCAATCACTGAACAGCACACCTATCTATATTATCTCTCTTGAAAGATTTTATTTATTTATTAATGATAGGAAGAGAAGAGAAAGAACCAGATGTCACTCTGGCACATGTGCTGCCAGGGATAGAACTCAGGACTTCAAGCTTCAGAGTCCAACACTTTATCCACTGCACCACCTCCCGGACCACCTATCTCTAAAATTACTCTAAATTACTCTTAACTAATCCCCTACTTGGAAACTTTCAGTGGCGCAGACATTAAGAACACCAAGAAATCAAAGGAAAATCCCATGTAAAAAGTTTGCTCCTAACTCAAGGTACAATCAATCTCCCACATTACACTCACGTTGAGGTGGGATGATCTTCACTTTGATCTCTTTGGTGGCATTAGGTGTTGTATTGAGTGGCTTGTATTTCTTCTCTGCAGGGGGTGCAACATCTCCAGGAGCAGCAGCAGAACTGATAGGAGAGAATATGTCAACATCATTTACTTTTCCTTCACCACAGAAAGCCCAGCCCATTCAGAAACCTTGAAATTGGTCCATACCTCTGTCGCTTGAGGGGAATAGGTTTAAGGTTGTACTTGTCAGAAACCACTACTGCACTGGCATTCTTCTTCACAGGCACCAAAGATGGCGTCTCTAGCTCTAGACCTGGAGGGGAAAAAGACAAGTGTGTTGAATTTGTGACCCAAGCACAACTACTTCATGTTCCCACCCAGAAATCTGTTTTTATTAATTAATATAGGATAGAGAAATTGATGAGGAAGGGGAGATAAGATACCTGCACACCTGCTCTACTGCAGGTATCCTTCCTGTAGGTGGGGAGTTGGGGCTCAAATGAGAGTCCTTGCTTATGGCAATGGGTTCACTCAACTGGGTGTGCCAATGCTGCCCCCCAAAATAATTTTTTTAAAAAAAGATGTTTATTTATTTATTTGTGAGAAATCATAGGAGAGAGAGAAATAGCCAGAACCTCATGCTTGAGATTCCATAGCCTTATCCACTGTGCCACTTCCTGGACCACAAAATTCTTCATCTAATCTTGATATATATCACTCTCACAAAGCTCCCCCCGATTCTCACATGTTTATCCAACCATAAATGTGACTAGTGCACCAGAAGGCTCTGGGTGTGCATCTATTACCTAAACACGCTCCTGAGGCCAGCCAACAGCCTTACCTGTGGAACGGAACTTGGCATGGCTAGGTGCTGTAGTTCTAAGAGACTTGGGCTTCTCCTTTTTCTTCTCTGGGGCCTCTTCAGCCCGAGTCTCAGTTTTCACCTCAGTCAAAGGTCTCTCAGGAGGAATAGTTCGGCTCTTTCCTTCTTCTTTACGTTTTTTCTTATCTTTCTCTATTGTGGAAAAAAAAGTAGAAAAAAATTTATAAAAAGACGGTCAATTTCAGGTAAAGCAGCCAAGGGTTACTTGTAGCCACAATCCAATGGAAAAGAATACAGGACCAAAGAGCTTACCAGCAGGCTGGGTACTGCTCTGAGAGCGGATAACAGCCATCCAGTCGCTGACAAGGACCGCAGCCAATTTCCGAAGGTCTGCAAGTGAGAAAAAAGGGAAACATTAGAATATGGTTCTTCTTGCAACGGAAAAGATATGGTTGATAATAGACGAAGAAACTATGTAATGGAAAAAGGTAGCACAGAGTTTTAAGAATATGAGGTTAACGGGAGTCCGGCATAAGGATCCCGGTTCGAGCCCCCGACTCCCCACTTGTAGGGGAGTCGCTTCACAGGTGGTGAAGCAGATCTGCAGGTGTCTGTCTTTCTCTCCCTCTCTCTGTCTTCCCCTCCTCTCTCCATTTCTCTCTGTCCTATCCAACAATGATAACATAAATAACAACAATACAACAATAGAACAAGGGAAGAAATAAATAAATATTTAAAAAAAAAAAGAATATGAGGTTAAGTTTAAAGACTACAACTTGGAGGGGCTGGAAGGAGGCATATGTGATTGAGTGCACACAACATGTGTAAGGACCTGAGTTCAAAACCCTACTCCTCATCTGCAGGGGGGAAGCTTCACAAGTGGTAAAGCAATGCTGCAGGTGTCTTTCTTCCTCTCCCTTCTCAATTGCTCTGTGTCCTATCAAATCAAATCAATATTAAACTAAGATAACAAAAACTACAATTTGGGTTAGGGAGACAGTATAGCGGCTATGCAAAAGACTCTCATGCCTGCGACTATAAGGTCCCAGGTTCAATCCCCAGCACCACCATAAGCCAGAACTGAGCAGTGCTCTAGTCTCCTCTCCATAATAAATGTGTGTAATATATTTATAAAAATAAAATAAAAACTACAACTCCCTTGCCCAGGTTCAAGTCCTGCCTCCAGCACACTGTAGGAAGCTTTGGTTTCTCTTTTTAAATATTATTTACTTATTTATTATTGGATAGAGATGGGGGAAAATTGAGAAATCAAGAGAGAAGGAACAGACAGTGAGACACCTGCAGCACTGTTTCACCATTCATGAAGCTTTCCTTCTGCACGTGAGGACACAAACGGCCTGTACCCACCCGGTTATTGAACATGGTAACACGTATGTATGCTGGTGTGCCGTGCCAATGCCAGCCCTATTGCTCAGATCTCTCTCTGCTTTACCTCTTCTAAAAATAGACATGAATTCAGCATCACATCCATCAACAAAAAAATCAACAAAGGGAAATATATATATATTTTTAAAGAGACGGAAGGAAGAGACAAAAATCCAAAGATAGGGAGAAAGACTCAAGTACTTAAATATAAGTATAGGAAAGAGGCCCAGGCCTTACCTTCATCTTCACTTGATTTGCTCAGTTGCTTCACCAGCTTGGCTGTATTGTTCTATGACAAATGAGATAAATGTCAGGAGAAAATATCTCACTCAGAAGTAATAATCACAAAATCACTTACAATTCCTTTATAGTCCTTTAACAACAATTAATGCTAATGTAACACTTCACCTTTTATAAAAATCCCTCAAAGTTATAGTTACTTAATCCTGAGAACTCAATTAGGTAGGTACAATTATTCCCATTTTATAGATGAAAACCTGAGGCTCAGATTATATACTGTCCCAGGAGTATGGGGGAGGGGTTGGATATGGTTCTGCAAAGCGGTTTTCATAACTGAGACTCCAATCGCCCAGATTCAGCCCCCTGCACCACTGTAAGTTAGAAGTGAGCAGTGATTTTGAACCTAGTGTTCTCTTTGCAAATTTCCTTTTTTTCCTCTCTCTCTCTCCCTTCAGCTAAGATAGCAGAAGAGGTTATTTATTGTACACGGGTTACATTCAGCCAAAAGGAGAGCAGAACTAGTCCAGAATGTCAAGTCCAAGGCAAAGGAGCAAAAGGGACTGTGTTTTGTTATAAGCAATGAAGGTCACTCGAGATGGTCGTGTAGGATCAAATGGTGATGAGGTTCTAGAACCGCTGAAACAAGTTCTAGGCTGCAGCACAGAAGTCCAATTTGTACCAGCGCCTCTGGCCTCCGGGATCCCTTATTTCTGCTCCTGTGGCTTCCATGGTGCACAAGTCTACTTGGACCTCTGCCTCATCTTTCTTCTTTTGCGCTTCAGCCTGCGCATTCGCTTCTTCCTTCACTTGGCTCTCATCGTGCCAAGGGTTCTAGGAAGATGGCGCTAAGGCCGAGAGAGTCTCTTTGTAAATTTTTATTTCTACCATTCTATCTCACGAGTCAACAAGGCAGCCACATTAGAGTGGGTTCAAGTATTTTTTTTTCTTTTTTCTTAGATTTACTGATTCGCTCATGAGAAAGACATAATCAGAGCATCACTCTGGTATGTGTGTTGCCAGGGATCAAACTCAGGATTATCATCCTTGAGGGTTCAACACTGCACCACACCCCAGAATGCATGGGTATGAATATTTCACTTGTTAAGGTTAAAACAAGAAGGTAATATTGACATTAGAGACTCAAAGTACCTGCTTGAGATGATCCACGGTGAGTGGTAAGTGCTGCAGAGTCAGTAGGATCTGCTGCAAGAGGGGAATGTTGTTGGTTGTCTTTGAATATGTCAGCCAGTTATTAAGAAGTGTGTAGCCACCTACATCAATAAACCTGCAAACAATTATAAAAGTTTGTAAAGTCCTTACAAGGCTTTGTTAGTACCAACAGCCCACACTCCTAGTCCACCCTTAATCTTAGAGATCCCATTCTTGATACCTTCCTTTGACTCTAACATCTTCCCACCCCAGCTAGACAGATTCCCTACTTACTTGACCAGCACTTCTGGTGACCGAGTCTGCAGGAGAATGTTCAAGTAAGTGCATCGGCTCACCATCTTCCGTGCTTCCTTCATTAGACTGTAAGAGATGAATTAAGGTCAGAAATACAGCAGCTAGAGAGTGGCTTACTTCAATCAAAGAACCTGTGGGAATGCCTAGGAGATCCATTATAGTTTGGGATTTTGCTAAAAAGGATCATACAGGCCTCTAGGAAGATGTGAGAGATCTAGACTAAAATGGAAACCCAGAGGAGAAGATACTCAAGTCTCAATCAGGGCAGATGAGCTCCACTGTTTCTCTCCCACATAAAACACCTTTGATT
Source organism: Erinaceus europaeus (assembly GCF_950295315.1). Classification (NCBI taxonomy): domain Eukaryota; kingdom Metazoa; phylum Chordata; class Mammalia; order Eulipotyphla; family Erinaceidae; genus Erinaceus; species Erinaceus europaeus. The sequence continues at coordinate 53,724,568 of NC_080165.1, forward strand.
CTGCTTCCAGGTGAGCATTCTTAACCCGTAACAGCCATCTTTCCTTAAGTCTTGTAAACTCATTTAATGACTTTTCACAGGGAAACTTAAGGAGGAGTCCTGAAAGAATATTTTGGCTATGTAAAGTCTGACCCCATGCAGAGCCAAGATTTATGACTATATATTTATGGTCTATCTGCTCCTTCCTCCTAAAAAGTGACTCCCTTGGGGTTGAGGATGTCTGAGTATTGCTAACATTTATTCTAAAATAACGATCTCAGTATTGTTCTGTTAACTTTCCTTTTCCACTTCAGGAAATCATGTCTATCTTTATTAGTTATAGCTATATTACATACAAAATACATAATCTTCACTCAGTACAAAAGGTAGACCCACCTGAAAATCTTGGAAATTCCATCCACACTCTTGACTTCCCCATCTCGGTTAAGAAAACTATCCAGGCCTTTGAGGAGCTCTTTGGGGTCTATGGGACCCGAACCCATGATCAACGTTTCTAAGATGAGAACAAAACAAACCCACTGGATGAATGGGTTGCCAAGAAGTTTCTGTATGTCCTGTAATAAAGTTCAACTATACATCAGATAAAAATGCAATAATTCAACTACATTGACCACTTTCTAGGAAAAATAAAAAAGACAAACCCCAACAGATCATTGAGAAAACAGCCCTGGGAAGTTAGGTACATTAATACATTACTGAATGGGAAGCTAATTTGATTAGAGGACTGGGTTTCTCTCACCCTCCCTTAGGATAGTTGAACTTCACTAAACTGTGTTACAACTAAGGATCTAAATTCCCCTAACAAAACATTCAACTCTCCAAAGCAATTTTACTTGTTAAATACTGTCTCTCGTTTGTAAATCTGACTTAATGAAAATTGTAGTTTGAGAAGAAATCAGGCCAATTCTGGTTGTTACTAAAATCAATTCTATCAATATCTTAGCTCACTAACGGCCAATCACAAGAGGCAAGATGTGTTCTGCTAACAGCAATAGACAATCAGCTAAAGAGAGAGGAGATAGGGGAAAAAAAAAAAAAGCAATGCTTGAAAACAGAACCTTTCCCCCAGGGGAGCTAAGGAATAACTTCCCAAAATGGAGATGTTAACAAAGGAAATCAAATTAAGTCCTCATAAGGCTAAAACAGAATGCCACTCATTAACCTAATGTTACACATTTTTATTGTTTCAAGATTGGTTTCCAGTTGCAAAACAAAATTAGCAATCTTATCCCTCTCCCTCTACTCCCAAATCATATCACCACCCAAGAGCCCTACACAAAGCCTGAAATAGAAACCATGAAATCAAAAGATGGGAACAAGTAAAGCTAGAAGCTAAATTTTAAGTAACTACTGTGCACCAGTTAGAGTAGTTCATTAGAAGATATACTGCTGTTATGGGACAGAGAAGACAAAAAGCATTTTGCAGACTAGAACCTTCCAGAAAGGTAATACAGAATTAGTTTTGATTGGTACTTTTATCCATAATGCCTCTAAATAAATAAAGACAAGCTAATAAGGCTAACACTGAGCAGAATGGAGGCCAGGAAGAAAGCCTTGTATTTTGTTTCTACTACAGATAGCAGACAACCCAAGAAGAAAAACCATCTTAAGCCTTTTAGACTCCCATCACAAGGTTAATAGATCTCTAAATATACAGATCCTAGATACCCAGACAAGCAAGGAAGCGGGTTCTTGAGATAACCTGTGGGATGAATACAGGAGAGTAGATGAAGATATGCTGAGAGGTGAGCAAATCTAGGTCAACTGTGCTGCCCCTTTGCCCTGGAACCTCTACAAGTATAGGCAGAACCTGAGGTCAGAGAAAAAAACCTTCAAGTAGAAGAGAGTACTGGATACAATTAGAGAGGGCCATGGGGACAAATTCCCTGAAGAATAGTAATTTTTATAAACTGACAGACATGGGGATAAATGAACTTTTCTCATGTAGCAAGATGCTAGCCAAAGGGACACACTATAAATTAAAGAGGGGTGATATATAACATTTCCTTTTTTAAAACTGGAAAAGCAATGAGTGAATCCAATCCAATCCATTTTCGCTTAACTAGCTTGACTTCAAACCAAACCCTACTAAATATAACTGGCCCCACCTAATAGAATCCAGAACTCAATCATCACTCTTGAAAAGCATCCTTTTTGCATACCCAACTACTAAAATAACAGGCCTACTATCAGCTACTTCAAAATTTCCTTAAGAGGGTAGGATGTGTGGATTAGTATCCTTAGAAAGAGGCCAGTTAACAGACAACTAAATGCTAGCCAATTCTTAGTGCCTTCTGCTGGGAATGATAGACTTTCCATTTATACCAAGTACAAATCTTAAGACATAGTACTTAATGGAAGCCGGGATGAAAAGCAGTAATAACTGCGCAGTGGGCTGAGTGCACGTGGCACAAAGCACAAGGACCAGCCTAAGGAACCCAGTTCAAGGCCCTGGCTCCCCACCTGCAGGGGAGTTGCTTCACATGCGGTGAAGCAGGTCTGTGGGTATCTGTCTTTTCTCCCTGTCTTCCCCTCCTCTCTCCATTTCTCTCTGTCCGGTCTAACAATAACATCATCAATAACAACAATAACTACAACAATAAAAAGTAACAAGGGCAACAAAAAGGAAAAAAAAAAAGCAGTAATACTAAACTCTCATTTTCCACTGTCTTTACTGTTTCTATTTGGAGAACATAATTAACAAAACTAAATTATCTCTTAAGCACCAATCGTGATAAAATTTGTCACGACCACTTCTCTCCAGGCAGTTTAATTTTCACTCATTTAGAATGAAAGCTCCCTAGTATCTCATTTCAAAGTCATTACATCTTTTTGGGGAAAAGTTCCAGTACACAGTAATGAAAGGATTAGAAGGAAAAACTTCTGGAACAGGCCTATAGTTAAAAACAAAACAACAACAACAAAAAAAAACCCTCAACAAAGAGGAACAGTTCAGTCAAGTGTCATTACGTTATGTACTCATATTTAGACCATGCAATGGAAGCTTGAAGCTTTCTGGAACCAAAAAAAAAAACATCCATGTCATGACATTTTTAATTTCCTTGAAGGTATACTATTTCAAAGGGAGAAAATAACCCTTTTCACCTCATCTGAAACTGCTTTCCTTATGGAAGATATTGTAGGAAAATTTATGCACTGACCTAAAACACTAGGGAATGTTCTGCTGTCCTAATGGGAGAAAAGTTCAGAAGTGATACTGACTTCTCCCTCCAAAATGAGTTTTACTTGATTATAAAATTAGGTGAAAACTACCTTGGGCAGGTATTTTAGACCCATTCCAATGAAACAGAACTTAATCAGTTCAGGGTAAAAATTCTGTGTCAGAGTCCTTTTAAAAATAACTTCTCTAACAGAGGAATGGAGTTCAGCTGAATGAGATTCTGTACCTAGCTCCTTACAGTCTCCTTCCTTTCCTGTTGCCTGAGGTTTTTCCTGGTATGATTCGGTAGGGGGATGAGTCTCAAGTGCCTTCACAAGATCATGTCTCTTGTGTTGTAGAAGGCCCCACCTGTTCAGGTCACCTACTACAAGGTCACCTGGTTCCCTAAAAATTTTCTCAATGCATCTGGATTCTCTCCCTACAAGGCCTTGTTTTCATCTCCTAATAATAAGGAAGATTTATCAGGTTCCAGCTTACTAGAGATCAGGAAATCTGAACAGATAGAATGTTCAGCTCCCAAAGAAGGTACACTGTAATGTGGGAAACTGCTTAAAATATTAAAAAACAAAACAACAACAAAAAAAAGCTTGTGATCAGTATGTGGAAGAGCTCCCCCAAATCCAGAAATTAAAAAATTGGCAACTGCACACTCAATAGGAAATTAGCCTTGAAGTCGCACAAGTAGCCATAGGCTACTTGAACAAAACTGCTTTCCAATTCTGCCTATAAACTCCAAGCTTCAATGCAGGATTTTAAAACAGAAAAACTTTATGTATGAAGGGGCCGACAAAGATTTAGCCCTAAAAAAGCTGAGAGAGGTATCACTCAATATCGCCCTAAGATAGGGCATGGCTCTCAAGCATACAGCAATTGCTACAGCACTGCACAAGGGGAAAGAGAGAGTGCTCTTCTGTTTTTTTTTTTTTTCCACTAATAGTTAAGGATTTTTTTTTAGAAAAAAAAAAAGGTGGCTCTTTGATAAAAAGAAATGAAGGTTGTGAAATGTAATACCAGAAAGATTTTTGCTTACCAGAAACCGTAGCTTGATTCCCCCTGCCTTGAGTTTACAACTGCAGCCTCCTTTCCTAAAAATTCACATTTCATCCTAGTGCCAATATACAGAAGCTAAGCAACTGGAGAACGTGGTGCAGCACACAAAGAGCTAAAGAGCTCACCCCCAACCCAGAGGTGTGAATACAGGTGACTTGGCAGAGAAAGCCCTCAAGCACTTACCCTACCCAAATTATCAAAAAGAGCAAATGCAGGAGACCCAGGGACTCATTCCTGAGTAGAAATGGCACATTTCAGTGTCATTATGCCCCATTTGTCTATCCAAGTTACAGGATCTTGTGTTTTCCCCAGCACGGCCAACATACATAAATGCGCGCGCGCGCGCACACACACACCCCTCCCAGAAGACTTCGTTTTATAGTAGATTTAAGTGACTGTTCACCACTGGCAACTGAAGCAGGGGAAATTTTTCAAGCACAGCTGATGAGGTGAAAATAAACCCAACCGGTTGGTTGTAAAATACACAGCTGCCCAAGGAGATGGACAGTTTCAAGACCTAGTTCTTCCAAGCATTTAGGGAAGATTAGAAAAGATAATATCGTAGAGTGTCTTTTCCTATCAAGTAGCAGCGTGCGCAGGGAGGGATCTGCTCGGGGTGGAGCTCCAAGAGGGCGGGAGAGAAGCAAGCTGATTACATCACCGCACAATGCAGCTCCTCCCCCTTGACCAAGTTTCTAGGGCGGCCCTAAGCTCTGCATGGCAAACGGGGAGAAAAACAAAGCGTGGTCGCCATTTTGTAATGGAGAAGAGGAAAAACTTAAAAGAACCTAGCGACAGCGGACCCAGTTAAAGAAAAACAAAAACGATGTTCTTTTAGGAAAAAAAAAAAAAGCACCCTCCACCCAGTAACTCTTAGCCTATATTGTTAAGGACGTTGTGAGAATATTAAAAATCAACAATTTTCTGCGGGGTAGAAATCAATTTGCAATCGAGGCTCGACCTGTTACCACCGACCACCCTTATCCTCCCCCTAAAGGGAAAGGGGGAGGACTTGGACCCCTCTCAACAAATGGGGTTGAGGTGGGAGGACAGGAGAAAAATGAAGACACAACCTGCAACGCCGCTTGGAAGACAAAGGACAAGGAAAGTCGCCATATTGAAGCAGGGAAGAAAAAACTTACGACACAATCTCCGAAAGCTAGCATTCAATTAAACTAAATGGCTTTAAAAATTATACTCCTATACTTCACATTTCCCAACCTCCCCCCTTGATTTTAGCTGTATTCTCCACCCAGAAAATTACCAATGTTAACCTTTTTGCCTTTAAAATAACAAAGCTGCCAACAATTACAAAACTACCTCCCCATTTTAGCTTGATATGTAGACACTAAAAATTATATTTTGCCCTAAATTGTGTCTTGCAATCTTTATTCCTAGATTGCCATCTACCTTTAAACACAAATACCCCGAACAAATTACGTTAAAAGAGAGGATTTCTAACAGTCATTTTAAAGTCACAGCCAGCTAGTGCTTTGCCCATCTCCTTACCCTGCAATCTTTATGTACAGATTGCTCATTAATCTGGCAAATTGAAAGGCGCCCTGATTGTCTCACACACAAAGAAGTGGGACTTCTGGGCCACAAGATCCACCGTCTTTTGTATGTGAGCTCATTAACCCTTTCGAAGACTGCAGCTAAGAGGAGGGTAGCCGTTCCTCCTTATAAAAACACTTATGGCTCTGGCAGTCTGGAATTGGCTGGACCAACAAGGGTTAAACCATCACAAGCCTCACTTGCTGGCCCCTCCCGCTCTCCTGGCCCGCAGAAGGGCTCGAAGAGGTGGTGGTCGGGGAGAGAACAAGACTGTTTAGACCCAAGGCTTTTAATGGAGATTAAGTGACCGCTTGGTCCTTCTCCGATTCTATTTATGGTCTCGTTTTCTTCCTCTCATTATTATTATTTTTTTGTTTCACAACGGGAAACGTTGATTTCTTGTTGAAAGGCTGGTTTTTTAAAATTCGACACTTACTATCCAAATTTTTTGCGACGTCAGCACCTCGGGCTCAGGGGGGGGGAGGGGGATTAAAATTTGGGGAGGAAAAAAGTAAAACAACCAACCAGGACCCAAAACTCAGTTATTTGGGGGGTCTCATTGGATCAAAAAGTCTCTTTAAAAAAATGTAGGCCAATCAGTATTCACACTGAACCCCCACCCAACTCCATTTCGGGAGGGGGTCGCAGGAAAAAAAAAGTACTGAGTGGACTAAAAAAAGTAAACGCTGGTTGAGTGAATCTGGGTAGATTTGGTAAGGGGAGGGTGGTTGAATATTTTTGAAGGTATGTGGTGACGGTCCTTCGGCCACAGACTTCAAGTCCCAGGCAGCGTGGGCTGGTGGGGTGGGCAAGATTGGTGGAAGGGGCAGAAGACACAGTGGTTGGGCTGGTGGCTGCTGTTTTTCCCTTCCCCCCTCTCGGGATCCTTTCAAGGAATTCGATGTTGCGGCTTGTTTCAGTTTCCTCTTGGCCGGGCTGTCTTTCTACGAGAAAATTCAAACCTGGGATAAAAGGAACACAAGGGAGAAAGACACAATCAGTACGGGTTGCTTTCAAACCCCCAAACTTTAACCCAGATACCCCTCCAAAACCTCCGCCCATCGTGAACGCAGCCGCACTAGACAACTCAATCTCTAATTCGAGTCCAACCCCACCCGCTTTATTTTGTCGTAGGAGACACGCTAAAGCATTCCCACCTATAACCGCCAAACTGCATAAACTTACCTCTAAACGAACCCAAGAATGGCGGACGAGTGCTCGGGCAGAGCCTTTTATACTCGGACGCCGCCCAACGCGCCCGAACGTGCTTGTGAAACGCCCACGTCACGAGACATTGTGCGCGAGGCGTGAGCTCATTGGTCAACCCGAAAGACTGTTCGCCAGCTGATTGGCTAGCGCATCTCTTCCACCCTCTTCCGGCAGCCTCCTATCCCCGCCCATTCCGGTGCACACGTGACCAGATTAACTAGCAACTCCCCTTCCGGTTTCCACCACTTCCGCCCTCGAGAGTATTTTCTCACTCTGGATTGGTAGAACGGGCCCAGCGCATGCGCACAGAGAAGAACTCGGTTAAAATCACCTTCAAAATTGTTTGAAAAACAAAGTCACAATTTAAGACTTAAGAGTCATAGTGACTAGTTAAGAAAAAAAGCAGTTTTGAGGCCAAATTTGATTGTGACGCAATTGAAATTGTTTTCTCCCATGGCCCCACCCCTTCCCCGTTTCCGTCCAGACGCAGTTGCGCGACCTCCTTCCGCACTGCGGGCTCGTCCTGCCTCCCATGACTTGTCTTTTTCTGGAGCATGCGCAGTCACCCTTTCGTCCAAATCTCTTTAGGGCATACGTCAAGATGGCGGCCTCCGTATTCCATGTGGTTCTGAGGCGCTTTCCCCTTCTTGCGCCTTTCAGAGGTTCCTATGCTGTCCAGGTAACTCCTTGGAGCACTTTTTGCACTCATCGTAACTTACTCATACTTTCTCTGTGCCGTTGCTCTATTGCTGGGGATCATTGAGCGGAGACTGTCTTAAGTATTCATGCTTTCTGCTGTCTAAACGGCACTTCGCTTTCCTCTGCACCCTTTACAGTATCGCGGGTTTGTTCTAATCCCCAGCCCAGATTAAAGAGTTGTGATTAGATGTCATCTTTCCCCCCTAGTAATAAGTAGCTAGGTTGAAGGAATGGATCTCTAGATTGTACACAATTTTAAGTATTGCAGAGAGCATGTAAGTAAATCCGTGGCACTCAAGTATTCATGAGTTATTGCAACCCCCCAAGTTACCCCTTAACTTTAATTAAGTTACCCCTTAATAAATTATGACCTGGCAACCAGTTTTCTCGTTTCATCTCACTAAATCGACTTATCAGAGCTCTATGAGAGTTCATCTCTGGCATTTGGGTGGAGGTTTCCCTTTAGCCTCATGTACTCACCACCTTGGAGATTCCTGGTAGGGTAGGGGGCAGGTTCTTTGTGGGACAGGGTAAGTTGTGGGACAGGTTGAGTAGGCTTGCCCACTGCCACTCCCCAAAATGAGACCGAAGATTGGTGAGTGGGATCATCACTGAGTTAATAACAGGCGTGGTAGCTTTAAAGCCAGCGTTAGGACTCAAGGTTGTTCTGCCCTGTGGAATGTTGACCTTCAATTTTTTGTGGTGCTAAGCAACTCAAGTGATTTGGGGGTTGGAAACTCATCTATCCTGTCCATTTCCTTTCTGACTCACTTCTTCCAAGAAACTGTATTTTTTTCCCTTTTCCCCCAACTAAAAGCGTAATTGCAAAATGTATGAATACTTTTATATGCTCCAGATTAGTTTTTTTTTTTAAGAATAGATGTCATCTTTTTTTTTTTTTTTTAAGATTAACCGGTTTTTTTTTTTTTTTTTTCATTTTTGAGAGAGATGCAGAGAAAGACACAAACACCAGAGCACTGCACAGCTCTGGCTTATTGTGGTAGAGGAATTGAACCAGGGATTTCAGAGCCTCAGGCATGAGAGTCTTTTTGCATAACCACTAAGAGTCTTTTTGCATAACCACTATGATATCTACATCCGCCCCTCCAGCTTAGTTTTTAAACATTTGCTTACCTATGAGAGAGAAGAGATAAAGTACCAGAGCATTAGATCATCAATAATGTTGGCCTGGGCTGGTGAAGTAGTATGATACCATACTGCTTTACCATGCACATGACCCAAGTTTGAACCTGGTTTCCCCCCTGTGTTAGAAGAAGCTTTGGTGCTGTGGTCTCTTTCTACTTCTAAGTAAGTAAGTTAAAAAGTAATGTTGATTTAAATCCAACAGAAAAACGTATATGTGTATATGTATACATGTAGACACACACACATATATTATTTACTTAGTTTTAAAAGATTTTATTTACTTACTAATGAGAAGATAGGTGGAGAGAGAGGAAGACCCAGACATCACTCTGGTACATGTGCTGCCAGGGACTGAACTCCTGGACTTCATCCTTGAGAGTCCAGTGCTTAATTCACTGCACCACCTCCTGGACCACGCTAGTTTATTATTTATATACTTGAGAGAATGAAAGAGACCAGAACACCAAAGCTTTGTTCAATGCTTAGGGGCCAGCCTCAAACCTATGTTGTGTATGTGGCAAAATAGTGCAGTTGTCCTATCAAGCTATTTTTCAGGTTCCTTGATAGGTTATATTAAACAGTAGTTATGTAGGCTTCTCTTCCCAAAGCATAGTGAACCAACAAAAAAGCACACTTGGATAATGTGTGGCTTTGTGATGTGCCCAAGCTCCCACTGCATTAAAGGAAGCTTCAGTGTTGTGGTCTCTTTCAGTCTCCCTCTCTGCTTCTTTGTTTCTAGCTAAACAAACAACATCCAAGGTATAGGTAACAGAGCAGTTGGACCCCTTCCCTGGACTAATTTCATTACTAACTTATTTATTTATTTGGATAGAAATAGAAATTGAGGGAGTCGGGCCATAGCGCAGGGGGTTAAGCACAGGTGGCGCAAAGAGCAAGGACTGGCATAAGGATCCCGGTTCGAGCCCTGGCTCCCCACCTGCAGGTATCTATCTTTCTCTCCCCCTGTCTGTCTCCCCCTCCTTTCTCCATTTCTCTCTGTCCTATCCAACAACAATGACATCAATAATAACTATAACAATAAAAAAACCAAGGACAACAGAAGGAAATAAATAAATATAAATAAAAAATATAAAAAGGAAATTGAGAGGGAACAGAAAGATAGGGAGATATAGACCACTTGTGAAACCATGGACTGGGGGCTTGAACCTGGGTCTTATACTTATGCGTTGTAACTTGGACACTCAACCAGGTGCATCACCACCTGGCCCCATGAACTCATTTCTTTCATTTTTTTTGTTCCTTCCCTCCTTGCACAGGTTACCCACCAGAATCATTGTACCAAACCTCCCCCTAACGAAGATTCTTCGACCCCATTTCCTGTTTCTCCTTATAAGGAGGAGCCCTGGAAATACCTGGATTCAGAAGGTACCTGAGTGGGAGAGGGGATGGGGTACGAGGCTTCTCAAATAAATAGATACCTCCTCCACCCAGAAAGAACTGTGTGATCTTTCAGAATACCAGAATCGCTATGGTTCACGTCCTGTTTGGGCTGACTACCGACGAAACCACAAAGGTGGCATACCCTCACAGCGAACTCGAAAGACCTGTATTGTGAGTTTCTGAGTATGGCACATAGGTGGGATGTGGAACAAAGGTTGATAAAAAACATGGTATGGGGGAGGACTGGGTGGTAGTGCAACAGGTTAAGTGTGTGTGGCGCGAAGTGCAAGGACCAACATAAGGATCCCAGTTCAAGCCCTGGGTTCCCCACCTCCAGAGGAGTTGCTTCACAGGCGGTGAAGCAGGTCTGCAGGTGTCCTTTCTCCCTCCCTTCTCTGTCTGCCCCATCTCTCTCAATTTCTTTCTGTTTCTATCCAACAACAGTGATAGCAGTAATGATAATAACAACAACAGTAAACAACAGGGGCAACATGGGGGGGAAATAGTCTCCAGGAGCAGTTGATTCCTAGTGTAGGCACCAAGTCCCAGCAAGAACCCTGGAGGAGGGGAGTCAGTTAAGCGCACGTGGGGCCAACCGTAAGGACCGGCTTAAGGGTCCCGGTTTGAGCCCCCGGCTCCCCACCTGCAGGGGAGTCGTTTCACAAGCAGTGAAGCAGGTCTGCAGGTGTCTATCTTTCTCTCCCCCTCTGTCTTCCCCTCCTCTCTCCATTTCTCTCTGTCCTATCTAAAAAAAAAAATAATAATAATAAAAATAACCCTGGAGGAAAAAAAGAAAAAAGTATATGGTATCGGGGGCCAGCCAGGTCGTAGTGCACTGTGATAAGCACACATAGTATGAAGCACAAGGACCCACGCAAGGATCCTGGTTTGAGCCCCGGGGTACCCACCTGCAGGAGGGTCGCTTTGCACGCTGTGAAGCAGACGTGCAGGGGTCTTGTCTCTCCTCTCTGTCTTCCCCTCCACTCCTGATTTCTCTCTCCTACCCAACAAGAACAACAACAATGTATCCACCAGAGCAGTGGATCAGTAGTGCAGGCAAAAAAAAAAAAAACAACAACATGGTTATCAGTGGCTCCAACAGTATTTTGATATACTTTCTCCCCCCCCCCCCCCACAGCGTGGACATAAAGTCGTTGGAAATCCCTGCCCCATCTGCCGAGATCACAAACTGCACGTCGACTATAGGGTAAAGAAAAGCTTTTCTCCAAGATAGGATGAAGAATCTTTGCGGTGCTAAAGGGATTACCTCTGGTGTCACACTGCCCCTTTGCGTGAAGGGCTAACTTTATTATTGTTAGTTTATTAGTTTATTTATTTATTTGTAACCAGAGTGCTGCACAGTTCTAGATTATGATGGTATTGGGATTGAACCTGGAACTTCAAAGCCTCGGGCATAAATGTCTTTTGTACACATTATGCTGTCTTCCCACTACCATAAAAAAGGGCTAACTTTAGAACCTAATTTCTGCAGAAGAGAGTTCTCTGTGACTCTAAATGACAGAATATAAAATGTGAATATGGAATGAATGAGAGATCAGGGAAGTAAGTTTGTTGGGGTATTGGTTGGTCTGGAATTTTTAAATTTATTTTATTTCTTGTTTTTGCTACTGTTGTTTATTTGTTTTTTAAAGATTTTATTTTTACTCTTGCCTGAGCCTCTAAAGTCCCAGGTTCAATTCCCCTCATCACCATAAGTCAAAGTTGAGCAGTGCTCTGGTTAAAAAATAAATAATAATAATAATAAAAAGAACTGGGAGTCGAGTGGTAGCACAGCGTGGTAAGCACAGCTGGCACAAAGCACAAGGACCAGAGTAAGGATCCCAGATCCCAGTTTGAGCCCCTGGCCCTCCACCTGCAGGGGAGTTGATTCACAGGTGGTGAAGCAGGTCTGTAGATTTCTTTTTTTTATCTCCCCCTCTCTGTCTTCCCCTCCTCTCTCCATTTCTCTCTGTCCTATCTAACAATGACATCAATAACAACAATAATAATAACTACAACAATAAAATAGCAAGGGCAACAGAAGGGAATAAATATTTTTTAAAAAAAGAATTAATACTGGAAAACAATGCACTATTTACTATCCAAGTGGATATTTCACAGGCCCTTTGCTGGGATTAAAATTCTTCCTTTTGGGGAGTCGGGTGGTAGTGCAGCAGGTTAAGTGCAGGTGGCTCAAAGCGCAAGGACCTGCATAAGGATCCCAGTTTGAGTTCCTGGCTTCCCATCTGCCCGGGAGTCGCTTCACAGGGGTTGAAACAGGTCTGCAGGTGCCTTTCCTTCTCTCCCCTTCTCGGCTTCTCCATCTCTCTCCATTTTCTCTCTGTCCTAGCCAACACAACAACATCATTAACAATAATAATTACAACAATAAAACAAGGGCAACAAGAGAGAATAAATAAAGATTATAAAATTCTGCTCTTTTTTTTGCTTTAGGAATGAACTTTATTGATTATTATTATTATTATTATTATTGATTTCTGTCAAAATCTTATATGATTTAACTGTGGGCTAACTTTTTTGGGGGGGCTAATTTTTATGTTTTATTTGATTTTATTTTTAATTTACTTATTAGTAATTCAATGATGATTGACAAGATTGTAGAAGAAGGGTATAATTCCATATAGTTCCCACCACAAGATTTCCATGTCCCATGCCTCCCATTGGAAGCTTCCCTATTCTTTTTTATAAATTTATTTTATTAGTGACTTAATAATGATCAACAAGATTGTGGGATAAGAGAGGTGCAATTCCATACACTTCCCACCACAGAATGCTGTATCCCATCTCCTCCATTGGAAGCTTCTCTATTTTTTATCCCTCCGAGCGTATTGACCAAAGATCTTTATAGGGTGCAAAAGGTGGGAGGTCTGGCTTCCATAATTGCTTCTCTGCTGGACCATGGGTGTCCTCTTTTTAAAAATACTTATTTATTCCCTTTTGTTGTCCTTGTTTTCTTATTGTTGTTATTGATGTTGATGTTGTTGGTTAGGGCAGAGAGAAATGGAGGGGAAGACAAGGGGAGAGAAAGACACCTGCAGACCTGCTTCACTGGTCAACTCCCCTGCAGGTGGGGAGCCGGGGGCTTGAATGAGTATCCTTATGCTGGTCCTTGTGCTTGGTGCCACGTGTGCTTAACCCATTGTGCTACTGCCTGACTCCCTTTTTTTTTTTCTTTTTCCTTTTTGTTTTAACCAGAGCACTGTTCAACTCTGGCTTATGGTGGTGCGGGGGATTGAACCTGGGACTTTGGAGCCTCAGGCATGAGAGTCTGTTTGCATAACCATTATGCTATTTACCCTCCACTTGACTCCCTTTTTATATTTATTTATTTTTATAAAGCACAGTACTGCTTAGCTCTGGCTTATGGTGATGTGGGGGATTGAACCTCGAACTTTGGAACCTCAAGTATGAGTCTCTTTGCATAACCACTATGCTGTCTACCTCTGCTCTTTTCTGGAGTTTTTAAGGAGGTCTCCAGGGTCAGAGACATAGCTCTCCGGTCATACCCAAAGCATGAGTTTAATCCCTAGCATCACATAGGTTCTGTGGCACTAAAGAAAGCTCAGACGTTTTTCTCTTTATATGAAAAAGTAGCTTGGAGCAGTGTGAGGCCTTGGCTGACTCCCGAAAAAGAAAAGAGAAAAATATGTTCAGTGCAGTGATGGGGCTAAAATTGAAACATTCAAGAGTGGTACCTGAAGTAATTGAAGGATTAAACTCATTTATTTGAGGGATGGGTGGTGACATACCTGGTATGCACACATTACTGTAAGGACCTAGGTAAGAATGCACACAATACTGTAAGGACCTAGGTTCAAGCTATAGGTCCCCACTTGCAGGGAGGAAGCAGCATGAACAGTGGGTCAGTTTTTCCTCTTAGCTTCACTCTGTTTCTTATCAGAAAGAAAGAGAGGTCCAGGAGGTGGAGCAGTGAAGTCCTTGTGCAGGCACCGAGCCCCAGGGATAACTGGTGGCAAAAGAAAAAAATTTTTTCACTTATATGGGTATATCAGGATTGTATGCTTTTCATCTCTGAAGGTCTTTTTGTGCCCCTTTCTCATGTTTCTTCACCACTTTCCCCCACAGAATGTGAAGCTTTTGGAACAGTTTGTCTCTGCCCACACTGGTGTCATCTTCCATGCACCTTATACAGGTTAGTCTTTTACTCTTGTTGCCATCAGGCTGATACTTCCTGCTTATGCACTGAGACAATAGAACTTGTTTGGTGGCTCTTTAAGGCAGAGATTATGTGCTGGGGATATAATCCATGGTCTCAGGACTGTGTCAATGAATGTGCAGCTCACTCCTGTCATTGCATGTGTCAGATCAGTGTGCTCTGGCCTCTCTTTCTCACGTGAAATTTAAAACAAAAAAGAAAATTATGGAGCTGGTGGAATAGCCCACTTGGCTATTGTGCAACTCAGATTTGAGCCTGGTCCTCAACATAATGAAGGGAATCTGGTCTATTTCACTGTCTCTTATCTTTTATTTTTATATTTTTTTTTATTTTTAAACAGAGCACTGTTCACCTCTGGCTTATGGTGGTGCAGGGGACTGAACCTGGGACTTTGGAACACTGTCTCTTATCTTAAAAAACAAAACAAAACTTGTGATTGGACCTTAAAATTTTGACTTAAATGAGAGTTGGTCATATGCTAATACTTGATTATAAACAAAAGCTAACAGGAAGGAATCCGTGTAAACTTTTTTTTTCCTTACTAGAGGTTTGCTTAGGTGGTGCTCATGGTGGTGAAGAGCACGGGTTAAACCTGGAACCACAGATGCTTAGGCATCTGAGAGTCTGTTTGCATAACCATTGTGCTGTCTTTTCCACCTGTAAACAAACTAAATGTAGTTTCCGGCCAGGGATATAGCACATTAATTATGTAAATGTTGTTCTTAAAAGATATGTAGTGGCAGCTTCCCCAGAGTCACACCCTACTAGGGAAAGAGAGAGGCAGACTGGGGGTATGGACCGACCAGTTAACGCCCATGTTCAGCGGGGAAGCAATTACAGAAGCCAGACCTTCTACCTTCTGCATCCCTCAACGACCCTGGGTCCATGCTCCCAGAGGGATAGAGAATGGGAAAGCTATCAGGGGAGGGGGTGGGTTATGGGGATTGGGTGTTGGGAATTGTGTGGAGTTGTACCCCTCCTACCTTATGCTTTTGTTCACTAATCCTTTCTTAAATAAAAAATTAAAAAAAAAAAAAAAAGATATGTAGTGGGTAGACATATTTCCTGCCTACCCTTCCTTTGCTTCTTTTTTTCTTTTTTCTTTACCAGAGCACTGCTCAGCTCTGGCTTATGGTGGTGGTAGGGGACTGAACCTGAGACTTTGGAGCCTCTGGCATGAGAGTGTCTTTGTATAACCATTATGCTATCTAAACCCCCACCCTCTACGCTCCCTTTCTCAAGGATGTATTAAAAATAAATATTTAAGTGAAGCATGAATGGTGGTACTCCTGATTAATCGTACTTTACCTTATATAAGGACCTACCTTGTACAAGGACCAAGTTCAAGCCCCAGTCCCCACCTGCACTGGGACACTGGGACACTTCATAAATGGTGAAATAGTGCTACAGGTGCCTGTCTCCCTTGTCTCCTTTGTCTCTGTTCACTAAAATAAAAATAAAACAAAAACCAAAAACATTGGGGCCGGGTGGTGGTGCACATGGTTGAAGGCACATGCTATAGTGCACAAGGACCCGGGTTCGAGCCTCTGGTCCCCACCTGCAGGGGAAAAGCTTTGCAAGTGGTGAAGCAGGTCTGCAGGTGTCTTTCTGTCTCTCCCTCTCTAGCTACCCTCCTCCTCTCAATTTCTGGCTGTCTCTATCCAACAAAAGGGTGGGGGTAGATAGCATAATGGTTATGCAAAGAGACTTTGATACCTGAGGCTGGAAGAGTGCCAAGTTCAATTCCCTGCACCACCATAAGCCAGAGCTGATAAATGCTCTGGTAAAAAAAAAAAAAAAAAAAGCAAGCATAATGGTTATGCAAAGAGATACTTCTTCTTCTAGCGTTTGCCCTTCTTCCGTAGCCAGTCAACAGCATCAGGTTGAGCCTGATGTAAAGTTTCGAGACCTCCTTTGAATCTGGAGAGGTGGCAGTCGTTGACTATGTGGGTCATAGTCTGTCTGGAGCCGCAGGGGCAGTTCGGGTCGACTCTGGCTCCCCAGCGATGGAGCATAGCGGCCTGTTCGATAGCGATTGAGGAGGGCCCAATCATAACGTGCTAGGTCAAAGAGATACTCATAACTCATATCTGTGGCTCTAAAGTCTCAGGTTCAATCCCCCACACGTGAGGCTTCAATGTCCCAGGTTCAATTACATGCACCACCATAAACCAGAGTTGAGCAGTGCTCGGGTAAAATAAATAAATAAATAAATAAATAAATAAATAAACTCAGATTAAAAATACAAATTTCAGGGCTGGGTGGTAGTGCAGTGAGTTAAGCGCACATAGCCTGAAGTGCAGGGCCCAGCGTAAGGGTCCTGGTTCAAGCCCCCTGGCTCCCCACCTGCAGGGGGGTTGCTTCACAATTGATAAACAGCTCTGTAGGTGTCTTTCTCCCTCTCTGTCTACCCCTTCTCTCTCCATTTTTCTCTGTCCTATCCAACAACAACAATAACAACAGTAACAACAACAGTGATAAACAACAAGGGCAACAAAAGGGAAAAAATTAATTTGTCATATATCTAAAAACTAACAATGGATGAGAGAAATAGCATAATTATTATGCAGAGACTCTCATGCCTGAGGCTTCAATGTCCCAGGTTCAGTTTTATGCCTCAAGGAGTGGGGGATTTGTAGTGCAGGCACCGAGCTCCAGCGACAACCCTGGAGGAAAAAAAAAAGAGGAGTGGTAACTCAGCGGGTTAAGCGAACGTGGCGTAAAGCGCAAAGAACAGCATAAGGATCCTGGTTCGAGCCTCTGGCTCCCCACCTGCAGGGGAGTCGCTTCACAGGCAGTGAAGCAGGTCTGCATGTGTCTCTGTCTTTCTCTCCTTTCTGTCTTCCCCTCCTCTCTCCATTTCTCCATTTGTTATTGACGATATCAATAACAACAGCCATAACTACAACAATGAAACAAGGGCAACAGAAGGGAATTAAAAAGTAGAAAAAATATTTTAAAAAGAGAGACAGCAGGACCCCAGAACCTGAAATATATGGTCCTTCACAAACAGAATCTTGCCACAATAAATTTGCAAAGAATAATCTGCCATTTGGGAGTGATGACAGGTTAGAGGTGGGGAAGTAGTTTTGTGGGTTGGCTGTGAAATACTACAGGGACTGTTCTCTTGCTCTCAGTTCGCTTTTCACAGATAAATCCGTTCTCAGGGCCAGCAAATAGTTTACCCAGTGAAATGAACATTTACCATACACTTGGACCTGGGTTTGAGACCCCCAGCTATTACATGGGAACACTGTGCAAATTCCCAGTAAAACTGTGGTAGAAAGAAAGGAAGAAAGGAGAAGAGGAAGGGAAAAGAAACACATGGGATTCTCAGTAGGGTTTGGTACCTGCACTATGAATCCACTGGTCCTGGCAGCCATCCCCCTACCTCACCCCCATAGACAGAAATTGAAAGGGACAGAGAAAAACCTACAGACCTGCTTCACTACTCGTGAAACTTCTCCCGTGCAGATGGGAGCAGGGGCTTGAACCGTGAACCCTGGTCCTCCTATGTGGTGATACGTGCAGTTAACCAGGTATGTGACAACCCAGCCTCCCTAGTCCTCTATTCCTATATGGGAGCAGTTGGATTATTCACTGTGCCGCCGTATAGAACAATTTTCGACTTAACTTTTTCTTTCTCCAGGGGTCTGTATGAAGCAGCACAAGATGTTGACCCAGGCCATCCATAAAGCCAGGGACTATGGTGAGTGTTAGAAGGGACAGAGGACAGTTTATTCAGCATCAAGAAGGTGACTAAGGAACATGGGAGGTGGCTCAGTGGATAGAACATTGGACTTAAAATCATGAGGACCTTTGTGATACAGTGAATTAAATGTTGAACTCTCAAGCATGGGGTTCAATCCCTGGCATTTCATGTGCCAGATTGATCATCTGGTTCTCTCTTCTTCTTTCTTTCTTTCTTTCTTTTCTTTTCTTCTCCTATTTCTTTCTCAGTAAATAAAAAACAAACAAACAAAAAACGAGATCTGATTCAATCCCTTGGCATTTTATGTGCCAGAGTGATACTCTGGTTCTCTCTTGTGTTAGTAATTTAATATACATATATTTTTTAATTTTTAATCTTTATTAGAAGCCAGAAATTGAGAGGGAAGGGGGCGATAGGGAGAGAGACAGAGACACCTGCAGCCCTGCTTCACCACTCACAAAGCTTTCCCCCTTGCAGGTGGGGACTGGGGGCTCAAACCTGGGTCTTTGCCCTTTAATGAGAGACAGATAAAGAAAGACCAGAGCACTGCTCAGCTCTAGGTTTTGGTGCTGCTGGGGATTGTACATGTGAGCTTGGAGCGAGAGAGACAGAAAAATCTTTGCATAATCTCTGTGCTACCTCCCAAGTCCATTAATTTTTCCATCAATAATTTAAAAAAATCTTTATTACTGGGCAGAGAGAAATTGAGAGGGAAGGAGGAGACAGAAAGAAAAAGAGACAGAGACCCCTGTAGCCCTGCTTTACCACTTGTGCAGCTTTGCAGGTGGGGACCAGGGGCTTGAGCCCCTTGAACTCTGTAATGTGTGCCCTTAATCAGGTCTACCACCCCCCCTTTGTTTTTTCTTTTTAAACTCAGCTCTGGCTTATGGTGGTGCGGGGGATTGATCTTGAGACTTTAGAGCCACAGATATGAGTTATGAGTATCTCTTTGCATAACCATTATGCTTGCTTTTTTTTTTTTTTTTTTTTTTTTTACCAGAGCATTTATCATCTCTGGCTTATGGTGGTGCAGGGAATTGAACCTGGCACTCTTCCAGCCTTAGGCATGAAAGTCTCTTTGCATAACCATTATGCTATCTACCCCCACCCTTTTGTTTATTTTTAAATATTTATTTATTTGATAAAGACAGAAACTGAGAGGGAAGATCGCTTTGCCATATAAAATATCTGGGAGTAGGAGCCAGACGGTGGCATACCAGGTTAAAGCACATACTACCAATTGCAAGGACCGGGTTCTAGCCCCCGCTCCCTACTTACAGAGGTTCATTTCACAAGAAGTGAAGCAGTTCTGCAGGTGTTTGTCTTTCCCTCTATCTGCCCTATCCTCTTGATTTCTCTCTGTCCTAATAAAAATAAAAAAGGGAAAAAAATGGCTGACAAGAGGAGTGGATTTGTAGTACTGGCTCTCAGCCCCAGCAATAATTTTAGAGGTAACAATAACAACAAATGCCTGGGATTGAATATGGGACCTCATGCTTTTATGTACTATGCCACCTCCTAGGCACTGTCTATCTGAAAACAAGCAAAACAAAACAAAAATGCTAGCCTAGAGCAATGAAGCCCTGGCAGTAACAAACAGAAAGACGGTAAAAGAGGAATAAAAAAAAAAAAAAAGTAAGCCCTTTCTAGGGAAGAGTCAGTTTATTTTTATTTTTTAACCAGAGCATTGTTCAGCTCTGGCTTATGGGGGTGCTCGGGATTGAACCTGGGATTCTGGAGCGTCAGGCATGAGAGTTCTTTGCATAACCATTATGCTATCTACCCCCTGCCCAGATTCAGTTTCATAATCTTGGTTGAAGGCTGCACAATTTGGCAAGAAAGAGCCCAGATTTTTTTAGCTCACATTTATTCCTTGATCAGGGGTCTGTGCAGTGTTTAACATGCATAAATGGTTGTCCAGGAACCATTCGAAATCCAGAGTATTGGGTTTCGAAGCATGAGACCCCAAGTTCAATCTCTGGCATCATTTATGCCAGTGATGCTTTGGTTTTCTCTATCATTAATAAAAAAAAATTAAAAAGAATTAATTTTTTTAGAGATTTTTTTTAAATTTTGCTTTTTTTTCCCTCTTTTGTTGCCCTTGTTGTTTTATCGTTGTAGTTATTATTGTTGTTATTGATGTCATCATTGTTGGATAAGACAGAGAAAAATGGAGAGAGGAGGGGAAGACAGAGGGGGAAAGAAAGACATCTGCAGGCTTGCTTCACCACCTGTGAAGCGACTCCCCTGCAGGTGGGGAGCCATGGGCTTGAACCGGGATCCTTATGCTGGTCCTTGCGCTTCTCACCACATGTGCTTAACCTGCTGCACTACTGCCTGACTCCCCTTTTTAGAGAATTTATTTATTCATGAGAAAGATAGGAGGAGAACAGGAAAGAACCAGACTTCACTCTGGTACATGCACTGCCGGGGATTGAACTCAGGACCTCATGCTTGAGAGCACAATGCTTTATCCATTGTGCCACCTCCCAGACCACACTAAAAAAAAGAATTTTATTATTTTTGTTTATCTGATAGAGATGACCAGAAATTTAAAGGAAAGGGGATATATAAAGAGGGAGAGAGATAAGACACCTGTAGCACTGCTTCACCACCTGTGAAGCATTTCCCCTGTAGTTGGGGAAGGGGGCTCAAAGCCAGGTCCTTGCAGATGTACACCAACACCCAGCCCTAACAATTTTTTTTTTAATGTGTAAATGATGCCTGAGGCACCAACATTTCAGGTTCAGTCCCCTGCACCACCATAACCTAGAGTTGAGCAGTGCTCTGGTAAAAAAAAAAAATTCCACAAGCCAAAACTCTGACCTTCTGTACCCCATAAAATTTTTTGATCTTTGTACCCATTATTTTACAATCTTGTTACTCATTATGTTTTTAAAAAATGTACTTTTAATCCAGGGGTAGATAGCATAATGGTTATGAAAAAGACTTTTATGACTGAGGCTCCAAAGTCCCAAGTTTACTTGCTGCACTACCATAATGCAGAATTGAGCCGTGCTCTGGTAAAAGGGGGAAAAAAAGCTTATTTACTTATTTTCTTTATTTATTGGATAGAGACAGCCAGAAGTTGAGAGGAAGGGGGAGATAGGGCAAGAGACAGAGAGACTCATGCAGCACGGCTTCACCACCCTGCAGGTGGGGACCAGGGGCTCGAGCATTGCAACATGTGTGCTCAACCAGGTGCGCCACCACCACCCGGCCCCAGCTTTTTTTTTTTTTTTGATCCATACTCCCAGAGGAGAAATGTTAAAGGAAGATGACCAGAGGCCTCTGAAGTCCCATTCCATCAGGACTCTGAGAGAAGATGAAAAAAGGAAAAGCACCCAGAAGTAATAACAGGTTTAGGTGTGACTTAGAAAAGAAGCCAAAGGGCGGGGTGGATAGCATGATGGTTATACAAAGAGACACGCACGCGGGAGTTGGGCGGTAGCCCAGCGGGTTAAGCCAGGTGGTGCAAATCACAAGGACCGGCTTAAGGGTCCCCACCTGCAGGGGAGTTGCTTCAGTAAAACAGCAAGGGCAACGGAAGGGAATAAATCAATATTTTTAAAAAACAAAACAGATTTTCATGCCTGAGGCTCTAAAGTCCCAGGTTCAGTTGCTTCATAGGTGGTGAAGCAGGTCTGCAGGTGTCTATCTTTCTCTCCTCTCTGTCTTCCCCTCTTCTCTCCATTTCTCTCTGTCCTGTCCATCAACAACAACAACAATAACAACAGCAATGATAAACAACAAAGGCAACAAAAGGGAGAGAATGGCCTCCAGGAGCCATGGATTCATAGTGCAGGCACCGAACCCCAGCAATAATCCTAGAGGAAAAAAAAAAAGAATAAAAAGAGAGAAGGCAGGACCATAAAAAATATAGGTATAGGTATATATTTATAGAAATAGTCAACCCATAACTGTGACCTTGGGAGAATTGCAGTTTTTTGCTTTTTGTTTGTTAAGATTTTATTTAATTAATGAGAAAGGCGAGAAAGAACCAGACATCACTCAGGCATATGTGCTGCTGGGGATTGAACACAGGATCTCAGGCTTGAGAGTCTAATGCTTTATCCATTGTGCCACCACCCGGCCCGTTTGTTTTACTAGAGCACTGCTTATCTGTGGTTTACGGTGATGTTGGTTATTGAACTTGGAACTTTGGAGCCTTAGTTGTGAGAATTTCTTTACGTAACAATTAAGCTATCTACCCCCTTTTTCTTTTCTTCTTAAAGCATTTTATTTATTATTATTTTTACCAGAGCACTACTCAGCTGTAGTTTATGGTAATGTGGGGAACTGAACTTGGGATTTTGGAGCTACCTGTTAAGAGTTAGTCTCTTTGCATAACCATTATGCTGTTTACCCCCATAACTACTACAGTTTCCAGTGGAGGGAATGGGGACACAGAACTCTGATAGAAGGAACAGTGTTTAACTATACCTGTTATTTTAGAGTTTTATAATCGCTAATAAATAAAATATAATTAAATAATGTTTTTTAAAAAGGAAGTATTAAAATGCAGTTAGTAGCTGTGGTCCCTCCCTTGTTTTCTTTTTTTTTTAATTATTTTTTATATATTTATTTATTCCCTTTTGTTACCCTTGTTGTTTTATTGTTGTAGTTATTGATGTCATCGTTGTTGGATAGGACAGAGAGAAATGGAGAGAGGAGGGCAAGAATGACAGGGGGAGAGAAAGATAGATACCTGCAGACCTGCTTCACCCCCTGAAGGTGGGGAGCTGGGGGGCTCGAACCGGTATCCTTACACTGGTCCTTGCACTTTGCGTCATGTGTGCTTAACTCGCTGTGCCACCGCCCGACTCCCCCTCCCTTGTTTTCTTTATTGACTGAAGGGGGAGGAAAAGAGACTCTGTAATGCTAGAGGCTCGACTCAGGATTTCATGCTTGAAAGTCCAGTGCCTTATTTGGTATGCCATTTCCTGGGTCTCTTTCCTTACTCTCTTAATCTGAACTTTCTCTCCTTCACCTTTTTTAAAAATTTTCTAGGTCTCCTCAATTACCACATTCCTCAGGTTGAACCTCGGGACCTTGACTTCAGTACCGCTCACGGAGCTGTCAGTACTACTCCACCAGCCCCCACATTAGTTTCAGGTGATCCCTGGTACACATGGTACAGCTGGAAACAGCCACCAGAGAGAGAGCTGTCCCGTCTTCGTCGACTCTACCAGGGGCATCTCAAAGAAGAGAGTGGCCCTCCACCTGAGTCAATGCCCCAGGTGTCCCTCAGAAGCCCAGATGAAGCTTCCTCCACTGAACCAACAAGCTCCTCGAGTGCTTTGTAAGAGCTCTCAGAGTGGGTAGGGAATCTAAGGGATGGAAAGATAGTTCCTAAAAATATGTGATGAGATTTCATCCTTAAGTGTTATCTGTTTTGTGGCCTGCGTCCAGAGAAAGAAAATGATTGTTAAAGAAGAGGATAAGGGGGGCCGCACAGTAGAGCAGCGGGTTAAACTCACAAGGTGCAAAGCGCAAGGATCCCAGTTTGAGCCCCTGGCTTCCCACCTGCAAGAGGTCACCTCACAAACAGTGAAACAGGTCTGCAGGTGTCTATCTTTCTCTTCTGTCTTCCCTTCCTCTCTGGATTTCTCTGTCCTATTCAACAACAACAGCTATAACAAGGGCAACAAAAATGGAAAAAATGGCCTCCAGAAGCAGTGGATATGAAGTGCAGGCACGGAATTCCAGCGATAATCCTGGAGGCAAAAAATACATCTAAGATTGAAGGCAGTACAGACGAAAAAATTAAAAGATGATAAATACATCTAAGATTGAAGGCAGTACAGACGTGAATGGGAAACCACATCCTCCATAGATGGTATATAGATGGACTATTATGCTAACTTGGTCTTTCCACAATAAAGCTGTATCACCTTCTTTGGTCTGAGTGAATTAATGGGGCTGTGGAGGGAAAGGGTTTAAATCAACTGGACATGGGACCAAAAGTCACCTGGGATGGGTCATCACCTTTATGGCCCTCTGCAAGGTGCACAGTATTTCCATAATTTCCAGCTGTTTACTGAAGGGCTGAAAGGTTTAAAAATGAGACACAAGGCCTAGGGAAAAAAAAGTGTTGCTATGGCACTCAAAAAAAAAAGCTAGGGGAGGGAGAAAAGCTATGGGATTGCTGGTCCCATTGAGACGGGTCACCAGTCATGGTCACGGGTCACTGAGGGACTGCAGGGTGTTGGTGGTGGGAAGTGGGCCGCCCCTGAGGGGCGGGTCATGGGCCCCAACAATGTGGAGCAGGAAAAAAAAAACCGCAGGGCGGGGAGGAAATGACGTAGCGGAGGGCGGGCCTCTCCGCGCACAATGGGCCATGGAGTTCCCGTTCGATGTGGACGCGCTGCTCCCCGAGCGGATCACGGTGCTGGATCAGCACCTGCGGCCCCCGGCCCGCCGACCCGGAACCACAGCGACGGCCCGGTGACATCTCAAACCCGCCCCATGGCCCTTTCTAAGCTCATTGCTCTCGAAATGTGGTGCAGGCACCACGCCCCCTTCTCACTGGCGGTGGTGACTCCTTTTGATGTCTAGGCTCGCCCTCTTAGTGACCTCTGACTCTGGACTTAGTGGGTTGAGTCCGTGCTGGTTCTGCCACCTTTTATCCCTTGACTCAATATGTGATCCGAACAAAATGTGGTTGATTGGCTCTTCCTGATTATCCCCCCACTGTAACTTCAGTAAAGGAGGGAGTGTAAGGTTGTAAGGAGAGTTGGTGTAAATTTAGGTGGGGTGGGAAATCAAGTGGAAGAAGACTCCAAGGCAAAGTCAGGGGACCTTAAATTACTTATCCTGAATTGACCTTTTTGCCCAAATTCCCATGGAGTGATTGCTTATAGACCCGTTAATTCAGTGAGTATTCATCTGTCTTCATTCTTTTATAGTGTTGATCAGCAGCAGCAAATTATGACCATTGTAGATGAATTGGGGAAGGCTTCTGCCAAGGTACTGTGGTGATGGTGTGTTCATCTGAGTAAAGGGGAGGCCTTTCTGGGAACAGTATATAAAGAGGCTTGAACCCATTGGAAAGGACTTGCAGAAAGGCTCTTTGTCCTGTAGGCCCAGCATCTTCCTGCTCCCATCACCAGTGCTTCCAGGATGCAGAGTAACCGCCATGTTATGTATGTGCTCAAAGACACTTCAGCACGACCGTGAGTGTCAAATATTTTTCATACCATATTTCTTCCCCCAGACCCTCTCCCATTTTCTGTCTCTACCATTTCTAGATAGTTGCTCCTTACTTGTTCATTATTTTTCTCATCCCACAGGACTGGAAGAGGAGCTATTATTGGCTTCCTCAAAGTTGGATACAAGAAACTCTTTGTACTGGTAAGTGAGATTGGAAGCTGAGAATATCATATGCCTTAGTTCCTGAGAACAAAACTATTTGAGATTGGGAAACGATGATGTCAGAGTCCCTAAATATTTTTGTTGTTTCTTACTGCCTAGGATGATCGTGAAGCTCACAATGAGGTAGAACCACTTTGTATCCTGGACTTTTACATTCACGAGTCACTTCAACGCCATGGCCATGGACAAGAACTCTTCCAGTATATGTTGCAGGTACTTCTCATTACTGCACCAGTCTCTAAATTGGACTTGACTTGAGCCCTTCCAGAGGCCCTGCCTCCCTCCCACTCTCCCGCCCTTTGTCCGTCTTCCTCCAGCCCCTTTCTCTGACTCCTGGGTTTCTGTTGGCATGCTCTCCTCGTCTATTCCCTGCAGAAAGAGCGAGTTGAACCACACCAGCTGGCCATTGACCGACCCTCACAGAAGCTGCTGAAGTTTCTGAATAAACACTACAACCTGGAAACCACAGTTCCACAGGTTAGAGGTTCTAGATGATAGATGCTCACTGAGCATCACCATTGACTTATTTAGAAAGGGAGGGTAAGAAGTGACACTTTTTTTTTTTTCATCTTTATTTGTTGGGTAGAGATAGCCAGAAATTGAGAGGGAAGGGGGAGATAAAGAGGGAGAGAGAGTGGTCCAGAAGTTGGTGCAGTGGGTAAAGCATTAGACTCTCAAGCATGAGGTCCTGAGTTGTATCCTTGGCAACACATGTACCAGAATGATGACTGGTTCTCTCTCTCTCCTCCTACCTTTCTAATAAATAAATAATCTTAAAAAAAAAAAAGAGGGTGAAAGATAGAGATATCTGCCACACTGCTTCACCACTCAAAGCTTTCTCCCCCCGCCCCTGGCAGGTGGGGACTGGGGCTTGAACCAAATATTGTAATGTGTGCTCAACCAGAAGTACCACCAGCTGGCCCCAACAAGTGACACCTTTTTTAATTTTTACTATTATTTTTATTTATTTCCTTTTTGTTGCCCTTGTTGTTTTATTGTTGTAGTTATTGATGTCGTCGTTGTTGGATAGGACAGAGAAATGGAGAGGGGAGGAGAAGACAGAGGGGGAGAGAGAGAGAGACACCTGCAGACCTGCTTCATTGTTTGTCAAGTGACTCCCCTGCAGGTGGGGCGACTGGGGGCTTGAACCCGGGTTCTTGCTCATTGTAACATGTGCGCTCAGCTAGGTGTGCCACCACCTGGTGAAGTGACACCTTCTAATCAGACTTTATTCTCTAGTTATGTAGTACTCTTTCTTTGTTGTATTTTTTTGTTTGTTTTGTTTTTGTTTTTACCAGAGCACTGCTCAGCTCTAGCTTATGGAGGTGTGGGAGATTGAACCTGGGACCTTGATGGAGCTTCAGCTTGAGAGTCTGTTTGCATAACCATTATGCTATCTACCTATGTCCATGTAGTATTCTTTCTTTTAAAATTTTTTTTTATTATTTACTTATTCCATTTTGTTGCCCTTGTTTTTGTTTGTTTGTTTGTTTGTTTTAAAAGATTTTATTTGTTTATGAGAAAGATAGAAGGAGAGAGAAAGAACCAGACATCACTCTGGCACATGTGCTGCCGGGGATCGAACTCGGGACCTCATGCTTGAGAGTCCAAAGCTTTACCACTACGCCACCCCGGACCACATACCCTTGTTGTTTTATTGTTGTAGTTGTTATTGATGTTGTTGTTGTAGGATAGGACAGAGACAAATGGAGAGGGGGGAGAGAAAAATAGACACCTGCAGACCTGCTTCACCACTTGTGAAGCGACTCCCCTGCAGGTGGGGAGCTGGGAGCTCGAACTGGCATTCTTGCTAGTCCTTGCGCTTTGTGCCACGTGCGCTTAACCCACTGCGATACCACCCGACTCCCTGTAGTATTCTTTCCAACCCCTCCTGAGCTAACTTTTTTCAGTCAGGTAGATGGACATCATAGTGCCAGAGCTGTCCCAAGTGCCATGGCACTTCATGTGCTGGTGAGGTAGCTCTGCAGCTTTTTTTTTTTTTTTAACTTTTTTAACCAGAGCACTGTTCAGCTCTGGCTTATGGTAGTGCGGGGGATTGAACCTGGGACTCTGGAGACTCAGGCATGAGAGTCTGTTTGCATAATCATTATGCTATCCACCCTCTGCCTGCTCTTTTTTTTTTAGAAAAGAAATATACATATTTATTTATTTATTGGATATAGTCAGTCAGAAATTGAGAAGGAAGGGGGTGTTACTGAGGAAGAAAGACAGAGAGACACCTGCAGTACCACTTCACCAGCAGCTTTCCCCCTGTAAGTGGGGACCGGGGGCTTGAACCCAGGTCCTTGCACATTATAACATGTGCACTCAACCAGGTGCGCCGCTATCTGGCCCCTGCTTTTTTTTTTTATTAAAGTTTTTTAAAAAATATTTATTTATTCCCTTTTGTTGCCTTTGTTGTTTTATTGTTGTAGTTATTACTGTGTCGTTGTTGGATAGGACAGAGAGAAATGGAGAGAGGAGAGGAAGACAGAGGGGAAGAAAAAGATACCTGCAGACCTGCTTCACTGCCTGTGAAGCGACTCCCCTGCTGGTGGGGAGCCTGGGCCCAAGCCGGTCCTTGTGCTTTGCGCCACCTGTGCTTAACCCGCTGCACTACCGCCCGACTCCCTTTTATTTTGAATGCAGTGCCAAGAATGAACTTGGTGCCTCACAGGTGTATGCATGCACTCTAGTGCTGAGCCACCCTTGGCCAATTTTTTTCCCCTTAAAATTTTTGTTTACATTTTCCAGAAGGTGGCACAGTGATAAGGCTTTGGACTCTCAAGCATGAGGTCCTGAGTTCGATCCCTGGCAGCACATGTGCCAGAGTGATGTCTGGTTCTTTCTCTCTCCTCCTATCTGCCTCATTAATAAATGAATAAAATCTTTTAAAAAATTTTATTTGTTTACGTATATGAATATATGAGAGCCATATCACCACAGCATCTTGCTGACATATGTGGTGCAGAGGACCAAACTCAGCAGCTTATGTTTGCAAGTCCTTGGTTGCCCAACTTTGGTTTTCTTTTCTTTTGGTGTGTGTGTGTGTGTGTGTGTGTGTGTGTGTGTGTGTGTATAAGAGAGAGGGGAGACGGAGAGCAAGATCAGTTTTTCTACTTCAGTTAGGGAGAGATGCTAAAGATCCAGAGGTTCCCTTAGTGCTGTGGCATGTTTATGTGGTGCTGAGGTTCAAATCTGGGCTATAAGACATGGCATACTGAGTAAGCAGCCACTAATATATTAATATATATTAATATTTATTTCCCCTTTTTATTGTTGTTGTTATTGATGTCTTTGGATAGGATAGAGAGAAAATGGAGAGAGGAGGGGAAGACAGAGAAGGGGAGAGAAAGATAGACACCTGCAGACCTGAGAGGGGTTGGGGAGATAGGGAGGGAGAGAAACAGACACCTGCAGCCCAGCTTCACCATTCATGAGGCTTCCCCTGCAGGTAGGGGCCCTGGGGCTTGAACCCAGGCCCTTCCACATTGTAATGTGAGTGCTTAACCAGATGCACTACCTCCTGGCCCCCCCCCCCCTTTTTTTTTTTAACCAGAGCACTGCTCACCTCTGGTTTATGGTGGTGTGGGGGATTGAATCTGGGACTTTGGAGCCTCAAGCATGAGAATCTCTTTGCATAACCATTATGCTATCTACCCACGCCCTGGCCAGCTTCCTTTTCTTTCTCTTCTTGTGATACCATCTTTCATCCTATAGCTCTTTTTTATTAGTGATTTATAAACAGCTACTCTACTTCCCATCTAATTTGGTTCTTGGGGTTGGAAGGTAGCCCATCCAGTAGGGCATGCACATTGCCATGTATGTGACACAGTTCTAGCACTACGTGCAAATGCCATAGCACTGGTGGGAGTTCTGCTGTGATATCCCACCCCCAGATTAAAAGAATAGAAAAAAGTCAGCCCAGGGGGCCAAGCAGTAGCGCAGCAGGATAAGTTCACAGACCAGCTTAAGGATCGCAGTTCAAGCCCCCTGCCCCCCCTTGCAGGGGGGTTACTTCACAAGCAGTGAAGCAGGTCTTTCTCTCTCCCTCTCTGTCTTCCCCTCCTCTCTCGATTTCTGTGTCCTGTCCAACAATAACAACAGCAGCAGCAATGGCAACAATAACAATAAATACAGCAACCAGGGCAACAAAACGGAAAAAATGGCTTCCAGGAGCAATGTATTTGTAGTGCAGGCACCGAGCCCCAACAATAACCCTGGAGGCAAAAAAAAAAAAATCAGCCCAGGAGTGGTAAAATTGTGCATGTCTGATACTCTGGCAGCAAATACACAAATTTGTTTTTTTTTTAATTTGTTTTATTTATTTATTTATATCTATTACTAATTTTTTATTGATTTAATAATGATCAGTAAGATAGTAGGATAAGAGAGATACAATTCCACACAGTTCCTACCACCAGAGTTCTATATCCCATCCCCTCCATTGGAGGCTTTCCTATTCTTTATCCCTCTGGGAGTATGGATCCAGGATCATCATGGGGTACAGAGGGTAGAAGCTCTGGCTTCTGTAATTGCTTCTCTATTATTATTTTTTTCTTTTCTTTTTTCTTTCTTTCTTTCTTTTTTTTTTTTTTTTTTTTTTTACTGCTTAGCTCTAGTTTATTGTGGTATAAGAGACTGGACCTGGTAGAAATCTGATTCCTTATCATGGACAAAAATCATACACCTAATATTAATTTTGTGCCATGACCATAGCCTACTTAATAAATAAAAGACTCCACTATAATGAAGTTTGTTTTCTACTTGGGGATAAAGACAATCAAATTAAACTAATATATACCATGGTTAATGATAGGTTTTCTAAAAATTAAAGCAAGTAATAGGGCTTTGTTGTGCCACAGTAAGGATGGGAGTATATAGGGTTACAAAGTTTAAACTGAATAGTGGTCCGGGAGGTGGCAAAGTGATAAAGCTTTGGACTCTCAAGCATGAGGTCCTGAGTTTGATCCCTGGCAGCACATGCACCAGAGTGATGTCTGGTTCTTTCTGTCTCCTCCTATCTTTCTCATTAATTTAAAAAAAAAAAAACAATTTTAAACTGAATAATCAGACAAAGCCTAGGAGTTAGAAAAGTAGATGAAGCATCAGATTCTCAAGCATGACATGCAACGTTTGATCTAATGTAACACATGTGCTCGAGTGATGCTGTGATTCATATTCTCTCCTCTTTCTCTCTCCAAAACATTTTTTAAAATTTACTTGAGACATTCCTGCCTTACCACTTGAGGCTTTCCCCCTGCAGATGGTGACCAGGGGCTTGAACCCGGCTCCTTGCACACTGTAATGTGTGTGCTTAACTAGATGCATATCACTTGCCCCCTATAAATAAATATTTTTATTTGATTTTTAACTTTATTTTTATTGTTGCCACCATTACAGATAGATAGAACATAGATAGAATAGTCACAACCATATTAAAAACCAAAAGTCTGTGCATAGAAACAAGATGAAGAAACTACATCGAGATGTTAGATTAGCCACAGTTTTTGGATGATGGAAATGTGGATGAGTTTCTCTTCTATACATCTGCAACTTCAAACTTTGTCTAAATGAATACATACGTGGTTGATAATGGAAATATAGGTGATAAAGGTGGATTACCAGAACACTATGATGATGACCATTCGAGAAAAAATCAAGACAAAATACTGAACCATCATCCCACAACCACCACACAAACATTTCATAACTTTTCCATATTCCTTCCCACCTTTGACTCTACGTATAGTTGTCATTCGGGCCCTGATGATCACAGACCCTGTGCACATCCAAATGTTAACACCAGTTACTGTTGGGTGTCTGGAATATGGGAATTTCTTCTACTTAATCAGTTTCCCAAAGTTTTCTATGAATACGTAGATAGATATCTTGCCATTCTCTTCTGGCCTGTAGTGTTTGTATGGAGAAGTCTGCTGCTAATCTTATGGGTTTTCCTTTGTAGGTGACTCTTTGTTTTTCTCTTGCAGCCTTGAGGATCCTTTCTTTATCCTTATTCCTTTCCAATCTAAGTATGACATGTCTTGGTGTCTTTAGGTCTGGGTTAATTCTGTTTGGGACCCTCTGGGCTTCTTGAATCTTTATGTCTTTGGTGTTGTCTAGACTAGAGAAATTTTCAGCTATTATGCCCTGGAGAATGCTTTCTTCCTCCCCTTCTCTTTCTTCCTCTGGTAAGCCAATAATGCGTATATTGTTTCTTTTGAAGTCATCCCATAGGACTCTGTTGTTGTTTTCAGCATCTCTTAATCTCTTTTTGAGATCTCTTACTTCTTTTTTAGTTGTCTCTAATTCATCCTCAATCTTGCTAATTCTGTCTTCAGCTTCATTGATTCTATTCTCTCTGCCCTCTACTGCTTTCTGGAGTTCATCTATTTTGTTGCCCTGCTCTGATACTGTTTTAGCTTGTTCAGCTAGTTGCCTTCTTAGCTCAGCAATTTCAGCTTTCAGCTCTCTAATAACCATGAGATTATTAGAATTTTCTTCCATATTCTTATTTGTTGTTCCTGCATTTCTTATTACAATTTTTTCAAATTCTTTACTCACTCCTGTTATTATTTCCTTAGCTAATGTTTGGATGTTGAACTCGTTGTTTTGTGCTTCACCCTCTGGAGGACTTTTAGCTGGACTCTTGTCCTGGTTCTAGTCTCCAATATTTTTTCTTGTTGTTTTAACCATTTTATATAAGTTAACAGTTTTTTCAATCCCTGAGTTGGAGTTCAGTGGTGTAAAAGCCTTTTTTTTTTCCCCCTGTAGGCTATGGGAGCCTGAGGGCTTTTAAACTATCAATAGGCTTCTTTGTTTAATCACTGACTCCTGACCAAGAAATAAAGCAGGGTGTGGCAGAGATAATCCAGTGGTTATGCAAAGAGACTTTCACAGCCCCTCAGCTGTGCCACAGAGGTATAGGTCTTCTCCTGAGTTTCCTGGTTAGATCTCTGTGCCCTGGTGTCCCTCCCTGTTGCTGCTCCAGATTCTGAGGGTAGTAGCAATGGAGACTCAGAGTTGCACTTGGTGAGTCTCTGGGGAGTCCTTTCCTCCCTTCAGCTGTCCCCTTGTTGGTGGAGCAGACTGGAGGTTTTGTCTCCACTGACAAACTGTTGAACTGTGAGCAGTCACTTAATCTCTCCTTAGGCCCCTCTCTCCTCTCTGTCACCAGCCACGCGTGTTTGTACTCACGGGTGATTTACTGGGTTCCTGTGGTCATTCTAGTCCTGTCTTGTTTCGGTCCGGGTGGTCTCCTTTGGTATTCCTAGTTGATCCGGGAGAGGATAGGAGAGGAGAGAAAGCGATCTGCTGCTCGTAGCTCCGCCTCCGGAAGTCGAATCCCTTCTCTGGTGTTTTATGCATTGCACCACCATTAGTCTGAGTTCTGGGGGAACTTGAAAGTAGAGACCGGAGAGGAAAAAAAGAAAGTAGGAACTGGGGAGGGGTAAAAGGGTAACTCCTGGGAACTGGGGATACAGCATAACGGTTATACAAAAAACTATCATACCTGAAATTCCAACATCCCAAGTTCAGTTCCCGGCACCACCATAAACCAGAGCTGAGCAATGTTCTGGTCTTTCTGTATCTCTTTCTCACTAATGAAATAAAATAAATAAGTAAAAATTAAAAGAGAGAGAGAGACCTGCAGCACTGTTTCACCACTTGTGAAGCTTCCCCATGCAGGTGGGTACCCGGGGCTTTATCCTGGCTCCTTTGCACTGTAATGGTGCACTCAACCAGGTGCACCACCACCCAGCCCCCTTTATTTATTTAGTTATGGGAGAGAAAGAGGATGGAAGAGAGTGAACCAGAGCATCACTATGGCACATGAAATGCTGGGGATCAAACTTGGGACATGTCTTGCACATTTTAGCATGTGTGTACTGATCTTTTATTTATTTTATTTTAATGAGATAAAGATACAGAGAGATGCCAGAGTATTGCACAACTCCAGTTTATGGTGGCGCAGGGGATTAAACCTTGGACTTTAAAGACTCAGGCATTAAAGTCATTTGCATAATCATGCTGTCTCCCTTGCCCTTGAATATATATATATATATCCCCTCCCCCACCCCTCCTTACCAGAGTACTGGTCAGCCCTGGTTTTATGGTTTATGGTGGTGTGGGGTTTTGAGCCTGGGACTTTGGAGCCTTAGGCATGAGAATCTCATTGTATAACCATTATACTATCTTTTTTTATGTTTTTTTTATTTTATTTTTTTATAATTTTTTTATTATCTTTATTTATTGGATAGAGACAGCCAGACATCAAGAGGGAAGGGGGTGACAGAGAGGGAAAGAGACAGAGACGCCTGCAGCCCTGCTTCACTCATGAAGCTTTCCCCCTGTGGGGCTGGAACCTGGGTCCTTGCGCATTGTAATACGTGCACTCAACCAGGTGCGTCACCACCTGCCCACCCCCCCTTTTTTTTTTACCAGAACACTGATCAGCTCTGGTTTACAATGGTGCAGGGGATTGAGCCTGAGACTTAGAATCCTCAGGCATGACAGTCTGTTTGGATAACTATTATGCTATCTACCCCTGCCCACCACTATACTATTTATCCCCATATACCTTGGCAATATTTTTATGGTATCTTTTGAAGTACAAAAGTTTTCATTGGGGGGATGGTCCAAAAGATCTCACTATGTAAGTAGTGTACCTGCCTTATGGTGCCCAGATTCAAGTGTCAGCACTATATGGGAGGTGCACTGTCACTAGAGGGAGCTATGGTGCTGTAGTCTGTATCCTACTGTCTCAGGTTCAATCCATTTATTTATTTATTTAGCCTCCAGGGTTATTTCAGGGGCAAGATGCTGGAAATACTAATCCACTGCTCCTGGTGGCCTTTTTTTTTTTTTTTTTTCATTTTATTGGATAAGAGAGAGAGAAATTGAGAGGGGAGAGGGTGACAGAGAAGGAAAAAGAGACCTTCAACACTTGTGAAGCAACCCCCTTGCAGATGGGGAGCCGGGGCCTCAAACCCATGTCCTTGCACTAAGTACTGTATGTGCTTAACTGGGCGCATTACTGACCGGGCCCCTTCAGTCCTCAGTACCACCATAAGTGAGAATTTAGTATTGCTCTAGAAAAAAAAAACACTTTAATCTTTTGTGAAGTTCAATTTAGTTTTTCTTTTGTTGCAATGCTTTTGGTGTCATATAAGAAACTATTACCAGGGGTCGGGCGGTAGCACAGCAGGTTAAGCGCACATGGCACAAAGCACAAGGACTGACGTAGAGATCCCAGTTCGAGTCCCGGCTCCCCACCTTCAGGGGGGTTGCTTCACAGGTGGTCAGCAGGTGTCTATCTTTCTCTCCCCCTCTCTGTCTTCCCCCTTCTCTCTTGATTTCTCTCTGTCCTATCCAACAAGAATGACAGCAATAAGAACAACAGTAATAATATAGTCCCAGCAATAACCCTGGAGGCAAAAGAAAGAAAAAGAAAAGAAACTGTTACCTGGGGAGTTCAGGCAGTAGCACAGCGGGTTAGGCACACGTGGCGCAAAGTGGAAGGACTGGGAAGGATCTTGGTTTGAGCCCCTGGCTCCCCACCTCCAGGGTGAAGCAGGTCTGCAGGTGTCTATCTTTCTCTCCCCCTCTCTGTCTTCCCCTCCTCTCTCCATTTCTCTCTGTCCTATCCAACAACGACATAAATAACAACAACAAAAAACCAACAAGGGCAACAAAAGGGAAAATAAATATCTATATAAAAAAGAAGAAACTGTTACCTAATGTAAAGATTTTCCTGTGGGCTGAGGAGACAATATAGTAGTAATAGAAAAAGTCTTTTATTTTTACCAGAGCACTTATTAGCTCTGGCTTTTGCTGGTCTGGGGGGATTGAATCTGGGATTTTGGAGCCTCAGGCATGAGAATCTCTTTGCATAACCATTATCCTATCTACCCCTACCCAAAAAGACTTTTTAAAAATTTTTTTAAAATATTTATTCCCTTTTTGTTGCCCTTGTTTTATTGTTGTAGTTATTGTTTTTTTTTTAAATTTCTTTATTGGGGAATTAATGTTTTACATTCGACAGTAAATACAATAGTTTGTACATGCATAACATTTCTCAGTTTTCCATGTAACAAAACTACCCCCACTAGGTCCTCTGTCATCTTTTTGTTTTTCTATTTTTTTTTTAATAATTTTTTTTTATTATCTTTATTTATTGGATAGAGACAGCCAGAAATCAAGAAGGAAGGGGGTGACAGAGAGGGAATGAGACAGAGACGCCTGCAGCCCTGCTTCACTCATGAAGCTTTCCCCCTGCAGGTGGGGACAGGGGGCTCGAACCCAGGTTCTTGCGCATTGTAATACGTGCGCTCAGCCAGGTGTGCCACCACCTGCCCACCCCCTTTATTGTTTTTACCAGAGCACTGATCAGCTCTGGTTTATGGTGGTGCGGGGGATTAAACCTGGGACTTTGGAGCCTTAGGCATGAGAGTCTTTTGCATAACCATTAGGTTATCTACCCCTGCCCTTGCAGAAGCTTTTTAATTTGATGTAGTCCCATAGGTTTATGCTTGCCTTAGTCTTCTTTGTAATTGGATTCCTTTCATTGAAGATGTCTTTAAAATTTATGCGGAAAAGAGTTCTACCAGTATTTTCCTCTAAGTATCTGATAGTTTCTGGTCTAACATCCAAGTCCTTGATCCACTTGGAATTTACTTTTTTTTTAAATATTTTATTTAGTTTATTATTTTAATGAGAAAGTGTAAATACAGAGGGAAAGAGAGAGAGATACCAGAACACTGCTCAGTTCTAGCTTATGGTGGGGCTAGGGACTGAACCTGGGACCTCAGAGCCTCAGGCTTAAAAGGCTTTTGCATAACCATTACGCTGTCTCCCCAGCCCAGGAATTTACTTTTGTATTTGGTGAACTATGGTGGTTCAGTTTCATTCTTCTGCATGTTTCAACCCATTTTTTTCCTACACCATTTAAGAGACTCTGCTTTCCCCATTTAATAGTCTGCTCTATCCGGTTGGCTAGAATTTTGTTCAATATTTTCGCATCTATGTTCATCAGAGATACTGGTCTGTAGTTTTCTTTTTTGGTGTGTCCCTGTCTGCTTTTGGTATCAGAGTGATGTTAGCTTCATAAAAGCTGGCAGGGAGTATTCCAGTGTCTTCAGTTTTCTGGAAGACTTTTAAAAGTAGAGGTATTAGTTCTCCTTTGAAGGTTTTGTAGAATTCATTTGTAAAACCATCTGGTCCAGGACTTTTATTTTTGGGGAGATTTTTGATAACTGTTTCAATTTCATTAGCTGTGATGGGCCTGTTCGTGTTATCCACTTCCTCTTTACTTAGTTTTGGAAGTTGGTAGGTATCTAGGAAATCGTCCATTTCTTCCAGGTTCTCTAGCTTGGTGGCATATAGTTGTTCATAGAAGCCTCGCATGATATGTTGAATTTCTGCGGTGTCTGTTGTGATATCTCTTCTTTCATTTATGATCTGATTTATTTGGGTCTTCTCCCTTTTTTGTTTTGTGAGTCTGGCTAAAGGTTTGTCGGTTTTGTTTACTCTTTCAAAGAACCAACATTAGGACAACAAAAGGGAATAAATAAACTAAAAAAAAAATAAAATAAAAATTCTGCAGTCATGCTTCACCACCTGTGAAGGGACTCCCCTGCAGGTGGGGATCCAGGGGCTCGAACTGGGATCCTTACGCCCAGTCCTTGTGCCTTTTGCCACCTTCGCTTAGCCCACTGCACTACCGCCTACTCCCCCCCCCCTTTTTTTTTTAACCAGAGCACTGTACAGCCCTGGCTAATGGTGGTGTGGGAGATTGAACCTGGCAGCTGGGAGCCTTAGGAATTGAAGTCTTTTTTTTATGTAATCATTAAGCTATCTCCACCTTCCCCCCCCTTTTTTTTAATTTCAAGATTGTATTGTTTTGAATATTCAATGTCCTTTGCAATTTCATATCAGCTTTAGACTGAGTCTAAGAGGGCACAGTCTGAGTTTTTTTTTTTTTATTGTTTGGTCAATTCATTTATTTTATTTTATAAGAGAATGACACCAGAGTACTGCTCCAGTATATGCAGTGCCAGTGATGGAATGGGGTGTGTGTGTGTGTGTGTGTGTGTGTGTCCCAGGCATGCAAGGCCTGTGATCCAACTGGGCAGCCATCTCCTTGGTCTCAGGGTCTTAAGTATTTCACTGCATTTGTCAACAAGAAGTTATATCTTTCACTGTTCCTACAGTAGTTTTTCTAGTAGGGGGTTATATATCTAAGTATGTTCTGCATGTCTGAATGGACAACTGTATTTTACTTGTCTCATCTTATAGGTCAACAACTTTGTGATATTCGAAGGCTTTTTTGCTCATCAGCATCGTAAGTTTTCTCTCCTTTTGTGTGTTGGTCAAATAGTTGGGGTGAGGGAAAAAATGGTTGCTTGGTTCTACTAGCCCCCTCACTGAGGGGCACCACCGCTTCCTTCCTCACAGGGCCCCCTGCTCCCTCTCTGAGGGCATCTCGTCACTCTCGCTCTGCTGTGGTTGATCCTACACCCGCTGGTAAAGCTGACTGAAGGGTGGAACTGTAGCACTGTGGTGACTAATTACACTGGAGGCCACAAGAAACACAGTGCAATAATCTGTGGGCAGTCTGGGAGAATTTTAAACCATCCAAAGGCACCAGCAGTCATTACCTGTGTGCCTTGGTATTCATGGGAGCTCAGTGTAGCTTGTACTGACCAAGACTTTCTACTAAGCAAACTCATTGGGACATTTGACAGCTTTTGTTACTGGAACCTTTTAACTGCTTTCAGGTCCATCAAGTAAGGCTATAGTCATGTTCCTTTGGGCATGTGAAATACAAGGGTTTACACTCAGGGCTTCATGCTTGAGAGTCTTAACACTTTATTCACTTCATCACCTCCCAGCTTGTGATGTATTTCTTTTTTAAAGATATATATTTAAGTAGAGAGATAAAGATTTATTTTTTCATTTATGAAGTAGAGAACCAGAATGTCACTCTGGCACATGGAAGCTAGTGATCGAACTCTGGACCTCATGCTTGTAAATCCAGCTCTACAGCCACTGTGCCATCTCCCAGTCCACAGCTGTGTTCCTTTGTAATCCTCTCTCTTTCCTTTCTGTCCTTTCTCCTTTCTTCCTTCCTTCATCTTTATTTGTTGGATAGAGATGGTCAGAAATTTGAGAGGGAAGGGGGTGATAGAGAGGGAGAAAGACAGAGACACCTGCAGCACTGCTTCACCACTTATGAAGCTTTCCCCCTGCAGGTGGGGACAGGGGACTCAAACTTGGGTCCTTGTGTACTGTAACATGTGTGCTCAACTAGGTGCGCCACCACCTGGCCCCTCTTTTTTTTCTTTTTTTAAAGAATTTATTTATTTATTCAAGAGAGAGAGAGAGAAAGAACCAGACATCACTCTGGTACATGTGCTGCTGGGGATTGAATTCAGGACCTCAAGTTTGAGAATTCAATGCTTTATCCATTGTGCCGCCTCCCAAACCACCCTTTGTAATCCTGTCAGTGAGGGACAGGTAGGTGGAGTCAGCTCTTCTGTTTCTAGTCTCAGAACAGGGACATGAACTGTCCATTTTGGATACTAAGTTTTAGAAGATAACACTCAGAATGTATAACATTTCCAACCAAATAATAAAAGTGATTTGACGAAACTAAACCTAAGAGGTCCTGAAGTTCTGCCCAGGTGCCCTGTTATATCTATATATCTGTATCTGTATATACTATATACTGCCTGCCAGTCGCAATCCCCCAGTCCCTCCTCTTCCTCACTGTTCCCAAAGGTGGAGAATGCCCTCCACTGGCTACAGTGTTTGCTTGCACAGGTGGGTCCCCTTCTTTGCTGGCCCTATGGCTAGCTCTCACCTTGGGTGCCTGGAAAGGGAGTAACTACTGTTCACAAAACAATCCATTAGTTTTTATTTAGTTGTTGATTTTTTAAAAACTATTTATTCCCTTTTGTTGCCCTTGTTTTATTGTTGTAGTTATTATTGTTGTCGTCATTGGATAGGAAAGAGGAAAATGGTGAGAGATGAGGAAGACAGAGGGGGAGAGAAAGATAGATAACTTCAGATCTGCTTCACCACTTGTGAAGCGAATCCCCTGCAGGTGGGAAGCTAGGGGCTTGAACCAGGATCCTTACACCGGTCCTTGCGCTTTGCGCCACCTGCACTTAATGCTGCGCTACCGCCCGACTCCCGAAAACTATTTTTATTGGGCAGAAGGTAGATAGCATAATGGTTATGCAAAGAGACTCATGCTTAAGGCTCCAAAGTCCTAGGTTCAATCCCCCACACCACCATAAGCCAGAGCTGAACTGTGCTGTGGTTAAAAAAAAAAAAAAAAAGAATAAAGGAAAAAAATTACTTAATATATATTTATTTACTTTTTACCAGTGGACTACCCAGTTCTGGCTTATGATGGTATAGCGGATTGAACCTGGGACCTGGGAGCCTTAAACATGAGAATCTGTTTGCATAACCATTATGCTATTTCCCCCACTGTTTATATATATATATATGTATATATATATATATATATATATATATATATATATATATGTCTCCAGGGTTATCACTGAAAAATATTTTTAAATAATTATTTATTTTGGATAGAGACAGAGAGAAATGTAGAGGGAAGGGGGAATTAGAGTGAAGTTTCCCCCTGTAGTTGGGATTTGAAACTAGGTCCTTGTACACCGTAATGTGTATGATTACCAAGTGTGCCACTGCCAGGCTCCGCTATTTATTTATTTTTATTTCTTTATTGGGGAATTAATGTTTTACATTCAAGAGTAAATACAGTAGTTTGTACATGCATAACATTCCCCAGTTTCCCATTTAACAATACAACCCCCACTAGGTCCTCTGTCATCCTTCTTGGACCTGTATTCTCCCCACCCACGCTATTTAATTTCTTAAAGACTTATTTATGTAAGTGATAGAGAAGGAGTGAGAGAGAACCAGAGCCTCACTCTGGTACATGTGATGCTGGGGATTGAACTCAGGACTTCATGCTTTTCAATTCAGTGCTCTAGCTACTGTGCCACCACCTGGTTCACTGTTACAGTTTTTAACTTTAATCAATTTTAGGCACTGAGAAGCAGGTCACACCCATGACTCACTTTGGTTTCCAAGGCTTCCCCTACATAGATCCTGCTGACCTATAAATAGGCTGTGAGAGGAGGTGACAACTAGAAAGGATAGTGAGGAGTCAGGGCCACAAGAGGAAGGCTTTTAGGCTCCACTGAGAAGTCCTTCACTTGGCTACACATGATGGAAAACTTCTTGAGGGGTAGAGAAGTGAGGAGATAGACTGAACTTGGACAGTCCTTTAGCCTCCCACTTAACCTGACAACTCCTTTATAGATGTCTGTGTTTTCTTTCTCATTCTTCCTCTTCTTCCCTTAATTGAACTTGAATCTATCTTTGCACCGGAAGGAGAGGTTCTGCCCCAACCCATCCTCCCCTGGCCTCTCCTGAGCAATTCCTGATTAACCAAGGACTTTGTCCATCTCATCTAGAGGGACCTGGGGTCCTTGTTGGCCCAGCTGGGACCATTCCACTGCCCCAGGATCCCAAGGGGGCCTGACAGCACCCACTGACAGTAAGAGCTTGCCTCCCTTAGCTATCCTTCTCCTGCATTTCCCAGGCCCTAGAATCTCCCCCTTGGAGCTTTCTCCCCTAATTCTGCACTCAGCCTACTCCTTCTGGCTCTCCTCCAAAGTGCTCCAGCAGCCCCCTCCAGTTCCCTTTTGGTGTAATGGCATTGCCACAGAACTGCTTCTGCAATGGAACTGAACTCTCCTTCTCCAGGAGAAACTGTGGTGTCAGGGAGTAGAGATCTGGGTTGGGGTGGGGAGGGTTGTGTGGGGGAGGCTATAGCGGTTGGGAGGAGGGGATACAAAATATGTCTCCTAATACTTATCTTGCCTGTGTCCTCTCCACCGCCAGCTCCAGCCAGGAAGCTGCCACCCAAGAGAGCAGAGGGAGATATTAAGCCATACTCCTCTAGTGATCGAGAATGTAAGAGGGGCTGGGATGGGATATCTGGGCCCGGGGAACCTTAACTCTGGGGCTGGATTTATTAACAGTTTCATTTTTCTGCTCTGATCTTTGCTGCTATGACTTTCCTTTCCCATTTTCTTTTCTCCATCTTGTTCTTTATTCTCCTTAGTCCTGAAGGTAGCCGTGGAGCCTCCTTGGCCCCTAAACAGGGCCCCTCGTCGTGCTACACCTCAAGCCCATCCACCTCCCCGCTCCAGCAGCCTGGGGAACTCACCAGAAAGGGGTCCCCTCCGCCCTTTTGTGCCAGAGCAAGAGCTGCTACGTTCCCTGCGCCTCTGCCCCCCACACCCCACTGCCCGCCTTCTGCTGGCTACCGACCCTGGGGGCAGCCCAACCCAACGTCGACGTACCAGGTAACAAGAGCTGGAGGGTTAGGGAGCCTCAAGTCTTATCAGCAAGGATGTTAGAAAGGGAGGAGGGCAATCTTAAAATCTTTTAGAGATATGAAGTGATGAAAGATAATTGGAAAGTCCTGATAGCTTTCAGGACTATATTGGAAAATAGTTGTGGGAGTGGCCTGAGAATAAATTAGAGTGGGAGAGCAGAAGAGGACTTCATGTGGAGTCTAGGAACTCTAGTGTAATGTGAAACTTGAGAGGAAGGCTAGTAAGAACACAGACGCATGGTGGGTTACAGCCTCTAAAATTGGGGAGCTCTTGGTTTAATACTTGTTAGAAAGGGACAGTGTCTGAGTTTGGGAAACCACTGGCTCAAGGTCATTGATTTGTGTGGCAGGAGCCCATTCTAGCAGGTAGAGTGAGCATCTCCTTTCTTTCTTTCCCTTTCCCTGACTATTGTTTTTCTCTCTCCCCCATTTCCCCTCTCCCATTCTCCTGACCATAACATCCTTCCATAGTTCCCTTCCCCGCTCTGATGACAGTCGATATTGACAGATAAGCCTCTCTCCTCCCTGTGAATTTCGGTGGGCAGAGACCCTCTTCCTGAGGACCCCACACCCCTTCTTCTATTGCATTCCCCAGGATCCAGTGGAACTTGACAGAGCCTGTAGATTTCCCTCTTTTGATTTTTTTGGACAACCCGGTTTTCAGAGAACCACATGGCCTAATACTTTGTAACTTTTCCTAGGATAGAAAGCACCCTTTCTCTCCTAACTTGGCCTTTGAACACTTCCACAGACAGCCAAATTTGCTGTCAGACCCCATGGCTGGGCAGCTCATACTAATTATCCAGAGAAGCACACTCTTGCTTGCTTGCTATTAGACTCTAGAACATCATGGAAGGTCCCAAGGGCCTCCTCTTGTCAGGGAAACTATCCAAGGAGTCGTATCGATGAAATAATACTCACATTCCCTCTATAGTATCTACTGGTAGCTCTAATACTGCTTTTGTGCTGCCTCCCACATATAACCTTCCAGTCTGCTGATGCCAGCCAATGAGCTCTGCTTCAGAGTAGTCCAGTTAGGTAGAACAGGGATGTCCACAGGTCCCCAAAGGGATTCATTCAACATTGCCAAACGTTTAATTTCCACATGGTTTGTGTATGTGTGTATGTCAGGGAACTCCCAAACTGATGTTTGCTTTGAGACTGTAAGTATGTATACCACCATTTCTCCCAGATCCAGATTTTTTTTAGTGTTTATTAATGAGAGTGGAGAACCAGAGCATCACTCTGGCACATGTAATGCCAGGGATTGAACCTAGGACCTCATACCTGTGAGTCCAATGCTGGGCCACCAGATGGAGATTCTGTGAAGGAATTTGTTTCTTGACAGTAGATCCCAGAAATCATGCACTAGAATCTCTCTAAGCCATGTTTCAGAAAATAAATCTGAGTCACAAGAATCGATTAGCTCCTGGAATCTCCTTCTCACATTCATCCCTCTCCAGTATAGCTAGATGCTGATATATTCTTATCTTGTGAGATTGTCTTGAGATGATGAAGTCTTTCTCTTGCCTTCCTTTTATTTTTTTTTAAAGATTTTATTTATTTTATTAATGAGAAAGATAGGAGCAGAGAGAGAAAGAGCCAGACATCACTCTGGTACATGTGCTGCTGGGAATTGAACTCAGGACCTCATGCTTGAGAGTCTAGTTCCTTAACCACTGCGCCACCTCCCAGACCACTCTCTTGCCTTCTTTCCTCCATAGCCAGAACCTTCTTCCCTGCTCCATAGCCAGAACATCCCCCCCCTTTCTGAATGTGTGGTAGATTAGGTTTTCCTAGTGTGTCCCCCAAATCCTAGGGAGCAGGATCTCCCTCTCTCCTGAAACTCCTCCTCCATTTTCTTCTCCCTATGAATAAAGTGTGAATCCTTTTGTGTTTTTTAAGCAAACATTTTCAATGAAAAAAAACACACAAAAAATTTTAATGTCTCTGCCTCATTTGTGCGTCACCCCTTATATTCATGGGGTCTTAGAACATCTGTTCCTCTAGTCTTCCTTCCCTCAGATCTGCAGATCTTCCAGCAGGGAACTCAGAGCTCCTCTTGTAGACTCTGGTGTCTTCCCCTCCCCATCTTTACTGCTGGATCTTCTGTGGATTTGTTTCCTCATGTGGTCCTTGAGGCTTTCCGTGTAGTTTT
Source organism: Erinaceus europaeus (assembly GCF_950295315.1). Taxonomy (NCBI): domain Eukaryota; kingdom Metazoa; phylum Chordata; class Mammalia; order Eulipotyphla; family Erinaceidae; genus Erinaceus; species Erinaceus europaeus. The sequence continues at coordinate 53,768,700 of NC_080165.1, forward strand.
CTCTTACATACGCTGCTTTCTTGCCAGAAACCTCTAGCTTTTCTCAGTTACTAACCCTTACCAAGATGTCAAGATACAGCAGTATCTCTGGCATCCACTGATTATTTTCCGATAATTGTTTTCTGGATTCTGGTCACTTTAATTTCCCACTATTTTCCCTACTAAATCCTTGGACCTCTCTCAAGAGACACTCCCTCCCTTTCCTTCATAAATTCAATGTTGCCACTCCCTTACATCCCTCTAGTCTGAGTATCCTTAAGCCAGTCCCTGTGCTTAACCCGCTGTGCTACGCCTGACTCCCTTAATCTGAGTATCCTATAGTTAAGGTGACCATGTTTTCCAAATCAAACACTGGGGAACCTGGTCTAACAAATTCTTTCCTACCTGTATATAAGTCTGTTTTTTAATGATTTGGTTCTCCTTTAACCTCAATTTTTTTTAAATAATTTATTTCTTTATTGGGGAATTAATGTTTTATATTCAACAGTAAATACAATAGTTTGTACATGCATAACATTCCCCAGATTCCCATTTAACAATACAACCCCCACTATGTCATTCATCATCTTTCATGGACCTGTATTCTCCCCACCCACCCACCCACCCACCCCAGAGTCTTTTACTTTGGTGCAATACTCTTAACCTCAATTTTAACACATCACCTGGCTAGAAATAATAAAGCAACAAATCAGGATTACTCAAAAAAAAAAAATCTTGGGGTATAAAATGAACTTCTTTCCCTGTCCTGGGGCACAGCTTAGGTTAAAACCCTCTTTCTCATTGTTCCTATGCTATTCCTTCTTAATCATCTCCTCTGATTCCTTCATTACCCACTCATCCTTCATCCTTTAGCCTCTTCCCCATCATCTCCTATTTTTTCTACAGAGGGACTCCCCCAGGGCTGGTAGCCCAAAGCCACTACTATAGCCGCCACCAGGGGTTGAATTCCTCACCCCCTAATACAGGTAAGTATCCATTCCTCCTTACACTCAAATCAAGTAGGTTTTGTTCACTACTCACTCCAGTCTTCCATACACATGCCCGGTATTTCCACAGGCAACCAGGAATCGAAGCAGGGGCAACATGAAACAGAAAATAGGTGAGGTCTGAGTTCCCTACCAGACTCCCACCACCTCTGACTCCTGTCCTAACATTACTCTCAGTTATCCACCTTGATAGATGGTTTTGAACTGGACACTAGCTCCTCCCACTACCTAACATCATACTTAACAACTTACAACCCTCTTTCCCCATAGGTTCAACTCTGGTGCTTCCCTTTGGAACTGAAGGGTTTCAAGTGGGAACAGATCATTAATGGTTCCAGCTTCATATTACCCCTTGTGTCCTCCTGTAAATAGGGGCCAGAAAGACCTTGAAGGGTCTGTGATCTTAAGTTCCACATTAGTATCCTGATAACCCATCTCCATCTCCATCTCCCTCCCACCTACTAGGTCTGCCACTGAGGAGGTCTTATCTCAGGATGGGTCTGGAGAAGAACCCGTTCACACAGGTCCTTCACAGGCTCAAGTTCAAGCCCAGGCCCAGGCTGCACCAGCACAGTCCTGGACCATGGGTAGGGACATGTTCAACGCCAGGTTTATTCGAAACTTGCAGGAACGTCGCAGCACCAGGCCTTGGTGACCACGGCCCCCTCATACCTTCAAAGTCAGTATTATTTCTCTCTCACTACGGGATATAGCCAAAGCTCACCATCATAATGGATGCATTCCTTTACTCCTTCATTCAGCAGGCTTTCTGATCAGTGCCAATTTATTTGTATTTTACTTGGCTTTTGACTAAAGCACTGCTCAGCTCTGGTTTAAGGCTAGGATTAAATTTGGGACCTTGGAGCCTCAGGCATGAAAGTCTGCTGTAAACCACGGTGCTATTATTTAACACCCCCTCGCCCTATATCTTATTTTTAACAAGAACAATAAACATTATTTATTTTTAATCACCAGAACTACTGGAAAACTTGACTGTCGTTATTTGAATCACATCTCACGCTGCACCAAGTTCAAGGCCATCAGCGGCCAGGTTTTGCGCAAGCGCTACAGGCAAAAAGTGAGCGCTGCTAATTTACTGCGCAAGCGCAAGAGCGCAGGCGCCCTTGCTAGAAACGCAGCACCACACCACTTCCCTGGGATCCGCAGTGCGCAAGCGCGCAACCTCTCCGTTTCCCTCCCCTTAGTCCTTACCTCCCCCCATCCCCGTTCCCCTTCAAGAAGCCGGCTCCAGGGTGCGCTCACCCCGGTGAGGAGGCCGGACTCTGAAGGCTCTCTGTCCCACTCCCGGAAGATCATGTACCAGCCCAGCCGGGGGGCAGCTCGGCGTCTCGGCCCCTGCCTCCGCGCCTACCAGGCTCGCCCCCAGGTGAGAGATGAGGGGGAGCGGGAAGAGAGGGGGCGGGGAGAGACCCCACTCGGAGCCGGCGCGCTGGGCGGAGCACGCGCTGCTTCTGCGCAGGCGCAGTGGTGTTCGCTCGCCCCTTCCTACCTTTGCCGGGCGGCGCGTGGGGGCGGGGGTGGGGGCGGCTGGAGGACGGACGCCGCCGGCCGGGCGCGGGCGTGACACCGCTCCTCCCAGGTCTAGGCTGGGAACTGGGGTGGCGATGCGCGTCTCCACGGTTACCTGTGCCTAGAGGTGATTTGAAGGGCAGAGGCGGAGTGGCTCGCGGTCTGCCCAGGCACTGCCCCGTGGTTCCCCGGTCCCGACCTGACCTGCGGGCAGAGCTCTGCGGGCCGCACCGGGATAGCGGTCGGGGCAGCAAGGCGGGCCCACGTAGACCCGCTTCGGGTCCGGGCGTCTGGCCTGGCGAGATGGCCACGCCCCCGGCGGAGACCGAGGCTCAGGGATGCTGGCGGGGACCAGTGCAGGTGCGGGTGCTCACCCCCGCCCCGCCGCAGGGGGCTGCTGGAGAGCGGAGAGACCCGGGTCTGGCCTGACTGGGTAACCTCCCCTTGTCGCAGTTCCTCCGTCAGTAAGCCAGAGGGAATGAAGTTCAACCTTTAACAACCTCCTGGACTTGTGTTATTAATTAGGGGGACCCGCTCTTATAATTTACATTTATATACATGACACTTTATAAGTCGCAAAGCTTTACTCACACACTCATGCCATACACTTCTTGGAATAGTTAGGTGTGGCTGCATCGCCCTCATCTATAGGATACAGACATAGGGAATGAGAATGCCTAAGGATTGGGATTCAGTTGTTCATTCTTTCTTATTTTTAGCTTAATTTTTAAAAATTATCTTTATTTATTGGATAGAGACAGCCAGAAATCGAGAAGGAAGAAGATGATAGGGAAGGGAGAGAGCGAGATACCTGCCACACTGCTTCACCACTCGCAAAGCTTTCCCCCTGCAGGTGGGGATCGAGGGCTCAAACTCAGGTCCTTGAGCATTGCAACTTGTGCGCCCAACTAGGTGTGCCACCACCCGGTCCCGCTGTTCATTCTTCAAATATGTTCTTTTTAAAAAAATTTCTTTATTAGGGAATTAATGTTTTACATTCAACAGTAAATACAATAGTTTATACATGTATAACATTCCCCAGTTTCCCATATAACAATACAACCCCCACCGGGTCCTTTGTCATCCCACCCCAGAGTATTTTACTTTGGTGCGATATTCAGATATGTTCTATAAAAGGTGGAATTGCCCCCCAGTGTTAAATTCTTAAAGAAATGTTAAGTATTGGGGGGGTAACATAATGGTTATGCAAAAAGACTTTGAAGCTTGATGCACCACCATAAGCTGGAGCTAAGCAGTACTCTGGAAAAAGAAAAGAAAAAAGATGAAGATGAATTTATCTTCTTTTTTCTCTCTTACATCCATCTCTCCTGTTAGGAGGAAGAAGTAGGTAGCACCAGGCGTGGATGAGCAGTTTTTTGTTTTTTAAACCAGAGAGCTGCTTTGGCTGGTGGAGGGTGGGGGTGGGGGAAAGATAGGAGGTTGAACCTGGGTCTTTGGAGTCTTAAGCATGATAGTATTTGGGTATAAACTTTCTGCTATCTTCCCCCACCTTAGGCAGCTGAATTCTTATCTTTTTCCCTTTTGTTCTTTTTCTCCCTAGGACCATCTTTCTCCAAGGGCTCTACCATTCCCACCCCTTTGGCCCCACTCCACAACCACCACTTCTCCATCTTCTCCTCTTCTCTGGTCCCCCTCACTCCCACACCTTCCCATTAGAGTGCTTCCCCAAGCTACCCCACTACCTCTCCCTCAGGTCCAGGCCCTCAACTCACTGTGGGTGGTTGCCCCTCCAGGAAAGGGGGAAGAGGGGCCAGGACCTGAATTGCATAGTGGCTGCCTGGATGGGCTTAGAAGCCTATTTGAGGGACCTCCCTGCCCCTATTCTGGGGCTTTGATACCTTTCCAAGTCCCCGGGACTGCCCACCCATCTCCCACCACTCCATCAGGAGACCCAAGTATGGAGGAGCATCTGGCTGTCATGTATGAGAGACTCCGACAAGAAGTAAGTCTGTTTGATAAAGTGGGAAGGGATGAAGGTAATACTTAGAAATAGAGGAATCCTCTATCTTGGAGCCCTAAGGCTCAGGGTTAAGGGAAATTAAAAATGACATAAGGATGAAATGACCTTAATCAGGGAGAAGTAAGGAGCCTCTAAAAATAGAAGACTGAGAAATAAGATCTTTTCTACTCCCTCTGGACTGACACCCTCTTCTTTTACCTAGCTTCCCAATCTCTTCCTTCACTCGCATGACTACACACTCTACTCATTGGATGTGGAATTTATCAATGAAATCCTGAACATGCGCACCAAGTGAGAATCCACGCATGGGTAGGGGTTTGGGGAGGAAAAGGACTGGATGCTGTTTACCTTTTCCTTTTCATTAAGGTTCTTGGCTGCTTCTCAAACAGTTCCTCATTCCTCAGACAGACGTCAGATTTCTTTTCCACCCTTTTTCACAGGGGACGGACATGGTACATTTTGTCATTGACCCTCTGCCGCTTCCTGGCTTGGAATTATTTTGCACAACTGCATTTGGAGGTTCTACAGCTGACCCGCCACCCTGAAAATTGGACCCTTCAAGCCCGTTGGCGGCTTGTAGGACTGCCCATTCATACACTCTTTCTGCGTTTCTACAAGCGTGACAAGGAGGAGCTTTACCGGTATGAAAAAAAATGACAGAATCACCTTAATCAGTCTCTGAATCTTGCCCTTTTAAAAACTTGGTAGTCTTTTTGTTTGTTTTTAAATATTTATTTATTCCTTTTTGTTGTCCTTGTTTTATCATTGTAGTTATTATTATTGTTGTTATTGATATCATCATTATTGGATAGGACAGAGAAATGGAGAGAGGAGGGGAAGACGGGGAGAGAGACACCTGCAGACCTGCTTCACCGCCTGTGAAGTGACTCCCCCTGCAGGTGGGGAGCCAGGGGCTCAAACTGAGATCCTTAACACCAGTCCTTGCACTGTGCACCACCTGCGCTTAACCCGCTGTGCCACCACCCGACTCCTGAAACTTGGTAGTCTTGTCCAGATGATCCTTGCTCTTTCCTTTTTACTGAGACTCCTTGAGGTCAAGGATTTTCTTTTAGTTTATTTGAATATAATAGAACTGGAGATTTACTAATAGGTTTGATTTGTTTGCTTTCCAAAGCATTGCTCTGCTCTGGTTTATGGTGGTCCAGGGGATTGAACCTGGGGCATTGGAGCCTCAGGCATGAAAGGCCTTGTATAACCGTTAGCTATCTCCTATGCCCTGAACTCACTCTCTTTCTAATTTTTTTTTTTTTTTACATTATCTGGCATAATGTAGGTACTCAAATACTTGTTGAGCAAATGAAAATCTGTCTTACATGTTGAGCCACTCAAACTTTAAAGTAAGAGACAGAGACATTACAACACCAAAGCTTCCCTCAGTGCAGTGTAGTGGGGGTCGGCACAAATCTGGCTTGTGCCCATGACAAAGCAAGTATCTTGGGTCAAGCCCCTGGCTCCCCAGCCCCTGAACCAGGTCCTTGCACTTCATATCATGTGCATTTAATCTGTTGTGCTACTGCCCATCCCCCTTGTTTAAGATTTTATTTATTAATGAGAAAGATAAGACATTACTCTGGTACTTATGTTGCCAGGGATTAAAGTTGGACCCTCATGCTTGAGAGCCTAGTGCTTTATCCACTGTGCCATTTCTTGGACTACTTTTTCCCTCTGAGCATGGTCTCACACATGTGCAACGTCACCCAGTTTGAGCTCTATTTTCAGAGATATAAGGACATTACTGCACCAGAGCTTCCTTCAGTACTATGGCACTTCCCATTTGGGGATCAAATTTGACTCCCACAGATGCTCTATCTGGTGAACCAGTGGGTTGTTTGAAAAGTCATGACGTATTTTTCTGTGCAAAAATGTGTCATGACTTTTCTGACAACCCTGTTATTTCCCCAGCCCTAAGAAGTTTTTTAAAAGTATTGGTGCCAGATATTCCAACTTAATTGAGGGCAGAGTACAACCTGTACATCAGAATGTTTTTTTATTAGTGATTTAATAATGATCAACAAGATTGTGATAAGAGGGGTACAATTCCCACCACCAGAGTTCTGTATCCCATCCCATCCACTGGAAGGTTCCGTTCTTTTTTTTTTTTAATTGTTGTTATAGCTATTATTATTATTGATGATGGCTTTGTTGATAGGACAGAGAGAAATAGAGAGAGGAGGGGAAAATGGGTGAAGCGACCCCCCTGCAGGTGGGGAGCCGGGGGCTTGAACCGGGATCCTTATGCCAGACCTTGCGTTTCATGCCATGTGCACTTAACCCACTGAGGTTAACCAACCCCGGAAGGTTCTGTTCTTTATCCCTCTGGGAGTATGGACCAAAATTCTTTATGGGGTGCAGAAGGTGGAAGGTCTGGCTTTTTTTTTTTTTTTTTTTAATTTCCCTTTTGTTGCCCTTGTTGTTTAACATTGTTGTGGTTATTGATGTCGTTGTTGGATAGGACAGAGAGAAATGGAGAGAGGAGGGGAAAACAGAGAGGGGGAGAGAAAGATAGACACCTGCAGACCTGCTTCACCTGTGAAGCGACTCCTCTGCAGGTGGGGAGCCGGGGGCTTGAACTGGGATCCTCATGATGGTCCTTGCGCTTTGTACCACCTGCGCTTAACTCGCTGTGCCACCACCTGACTCCCGAAGGTCTGGCTTTTGAATTGCTTCTCCACTGGACATGGGTATTGACAGGCCGATACATACCCCAGCCTGTTTCTGTCTTTCCCTAGTGGGGTAGGGCTCTGGGGAGGTGGGGTTCCAGGACTCATTGGTGAGGTCGTCTGCCCAGCTTCTTTTTCTTCTTAAGATTTACTAGGGAGTCGGGCTGTAGCACAGCGGGTTAAGCGCAGGTGGCGCAAAGCACAAGGAACGGCATAAGGATCCCGGTTCGAACCCCGGCTCCCCACCTGCAGGGGAGTCGCTTCACAAGCGGTGAAGCAGGTCTGCAGGTGTCTATCTTTCTCTCCTCCTCTCTGTCTTCCCCTCCTCTCTCCATTTCTCTCTGTCCTATCCAACAACGACAACAACAATAATAACTACAACAATAAAACAAGGGCAACAAAAGGGAATAAATCAATAAAATATTTAAAAAAAAAAAAGATTTACTAACACCAGAGAGAAGCAGAACCTGCCCCTGTCACATGTGATGCTGGAGATCAAGCTCAGGATTTTATACTTTGAAGTCTAACATTAACCACTGTGCCACTACATCACAATTGTTCAAAGTTCCCCAGGTGATCTAATATGTAGCAGTTTGGAAATGCTGAAACTTATTTTCAGTAAGCCTTTTTTTTTTTTTTCCTTCCCTGCTCCCTTCAGAACCTATGATGCCTATTCCACATTCTACCTGAATTCCAATGGCCTCATTTATCGACATCACCTAGACAAAGTGAGTCCTACAGCTGGATGGGGTGTGGGATAAAGGGCTGGAACACTACTAGTTGATGTCATCTTTTCTCCTGCAGTTGATGCCTTCCCATTCACCCCCATCACCTGTGAAGAAGCTGCTCGTAGGAGCCCTGGTGACACTGGGGCTGTCAGAGCCAGAACCCAATTTAGACCTGTGTCCTGAAGCCTGATCCAGGAGTTGGGATAGAGGCAGCACTGAAGATTTTGCTACTGCACAAGAGGAGGAGCTGGAGGCAGCCAGGAACCTCAGAAGCCACTTCTCCCCCATTTCTCTCCATTTCCATCTCATGCTCTGTAAAGCTGTTGTGTAATTTAACTTGTAAATAATAAAGTTTAAGTGGATATATGAGATCAGATTTCCATGTTACTTTCTCTGGATCTATCTGTAAAGTTCCCACAAGATTTATTCCAAAAATATTTTTATTAATATATAATAAATATTGTACAGAAGAAAAAAAAAAGAACTGGTGTTGGTTCTGCTTATGTCTTTACCTCATTAGCCTAGTTCTTCTCGTGTCTTGCCTATTTTCTTTGGCATTTTCTTAGCATGGGGATCTTCTAGCTCCTTGGCCTTATAGTAGTGGGGAGCTACCTCTAGAAGCCAACTGCTCTCAATCTCCAATACCTAGAAGGAGAGGGAAAAGATTAAATAGGTTTCTTTCTAACCTAGATTCCTCCTTTCTTTTTTATATATATATTCCCTTTTGTCGCCCTTGTTATTTTATTGATATTGTCGTTGTTGGATAGGACAGAGAGAAATGGAGAGAGGAGGGGAGAAACATAGATACCTGAAGACCTGCTTCACTGCTTGTGAAGTGACTCCCCTGCAGGTGGGGAGTCGGGGGCTCGAACCAGGATTCTTACGTTGGTCCTTGCGCTTTGCGCCATGTGTGCTTAACCTGCTGCGCTACCGCCAACTCCCCCCTAAGCTAGATTCTAAGGGGTATGTGGTTAAAACAAAAAGTTTCCCCCTTTGACTTCAAGGATATATTCCAAGTAAGTCATCTCTACAACCAGGACATCAAGTTTGTTTGTCATTATTGCTCTTAGCTCCCTCAAATATTGAGGTAATAGGCATTGGAATACTGAGTACACAATTCTCAGATCTTAATAGATGTCAAGATAGCCGTTAGGATGACTATCTTACCTTACCCTAAACCAATGTTTTTTTCCTGTTACTCAGCTAGTCCTAGACACCTGGATCTAGATTTTTAGCTTGCCAGAATACCACTTCCCCATATGACCTCTGTGAGGAGGAACAGACCCCTCACCTGTCTCATGAACTCCTTGGTGGTCAAGACAAGTTCATGGTAGAGCAGCCAGCGTGGCTGTTCCTCAAAGAGAGAGGAGTTGGGATGGATGAACACAGTCTGCTGCTGTTTGACTGTGCGATAGCCACTACGAGTCAGGCGGGCTGTATGGTAAAAGTAACCAGCAGTGATGGCCTAAGGAAAAGGTAGGAGAGACTGTAAATTGGGAGAGCAAGACATTTGGGATGACTACTAGCATTTTAGTTCAGGACTTGAAGAACCCATAGGGAGCAGGGTCTGGGAAAGAAAGCATCAGGAGGGCATATTTGATTGTCATAGGCCCCCAAAGGAGCTTGCTCCTTGAGAAATACTGGGTGGACAGCAGAAGATCAAAGAAATACTGACCTTCCGTACACGAATGTAGTCCCCCTGGCAGGAGCTAAGACCAACTTCCACACGTTCCAAGAGCCCCTCCAGCTGTTCACGCACATCCCGGGCTCGGCGCATGGATCTGAACTGCACAAAATTTTCATAACACCACTGGGAAGAGTAACCACTTTCAGCCCACTAAGTAGAGGGTTAAAAACAGAGAAGAGGTAAGCATACAGAAGAACCAGAGTGACAACCCATCCTCATTCCCACTCATCCAAACCCAGTGACCTGTGTATAAACGTTTAGCAGAACCAGGTGATCCCCACCAGGGAGGAAAAAGTTGACACGGGCATTGTCAGCATGGACGACCTTGTCCTTTGGTCTGTAGAAGATTGAGTTGTTGACAGAGAGCATGGCAGCTACTGTCAGGATCTCCTCAGAACAGCTGTACCTGGGCAGGAAGGAAACACAGAGTTCAAAGAAAGATACCGGGCTGGATGGTGGCAAATTGGTTGAGTGTACATATTACCAACCACAAGGACCATGGGTCAAACCCTCCCCCCATCCCCAATTGCAGGAGGAAATTTAAGAGGCAGTGAAGGAGTACTGCTGGTATTTCTCTATTTCTCTTCTTTCTGTCTCCCCTTCTCAATTTCTGTCCTATCAAAATAAATAAATAAACAAACACATGGTAGAAGTAAGAGATTGTTGTATGTTGGTTGTGTCCTCATGTAGAGACTGCTGGCTAAAATTATGGTTATGTGAATAGACTCTAATGTCTGAGGCTCTGAAGTCTCAGGTTCAATCCCCCACATCACCATAAACCAGAGCTGATCAGTGCTCTGGTAAAAAAATTTAATAAAATTATGGCTACAAAGTCAGATTGGCTATTTTTTTTTTTTTTTGGTCATTGCCAGGGTATCACCATTCCACGTCAACATTTTTCTTAACTCAGGCTGAGTGTCCTGCCATCCTTCACTGCTCTCCCCCCAACACACACACACACACACACACACACACTCACACAAACACACACACTGACTTTTCTCCAGAGCACTGCTCACTTCTAGCTTGTGGTGGTGCTTGGGATAGAACATAGGACTCTCATGAGAGTCTCTCCGCATAACCATTATGCTATCTACCCCAACCCCATGCTGACTTTTTTGTTTTTACAATATGTATATAAAATATTTATTTATTCCCTTTTGTTGCCCTTGTTGTTTTATTGTTGTAGTTAGTATTGCTGTCATCGTTGTTGGCTAGGACAGAGAGAAATAGAGAGAGGAGGGGAAGACAGAGAGGAGGAGAGAAAGATAGACACCTGCAGACCTGCTTCACCGCCTGTGAAGCGACTCCCCTGCAGGTGGGGAGCTGGGGGCTCGAACCGGGATCTCGCTACCACCTGACTCCCCCCCCCCCTTTTTTTTTAACCAGAGCACTGTTCAGCTCTGGTTTATGTTGGTGTGGGGGATTGAACCTGAGACTTTTGAGCCTCAGGCATGTGCCTCTGTTTGCATAAGCATTATGCTATTTACCCTCCACTCTACATTTCTTTCTTTCTTTTTTTTTTTTAAATAATTTATTTCTTTACTGGGGAATTAATGTTTTACATTCAACAGTAAATACAATAGTTTGTACATGCATAACATTCCCCAGATTCCCATTTAACAATACAACCCCCACTATGTCATTCATCATCTACATTTATTTCTTTATGGGGGGGATTAATGGTTTATAGTGAACAGCAACCATACTGACTTTTTTTTGGTATTTTTTAAAACAATTTATTTATTCCCTTTTGTTGCCCTAGTTGTTTATTGTTGTAGTTATTATTGTTGTCATTGTTGGAAAGGACAGAGAGAAATGGAGAGAGGACGGGAAGACAGAGAGAGGGAGGGAAAGACAGACACCTACAGACCTGCTTCACCACCTGTGAAGGGACTCCCCTGCAGGTGGGAAGCCGGGGGCTCGAACAGGGATCCTCACACCAGTCCTTGCAGTTTGCACCACGTGCGCTTAACATGCTGCGCTACCACCCAACTCCCCCATACTGACTTTTAGATAGAAATGGAGAGACACCAAAGCGCTGTCATTTCCCCAAATGCAATAGTGCCCCCGTGTGGTATGTCAGGGGCGTGAACCTAGGTTGTGTGCAGGTGCAAATTATCTCAGCTCCACACAATTTTTTCCCTCCCTTCCCCCACCCCAGTACAAGGGGATGAACCCAAGGTTTTGTGCATGTGTGATACCACTGTTGAGCTGACTCCCTGGGTTGCTTTTTTTTAAAAAAAATATTTATTCCCTTTTGTTGCCCTTGTTTCATTATTGTAGTTATTAATGATGCCGTCGTATATTCCCTTTTGTTGCCCTTGTTTCATTATTGTAGTTATTAATGATGCCGTCGTTGTTGGATAGTACAGAGAGAAATGGGGAGAGAAAGATAAGACACCTGAAGACCTGCTTCACTTGTGAAAGCACAAGGACCGGTGCTTCCTCTCTCCATTTCTCTCTGTACTATCCAACAACAATGACATCAATAACAATAATGATAGCTACAACAGGGTGGAGGGTAGATAGCATAATGGTTATGCAGAGACTCTCATGCCTGAGGCTCCAAAGCCCCAGGTTCAATCCCCCACACCACCAAAAGCCAGAGCTGAGCAGTGCTCTGGTAAAAATACTACTACTACTAATAATAATAACTACAACAAGGGCAACAAAAGGGAACAAATAAATAAATATATACAAAAAAAGAAAACTCAGATTTAATAAGCCAGAGCTGAGCAGTGCTCTTGTTTCTCTCTCTCTGTATCTTTCTTTTTTTTTTTTTTTTATTATATTTATTTATTTATTCCCTTTTGTTGTCCTTGTTGTTTTGTTGTTGTGGCCATCATTGATGTCGTCGTTGCTGGATAGGACAGAGAGAAATGGAGACAGGAGGGGAAGACAGAGAGGGGGAGAGAAAGACAGACACCTGCAGACCTGCTTCACTGCCTGTGAAGCGACCTCCCCGCAGGTGGGGAGCCGGGGGCTCGAACTGGGATCCTTCTGCCGGACCCTGTGCTTTGCACCACATGCGCTTAACCCGCTGAGCCACCGCCTGACTCCCTCTCTGTATCTTTCTTTCCGTATCTCTCTTTCATTAAAAATAAATAAAATATTAAAGAGAAAAAAAGAGAAAGATAACAAAAGGAGACATGGTATGGCCAGTCAGAGTGGAGGACTTACTTCTCAGAGGCCAAGATCATTTTAGATAGCATGGGGTCTACCGGCAGTTCTGCCATCTTTCGACCAGACTAAAGAAAGAAAAGACAAGAGAGTTAAGACCTGTCCTCCCCTCATCAGTTGAGGTATCACCCTGATCCCTGTGTCCAGCCCAACTTCATGCTGCCTTTCCAACTCACGGTGGTGAGCTCCCCAAGGTGGTTGAGGGCTCCCAAGGCATACAACTGCTCCAAAGCCAGCAGCAGGGTCTCGTATGGTGGAGGGTCCAGGAAATCAAAGTGCATTAAGTCATGAATTCCTGAGGAAAGATGTGAAGAGATAGAGCAGAGTCCCTTCACAAGGACCAGGAATTCCAGCCCCATCTCCCTCCCGTCAGCATCACAGTTGCAAGAGGGCACCCCAGTTACCTAAGCTCTTGAGCAGCAGCACTACATTGCCCAGGCTGGTCCTCTGGATCTCAGGCACGGTGGTTTCCTCTAGCTCGTGCTGGTAAGCCCAGGCAGTATACAGACGGAAGCATTTCCCTGCGGCGACCCGGCCTGCCCGACCAGCTCGCTGGTTAGCAGAAGCCTAGAAAGAAAAGAATATGGCAGGCTAGCTGATAATTGGGTGAGAGAAAAGAGAAAGACAGTATTTATGCAAGAAATCTGGGAAATTGTAGACTGTTTATCTCATGCACTAGGAAGTCCCTTAGACTTGGGCTCTACTTTCCAGGGAGCCAACTCCACTCCCTTTTCCCACAGGAAACCCTGTGGGAGTCCAGGCTGACCTTGCTGCAGGGTGTAACGGTGAGGGATTCCATGCCTGTGCGGGGGTTATAGCTCTTCTGCTTGCAAAATCCTGGGTCCAGCACATAGATGATGCCCTCGATGGTGAGGGATGTCTCAGCAATATTTGTTGCCACAACCACCTGAGTGAGAAGTTACAGGGTCACCCAGAAGCTTCACTTACCTAGTAATGAAGCAGTGCTGCAGTTATCTCTCTCTCTCTCTCTTACCTTTCTTCCCCAATCCTCTCAATTTCTCTGTCCTAGCATATCTTACTCCTACAGGCACCAGCTCACTGGGCAATCCAAGTACACATCTCTCCTGGAGCCTCTGTTAGGAGGGGCTCCCTCAGTTCAGCACACCATCCTCCCAGACATCAGCTGGGTTCCCTCTTGCACATAGTTTGGGTCAATTTTACTTTCATCTTATTAGAGGAAAAAAACAAAATCAAAAAATGCCTTTCTTACATCCCAAGAACAATCCCTTCCTATCATTACTCATCCCCACAATCTCAGTCAGTCTCTACCATTCCTTGCTGCACTGTATCTTTTCAAGCAGCTGTCACAAACTGACATTATGTATTTATGTTCATTAAGCTCTGTGAGGATAAGGACTCTTGTTTTGTTCACTATTGTATCCCTTTCCTCTATAATAATAGCTGGCTTGGGAGTCGGGCAGTAGCGCAGCGGGTTAAGCACACGTGACACAAAGCACAAGGACCAGAGTAAGGATCCCGGTTCGAGCCCCCGGCTCCCCACCTGCAGGGGAGTCGCTTCACAGGTAGTGAAGCAGGTCTGCAGGTGTCTATCTTTCTCTCCCCCTGTCTTCCCGTCTTCTCTACATTTCTCTCTGTCCTAACAATGACGACATCAATAACAACAATAAGAACTACAACAACAATAAAAAACAAGGGCAACAAAAGGGAAAATAGTGGTCCAGGAGGTGGCACAGTGGATAAAGTGTTGGACTCTCAAGCTATGAGGTCCCAAGTTCAATCCCTGGCAGCACATGTACCAGAATGATGCCTGGTTCTTCCTCTCTCTCCTTCTATCCCTCTCATTAATAAAAAAATAAATTAAAATAAATTTTAAAAAGTAAATAAATAAAAAGGAAAATAAGTAAATATTAAAAAAAAAGGTGGGGTAAATAGCATAATGGTTATGCAAAGAGACTCTCATGCCTGAGGCTCCAGAGTCCCCCATACCACCATAAGCCAGAGCTTAGCAATGCTCTCGTAAAAATGAGAAAGAAATTAAGAGAAAGGAAGAATGAGGGGGGTTGGGTGGTAGCATAGTAGGTTAAGCACACGTGGCACGAAGCGCAAGGACCCACGTAAGGATCCCAGTTTGAGCCCCCAGCTCCCCACCTGCGGGGGGGGGGGGGTTTGCTTCACAAGTGGTGAGGCAGGTCTACAGGTGTCTATCCGTCCCCCTCTCTGTCTCCCCCAACTCTCTCCATTTCTCTCTGTCCTATCCAACAACAACAACAATAATAACTACAACAACAATAAAATAACAAGGGCAACAAAAGGGAAAAGACATAATAATAAAGGAAAAAAGAAAGGAAGAATGAAAGAAAGAAAATATGGCTGCTGGAAGCAATGGCTTCATTGTGCAGGCAATGAAGTAATGACACTGGTAGCAATTTTCAAAAAGTTCTATCTTTATCTATCTATATATATATAAAAAGAAATATCTATTTATTAACTAGAGCAAAACAGAGTATCATGTCATGCTAGGGATCAAACTTGGGATCTATAAGGCTACTACTCTAGCCAACGTGTCACTTAAAACAATTTTTTTGGGGCGATGGGCAGTGGTTAAGTGCACACATTAACATGCTTGAGAGTCTAGGTTTGAGCCCTGACTCCCAAACTGCAGGGGGACAGTTTCATGAGTGGTGAAGCAGGGACACAGGTGTCTCTCTCTCTCTCTCTCTGTCTCACCCTCTTCTTTTAATATCTATTCGTCCTATCAAGTTAAATTAAAATAAGACAAAATATAAAACAACAAGGGCAACAAAAGAGGAAAGAAAAACAGCCTCCAGGAGCAGTGGATTCGCAGTGTAGGCACTGAGCCCCAGCGATAACCCTGGAGGCAAAATAAATAATTAAAATAAATAAAAATTAAAAATAAATAAGACGGGAGTCGGGAGGTAGTGCAGAGGGTAAAGCGCAGGTGGCGCAAAGCCCAAGGATCGGTATAAAGATCCAGGTCTGAGCCCTCAGCTCTCCACCTGTAGGGGAGTCACTTCACATGCAGTGAAGCAGGTCTGCAGGTGTCTATCTTTCTCTCCCCCTCTCTGTCTTCCCCTCGTCTTTCCATTTCTCTCTGTCCTATCCAACAACAGTGACATCAATAACAACAACATTAAAAGAACAAGGGAAACAAAAGGGAAAATAAATAAATATTAAATTTTTTTTTTTTAAATTAAAGGAAAAAGGGCCCCAGGAGCAGTGAATATGTTGTACAGTTACCAAACCCCTCGTGATAACCCTGGTGGCAATATATATATTGAAGAGAGAAAGCAAGAAGGAAGGTGGATATAAATATAGAGAAAGACAACTGCAGCACTGCTTCACTGCTCATGAAGCTTCCCCCTGCAGGTAGGGACTGGAGGCTTGAACCTGGGTCCCTGTGCATGGTAACGTGTACAACTAGAGGTGCCACTTTTTTTAAAAAATTTATTTCTTTATTGGGGAATTAATGTTTTACATTCAACAGTAAATACAATAGTTTGTACATGTATAATATTCCCCAGTTTCCCATTTAACAATACAACCCCCACTATGTTATCTATCATCCTTCATGGACCTGTATTCTCCCCACCCACCCACCCCAGAGTACTTAAATTTTTTTAAATTATCACTCAACTACATAAAGCCCAAACTATTTTACCTGCCATCGAAAACCCTCTCTGATTCTCAGTCAAAAGTTGCTCTTGGCCTATTTCACTAGAGGAACCTTCTATTAAGCCTCTGAGATTATACTCTGACCCCCAAACACACCTAATCCCCCACCATTTTTCTTAAAGGTATAGATTAAGTCTGCCCTTCTGGTACTCTAAAGGCTTCCCTTCCCTGAATCTTTGTACATATAATTACATCCCAGGTCATGCTACAGTTACCTGTCTCCGGTCTTGGAGGCATGGGTTAGCTAAACAGTGTCCAGGACACACCTGGCAGAGGACAGACACATACTTGCTCCTCAGCACAGGGTCAAGGAATGTGGGTTTCTCCAACTTACTTTCCGAGCCCCAGGAGGTGTAGGCTGGAAGATACGAGCCTGCATGTCGGAAGGTAGGTTGGCATAAATAGGAAGCACCAGGAGTTCTGGAATTTTCGAGCCAAGACGGCGGCAGCGATCCTGAAGCATCTCACAGGCAGCCTCAATCTCCTCCTAGATGTGGGGTGGGGAGAACAGCAGGTGTTTCAGAGTTACCAAAGGCTACCGTGCCAACTCGCTCTTACTTATTTATAATTCAATTACCAAATCACTGCTCAACTCTGGCTTATGGTGGTGCTAGGGATTGAACCTGGGTCCTTTGGAGCCTCAGGCATGAAAGGCTTTCTGCGTAACCATTATGCTAGCTCTCCAGCCTCCCAACTCTTGTCTTCCCTTGGGACACACACACATCATTCCTGTGTAACATACCTGTCCAGTCAGGAACACTAGAATATCCCCAGGGCGCTGGGTCACATGGATCTGCAGAACAGACACTACACAGGCTTCCAAGTAATCAGCTTCTGGAGCCTGGGGAGAAAGAGCGGAAGTCACAGGAAGGTCACCTGCCGAGGTAAACCATCCTCCTCCAACGGCAACGAACTGTCTCCTAGTTCCCCTCTGTGCCCTTCACTCCACCTGTCAATCCCTGTGGGACAACCCTACAAGGCCCTACTTCGCTATCTCAGAATGAAGCCCATTCACCCTACGAGGGGCACCTTGGTATAGAAGATGTCAACTGGAAACCTGCGCCCAGGAATTCGGAAGACAGGGGCATCATCAAAGAAGGTGGAAAAGCGAGCAGTGTCCAAGGTGGCTGAAGCTACCAGGACCTTGAGCTCAGGTCGGAATCGAGCAACATCTTTGATCAACCCAAAGAGAATGTCCGTGTGCAGCGTCCGTTCATGAGCCTCATCCACCATCACCACACTAGGGAAGAAAGCAGGAGCATTAACCAGGAGAGTTTGCAATTCAGAGTGGACACTAGGGCTGGCTGGATGGAAACAAAGACTTTAAGAGGTGGTCCAGGAGATGGCGTAGTGCATAAAGCATTGGAATCTCAAGCTGAAGGTCTCCAGTTCAATCCCCAACAGACATATACCAAAGGGATGTCTGGTTCTTTCTCTCTCTCCTCCTATCTTTCTCATTAATAACTAAATAAAATCTTTTAAAAAAAAAAGGGGGGGGTCGGGCGGTAGTGCAGCGGGTTAAGCACACATGGCCATGCCAAGCACAAGGACCGGTGTAAGGATCCCGGTTCGAGCCCCTGGCTCCCCACCTGCCCACCTGCAGGGGAGTCGCTTCACAGGTGGTGAAGCAGGTTTACAGGTGTCTATCTTTCTCTCCTCCTCTCTGTCTTCCCCTCCTCTCTCCATTTCTCTCTGTCCTATCCAACAACGACAACAACAATAATAACTACAACAATAAAACAACAAGGGCAACAAAAGGGAATAAATAAATAAAAATAAAAAATAGTAAAAAAAAAAAAAAAGAAATGAGTAAAATAGAATTAGCAGCTGCTCTTAATAAGGAGGCAGAAGAATATTTGTTTAAAGATGGACTTTTATTTGTTTCATATGAAATAGAGTTTTACATAAGAAAGAGTGGTCCGGGAGGTGGTGCAGTGGTAAAGCTTTGGACTCTCAAGCATGAGGTCCCAAGTTTGATCCCCGGCAGCACATGTGCCAGAGTGATGTCTGGTTCTTTCTCTCTCCTCCTATCTTTCTCATAAATAAATTAAAAAATCTTTTAAAAAAAAATCTTCAAAAAAAAAAAAAAAGAGAAACAAGGGGGCCAGGTGGTGGTACCGTGGGTAGAATGCACCCATCACCATGCATGTGAGAAGCGGGCTTCAAGTCAATGGTCCCCACCTGTGGGGGGGGGGGAGAGGAAGCTTCACAGAGTGGTGCTGCAGGTTTCTCTCCTGTCTTTCCCCCCTAATTCTTTCTTTCTCACCTTCTATCAAAAAACAAACAAACAAAAAAAAACCACTTGCCAGGAATGGTGGAGTTGTCATACAGATTATGAGCCCCAAGAATAACCTTGGTGGCAAAGAGAGAGCAATAGAGACAAAAAGAGAGAGAGGGAGGGGGTAGAGGGAGAGGGAGGGGGTAGAGGGAGAGGGAGGGGGTCAGGCTGTAGCACAGTGGGTTAAGCGTACATGGCGCGAAACTCCAGGACTGGTGTAAGTCCTGCAGGGGGATCACTTCACAAATGGTGAAGGAGGTCTGCAGGTATCTATCTTTCTCTCCCCCTCTCTGTCTTCCCCGCCTTTCTCCATCTCTCTCTGTCCTATCTGGCAACAACAACATCAATAACCACAACAATAATAATAACCACAACAATAATAAAAACAAGGGCAACAAAAAAGTAAAATAAATAAAATACTAAAAAAAAAAAAAAAAAAAGAGGGAGAGGGAGAGAGAAATAAGATCACTACTCAGGGCAAGAGAGAGAGCACACTTACTGGGTAGGGCACATGCCCTACCATGTACATAGCCCAGGTTTAAGCCCTGGTACCACGTAGAGAGAAAGCACCAGTGCTGTGGTGTCTCTGGCTCTCTATCTGGATGAAAAAGTGGCCCAGTGCAGTGAAATAGTGTATATGTGAAGCCCCAACTCTGAAACAAACAAACAAACAAATAAATAGGCACTACTATGGTGCATGAACTGTAAGCATCAGGCTTCATTCACTCTACCAGCTAAGTTATTGGGTTGTCAGGAAAGTCATGACTGCAGTCTCCATCAATGGTATGTATGGTTCTTGGTGTTGAGCTGAAATCTACTCCTTTAATCTCCTCATGGATTCTATTTGTCTCTGGGGTTACATAAAACAAGTTTGATCCCAGGGCTGGGGAGGAAGCATAATGGTTATACAAACGGACTCTCAAGCCTGAGGTTCCCAGGTCCCAAGTGCAATCTCCCCACATCACCATAAGCCAGAGCTGAACAGTGCTCCTGTAAAAAATATATATATAAATAAATAGGTTGGGGGTGACTAGCATAATGATTATGCAAAGAGACTCTCATGCCTGAGGCTCCCAAGTCCCAGGTTCAATCCACCACACCACCATCAGCCAGAGCTGAAAGGTACTCTGAAAAAAATAAGTAAATAGAGGTCTGGGAGGTGGTGCAGTTAATAAAAAATAAGTAAGTAAGTAAGTAAATAAATAAATAAAAGAATTGCTTAATGGACCAGAAAACAATCGTCAGATTGACAGAGATTAAAGCCGACACAAGGAGATACTGAGGGAACAGAGACAACAGACTATGGGTGGGGGTAAGAAGGCAGGCAGCTCTTCACAGGAGACACAGCTTTTGCGCACCTGTAGCTGGCAAGATCAGGTTCAGACAGGAACTCCCGGAGAAGCATGCCATCTGTCATGTATCGGAGGACAGTTCTCTCTGATGTACAGTCCTCAAAGCGGATGCTATAGCCAACCTGTCAAAGGGATCTTTGGTGACTGAGAGTGGGCTGCTGCCCCCTGTAAGGAGTTCAAGACTTGGGGACACAAGCTTGGACCAATGGCACGAAGTCCAGAGGGCAATGTGGGCTGAGTCTCAGATGCTAAGGGGTTCCTGCTCACTCTCAGACCCCAGAGATCTCACCTCATTCCCAAGTTTTACACCCATCTCTCGGGCGACTCGGGCAGCCACACTCATGGCTGCCACTCTCCTGGGTTGGGTACAGGCAATCTTCATACCATTCTTTGTGTAACCCTGGATAACAAGGAAAAAGAGGTTTTCCTTTATTAAACATGATCCTTGGGGCCCAGGAGAGTTCAGGAAAAAGAAGCTGTAGTGCAGGGATGAACAGAGGCAGAGGAGGAAACATAGAGAAGTTGAAACCTAGATAAGAAGGGCAAATGGAAGGAGGGTAGACGTAAAGAGATCTTCAAGCACCTCCTTACCCAGCCCTGGCAGTGCTGGTCCTTTAGGCAATCAAGTTCAGGGTCCGACCAGATTTAAGCTGGGAAAAACACAATAGCTGGAATAGATCCAGAAGCAACAGGGAACAAAGGAAGATAAAGTAACAAGAAAAAGTGGTCTGGGAGGGGGTATAGTGGATAAAGCATTGGACTCTCAAGTATGAGGTCTCAAGTTCAGTCCCCAGCAGCATATGTACCAGAGTGGTGTCTGATTCTTTCTCTGCCTATATTCTCCATAAATAAATAAAATCTAAAAAAAAAAAAGAAAGAAAGAAAGGAAAAAAAAAAAAGCAGCAAGAAAACAAATGAGTCCTTCAACTTCCTGTCCTTTGTCTTTCAGAAGAGAGTAGGGGCTAAGTTGGTGAGGAGTTCCATGTTCACACACTCTACCACGCATTCATCTATTTTTTTTTAACTTTATTCTTTCTTTCTTTCTTTCTTTTTTTTTTTTTTTTTTTTTTACAAGAACACTGCTCAGCTCTAGCTTATGGTGGTGCAGGGCATTGAAGCTGGGACTTGGGAGCCTCAGGCATGAGAGTCTCTTTGCATAACCATTATGCTACCTACCCCTGCCCAAAATTTATTTTATTTTAATGTGAAAGACCAGAGCACTGCTCAGCTCTGGCTTATGGTGATGCTGAGGATTGAACCTGGAACCTCAGAACCTCAGGAATGAAAACATTTTGCATAACTATTAAGCTGTCTCCCTACCCCCTCCCATGCATTCATCTACATTCTGAATGCCCAGCAGGCATGGACACTGGCAAAAGTGAAAACAGAAACTACAGGCCTTTTGGTACAGGAGGTAGTACAGAGGCTAAAGTGCTGAAATGAGAAGCATGAGGCCCTGAGTTTGATCTCTGGCATCAAATATGCCAGAGTGATGCTCTGGTTCTCTCTCTCATCAGTAAATAAATCAATCTTGGGGGAAAAAAAAAAAAAACTATAGTGCTTATTCTCAATACCCTTGAAAGTCAACCGAAAGACTAAACAGCTAAAGAGGAAAACATAAGTGACTATGCAAAATATCAAGTAGAAGGAGCTGATAAACTCCCAGCAACCCCATCAGCCAGCAACCCAGCAACCCCATCAGCCTGGAGGGTATGAATGAGTTTACCTCCTCAAAGAGATACTGTGGGATCTGTGTGGTCTTCCCAGAGCCTGTCTCTCCTTCAATGATGAGAACCTGATGATTAGCAATAGCAGCCAAGAGCTCCTCTCGGAATGGGAACACTGGGAGGCTGCGGCGGACGGCTTGGATAGACTCTTTCTGTTGGGCCTGAGTTGCAGAAGGTGGAGCTGATGGCTCCTAAGAAGGAGAAAAAAGTGAGAACTTCGGGGAAAACTTCCCACTCTCCTCAGAATGTTTCAGGCTCTTCCTCTCACCTCGTCACCCTGAAGCTGAGTGGCTCGAACAAATTCTATAGTCTCTTCTTCTTCTAGCACCAGCTGATACTTGGGTTCCTGGGAGGCAGCATCTCGGGCCCCAAATTTCAAGGACGCTGCTCCCAGCCGGGCCTCCTCCCAGCGGCGCTGCTCTTCTCCAGGGGCACCTGATTCCTCCTCCACTGTATCTACAGCTCGTGCTGGCTACAGAGAAAGGGCTATGTGAAGACAGAGGCCATCCTCTGCCCCCACCTCCCATAGCCAATGTGAAAGGTTAGGTAGGGAAAGCACCAACCAGAAACTGCCCAATGCCCTGAAGTCTTCCCTCCCGCTAGGGAACTCTCACCTGTCCTCTAGTCTCCTCAGGCATGTGGTAGCGATTGGTGGCTTCTAGCTTCTCCTGTTCCCCTGCCGCTCGGTACTCTCGGGCCAGATCCCTCACTCGCTTCTTGTATTTGAGCTCCCGTTGCTCATGCTGGCTCAGCTCCACATCCCCAAAAAGGAACTCCTCATCAGCGAGCTCAGCCTCCAGGTCTTCAAGCTTCTCCCTCTCCCGCTTAGCCAGGTACTCTCTGCGGGATTTCTTCCGTAACTCTGGGACCTAAATAGGACAAAGTAGTCAAATACTCAGTATGCAGGAACACCACCTCCTTTCCCTAACCACAAATTAAGGTAATAGTAACAAACTCTGTAGCTGGAATGTAGCTGGACTTACTGGCATGAGGTAAATCCCCAGCATTACATGTGCTGGAATTATATAGCTCTGGACAGTCTCAGCCTCTCTCTCATTCCCTCCTTCCTTCCCTTCTCTTTTCTTCTCTCATTACTATATATATATAACTATATATATAACATATATATCCCATAACTTTATTAAATTTACTGTTACTTATTTATTTATCTCCAGGGTTATCACTGCACCTCAGTGACTGCACTACAAATCAACTGCTCCTAGAGGCTATCTTTTCCCCTTTTGTTGTCCTTGTTGTTTAACGTTGTTATTGTTATTCTTATTGCTGTCATCATTGTTGGGTAGGACAGAAGAAATCAAGAGAGGAGGGGAAGACAGAGAGGAAAGATAGACACCTGCAGACCTGCTTCACCACTTGCGAAGCGACCTCCTGCAGGTGGGGAGCGGGGGGCTCGAACCAGGATCCTTACGCCGGCCCTTGTGCTTTGCGCCATGTGCGCTTATCCTGACACATTACTGCCTAGCCCCCTATACAAATCTTTAAAGAAAGAATTATCAATTCCCTGGTAGGTTGGCACGAGCATCTTCCACCTGCCCCTGAGCTCTACAATGTACCACATGATTAATGATGAGCCCAAAATCAGGTCTCTTTGAAGGCCACTTGACCCCATACATTGTAGCAGCATGGTGCAGCTGGAAGGTCCTTCTGGGCAGCTCACTTATCTTTAGTCAAGATAGATACATCAGGAGAAATATTCAAATATTTTACATTTTAGACTTAGTAAAAGGGGGGGGGGGGCACAGCCACGATCATTTCAAAATTTTAGAAGCATAGATTATAGGCTGGGGAGAAAGCATAATGGCTATGCAAAAAGACTTTCATGGGGCTGGGTGGTGGCACACCTGGTTGAACACAAGTTACAGAGCGCAAGGACCTGGATTTGAGCCCCCAGCCCCCACCTGCAAGGGGAAAGCTTCACAAGTGGTGAAGCAGGGCTGCAGATGCCTCTCTGTCTTTCCCCCTATTACCCCCTTCCCTCTCGATTTCTGGCTGTCTCTATTCAAATAAAGAAAGAAAGAAAGATTTTTTTTTCCTCCAGGGTTATATTGCTGGGCTCGGTGCCTGCACCATGAATCCACTGCTCCTGGAGGCCATTTTCCCCCCTTTTTGTTGCCCTAGTTGTTGCAGACTCGTTGCTGTTATTATTGCCACTGTTGACGTTGCTTTGTTGTTGGATAGGACAGAGAGAAATGGAGAGAGGAGGGGAAGACAGAGAGAGAGGGGAGAGAAAGATAGACACCTGCAGACCTGCTTCACCGCCCGTGAAGCGACTCCCCTGCAGTTGGGGAGCCCGGGGCTCGAACCGGGATCCTTACGCCGGTCCCTGCGCTTTGCGCCACGTGCGCTTAACCCACTGCGCCACCGCCCGACTCCCAGATATTTTTTTTTAATTAAAAAAAAAAAGACTTTTCACGTCTGAGGCATCAAAGATCCCATGTTCAGTCCCCAGACAAAAGAAATAAATAAAGAGAGAAAAGGAGAGAGAGAGAGACACAGAGAGAGAGAGAGAGAGGGAGAGAGAGAAAAGATGCTGAGGAGATACTATAATGGTTATGTGAAAGACTTGTATGCTTGAGGCTCTGAGGTCCCAGGTTCAATACTTAGTACCACCATATGCCAGAGCTGAGTAGTACTATGGTCTTTTTCTGTCTCTCCCTCATTAAGAAATAATAAAGGTTTTTAAAACATATCTATATGGGGAGTCAGGCGGTAGCACACCGGTTAAGCAAACGTTGCACAAAGCGCAAGGACCAGCGTAAGGATCCCAGTTCGACCCCTTGGCTCCCCACCTGCAGGGGAGTCACTTCACAGGCGGTGAAGCAGGTCTGCAGGTGTCTATCTTTCTCTCCTCCTCTCTGTCTTCCCCTCCTCTCTCCATTTCTCTCTGTTCTATCCAACAATGACATCAATAATAACAACAACAATAAAAACAACAAGGGCAACAAACGGGCGTAAATAAATATAATAAAAATTTTTTTAAAAAAGAGAGGCACTTCAATTTTAAGAAAAAAAAATGTATATATGGGAGGGGGTCAGGTGGTAGTGATTAAGCCCAAATGGCGCAAAGCACAAAGACTGATGGTAGGATCCAGGTTAGAGCCTCTGGCTCCTCACCTGCAGGGAGGTTGCTTCACAAGCAGTGAAGCAGGTGTGCAGGTGTCTATTTTTCTCTCCCCCTCTGTCTTCCCCTCCTCTCTCTATTTCTCTCTGTCCTTTCCAACAATATCATCAATGGCAAAAATAACAATAAGGACAACAAGGGCAACAAAATGGGGAAAAAATGGCCTCCAGGAGCAGTGGATTTGTAGTACAGGCACTGAGTCCCAGCAATAATCCTATAAGAAAAAAAAAAAATATATATCTATATATAGGGCGGAGGGTAGATAGCATAATGGTTATACAAACAGACACATGCCTGAGGCTCCCAAGTCCTAGCTTCAATACCCCACACCACCATAAGCCAGAGATGAATAGTTCTCTGGTTAAAAAATAATAATAATTATATATATATGTGTGAGTTGGGCGGCAGCGCAGCAGGTTAAGCGCAGGTGGCACAAAGCATAAGGGCCCACATAAAGATCCCAGTTAGATCTCCCGGCTCCCCACCTGCAGGGGAGTCACTTCACAAGCGGTGAAGCAGGTCTTTCTCTCCCCGTCTTCCCCATCTCTCTCCATTTCTCTCTATCCTATCGAACAACGACATCAATAACAATAATAATAACTACAACAATAAAAAACAACAAGGGCAACAAAAGTGGAAGAAATATATATATAGGGAGCCTGGCGGTAGCGCAGCGGGTTAAGCGCAGGTGGCCCTAAGCGCAAGGACCGGCATGAGGATCCCGG
This sequence comes from Erinaceus europaeus, assembly GCF_950295315.1. Lineage (NCBI taxonomy): Eukaryota > Metazoa > Chordata > Mammalia > Eulipotyphla > Erinaceidae > Erinaceus > Erinaceus europaeus. The sequence goes on from NC_080165.1 coordinate 53,794,375, forward strand.
TTCGAGCCCCGGCTCCCCACCTGCAGGGGAGTCGCTTCACAGGTGGTGAAGCAGATCTGCAGGTGTCTGTCTTTCTCTCCTCCTCTCTGTCTTCCCCTCCTCTCTCCATTTCTCTCTGTCCTCTCCAACAACGACGACATCAACTACAACAACAATAAAAAGACAACAAGGGCAACAAAAGGGAAGATAAATAAATAAAATTACAAAAAAAATATATTAAAAAAAAGAAAGAAAAATTATTAAAAAAAAAAGAAATATATATATATCACTTACTGAAAATAAATAACTGGAACTACTGGATGTGCTAACAGTTGGAATTTTTTTTTTAGCTTCAATTAGCTGCTCTTTCACTGAATGAATGTGATTTTGGGGCAAGGAAAAAGTAAGCTATATACAAAGAGATGGAAGTTAGTAACGGATGTCTTCTCTAAGGAAGGTGTGATCAGTGAAGCTATCTGTAATCAGTCTCTCCATCACAATGTTTCACTTGTTTTCTCCATGTTTATTTCTGACATAGGCATAGGCTGTTTTTTTACCTCCAGGGTAATTGCTGGGGCTCGGTGCCTGCACTACAAATCCACTGCTCGTGGAGGCTATTTTTTCCCATTTTGTTACCCTTATTGTTGTGCTTGTTGTAGTTGTTATTGTTGTTGGATAGGACAGAGAGAAATGGAGAGAGGAGGGGAAGACAGAGGGGGAGAGAAAGATAGACATCTGCAGACCTGCTTCACTGCTTGTGAAGCGACCTCCTGCAGGTGGGGAGCCGGGAGGCTCAAACCGGGATCCTTACGCTGACCCTTGCGCTTTGCGCCATGTGAGCTTAACCCGCTGCGCTACCACCCAACTCCCCTAACATAGGCTTTTTTGGATGCATTGTAGATGCGTCCTTCACTACAGTAGCAAAATACTACTAAAGTTTTTGCAGTTTGAATAGTGGACGAATGGATAAAGCATTGAACTCTCTGGCATAAGGTCCCATGTTTGATTCCCAGCATTGCATGTGACAGAATGAACTCTTTATTTTTTTTGCCTCCAGGGTTATTGCTGAGGCTCAGTGCCGTAACCATGAATCCACTGCTCCTGGAGGCTATTTTTCCCCCCTTTGTTGCCCTTGTTGTGGTTATTGTTGTTGTTGTTGATGTCATTCATTGTTGGACAGGACAGAGAGAAAAGGAGAGAGGAGGAACAGACAGGGGGAGAGAAACAAAGACACCTGCAGACCTGCTTCACCACCTGTGAAGTGATTCCCCGGCAGGTGGGGAGCCGGGGACTTGAACCGGATCCTTATGCAGGTCCTTGCACTTTGCGCCACATGTGCTTAACCCGCTGCGCTATTGGCCTGACCCTCTCTTTTTAAAATTTTTTATATTTATTTACTTATTTTCCCTTTTGTTTCCCTTGTTGTTTTATTGTTGTAGTTATTATTATTTTTGTCATTGTTGTTCAATAGGGCAGAGAGAAATGGAGAGAGGAGGGGAAGACAGAGAGGAGGAGAGAAAGATAGACACCTGCAGACCTGCTTCACCACTTGTGAAGCAACTACTCTGCAGGTAGGGAGCCAGGGGCTCGAACCGGGATCCTTATGCCAGTCCTTATGCTTTGCGCCACATGCGCTTAACCCGCTGCGCTACACCTGGCCCCCCCTTTTTTTTAATAATTGAATTATTTATTTTTGCCTCCAGGGTTATTGCTGGGGCTCAGTGCCTGCACGACAAATCCACTGCTCCTGGAGGCTATTTTTTCCCTTTTGTTGCCCTTGTTGTTTATTTTTTCTTTTTTTCCTTTTGTTGCCCTTGTTGTTTTATTGTTGTAGTTATTATTGTTGTTGTTGTTGTTGGATAGGACAGAAAGAAATGGAGAGAGGAGGGGAAGACAGAAAGGGGGAGAGAAAGACAGACACCTGCAGACCTGCTTCACCACCTGTGAAGGGACTCCCCTCTGGTGGGGAACCGGGGGCTTGAACAGGGATCCTTAGGCCAGTCTTTGTGCTTTGCACCATGTGCACTTATTGCTCTGCACAACTGCTCAGCCTCCATGAATTAATTCTAGTTCTAACTAGCATGTGTACTTGTATACACACACACACACACACACACACACTCTCTCTCTCTCTCAGAAATAATCTTTAAAAACAAACACCCACACCTATGGACATCTAGTTGTAGACAAAGGGGCCCAAAATACTAAATGGAGAAAGGGAGAAAGCAGAGTCTCTTCAACAAATGGCGTTGGGATAATTGAGTTGAAACATGTGGAAGAATGAAACTGGACCACTACATTTCACTATCCACAAAAGCAAACTCCTAAAAGGTCAAGGATTTGAATGTTAGATCTGAAACCATCAAATATTTAGAGAAAAACATAGGTAGAATTTTTTTTAATTTAAGTTTTAAAGGCATCTTCCAACAATTCAAGTCCAGTTGTAGGGAAAACAAAACCAAAAATAAACCAATGGGATAACATCAAATTGAAAAGCTTCTGTATGGCAGAATAGAGAGACTCCTTACAGAATGGGAGATTTTTCAATGCCATACATCAGACAAAAGGTTAATAACTAACATATATACAGAGCTCACCAAACTCAGCAACAACAACAAAAACAAACAAACAAAAAGACGCCGTCCAAAAGTACAGAGAGAATATGGAGAGAACATTCATCAAAGGGCCAAAAGACATAGAAAAAATACTTAAGTCACTGAATATCAAAAACATACAAATAAAGATAATAATAAGATACCTGCTTAGCAGTCACCTCAATTAAAGCAAGAATCTACCCACTGTAACCTTTCCATCTTCTATTTTTTGGTCTTGACTTCCTGCGCACTGGGACTCACCATAGCTTTCCGGTCTTCCTCAGCCATCTTGAGGCGCTTCTGAGCTTCTTCATAAGCCTAGAAGAAACCAAGAGTAGCAGTTTGGGATGTGGCGTAACAGAAGAGCACAGGGCTTAGGAGTATGAGGTCCTAATTCCAGCCCTTGATACCTTATATGCCAAAGTGATGTTCTGGTTCTTTCTTACCAATAAAAGTAAATCTTTAACTTGTTTTTTTAAAGACTTTATTTAGTTATTAATGAGAAAGATAGGAGGAGAGAGAAAGAACCAGACATCACTCTGGCACATGTGCTGCCGGGGCTCGAACTCAGGACCTCATGCTTAAGAGTCCAAAGCCTTATCACTGAGCCACCTCCCGGACCACTCTTTGACTTTTTTTTTGAAAAACAGCTTATTTATTTATTTATTTTTATGAGAGAGTCAACAATTACTCAGCCATAATTTGTGGTGGTGACAGACATTAACCCTGGGATCTCTGGGAGCTTAGGTATACAAATCTACTGTACTACCACTGTGATAAATCCCTGGTTAAATAAAGAAATGAAGAAGGAGAAGAAGAAAGGAGGAGAACGAGGGAGGAGGAGGGAAAAGAGGGAGATGAAGGAGGAAAAAGAAAAACAAAGAAACCAGGGGTTGGGCTATCGCACACCTGGTTGGGTGTACATGTTATAAGGACTTGGGTTCAAACCTCTGGTCCCCATCTGCAGGGGGAAAGCTTTTGAGCAGTGAAGCAGTGTTGCAGGTGCCTCCCCCATCCTACTTCTTCATTTCCTGCTTCTCTCTCAATTTCTCTTTATATATATATTCAGCAAATACTAAGTAAAATAAAATAGGGAGTCAGGCGGTAGCGCAGCGGGTTAAGCGCAAGTGGCGCAAAGCACAAGGACCGGCGTTAGGATCCTGGTTCGAGCCCCTGGCTCCCCACCTGCAGGGGAGTCACTTCACAGGCGGTGAAGCAGGTCTGAAGGCATCTGTCTTTCTCTTCTCCTCGCTGTCTTTCCCTCCTCTCTCCATTTCTCTGTCCTATCCAATAGCAATGACATAAATAACAAGAACAATAACTACAGCAATAAAACAAGAGCAACAAAAGGGAATAAAATAAGGACAACAAAAGGGAATAAATAAATAAAATAAGCCAAGTGTAGAGGGATGTGAGGCCCACTATCCCTAAACCCATAGCCATGCCCACTCCTCCAGAATCATAAGATCATACACATGTTCCCTAGCACAAAGAAACTTCTCAGTGAAGAAACTCTCAGGCTATAGGCTGAGTCTAGCCAAAGAACCCACAGAGAACAGACCACTAAAGGCAGCCCCATGTCTTCCCAGTTACCATTATCTTTGCAATCAAATTTGACCAAGGAGTCTCCGTGGGAATTTTACGCACCTTTTTGTCTGACCGCTCCAGGACATTTCGAGTTCGATCCTTGTCCCGCTGACGAACCCGTTCAGCAAAGGCATCACGTTCCTCCAGGTCCTGAAGACGCTCTCGTTCACTCCGCTCCCACTCATCCTCTGACTCTGGCTTCTCTGTCTGCTGTGTACTTCCCCTGCAGCCCAGCCCAGAGGGTTTGATAAGGGCATCCAGAAAGCTTATCATCTTGGCACCCACATGCCCTATCCTCTCACCCTACTTTAGACTTACCCCATCTTCTTCCTTTTCTCAGAAACTTCTTCTTCATCTTCGTCCTCTTCCTCCAGACGTTTCTTCCTGAGGTGTTTCCGTTTTTTATGTTTCTTCTGATGACTGTTCCCAGTTCTACCCACAGTCTCCTCACTGCTATCTTCACTATCTTCCAATAGCCTATAAGATCGGTTCTTCTCCAACAGGGCTCGGGCCTCTCGCTCAGCTGCCCGAGCTGGTTTTTCTATCACTGCCTTCCGTGGAACCTGTTAGTAGAGGATAAGAAAACGTGAGCAATGAGGCCCGGCAGGTAGCACAGTGGATGAGCTTTGGACTCTCAAGCATGAGGTCCTGAGTTCAATCCTCGGCAACACATGTACCAGAGTGAGTCTGGTTCTTTCTCTCTCTCCTATCATTTCTCATGAATAAATAAATAAAATCTTTAAAAAAGAGAGAGAGAGAAGAAAACGTGAGCAACTCCTGATCTCAACCTAACTACTCTGCCCTGTTTCTCACAAATAGAATAACTTGAGACAGGCCAGATGGTGGTACGCCCATTAGAGTGCACATATTACAATGCACACAGACCCAAGGTTCAAGTCTTTGGTCCCCACCTGCAAGTGGAAGCTTCATGAATAGGGTGACAGTGCTGTGGGTGTCTCTCTATATATATCTATCCTTTCCTTGATTTCTGTCTCTATATGATAAGTAAATAGAATATTTAAAAAATATAACTTGAGGGGGTCGGCAGTAGCGCAGTGGGTTAAGCACACGTGGCGCAAAGCGCAAGGACCCGCATAAGGATCCCGGTTCGAGCCCCCGGCTCCACCTGCAGGGAAGTCACTTCACAGGTGGTGAAGCAGGTCTGCAGGTGTCTATCTTTCTCTCCCATTCTCTGTCTTCCCTTCCTCTCTCCATTTCTCTGTCCTATCCAACAACGATGACATCAACAACAACAATAACCACAACAAGGCTACAACAACAAGGGCAACAAAAGGGGGGGAAAATGGCTTCCAGAAGCAGTGGATTCATGGTGTAGGCAAAAAAAAAAAAATTACATATATATATATATATATATATATATATATATATTCTTCAGAGCTGGCAAAATAGCTCACTTAGCACACTTGCTGTGCCCTGGGTGTGACCCAGGTTCAAGCCTAGCCCCCACCAAACTGAGGGAAACTTCAGTGCTGTGGTATCTTTCTCTTTGTCTCTTTGTCTATCTGAAAAAAGTCACCTGGAAGAATGAATTCCCAGTGCCGACCAAACAAACAAAAAACACTTAATTTTTTTAAATTTAAATATTTATTTATTTATTCCCTTTTGCTGCCCTTGTAGTTATTATTGTTATAGTTATTGATGTCATCATTGCTGGATAGGACAGAGAAAAATGGAGAGAAGAGGGGAAGACAGAGAGGGGGAGAGAAAGATAGACACCTGCAGACCTGCTTCACCGCCTGTGAAGTGACCCCCCCCTGCAGGTGGGGAGCCGGGGGCTGGAACCAGGATCCTTAGGCCGGTCCTTGTGCTTTGTGCCACCTGCACTTAACCTGCTGCGCTACCGCCAGACTCCCAATTTTTAAAAATGTATTTATTTATTCCCTTTTGTTGCCTTTGTTTTATTATTGTAGTTATTGTTGTTATTGATGTCCTTGTTGTTGGGACAGGATAGAGAGAAATGGAGAGAGGAGGGGAGGACAGAGAGGGGGAGAGAAAGATAGATACCGGCAGACCTGTTTCACTGCCTGTGAAGCGACTCCCCTGCAAGTGGGGAGCAGGGGGCTCGAACCGGGATTCTTACACAGGTCCTTGCACTTTGTTTAACGTGTGCTTAACCCACTGCGCTACTGCCCGACTCCCAATTTTTAAAAAATATTTATTTATTTATTCCCTTTTGTTGCCCTTGTTGTTTTATTGTTGTAGTTATTATTGATGTTGTTGGATAGAACAGAGAGAAATGGGGAGTCGAGAGGTAGCACAGTGGGTTAAGCGCAGGTGGCGCAAAGAGCAAGGACCGGCGTTAGGATCCTGGTTCGAGCCCTGGCTCCCCACCTGCAGGGAGTTGCTTCACAAGTGATGAATCAGGTCTGCAGGAGTCTATCTTTCTCTCCCCCTCTCCGTCTTCCCCTCCTCTCTCCAATTCTTTCTGTCCTATGCAACAGCAACAACATTAATAATAACAACAATAAGTGCAGCAATAAAACAACAAAGGCAACAAAAGGAAAAAATGGCCTCCAGGAGCAGTGGATTCGTAGTGCAGGCACTGAGCCCCAGCAATAACCTGGAGGGGAAAAAACAAACAAACAAACAAAAAACCTAAAGCACAAATAACTTGCAAGCATGATGTTCTGACATCCATCATATAATGGAGTGATGCTCAGGTATTTTCTCATTAGTAAGCATATAAATTAATTTTTAAAAGACTCATTTATTTATTAGCTAAGGTTCTGGATGGACCATGTGCGTGTTAAAGTTTTGAGAAAAGTTCTAGGGGTGCCAGGCTACTTTACAAGAAGAAAAGCACTACTTTATAACACTTAAGGCCTCATCCATCTCTCCTGAGTTAAGTATCCAACAACTAGCACAGTACCTAAGTGACAACGAGCCAAACCCGTGAAATGAGCTTACTTAAACTCCCCATGGTCGGCCCAGGCTCACCAGGACAAGTGCCCGGGGCCCCCTCCCCTTCTCCCGCTGTTCCCACGCCGGGACCGCTCCAGCCCTCCAGGCACCTTGTTCCAGAGTCTCTGGGCGAAGTCCCGGGCGGGTCCGCTTAGGTCCAGGGTGTCGGTGTCTCGCAGGCGCTGCACAAACTCTTCGGCCGAGCTGCAGCGCTGCGCGGTACCGATCAGGAACTGGGCCACATGCCGCTCACTGAGCCCCAGCACCGAGTGCAGCTCATCCTGCACCCAGCGCTCCAGCCCCGCCGGCGTCTCCATGGCGACCCACCTTCCCTCTTCTCGCAGAGCTGGCCGCTTGGCCGATCGGAGACTTGGTGCTCTGGGTCGGAACCCACTTCTTCACACACGCACCGAAAAACAAAACAAACAAACAAACAAAAAACAAACTTAGGCCCTTTGGTTTGGTTTCCCGCAGCCCGAAGTTGGCCTACTGGACAGCAGGGACCGGAAGTAGTTACATTTTTCCGGTCGTAGTACAACGGTGGCCCAGCGGGCTCAAACCTCATTGACAGCTCCTGACCCTCGTTGTAAAACTTTCATTTCCGCCCTTACCGAATTTCTTTGTTGCCCCCTAGTGATCAGGGAGTGCTCCACTCATGCATTTAACAAGTACTGGCCGCCTAATGTAATGTGTATTTTAGGCACAATGCTACTGTTTGGGGATATGAAAAGAAGTCAGACAAAATTTCCTTAAATTTGCACAGGATTGAAGGGGAGAAGACAAAATACATAGTAACTAAAGCGTAAGTTTTATGGAGCCAGAAAAAAAAGCAAGAAGTCTATTCAAATGTGAAGACTTAATTAAGTCCATACTTACTAAATATAAATACATGTTGATTGATGGTCTTTGCTAGCATGGTTCCTGAAGTAGGGTGAATATAGGCTAAGCCCTCGTCCCCTACCAGAAGGATGGGGGAAGCTTTAACAGCAAAAGAGCAGGAGTCGGACCGTAGTGCAGCGGGCTAAGTGCAGGTGGCGCAAAGTGCAAGGACCAGTGTAAGGATCCCGGTTCGAGTCCCTGGCTCCACAGCTGCAGGGGAGTCCCTTCACAAGCACTGAAGCAGGTCTGCAGGTGTCTGTCTTTCTCTCCCCCTCTGTCTTTCTCTCCTCTCTCCATTTCTTTCTGTTCTACCCAACAAAGACGACATCAATAATAATTACAACAATTTTTTAAAAAGGGCAACAAAAGGAAAAAAAACAAATATTAAAAAAATACTAAAGGGACCGAGTCGTGGCGCACCTGGTTGAGTGTACAAGTTAAAATGTACAAGGACCCAGGTTCAAGCCCCTGGTCCCCACCTAAAGGGGGAAAACTTCACAAGTGGTAAAGCAGGGCTGTAGGTGTCTGTCTCTCTCCCTCTCTATCACCCCTTTCCTTCTCGATTTCTGGCTGTCTCTAACTAGTAAATAAAGATAGTAAAAAAATTTTTTTTTAATTAAAGAAATTCCCAGAAAAATAAAAGCAGAAGAGAAGAGCAGGAGTCTTTTTTTATTTCTTTCTCCCACTCTCCCTACTTCTCTCTGACCCTATAAGAAAAAGAAAGAGGTGGTCCAAGGAGGTGGCGCAGTGGATAAAGCATTGGACTCTCAAGAAGGAGGTCCAAATTCAATCCCTGGCAGCGCATGTACCAGAGTGATGTCTGGTTCTTTCTCTCCTCCTATCTTTCTCATTAATAAATAAATAAAATCTTTAAAAAGAAAAAGAAAGAAGGCAGGGGTAGATAACATTAATCGTTATGTAAAGAGACTCTCATGCCTGAGGCTCTGAAGGCCCAGGTTCAATACCCCCTGCACCACCATAAGCCTGAGGTGAGCAGTGCTCTGCTTCAAAAAAGGGGAAGGGGGAGAGAGAGAGGGAAAGATGGAGAGGGAGAGGGGGAGGGGGAGAGGGGGAGGGAGGGGAGAGGAGAGGGGAGGGGAGGGGAGGGGAGGGGAGGGGTGGGGAAGGGGAGAGGGAGAGGGAGAAGAAGAGGGAGTCAGTCACTGGGCAGATTATATTCGTCATACAGGCAGGAAGCCTCAGTGATAAATAACCCTGATAGGGGAAAAAGTGAATACAGGTAAGTAAGCATCTTCAACAGAAATAAACTTGGAATATGGGGAAAAAACAAAGGTGTCTTCTCTGCTTAGTGCTGTCCCAGAAAGTTATTTTGAAGGATATTCAAAATAAAGAAACTATGTTCTGCATTTTTTTACTAACTTGTTACTTGACTTTCACTGATCCCTTTGATCTTACTTTATGTTTTTTTGTTTTGCCTCCAGTTGGTGGGGGTCGCTGCCAGCATTATGAATCCACTGCTCCTGGTGGCTTTTTTTTTTTTATTATTATTAGATAGGACAGAGAGAAATTGAGAGAGGATGGGGAGACAGTGAGAGAGAGAAAAAGATAGACACCTGCAGACCCTCTTCACAGCTCAGCTCGTGCCCCCTGCAGGGGTGGAGCGGGTGCTCTAACTTTGTACTATGTTTGCTGAACTGGGTGTTTCCCCCAGATCTCCACCACCCCCACTTTCTCTCTCTCTCTCTCTCTTTTATTTATTTTTTTTTACCAGAGCACTACTCAGCTCTAGCTTATGGTAGGTAGTATAGGGGATTGAACCTGGGACTTTAGGGCCTTAACATGAGAGTCACTTTGTGTAACCATTGTGCAATCTACCCCTGCCCAACTCATACTTTTTATGGTTAATTGGATTTATCAGATCTTACAGCTAGCTAATGAAGTTGTTACAATTAACAGCCACAGGTGACTCTAGATAGCTAACTTCTTGGATTCATTGTTTTTTGTTTTGTTTGACTTTTCTGACATGCACTGTTGTCACTCTGGCAGCTTAGAGCCTCTTGGCTCAACTCCTAGGTCACAACTGATGAAATTTTAAATTTTTCCTTTTCTTTTTTTAAGATTTTACTTATTTGTTAGTGAGAAATATAGGAAGAGAGAAAACCAGATATCACTCTACTACATGTACTGCCGGGGATTGAACTCAGGACTGCATGCTTGAGAATCTAGTGCCTTATCCTCTATGCCACCTCCCAGACCACTTTGTTTTTCTTTTTTTACCAGAGTTGTGGTTAATGGTAGTGCAGTGAATTGAACCTGGGACATTTGTGCCTCAGGCATGAAAATCTTTTTGCATAACCATTATAGCATCTCTCCAGCCCTAGGTTGTTTGCTTGTTTTGTTTTGTAGATTTATTTATTTATAAGAGGACCAGAATATCACTCTGGCACATGCAATGCTGAGGTTCCAACTCAGGACCTCATTCTTTTTTTTTTTTTTTTAGTGTTTTTTTTTTTAATTTCTTTATTGGGGAATTAATGTTTTACATTCAACAGTAAATACAATAGTTTGTACATGCATAACATTCCCCAGTTTCCTATTTAACAATACACCCCCCACTATGTCATTTATCATCCTTCATGGGCCTGTATTCTCCCTACCCACCCACCCCAGAGTCTTTTACTTTGGTGCAATACACCAATTCCATTTCAGGTTCTACTTGTGTTTTCTTTTCTGATCTTGTTTTTCAACTTCTGCCTGAGAGTGAGATCATCCCATATTCATCCTTCTGTTTCTGACTTATTTCACTTAACATGATTTTTTCAAGGTCCATCCAAGATCGGCTGAAAACGGTGAAGTCACCATTTTTTACAGCTGAGTAGTATTCCATTGCTCAGCCACTCATCTGTTGTTGGACAACTGGGTTGCTTCCAGGTTTTGGCTATTACAAATTGTGCTGCCAAGAACATATGTGTACACAGATCTTTTTGGATGGATATGTTGGGTTCCTAGGATATATCCCCAGGAGAGGAATTGCAGGGTCATAGGGTAGGTCTATTTCTAGCCTTCTGAGAGTTCTCCAGACTGTTCTCCACAGAGGATGGACCAGATGACATTCCCACCAGCAGTGTAGGAGGGTTCCTCTGACCCCACACCCTCTCCAGCATTTGCTGCTGTTACCTTTTCTGATGTATGACATTCTCACAGGAGTGAAGTGATATCTCATTGTTGTCTTTATTTGCATTTCTCTGACAATCAGAGACTTGAAGCATTTTTTCATGTGTTTCTTGGCCTTTTGGATCTCTTCTGTGGTGAAAATTCTGTCCAAGTCCTCCCCCCATTTTTGGATGGGGTTATTTGTTGTCTTGTTGTTGAGTCTGGCAAGCTCTTTATATATGTTGGTTATTAAACTCTTATCTGATGTATGGCATGTAAAGATCTTCTCCCATTCTGTGAGAGGTCTCTTGCTTTGGGTAGTGGTTTCTTTTGCTGTGAAGAAGCTTTTTAATTTGATGTAGGACCTCATTCTTTTTATATATATTATTCATTTATTAATGAGAAAGGAGAAGAGAAATAACCAGACATCACTCGGGTACATGTGCTTCCAGGAATCGAACTCAGGACCTTACGCTTGAGAATCGAATTGACATATTCACTGCACCACCTCCTGGACCACAGGACGTCATTCTTGAGAGTCCAATGTTTCATCCACTTCACTACCTCCTAAGTCACCAGATGAGGTTCCTTAATTAGTTATTGTGTAAGAATTATTTTATTTGTTGTTTTAACTGTATGCAGTTTTCATGAGAAAAAGACTAGAGCTTTGCTCCATCATTTGCAGTCTGGGAAATACAACACCGGGCCTTGCACATAGAAGATATGTGCTCAGGGGTTGAGGTGGTGGTGCATCTGGTTAAGCACACACTATAATGCGCAAGGACCTGGGTTCAAGCCTCTGATGCCCACCTGCAGGGGGAAAGCTACATGAGTGTTGAAGTTGTGGTCAAGCGAAGAGGCTAGAGCTATAAACAAAAGGGACAATGACATAGGAACAGGAGGGAGAAGTCCCAATAAGTAGAGGGGCCCAGACTTTAAGAGCTGCAAGTCTCTCTCTCTCTCTCTCTCTATCTTCCCCTCCCTTCTCAATTTGTCGCTATCCAATAATAAATAAATAAATAAATAAATAAATAAATAAATAAATATGTGCTCTATTGCCGAACCACCTCCCTGGCTCAATGGCATTCTATTACCCTCCAATCCATACCCTCTCTGAATTTTTTTTTTGTCTTCAGAAGAAAGAGATCTAGGGCATGTGTAATTTTACCACTCCTGGGCTGTTTTTTCATTCAGATAAGAGAGACAAAGAGAAATGGTGAGAGACAGCACAGCATCAGAGCTTCCTCTGGCTCTGCCTCTTCCAAGGAGTGTGAAGGCCCAGATCTGAGCTGCGTGCATGTCAAGGACCTCGTCCTTCCCACTATCTCCTCCCCTCTTTTGACACATTCTCTTTGCCATGTGTTTAAGAACAATTTCTCTAATATACTTGGTTTTTGTTAATTTGTTTATTTTGCGGACGGGTGTCCTCTAAGTTAAGCATGTGTAGTGATAGGACTATGGACACAGGACTTCAATCATGTCTTTAATGGCCAAACTGAATAAATACTTGAAAAATAAAATATAGACCATCCACATTTGTAGCAGATAGGTTCTTTGAAATGGGAATAACATTCAGTATGAGCAATAAAATTGTGAAATATAGGTGGTTCTTAAACTTTTGGGAATATAAAACCCAATGTCTCAGGCCTGGGAGACAGTATAATGGTTATGCAAAAAGACTTTCTTGCCTGAGGCTCCGAGGTCCCAGGTTCAATTTATTATTATTATTATTATTTTAAATTTCTTTATTTATTGGATAGAGACAGCCAGAAATTAAGAGGAAGGGGGGTAATAGAGAGGGAGAGAGATAGAGAGACATCTGCAGTCCTGCTTCATCACTTGTAAAGCTTTCCCCCTGTAGGTGGGGACCGGGGACTCAAACCTGGGTCCCTATGCATTGTAACATGTGCCTTCAGCCAGGTGCACCACCACCCGGTCCCCCAGGTTCAGTTTCTATTACCACCATAAGCCAGACTTGAGCATTGTGGTCTGATAAAAAAAAGTAAACACACACACACACACACACACACACACACACTCTGGTAAAAATATATATATATACACACACACATACACACACACACACACCTGGGAAGTTTGGTGCCTCAGATATCAATGTCTTTTTGCATAACTATTATGCCATCTTATGTCTTTCATGAGCCAGTGTCATATACAGCCTGGCTGTTGGAATTCCAGCATTTCTGAGTACCAGAATCCTTCATTTCATAATATCTTCTTCTCCCAATTTTATTTAGCTGTTCTTACCTATTTATTTGTTGTCATTTATTCTAGAAATAAATTTACTTTTCTGCTAGGTGCTGGAAAACTGCAGTAAACCTAACTGACATGCTTCCATTTCATGGCACTTGGGTTAGTTGATACTTCAACTGTCTTCCATAAGTTAAGTTTTATTCTACTAGTTCATTGTGAAACCGGTGCAAGACTCCCCTTTTATACATGCTAGTTCCGAGTTCCTGCCCCATCCCCATCATTTCCCCTCCCACAGCCAAGACTACTTCCTCTTTATGATCAACAGAATGATGAGAGAAACTTGAATAAGGAACCCAGAGCTTCCCCCAAAATGCAGCCCCCAAAAGATAAAAAAAGGAGAAGCAGTCAAAGAGTTGGAGAGAGCTCCATTTTATTATAGCAAGTTAAAAAAAGAAGGCAGGCCAGGGAAATAGCACAGCAATAACACACAGGAACCAAGTTTGGTCCCAGACACTACCAATAGACAGAGCTGAGTAGTGCTCTGGTGAAAAACAAAACAAAAACAGGCAATTGATAAGGAAGTAGAAATGGGGGAGAGTTGAATTGCTTTGTTAGCCACCCCACATCCTAGCAACTTAATCCAACTCAGTTGTGAATAATGAGGGTAAAAGAGTTAAATAACTATAGGGGCTGTGGAGCTAAGATTCTTAGCCTTCCCTCTTGGGGAAAACTAAGGCGTACTAATACTGAGAAAAAGTGGAGGAAGCTACACTTCTGTCAATCCAAGAAGGTGACTGCAGCAGGCATGTGCAATAATTCCACATGAACATGACAAGTGGGCGTGACCTGTAAACCTGGGACTTTGACAGATGAGGCTGGGACCTGGTGGGGTTTGTAAACTAGGTTGTGGTCAAGCGAAGAGGCTAGAGCTGTAAACAAAAGGGACAATGACATAGGAACAGGAGGGAGAAGTCCCAGTAAGTGGAGGGGCCCAGGCTTCACATAGAGATGAGTGCTTAAATCCTGAGAACCCCCAGGTGTTGATGGGAAGTCAAGGAGGGATGTAGGGAGAGTGTACCTTGCCCAAGGAGATGCTTACACATACACCCCAGTGCTTACACATACACCCCAGTGAGCTTTATTTCTCCCCAGGACTTGGTGCTCACTCTAGGATCACCCACTCATACTAGGTATCTGGGTGAATATTGGGCAATTAATTCAGCCCCAGAAACAGGATGAGGAAAGCAAGTTGGAAGACATTGGTTGCCATTCTCTGCTAGGCTCATTTTCAGGATTTGTCTGCTTTGAATCTTCTGGGCTCTGAGATCTTCACTTCTGGAAAGGAGGGAGGTACAGCCTCTTGGCAAATAAAAAAGTGTCACCTTCGGCAGGATTCATCTGTGTGAGAGGAAGCAATAATCATAAGAGATAATTCCAATAAAATAATAATAATAATAATAAAGATAATGAATAAGGGTTACTGTCTTCTCTCCCACCCCACCCTACCCCTAACACACATACACTAAAGACCAGTAGACATATAGAAAATCTTATCTCCAGATCTTGAGTGCTTATTGCAAGTAGCCACTATTGATTCAGTTCATATAGTGTGAGAGTTGGGTAGTAGTGCAGTGGGTTAAGTGCACGTGGCGTAAAGCGCAACTGGTATAAGGATCCCGGTTCGAGCCCCCAGCTCCCCACTTGCAGGGGAGTCGTTTCACAGGCGGTGAAGCAGGTCTGCGGGTGTCTGTCTTTCTCTCCTCCTCTCTGTCTTCCCCTCCTCTCTCCATTTCTCTCTGTCCTATCCAATAACAACAACATCAATAATAACTAGCAAAAAAACAATAAAACAGTTCATATAGTGTGCCAGACATTTCTATAAGTCAGCTTTAGGAGGCAGTTATTATCAAACCTATTTCACACCTGACTGAGTGCACGTTATAATGTGCAAGGATCCATGTTCAAACCCCTGGTTCCCGCCTGCAGGGGGAAAACTTCAGGAATGGTGAAGTTAGGGCTGCAGGTGTCTCTCTCTTCCTCTCTATCTCCCCTTCCCTCTGGATTTCTCTCGGACTCTATCCAAAAATAAAATTAAAACACAAAAACATATTTCATAAATGAGGCCAGAGGTCAGATGTTTTAGCTGAGGTTACACCAAAGTAAGTGGCAAGATAGAATTAAACTCAGGCCTGTCAGACCCAAACTCAGTGTTTTGTTTTAAACATTTATTTTACTTACTAGGAGAAAGAAGAGAAAGAAAACCAGAGGACTGCTCAGCTCTAGCATAACGTGGTGCTGGAGATTGAATTTGTGGCCTCTGAGGCCTCAGGCATACTAGTTGGTGCTCTAACAAACTGAGCTGTCTCCCTGGCCTAACCTGAATCCAGTGTTCTTTGTTTGCTTATTTGTTTGTTTTCTTGTTTTCTAAATAGAGACAGAAAGGCTGAGAGAGTGACAGAGATCACAGCACTGAAGCTTCCTTTAGAGAGGCAGGGGCTAGGCGTGAACCTGGACCACATATATGACAAAGCAGCATACTATCCAAGTGAGCTACTTCATTGATCCAAAACCAGTTCGTAATATATATGTATGTATGTATGTATGTATGTATGTATGTATATGACTTGGGAAATACCATAATGGTTATGCAAAAAGACTTTGATGCCTGAGGCACCAAAGGTTCCAGGTTCAATCCCCAGCACTACTATAAGCCAAAGCCAAGCAGTGCTCTGGATATATATATATATGAATTAGAGGGAGAAAGAATTAGAGCATTACTCTGGCACATGGGATTATGTGATGCTGGGAATCAAACTCAGGATGTAATATTTGATAATCCAATGCTTTATCTACTATACCAATTTTCAGGATGCAAGCCAGTATCTTTTTTTACTTTTTTCTATTTGTTAATGTCAGAAAGAGGGGGAGAGGGGCCAGGTGGTGCCTCACCTGGTTAAGTGCACACATTACAGTGCACAAGGATCCAGGTTCAAGCCCCTGGTTCCCACCTGCAGGGGGAAAGCTTCATGAGTGGTGAACCAGTGCTGCAGGTGTCTCTCTCTCCCTCTCTATTACCCACTTCCCTCTCGATTTCTGGCTGTCTCTATCTAATAAAGACGATTAAAAAAAGAAAAAGAAATGATTACTTTAAAAAAAAGAGGAGAGAGAGAGAACTAGAGCATCATTCTGGCATATGTAATAGCAGGGGTCAAATTCAAGGGTTCATGCTTTTTAAAGAATTAATTAATTAATTTATTTATTGCCTCCAGGGTTATCACTGGGGCTCGGTGCCTGCACTATGAATCCACAGCTCTTGAAGGCCTTTTTCCCTATTTTGTTGCCCTTGTTACACTTGTCGTCATTATTATTGTTTTCACTGCTGTCGTTGTTGGATAGGACAGAGAGAAATCGAGAGAGGAGGGGAAGACAGAGAAGAGGAGAGAAAGACAGACACCTGCAGACCTGCTTCACCACCCATGAAGCAACCCCCCACCCCCACCCCCCACTGCAGGTGGGGAACCAGGGGCTCGAACCGTACGCAGGTCCTTGTGCTTGGTGCCATGTGTGCTTAACCTGCTGGGCTACCGCCCAACCCCCAATTTCTTTTTTTTTTATTATTATTATGATATTTGTTTATTTATTTATTAAAGATTTTATTTATTTATTAATGAGAAAGATAGGAGGAGAGAGAAAGAACCAGACATAACTCTGGCACATATGCTGCCAGGATTCGAACTCAGGACTTCATGCCTGAGAGTCCAAAGCCTTATCACTGCGCCACCTCCCGGACCACTGTTTATTTATTGAATAAAGACAGTCAGAAATCAAGAGGGAAGGGGGTGATAGAGAGGAAGAGAGACACCTGCAACATTGCTTCACCAGTTGCAAACTTTCCCTATGTAGGTGGGGGGTCTGGGGCATGAATCTGGGTCCTTGTTCATTGTAGCATGTGTGCTCAACCAGGTGTGCCACCACCCGCACCCTCCCCCTTTCCTTTTTCACTGATAAGAGAAAGAAAAAAGGGGGGGGGCTGGGAGGCAGCGCAGTGGGTTAAGTGCACATGGTGCAAAGTGCAAGGACCAGGGTAA
This sequence comes from Erinaceus europaeus, assembly GCF_950295315.1. Classification (NCBI taxonomy): domain Eukaryota; kingdom Metazoa; phylum Chordata; class Mammalia; order Eulipotyphla; family Erinaceidae; genus Erinaceus; species Erinaceus europaeus. Next base: position 53,811,749 of record NC_080165.1, read on the forward strand.
GGATCCAGTTTGAGCCCCCAGCTCCCCACCTGCAGAGGGGTCTCTTTGCAAGCGGTGAAGCAGGTCTGCAGGTGTCTATCTTTCTCTCCTCCTCTCTGTCTTCCCCTCCTCTCTCCATTTCTCCCTGTACTATCCAAAAATAACAACAGCTATAACAACTACAAGGGCAACAGAATGGGGGGGGGGGGAAGCCTCCAGGAGCAGTGGATTTGTAGTGCTGGCACTGAGCCCCATCGATACCCTAGAGGCAAAAAGAAAGAAAAAAGTGGAAAAATTTAAAGATAGATGGGGTAGAGAGATACCTGTAGCATTGCTCCACCACTTTTGAAACTTCTACCCTGCAAGTGGAGATTGATGACTGGAACCCAGATTCTTCATGTGGTGGATGCCAGGCTCAAACCTAGGTCATGCACATGGCAAAGCAGCATACTATCCAAGAGAGCAACTTCCCTGGCCCCTGAACTTGGATTTTTAAAAATATATATATATTTATTTATTCTCTTTTGTTGCCCTTGTTGTCTTATTGTTGTAGTTACTGATGTCGTTGTTGGGTAAGACAGAGAGAAATGGAGAGAGGAGGGGAAGACAGAGACGAGGAGAGAAAGATAGACACCTGCAGACCAGCTTCGGGGCTTGTTTAGCCACTCCCCTGCAGGTGGGGAGTCTGGGACTCAAACCGAGATCCTTACGCTGGTCCTTGCACTTTGCACCACCTGCGCTTAATTTAATGCTGCGCTACCGCCCAACTCCCTGAAGTTGGATTTTTATGCATGGCAACATATATGCTGTACTAGTTATGCCACCGTCTGGCCACTAAGTAACTCTTTTTTAAAATCCTCTCTTGGGTTCCAGGAAGTGGCCCAGTGGATGGAGCAATGAACTTGAGTGGGTGAGGTCCCAAGTTGGAACCCCAGCATTGCATGTTACAGCATAATGCTCTGATGTTCTCTCTTCCTCCCTCTTTTCCTTACATCATTAATAAATCTGAACCCCAGGGAGTCGGCGGTAGTGCAGTGGGTTAAGCGCAGGTGGTGCAAAGCCAAGGATTGGAGGAAGGATCCGGGTTGGAGCCCCTGGCTCCTCACCTGCAGGGGAGTCGCTTCACAAGTGGTGAAGCTGGTCTGCAGGTGTCTTTCTCTTCCCCTCTCTGTCTTCCCCATCTCTCTCCATTTCTCTCTGTCCTATCTAATAACGACGACATCAATTAACAACAACAATAACTACAACAATAAAAAAACAACAAGGGCAACAAAAGGGAATAAATAAATAAATATTTTTAAAAAATAAATAAAAATAAATCTAAGCCCAGGAGGTGGCATAGTAGATCAAGCACTGGATTCACAAGCATGAGGTCTTGAGTTCAGTCCCTGGCATAGCATGTGCCAAAGTGATGCTTTGGGTCTCTCTCTCTCTTCCCTCTCTCTCTCATTAGTAAATAAAACTTTGTAGGGCCAGGTGGTGGTGCACCTGGTTAAGCACACACACTACAGTGTGCATGGATCTGGGTTCAAAGCCCCTGAAGGGGGAGAGCCTCACAAGTGGTGAAGCAGGGATAAAGATGTTTCTCTGTCTCTCTCCCTATCTCCCCCTCCCCTCTCAATTTCCCTCTGTCTCTATCCAATAATAAATAAATAAAATTTAAATAATAATAAATGAATAAAACTTTGCAGTCTGGGAGTTAGTGTAATGAATAAAGTGTTGGACTCTTTGATACTCTCATGCCTAAGGCTCCAAAGTTCCAGGTTCAATTCTCCATACCATCATAAGCCAGAGCTGAGTAGTGCTCTGGTAATAAATAAATAAATAAATAAATAAATAAATAAATAAATAAAGTGTTGGACTTTCAAGCATGGGGGCTGGGTGGTGGTGCACCTAGTTGAGCATGTTACAGTGCGCAAGGACCCAGGTCCAAGCCCCTGGTCCCCACAGGGGAAAGCTTCACGAGTGGTGAAGCAGAGCTTCAGGTGTGTCTCTCCTTCTCTCCCTCTCTCTTTTTAATTTTTTTTCAAACTTTATTTATTCATTTGATAGGACAGAGAGAAATTTAGAGGGAAGGGGAATAGAGAGATAGAGAGACACCTGCAGCCCTGCTTCACCATTCATGAAGCTTTCCCCCCACAGGTGGGGACCAGGAGCTTGAACCTGGGTCCTTGTGCACTGTAATGTGAGCACTTAACCACATGAGCCACCACCTGGCCCATCTCCTCTCTATCTCCCCCTTCCCTCTTGACTTCTGGCTGCCTCTATCCAATAAATAAATAAAGATAATTAGGGGCTGGGTGGTGTTGCACCTGGTTGAGTGCACATGTTACAACGTGTAAAGACCTAGGTTCAAGCCCCCCAGCCCTCACCTGCAGGGGGAAAGTTTTGCAAGTAGTGCCAGTGCCAAAGGTGTCTCTCTATCTCTCTCCCTCTCTCCCACACCCTCCCCTCTCAACTTCTGGCTGTCTCTAATAAATAAATATAGTACAAAAAATTTAAATATATAGTTAAAGAGAAGATCTAGAGTTTGATCTCCAGCACATGTATCAGTGACCCCTGGTTCTCTTTCTCTCCGCTTATTTATTTTTTTTTAAATAAAACATTTATTTATTCCCTTTTGTTGCCCTTGTTGTTTTTTATTATTGTTGTAGTTATTATTGTTGTTGTTGGATAGGACAGAGAGAAATGGAGAGAGGAGGGGAACACAGAAAGGGGGAGAGAAAGATAGACACCTGCAGACCTGCTTCACTGCCTGTGAAGTGACTCCTCTTCAGGTGGGGAGCCAGGGACTGGAACTGGGATCCTTATGCGGGTCCTTGCGATTTGCGCCACCTGTGTTTAAACCGTTGCGCTAGCGCCTGACTCCCTTCTCTCATCTTATTAATAAATAAGATCTAGTAAATCTAGCAATAAATACATATTTTTTATTTATATTATTTATTTCAGATAGAGAAGAGTGAGGCAGAGCAGGGATGGGGAGAAAGACAGACACACAGAGAGAGACCTGTAGCACTGCTTCATCACTTATGAAGCTCCCTCCTACAGGTGGGGACTGAGGGTTTGAACCAGCTCTTTGTACACTGTCATGTGTACACTCAACAAGATGTGCTACCACCTGGCCCCTTAGAAATAAACAAACAGGGAGTCAGGCGGTGGCGCAGTGGGTTAAGCGCAGGTGGCGTGAAGCGCAAGGGCGGGTTAAGGATCCCCGTTCAAGCCCCCAGCTCAAGCCCCCGGCTCCCCACCTGCAGGGGAGTCGCTTCACAAGTGGTGAAGCAGGTCTGCAGGTGTCTGTCTTTCTCTCCTCCTTTCTGTCTATCCCTCCTCTCTTCATTTCTCTCTGTCCTATCCAACAACAACGACATCAATAACAACAATAACTACAACAAAACAAGGGCAACAAAAAGGAATAAATAAATAAATATAAAAATATTTTTAAAAATTAAAAAAAAAGAAATAAACAAACAAGGGAGTCGGGCAGTAGCACAACCGGTTAAGGGCACGTGGCACGAAGCGTAAGGACCTGCATAAGGATCCCTGTTCCAGCCCCTGGCTCCCCACCTGCAGGGAAGTCACTTCACAGGCAGTGAAGCAGGTCTGCAGGTGTCTTTCTCTCCCCCTCTGTCTTCCCCTCCTCTCTCCATTTCTCTCTGTCCTATCTAACAACGACGACATCAATAACAACAATAACTAAAACAACAATAAAAAACAAGGGCAACAAAAGGGAAGATAAATAAATAAATAAATATAAAAAAATTTTTTTAAAGAAATAAACAAATAAATACATTCTATATTTCAAGTCTTCTCCCTTTCTTCCTGAACCACAATGCCACCTGTACCAGGGGGCATTGTTGGTGGGGGGAGATCCCAGATCACCACTCACCCACTATCAAGGCCTTGGTGCGCAGTCCACCCTGGAGCTCACGCTGCAGCAATAGCAACTCCTCTTCATCCTCTTCATCATCAGGTTGGGCTACTGGGGGGCTGGGGGGATTGGGGCCTTCAGGCTCTGGACCCAGTTCTTCTAGCACCGAACTCTCAGATGGGTATTGGTATGTGGTCTCCAGGGCTGTCTCACTGAAGGAGATTTTGAGCTGAAGGTGAGAAAGAAAAGAAGGCAAGATTAATAGTTCAGTCAGTCTATAGGGGAACAGTAGGGAGCAGGTACAAAGTGTGTGTGTGTGTGGGGGGGGCACTCCACTGACTTTGCCCTTCCCATCCACTCTGCAGTCCAGTTTCCCTTTCTGACACTGCCTCTCCAAGCCCAGATTCCCTATTGCCAGTAATAGTTGTTCAAAAATATCAGGCTTTGGCCTTAGCTTTGGCGGGGATTTACGTGGCAGAAATAAGTAATACAGAATCAAGTATCTATCCTTGACTGGGAAGCAAAGGGTACAAAATCAAAATACAGTGGTCCAGGAGGTGGTGCAGTGGGAAAGCTTTGGACTCTCAAGCATGAGGTCCGGAGTTTGATCCCCGGCAGCACATGTGCCAGAGTGATGTCTGGTCCTTTCTCTCTCCTCCTATCTTTTTCATAAATAAAATCTTTTTTAAAAAATCAAAATACAAAGAGAAGTGTTTTAATCAGAACAGAATCTCTAGGTGCTTGAGGAAATCAAGAAAGTTTGTATGGACAGAGCTAGCTGGGGAGGAGTCTCAGTCAAAGACAGTGGCAGCACACTGATTTCCATATCCTGAGCCCCTTGCTGTTCAAGTCTAGAATTCTGGACACTCAATCTTGCTACCTCACTCACTCCTCAGCTTCAGTTGGAGTGGACCCCACAGGGAAGGGATCTAAGGGCCAGGAGGGAAGAGGAGGCCAATAAAGTTTCAGAGGAAACCAGACTCCCCACCACCACTACCATCACCACCACAACCACCCCCCCCAACACAGAGAAAATGAGCAAACGGGAGGTAACAGGAGCAGAGAGGAAAGTCCATATAAACACAGAATGGGGGTGGATAGTGCAACAAAGGGACATGGAGAAATTAAAACACCGGAGAGAGCACCAGGAGGGGGTGTAAAATCCTAAACACACCATCCTCAGAACAATCCCCAGTTGTCCTCACTGCCTTTCTTCTCTTCCCTGCTGCCCTGCTAAGAAGCTCAGGGGAAGGGCAGGGTGGGATTAAGTCTAGGAGCCAATGCGATTAAAGAGACACAGGCAATAGAAGAAGAAAGAGACACAGGAAGATTCCGTGTGAACTACTTGGAAAGGTCCAGATAAGTCTCCTTACACTTTCCCCGGCATCTGTTTGAGGAACTTGGGATCCTGCATTTAAGTCTTTGCATGGTCTGGGGTATCAGGAGAGAAAAAAAGCCAAAAGGGGTGCTGGGAAGACAGCATAATGCTTATGCAAAAGACTTTCATGCCTGAGGCTCTAAGGTCACAGGTTCAATTCCCAGCTCCACCATAAACCAGAGTTGAGCAATGTTTTTCTGTATCTTTCTCTCTCTAGTTTTCTCTCTCATTAAAATAAAAATAAATAAACCAGGAGGGTAACTGGACAGGAGGCTTCTAACACCTGGACTAAGAGACCATGTCACTCCTTGACTCTAAATCCTACATTGGTTCTCCACCTCACCTGGAACAAAGGCTAGATTCTACAGGTTGCTTTAATTTTGTTTGTTTGTTTGACAGAGAAAGAAAGACAGAGACTGAAAGAGACCACATCACCAAACCTTCTTTCAATATGGCTAAGATTGAACCTGGGTTATATATGGCAAAGCAACACATTATCTAAGTGAGCTATTTTACCAGCCCAATTAAAACTCAATAATAATAATAATTCTAATTTAATTTTTACTTATCTATCTATTTATTTACTTATTTAGTTTTGCTTCCAGGGTTATAACTGGGGCTTGATGCCTGCACTACCAATCCACTGCTCCTGGCAGCATTTTTCCATTTTATTGAATAGGACAGAGAGAAATTGGTTGGGGGGATAGAGAGGGACCAAGAAAGACAGACACTGAGGCCAGGTGGTGGCACACCTAGTTAAGCACACACATTACAGTGCACAAGTACCCAGGTTCAAGCCCCTGGTCCCCACCTACAGGGGGAAAGCTTCACAAGTGGTGAGGCAGTGTTGCAGGTGTCTGTCTCTCTCTCTCTCTCTACTTTCCCCTTCCCTCTCAATATCTCTATCTCTATTCAATAATAAATAAATAATCATAAAAAGAGAAAGTAGACACCTGCAGATCTGCTTCACTGCTTGTAAAATGGTGAAGATCAAACCTGGGTCCTTGCTCTTAGTACTATGTGTGCTTAACGAATGAGCCACTACCCAGCCCCCATAAAATACTTCGGAAGAGGGAGAGGGAGAGAGAGAGAGAGAGAGAGAGAGGGAGGGAGAGAGAGAATTGTTTTGGCACATTTGATACTAGGGATAGAACTTAAGAGTCCAACACTTGTGGTCCGGGAGATGGTGCAGTGGATAAAGCGCTGTATTCTCAAGTATGAGGCCCTGAGTTCAATTCCTGCACATGTACCAGAGTGATGTCTGGAGGCCCAGGTAGTGGCTCACCTGGTGGAGCACACGTTACAATGTGTAAAGACCCAGATTCAAGCCCCAAATCCCCATCTTCAGGGGGGAAGCTTTACAAGTGGTGAGGCAGGGCCGCAGGTGTCTCTCTCCCTACATCCCCCTTCTTCTCAATTTCTGGCTGTCTCTATCAAATAAAGATTAAAAAAAAAAAGCGATGGGTAGATAACTAATGGTTATGCAAAGAGATTCTCATGCCTGAGGCTCTGAAGTTCCAGGTACAATCCCCCACACCACCATTAGCCAGAGCTGAGCAGTGCTCTGGTAAAACAAAATAAAAGAGGGGCTGGGCGGTAGCGCAGCGGGTTAAGCGCACATGGCACAGAGCGCATAAGACCTGAGTAAGGATCTTGGTTCAAGCCCCCGGCTCCCCATCTGCAGGGGGGGTCCCTTCATAGGCGGTAAAGCAGGTCTGCAGGTGCCTATCTTTCTCTCCTACTCTCTGTCTTTCCCTCCTTTCTCCATTTCTCTCTGTCCTATCCAACAACAATGACACCAGTAATAATAACAACAGTCATAACAACAACAACGATAAACAACAAGGGCAACAAAAGGAAACAATAGTGCAGGCACCTCACCGAGCCCCAGCAATAACCCTCGAGGCAAAAAAAAAAATGGTTTGGTTGGTTCTCTCTTTCCTCTTATCCCTCTATAATATATATATCCAACACTTTTTCCACTGTGCAACCTCCCAAGCCACTACAGGTTACCTTTTTTTTTTTTTTACCAAAGCATTGCTCAGCTCTGGTTGATGGTGGTGCAGAAACTGAACCTGGGACTTCAGATCCTTAGGCATGAGAGTCTGTTGGTGTAACCATTAAGCTATCTCCCCCTCCTTACAAGTTGCTTTCACTGTGCCACTACACATTCACCTCTCCTGTATTCTCCCCTCACCAGTCATCTAACAGTGACTCCTCCAGGGGTATTCCTACCTAATGACCTGCATTGATTATTCAGTGGTACCCTCTACCAAGAGTACTTATCCCCAAATGTCTCCCATGGCTCCCTCTCTCCGAATTAAAGTCATCATAAAGTTGTCATATTTCCTCCCTCTACCTTTTGGCCCTCTGGACTCTAGCTATCTCTATTCTTACATATATATCACCAGAGTGCCACTCCAGAATATGTAGTGACACATGTAAATTCCATTATGTTCCATGCTTTATCACTGTCCTGGTGTCCCTGTTCTTTTTTTTTTTTCACTTTATTGGGGCGTTATTGGTTTACACTACCATTTTTTTTCCTTCCAGGATTATTGCTGGAGCTTGGTGCACCATAAATCCACTGCTCCAGGCAGCTGGTTTTCTTTGTCTTTTTCTTTTTTTTTTCTTTCCCATTTGATTGCCCTTGTTGTTGCCATTATTGTTATTGTTGTTGCTATATATTTTTTTAAAGATTCTGTTTATTTATTAATGAAAATGATAGGAGGAGAGAGAAAGAACCAGACATCACCCTGGTACATGTATTGCTAAGGGCTTGAACTCAGAACCTCATGCTTAAGAGTTAAGTGCTTTATCTACTGAGCCATCTCCCAGACCACGTTACATGTTTTTTTTTAAGATTTATTTGTGAAAGAGACAATCAGAACATCACTCTGGCACAGGTGATACCAGGGATCAAACTTGGGACCTCATACTTGAGAGCTCAGTGCTTTTATCCGAGGTGACACATCCTGGACCACTCCTGTCCTATGTTTTCCCCTCATAATCACTAACACCTTCTAACATGCCAAAGACTTCATGTGTTCATTGTCACAAAAAGCATGAAAGTGGCTACACTGGACAAGGTAAAGGTTCATCTAGACCTCAGATGAGGACCTGACAGAGGACCAGAGCTGGGGAAACAATAATGGGCCAGTGCCAGTGTAGGGAGGGGGGTAGACTGCCTTTCTGCAAATTTATTGGTAGAAATGAATGACAGCAACCAGATCCCTTAATTCCAATTTCTCACAAGAGACTCCTTCTGGTTCTGATACTGACAAGTACACAAAAACTTCTGGGAACATATTTCTGATTTCACATCCCCTTTTGGGATAATAAGCTCTGTGGCTTATCCACTCTGAAGACAAACTCAGTTTTATTTGTACTTAATTGTGTTTATCTCCCCTCATTCCCACCACCCATCACCCCCTCCACCCCAACATCTGACTGGGCTTCTCAGGAATGCACAGCTTCCATTGAGGGGGGCGTGGAGGGAAGAGGGGAGTGACTCACTCACTCCTCTCTCATCAGCTATATAAGGTCACAAAGGGGGGCAGAGAGGGGAGGGACCAGTTTCCCAGACAGAGGGGCCTCTGGGTAAGGGCATCAGTCACAGCCCAGCCCTGGGATTCTCTCCTGATGGCAGGGACACATCTGATGGAATTAGCCTGCAAATAGGAGTTATTTAGGGAAGGCAGGGTGGGGTGGGGTGGGGTGGGGCATGGTGGAGGAGTGTGTGGATCCTCCTATTCCTGAGCCAGTGGACTAGAACAGGGCATGCTGGGCCCCTGCTGAGCAGGGTGCTGACAGCATGAGGAAGGCCTGAGAGAAGGCAGGTGTCTGGGTCCAGAGAGCTGCTTCCCTACCCCCACCCCAGCAGGCCTGCTTCCTTATTCTCTCACCACATCCTGGGCAGTTCTGGCAGGCCCATGGCCCAGCGTTCCTCACTCACCCCACCAGCCTTCCGGCCCCCACCCCAGGCTTCCTGTTTGGGCGATCTGTTTCCGGATCCCCTGCTCCCTGACCTAGGTATGGTCACCATCACAGGTCCTGCCCTACACTGAGTGGGACCAGGCTTGGGGCCTCACATCTCTGTGCCTCTCCCTCCTTTTCCCTCCCTGGAAGGGACAAACGACCTCAATAGGAAGGGACTTCTCTGAACACCTCCCCCTGGCAGCTCCCCGACCTCTCTCCTTTGTCTGTGTCTGGGCTGAAGGAAAAGGAGCTAGCTAGCAGATGCAGAGTTCAGGACAGGATAGGGCTCAAGGATGGGAGCTTAAGCATCACTCAAAGATGAACTTGGGGGAATCAAATGACCCTCAAGTTTAACTGAAGTCTTTGGTCCCTGTGGTATCTCACTGATGCTGGGAACACAAAAACTAAACCTGAGGATGTCCTACACTCCCAGGATGAGGACTGGAAGCTAAGAAGGGCTTCCTAACTCTGAGGAGATGTGTTTGGTGCCTTGACCTCTCTTTCCTTAGAGATTTGCCAGCTGGAACTGAATCAGAATGGAGTGTAGGGAAGAGGATGGGTCAGGCTGGGAGAGAAGATAGCCCTGATGCTCCCACTTGCCCGAAACTACTCTGACCCTCTGCTTGCCTCAGCCTACACCCATCCCACCTTCCATGGTACTTCCCAATTGGTTCCAGCTCTCAGCACAGGGTATCCAAATTAACTTCTCTTTTCCTACCCTAAGGGGAGGAGAGAGGCTGAAGTGGCAGGGAGAGAGGGGGAAAACCTAGTGCTGAGCCAGTTCGGGGATGGGAGGGGAAGTCCAGGGAGGAAGGCTGGCAATGAGGGGTGGGGGCCTTTGGGAAGAAAAGGTTTTTCTTGTCCCAAGAGAGAAGGAAGTACTGTCTGAAGCAGTGGCCCAGCTGGGGGTGTGCAACCCCGAGGTCACCCACTTCAAATGGCCTCTATGTGTGTCTCTCCCATGGGGCACACTTGGGTTCAGAAGGCTTCTCTCTGCTCTTTTTGGCCCAGCCTGTTCTATTCTCTACCCCCACCCCCATGCTGGGAAGTCCTGGCTCAGCTCTATCCTCCTCTTCTTGGAACTTTGGGACCTCTTTTGCTCCCTCCAGCCCCAAAGACACCCCCACACACACACTTCTCCAGCATTCTTCTTCCAGGAAGGTTAGTGGTGCTTTCACCCAGGTGGCCCTGCCCTCAAGGCAGTTGCCTGGGCTCATCTCCCAACAAATGGGCTGGGTTGGGTCACAGATTCAGAGGGAAGGAAGGAAAGAAATAGGGGGAAAACTCAAGAGTCTGAAGGAAGGGAGAGTGAGTCGCCTGGGCACATCCTGAGAGAGACACACCCAGGGACAGCACTTAGTGGGTGTGTGTTGGGGGGGTGGAGGAGGGCAGGATCATGGGAGCATGGAAATGAATGGAATAGGAGTGTTACACAAAGGAAGGGTGTGTGAGCAGAGGAAGGGTAGTGGCAGGAATAAGCAAGAAAGATTAGAGGAAGACCAGGAGTCAGAGGTATAAAAAAAGAGAGAAGTGAGTCTAGAGAGACTGATGAGTGGGCTTTTAAGAAGTCTGGCTTGGCTGCTTGCTTACCTGTTTGTGGTGCCTCTCAGGTGACCCTTTGACAAGACAACTGCGGCTGAGGCGGAGGTAGCCCCCCAGAACCAAGATCTCCTCGACAGTTGGGTACCGCTTCTTCCCAGCCCCTGGGGCTGTAGCATCAGCTGTGGCTGGGGTGGCTGGAGCAGTAGGGGCTGCAGGAGGCACAGACCTTCGGGGATTGACTGTGAAGGTGTGTCCACTGCGGCGGGGGGCCCCCACCCCTGGCCCTGACTTCACTCCATAGAAGAGGCGGCTCATGAGGGGATCCCCAGAGGACTGGGGAGCAGATGAAGCTGGGGCTGGGGCTGGGACCAGGACTGGGGGTGGGGGCGATAGAGGGGCTGTGAGTGGAGGCCCGAGTTCCACTGCTTCCTCTTCCTGTCTTAAACCTCCAGTCCCAGAGTCCTCTGCTGGGAGGGGGGAGGGCACAGAGCAGCGGTTATGCAGGGCATTCAGAGACCTGCTCTGAACCCCTGCCTCCTCCTTCTCAGACTCTGCTTCTCCAGCTTCTACTACACCAAGAGTCCCCAGATGCTTCTCTGGAGGTTCTGGTTTCTGATTTTGCGTCTCAATATCCCTAGGTGTCCATTCTCGAACCTTCCCAGAGTTCAGAGTCCATTTCCACTCTTCTGTCAGTCTCGAGCTCCTCTCACCATCCTCCATAGAGCAAGGCCTCTGCTCCACTGCCTCCACGCCTCTGGAGCTGTGTTCTGGCACCTCCTTCGTTAAGGTTTCTGACTGCCTAGTAATTTCTTCTGGAGTCATCCCAGGAGCTGGCTTCTCTTGTTTTTTCCCATATTCCTCAGAGTAGTCTTTTCTTTCTTCTTCTGATCTCAGCCTCCACTCTGATGCCTCCAGTTGTACTGAAGTCTGTTCCTGAGACTCTGGAGTATCAGGCCTCCATTTGTGGACCTCTCTGAGGCCCAACTTCTGGCTGTCAGACTCCATGGGGCTCAGTCTTCTTTCTGCCACCTCTTTTCTCCTGGGGCTTTGTTCTTGGGGCTCAGCTGGTCTCACACTTTGCTCTGGAGTTTCTCCAGGGCTCAACCTCCATTTCCGGGTCTCTAACAGTCTGGAACTCCTCTCTCCAGCCTCAGTGGGGCTTTGTCTCCAGTCCCGAGTCTCTGAAGGCCTGGGGCTAGACTCTCGGGATCCTCCTGCCCCCAGCCTCCTCTCCTGAGAATTGATCCATTCTTCTCTAGACTCTCTTCCCTTGGGGCTCTGATCCCGCATCTCCCCAGGGCTGGGTCTCCGCTCCTGAGCCTCCAGAAGTCCAGACCTTCTCTCAGTAAGTAGTTCTTCATTCCGATGCTGCTGCTGCTGCTGACGCTCCTGCCGAATGAAGCGGTTCTGGTGCACTGGCCCGATGGCCTCCAGGAGCACAGCCGACTCATCTGGGTCTGGAGGTCCAGCCTCTGTAGTCCCAGGTGCAGGGCTAGGCTCCCCAGGAGATAGACTGAGCTTGGCTCTCCGGCGCTCCAGGAGCCCTCGCTTCCAGGCTGGCATCTGATTCAGTCGCTCCCTTTCTGCCTTCTCCCGGCCTCGAACGGCTGCCTCCTCCTGCCTGCGCCGGGCTAGCAGCTGTAACTTCCAGTCAGGGATGGTGGCCATGGTCGGCAGAGAATACTGAAGGCAGAGAGCAAGAGGTAAAGGTAGAGAATACTGAAGGCAGAGAGCAAGAGGCTTCAGGGAGGCTCAGGGATGGTCAGTCGGGGGATGGGAGTGGAGAAGTGGGATCCAGAGAAAGACAGAGGGGTAAGGACAGAGGGAAGAGGGGGAAAGAGGATAGAGAAAGGGGGAAACTGAGAAGGTGAAGCAAAAGCTATGGGCCTCGTTGGCAGGGGAAGTGAGAGGAAGAGTGGAGATTCACGGAGAGGCGGAGCCAGATTTGGCAGGAAGGGTTAACGGGTGTGGGACAGCCCCAAGGATGTGAGACTGTGAGAAGCTGACCCAGAGAGGCCGGGATGGGGGGGAAGACAGAGTTCAAAAGAGGCAGCTCCCGGGTATCCCGCAACGGTGAGAGGGGAGGGAGGTCAGAGTGGGAAGTGAGGGGGTGTATGGGAGGTGAGGAAGTGCAGAGTGGAGAGGGCTAGGGGAGAAGGTGGAGCAGGGGTCAGAGGGAAGAGGAGATCTGAGGGGGTAGGCGCCTCGTCTAAGCTGGGGCCCCAGAGGTCCCGGCTCCCCGACAGCCGGGCTCCGGCCACGCCTCTCGCCCCCCCCCCCCAGCTCCCACCCTCCGCCCGGCACTCCGCCCCAAGGCGGGTCAGGGGAAATACCCTCCCTCCGGGACTTTCAGGACTCGGCCGAACTGCCCGCGCGTTTCCAGGACCCTCGCTGTAGCCTTCGCCCGGTGCCCGGTGCCCGCCGCCCGGTGCCCGGTGCCCGCCGCCCGCCTCCCTGCCGGCCGAGCCCGGGCCCGGGCTGCAGAAACCGCTCTCGCCTCCCCTCTCGGGAGCCTGCGGTCTGGAACCCAGGTCGCCCAGATCGCGGAGCCCAGAGGGAGCTGGCCATCCCCACCCCACACCGGCCGCACAATCTCGGCAGAAAGCCGAGACAGCCCCAAGGTCTGTCCCGACCAAGGACGACAGAGAGGAGACATCCTTACCCTCCCCAAGTCTCAAGCACCTCGGTCAACTCACACGTCGCGGGGCTCCCCCGAGAGGGGGTGCGGAGGAGCCTGGCGTCCGGATAGAGAGGAAGAGGAGGAGAGAGGGATCGAGGGAGATCCGGAGACAGGAGGGAGGAGGGAGGGAAGGGAGGGAGGAGGAAAAGGGGGAGCCTAGGAGGAGAGATGAAGACAGACCCGGAGGCCTGGCGGGGGGCGGCCACCGCTTTGTCTGAGGACAATGGGGATAGGAAAGGGGGCGCGGGGCGGAGCTCAAGGAGGGGCGGGGCGGAGCCCGTGGACCGCGCGTGGGACTCGGCTCCGGGACACCACTTCTCCCTCTTAAGTCCCAGTCCTGCACCCTCTCTTCCCAGGCGCCTCACTCTGCTCCCGTCCCGCAGCACTGTAGAGCTCCGGGGGCCAGGCCCCCGCCCCCAGCCCGCCGACCCTGGGCGGCGGCCCGTGACTCAGGCCCCTCGAGGGACTGGGGAGGAAGCAGCAGCTGCTCGGAGTGGGGCCCGCCCTTCCCATCTCCTGCCCTCCTCCCCACGCTTTTGCCATCCCCGGCCAGCCTTTGTTACGGCGGGGTCCAGGGCGGCTGCCAGGTTGTGGGGGCCTGGCAGCTGGAGAGGTGCACAAAAGCCATCTGCTTTGGAAGCTCCCTCCCCTACCAGAGCAGCTGTCCCACTCTCAGTAGTTCGACCTGTCTCCCTTGCTTTCCCTGGTCACCAGCGGGGAAGCAGTGGGATTTGGAGGGAGATTGGGCCTCTCGGGAAGGTGGGGGTGGGCCGGTGGGGAGCAGCCGCCGCCCGGCGGTCGCCAGAGGGCGCGGTGGCTGCCCAGACTCGAGTTTGGCGCGCCCTGGCTCTGCTATCCAACTCTGACCCAGCAGTTACAAACACTGACAGACCCATGCCGCGTGTGTGGAAAAACCAGGCTAAATTTTATTTTCCTGCAGCACGTGTAACTCGAAGGTGCAGGGAGATTTTAAGTTACCCCAATTAAGAGCTGGAGAATTCTCTGAACTGGGTTTGAAGTGGAGCTCAGGGCCAGGGCCTAAGACAAGACCCAGCCTGGATCGTGGAGCTGCTGTCAACTAGCATCAAACTTGCAGGCAACTGGAAAGGGAGGCAGGAAATGGAGAAGGTGATCCCTGAGGCACAGTAGCAGTAACAGTCTTGCAGACCCTACTTCTAGTGAGGTGGTTGCCAAAGGAGGGTCAAACCCTAAACTGCGCAGAGATAAGTTAGCTGCCCTTCTTCCTGGCTAGTGGGAAGTGGACCTTGTAGTCCAGCGGCTGAGACTCCATTTAGAGTATGGAACTTAGAGTATGGATTTTACTCCCCGAGGAGTGAGGAGTACAATTTCAGGCAAATGAAAGGACACAGACCCTTTTGTTCAAGGTTTGGGCTTCTGGATGAAGTGGTAAGGGCCCAAATATTAAGGGATTTGGAATTCCAAGGGGAAAGGAAGAACTGGTGCTTGAAACCAGTGCTCCTCATTCAGCCTCCCCCTCCTGGGGCCGAGAAAGCAGGTGAAGTTTTCTTTGCAGCTGGGTCCGGAGGTAGCGAAGGTCTTGCTGGTCAAGTCCATGAGCCAAGCCCAGGTAGAGAGTGAGGAGGAGAGCAAGGAGGAGGCGGTCAGTGCCCATGGTGGGCACCACCCACAACACAGTCAGCAGCTCCACACACACTGGGTGACGCAGATGGGAAAAGAGTCTCAGGGCTCGGGGAGACTTTAGAGCCAGGGGCTCACCCAATCCCAGCACATGGTAGTATACCTAGGAGAGGGAGCACCATTTAGAAATTGAATCATAATCTTTTTGCCACCTTGTCCCTTCTTCCTTTCCCTTCCAGGTGCCCTCAGAAACTAGTGACCCTCCACCCTCTATCTCTGGTTCATGAACCTTCCCCGGGTCCAAGAGGCCTGTGGTTTCTGACTTAAAATTTTTCTTATTAAAAAATTATCTTTTTTTATTCATTGGCTAGAGACAGCTAGAAATCAAGAAGAAGGAGAGAGAGGGAGAGAGGGAGAAAGACACCTGCAGCACTGCTTTATCACTCGTGAAGCTTTCCTCCTACATGTGGGAACTATGGGCTTGAACCCAGGTCCTTGTGCATGATAGCATGTGCCCTCAACCAGGTGCGCCACAACCTAGGCCTGATTTCTGATTTTTGAGGGAGGGCAGAGGGGATACCATCTTATCAGTGAGGTAGATATGTCAGGGTGGTGGGAAGAAGAAGGAAAAGCATGGGAGGAGGAGGGAAATTCATGAAAGGGAAAAGAAATATCTTAGCATCAGAGATCTGAGAGTCTTACCTGTTTGAGACCCATAAGTTCGGCATAGTCAAAGACGAGAAGGATGCTGAAGATGAGGAGCCAGGAAATAACATGGAGCACAAAGCAGAGGAGGGGCACCCAGGTCACCCAGGGCTCAGCCTGGGCCTCCCACAACACAGGGCCGCTGGGTACAGGCTCCCAGTACCGCATCACCAGCTGAAGAAGGACAAAGGACTGGGTATTCTAGCAGCCTATCTTTGAAAGACCTGAACTTAGAAGCAGGTCTTTTTTTTTTTTTTTTTTAGAAGCAGGTCTTATCCTTGGCTGGCTTGTTGTTGCCTCCATGATAAACAGAGATTCACCATGTTTAGGATGCTGGGATAACCTTAGAATTTACAAACTGTGTGTTCTCAACTAAGTGTGCCACGTCCGGGCCCTAATAATAACAATACTACTGAAAGAACTACAATAATAGTGGGAGACTTCAACACTCCACTCTCACACTTAGACAGATCAACAAAACAGAGAAACAAGAGAATTAAACAAGAGAATTAAATGATGAGATGTCTAGACCTCCTGGACATTTTCAGAGTTCTTCACCCCAAAAAACTGGAATACACATTCTTTTCAAATCCACACAGCACATCCTCAAGGATAGACTACATGTTAGGCCACAGAGACAGTCTCAACAAATTCAAGAGCATTGAAATCATCCCAAGTATCTTCTTAGACCACAGTGCAAAATTTCCCAGGAAAATTGGGAGCCAGGTGGTGGTGCATCTGGCAGAGCACATACATTACAGTGTGTAAGGATCTGGTTCAAGTTCTCAGTTTGCTCCTGCAGGAGGAAAGTTTCAAGAGTGGTGAAACAGTAGGTCTCCCCCCTCTTTCCCCTCCCCTCAGTTTCTCTGTTTCCATCCAAAATAAATTTTTAAAAATTCAGTTTTACAAACTGGATGAGTTGATCTGATACTCAAATTAGCCTATATCAAGTACTTAGTAAGAAGACATATTGGGTCTGGGAAATGGAGCAGTAGACAAAACCTCGGACTCTTACGTATGAGGGAGGTTCTGAGTTAAAACCCCTGGCATCCCATGTGCCAAAGTGATGCTCTTTCTCCTCTCTCTTTAATATTTCATTTTATTTATTATTGGATTGAGAAAGTGAGAAATTGAGAGGGGAGGAAGGGTATAGAGAGGGAGAGAGACAAAGAGACACCTGCAGCGCTGCCTCACCACTTGTGAAACTTCCCCCCTATAGGTGGGGACCAGGGCTTGAACCTGGGTCCTTTTGCACTGTAATGTGTGGGCTTAACCAGGTACACACCACCTGGCCCCATGATGATTTTTCCCTAACAAACTGAAGAGGGATGAAAAGAAAAAGTGGGCAGTTGGGGGAAATGGGTCAATTGATAGACAGACCATAAGACCTTCATGCTTAAGGCTCCCAGTTTGATCCCCAGTGCTCCAAGTGCCAGTGCAGAGCTCTATCTTAGCTCTCTTTCTCTTCATGTATCTCTCTTATACAGAATAAATAAAATCCTTTTAAAATTTATTTTATTTTATTTTTTATATTTATTTATTTTCTCTTTTTGTTGCCCTTGTTGTTTTTCTTTGTTGTTGTTGATGTCGTCATTGTTAGATAGGACAGAGAGAAATGGAGAGAGGAGGGGAAGACAGAGAGGGGGAGAGAAAGATAGACACCTACAGACCTGCTTCACCGCCTGTGAAGTGACTCCCCTGAGGTGGGGAGCTGGGGGCTTGAACCGGGATCCTTCCGATGGCCCTTGCGCTTTGGGCCACTTGTGCTTAACTCGCTGTGCTACCGCCCTATTCCCCATAAAATCTTTTTAAAAAAATATTTATCCCCTTTTGTTGCCCTTGTTTTATTGTTGTAGTTATTATTATTGTTGTTGTTGTCATTGTTGGATAGGACAGAGAGAAATGGAGAGAGGAGGGGAAGACGGAGAGAGAGAAAGACACCTGCAGACCGGCTTCACTGCCTGTGAAGCGACTCCCTTGCAGGTGTGGAGCGGGGGCTCAAACCAGGATCCTTCCGTCGGTCCTTGCGCTTTGCGCGTGGCGTTCGCTTAACCCACTGCCCGACTCCCAAATAAAATCTTTTTTAAAAGGTATATGAGTACCAACTGGGAAGCATCCTCTTGAGACCTAGGGAAGTGGTTTTGAAGAAAGGGTAAGACTGAAGAGGAATTCATGAGGGACTAGCAAGCGCTACAACATAAACAATGTTGCAAGGGTGAAAATGCACATACAGTGCTCGAGGAAGGACAAAACACATCATTCTTGATAAAAAAGTAGGATATGTATGTGCTTTGGAGGAATGGAATTTGAGATTAGAGCTCTGAATATCCCCCAGTTCTTCAGAATCCACATTTTGTGGATTGCCTTGCCCCTCCAATCCTGGGCATCCTACCCATCAACTCTATTTCCCTTGGAAACAGCAGTCAGGGTCTCATACCTGCAAGGCTAAGGCAGTGCATGCCACATACAGTGACCTCTGAAGGACCCCAAAATACCGAGACATCCATGCCTTCACTGTTTCAGTTGCCATGAGGCTGTGCTGTCCCACAAATAATAGTAGGAGCCCAAGGTTTCGCGCTAAGGATGCAAGGACACTGTGGTCGTGCAGAACATCCATCCATCCCTGGCGGGCAACTAGGAGGAAGTTGGGAGAAAGGGATAAAAGATCAAGGAGATGGGAGACAGGCGCCTCCCCCCAACCCATAGACCCTCATTTCCTCTGAGAGTCCCAAGCCATATATCACTTAATGTTTTCAAGTGTCGTAATGCTTCTTTTCTAGGCTTTGCCCACCTCATTTTTCCATTCTCTATTTCTTCCCTCCTTCAGAGCTGGGGGAGAGGGTTCATTCTGGGGACATACAACTGGAGATGTCAGCGTTGGATTGCCCCTCTTCTTTCTGTTCTCCAAAAGCTGCCTCTCTTTAGCACGCCCCTCTCCATAGTTTCTATAAAGCACTCTTAAAAATCCCCATTCATCACAGTTCTCCTCCCCTCAGGCTCTCACTCTCCCCCCTTTCCTAAACGCTTACGCCCAAGTTCCTGATTTAGTTCTCTGGTCTGTCCAGCAGTTTCTTGATGACTTTTACGATTTTAATTCCCTCTCCCGGGTTTCCCCTGTCATTTGTCTCCAAGCCCCGCCCCTGTCCCCTCGCCCGCAGCTGCATCTCACTACTCCAGTTTATCCTCTCTCCCTCCAGCTCACCCGGACCACCAGTCTCCGAGATCCCTCCAAGAAGTGGTCGAAGGGAGGTAAAACGCACGAACTCCACTCCAGTGCTAAAGGCTAGGATGAAAGAGGCGAGGGCAGCAGAGACCAGGAGCAGCGCGGGGGCCATGGCTAGAAGTGGAGGGGTGGGGCAAGGGGCGGGTTTGGGATTCCCGCGGCGCAGGCCCCGCCTCCTGCCCGAGACCCCGCCCAGAAGGGCGGGGCTCCCGCGCGTGAAAAACCTCTGTTTCCGGCGACAACCACAGAGGAGTTTTGCTGCTGGTGCTGGCAGGTGCTGGCTGGGTACATTTCTGCCGCTTGCGGTCTGTGCGTCACAGAAGGAAATGCTAGAATCTCAAGTGAGAGGAGAAAAGAGTCTGCAGTCACTCGTGGCTTAGATTCCAGCTTGCCTAGTTTTCTCAACTAAAATGAAGACAGTTATTATTTGCAGGTTTCTCGTGGAAATAGCATCATAAGCACTTTTTCTTTTACAGCCTTGGCTAGAAAATAACCAGAGTTGGAGATTACTAACCAGAGTTGGAGATTACAAAACAGAGTTGGAGATTACACACATTTAGTAACAGGACAAGAGAACAGAAGGTCATTGACGCAGGCTTTTGAGCTCAAATTTCTGAATCACCAAGTACAGTTAAAAACAAAAAACATGGGAGTTGGGCGGTAGCGCAACGGGTTAAACGCACGTGGCGCAAAGCGCAAGGACCGGCCTAAAGATCCCGGTTCGAGCCCCCAGCTCCCCACCTGCAGGGGAGTCCCTTCACAGGCTGTGAAGCAGGTCGGCAGGTTTCTGTCTTTCACTCCCACTCTCTGTCTTCCCCTCCTCTCTCCATTTCTCTCTGTCCTATCCAACAATGACAACAGTAATAACTACAATAATAAAAACAACAACAAGGGCAATAAAATGGAATATATAAATAAATATTTTTTAAAAAATTTAAAATTTTTAAATATTTCTTTATTTACCCCTTTTTTCCCCTTGTTTTTTAAATATTTATTCCCTTTTGTTACTCTTGTTTTATTGTTGTCGCTATTGTTGTTGTTATTGATGTCTTTGTTGTTAGGACAAGGAAGTGGAGAGAGGAGGGGAAGACAGAGGAGGAAGAGAAAGATAAGACACCTCCAGACCTACTTCACCAACTGTAAAGCGACTCCCCTGCAGGTGGGGAGCTGGGGGCTCGAACCCGAATCTTTACTCCAGTCCTCACGCTTTGGGCCACGTGTGCTTAACCCACTGTGCTACCACCAGACTGCCGCCCTTGTTTTTTTTATTGTTGTTGTAGTTATTATTGTTGTTGTTATAGATGTCGCCTTTGTTGGATAGGACAGAGAGAAGTGGAGAGAGGAAGGGAAGACAGAGGAGGAGAGAAAGATAGACACCTGCAGGCCTGCTTCACCGCCTGTGAAGCGACTTCCCTATAGGTGGGGAGCCGGGGGCTTGAACTGGGATCTTTAAGCCGGTCCTTGTGCGTGGTACTACGTGCGCTTAACCCCCTGAGCTACCGCCCAACTCCCCACTTTATTTGTTTAAAGTGGGGTCAGGGCGCCAGGTGGTGGCTCACCTGGTTAAGTGCACATGATACAGTGTGCAATGACCCGGGTTAGAGCCCCTGGTTCCCTTCTGCAGGGGAAAAGTTTTGCGAATGGTGAAGGAGGTCTGCAGGTGTCTCTCTGTCTCTCTCTCTGTTTCCCCCTTCCCTCTAGATTTCTGACAGTTTCTGTCCAGTAAATAAATAAAGATACTTTAAAAATAATTTAAGGGAGACGGGCGATAGTGCAGTGTGTTAAGCGCATGTGGTGCAAAGCGTAAGGACCGGCTTAAGGATTCGGGTTCAAGCCCCCAGCTCCCCACCTGAAGAAGAGTCGCTTCACAGGCGGTGAAGCAGGTCTGTAGGTGTCTATCTTTCTCTCCCCCTCTCTGTCTTCCCCTCCTCTCTCCATTTCTCTCTGTCCTATCCAACAACGATGACAACAATAATAATAACTACAACAATAAAACAACTAGGGCAACAAACGGGAATAAATAAAATAAATATTTTTTTAAAAAAAATAAAAAATAATTTAAAAAGTGGGGTCAGGAGTTAGCTCATCTGGTACATCGTCTTGGGTTTGAGCCTTGGCACCACATGGAAACATGGAATGCATCGGGGGACTCCACAGATGGTAGAGCACTTCTGTGGTGTTTTGTCTTCTGCTCTTGCCTTTCTCTAAAGTAGATGGGGGAGGGGTGGTGAAACAACTCATCTGGGGGCCGGGTGGGGGTTGAGCACATGTGTTACAATGTACAAGGACCCAGGTTGGAGCCCCCAGTCCCCACTTATATGTGGAAAGCTTTGCAGGTGGTGAAGCAGTGCTGCAGTCTATCTGTCTCTCTCCCTATCTTTCCCCTTCCCTCTCCATATCTGGCTGTCTCTAACCAGTAAATAAAAAGATTAAAGAAAATTAAAAAAAAAAACTCATTTGGTTAGTGTAGTGTTTTGACATGTATGCAATCCAGGCTTGAGTCTGACCCCCACTCCATGGAAGGGAACTTCCATGGAGTATTTCACTCTTTCTCTATGCCTCTGTGTCTAAAAATAATAATAATGATTTGGGTGGTGGCATGCCTGGTAGAGCACACATCTTACAATGCACAAGGACCTAGGGTTCAAGCTCCCAGTCCTTACCTGCAGCTTCACTAGTGGTGAAGCAGTGCTACTAGTGTGTGTGTGTCTTCCCTTTCAATCTCTATCTAATAAATAAATAAAATACTAAAAAATATATTTGCAGGCGCAAGAGGTCTAGATTTAGGTCCTAGGTACATATGTACTAGATGATACTCTGGTTCTCTCTCCCCTACTTGCTCTCTCATAAGTAGGTAAACCTTAAAATAAATAAATAAAGGAGCGCTTGGTGGTGGTGCACCTGGTTAAGTGCTCATATTACCATGCGCAAGGACCCAGATTCAAGCCCCAGGTCCCCACTTGCAGGGGGAAAGCTTCACGAGTGGTGAAGCAGCGCTTCAGGTGTGTCTCTCTGCCTCTCCCTCCTTCTCAATTTCTCTCTATTATATCAAATAAAATAAAGTTTTAAAACATAATGGAAAAAAAAGATGAGAGGGAGTCACGTGGTATCGCAGCAGGTTAAGTACACATGGCACTAAGCACAAGGACTGGCTCAATGATCCCAGTTGAGCCCCCGGCTCCCCACCTGCAGGGGAGTCGCTTCACAGACAGTGAAGCAGGTCTGCAGGTGTCTGTCTTTCTCTCCCCCTCTCTCTCCCCTCCTCTCTTGACTTCTCTCTGTCCTATCCAACAACATCGATAGCAACAATAACAATATTGATGACAACAAAGGCAACAAAATGGGGAAAAAATGGCCCCTAGGAGCAGTGGATTCGTAGTGCAGGCACAGAGCCTCAGCAATAACCCTGAAGGAAAAAGAGAGAGAGACAGAGAGACAGAGAGAGAGAGAAAGTTGGCATAATGCATATACCAGGTTCTGGTGCCACATTAAACAAAAGTTCCACTGAGAAAATATTACAACTAGAAGAGTATTGGATTTGCATGCCTGAAGCTCAAGGTTCCATCCTCAGTTCTGCATGTACAAGGGTGATACTCTGTCTCCTGTCTCTCTCTCTCTCCCCACTCTCTCCCCACTCTCTCCTGCCTCTCTCTTCCTCTCTCTCTCTCTCTCTCTCTCTCTGTCTCTTCTCTATTTTATATAAAATAAAATCAATTGGAACCACGAGACAGGTCATTCTGAAAACTCTACACCTCACCAAACAGGAAGTCTGTGCTTGATCTGTGACACCACATGAGACCACTATACAGCACATCTAGGGAAGTTACATGGATGGTGGAGTGATGTTGTGGAATCCCTCCTCTTCCTCCCCCTAAAATAATGAAAAAAGCTGGCCCAGAAGCCATGGCCTCACATGTGTGAGGTCCCAATACCCAGTAAAAAATATATAAGCCCCCACACCTATAGACATCTAATATTTGACAAAGGGGCCCAGACTATTACATGGGGAAAGCAGAGTCTCTTCAACAAATGGTGTTGGAAACAATGGGTTGAAACATGCAGAAGAATGAAACTGAACCACTGTATTTCACCAAATACAAAAGTAAGTTACAAGTGGATCAAGGACTTGGATGTAAGACCACAAACTATCAAATACTTAGAGGAAAATATTGGCAGAACTCTTTTCCGCATAAATTTTAAAGACATTTTCAGTGAAACGAATCCAATTACAAGGAAGACTAAGGCAAGTATATACCTATGGGACTACATCAAATTAAAAAGCTTCTGCACAGCAAAAGAAACCACTACCCAAACCAAGAGACCCCTCACAGAATGGGAGAAGATCTTTACATGCCATACATCAGACAAGAGTTTAATAACCAACATATATAAAGAGCTTGCCAGATTCAACAAGACAACAAATAACCCCATCCAAAAATGGGGGGAGGACTTGGACAGAATATTTACCACAGAAGAGATCCAAAAGGCTGAGAAACACATGAAAAAATGCTCCAAGTCTCTGATTGTCAGAGAAATGCAAATCAAGACAACAATGAGATATCACTTCACTCCTGTGAGAATGTCAGACATCAGAAAAGATAACAGCAGCAAATGCTGGAGAGGGTGTGGGGTCAAAGGAACCCTCCTGCACTGCTGGTGGGAATGTCAATTGGTCCAACCTCTGTGGAGAACAGTCTGGAGAACTCTCAGAAGGCTAGAAATGGACCTACCCTCTGACCCTGCAATTCCTCTCCTGGGGATATATCCTAAGGAACCCAACATATCCATCCAAAAAGATCTGTGTACACATATGTTCTTGGCAGCACAATTTGTAATAGCCAAAACCTGGAAGCAACCCAGGTGTCCAACAACAGATGAGTGGCTGAGCAAGTTGTGGTCTATATACACAATGGAATACTACTCAGCTGTAAAAAATGGTGACTTCACCGTTTTCAGCCGATCTTGGATGGACCTTGAAAAAATCATGTTAAGTGAAATAAGTCAGAAACAGAAGGATGAATATGGGATGATCTCACTCTCAGGCAGAAGTTGAAAAACAAGATCAGAAAAGAAAACAGAAGTAGAACCTGAAATGGAATTGGCGTATTGCACCAAAATAAAAGACTGGGGTGGGTGGGTGGGGAGAATACAGGCCCATGAAGGATGATAAATGACATAGTGGGGGTTGTATTGTTAAATGGGAAACTGGGGAATGTTATGCATGTACAAACTATTGTATTTACTGTTGAATGTAAAACATTAATTCCTCAAAAAAGAATTAAAATATATATATATATAAGGTGGTCCGGGAGATGGCACAGTGGATAAAGCTTTGGATTCTTAAGCATGACGTCCTGAGTTCAATCCCTGGCAGCACATGTACCAGAGTGATGTCTGGCTCTTTCTCTCTCCTCCTATGTTTCTCATTCATTAAAAAATTAAATATTAAAAAATAAGTAAATACAAATTTTATTGTTTTTTACATTAAAAATATTCCCTTTTTTGCCCTTGTTTTTTTTTAAATAATTTATTTCTTTATTGGGGAATTAATGTTTTACATTCAACAGTAAATACAATAGTTTGTACATGCATAACATTCCCCAGATTCCCATTTAACAATACAACCCCCACTATGTCATTCATTATCTTTCATGGACCTATATTCTCCCCACCCACCCACCCACCCCAGAGTCTTTTACTTTGGTGTAATACTCCAATTCCATTTCAGGTTCAACTTGTGTTTTCTTTTCTAATCTTGTTTTTCAACTTTGGCCTGAGATTGAGATCATCCCATATTTATCCTTCTGTTTCTGACTTATTTCACTCAACATGATTTTTTCAAGGTCCATCCAAGATCGGCTGAAAACGGTGAAGTCACCATTTTTTACAGCTGAGTAGTATTCTATTGTGTATATAGACCACAACTTGCTCAGCCACTCATCTGTTGTTGGACAACTGGTTTGCTTCCAGGTTTTGGCTATTACACATTGTGCTGCCAAGAACATATGTGTACACAGATCTTTTTGGATGGATGTGTTGGGTTCCTTAGGATATATCCCCAGGAGAGGAATTGCAGGGTCAGAGGGTAGGTCCATTTCTAGCCTTCTGAGAGTTCTCCAGACTGTTCTCCACAGAGGTTGGACCAATTGACATTCCCACCAGCAGTGCAGGAGGGTTCCTTTGACCCCACACCCTCTCCAGCATTTGCTGCTGTTACCTTTTCTGATGTATGACATTCTCACAGGAGTGAAGTGATATCTCATTGTTGTCTTGATTTGCATTTCTCTGACAATCAGAGACTTGGAGCATTTTTTCATGTGTTTCTCGGCCTTTTGGATCTTTTCTGTGGTGAAAATTCTGTCCAAGTCCTCCCCCCATTTTTGGATGGGGTTATTTGTTGTCTTGTTGAATCTGGCAAGCTCTTTATATATGTTGGTTATTAAACTCTCATCTGATGTATGACATGTAAAGATCTTCTCCCATTCTGTGAGGGATCTCTTGGTTTGGGTAATGGTTTCTTTTGCTGTGCAGAAGCTTTTTAATTTGATGTAGTCCCATAGGTATATACTTGCCTTAGTCTTCTTTGCAATTGGATTCGTTTCACTGAAAATGTCTTAAAAATTTATGCGGAAAAGAGTTCTGCCAATATTTTCCTCTAAGTATCTGATAGTTTCTGGTCTAACATCCAAGTCCTTGATCCACTTGGAATTGACTTTTGTATTTGGTGAAATACAGTGATTCAGTTTCATTCTTCTGCATGTTTCAACCCATTGTTTCCAACACCATTTGTTGAAGAGACTCTGCTTTCCCCATGTAATAGTCTGGGCCCCTTTGTCAAAGATTAGATGTCCATAGGTGTGGGGCCTCATTTCTGGGCTCTCAATTCTATTCCACTGGTCAGTGTGTCTGTTCATGTTCCAGTGCCAAGCAGTTTTGATGACAATGGCCCTATAATACAGTTTGAGATCTGGGAGTGTGATGCCTCCGGTTCTGTTCTTTTTTCTCAAGATTGTTTTGGCAATTCTAGGTCTTTTCTGGTTCCAGATAAACATTTGTAGCATTTTTTCTATTCTCCTAAAAAATGTGCTTGGGATCTTGATGGAGATAGCATTAAATTTGTAGATGGCTCTGGGTAATATATTCATTTTGATGATGTTAATTCTTCCAACCCATGAACATGGAATATCTTTCCACTTCTTTGTGTCTTTTTCAATTTCTTTGAGTAGTGACTCATAATTTTCAGTATACAAGTCTTTCACTTCTTTGGTTAGGTTTACTCCTAGATATTTTATTGTTTTTGTTGCTATAGTAAAAGGAATTGATTTCTGGATTTCAATTTCTTCTAACTTAGTGTTTGCATAGAGGAATGCCACTGACTTTTGAAAGTTAATTTTATAGCCTGACACATTACTGTATTGCCTGATGATTTCCAAAAGCTTCTTGCTGGATTCCTTAGGTTTTTCCATGTATACTATCATGTCATCTGCAAATAAGGAGAGTTTGACTTCTTCTCTGCCAATCTGTATGCCTTTAATTCCTTGCTCCTGCCTGATTGCTATGGCAAGAACTTCCAACACTATGTTGAATAGTAATGGTGATAGTGGGCAGCCCTGTCTAGTACCTGATCTGAGTGGAAATGCTTCCAGTTTTTCACCATTGAGTATGATGTTGGCTGTAGGTTTGCTATATATAGACTCCACTATCTTCAGGAATTTTCCATCTATTCCTATTTTTTTGTAGTGTTTTGATCATAAAGGGATGTTGTATTTTGTCAAAGGCTTTCTCTGCATCTATTGATATGACCATGTGGTTTTTGGTCTTGCTTTTGTTGATGTGGTGGATCACATTGGTTGATTTACATATATTAAACCAACCTTGCATGCCTTGCATGGATAAACCCCACTTGGTCATGATGAACAATCTTTTTGATATACTGCTGTATCCGGTTGGCTAGAATTTTGTTCAATATTTTCGCGTCTATGTTCATCAGAGATATTGGTCTGTAGTTTTATTTTTTGGTTGTGTCCCTGTCTGCTTTTGGTATCAGGGTGATGTTGGCTTCATAGAAGCTGGCAAGGAGTATTCCAGTGTCTTCAATCTTCTGGAAGACTTTTAAAAGTAGAGGTATTAGTTCTTCTTTGAAAGTTTTGTAGAATTCATTTGTAAAACCATCTGGTCCAGGACTTTTATTTTTGGGGAGATATTTGATAACTGTTTCAATTTCATTAGCTGTGATGGGCCTGTTCATGTTATCTGCTTCCTCTTTACTTAGTTTTGGAAGTTGGTAGGTATCTAGGAAATCATTCATTTCTTCCAGGTTCTCTAGCTTGGTGGCATATAGTTGTTCATAGAAGCCTCGCATGATATGTTGAATTTCTGCAGTGTCTGTTGTGATATCTCCTCTTTCATTTACTATCCGATTTATTTGGGTCTTCTCCCTTTTTTGTTTTGTGAGTCTGGCTAAAGGTTTGTCAATTTTGTTTACTCTTTCGAAGAACCAACATTTACTTTCATTGATCTTTTGTATGGTTTTCCTATTCTCAATGTTATTTATTTCTGCCCTAACTTTAGTGATTTCTGTCCTTCTGGTTGCTTTAGGATTCCTTTGTTGTTCTTCTTCTAGGTCTTTAAGATGTGCAATCAGGCTGTTTATTTGTGCCTTTTCTTGTTTCCTAATGTGTGCTTGTATAGCTATGAAATTCCCTTTTAGGACTGCTTTAGCTGTGTCCCAAATATTTTGATAGCTTGTGTCTTCATTTTCATTGAACTCTCGAAACATTTTGATTTCTTCCTTGATTTCCTCTTTGACCCAGAAGTTGTTAAGAAGTGTACTGTTGAGCTTCCACATTTTGGGACTGTTACTAATCTTTTGTTGATTGTTAAGTGTTAGTTTAATTCCACTGTGGTCTGAGAAGATGCTTGGGATGATTTCAGTGCTCTTGAATAGGCTGATGCTGTCTTTGTGGCCTAACATATGATCTATCCTTGAGAATGATCCATGTGGATTTGAGTAAAATGTGTATTCCAGTTTCTTGGGATGAATGACTCTGAAAATGTCCAATAGTTCTAGTTTATCTATCTCTTCATTTAGCTCCCTTATGTCTTTACTGATTTTCTTCCTGGATGATCTGTCAAGTTGAGAGAGTGGGGTGTTGAAGTCCCCTACTATGATTGTGTTACTGTTAATATATTGCTGTAGCTCCTTCATTAGAAGTTTGATGTATTTAGATGGCTTCTCATTGGGTGCATAGATATTAATAATTGTTAAGTCCTCTTGATTGACTGATCCTCTGAGCATTAAGTAGTGTCCATTCCTATCTTTTTTAATCTTATCTATTTTAATGTCTATTGTGTCAGATATGAGAATAGCTGTTCCTGCCCTTTTTTGTGGGCCATTGGCTTGTATGATAGTTTTCCATCCTTTCACTTTAAGTCTGTGTTTGTCTTGTTGAGTTAGGCGAGTTTCCTGTAGACAACATATTGTTGGGTTGTGTTTTCTGATCCATCTTCCTACTCTGTGTCTTTTAATAGGTGAATTCAGGCCATTGACATTTATTGATATCAAAGATTGAAGATATTTTAACGCCATTCTTGTAGAGTTTTAGAATGTTTTGATATATATTTGTGGTGGTCTGGTTGTTTATAGGAGACCTTTCAGAACTTCTTTCTGGGCAGGCTTGGTGATGGTTGCTTCCTTCAACTGTTGCTTGTCTGAGAAGGTTTTGATGCTTCCATCTAGTCTGAATGACAGTCTAGCAGGATATAGTATTCTTGGCTGAAAGCCTTTCTCATTGAGCACTGGATAGATAGCTTGCCATTCTCTTCTGGCCTGTAGTGTTTGTATGGAGAAGTCTGCTGCTAATCTTATGGGTTTTCCTTTGTAGGTGACTCTTTGTTTTTCTCTTGCAGCCTTCAGGATCCTTTCTTTATCCATATTCCTTTCCATTCTAAGTATGACATGTCTTGGTGTCTTTAGGTCTGTGTTAATTCTGTTTGGGACCCTCTGGGCTTCTTGAATCTTTATGTCTTTGGTGTTGTCTAGACTAGAGAAATTTTCAGCTATTATGCCCTGGAGAATGCTTTCTTCCTCTCCTTCTCTTTCTTCCTCTGGTAAGCCAATAATGCGTATATTGTTTCTTTTGAAGTCATCCCATAGGACTCTGTTGTTGTTTTCAGCATCTCTTAATCTCTTTTTGAGATCTCTTACTTCTTTTTTAGTTGTCTCTAATTCATCCTCTATCTTGCTAATTCTGTCTTCAGCCTCATAGATTCTATTCTCTCTGCCCTCTACTGATTTCTGGAGTTCATCTATTTTGTTGCCCTGCTCTGATACTGTTTTAGCTTGTTCAGCTAGTTGTATTCTTAGCTCAGTGATTTCAGCTTTCAGCTCTCTAATAACCATGAGATAATTAGAATTTTCTTCCATATTCTCATTTGTTGTTCCTGCATTTCTGATTACAATTTTTTCAAATTTTTTACTCACTCCTGTTATTATTTCCTTAGCTAATGTTTGGATGTTGAACTCGTTGTTTTGTGCTTCACCCTCTGGAGGACTTTTAGCTGGACTCTTGTCCTGGTTCGAGTCTCCAATATTTTTTCTTGTTGTTTTAACCATTTTATATATTATCAGTACTTTTCAAATTATTGATCACTATTGCCTGGATTGACTTGTGTCTAAGTAAGTTAATTAAAGGGTTTACCGTGGTGGAAGTTAACAGTTTTTTCAATCCCTGAGTTGGAGCTCAGTGGTGTAAAAGCCTCTTTTTTTTTCTTCCCTGTAGGCTATGGGAGCTTGAGGGCTTTTAAACTGTCAGTAAGCTTCTTAGCTTAATCACTGACTCCTGACCAAGAGATAAAGCAGGTTGTGGCAGAGATAATCCAGTGGTTATGCAAAGAGACTTTCACAGCCCCTCAGCTATGCCACCGAGGTATAGGTCTTCTCCTGAGTTTCCCAGTTAGATCTCTGTGCCCTGGTGTCCCTCCCTGTTGCTGCTCCAGATTCTGAGGGTAGTAGCAATGGAGACTCAGAGTTGCACTTGGTGAGTCTCTGGGGAGTCCTTTCCTCCCTTCAGCTGTCCCCTTGTTGTGGAGCAGACTGGAGGTGGTGTCTCCACTGATAAACTGTTGAACTGTTAGCAGTCACTTAATCTCTCCTTAGACCCCTCTCTCCTCTCTGTCACCAGCCACGCGTGTTTGTACTCACGTGTGATTTACTGGGTTCCTGTGGTCATTCTAGTCCTGTCTTGTTTCGGTCAGGGTGGTCTCCTTTGGTATTCCTAGTTGATCTGGGAGAGGAGAGGAGTGGAGAGAAAGTGATCTGCTGCTCGTAGCTCCGCCTCCGGAATTCGAATCTCCTTGTTGTTTTTATTGTTGTAGTTATTACTGTTGTTGTTATTGATGTCATCATTGTTGGATAGGACAGAGAGAAATGGAGAGAGGAGGGGAAGACAGAGAGGGGGAGAGAAAGACAGACACCTGCAGACCTGCTTCACCGCCTGTGAAGCGACTCCCCTGCAGGTGGGGAGACGGGGGCTTGAACCAGAATTATTAAGTCAGTCCTTGCGCTTTGCCCATGTGCATTTAACCCGCTGCACTACCGCCCAACTCCCGTCTTTCTTTTTTAAATATTTTAATTTATTTATTAATGAGAGGGATAGGAGAAAGAGAGAGAACCAAATGTCACTCTGGCACATGTGCTGCCGGGGATCCAATTTAGGATCTCAGCTTGAGAGTCTAACACTGTAACCACTGCACCACCTCCTGGATCACTTTTATAATTTTTCATTACTATCACAATTATTGCTGGGGCTTGGTGCTGGCACTATGAATCTACTGCTATCAGCAGTGATTTTTTTCCTTTTTTTTTGACAGGACAAAGAGATGTTGAAAGGAGCAAGGGAGATAGGTAAAAAGAAAGACATCTACCTGCAGTCCTATTTCACCACTTGTGAAGTGTCCCTACTGCAGGTGGGGAGTAGGGGCTTGAACTTGGGTCCTTGAGTATAGTAGTACTATGTGAGCTTAATTAGGTGCAGCTACTGCCCCTTCCCAATTTTCTATCTCTAGGCATTTATCTGTTCTAGATATTTCACTTTTTAAAATTCTTTATATTAATGAATTTATTTTCCCTTATGTTGCCCTTATTTGTTGTTGTTGTAGTTATTATTGTTGTTATTGATGTTGTCATTGTTAGATAGGACAAAGAGAAATTGAGAGAGGAGGGGAAGACAGAGAGGGGGAGAGAAAGACAGACACCTGCAGACCTGCTTCACCGCCTGTGAAGTGACTCCCCTGCAGGTGGGGAGCCCAGGCTCGAACCTGGATCCTTATGCCAGTCCTTGCGCTTTGCGCCACCTGCGCCTAACCTGCTGCACTATTGCCGGACTCCCGATATTTCACTTAATTTTTTTAAATTTATTTATGAGAAAGATAGGAGAGAAAGAACCAGACATCACTCTGGTATATATGCTGCTGAGGATTAAACTCAGGACTTCATGCTTTAGTGTCCAATGCTTTATCCACTGCACCACCTCCTGGACCACAAATTTTTTATTTTTTAACAATATTTTATTTATTAATGCAAAATGGGGGCTGGGCACAAAGACCCAGGTTCAAGTCCCTGTTTCTATACCTGCAAGGGGAAAGTTTCATGAGCAGTGAAGCACTGGGACAAGTCTCTCCTCTTTCCTTCTTGATTTTTTTAATAAACAAAAACTCCAAACAAATTAATATAAGATAAAGGGATTGGACGGTGGTGCACCAGGGTAAGCACACATAGTAAAAAGTGCAGGGACCCACACAAGGATCTGGCTTGAGCTTCTGGCTCCCCATCTGCAGGGAAGTCACTTCACAAGTGGTGAAGCAGGTCTGCAAGTGTCCATCTTTTTCTCTTCCTCTTTATCTTCCACTCATGTCTCAATTTCTCTCTGTCCTATCCAATAAAATGGAAAAAAAAGTAGCTGCCAGGAGCATTAGATTTGTAGTGCAGGCACCGAGCCTGTGATAGTCCTGGAGGCAATAAATAAATATAAAAAATAAGTACAAGATAGGGAGACAGAACCAGAGTATCACTATGGCACATGGGATGCAAGTCAGAGATCAAACTAGGACTTCATGCATTCAGGTTTAGTGCTCTAATCACTGTAGCACCTCCTGGGACCCTGGACATTTCATATAAGTGGAATCATATGAAATAGTTTGTGTCTGGTTCTTCCACTTAAGCTAAATGCTTTTTTTTTTTTTTGTAATTTATTTTCCCTCTTATTGCCCTTGTTTTTATTGTTGTTGTTGTTATTATTGTTGTCGTCGTTCTTAGATAGGACAGAGAGAAATGGAGAGGAGGGGAAGACAGAGAGGGGGAGAGAAAGATAGACACCTGCAGACCTGCTTCACCCCCTGGGAAGCGACTCTCCTGCAGGTGGGGAGCCGGGGCTCGAACCGGGATCCTTACGCCGGTCCTTGCACTTTGTGCTACGTGCGCTTAACCCGCTGCGCTATCGCCCGACTTCCCGATGCTTCTTTTTTTAAATTATATTTATTTATTGGATATAGAGAGTCAGAAATTGAAAGGAAGGCAGAGCTAGAGAGGGAGAGTGACACCTGCAGACCTGCTTCACCAATTGTGAAGCTTTCCCCCGGCAGGTGGGGGCTGCTGCATTATAACTTATGCGCTCAACCAGGTGAACCACCACTCAGCCCCTCATAATGCTTTATTTTTTTAACTTTTTTTTTTGCCTCCAGGGTTACTGCTGGGGCTCGGTGCCAGCACTACACATCCACTGCTCCTGAAGGCCATTTTTCTCTTTTGTTGCCCTTGTTGTGGTTGTTATTATAGCTGTTGTTGGATAGGACAGAGAGATATTGAGAGGGGAGAGGAAGATAAGAGAGTGGGAGAGAAAGACATCTGCATACTTGCTTTACCACTTGCGAAGCGAATGACACCACCCGCAGGTGGGGAGTTCGGGGTCAAACCCGGAACCTTGAGCCAGTCTTTGCACTTTGCACCATGTGCGCTTAAACTGCTATGCTACTGCCCAGTCCTCAACTTAAAAAAATTAAAAAAAAAAAATTTATTTACTCTCTTTTGTTGCCCTTTTTTTTATTGTTGTAGATATTATTGTTGTTAGTGAGGTCATCATTGTTGGATAGGACAGAGAGAAATGGAGAGAGGAGGGTAAGACAGAGGGGGAGAGAAAGACAGACACCTGCAGACCTGCTTCACCACCTGTGAAGCGACTCCCCTGCAGGTGGGGAGCCGGGGCTCGAACCGGGATTCTTAAGCCGGTCCTTGTGCTTTGCGCCAACTGTGCTTTAACCCGCTGCGCTACCGCCCGACTCCCCCAACTTTTTTTTTTTTAATTTTTTTAAAATATTTTTTTGTTGCTCGTTATTTTATTGGTGCAGTCATTATTGTTGTTGTTATAGACGTTATCGTTGTTGGACAGAAATGGAGAGAGGAGGGGAAGACAGAGAAGGGGAGAGAAAGACACTTGCAGACCTGCTTCACCGCCTGTGAAGCAACTCCCCTGCAGGTGAGGAGCCAGGGGCTTGAAACCGGATCCTTGAGCCAGTCCTTGTGCTTTGTACCATGTGTGCTTAACCTGCTGCACTACTGACCAATCCCCCAACATTAAAAACAAAAATTTATTTATTGGCTAGAGACAGCTAGAAATTGAGAGGGAAGAGGGTGATAGAGGAGAGTGAGAGATACACCTGCAGCACTTCTTCACCATTGGCAAAGCTTTTCCCCTGCAGGTGAGGACAAGGGGCTTGAACCTGGGTCCTTACACATTATAACATGTGTGCTCAACCAGCTGCGCCAACACACGGCCCCTTAACTTTTTTTTTTTTTGCCTCCAGGGTTATTGCTGGGTATTGGTGCCTGCACTATGAATCCACTGCCCTTGTAGGCTATTATTTTTTTCCCTTTTGTTGCCTTTGTTTTTTATTATTGTTATTGCTGTCATCATTGTTGGATAGGACAGAGAGAAGTGGAAAGAGGAGGGGAAAACAGAGAGGGGGAGAGATAGACACCTGCAGACCTGCTTTACCGCTTGTGAAGTGACGCCCCCACCCCAGGTGGGGAGCCAGGGCTCAAACCGGGATCCTTATGCCGGCCTGTGTGCTTCTCGCCATGTGCATTTAACCCTCTACACTACTGCCTGGGCCCCCATAATGCTTCTTATATTCATTCCGAAGACACTGTAGCACTGGCAGGAGTGGAAAGGTAGCTCAGTGGCAGATCATGTATTTTTACTGTGTATACCCTCCCACCCCCCAACAGGTGGAGAAAAAACATTGTAGTTTGGTGTCAGTACTTCATCCCTTTTATGACTGATTATTTCATTGTATGAATATGCCATAATTTACCTATTCATGTCTTACTCAATATTTTTGTTTTCTCAGCCTTTTGGTTTTTATGTAGATTATTGATAGGAACATTGTATACAGTATCTGCATATCTGTTTTAGTGTTTTGCATGATTAGAATTGCTGGGTCACATAGTCACTGTTTAAGTTTTTTGAGAAACTATCACACTTATTTACCACTGCAGCTGAAACATATTATATATATATATATATATATTTTCTTTTTTTATATATTTATTTTCCCTTTTGTTGTCCTTGTTTTTTATTGTTGTCATAGTTATTATTGTGGTTGTTGTTGTCGTCGTTGTTGGATAGGACAGAAAAATGGAGAGAGGAGGGAAAGTCAGAAAGGGGAGAGAAAGACAGCCACCTACAGACCTGCTTCACCACCTGTGAAGCGACTCCCCTGCAGGTGGGGAGCAGAGGGCTGGGATCCTTCCGCTGGTCCTTAAGCTTGGCGCCACATGCACTTAAACCGCTACCACCTGACTTCCCATATTATATATTTTTTAAATGAGCTTTAAAAAAAAAAGATTTATTTATTAATGAGAAAGATAGGAAAAGATAGAATCAGACATCATTCTGGTACATGTGCTGTCGGGGATTGAACTTGGGGCCTCATGCTTGAGAGTCAGTGCTCGATCCACTGTGGCACCTCCTGGACCATAAGCATATTATATTTCCATAGGCACCATGTAAGGGTTCTAATTTTTCCACATTTTATAACCAATCAACTTTTAAAATTTTAAGAAATTTTATTTTATTTTAAATTTTTTTATACCAGATCACTGCTCAGCTCTGGTATGAGGTGGTATGGGAATTGATCTTGGGATCTCTGGTAACTCAGGCATGAAAGTATTCTTTACATAGCCATTTTGCTATTTTACCAGCCCAAGGAATGTTACATAAAACAAATCAACAAAAAACTCCACTATGCTCTAAGGCACAGTGAATATTTATTCACCACAGAGATTTAACTTAAATTATAATTTTATAAGTATGGAAAAAGCAGTCCACAAAAGTGCAACAACTTCCAAAATCAAGCTAAAGGACATTTTTAGCAAAACAAGATCAGGAAAGGAAAATGGTTTGGTATCAACAACCCAGAACTCTTAACATCAAACTTACTCCAAGCCTTCCTTTAAGTTCCTGACAATATAACAGACTCCTATTTTCTAGGGGATGAGTTAAAAATCCCAGTAAGAAAAGAGATAGCTTTCAAGTAGGACAGAAGGCACTGTGTGTGCCACAGAACAATATACCTATCAATTTGGCTAAGTCTGAGTAAGCACGTAAGATATTTGAGCATGGGATTAGCCAATAAATAAAAAAGTATGACCTCGTAAGAAAATTCAGAGTCCCCAATGTCCCTATTTTTGCTTACTCAGAAGCCTTTTTCAAACCCATCCATATTCCAAGAGAGGTCAATACATCCCAATCCTTTCTAAAGTCCTATATTCTTTCTTCAAAATATTTTCTAACACTTTTTATTGGCCAGTGAGGGGAAGGGTACTGGGATGAAGTTTTCAAGTGGGTGACAATTCCATAGTGGAGAGGATGAAGGCCTCTGGCTTGGCTTCCTGCTTTAACACTCCCGTCAGCAGGAACTCAGGTGAGAGGATGGGCAGCCCAACCCGACATGGAACGGAGCATCGATGGAAGTCTTGGGAGCATGTAATGACAACTCTCTGAGGCTGGGGAAAAGAGCAAAGATGGAAAGTCAGGAGTGAGAAAAAATTCCAGCGTTAACTTGTGGATATACTAACAAATTTTAACATCTCTAAAATCCTGATATGAAGCTATGTGCAGTACACTGTAGTACTGAAGTATTCTCACTAGCAATGTTGAACCTGAATTTAATTAAGCTTTAAAAACTAACTGTAATTTATAGATATAGAAGATGGAAGAATAAGACAAATGGCACAAAGGAAAACACAGAAAAGTCCAGATTGGAACTTTCTTTTTCTTTTTCTTCTTCTTTTTTTTTCTTTAAGATTTTATTTATTGATTAATGAGAAAGATAGGAGAGAGAGAATCTCAGCAATAAGAAAACAAATGACCTCATCCAAAAATAGGGAGAGGATACGAACAGGATATTCACAACAGAAGAGATCCAAAGGCTAACAAACATATGAGAAAATGCTCCAAGTCTTTGATTGTCAAGAGAAAATGAAAATAAAAACTACAGTGAGATACCACTTCACTCCTGTGAGAATATCATACATCAGAAAAGGTAACAGCAGCAAATGCTGGAGAGGGTGTGGGGACAAAGGAACCCTCCTGCACTGCTGGTGGGAATGTCAATTAGTACAACCCCTGTAGAGAGCAATCTGGAGAATGCTCAAAAGCTTAGAAATGGACCTACCCTATGACCCTGCAATTCCTCTCCTGGGGATATATCGTAAGGAACCAAACACAGCCATCCAAACAGATTTGTGTATACTATGTTCACAGCAGCACAATTTGTAATAGCCAAAACCTGGAAGCAACCTAGGTGTCCAACAACAGATGAGTGGCTGAGTAAGTTGTGGTATATATGCACAATGGAATACTACTCAGCTATTAAAAATGGTGGGGCCAGGTGGTGGCACACCTGGTTGAGTGCACATGTTACTGTGCACAAAGACCCAAGTTTGAGCCCTTGGTCCCAACCTGTAGGAGGAAAGTTTCATGAGGTAAAGCAGGGTTGCAGGTGTCTGTCCCTCTCCCTTTCTCTCAATTTCTGGCAGTCTCTATGTGATAAATAAAGATAATTTAAAAAATAATAAAATTCAGATAGTGAGTGGTCTGGGAGGTGGTACAGTGGATAAAGTATTGGCTTCTCAACCATGAAGTCCTGAGTTCAATCCCCGGCAGCACATGTGCCAGAGTGGTGTCTGGTTCTTTCTCTCTCTGCCCATCTTTCTCATGAATAAATGAATTCTTTTAAATAAAAATTCAGATAGTGAAATAGGGGTAGATGCCACAGAATCTAAGCATCCTCTGTTGTCACATCACCTCCAGTGTGGTGCTAGGACTTGAACCTGGGTCATGTGCGTGGCAATACAGGAACCTTACCCAATGTGCTATCTCTGTGACCCTATAAAATAATTTTTTTTTTTTTTTTTTTTTACCAGAGAGCACTGCTCAACTCTGGCTTATGTTAAGGATATTGAACCTCTAACTTTGGAGCCTCAGGTACAAGAATCTCTGTGCTGGGAGTCGGGGTGGTAGCGCAGTGGGTTAAGCGCACGTGGCGCTAAGCACAAGGACCGGCATAAGAATCCCGGTTCAAGCCCCAGCTCCCCACCTGCAGGGGAGTCACTTCACAAGTGGTGAAGCAGGTCTGCAGGTGTCTGTCTTTCTCTCCTCCTCTGTCTTCCCTTCCTCTCTCCATTTCTCTCTGTCCTATCCAACAACAACAACAACATCAATAATAACTACAACAATAAGACAACAAGTGCAACAAAAGGAAATAAAGAAAAAAGAAAAAAAAAAAAAAACCCAAGAATCTCTGTGCTATCTACCCCTGCCCTAAAAGAACATTTCAACTGGAGAAAACTGATTGATAGTTTGAAAAAAAAAAAGTCAAGGGGCCAGGTTTGAGCCCTCAGGTTACAATGCACAAGGACCCTGATTCAAGACCTAGGTCCCCACCTGCAGGGGGAAAGTTTTGCAAGTGGTGAAGCAGTGTTGCAGTTGTCTGTCTCCCTCCGTCTCTATCACCCCTTCTCTCTTGATTTCCGGCAATTTCTATCCAATAAATAAAGATAATAAAAAATAATAAAAAAGAAAGAAAATGTTTTTTTCTTTTTTTTTAAATATTTTATTTTATTTATTTATTTATTCCTTTTTGTTGCCCTTATTGTTTTATTGTTGTAGTTATTATTGTTGTTGTCGTCGTCGTTGGATAGGACAGAGAGAAACGGAGAGAGGAGGGGAAGACAGAGAGGGGGAGAGAAAGATAGACACCTGCAGACCTGCTTCACCGTCTGTGAAGCGACTCCCCTGCAGGTGGGGAGCCGGGGTTTGAACCGGGATCCTTATGCCGGTCCTTGCGCTTTGCGCCACCTGCGCTTAACCCGCTGCGCTACAGCCCAACTCCCTAAAAGAAAGAAAATGATCAAGTAACTATTGCTACATATTGTTAATGGCATTATGGTTATATCAGAAAAGATTTCTTTTTTTAATTTTTTAATTTCTTAAAAATATTCCCTTTTGTTGCCCTTGTTTTTTTTTTTTTGTTGTTGTTGTTGTTAAGATTTTATTTATTCATTAATGAGAATGACAGCAGGAAAGAGAGAGAGAAAGAACCAAACATCACTCTGGTACATGTGGTGCTGGAGATAGAACTCAAAACCTCCTGCTTTAGAGTCCAGTGCATTATCCATTGTGCCATCTCTTGGACCATATGGCTAGTGCTTTTTTAATTGTTAAGTCTTTAAATGTCTTGTTACTCAGCAAAAGCTAACTGACACAGATTTCTTTCTTTCTTTCTTTTTTTTTTCCCTCCAGGGTTATTGCTGGGCTCGGTGCCTGCACCATGAATCCACTGCTCCTGGAGGCCACTTTCCCCCCTTTTGTTGCCCTTGTTGTTGTAACCTTGTTGTGGTTATTATTATTATTGCCATTGTTGTTGTTCGTTGTTGGATAGGACAGAAAGAAATGGAGAGAGGAGGGGAAGACAGAGGGGAGAGAGAAAGACAGACACCTGCAGACCTGCTTCACTACCTGTGAAGCGACTTCCCTGAAGGTGGGGAGCCAAGGGCTTGAACCAGGATCCCCATGCCGGTCCCTGCACTTTGTGCCACATGCACTCAAACCCTTTTTTTTTTAAATTGTTGTAGTTATTATTATTGTTATTGATGTCCTTGTTGTTGGATAGGACACAGAGAAATGGAGAGAGGAGGGGAAGATAGAGAGGGGGAGAGAAAGACACCTGCAGACCTGCTTCACCGCCTGTGAAGTGACTCCCCTGCAGGTGGGGAGCCGGGGGCTCGAACAGGGATCCTCATGCTGGTCCTTGCGCTTTGCACTACGTGTGCTTAACTACTTAACTGCTGCGCTACCGCCCGACTCCCAGAAAAGATATTTCTGGAGGTTGGTTGATGATGTACCTGGTTAAGTGCCTATGTGACAATGTTCAAGAACACCAGTTCAAGTCCCTGGTACCCACCTGTAGAGGGAAAGCTTCAGGAGTGGTGAAGCAGTGCTGCAGGTGTTTCTCTGTCTCCCTCTATATCTCCCCCTTCCTCTCAATTTCTGGCTATCTCTATCCAATAAAGATAATAAATAAATTTAAAAAAAAAAAGAGGGAGTTCGGCGGTAGTGCAGTGGGTTAACTGCATGTGGTACAAATCTCAAGGACCTGCGTAAGGATCCCGGTTCGAGCCCCAGCTCCCCACCTGCAGGGGAGTCGCTTCACAGGCGGTGAAGCAGGTCTGCAGGTGTCTATCTTTCTCTCCCCCTCTCTGTCTTCCCCTCCTCTCTTCATTTCTCTCTGTCCTATCCAACAATGAAGACATCAATAACAGCAATAATAACTACAACAAGGGCAACAAAAGGGAAAATAAATTAAAAAAAAAAAGAAATAAAAAGAGAGATTCCAATGCTTTATTCACTGCACCACCTCCCAGACCACTACTTTATTCATTTTACAATATAGAGATAGATGCAGGGACAAAACCAGAGTAACACTCTGACAAATGCAATGCCAGGAATCAAACTAGGGACCTCATACTTTTTTTTTTTTGTCTTGGTGCCTGCACTACAAATATACATTGCTTCTGGAGGCCATTTTTCCCATTTTGCTGCCTTTGTTGTTACTGTTGCCACTGATGATGTTGTTGGATAAGACAGAGAGAAATCAAGAGAGGATAGGAAGACAGAGAGGCAGAGAGAAAGACAGACACCTACAGACCTGCTTCACCGCTTATGAAGTGACCCCTTGGTAGGGGGGGAGCTGGGGGCTTGAACCAAGATCCTTACTTATGCCAGTCCCTCCATTTTGCACCATGTGCACTAAACCTGCTACGCTACCATCTGGCTCCTGGGACCTCATTCTTGAGAGTTAAACACTATCTATTGTACCAACTGCAAGGACATAAGAATTCATTAATTTTATCAAAGCAGTGCTGAGCTCTGGCCTATGGTAGTGCTAGAGATTGAACCTGGGACCTCGAGAATCTCAGGCATGAAAGTCCTTTTTTGCATAACCATTATTCTATCTGCTGGAGCAAAATAAACAGATAATTTTTTTTAGATTGATAATTTTTTTCTTTCTTTCTTTTCTTTCTTTCTTTTTTTTTTTTAAAACCAGAGGTACTGCTCATCTCTGGCTTAAGTGGTGTATGGGACTGAACCTGGGACTTAGTAGCCTCAGGCATGAGAGTCTCTTTGCATAACCATTATGCTATCTACCCTGCCTTCTCTCTTCTTATCTTCCCTCCCCTGCCCCTTAATTTCTTTCTGTCCTATCAAAGAAAAAAAAAGGTCCACAAGAGCAACAGATTTGCTGTGCAGGCTCCAAGCCCCAGAGATAATCTTGATGGAGAAAGAAGAAAAGAAAGAACCTTGATGGAGCAAGGAAGGCAGGCAGGCAGGCAGGCAGGCTGGGTGGTGGTGCGCCTACCTGGTTGAACGCACCTGTTACAATGTGCAAGAACCCAGGTTTGAGCCCTTGGTTCCCACCTGCAGGGGGGAAGCTTTGCAAGTGGTATAGCAGGGGTGCAGTTCTTTCTCTCTCTTTCTCTCTCCCCCTCCCTATCACCTCCTTTGGTACACGTAATGCTAGAGATCAAACTTGGAACATCATGCATGTTGAGTCTAACACTTTATCCACTGAGTCACCTCCTGGGCTGCCTTATCCCTTTCTGTAAATCTTCCCTCTGTACCTGTCTCCATTGCTCTAAGATCCCATCTCTATTTCTGTTTTGTTCCCCAATCTCTTCCAATCCAAGCCACTCTTTAACCGCTACCTTACTAGTTCAGGACATGCCACCCATACCTTATAGGACCGGGGCATGCTGGGTAGGACAGTGCCTCCACAACAACTGATGATTTCTCCCATCTGAGGTGGTGGTGGCTGAACTCCAGGAGTTACATGAATTTCATAGCCCTAAGAAAAAGCAAATGGTGGAGATGGTTAATGTATGTACCGAGACTATGGACCATTAGGAAGCCTCTGGAGGGAGGACTGAAGCACAGGATAGAGGACAGCCTCACCTCTAGCAGTTTTTGCTCCCGAGCTCGGCTCAGAGCTTTCCGGAGGCTGAAACCAAAGTTCTTCTCCTGTTCAGGATCAGTCACAATGTATTCATCCGGGGGCAAGAAGCAACCAGCCTTGCGGGACTAAGGATGACAGCAGTTAGAATCAAAGCTCAGCCCAACCTTTCAACCCAACAAGCTTTTCTCTTTTTTTTTTTTTAATTTTTAAAATTTATTTTATTTTCCCTTTTGCTGCCCTTGTTTCTCATTGTTGTTGCAGTTATAATTGTTGTTGTTATTGATGTCATCATTGTTAGATAGCACAGAGAAATGGAGAGAGGAGGGGAAAGCAGAGAAGGGGAGAGAAAGACAGACACCTGCAGACCTGCTTCACTGCCTGTGAAGCCTCCACTGCAGGTGGAGAGCCAGGGGCTGGAACTGGGATCCTTCCGCTGGTCCTTGTGCTTTGTGCCACATGCGCTTAACCCGCTGTGCTACCTCCCGACTCCCCCTAACCAGCTTTTCTACCCAACACTTTTAGGAAGCCCAAGGAAGGTTTTTGATTTAAGCCTTTTGCCTTATTAATGACTGTTGTTTCCTGTACCTCCTTTCCTCCTCCTACTTTCTAGAGTGCTATCAAAACAGTCTTTTCTAGGCATTGTCTCTATTAGCATATATTATTATCATCTCCTAGTCTCTCACCTGGTGCAACCAGTCCAAGGAGAGGATGGGGATTCCCCGCCCCAGGGCACACAGGAACTTGACTGTCCGTCTGACTCGATCAGTCACCAAATGGGAAGCCTCTTCCACTGAGCTGGCTAGACTTCCACCCAGGGCCAGCACTGCCTTTTCTCCACGGACATCCACCACGCCTGTGAAGAGCACCTGTGGAGGGTGAGGTTAACCTGAGCAGGTCACAGTCACCACAGCTATTGGGGCCTGCTCCAAAATGTGTTATCTCCCATATTATGTCTCTCACAAAGTCCTCTACTTTGTAAGTTTCTCTCTTACTTTGGGAGTTGTGTAATCTTGGGTAGATTTGGTCCGCCGGCGGCTACGGCTTGGTATTGCCTTGGGTTCCTCCTCAGCCTGGTCTCTCTTTCTCTTGCCTGGTCCTGAAGTCACTATATCCTGGAATAGAGAAAGACCTTGGTGGGATTTTCTGAGCTCTCAGGTCCTTTTTTTTAATATATATTTAAT
This sequence comes from Erinaceus europaeus, assembly GCF_950295315.1. Taxonomy (NCBI): domain Eukaryota; kingdom Metazoa; phylum Chordata; class Mammalia; order Eulipotyphla; family Erinaceidae; genus Erinaceus; species Erinaceus europaeus. The sequence continues at coordinate 53,854,454 of NC_080165.1, forward strand.
TTCTTTATTGGGGGATTAATGTTTTACAGTCGACAGTAAATACAACAGTTTGTACATACATAACATTTCTGTTTTCCACATAACAATACAACCCCCACTAATTCCTCTGTCATCCCTTTCCAGGACCTGTACTCTCCCCTCAACCCACCCCAGAGTCTTTTACTTTGGTGCAATACACCAACTCCAAGGTCCTTTTCTAACTGAGACTCCAACCTTCTCACCTCTTTTTTTCCTGGCCTCTCTGAAGTATCTTCTTTATCTTCATTAATGAAGTCTTTCTTCTGGTGGTCTTCCCCTCTTTGAAGCCGTTTTTGAAGTGGGGGTGAATGCACAGTACTTGAAGACCTCTTGTGGCTTTGAGGGGCTGTAGATTGGGAGTCTGGGGTAGACCCAGACCTGCCTGGTGCCTCTACCTTTGGGATCTGAGTGGCATGAGTAGGTAACTCAGGAGGCTGGGCAAAGGCAGGCTCAGATGTGGTCCTAGAGGACTTAGCTTCTCTCATAGCCTCTCGTTTCTGGTTCCTCAGGGACCGGGGCTTAGGCTCAGGGGGCCCAGGATAGGTTTCATGGGAAATGGTAACAGTGAGAGATGTTTGTTTCCTAGTGGTTTTTTGCCTCCTGCTGCCATTGGTTTGAGGGGTGGGCTCAGGAGACTGGAATTCAGGGGTGGCAGGCACTGGTACACTTACTTTAGAAGATCTCAGTGTTTTGCTCTGATCACGCTGAGCTATGGCTCCAGGGGTGACAGGCTGGTTTGTGGGAGTGCTAGGTTCAAGTTTGGGGGATGTAAGTTCACAGGTTTGAGGGGTCTTGACAGAGGACCTATGTGTTCTGCCTCGAGTGGCCCGAGATGTGGGCTCAGGGATGATCAGCTGGTCTGTGGAAGTAGAAGGCTGGAGCTCACAGGGTGTGGGGTTAACTGGTTTGGGGGTTTTGACAGACTTATGTGTCCTACCCTGAGTGATCCCGGATATAACAGATTGATCTGTGGGGGTGGAAGGTTGGATTTCAGAAGCTATGGGGACAACTGATTCAGGGGTTTTGACAGAGGACCTATGAGTCCTGCCCCGACTGACCTGAGATACAGGCTCAGGGCTAATAGGCTGGTCTATGGGGGCGGGAGATTGGAGTTCAGCAGCTATGCTAACACCTGGTTCAGGCGTGTTGACAGAGGACCTATGGACCCTGCCCCGAGTAACCCGAGATACAGGTTTACAGATGACAAGCTGCTCTACAGAGGTAGAAGGCTGTAGCTCAGAAGTGGAGGGAACATCCGGCTCAGGAGTGTTGATAGAGGACCTATGAGTCCTGCCCCGAGTAACTCGAGATATGGGTTTGGGATTGACAGGCTGGCCTCTGGAGGTGGAAAGCTGTGGTTCCAGAAAAGGGACATCAGGCTCAGGAGTCTTGACAGAGGACCTATTGCGTGCTCTGCCCCGAATGACCTGAGATTTGGATTCAGACCTAACAGGCTGATCTGTGGGAGCAGTAAGGTGGGGTTCAAGGTTAAGAGAAGAAACTGGAGGAGAAGTCTTCCTAGAGGATTTACGGGGCCTGACTTTTGGGTGGAAAGATTCTAGCTCAGAAGACAAGGGAATCTCTGGAGCTTCCTGACTCCCATTTTGCCTGGTTATGGGAATAGGTGGCTCTAAAGGAGGTGGACAGGGAGAAAGGGGGAGCTGAGGGGCAACATGATTCTGATTTTGAGAGATGAGGGGGTTTTGGAGGGAGCCTGAAGCTTCAGGCACTGAAGGAGGCAGAGAAACACTTGGATAATCCTGATCATCCTGGGGAGAAATAAACACATATGAGGGAGGATGCAGCATACAGAAGAGAGGTAGAACTTGAATATTATACTTGGCATTCGTTTATGGCCAAAGTGTGCTCACTGGCATTTCTATTTCTGTGGTCTTTCATTAGACTGAAAAGTGCCTGGGGTAAAAATAGTCTTCTTTCCCAAGGACTTTTCCATATAATGTTGGCTTAGTGTTCTCCAGATGCTGATGATGGTAACCGAGAGGGTAATTGAGGGAAAGAAGGACATAAAGAAACAGATGGAAAACAATGGGTGCTGAGAATACAGGGATAGAAGGAAACCAACTAAGATGAGGCAAAAACAGAAGGAAAGTGAGAATTTGGAGAAAAGAATAGACTAAGGAAGGGTGGGGAAGGGACAGTGGAAAAGATGAAGAAATAACCAGTGAAGGGGGGTGGGGTAGGCAGTGGCACACCCAGTTAAGCACACATATTAACACGCTCAAGGACCTAGGTTTGAGCCCCTAATACCCACCTGCAGGGGGCTGCTTTACAACTGGTGAAACAGGTCTGCAGGTATTTATCTTTTTCCCCTCTCTATCTCCCCTCCCCTCTCAATTTCTCTCTGTTCTATCAAGTACAATAGGAAGAAAGAAAAAATTTAAAAAAGGAGAGATAACCAGTGAAGTAGGGGGAGGCAGAGAAATCAGTTCTTACCTTAGCAGGTGGCATCCTGCAATTTAAGTGACCTAGACAGAAAATAAAGACAAAATGGTTAAGGTCTCCACAGTCAAGTTACTTGGGGGTGGGGGTGGGTGGTGATGGTGTTTGACTATTATAAGGGTTGTCTAACACCTTGGGCTCCCCTGCTTTCATTGACTTCTCTGCTGTTTCACTGTGCTCAATGGGACCCCCCCTTCTTCTACCTGACTGTCTCCCAAGAGCCACCTGGGCTGATGCAAGCTTCTAAAGGTCCCAAGCCCACACCCCAGCTTTTGCTGTTAAACTAAAGGCCTGCTTTTGTGGGTCCTGACTTCCCTTCTCTACCTCTCCTTTTGAATCTCCAGTATTATTTGGATGCCTTGACTTCTTGTTTTTGTTTTTTTTTTTTAATTTGTTTATTGGGGCTGGGTGGTGGTGCACCTGGTTGAGTGCACACATTACAGTGAGCAAGGACCTAGGTTCAAGCCGCCGGTCCCCACCTGTAGGGAGAAAGTTTTGTGAGTGGTGAAGTAGTGTTGCAGATGTCTATCTCTCTCCATCTCTGTCACCCTGTCCCCCTTAATTTCTAGCTGCCTCTATCCAATAAATAAATAAGTAAAGATAACTTTAAAAAATTAGTTTATTAATAAAAGGTGGGAGGAGAGAGAGAGAGATGTCTAGAGTATAATTCTGGCACATGCAATGCCACAGCTTGAAGAACTCATGCTTGAAAATTCAACACTTGGGAGTCGGGCTGTAGCGCAGCGGGTTAAGCGCAGGTGGCGCAAAGCACAAGGACCGGCATAAGGATCCCGGTTCGAACCCCGGCTCCCCACCTGCAGGGGAGTCGCTTCACAGGCGGTGAAGCAGGTCTGCAGGTGTCTATCTTTCTCTCCTCCTCTCTGTCTTCCCCTCCTCTCTCCATTTCTCACTGTCCTATCCAACAACGACAACAACAATAATAACTATAACAATAAAACAACAAGGGCAACAAAAGGGAATAAATAAATAAATAAATTAAATTTTAAAAATTAAAAAAAATTAAAAAAAAGAAAATTCAACACTTTTTAAAAAAGATTTTATTTATTTATTTATTCATTCATTTATTTATTTTTAAATATTTATTTTCCCTTTTGGTTGCCCTTGTTGTTTTATTGTTGTTATTGATGTCATTGTTGTTGGATAGGGCAGAAAGAAATGGAGAGAGGAGGGGAAGACAGAGAGGAGGCGAGAAAGATAGACACCTACAGACCGTCACTACTTGTGAAGCGACACCCCTGCAGGTGGGGAGCTGAGGGCTCGAACCAGGATCCTTCCACTGGTCCTTGTGCTTTGCACCATGTGCGCTTAATACCGCTCGACTCTATTTATTTATTTATTTTAATGAGAAGGATAGGAAGAGAGAGAGAAAGAACCAGACATGTCCTGTTAGGGCTAGTACATGTGCTGCTAGGGCTCAAACTCAGGACTTCATCCTTGAGAGTGCGAAGCTTTAATTCTTATTTATTTATTTATTATTGGCTCGAGACAGAAATTAAAAGGGGAGGGGGAGACAGAGAGGGAGAGAGAGACAGAAAGACACCTGCAGCCCCACTTCACCACTTATGAAGCTTTCCCCCTACAGATGGGGAGCCAGGGGCTTTTGAAGCTGAGTCTTTGTGCACTGTAATGTGTGCACTTAACCACGTGCGCCACCGCCTGGCCCCGAGAGTCCGATCCTTTATCCACTGTGCAACCTCTCAGACCACAGCTTTTTAATTTTAATTAATTAATTTATTATCATTATTATTATTTTTTGTAACCAGAGCACTAATCAGCTCTGGCTTATGGTGGTATGGGGATTGTGTTATTTTTGGCCTTGGCTACCTGGACATTTATCTCACCAGCCTCACCCTTTCTCTGATATTAATTTCTCTATTTTAAACATTTCCTCCACAAGAGCCTGCTTTTCAGTCTCTTGCTTTCCTTATATATCTCAACTTCTTTCCCTCTTTCTTTCTTCTTTTTAAAAAAATATTTATTTATTCCCTTTTGTTGCCCTTGTTGTCTTTTTTTTTTTTTTTTTTTTTACCAGAGCACTGTTCAGCTCTGGCTTATGGTGGTGCAGGGGACTAAACCTGGGACTTCAGAGCCTCAGGCATGAGAGTGCTATTGCATAACCATTATGCTATCTACCCTTGCTCACATTTTCTTTCTTTCTAACATTTACTACTTATTTATTTTAAACCAGAACACTGCTGACCTCTAGCTTATGATAGTGCCTATAACTGTCATTATTCATTAATTGGGGGGGGGGGTCAGAGTAACACTCTTGCATATGCAATGCTGGGGATCAAACTTGGAACCTCAAGCTTGATGGCTCAACACCTTCAACTACTGCACCACCTTCCAGATTGCTGGGTACCTCAATTTCTACCCTGAGGCTTTTCTTTTCTTTTTTTTAAATTTATTATTTTTTAAAATTTTTATTTATTTATTCTTATTTTTTTCATTGGGGAATTAATGTTTTACATTCAACAGTAAATACAATAGTTTGTACATGCATAACATTCCCCAGTTTCCCATTTAACAATACAACCCCCACTATGTCATTTATCATCCTTCATGGACCTGTATTCTCCCCACCCCAGAGTCTTTTACTTGGGTGCAATACGCCAATTCCATTTCAGGTTCTACTTCTGTTTTCTTTTCTGATCTTGTTTTTCAACTTCTGCCTGAGAGTGAGATCATCCCATATTCATCCTTCTGTTTCTGACTTATTTCACTTAACATGATTTTTTCAAGGTCCATCCAAGATCGGCTGAAAACGGTGAAGTCACCATTTTTTACAGCTGAGTAGTATTCCATTGTGTATATATACCACAACTTGCTCAGCCACTCATCTGTTGTTGGACACCTGGGTTGCTTCCAGGATTTGGCTATTATAAATTGTGCTGCCAAAAAACGTATGTGTACACAGATCTTTTTGGATGGATATGTTGGGTTCCTTAGGATATATCCCCAGGAGAGGAATTGCAGGGTCATAGGGTAGGTCCAGTTCTAGCCTTCTGAGAGTTCTCCAGACTGTTCTCCACAGAGGTTGGACCAATTGACATTCCCACCAGCAGTGCAGGAGGGTTCCTTTGACCCCACACCCTCTCCAGCATTTGCTGCTGTTACCTTTTCTGATGTATGATATTCTCACAGGACTGAAGTGATATCTCATTGTTGTCTTTATTTGCATTTCTCTGACAATCAGAGACTTGGAGCATTTTTTCATGTGTTTCTCTTTCTTTTGGATCTCTTCTGTGGTGAAAATTCTGTCCAAGTCCTCCCCCCATTTTTGGATGGGGTTATTTGTTGTCTTGTTGTTGAGTCTGGCAAGCTCTTTATATATGTTGGTTATTAAACTCTTATCTGATGTATGGCATGTAAAGATCTTCTCCCATTCTGTGAGGGGTCTCTTGGTTTGGGTAGTGGTTTCTTTTGCTGTGAAGAAGCTTTTTAATTTGATGTAGTCCCATAGGTTTATACTTGCCTTAGTCTTCTTTGTAATTGGATTCGTTTCATTGAAAATGTCTTTAAAATTTATGTGGAAAAGAGTTCTGCCAATATTTTCCTCTAAGTATTTGATAGTTTCTGGTCTAACATCCAAGTCCTTGATCCACTTGGAATTTACTTTTGTATTTGGTGAAATACAGTGATTCAGTTTCATTCTTCTGCATGTTTCAACCCATTGTTTCCAACACCATTTGTTAAAGAGACTCTGCTTTCCCCATGTAATAGTCTGGGCCCCTTTGTCAAAGATTAGATGTCCATAGGTGTGGGGCCTTCTACCCTGAGGCTTTTCATATTCCTTCCAGTCATAGCACTTTTCATCTTTTTTTTGTTATTCTTTGGTCTCTGACTAGCTCGAGCTAACACCTGTTTTTGTTCTCCATCCTGTATTCTTTCAATAATTCTTCCTCCCCCATCAGATCTTCTGTCTCCTTCTAGTGCCAGTTTCTTATTTTCTTTTTCTAGTCACTCTCTCCTAGTACCCTCTGTTTGTTTGTTTCTTTTTTGTTTGCCCTTGTTGTTTTATCCTTGTGGTTATTACTGTTGTTGTTATTGATGTCGTCATTGTTGGACAGGACAGAAAGAAATCGAGAGAGGAGTGGAAGACAGAGGGGGAGAGAAAGACACCTGCAGATCTGGCTTCACCACCTGTGAAGCGACTCCCATGCAGGCAGGGAGCTGGAGGCTCAAACCGGAATCCAGTCCTTTCGCTTTGCGCCATGTGCACTTAACCCACAGTGCTACCGCCTGACCCCCTAACCCTGTTTCTTACCTCTATCTTTCTATATATATAATCAGATAGAGACAGAGAGAAATTAAGAGGGGATGGGGGAGATAGAGAGGAGAAGAGAGAGAGAGAGAGACCTGCATCCCTGCTTCACCACTTGTGAAGCTTTGCCCCTGCAGGTGGGGGCCAGTGGCTTGAACCTGGGTACTTGCACACTGTAATGTGAGTGCTCAACCAGGTGTGCCACCGCCTAGACCTTACCTGTGTCTTTCTCCAAAGTCTGCAACCCTTTGCTTTCAATTGCCAATGGTTCTGCCTGAACTGGGCTGTCTGGATGTTGGTCTTGTGGTGCTGCCCTACGTGACAAGGAGCAAGATCCATGGGGTTCAAGGCAATCTGCAATGGCCTGAGTCTCAGAGGCCTCAGACTCTCTTGGACAGAATGGCTGGGTAGCTAAGATCTCCCAAGGCTCATCCACGGCATCTGCAAGGAGAGTTAGAGAAAGAGAGAGGCTGAAAGGTTAACAGGCAGAAAACAGATTAAGATGAATTAATAGGTTTGGTGCAAGGACCAGCATTAAGGATCCTGGTTTGAGCCTCCAGCTCCCCACCTGCGGGAGGGAGGGGGGTCCTCTTCACAAGCGGTGAAACAGGTTTGCAGGTGTCTATCTTTCTCTCCCCCTACTCTGTCTTCCCCTCCTCTCTTCATTTCTCTCTGTCCTAACCAACAACAACTACAACAATAAAACAAGGGTAACAAAAAGAGAATAAATAAATAAACATTTAAAAAAAATTAATAGGTTTTGGAGACAGCATAATGGTTATGCAAAAAGATTTTCATACCTGAGGCACAAAAGGTCCCAGGTTCAATCCCCAGCACCAACATAAACCAGAGCTGAACAGTTCTGTCTCTCTCATTAAAAATAAATAAAATAGGGACCAGGTGGTGGTACACCTGGTTGAGCATACATGTTACAATGTGCAAGGACCCGAGTTCAAGTCCCCAGTCCCCACCTGCAGGGGGAACGTTTTGTGAGTGGTGAAGCAATGCTGCAGGTGTCTCTCTGTCTCTCGTCTCTGTTTCCCCTTTCCCTCTCACTGTCTGTCTTTATCCAATAAATAAAGATAATATTTTTTAAGTAACTAAAACCTTTAAAGAACATGTTAAAAAAGAAATTCATACAAGATAAAATAATAAATAAGAATTTAAATATATTATTAAATGGAAGCTGGGAACAAGAGGGAGAGTTGTAACATTTAATGTTTGTCACAAAATGTATATTGATCTCCACAAGCAGTGAAGCAGGTCTGCAGGTGTCTATCTTTCTCTCCCCTTCTGTCTTCCCCTCCTCTCCCCATTTCTCTCTGTCCTATCCAACAACGATGACATCAATAACAACAACAATAATAACTGCAACAACAATAAAAAAAAACAAGAAGGACAACAAAAGGGAAAATAAATATAAAAAAAAAGTAAAATGATACCTTCATGAAAATATAGCAGCCTCGGGGGCCAGGTGGTGGCACATCTGGTTGAGCGCACATGTGACAATGTTCAAGGACCCAGGTTCGAGCCCCTGGTCCCCACCTGCAGGGGGAAAGCTTCACAACTGGTGAAGCAGGGCTGCAGGTGTCTCTCTGTCTCTTTCTCTCTGTCTCCCCCTTCCGCTTGACTTCTGGTTATCTCTATCCAATAAATAAATAAAGATAAATTTAAAAAAAAGAAACTATAGCAGCTTCTTAAAATGATGCTAGATTAGTTGTGCTATTTTTTCCCCTGATGAGATGGAGACGTATCAGCAGCCAAAGAATATGAAAGTAATGTGTAAAGGGAGAAAACAAGGATGCTATGTTAGGGTTAGAGACAAATGGGGAGTTTCTTATACCTTGGGCCTCCAAGTTACACTGGGAAGGGCCAGACTTCTGGGGAAGGGGAAGCAGGAAGGCTTGAGTGGGCTCATCTTCTATGCTCTGGGCTGTGACACAAGGAAAGATGGCCTCAGCACAACCCTTCACCTAATTCCAACATTCCATTCCCTGCCCATACCAGCTTTCACATGCTTTAAGGACTACCAGTCTAATCTAGCTCCCACTTCTACCAATATATACACAACATAGATGTCTTTACCTTCCAGGCTATGACTTTCTCTCAGAAAATACTGGGTACTCTGTAGGTCCAAATCTTCAGAATCTGACAAGAGATGAATATAGGCTGTTTATCAGTGGCTGGGGAAGTAACTGAATTGGTAGAACATTGTATATGTATGCCTGAGGATCCTGGTTCTATCCTTGGTACTACACATACCAGAATGAAGCTCTGGTGCATTTCTCTCTCTCTCTCCTGCCTCATGTGACTCTCCTTCTCTAAGTGACAAAAAAAGAATGAAAGAAAGAAAAGTCTTAATAGTCTGTAGGGTAGTGGGTAAAGTGTTAAGACTTTCAAGCATGAGGTCCTGAGTACAGTTCCCAGCACATGTGCCAGAATGATGTTTTGATTCTCTCTCATTAATGATTTTTCTTTTCTTAAACAAAGAATTTAGAAATTCCTAGCATCACCATATGCCAGAGTTGAGCATTGCTTTAGTCTCTTAGTCTCTCTCTCTATATATATGTGTGTGTGTGTGTATGAATATATGAACTAGGGGGCACCAGATGGTGGGGCACCTGGTTGAGTGAACACATTACAATGTGTAAAGACTTGAGTTCAAGTACCCTTGCAGGGAGGAAACTTTACAAATAGTGAAACTGCTGCAGGTGCCTCTCTCCCTCTCCTTCCAATTTCTGTCTCTATCAAAAATAAACAAACAAAATAAAAAAGAAAAATAAAAAGAAAGATCCAGAGAGCTCTTGTGCCCTTTCTGCCATGTATGGACATAGTTAAAACAAGGAAGCAACTAGCCAGACAGTGAATCTACTCACACATTGACCTTGGACTTTACAGCTTTCATAACTGTGAAACATGTCTATTATTAATAAATCTATAAGGGCTGAGGGGATAGCATAATGGTTATGCAAAAGACTTTCATGCCTGAGGCTCTGAGGTCTCAGATTCAATCCCCTGTACCACCATAAGCTGGAGTTAAGCAGTGCTCATCTTTCTGTGTATCTCTCATTAAAATAAATATTAAAGAACAATAAACCACCCAACCTATGATATTGTTATGGATAGTTTGAATGAACTACGATACCCTAAAGTGGGAACAAGAGAAGACAAAACTTACTATCATGGTTGTTTCCAGAGTCCTTGGTCATGTCTGCATGTAGTTTTCTCCCCCTTTCTCTGTGGGTATGGGTTCTCTCCCTCTGAGAATTAGTGGGTTCCTCTGGAGGGTTTGCATCTACCCCAGGGTTGGCTAGATTCTCCCTTAAGATGGGAAGGCAGTCCTGCTCCACCTGTGCCACAGATGAGCCATTCTGGGTCCCTGCCTTAAGCACTGAGGCAGCGCATTTTGTCTCAGAATCCCTTTCTGCTGGAAGCTCTCTCTTCTTTATGCCTGTCATTGTTGAGGGTACTAAGGATGTGCCCTCTTGTGCATCTATTTCAAAGTCCCCAGCTGGAGGAGTACAGGCTTCTTTTATATGCACTTCAGGCAGCTTTGCTGGGCCCCCTTCTGCTTCCACATATGTCTGATTTACCCTCACCCCAGGTACTTGATGCTTGTCCTCTTCCACATTCGCACTGATTACTGTTGTGGCAGAGGCTTGACTGCTCTCTAATGAGACCCCAGATGTGCTGGTATCTTCTTCCTTCTTTATATCACTGTCCCCAAGAGAAAGTTGACTCTTTTCAGAATGTGTCTTGGTTGTGTGATCCTTAGAGACAGTTTCTCTCTTTTCCACTAGCCCTTTCTCCTCCACGTCTGTGTTACTGTCTCTCCCAGTGGAGCTATAGCTTTGCCCGAGGACTACAGGTTTGGCCCTGTCCTCTGAATTTCTCTTACATGGAATGGCATGACTCTCTTTCAGACGTGCCACAGTGAGTGCTGCTGAGACTTCTTCCTTGTCATCTGTACTGCTCTCTGTCGTCATGGGGATTTCACTTTTGCCTGGGGGAACCATCAGTGGGGCCTTACTGTCCTTCACATCTGTATCACTGTCAGGTAGGCCCTTCTGCAGATGTGCTGAGCCAGGTAGCTCAGGAATCTTTGTATCAGCTCCATGGGAGATTTCCTCCTCCTTTACAGAGACTTCAGCAGAAATTTTGGGACTCCTCTTTTCTTCTACTTTTGTATCACTATTCAAATGAGCCTCAGCTGGCTTTTCTGTGGAGGTGCTTTCATCATCCACATCTGTGTCACTGTCTTCCCCAGCAGGGGGGCTTCTCTTTGGAATCACCTCCTTCTTTGCATCCCTCTCAAGTTTTATGTCACTGTCCCTCTCCTTCACTGAACACTGGTCCTTTAAAAGTTGGGATTCAGTTACAACTCTCTCAGCTTTACACAGTTCTGTTTCTGTAGTGGCACCTCTTCTGGTAGCTGGAGAGGACTCTCCTGCCGCTGGTGGCCGACTTTCTTCCTCGTCTGTGTCACTGTCCAAGTTGAAGGTAAAAGAGGGCCCAGGGCCACCTGGGGCAGGTGAGGGTCCCTCTTCATCACTGTAATGGAAAGAAAACACAAGAGTAAAGAATTTATGTCCCAAGAAGGATACCCCATTCTTCCTGTGAGCTCTTTGAAGTAGAGATAAGTAGTATTCAATACATTCATCAGAGACACTAAACAAAAATTCACCTCAGTGGCCTGGGAGGTGATAAAGCAGGCAGAACAGCAAACTCACATGTGGAATCCTGGGTTTAATCTCCAGTATTATACATCTCAGAGTGATGGTCTGGCTTTTCCCTCTCATTCACTAATGAAGAAGTTTAAAAAAAACAACAACAGGGAGCCGGGTGGTAGCACAGCAGGTTAGTGCACGTGTCGCAAAGCACAAGGACCAGTGCAAGGATCCCAGTTTGAGCCCCTGACTCCCCACCTGCAGAGGAGTTGCTTCACAAGTGGTGAAGCAGGTCTGTAGGTGTCTATCTTTCTCTCCCCCTCTCTGTCTTCCCCTCCTCTCTCCATTTCTCTCTGTCCTATTCAACAACAACGACATCAATAACAATGATAATAATTACAATAATAAAATAAGAGGGCAACAAAAATGAATAAATATTAAAAAACAAACAGTGGGGAGTCGGGTGGTGGCACAGTGGGTTAAGCGCACATGGTGTGAAGTGCAAGGACCAGTGCAAGGATCCCAGTTCTAGCCTACAGGGAAGTCACTTCACAGGCAGTGAAGCAGGTCTACAGGTCTCTTATCTTTCTCTCCCTCTCTTTGTCTTCCCCTACTCCACTTCTCTCTGTCCTATCTAACAATGACAACGCCAATAACAACAATAACTACAACAACAATTAAAAAAAAAAGGGCAACAAAAGGGAAAATAAATATTTAAAAAATTCAAAAAGAAAACAAATGGTTATAAAAACAATTCTCCTGCCTGACTCTGAGGTCCCAGGCTCTATATTCAGCAACACAATAAGCCAGAGGCAAGCAGTGCTACATGCTGCACTGGTTTAAAAACAAAACAAACAAAAAAATCAACTGCCCTTTCTTCCCTGCATGCTCTCCTTCACCTTGGACCACCATGTGGCTTCTCCCGGGACCTGAATATGTGTATCCGAGCTGTGGTAAATTTAGCTTATAAGATTCATGGTTTCTGGCCATCATGACTAGCCTATCTCTGCCCCATTGCCTATTTTGCTGTACCTAAATAACTGATATAATAAATTTCTTGGTTTTTTTTTTACATTTAAAAAAATTTTATTTATTTTCCCTTTTGTTGCCCTTGTTTTTATTGTTGTTGTAGTTATTATTGTTCTCATCATTGTTAGGACAGAGAGAAATGGAGAGAGGAGGGGAAGGCAGAGAGGGGGAGAGAAAGATAGACACCTGCAGACCTGCTTCACTGCCTGTGAAGCGACTCCCCTGCAGGTGAGGAGCTGGGGGCTTGAACCAGGATCCTTATGCCGGTCCTTGCGCTTTGCGCCACGTGCGCTTAACCTGCTGCACTACCGCCCAACTCCCTCCTGTTTGTTTTAAACCCTGAAAAAAAAAAAAACAACGAATGAAATTAGACTTTTTTTTTTTTTTAATTTTAAGGGGCTGGATGGTGGTATACCTGGTTGAGTACACATATTATAATGCACAAGGAATCAATTCAAGTGCTGGGTCCTTGTGCATTTTAACACATGAGCTCAACCAGTTGCACCATCACTTGCCCCCCCCCCCCAGAAGCAAAACTTCACAAGTGGTAAAGCAGTGCTGTAAGTCTCAGTCTATCTCCCAACCCCTTCCCCCAATTCTGTCTCTATCCAATAAGTAATAAGACAAATATTTTGTTTAATAAATTAATTTTTTTTTTTTTTTTGCCATAGCACTGCTCAGCTCTGGCTTATGGTGGTGTGGGAATTGAACCTGGGACCTGGGAGCCTCAGGCATGAGAGTTGGTTTGCATAACCATTATGCTATCTCCCCCCACACATTTATTTATTTATATTTTTCCCTTTTGTTGCCCTTGTTTTTATTGTTGTTGTTATTGTTGTCAGATAGGACAGAGAGAAATGGAGAGAGGAGGGGAAGACAGAGAGGGGGAAAGAAAGATAGACACCTGCAGACCTGCTTCGCCGCCTATGAAGCGACTCCTCTGCAGGTGGGGAGCCAGGAGCTCAAACCGAGATCCTTACGTGGGCCCTCGCACCATGCCATGTGCACTTAACCTGCTGTGCTACCACAGAAAGAGAACCAGACATCACTGTAGTACATGTGCTGCTAGGGTGGGGTTATGTATCAAATTTTAGAACTTTAAAAAAATATATTTTTAACAAAAAGAGATACACACACACACACACACATAACCATTATGTTATCTCTCCAGTCCGGGACCTCATGCTTGCGTGCTTGAGAATCCAATGATATATCCACTGTACCACCTTCTGGTACATACTGACCAAATTTTATTTTATCTTTTAATTATTATTATTATTTTACTTTACATTTTTTTATTATTTTATTTATTTATTGGATAGAGACAGCCAGAAATTGAGAAGGAATGGGGAGATAGAGAGGGTAAGAGATAGACACCTGCAGCCCTGAACCCGGGTCCTTGCACACTGTAATGTGTACACTCAACCAGGTGTGCCACCACTGGCCCCTTATTTTATTATTTTTTTAATATTTATTTATTAATTCCCTATTTGTTGCCCTTGTTGTTTTGTTGCTGTAGTTATTATTATTATTGTTATTGGATAGGACAGAGACATGGAGAGAGGAGGGGAAGACAGAGAGGGGGAGAGAAAGACACCTGCAGACCTGCTTCACTGCTTGTGAATACGACTCCCCTGCAGGTGGGGAGCCGGGGGCTTGAACCTGGATCCTTATGCCGGTTCTTGCATTTGGCACTACCTGTGCTTAACCTGCTGCGCTACTGCCCGACTCCCTATTTTACTTTATATATATATATATAGTTTTATTATTTATTTTTCCCTTTTGTTGTCCTTGTTGTTTTATTGTTATAGTTATTATTATTTTTGATGTTGTTGTTGTTGGATAGGACAGAAAGAAATGGAAAGATGAGGGGAAGAGAGAGAGGGGGAGAGAAAGACAGACAACTGCAGACCTTCTTTACCGCCTGTGAAGCAACTCTCCTGCCGATGGGGAGCCAAGGGCTCAAACCAGGATTCTTTGGTCCTTTTAGCTTCATGCCATGTGCGCTTAACCCACTGCGCTACCACCCAACCCCCTGATATATTTTCTGTTGTTTACCAGAGGACTGCTCAGCTCTGGCTTACGATGGTATGGGGGGATTGAACCTAGGACTATGGAGCCTCAGGCATGAGAGTCTGTTTGCATGATCATTATGCTATCTACCTCCACCCCCTAATTTTATTTTAATGAGACAGAGAGATACAGATACACATCAGAGTACTGCTGAGCTCTGGCTTATGGTGCTAGGGACTGAACCTGGGGCCTCAAAGCATGAAAGTATTTTGCATAATCATTATCTTTCCAGCACCTAATTTATTTTTGTTAACCAGAGGACTGCTCAACTCTGATTTACGGTGGTGCCTGGGATTAAATCTGGGGCCTTGCAGCTGCATGCATGACTGTTGTTTGCATAATGATTATGCTATTTCCCTGCACCAGTTCCCTAATTTCATGATAATTACTACTCTTGGAAATGAATCTTCCAGGGGGTGGGTGGTGGCTCACCTGGTAAAGTGCATATGTTACCAAGCACAAGGACCAGAGTTCAACCCCCTGGTCCCCACCTACAAGAATGGTGTTAAAATATCTTCAATCTTTGATATCAATAAATGTCAATGGCCTGAATTCACCTATTAAAAGACACAGAGTAGGAAGATGGATCAGAAAACACAACCCAACAATATGCTGTCTACCGGAAACCCACCTAAGTCAACAAGACAAACACAGACTTAAAGTGAAAGGATGGAAAACTATCATACAAGCCAATGGCCCACAAAAAAGGGCAGGAACAGCTATTCTCATATCTGACACGATAGACTTTAAAATAGATAAGATTAAAAAAGATAGAAATGGACACTATTTAATGCTCAGAGGATCAATCAATCAAGAGGACTTAACAATTATTAACATCTATGCACCCAATGAGAAGCCATCTAAATACATCAAACTTCTACTGAAGGAGCTACAGCAATATATTAACAGTAACACAATCATAGTAGGGGACCCCACTCTCTCAACTTGACAGATCATCTAAGCAGAAAATCAATAAAGACATAAGGGAGCTAAATGAAGAGATAGATAAACTAGAACTGTTGGACATTTTCAGAGTCATTCATCCCAAGAAACTGGAATACACATTTTATTCAAATCCACATGGGTCATTCTCAAGGATAGATCATATGTTAGGCCACAAAGACAGCATCAGCCAATTCAAGAGCATTGAAATCATCCCAAGCATCTTCTCAGACCACAGTGGAATTAAACTAACACTTAACAATCAACAAAAGATTAGTAACAGTCCCAAAATGTGGAAGCTCAACAGTACACTTCTTAACAACTTCTGGGTCAAAGAGGAAATCAAGGAAGAAATCAAAATGTTTCGAGAGTTCAATGAAAATGAAGACACAAGCTGTCAAAATATTTGGGACACAGCTAAAGCAGTCCTAAGAGGGAAGTTCATAGCTATACAAGCACACATTAGGAAACAAGAAAAGGCACAAATAAACAGCCTGATTGCACATCTTAAAGACCTAGAAGAAGAAAAACAAAGGAACCCTAAAGCAACGAGAAGGTCAGAAATCACTAAAGTTAGGGCAGAAATAAATAACATTGAGAATAGGAAAACCATACAAAAGATCAATGAAAGTAAATGTTGGTTCTTCGAAAGAGTAAACAAAATTGACAAACCTTTAGCCAGACTCACAAAACAAAAAAGGGAGAAGACCCAAATAAATCGGATAGTAAATGAAAGAGGAGATATCACAACAGACAATGCAGAAATTCAACATATCATGCGAGGCTTCTATGAACAACTATATGCCACCAAGCTAGAGAACCTGGAAGAAATGAATGATTTCCTAGATACCTACCAACTTCCAAAACTAAGTAAAGAGGAAGTGGATAACATGAACAGGCCCATCACAGCTAATGAAATTGAAACAGTTATCCAAAATCTTCCCAAAAATAAAAGTCCTGGACCAGATGGTTTTACAAATGAATTCTACAAAACCTTCAAAGAAGAATACCTCTACTTTTACAAGTCTTCCAGAAGATTGAAGACACTGGAATACCCCTGCCAGCTTCTATGAAGCCAACATCACTCTGATACCAAAAGCAGAAAGGGACACAACCAAAAAAGAAAACTACAGACCAATATCTCTGATGAACATAGATGCGAAAATATTGAACAAAATTCTAGCCAACCGGATACAGCAGTATATCAAAAAGATTGTTCATCATGACCAAGTGGGGTTTATCCATGCAAGGCATGCAAGGTTGGTTTAATATATGTAAATCAATCAATGTGATCCACCACATCAACAAAAGCAAGACCAAAAACCACATGGTCATATCAATAGATGCAGAGAAAGCCTTTGACAAAATACAACATCCCTTTATGATCAAAACACTACAAAAAATGGGAATAGATGGAAAATTCCTGAAGATAGTGGAGTCTATATATAGCAAACCTACAGCCAACATCATTCTCAATGGTGAAAAACTAGAAGCATTTCCACTCAGATCAGGTACTAGACAGGGCTGCCCACTATCACCATTACTATTCAACATAGTGTTGGAAGTTCTTGCCATAGCAATCAGGCAGGAGCAAGGAATTTTTTTTTTAATGAATCTTTTTTTTTTCTTTTTTTTAATATTTATTTTATTTATTTATTCCCTTTTGTTGCCCTTGTTGTTTTATTGTTGTAGTTATTATTGTTGTTGGATAGGACAGAGAGAAATGGAGACAGGGAGGGGAAGACAGAGAGGAGGAGAGAAAGATAGACACCTGCAGACCTGCTTCACCGCCTGTGAAGCGACTCCCCTGCAGGTGGGGAGCCGGGGTTCGAACCGGGATCCTTACGCTGGTCCTTGTGCTTTGCGCCACCTGCGCTTAGCCCGCTGCACTACAGCCCGACTCCCCAGGAGCAAGGAATTAAAGGGATACAGATTGGAAGAGAAGAAGTCAAACTCTCCTTATTAGCAGATGATATGCTAGTATACATAGAAAAACCTAAAGAATCCAGCAAGAAGCTTTTGGAAATCGTCAGGCAATACTGTCAGGCTATAAAATTAACATTCAAAAGTCAGTGGCATTCCTCTATGCAAACACTAAGTTAGAAGAAATTGAAATCCAGAAGTCAATTCCTTTTACTATAGCAACAAAAACAATAAAATATCTAGGAGTAAACCTAACCAAGGAAGTAAAAGACTTGTATACTGAAAATTATGAGTCACTACTCAAAGAAATTGAAAAAGACACAAAGCAGTGGAAAGATATTCCATGCTCATGGGTTGGAAGAATTAACATCATCAAAATGAATATATTACCTAGAGCCATCTACAAATTTAATGCTATCCCCATCGAGATCCCAAGCACATTTTTTAGGAGAATAGAAAAAATGCTACAAATGTTTATCTGGAAGCAGAAAAGACCTAGAATTGCCAAAACAATCTTGAGAAAAAAGAACAGAACTGGAGGCATCACACTCCCAGATCTCAAACTATATTATAGGGCCGCTGTCATCAAAACTGCTTGGTACTGGAACATGAATAGACACACTGACCAGTGGAATAGAATTGAGAGCCCAGAAATGAGGCCCCACACCTATGGACAGCTAATCTTTGACAAAGGGGTCCAGACTATTACATGGGGAAAGCAGAGTCTCTTCAACAAATGGTGTTGGAAACAATGGGTTGAAACATGCAGAAGAATGAAACTGAATCACTGTATTTCACCAAATACAAAAGTAAATTCCAAGTGGATCAAGGACTTGGATGTTAGACCACAAACCATCAAATACTTAGAGGAAAATATTGGCAGAACTCTTTTCCGCATAAATTTTAAAGACATTTTCAATGAAACGAATCCAATTACAAAGAAGACTAAGGCAAGTATAAACCTATGGGACTACATCAAATTAAAAAGCTTCTTCAGAGCAAAAGAAACCACTATAGAAACCAAGAGATCCCTCACAGAATGGGAGAAGATCTTTACATGCCACACATCAGATAAGAGTTTAATAACCAACATATATAAAGAGCTTGCCAGACTCAACAACAAGACAACAAATAACCCCATCCAAAAATGGGGGGAGGACTTGGACAGAATATTCACCACAAAAGAGATCCAAAAGGCTGAGAAACACATGAAAAAATGCTCCAAGTCTCTGATTGTCAGAGAAACGCAAATCAAGACAACAATGAGATATCACTTCACTCCTGTGAGAATGTCATATATCAGAAAAGGTAACAGCAGCAAATGCTGGAGAGGGTGTGGGGTCAAAGGAACCCTCCTGCACTGCTGGTGGGAATGTCATCTGGTCCAACCTCTGTGGAGAACAGTCTGGAGAACTCTCAGAAGGCTAGAACTGGACCTACCCTATCAGCCTGCAATTCCTCTCCTGGGGATATATCCTAAGGAACCCAACACATCCATCCAAAAAGATCTGTGTACACATGTTTTTTGGCAGCACAATTTGTAATAGCCAAAACCTGGAAACAACCCAGGTGTCCAACAACAGATGAGTGGCTGAGCAAGTTGTGGTATATATACACAATGGAATACTACTCAGCTATAAAAAATGGTGACTTCACTGTTTTCAGCCGATCTTGGATGGACCTTGAAAAAATCATGTTGAGTGAAATAAGTCAGAAACAGAAGGATGAATATGGGATGATCTCACTCTCAGGCCAAAGTTGAAAAACAAGATTAGAAAAGAAAACACAAGTCGAACCTGAAATAGAACTGGAGTATTACACCAAAGTAAAAGACTCTGGGGTGGGTGGGTGTGTGTGGAGAATACAGGTCCATGAAAGATGATGAATGACATAGTGGGGGTTGTATTGTTAAATGGGAATCTGGGGAATGTTATGCATGTAAAAACTATTGTATTTACTGTTGAATGTAAAACATTAATTCCCCAATAAAGAAATAAATTATTAAAAAAAAAAAGAAAAAGAAAAAATCATGTTGAGTGAAATAAGTCAGAAACAGAAGGATGAATATGGGATGATCTCACTCTCAGGCCGAAGTTGAAAAACAAGATCAGAAAAGAAAACACAAGTAGAACCTGAAATGGAATTGGCGTATTGCACCAAAGTAAAAGACTCTGGGGTGGGTGGGTGGGGAGAATACAGGTCCATGAAGGATGATAAGTGACATAGTGGGGGTTGTATTGTTAAATGGGAAACTGGGGAATGTTATGCATGTACAAACTATTGTATTTACTGTTGAATGTAAAACATTAATTCCCCAATTAAAAAAAAAAAAGAAAAAATCATGTTGAGTGAAATAAGTCAGAAACAGAAGGATAAATATGGGATGATCTCACTCTCAGGCCGAAGTTGAAAAACAAGATTAGAAAAGAAAACACAAGTAGAACCTGAAATGGAATTGGTGTATTGCACCAAAGTAAAAGACTCTGGGGTGGGTGGGTGGGGAAAATACAGGTCCATGAAGGATGATAAATGACATAGTGGGGGTTGTATTGTTAAATGGGAAACTGGGGAATGTTATGCATGTACAAACTATTGTATTTACTGCTGAATGTAAAACATTAATTCTCCAATTAAAAAAAAAAAAAGAAAAAATCATGTTGAGTGAAATAAGTCAGAAACAGAAGGATGAATATGGGATGATCTCACTCTCAGGCAGAAGTTGAAAAACAAGATCAGAAAAGAAAACAGAAGTAGAACCTGAAGTGGAATTGGCGTATTGCACCAAAGTAAAAGACTCTGGGGTGGGTGGGTGGGTGGGGAGAATATAGGTCCATGAAGGATGATGAATGACATAGTGGGGGTTGTATTGTTATATGGGAAACTGGGGAATGTTATGCATGTACAAACTATTGTATTTACTGTTGAATGTAAAACATTAATTCCCCAATAAAGAAATAAATTAAAAAAAAAAAAAAAAGAAAAAAAACACTGGACTTGATAGCCGGAGATCTGGTTTCTAGTCCAGTCTGCTACTACATTTAGTATGTATGTTGGAGGGGATAGAAAGAAAAAAATGTGCAAGGACTCGGCTTCAAGCTCTTGGTCCCCATCTGTGAGGGGAAAGCTTTGCAAGTGGTGAAACAGTACCGCAGGTGTCTATCTTTCTCTCTCCCATTATCCTCTTGGTTTCTGGCTGTCTCTATTCAATTAATAAAGACAATAAAAGGGGGTTGGGTGGTGGTGCAGTGGGTTAAGCGCATGTGGCGCCAAGCGCAAGGACCATTGTAAGGATCCTGGTTCGAGCCCCTGGCACCCCACCTGCAAGGGAGTCGCTTCACAGGCGGTGAAGCAGGTCTGCAGGTGTCTATCTTTTACTCCCCCTCTCTGTCTTTCCCATCTCTCTCCATTTCTCTCTGTTCTGTCCAACAATGAACAACATCAACAATGGCAACAATAATAACCACAACGTGGCTACAACAACAAGGGAACAAAAGGGAGAATAAATGGCCTCCAGTAGCGGTGGATTTATGGTGCAGGCACCGAGCCCAGCAATAACCTGGAGGAAAAAAATATTAAAATAAAGACAATAAAAAAATTTAAAAAGGGGAGTCAGGTGGTAGCACAGTGGGTTATGCGCATGTGACACGAAGCCCATGGACCGGTGTAAAGATCCTGGTTGGACCCCCGGTTCCCCACCTGTGGGGGAGTCACTTTCACTTCACAGGCAGTGAAGCAGGTCTGCAGGTGTCTCTTTCTCCCCCTCTCTGTCTTCCCCTCCTCTCTCCATTTCTCTCTGTCCTATCCAAAAACAACACCCATCAATAACAATACTAACTACAACAATAAAAAACACCAAGGGCAACAAAAGGGAATAAATAAATATTTTAAAAAAATTTAAAAGGGGGGGCAGGCAGTGATGCACCTGGTTAAATGCAAACATTGCAGTGTGCAAGGTTGCAAGTTCAAGCCTCTGGTCCCCACTTGCGGGGGGTGGGGGGGCTTCATGAGCAGTGGAACAGGCCTACAGGTATCTATCTATCTGTCTCTCTCCCTGTCTCCCCCTCCCTTCTTAGTTCCTGTCTCAATCCAATAATAAATAAAAACATTAAAAAATAAAATATTTTTAAAAAAGAAAGGAAAGAAAAGACTGCCAGGAGTGATGGATTTGTTGTAATAGCACTGACCTCCAGAAATAACCTTGATGGAAAAATCTCCAGCCCCTAGTTATTCCTCTCCCCTTTCTTTTTCTCTTTCTTTTTTTCTTTCTCTCTCTCTTCCCCCTTCTTCCTATCTTTCTTTCATTCAAAGATTTTATTTGTTCATGAAGAAGACAGGTGGAGAGAGAGAGAGATAAAGAACCAGATATCACTCTGGTAGATGTGCTGCCCAGGATTGAATCCAAGACTTCATGCTTCAAAGTCCAAAGCTTTATCTTCTGTGTCAACTCCCGGACCAGCCTTTTCTTCCTCTCTCTCTCTCGCTCCTCCATATGAGATAGAGAAACAGACAGTGAAAGAGACCACACCACCAATGCTTCCTTAAGTGCACTGGGGGTCAGGCTTGAACCTGCGTTGCACTCACAGCAAATCAGTACACTTTCCAAGTGAGTTATTTTGACAGCACAGTTACTCTTTCTTCGAAGACTCAGATGTCTGATTCATCTGCACTCACCTCTCTGGAACTACTGTTACTAAAGGAGAGGATGTGGTCCTTGGTCCTTCCGCCACACATCTTTCTAAAAGAGAATCTGTTAAGAGTAGAAAGGAGTTTAAGTTGGTAATCATACTCACCATAACCATTTCCTCACCCAACTTCCCAATATAGACACTTACCTACTTCCTCTTCTGAGTCCTCAGCCAGCAGGATCCCCTGGGATTGAGTTCCTCCCTGAACCCTGGGACTCTCCTCTACAATTAGAGGGCCCCGACAAACCAATGATGGGGGAGTACTCAGGCGACGATACTGGCAGGGCAAGTCACCAAAGAGAATCAACTCTTGGTCCCTCAGACGATGGCTTGTTCCAGGGCTCAGGACTTTAGGTGGTCTCAGGATCTGAGTACCATTGAGGCTCCCATAATCCTTGAGGATGGGTGCCTTGCTCCAAGACAAGATCTCAATCACTGCATGCTGTTTGGAGATTGATGGAAAGGGCAGCACCACAGAGCACTCAGGCATTCGGCCTATCACATTCTTCCCAAGATACAGTGGGAAATCTGAGAATTAGAGAGGGAAATAGGTTTCAAGGTCAGAGATCTGCCCTGTTGTCAGCAAACTGTTCCTATTAAGTACTCCATTAGTCCCTTAAGGTCCCCACAAGCAACAGGAAAATGAAAGGCCCTAGGACATCTAGGAATGGAGAATTATTTCTGAGTAAGTGTCCATTCACATTGGACTGCTATCTATTGTGCTTAAACAGGCCCCAAATCTTCCACCTTAACCATTTTAAGTACATAATTCAGTGATACTAAATATAATCATGCCTTTGTGTAACCATCACAACCATCCATTTCCAGACCATACTATATTCTTATTTGAATCCCTTCATCATCTACCAAAGTAAAGCTATCTTCAGAAAGGGCCAGAGAGGCTGTTTAGTAGTACAGTGCAATTTAAAGTACTGGGTTTGAACCCCAGCACTGTGTAATAAGAAAGACAAAAATAAACAGGACAGGATGGAGTTGGGGAGACAGCATAATGGTTATGTAAAAGGTTTTAATGCCTGAAGATTCAAAGTTCCAGGTTCAGTCCCCAGCACCATCAGAAACCAGAGCTGAGCAGTGATCTGGTAGCTGTGTCTATCATTAAAAATAAACAAAATATTTAACATAAATAAAAACACAACCACCTCCAACGAGTCCAGGACAGTAACAGGGAACATTCAATTCAATCATCTTTCTTTTTATCATTTCCATTAAAACTTTTTTTTCAGATCTAGGAGATGGCATAGTAGATAAGATATTAGACTCTCTAGTGGTCTGGGAGGTGGCTGAGTTCAATCTCCAGCAGCACATGTACCAGAGTGATGGCTGGTTCTTTGTCTCCTCCTATCTTTCTCATGAATAAATAAATTAATTCTTTAAAAAAAAAAAATCTGGACGGAGGAAAAAAAGAAAAAAAAAAAAAATCTAAAAAAAATATTGGACTCTCAAGCATGAGGTCCTGAGTTTGATCCCCAGGATCATATGTGCCAGAGTGATGCTCTGGTTTTCTCTCATAAATAAATAAACTATTTAAAAATAATAATAATAATTAACTGGGGGTCGGGTGGTATCATAGCTGGTTAGGCACACATGGCGCAAGCACAAGGGCCAGCGTAAGAACCCCCACCTGCGGGG
Source organism: Erinaceus europaeus (assembly GCF_950295315.1). NCBI lineage: Eukaryota > Metazoa > Chordata > Mammalia > Eulipotyphla > Erinaceidae > Erinaceus > Erinaceus europaeus. Next base: position 53,878,186 of record NC_080165.1, read on the forward strand.
GGGGGGGGGGTGTCACTTTACAAACCGTGAAGCAGGTCTGCAGGTGTCTATCTTTCTCTCCCCTCTGTCTTCCCCTCCTTTCTCGATTTCTCTCTGTCCTATCTAACAATGACAGCAATAACAACAACAATAATAACAACAAAGATAAAAGAGCAACAAAGGGGAAAAAATAAAAAATAAAGTTTCTTTAAAAAAATAAAATAGGGAGTCAGGCTGTAGCGCAGTGGGTTAAGCGCAGGTGGCGCAAAGCGCAAGGACCAGCATAAGGATCCCGGTTCGAGCCCTGGCTCCCCACCTGCAGGGGAATCGCTTCACAAGTGGTGAAGCAAAATAAATAAATAAAAATAAATAAGTAAATAAATAAATAAATAAATAAAATAAAGGACAGGGGTAGATAGCATAATGGTTATGCAAACAGACTCTCATGCCTGAGGCTCCAAAGTTCCAGGTTCAATCCCCTGTACCACCATAAGACAGTGCTCTGGTAAAAAAATAAATAAATAAAATTAAAAAAAATTAATTATTTATTATTGGATAGAGACAGAGAGAAATTAAGAGGGAGGAGCGAGATAGAGACACCTGCAGCCCTGCTTCACTATTTGTGGGGCTTTTCCCCTTCAAGTGGGGACCAGGGGCTTGAACCTGGGTCCTTGAGCAGTGTAATGTGTGTGCTCAACCAGGTGCACCACTACCTGGCCCCCTAAATAAATAAAATCTAAAAAAAAAAAAAAAAAAGATAAAACATATTTTTTCCAGGTATCTTTGAGACATATATAAGCTTCTTGCAAACCTCCAACTACCTCCCCACAAAAATAAAAGGCCTGGGGGTCAGGCGGTAGCATAGTGGGTTAAGTGCAGACGGCATGAAGCACAAGGACTGGCATAAGGATCCCAGTTCGAGCCCCTGCTCCCCACCTGCAGGGGGGTCGCTTCACAAGTGGTAAAGCAGGTCTGCAGGTGTCTTTCTCTCCCACCTCTGTCTTCCCCTCCTCTCTCCATTTCTCTGTCCTATGAAACGACGACGATCTCGACGACGATATCAAAAATAACAACAATAATAACCACAACAATAATAAAACAACAAGGGCAACAAAAGGGGAAAAAAAAATAAAAGGCCTATATTAGTACTTCAACACTCAATATCCTCTGACCTGTTTCTGGTCCATGGGTACTACTGAAGATACGCAATCGCCCTACAGGTTCCAAGCTACACCCGAAGTATTCACCAGGTATCTCTGGCTGCTCCTCTTCTTCAACATCCCAGTTAATTGCCTGGGTGTCCTCCATGATCTGGGAAGGAAATACATAACCGTCATCTCTATTACTGGAATATAGAGGCAATGGATAGTTAGGGTTAAGCCTGGAGGACTTAGAAGCTGATACTCCTCTTTCTGTCAACAAATTAGTTTTTTTTTAAAATAGATATTTAAAAAACATAGATATTAATGAGAGAGAAATAAGAGAACTATAGCATCACTCCAGCATATATGAAATGCAAGGTATCTAACTCAGGACCTCATGCTTGAGAGTCCAACACTATTCACCAACTGTCCTGTTTTTGTTCCCCTATCCCTCTGAAGCATTAAAAAAATATCTTTGTGGAGATCCCAAATTTTCATCTGCAATATTCCAGCCTTTAGTTTCATGATTAGTCAACAATTTGTTTCACTTTATATATTAACTCTTTTTATTTATTTATTTTATTTTCGAGAGAGATGCAGAGAGAGTAAGACACAGAGAGAAATCATATTAACTCTTTTTTCAGCCACCAGGTTCCAGATGCTACCATGATGCCAACCGGACTTCCTTGGGTAGACGACCCCACAAATGTGTCCTGGAACCCCGCTTCCCCAGAGCCCTGCCCCACTAGGGAAAGAGGGAGTTGTTGCCCTTGTTTTATTGTTGTTGTTGTTGTTGATGTTGTCGTTGGATAGGACAGAGAGAAATGGAGAGAGGAGAGGAAGACAGAGAGGGGGAGAGAAAGACAGACACCTGCAGACCTGCCTCACCTCCTGTGAAGCGACTCCCCTGCAGGTGGGGAGCCGGGGGCTCCAACCGGGATCCTTAGGTGGGTCGTTGTGCTTCGTGCCACATGTGCTTAGTGTTTCCTTTTTATAGAAAAAAAATACTTTGATCATGACACAGAAAAAGGAGTAAATGTTATAAAGTGGGGGAGACAGAGTAATGATTATGCAGAGACTCATGCCTGAGGCTCTAAGATCCCAGGTTCAATCCCTCGCACCACCATAAACCAAAGTTGAGCAGTGCACTGGTAAAAATAAATAAATAAATAAATAAATAAGTAAATTTATCGCACCAAAGTAAAAGACTCTGGGGTGGGTGGGTGGGGAGAATACAGGTCCATGAAGGATGATAGAGGACCTAGTGGGGGTTGTATTGTTATATGGGAAACTGGGGAATGTTATGCATGTACAAACTATTGTATTTACTGTTGAATGTAAAACATTAATTTTCCAGTAAAGAAATAAAAAAGAAAAAAGAAAAATAAATAAGTAAATCAAACAAGTATTATAAAATCTCAAGTACACAAACATGCAATCACATAGGCTTATTTATATAAACGTTTTGAGAAACAGAAACAATGCTTAACCTTACTATATACAACATACTGACAGTTTTCATTATTTATTCTTTTTCTTAAACAATGCTGCTCTTTTAAAAAAATTTATTTTACATTAACGAGAAATATAGACAGACACAAGCAGTATTGCAGGTGTCGCTCTTCCTCTCTTTTCTTGTTTTTAATTATCTTATGTATTTATTGAATAGAGACAGAAATTGAGAGGGAAAGGGGAGGTAGAGAGGAAGAGCGACAGAGAGACACTTGCAGCCCTGCCTCACCCCTTGAAAAGCTTCCCCCCTGCAGGTGGGGACCCGGGCCTTGCACATTAACCAGGTGTGTCACCACCTGGCCCCCCCATTAACTCCTTCCCTCTTGATTTGTGGCTGTGTCTATCCAACAAATGAATAAAGGTAATTTAAAAAATATATATTTATTTATGAGAAAGGTAGAGAGAGAAAGAACAAGACATCACTCTGGCACATGTGCTGAACTCAGGACCTCATGGTTGAGAATCCAGTGCTTTATGTACTGCTCCACCTCCCAGACCACAATTTAAAAAAAAATTTAAAAAAAAAAGAAAGACATAGGAGTCCGGCGGTAGCACAGCGGGTTAAGCGCACGTGATGCAAAGCACAAGGACTGACATAAGGATCCCAGTTCGAGCCCCTGGCTCCCCGCCTGCAGGGGAGTCGCTTCACAGGCGGTGAAGCAGGTCTGCAGGTATCTATCTTTCTCTCCTCCTCTCTCTGTCTTCCCCTCCTCTCTCCATTTCTCTCTGTCCTATCCAAAAACGATGACATCAATAACAACAACGATAACTACAATAATAAAACAACAAGGGAAACAAAAGGGAATAAATAAAATAATAAAAAAAAAAAAAAAGAAAGACATGGAAATAATCAGAGCACTGCTCAGTTCTGGCTTATGGTCCTGACAGGAATTGAACCTGGGAACTCAAGAGCCACAGGCAATGAAAGTCTTTTGCATTACCATTCTTCTTCTTCTTCTAGTGTTTGCCCTTCTTCCGTGGCCAGTCAACAGTGTCAGGTTGAGCCTGATGTCAAGTTTCGAGACCTCCTTATGCTGTCTCACCAGCCCTTTATTCTCTTTTTAAAATGCCAGTTGGCAACCTACTAAATTGATTTTACCACTGACCACTGGGTTGCAACCTGTACTTTAAGGGAAACTCTAGCCAATGTCAGCTATGTGTCAGAGGCTTGGAGAGACAGCATAATGGTTATGCAAATAACCTTCATACCTGAAGCTCCAAGCTTCCAAATTCAGTCCCCAGTATCATGTTAAACCAGAGCTGAGTAGTGCTCTGGTGAAAATCAATAAAATATTTAAAACAAAACAAAAACTATGTGTGAGACACTGTGTCATGTGTCAAACTTAATAACATAGGCAGGTGTTTAGGACATTTAGGCTAAGAAAAATAATCTGTTCAGGATAGTATAGCAGGTAAATGGAAAAGGTGGTTGTGGACACAGAGTCCATGTTATTTACAGTTAACCAGACTTTCTTAGTGTGACCAGACTAAAATGCAAAAAATTGTAAAAGTCAACATATATAGTGGTTTGCTTTGTACCAACTATTTTCATTTTTTTCTTTTTAAATATTTATTTATTCCCTTTTGTTGCCCTTGTTGTTTTATTGTAGTTATTCTGTTGTCATCGTCGTTGTTGGATAGGTCAGAGAGAAATGGAGAGAGGAGGGGAAGACAGAGAAGGGGAGAGAGAGACACCTGCAGACCCGCTTCACCGCCTGTGAAGTGATTCCCCTGCAGGTGGAGAGCCGGGGCCTCGAACCGGGATCCTTACACCAGTCCTTGTGCTTTGTGCCACGTGTGCTTAACCCGCTACCGCCCAACTCCCTATTTTCTTTTTAAAAAATATTTATGTATTCCCTTTTGTTGCCCTGGTTGTTTTATTGTTGTAGTTATTGTTGTTATTGATGTCATTGTTGTTGGATAGGACAGAGAGAAATGGAGAGATATGGGGAAGACAGAGAGGGGGAGAGAAAGACAGACACCTGCAGACCTGCTTCACCGCCTTTGAAGCGACTTCCCTGCAGGTGGGGAGCCGGGGGATGGAACCTGGATCCTTAGGCCTGTCCTTGCGCTTTGTGTGCCACCAGCGCTTAACCCGCTGTAATACTGCCCAACAACCCCCACAAGTATTTTCTATTACTTCATGTTATGTTATATGATTGACTCATTATTATGACTCGGCCAGGAAGGAAACAGCTCACTTGGTAGAGTATGCTTTACTAAGTTTAAATTTTATTTATTTGTTATTACAGAAAGAAATTGAGATAGAGGGAAACAGACAGAGAGACACTTGCAGTCCTGCTACACATCTGAAGCTTTCCCCCAGCAGGTAGGGGCCATGGGTTTGAACCTGAGTCCTTGTGCACTCTAATGTGAGTGCTTAACCAGGTGAGCCACTGCCTAGCCCCAAGTGTGCTTTTCTATGCACAAAGACCTAGTTTGACACCCCCCCCATGGAAGCACCATACAAAGGGGAAGCTTTATGAGCAGTAAAACAATGCTAGTATGTTTCTCTATTCCTGGCTTCACCTCTGTCTAGGGGAAGAAGAAAAAACAAACAGACAAAAAGAAAAAAAAAAGAGTGTACCAGAAGTGGTAGACTGATACAGATATACTGCCCCCCCCCCTGAAGCTTTGGTGGCATTAAAAACAAAATAAAACAAAAAATACAGTCTTTTCTGAGGGTTACCTTGAGTTGTGAGGTGTTTCAGGGCTATCATTAGTTAACACCATGACAGAAGACATCAAGACCATAACCAAGACCATTCCTTTTAGACAGCTGCTTCTCCATCCAGAACCAATCTAGGAACTGCTGGCAGAACTACTTGGCTTCCCACTGCTGTGAGAAGGTAGTGACAGCTGTGAAGGGGCTGATATCTCTGTGTATTGATGATACACTAGTGTGCGAGCGAGCCGCCTGCCCTGGGTATCAGTGTGGGATGACTGCTGGGCAGAGAGCACATTTGCAGGGAAGATCTGGATTGGCTCTCCTCAGCTCTCTTAGCCTATGTATGTTCTTTTGCTAGGGTGAAGGGGACCTAGCTACCCACCCTGGGATCTTAAGACATTGGTTGATAAATAATTGTTGGAAAAGGGTACAGAAATTATTGCAACAACTCCGTAAAGTAGGTATTACTTCTTATTTTCCAGATTACGACACTACAACAGATGGGCTTAAAAAAACAAGCAAACAACAAAAAAACTTGCCCCAAATCACCTACAAGTCTCTCTTAATTTTCTTTGATGGTTTTACATGCCCACAGGATAAAATAACACCTATCCCTAAGTAAGACCCTCTATGATTTGAACCTCATGTCCTGCGGTATGTGCCCCTCTGTCATGATTCAGTGACATAGAAGGGCATTTATCGCTCCCCAATCTCTGAACACAGTAGTTCTGTTGTGCCTCACGTGTGCAAACCTTAGCCCAACTCCTAGGCTCTTCGATCCCAGACTTTCTGGTCTAGTCTTTTTTTTTACCAGAGCACTTCTCAAATCGGGTTTATGGTGGTGCGGGGGATTGAATCTGGGATTTTGGAGCCGTAGACATGAGTCTCTTTGCATAACCATTACCTACCCCAGCCTTGGTCTAATCTAACTCTTAAAATTCAGCTCAAATGTCATTTTCTTGCTTTCTGAGCCCCCCCCCCCCCCCACGCGCACTGCTCAGCTCTGGCTTATGGGGCCTGAATGTGGGAGTCGAGAGCCTCAGTCCTGGTTCTCTGCATCACCATCAGGCTACGTACCCCGCCCACTCTCGGAGCTTCCTAAGGTAACCACGCAGCCACAGAGCTACCTATGCTAACACGCCGCATCATATGGCCGCCGTTTCCTTTTGTCTTCTGCCGGCACAGACCCAGAGAGCAGCACCCCCGCCCCACCCCAGGGTCCAACAGCTTCATTCATTCAAGAGCAGTGAGCCACCTGGTGCCATGGCAAGTCTTGTGGACGCATTCAGGAACCAAACATAAAATTAACCCTGCCCTCCCGAAGGTCTCAACACCAAGTTCACTAATGAAAGAAGAAACGGGGTGAAAACGCCAAAGAGCACACATGGAATTCACTTTAAAAAAGATGTCACCCTGGAGAGAAGCTGGGGTGGGGGAGGGGGCACGGAAAGTGGGCGCCTCCATGGAGGCGGCGCGAACTCCTAACTCCATCCTCCCGACCCGCGAGCTCGTGTCGACGCGGACCCCGGGCCCACCCGGGGGTTCCCTCATGGCCCAACAGTATCCCCGACCTTCCTCATACCTAAACTCGGGGAGGGGCTTCAAGCGAGGATGAGAAGAAACTTTCCAAGTCTTCTCCGCCCAGTGCCACCTAAGACACGCCCCTCCCGCCTTCCGGTAGAATCAAGATGGCATCGGGGAGATGCGCGCGAGGGCCCCCGGGACGCACCTACTAGGAGTCTCCGCGCGACACCAGTAAACCGTCACGACCCAGCTAGAGAGCGCGAGCGCAAGAGCGGAGGGGGAGGGGGAGACCTGCGCTGATTGGCTCCGGCCACTGTCTTTCACAGCCCCGCTGCAGATTGATTGATCAACCCTCACAGGGGGCGGCACAACCAAGGGCCCGCCCCGCTCACAGCTGAAAGTATCTGGGTGTGGGTGTCTCGGGGAGTCTGGGAACGGTTAAGCGGGGCGGTAATTTGAGGGCTCAGCTAACGCATAAAATAAAATAGCACAGGCGATTGGGCAGTTCCACGGGACAACCCAACGCCCACTTCCCGGCGCAGAGTTCCAAACTGTGACCACTGAGTCTGGCCTCCAGCAGCGGATAGAGGGGCTTACCAGCCAGCGCCCAAAGCATCGGGCGTGGCCAGAGCGCCGTTCCTCGGTCCTCCCAGATATGGTGTCCGCTGACTCATGAGAAATGCAACTGGGCTGCTGGTTGCAGTCGTGGCTGGAGATCCGCAGTTTGGAGAATGGCTTGTAGGCGTGGTGTTTGAGAACGCATTTCCTTCTGATTTGGTTTATTTTGTACAAGTCCTGTAATTCCTCCCTAACAATACATCCCTGATGGGCATTTTGAGGTACCTTTCCTAAAGCAAAGCCCTTTAGGGCAAACAGAACCGCTTAAGGAACCCTTTCCCCCTCCCCTCCAGTGTTGTTGCTGGGGCTCCGAATCCACTTCTCCTGGAGGCTATTTTTCCCCTTTTGTTGTTCTTGTTGTTTGATCATTGTTGTGGTTATTATTTTTGTTGTCTTTGATATCGTTGGATAGGACAGAGAAAGGGAGGGGGGAGAGAAAGATAGACACCTGCAGACCTGCTTCACCGCTTGTGAAGGGACCCCCCCTGAGGTGGGGAGCCGGGGGCTCGAACCGGCATCCTTCTTCCAGGCTTTGTGCTTTGAGCCATGTGTGCTTAACCCGCTGCGCTACCGTCCTACCCCCTAATTAACCGTCTTAAAGGCTGATCGAGGTCTCTCAATCGGTGTAGGGTAATAAAAATTATTTATTTCATTTCATACTAAAATCTGAAAAGAAACATTTGTACATGGTTATAGTGTAGAAGTTCTTTTGCATTTGTATTGCTTTTGACACAAATGTAGATTTTGAACGGGGAATAGCATAATGGGTATGCAAACAGACTCATGCCTGAGGCTCCTAAATCCCAGGTTCAATCCCCCGCACCACCATAAGCCAGAGCTGGAGCAGTGCTCTGGTGTTTCTATCTCTCAAAAATAAAAGAAATAAAAATATTTAAAAAAATAAATGTAGATTCACAGAGAACATTGAGGCCGTGAAGTTAACTTGCCTACATTCCTACAGTTTGAGAAATTCTAAATTGTGAACTCTATCATAACAAAACTCACAAGGATCGTGTCCTAAAACAAATTAAGTTAGAAAGGTCTTGGTCAACATGATGTTCCTGTTCCTTTATTTAGATAGTAACAGAGAAATTTGTGTTTGATGCTGATTTTGATACCATGTCCTGAATTATAGCTATTCATCCAACTGCAAGATATTGGAGGTTAGGGAGCTGATAACAGTCATTTTTACGTCCCTGGCTTCTGGTTTGGTGGATCAAATGAGTTAGTTTCTCAGAAGAAGCATGTGACTCTGATTTGAGCCTATTCAAATTTCCCCCATCAATAGCCACCATCCCCTCTCCCCGTAGATTTGTTTTTAAATTTCAGCCCATGGGCTCTTAAAAGGTTGCAATGGGGGACAGAGGTATGCAAAGAGACTCTCATGCCAGAGGCTCTGAAGTCCCAGGTTCAATACCCACACCACCATAAACCAGAGCTGAGAAGTGCTCTGGTAAAAAACAACAAAGTTACAATGGGGAACCATTGTCAGTGAAATAAATAAACTGAAAAAAAAATCACTGACTTGGGGTCCGGTGGTGAAGTACATGGTTGCACACACCTCACCAGGAAGGACAAAAGACCCCAAGTCCCACCTGCAGGGGGTGAGTCGTGGAGCAGGTGCCTCTCTTCCTTTCTATTTCTTTCTTTCTTTTTTTTTTTTTCCCCCAGGGTTATTGCTGGGCTCGGTGCCTGCACCATGAATCCACCGCTCCTGGAGGCCATTCCCCCCCTTTTTGTTGCCCTAGTTGTTGCAGCCTCATTGCGGTTATTATTGCCATTGTTGACGTTGCTTTGTTGTTGGATAGGACAGAGAGAAATGGAGAGAGGAGGGGAAGACAGAGAGAGAGGGGAGAGAAAGATAGAAACCTGCATGCCTGCTTCACCGCCCGTGAAGCGACTCCCCTGCAGGAGGGGAGCCGGGGGCTCGAACCGGGATCCTTACGCTGGTCCTTGCGCTTTGCGCCACGTGCGCTTAACCCACTGCGCCACCGCCCGACCCCCACCTTTCTATTTGTTTCTATCAAGTAAATACATAAAAAAGATAAATCACTGACTTCATCAAAGTGTCTAAAGGCAAACTTAAAATACACTGAAATGCTACAGATACCTCACCTCATAGTTTTGTTTGATGTGACTACATCTTTACTCTAAGACCCAGATTGCATACAAGGAAGGACAAAGACTTCTAGCATCACGAGACCCAGAGATCAGCTTCTCTTTGAACAGATCCATCAGATAATTATATCTCTATCCTGAAAAGTCCTTGCTGCAATGTTGTATCCCTTTCTAACAATATCATTAAAAAACTCCCAAGGAAATAGCAGGATGACAATCGACTCCTCCTCCCTGAGGCATATGGGGGAGTAGCGGCTTACTAGAGTTCATGCCTTGGGTAATCAAAGGACTGGCTGTTTGATAGAGTTCAGTGCCGCATTTCTCTCCAGTTTTTGCTGAGCTCAGCAGTCCAGCGTTTCCCAAGCGCCAGCATAGGGGGAGCTTTCAGGGCGTGTCCTCCAACCCACCTCCCAAAGCTTGGTACTTAAAAAGATTCTCAATTTCTATATCCCAGTAAACGTCTTTTTTTGTAAAAAAAAAAAAATGGGGCACAAAGAAAACTAATCTTGCGCAAAACTCACTTTTCAAAAAAAAAAAAAATCACAAAAATCTCAAATCCAGACCCGGTACCCATATCCATTCGTCCCTTCATTTTGCAGCGTGGACAACAATAGAGCACTACAATTCCCAGAGAGCCCTGCGCTCGGCCCCGCAGCAGAGACCAATGGATGGCTGATATTTGACTGGTTTCAACGAATCAGAGCTTGCTTCGCGGAGGCTTTGTCTTCCGACGGTGGTGCAGAGCTCTTTCTCCCGCCTCCAAGTCCGGCGCACGCGCGCCCCGCCCTGCCCGCCTTCCCTCCTGCGCCCTCCCCTCTTTTCCTCCCTCTCAGAATCTTCCTGCCGCGGCGTTCGGACCTCGCTGCTCCAGCCTCCGGGGCACGTCCCAGCTTTCCAGCCGGCGACTAACAGCAGCAAAGCAAAAAAAAAAAAGAAAGAATATATACTAATTTTTTTTCTTGCCCCGTACATATCTTGAGGCGAGCACAAAGTTTTAAGTAAATTTTAATCATGAGGGAAATCGTGCACATCCAGGCCGGTCAGTGTGGCAACCAGATCGGTGCTAAGGTAAGAGTTTTAAACCTCTTTTAAGAAAAAAAAAAAAGTTCATTTTTGAGAAGGGAGAAATCGTGACGAATGCTTATGGGGCACTTGCTCTCTGCATTCTTAGTCAAGATTTGCTAGAAAACAAAAGTTTGTAGGTTGAATTTGCTTTTGAAAATGGAACGTTATTTTCCCCCCGGCAAGATCATTTTTGGGGGAGCTATTGAATGCATTCTCTAGGTCCTTTTCTTTTTTTGGGGGGGTGGGTGGGTCCTCGTCGGAGTTTCAATGAGATTTCTGCTAGAGAACGGTTCAAGGACTGAGGAAAGAGGGAAGGAAATGCGGAAACGGCCCGAAACAAAGCGATGTGAGGTTTTCTGCTAGTAAACCCCCCTAGGTGGGCTTGGTGGAACTAAGCCGGAAGGAGAAAGGGCGAGGTTAGGCCAGCGGCAGAGGCTGGAGCCCAAGGATGGGGCCGGGGTGGGCTGCACTGGGTGTTACCCTGCACAAAAGAGCAGCGGTCCTAGCGCGCCCGCGGTTTCTGAGGGCGGTCCTGCAGATTCTGAATGCAGGCTAAAACTGTGCTGGGGTGATTTTTTTTTTTTTTTTTTTTTTACCTTTTTTTCCAATTCTCAACGAGATCATTACGTGCTTAAGCAGATAATGGGAATAAAGGGAAGCCATTTTCTTTTAGGGGACCCTCTAGAGACGCAATGGTCAGACAGGGTGAGGGCGATCATTCTGAAGAGAAGGGAATTTTTTTTTTTTTTTTTTTGGCGCGCGCGGTTACAGTGTAGCGGGGGAGGGGTGAGGAGGAAGTGTTGCTGCTACGTTGTAGCAAAAGGGCGGGACCCTGCGGGGGCGGGGTGGGGCGCTCGCGGACAATGAGCCCCTGCGGGCGGGCGGGGGCGCGCACTCCCCCGGCGGCCCCGCCCCTGGCGCGCCGACTTCGCGCCTCGGCCCCGCCTACGCGCCGCTCTCTTTGTCGGCTGCTCTGCGCGCGCGGCGCCGCAGTCACGTGATGGCGTGGGGGTGGGGTCGGCTGCGGTAGCAGCGGCCACGCCTCGCTGCGATCCGAACCCTTTGTGCGAGGCGGGCAGGGGCGGTGCCCAGCGAGGGGTGGGTACAGGCGGGCGCGCGTAGCAGGTGGGCCGCCTCCATCCCCTCCCCGCGGGGCCTACCCTCGCCTTTCCCTCTCCCGCTGCACATCAATTCACATTCCAGGCAGTGAAAACGGCTTTCCCGGGGGCGTCTAGAAGGGCACTGCAGACAGGTCGAGCGGGTGCTTGGGTTTTGCAAGGGCGTGTCCAGTAAAATGGCGGCATGGGGCATAAGTGACTGGGATCTGAGTTGTGGAGAACTCAGTTGCGCTCTCTCCGACAGTTCTGGGAGGTGATCAGTGATGAGCATGGCATCGATCCTACCGGCACCTATCACGGGGACAGCGACCTGCAGCTGGACCGCATTTCTGTGTATTACAATGAAGCCACAGGTGAGGGCAGAAGCCACAGGACAGGCTGCATTTCTTTTTTTTTTTTTTTTTACCAGAGCACTGCTCAGCTCTGGCTTGTGGTGCGGGGGATTGAACCTGGGACTTGATGGAGCCTCAGGCTTGAGAGTTTGTTTGCATAACCATCATGCTGTCTACCCCCGCTCTCCAGCTGCATTTCTGAGTGCTATTAATAGCCCTGGAGAACTGCATCCCCGTTGAATGAACTCATTCCTTTTATGTCATCTAACTTCAATCCCCACGTTGGGGCCAAAAAAAACCCAGCTCTGCTGCCACCTGGTGGCTGCGCTTAAAATCAGGAAGTTTGTGTTTCTGCCTGTCTCAACCTCTATTTACCTTACCTTATGTGTTAACTTTTGCTTTCCCACTTCCATGTAGGTGGCAAATATGTTCCTCGTGCTATCTTGGTGGATCTAGAACCTGGGACCATGGACTCTGTTCGCTCAGGTCCTTTTGGTCAAATCTTCAGACCAGACAACTTTGTTTTTGGTGAGTTACAAAGAAGACATCATTTAATTTGCTTGGCTGCATTCTGAAATCTTGAATGTAGAGTAGTAGTAGTGACTGCTTTAGATGGGAAATTATACCGGTGTATAAAACAAATGTGGTGTCCACCACAATTGTCCTAAAGGGGGAGATGGAAATGTGTTTTTTTTATAATTTAATTTACTTAACTAAAAGTTTTTTATCTTTATTTTTTGGGTAGAAACAGCCAGAAATAGAGCGAAGAGTAGACACACTTGCAGCACTGCTTCACTTGTGAAGCTTTCCCCCTGCTTGTGCATTCTAAGGTGCTCTCAACTGTGTGTACCACCACCCAGCCCTGTTTTTTTTTTTAAGCCAGAGCACTGCTCAGTTCTGGTTTAGGGTGGTGTGGGGCCTTTGAACCTGGGACTTTGGAGCCTCAGATTAGTCTCTGCATGACCATTGTGCTCTCTACCCTGGCCCAGGTTCCGTATCTTTTGCGCTAATCAAGCTTGTTGATGACTCCCATTCTAGGTCAGTCTGGGGCAGGCAACAACTGGGCCAAAGGCCACTATACTGAAGGAGCTGAGCTGGTCGACTCTGTCCTGGATGTGGTACGAAAGGAAGCAGAGAGCTGTGACTGCCTCCAGGGCTTCCAGCTGACCCACTCACTGGGTGGGGGCACAGGCTCTGGAATGGGCACCCTACTTATCAGCAAGATCAGAGAAGAGTACCCTGACAGAATCATGAATACCTTCAGTGTGGTTCCCTCACCTAAAGTGTCTGACACTGTAGTTGAGCCCTACAATGCCACCCTCTCTGTTCATCAGTTAGTAGAGAACACTGATGAAACCTACTGTATTGACAACGAGGCCCTTTATGATATCTGCTTCCGCACCCTCAAGCTGACCACTCCAACCTACGGAGACCTGAACCACCTCGTCTCAGCCACCATGAGCGGTGTCACCACCTGCCTCCGCTTCCCTGGCCAGCTCAATGCTGACCTCCGCAAGCTGGCAGTCAACATGGTGCCCTTCCCTCGTCTCCACTTCTTCATGCCTGGCTTTGCCCCCCTCACCAGCCGTGGAAGCCAGCAATATCGGGCTCTCACTGTGCCCGAACTCACCCAGCAGGTCTTTGATGCCAAGAATATGATGGCTGCCTGTGATCCTCGCCATGGTCGCTACCTCACTGTGGCTGCTGTCTTCCGTGGGCGGATGTCCATGAAGGAGGTAGATGAGCAGATGCTTAACGTGCAGAATAAGAATAGCAGCTACTTCGTGGAATGGATCCCCAACAACGTCAAGACAGCTGTCTGTGACATCCCACCCCGTGGCCTCAAGATGGCAGTCACCTTCATCGGCAATAGCACAGCTATCCAGGAGCTCTTCAAGCGCATCTCAGAGCAGTTCACTGCCATGTTCCGCAGGAAGGCCTTCCTCCACTGGTACACAGGTGAGGGCATGGACGAGATGGAGTTCACTGAGGCTGAGAGCAACATGAACGACCTCGTCTCTGAGTACCAGCAGTACCAAGATGCTACCGCAGAAGAGGAGGAAGATTTCGGTGAGGAGGCTGAAGAGGAGGCCTAAGCAGAGCCCAGTCACCTCAGTTCCCTCGGCCTTCTCAATTGCCCCTTTCTCTCCCTCAGAATTTGCTTTTTCTGCCCCCCCTTTTTTTTGTGGTGGGGGTGAGGGATTCTAAACAGGCGCTCAATAAATATTTGTTTGTTGAATGTCTCCTCTCTTTCCACTCTGGGAAATCTAGATTTCTGCCATTCTGGGTAACCTGTTGCCCACTGTCATCTATCTAGTTAATATTTCCTTTTCTGTTTTTAAGATCATTCCCCCAGAAGCTGGGTCTCATCCAGGTCCCACTTAGAACCATGTGCTAAAAAACCAAAATGGCCACCATTTAACTCCTTCAGTAGCCAAGTGAAAGAAAACCAGGTTACTTTGAGTTCAAGTAGAGGTCCCTGTGAGGCAGAGGTGGTGGGATTTTTCTATTCTAGAGCAATTTTGGAGGAGGGGGTCAGGCTATTGAAGTTATACTATTCTAGGCATTTCTTCTCCTCAACTTCAGGGGAGGCATATAACAGTATTATTTCTGTTTTCTAAGCTCTGTTCTGAGTTGTCTTTTGTTAGTAGTTTCTGTCAAATGGGAGTCTTTCTTGTTTACTTCTCACATTGGACTTCTTTTCCCCATGTTGGAGGGGAACTGTCAAGAAGGGGGGAAAGTCCAGAAAGTCTGTCCTTATTCCCCTCTTTTTTGCCCAAAAAGAGGAATGCCAGCCCTGCTGTATATATATGGAAGTGTAGTACCCAGGTGAGTCATTCCCCAGAGGAGAGGGGACTGGAGACCCACCTTTGGTAACATCTCTTGCTATTGCCTTTACCCCCACCTTTGGTTTTGCCCTATTCTACACTTCAAATTTCTACTTTGTGTTGAACTTGCTTTTTTTCATATTGAAAAGATGAAATTGCCCTCCCCAAGAGCCAAAAATAAATGAGAATTGGAACAAAACGTAAGTTGTGAGGTGTGCTTATTTAGGGAAAGCTCACAGAGGGACACATGGGTTTCAAGTTATAACAAGAACCAGATACCATTCCTGGTATGTGTTCTGCTGGGGCTTGAACTCAGGACCTCATGCTTAAGAATGTAATGCTTTATCTACAGTGCCACCTCCCATAAAACCAGTATATTCTTGTATACGTTAAGTGATGAGCACATCCTACTACTTAACTGATCTACATCATACACTGCTCTGGCATTTAATCTCTGGTTGGTGCTGGTTTCTTTTAGCCACTGAATGGGTGCCTGCACTGTTCCCAGTGGCCTTTAGTACTAGTGCTCCCTGGGACTTGTGGAAGACTCTCAGGCCTTCTAGGTACATAAACCAGAAATAGGTTGGATCACAGGTTTATCCTTAGAAATCCAGACTTGAAAGCCAGGCTTGTACCATTTCAGATCAACATAGAAGCAGGGCACTGCTTTATTTTTTCTATAAACTACTGAAAACTAAATGCATGCACTGCTAAACTTGACACTTCATGCTCTATATATAAAAACAATTTTTTAAAAAATATTTTATTCCCTTTTGTTGCCCTTGTTTTTATTGTTGGATAGGACAGAAATGGAAAGAGGAGGGGAAGACACCTGCAGACCTGCTTCACTGCTTGTGAAGCGACTCCCCTGCAGGTGGGGAGCCGGGGTTCGAACTGGGATCCTTATGCCGGTCCTTGTGCTTTGCACCACCTGCGCTTAACCCACTCCCATAAAAACAATTTTCTAAAAGATCTTCCTTGGAGCTCAGGGGTGGAGTATTTGCAAGTCAAGATCTTCCTTGGAAATTGAACAACTTCCTTTGGTCATATTAGTAATTTTAGGCAGGTTTTGTTTAACCAGAGCACTGATAGCTCTGGCTTGTGGTGTGGGTGTTTGCTAGTTTGGATTGGACTTTGTAGCCTCAGACATCGAGTCTTTGCATAGCCATTATGCTATCTACCCCCAACCAGCACTAACACTTTTTATTAAATTGCTTTAGTTGGGAGCCTGAGGAGTGAGTTTCTTTTTCTTCTTTTACTGTTGTAGTTTAGCCATTTGCTATCTCCCCCACCCACTGCTCTGTGAACCCAGGGCTTTGGCTACTGAGGGGCTTCCCTTGGCCCACTTTTTTTCTCCTTTTTTCTTTTCCTCTTTTGGCGATAAGAACCTTGATGCATGATGTCATTGCTTTTGAGTCAACCTTTTTTTTTTTAATTCTTTTTATTATCTTTACTTACTGGATAGACAGCCAGAGGGTAGGAGGAGACAGGGAGACAGACACCTGTAGCACTGCTTCACCACTTGCAACGGTTCCCCTGCAGGTGGGAACTGGGGGCTCAAACCCTGGTCCTTGTGCATTGGAACATGTGCACTCAACCAGGTGCACCATTAACAAGCCCTGAGTCAACTTTCCTATTCAGATATAGAGGCACCACAGCATTAGAGCTCCAAGTGCTGTGGCATTCCCGTATGCAGGGGGCTCAGACCTGGGTCATGTTCATGTCTTGCCATGCACCCTCTAACTTTTGGGGATGAGAAGTTTCACAACTCTTTAGACAATGTAAAAGTAATTTACCTTTTCCCAGTCTAAAATGCCTGTTAAAAGTAAGGGAATAAGATATATATATATATTAAAGAATTTATCATGAGAAAGGAGAGAAAGAACCAGCCATTACTCTGGTACATGTGCTGCCAGGGATCAAACTCAGGACCTCATGCTTGAGAGTCTAGTGCCTTGGCCACTGGCGCCACCTCCCGGACCACTATATTCTAGTTTTTATTTTGAATTCTGCTTTGTTCATAATTATCCATGTTTGTGTATTTTTAAACCAGAGCATTGATTAGCTCTGGCTTTTGATGGTACAGGGGAACTGAACCTGGGACTTCAGAGTCTCTTTGTATAACCATTATGCTATCTACCCCTGCCAATTATTAATGTTTATTAATAGCCATTCAACAAAGTTGAAAACCTCCAGGCCACCCCTCTTTTGCTCAGAAAAGAATTCTAGAGATCAGGCTTGGACAAATCTATTCAACTAAATTTTGGGTGCTGGAGGTCAAACCCAGGGCTTCAAACATACAAGACATGTGTTTTACCTCAGTTAAATCCCCATATTACCAGTCTGAGAAGTTAAATAAGTTGAGGATGGGGTGGGATAAACAGAAAACTGGCATAGGATTCTTAGAGGGACTGGCAGTCTTGGTAGTGGGGTTGGGAAGGGGACCAACCCTCTTCCAAGGAAGGCACAGGCTATTTGGCAAGGAGAGAGAAGGGATGAACTCCCTTCAAAGGACTGTCAAAGGACATGCTCAGGGAGGCCATTGAAGTGCATGCAATACCAGGACCATCCAGGCAGCTTCATGATTGGGTATGCCGAAGGTTGAATGATCAGGCTGTTCGCAAAGGTTTGTGGTTTACCTGGCAAAAAGAGAACAGTGCATGGTAACGAAACCAGGTGTCCTGTTCCCAGGAGCCTTGTAATTGTTTCTGGAACCCTATCTCACTAGCTTTTTTGCCAATCAGTCTTTAGGGTGTACTAAAAGCAAGTTACTAAGTGGGAGTTAGTAGTAGTGCTAGGGCTCTGCTTACACAGACCCTCCTTGGTGCCCAGTCTTCTACTCCAAGGCTCAAGAAGGTGCCAAGAAGCCAGGCTTCAAAACCACTGATGGGGCTGGTGCCATGGTGTAGCTAGCAGAGAGCAGATACTACCATATACAAGAACCTGGGTTCAAGTCCCCAGTCCCCACCTGCAGTGCAGAAGTTTCAAATAAACAAACGAAGATCATTAAGGGGCAGGGGTAGCATAATGATTATGTCAAGAGTCTACTGCCTGGGGCTCCTAAGTCCCAAGGTTCAATCCCCTGCACCACCCTAAGCCAGAGTTGAGCAGTGCTCTGGTAAAAATAAATAAATAACCGATACAGTCCAAGTACTTTGATTTAGATGAGCACCTATTATTCAACTGTACCAGCCACACTGCCTAATCCCCTCAGTTAATCCCCTCAGACATTAAAAAATTTAAATTTATTTATTCTCTTTTGTTGCCCTTGCTGTTTTATCATTGTTGTGGTTATTACTGTCGTCGTTGTTGGATAGGACAGAGAGAAATAGAGAGAGAAGGGAAGACAGAGAGGGAGAGAGATAGACAGCTGCAGACCTGCTGCACCATCTGTGAAGCGACTCCTCTGCAGGTGGGGAGCCGGGGGCTCCAACTGGGATCCTTATGCGGGTCCTTGTGCTTTGCGCCATGTGCGCTTAACCTGCTGTGCTACTTACTGCCCGACTCCCCCCCTCAGACATTCTACAGGATAGGTGATATTATTAACCCGACTGCAGGGCAAGGAAGCAAGTTTAGAGAAGTGATAACTTGCCCAAGGGTCATAGCCAGCATGCACGGAAATCAGTGTCTACATTGAAATGGCTTGGTTCTAGATACCACTCTACCAAAATCTACAGGTGAGCAAACAGGCCCCAAGGAAATGAAATTGTCAAAAGGTTGTAACTAGTTCATCCATTAGCAGGGTGACCAAGAGCACAGACTCCAAACACAGTTGACCTGCTATATGACATGGGGTAGGGGATCTACTATGTCTGGAGTCTCAGTGTCTTTCTTTCACTTTTTTTTATTATTATTATATTTACTTATTTATTGGATAGAGATAGCCAGAAATTGAGAGGAGGAGGTAGACAGAGATGGAGAGAAACAGAGAGACATCTGCAGCACTGTTTCACCACTTGTGAAGCCTTCCCCCTGCAGGTTGGGACTGGGGTCTTGAACCTGGGTCCTTGCACATTGTAATGTGTGTGCTCAACCAGGTGCGCCACTACCCAGCCCCTTGGAGTCTTAGTTTCTTTGTAAAATACTACATATACCTCAAGGGTAGTTTGATTTTAAAAATGTAGAAACTTAGCTCCTGTGTTTAGCACACAGCAATTTAAAAATGCCCAATGACAGGCCTGCTGCCTCCATGCCATGGGAACCCTTAATTCTGCTCTCAGCTTGCACCCCAAAGATCCTCACCTGGGAGATACTGATGCCTGTGAGTCTCTCCACACTCTCTGGCAGGCGGCTCAGGATATCCAGTACTTCCCCAGTTACTTTGGACGCCCCCACAGTTCCACTTCCACTGGACACTAGTGTGATCTTGTTGGCTGAGGTCAAGGGACCACTGATCTCCTCTGCCACCTGGTAGGTGAAACACCCATTCAGTGCCTGTGGTCCCACCACATGCTACTAGAACACTTTATCCTAGGTTTTACTCTCACTTTGGTCACTACTTCCAATTCCCATCACCAACTTGTTTTCTATCCTGGTTCTCTCCAGGCTCTCATTGCCCCAATCTCTGTTTCTATTTTCCTGGTGCCCATACAACCCCCAGACCTGGGGGAGTTTCTCTAGCAGCATGTCCAGCTGAGCCGCCTCCTGGTACATCTGGAATGCCTCTGCCTTCTTGGCCATCTGTTCGGCCTCAGCTCGGGCCCGGGCTCCTATGGCAAAGGCCTCAGCTTCACCTCGCATCTGGGGAAGTTACAGATTACTTGTGCTACTGACAGTAGAAGTTAAAGGAAAGTCAGCTTAAACAGCAACCCCCCACAAGCCATCGGGAACCCCCCTAACTCACCCGCACAGCCTCAGCTTCTGCCTCTGCCTGCATGATCAGCTGGGATCTGAGCAAAGAGGAGATGCAGAGGGACAGGGTGAGGATAGGCCTTACTCTCGGGAGAAGGACTCTCCTCGTGGAAATTTGGTAGAGAAGAACTCAGATCTTCACCTGGGGATACCTAGGTAAAGGGTTCAGGAGTGGGACAGTAAACTGGGGAGACTCACTTCTCTGCCTCAGCTAGGCGTTCCAGTTTGTAGCGTTCGGCTTCTGCTGGTTTCCTAACTCGGGCCTCCAGCTCCTTTTCTCGGCGGGCAATCTCCTGCTCCTGCACTGCCACCTGTTGGGCCCGCTCCACCACCTGCACCTGTACTCGCTGCTCCTCTATCTGCTGCTTAGTCTTGGCCACCTGAGGAAGAAGGATGCCTAGTTAGAACTGAAGAAAACACACACACACACACACACACACACACACACACACACACACACACACACACACACAAACACACACGAACTGAAGAACAAGTGCCCAGGAAAAGAGAGCGTCCAAGTTAGTTAAGACAGATAGACAGATAGATACATAGATAGCAAAGTGAGGACTTCTGAATGCAGTACAAAAGCGGAAGAGTATATGAAGAGGGTTCCTGGGGCGTTCAGAGAGCCCAGTGCAGTCCACTACCCATACAGGTTGAAGGTTTGGCCTAGATCCCCTTCACAGCCTGCATCATTATTAGGCCTCTCCCCAGGTAGCCCCAGTGTCCTGCAACGTAGGGCTAAGACTCAGCCTCTCTTCTCCCTCAGGTCAGGTGCAGTGTGTCTCCAGTAAGCCCCATATTACACTATTTTCTCCATGTCTCCTTCTAGTGTTTGACACCTGGAGGGCACTGAGCACATGGTGGCGCTCTTCCACTTCTAGTATCCAGAAATTTGTCCACTCCTCTTCAGCTGTGCTGTATTGTAGCAAACTTAGCAAGACAATTGGTAACCTAGTCCTGACTATTAATCTCCCACTGACACTTGGGGTTCACTGTATATATATTTTCCTTCTTTATTTTAAAGATTTATATAGCAACTTGAAGGGAGTGGGAGAAAAGACAAACCAAAGCACTACTCTGGCACATTTGATGCCAGGGACTTAACTTGGGACCTCATATTGTTAGGTCCAATTCTATCAGCTAGGCTGCTATGTCTTTTTTTTTTTCTCTTCATTTTTATCTTCTGTACATGAAACACTTTTAAAAAGTTAGTAGCGGGGGTCAGGTGGTGGTTAAGCACACACATTACAGTGCACAAGGACCCGGGTTCGAAACCCCAGTCCCCACCTGCAGGGGGAAAGCTTTGTAAGTGCTGAAGGAGGGTTGCAGGTGTCTGTCTGTCTCTCTCCCTCTCTATAGCCCCCTTCCCTCTTGATTTCTGGCTTTTTCTATCCAATAAAGATAGTAAAAATAAAAAATAATAAAACTATTAAAAAAAAAATAAGTGACCAGGCTATGTCTCACCTATTTCTTCAAATTCCCTGGCTTTCTACCACAGAAATAAATAACCACGACCACATTCTTACAGATCCTTTCAGGGATACTCTAAGCATTCATGGAGTGTACTTTGAATTCTTATTTAAGCAGATTTCTATTTCTTTTTTATATTTATTTATTCCCTTTGGTTGCCCTTTTTTTTTGTTATTGATGTTGTTGTTGGATAGAACAGAGAGTAATGGAGAGAGGAGGGGAAGACAGAGAGGGGGAGAGAGATAGACACCTGCAGATCTGCTTCACCACCTGTGAAGCGACTCCCCCTGCAGGTGGGAGCTGGGAGTTCTAACTGGGATTCTTAGTCGGGTCCTTGCACTTTGCGCCACCTCACCTGCGCTTAACCCGCTGTGCTATGCTACCGCCCAACTCCCAGATT